>NC_141460.1:47567500-49967500 GCF_015680905.1 Coptis chinensis
GACCCCTGTGAAAATTGGAAATTTCCGTTCACAGGAAGGCGTATGCGCTGCGGCGCTGATAGATAGCGCAATCAGCTCTCTTGTGTAAATGCGCGACATGTTATGGCGCTGGTCATGCTTTGGTATGAGTATGGTCGCGACTCAAGATGAGGGCGGTCGCACTCGACAAAATTCTTCAAAAAAGTAAAAAGAAGTAAAGGCCTTCGAAGTTTTTGAAACCGGAGTTTAGAGCAAAAAGAAGGTAAAACTTGGAGTGGATGGTGCGGGATGATGGTGGGATGTATTGTGGTTTGTTAGTGTAGAAAGGATGGAGTTTAAATAGGTTAGGAGCTTCCAAAACGAATCGGAAAGTTCCCTATTTATTTGAAGGCAATTTCCGGAAATAGGAAAATTCCCAAAACCGAAAACGGAAACAAGCCATTTTCATGATTTCCTAAAAATCCTGGTATCTTTCATACTGGATTTAGAATAGGAACTTCTAAACTCTCCTAGATTTCATGCTACCACCACACAAGTCATAGATATGCCGATATCGGCCAAATTATCAACCTTTCCTCCAAGACAACTTCACATATATATGATCATATAACAACTTGTGCTCGGTCTAAATATTTCCACCCCCAAACAAGTCGGGAAGGTGGGATAAATGATAAAACAAGCAGTACTCGAAAATAACCAATTATATTAAAAATAAAATAAAATATAAATCCAAACAACATTAAATAAACACGTTACTATTTAAATTTAACTACTGAATTAAAATCCTTCTAATAAAACGAAATTATGAAATAACAGTGAACTCCAACTGGGGTGAACACCTAGTTTTATGAGGATGATGGACCCTGAGATGGAGATTGGCTTGAACCCTCTGTCCTTTGGCGACGACGCTCATTGTAAATTCAAATCCCCGTTATGAATGTAAATTCAAATCCCCGTTATGAATGTAAATTCAAATCCATGTAGTTTCTGTTGGAGTCCTGAGCATCCCGATTCCCACTGTCCTATAGCCTATGAACAGGGCTTGTTCCATTAATAGTGAACCTAGCCCCTTGGAGACAAAATCCCAACTTCGGTTGGAGAAATAACCAACAAGTCACACCTCAAGGGTACAATAATCAATATGTTAGGCCCTACATAAAAAGCTTTAACCAAGCCCCACCAAGACAAGGGCGTGGTCGGGGTAATTTTAATAATTATAACAACCAAGTGCAACCTCGACAAGGTCAAGCACAAGGTCAAGGTAATTATAATAATTATAATGCTAATAGAGGTATCGTTAGGTAAATAATAACTATCAAAATCCACCAATAAATAATTCACGGAAATAGTTCCAAAGAATAACACCCGCGGAACACTACACCCACCCAACCGGATCGCCTTGACACCTTCATACAAGTGAGCCAAAACTTTTTCCAAACCATGGCTCAATCTAACCAACGGCTTCTACAATCCGTTAATAATTTAACCCAACGGTTGGCTCAAGATAAAGCCCAACCCAAAGGTGTGTTTCCAGTAACGCAATACCTAATCCTAAAACAACAAAACAGCCTTTGAGGTCACCGATAATACTAGTAATGAATATGAAAATGTAGGTGAGATAAATGCCATCACCCTCTCTCCGGCAGAGTGGTTGATAATAAGGTAACTATGCCTATAGTTACCCCACCAAGAGCTCCCTACACCGCTCTTTTACTAGATACCGAAATAGAAACTGAAGAGCCTACCACCGTAGAGGAGGTACCGCCACAACACAACCTAAGAAACATAAAGCCACGGTTAAACATCCAGGTGATACCATTGCTAAATATAGACGAAACCACCGTTTCCACAAAAATTAGCCATGTTAACTAGAGACACAAATTACGAGGAGATTAGGGACGTTTTCAAGAATCTAACTATAAACCTTCCTTTCCTCCGAAGCTATAAAAAGCTACCACACCATGCTAAGTTTCTTAAGGAATTGTGTACTACTAGGCGTTAAGACAAATATACCAAAAGGCGCTTTTTTAATGTAACAATTCCCAACCTTATCGGAAATAATGGAATTGTTAAGTACAAGGACCCCGGTCGTCCCCATCGCATAATGCACCTTAGGAGATTCATATATCGACGACCGCGTTATTAGACACGGGGCTAGTGTTAACTTACTCCCATTTTATTTGTATAGACAAATAGGTCTAGACAAGATGCAACCCACTAAAATGGCGTTTGCAATTAGTCGATCGGTCTATTAAGTATCCTAAGGGTGTAGTCGAAAATGTGTTGGTAAAAGTTCAGGATTTCTACTATCAGGCTGATTTTTTGTAGTCCTCGATCTGAGAAATTAACGACTCTGTCGATTATTTTAGGGCGTCCTTTCACGGCAACCGCCAATCGCGCGCCATTAATTGCCGTGATGGTTCAATGTCCATGTCTTTTGGCCATCTTTGTTGAAGTCAATGTTTTAAAACAAGGACACAGTTACCCGATTAGATCGCCATGGATGGAGAGGTTAGCATGATCGAGAGCTTTGCTCGAGATTATTTCAACAACACGTTCCCCCGATAGTCATATGCCCAAAATTCTTTCCTTTGGAAAGTCGGACTCAATATTTCCATTCCTACACTAGTCGATACACATATTATTGATGAGGGCCGGGATAGATGACTTTCTCAAAGATGTAGAGGACTACCATAGTAATGTGGATATGACCAATCTAGATGAGGAATTTGATGAGTTTTTTCGAGTAGGTGAAATTTCACCCTATCAAGAACTAACTTGCACAACAGCCCACCTCGATTCCCCTCCTTCCACCCTTTCAAAAGAATCTCGAGTTTGCACTTTTCGATCCTTTTGTTTCTCGTGCTTCATAATTTTTTAAATCCTCCTAGCAAACGAGATCTTTCGGAAGGATAAACTATTTGACACCTTCATTTTTCAGAATTGAGGCAGTCCCTACACACACAATGAATGAGTTGATTGCTAAAACCACATCCTCATTGTGCATGTGCTGCTGTCTTTCTAAAACTTATCCATATCCACCATATCCTCCACAACCATTCACTTTTCCACACTTACTTACTAAAACACCCACGATTCAAAAAATGAAAAGAAGGTGCATGATAGGTTACACAATAGGGTTATCCGACCGTTTGGATTCCACTAGGTCGTGGTCGTAGGAAATCTTGGTGCTTCATCGTGTTTGGATATGTTTTCTGTGATATTTATTTATGGAATGATCCACAACTATTTCGGTTGTTGATATATGATCAACTGCATGTTCATACATATGTTTTAGATAAAGTCTTGAGTATCTGACTATAAGCGACTCAAATTTCTGTGTGTTGGTGCATTTCCTTTCATTCCAATATATTGGTGAGTGCACCATTAAGGTAACCGGGCCCTCCCTATGGAGTGTGTGGCTGTAAGTACCGGATCCTAAGTCCACGGTTCACATAGTTCACGTTTTCCACTCTTGCATGTTTTTCTCGGATTTTTGAGTCATGTTTCTCTATGGTGTGAATTATGTCTTTATTGCTTATTGTTTTCCTTCTAAAACTAAAAAAAAAAAAAAATAAAAAATAAAATAAACATAGTAATCTATGAAGTCTCGAATCGACTTTAAAAGACCATTTACTAAAACAAATTTTCCAAGCTTTGTTGTAAAAATTTGTTTGGGGGTGGGGTGTTCGTGTTTCCGTACTAAAATGTTTTATGTCCCATTAGAGTTGCTTAGGCCGTTTTATTGTATCACAATTCGGATTGACATGATCTATTCATTTAGATTTCATTCGTTCGCATAACTTACGTCATGCACGCACTTCGAGGCGTTTTCCACTATCTCGTATGTCATCCGAAGTTGGAATAGAGTGTTTTATGGATCATTGGATAGGAAATTCTCTCCTGATCATTTCCATATCTCATTCGCAAAAATCGGACATGTAACGAAGCGGGAATTTTGATTTGAAATTCGCGAAAAAAATCGAAAAAATCAAAAATTTCGATTTTGGGCTTGGGCCCAACCAACCCATGGATGGGATTTCGGCGCTCTTACCTTCTCACGAACAGTTCATCGCGTTCTTCATCTTCCACTGCCATTAACGCCAAGCTTAAAGTTCAAAACCCTAGCAAAAATAAAATTTAAAAAGAAAATCCAATAAACCCACGCCCAATATCAAATCCTAACCCAAATCTTCTCTACAACCAAACCACCACAACCCCCACCGATTGTAAGCACTAAAAACCACCGAAATTTATAAAAATTGGTGTTGTGCCGCCACCACTCCATCACCACCACTGTTCTTTAGGTCGGTCAAGCTAATCCACCACCACCACATCATATTTAGACCCTCACTCCATTCCAAACACTAGATGGCTCAACGCCGAATCATACCGGAGCAAGTTTTCACTGCCGACCATTTCGCGCCGTTTTACGGTGACGAAATGGCTAGTAGAGACTGGAATAGTCTCTGGTACTCGACCGAAGACTTCTACCACGAAGACTTGGTCCGACGATTCTACAACACTAGGGAGTTGGAGGGGAGTAGGATTTTTGTGATGGTCAGGAAGAAGAGAAGGGAGTTGACTACGGGCCTGTTGGCTGAGATTCTAGGCATTCCGCCTAGAATCAATCTGGATGCCACTTTACAGGATCCTCAGTTTGACGGGGTAGAGCCGTTGATGGGCGTTACTGTCATCAATGGGAGTTACAATCCAAACTCCCATTGTGTTCGCCAGGCATCCCTCAGGACCAACCAACAATTTCGGCTCGATTGGATTGGTCGGAATGTCCTAGGCAAGGACAAGGTCAAGGATGACATCGGTCCGACCTGCCTCCATCGCTCCTATGGGTACTCAGAGCGAAGTATGATTTCTGCATCCCGGAGTTTTTGGCTGAACATTATTAGGGGTTCGGAAGGTCTTTGGCACCTCTCCCGTGCTTATTACTAAGATCATTGAAGATGAAAGCAACTCCCTGATCCGAGAGGATTTACATTACCCCGCACCGTAACCCGCGTATCTATAGGAGTGTGCCCAACAAGTATGGAGGAGGGCTGAGGATAGAGAGGAAGAAGAAGAGGAGGCCGGGGACAGCCAGGATGATCGGAGGAGGATGAGGAGGATGGGACTTGCTTTGATACCGGATGCCTTCCGGAGGTGTTGGTCGATCTTGGCGCATGACTATGCTTCATAGGGGGCATCGTTCACTCAACACTCTGTCATGCGGACCTCCGGACTCGACAGCGACCATTCATCACAACTTTGAGATCCGCACCCGAGGAGGGAGGATGAGAGATGGGAGAGGCGAGGGCTGAGATGGAAGCCCAGCCGCCGGTTTAGAGTGGATATGCTAGCACGCTTCCCACCTCATACGGACTCGCCTCGAGGACCACAGCCTACGAGGCATGGCGCCGTCGGCGAAGGGCGACCTTCCGGAGCCGTGAGCCACCACTAGAGATCGCGGTGCCCTCACCACCTTGGCGAGGAGTTTAGAGAGGATTAGGAGTGATAGTGGTAGTTATTTTTGTTTTATAAGTTGTTGTTTTATTTATTTTTTGTTGTTTTATTGTAATGTAATTTTTATTCTCGTAATTTGAATTTTGTAAGTGAAAGGACCTCGAATGAAAATTTTAATATAAGGGGTTATTTTCAGTTTGTGTGCTTGTTTCATTTTGACCCCACCTTCCCAACTTGTTTGGGGGTGGTTTTATCATTTCAAGCTGTAAAAAAAAAAAAAAAAAGTGTTAGAAAAAAAAAAATGGGAGTAAGGTGAAAATATGGAGTTTAGGCCTATCTATGATTGAGAATCATTGTAGGATGAAATCTAGATTAAATAGGTACATTCAATCATAAAATCCAAATAAGAGATAATCTTTGGGTTTGAATTAGAATCCGGATATATGAGTTGTTTCGTTTTTGAAGTTTAGAAAATTTAGGATTTCAAAAACTGCCGTAATTAGTTTTGGCAACTTTCCGATCCATTCTAGCAACTTTAAACCTATATAAACTTGATACAATCTATCCTCACAACTCACACTACACCTAAAATCCATCACTCACCCTTTCACCCCTTGATTCCCCGTTTTCGTCTCCATTTTCACAAAAGCAGCTTCGGATGCCGCCTAGTTAGTTGGCCTTTCAGCGCCCTACACCTCTGTCGAGAAAAATTTGCTTTCGAGCGCCTCGCCAAGTCAAGCGACCAGCTAAGTTACTAGAATTCAAAAATACAAAAAGCTCTAGTTGGCAGCGCCAGCGCCTCGACTTCTCCGGACAAGCAAAATTCCGGTTTTTAGCGTTGTGCCGGTCGTTTTGCAACTATTCCAGAACGTAGTTTTGAGATGACAGCTCCCATAATAATACCGGAACAGTCTTTCGAAGATTTGTTCCAAAGCACTACTTACGGTGCTTGGTTTGCGAGGTGATCACATCACGTTGGTTGGGAACCTCTTATGGTAAGACCGGTGAACTTTATTCTCCAAAGACTTGCATCTTATTTTTATAATAACTGCATTTTCTTTTGAGAGACCGGATGGAGAACAAGTGTTCTCCATCACCATTGACGATGAACCAATGGAAATTACCGTGTTCTTGCTAGCATTTGTTCTTGGACTTGCTATGCCCATTTGAGATACAAGACCCATGGTGCTATTGGGTCGATAATATGCATGTCTATACTTATGAGTCTTTGCACGAGGCTTATGGGGCAGGCATTTTCCAGATTGAGGACCAAGGGGACTATAACGCGTTGCCTTGGTAGCCCGTCCATGAACATAGGAACTGTTATGTTTTGGATTATGCTAAACATTTTAGGGGAATGGCGTTTTTCTTACGTGAATGGCGCCACTTGCAGCGTTTTCCTTGCTTTAGCCAATGGGCCGGGTTCTATGACCTTCCTTGGGACTTTGATGTCTAGTTTAGCACGAGCCCATACCATGAGGCATAAGTACCTTCTTATGCCTGTTCTAATTTCAATATTATGCTATGTTTCTTTCCTGTTTTTGTACACGTTTCACGGATTGGATTAAGGTAGACACGGTCGCGACCCACCAATAGTATTATTCGATCTTTCCGTGCAATGACTTGGCATGGGTGGCGGATACAACCTCACCAGGTTGCACCCTACACCCCATCAGACCAAGTGGTACTTAATAGGTTAGCAACCATAGAATGGCGTGAAGCCCGGCAAATTATCATAGCATGGCAAGGCGAAGGAACCTCACTTCTTTATAGAAGTAGAGGATGACGAAGATGAAGAATAACAACGGCGGAGTGGAGGTAAGTTTTAGTTACGTTAGTGTGTCCGCTTATGTCCCAAGCAATTTAATTATGTTAACCCCATAATGGGTAGAACTCTTATAGAGTTGTGTCGGTTTTATTTCCTATATTATTGCACGCTCTAACTTTGTTTTGCGGATGTTCTTGAATTTCACGCGTTTCAATGGTATTTTTCCTACCCTCTTTATTTAAATGCTTTGAGGACAAAGCATGCTTTTTTTGTTTGGGGGGCATAGAAACGCGTGTAATTAAGACATCTGTTACGATATAGATAGACATAATATGTATTTGTTTTCTAGTTAAAATTTCAAAAATTTAAAATATAAATAAATAAGTCATGCTATACACTTAGGAATATTGGTATTGTTTCTTTCTCCATGCTTTTAACAATCTAGAAGTCTCACATAGGTTGTTGCATCGAGAATAATTGTTAGAAACTTAGGTTAATCGTAGGTAATAATCTTTGCATCTATCTATAAATATATTACATGAGTATCTATGATTGTTAGCGATAAGTTTCAAATCTAGGATAGAGTACTTATTCTACAATCTGTGAGAATATAGCCTAAAAGCCTTATATGAGCGAAACATTTGAGAAATGACACAAGGGAGAAGTAAAATCCGGATAGAGAAATCACACGTCCACTTGCTTGATCACTAAACCATATCCTAAGTGAGAATTTAGGCGCTCTTTGGATCGATATAGCCGTAAATTCAAACCTATGAATTATTTTCCGCTAGTCGCCACTCTCGAGCCTTTCATTAGCCCTTCCATAAACCACAATTCCTTTACCCTTTACAAAAAAAAACAAAAAAAAAAAAAAAAAAGAATAAATCAACCTACCCAATTTAGAATAAGTCCGAGAATAGAATGAGTGAAGAAAGAAGAAGAAAAAACCTGTGTAAAACAAAAATTGTTAGTTGCTTTCAGAAAATAAAGAAAAGAAGTTTCCATCCAAAGAAAAGAAAAATATAAATAAAATATAAACTCCAAAAAATAGAATAAAAGGGAGTCAAAAGCCAAAGAAAAGAAAAAAAGAAAAATATGGCTAAGGATGGAAACAAAGTATAGAAGCAAAAGAAAATAACAAGGTTTTCTCTAAGTTACATAATCTGAAGACTCTATTATCTCGGACTTGTCCTTTTGAATATCCATTTCCTTCCTTCTTAAACCACCTCCTAATCCCCCAGATAACACCTAATAAAGACCTCTAGCTCAATTAGGAATAGGTTAGTGTGATAGTAAGTGGGCGGATGTGTTTGATCGACCCGGCTTCCTTGTTGTCATTGAGATTGTAAGGTAAAAAGTGTACCCAATGCATTAATCGGAGTAGCTTAAACTTGAGTGGAAAAATCGAGTGTTGTTTCTTGACTATTATTGTGAGAACCTACTTGGGGGACGCTTATTCCGAAGTTACCTAAAACAAACCTCGCTAAACATTTGATAGTACTACTCATTGTATATATGTTTATTGTAGATGATTGATTATTACATATATATTAACTTAGGGTTTTGATTTGGTTATTCTTATGTAATTGCTAGAGAGATGTATAGATAGTTGAGCATGAATAAGGAAACAATAGTTTTATTTTCTTAGTCGTTGTAGTATAGATGAAGTTTGTGAGTACCTTGTTTGGAAAACTCTCACGAGGCTATAACTCGTCCACTAGGGAATTCCTAGTGGTTTAAGGCCTTGTTGCATATGGTCAATGCAATCGCACTCAGTAAACGAGATTAGGTAGAACTCCATTTTTGGTCACTTATTCTAATTTCTCATCTTTGCTTGAGGGACAAGCAAAATCTTTGTTTGGGGGTGGTTTGATAAGAGCCCAAAACTGTAGTTTTAACCCCTTAATAATCATCTTGTTAGACCAATTATGTGAATAATAAGTAAGAGTTAATCTTGATTAAGTTTTTTTTATGCATTTCGGGCTTCAAAGTCCATTATGTGCGAAATGTGCCACTTTAGCGAGATAAAGGGGACAAAAGTCAGCCAGAACTTCGAATGCCATATCTTTGGACTCAGACCTCGGATTGAGGCCTACCTTATGTCAAAACGACCGGCTCGGAAAGAGCTTTGCAATGGTCCAAGCCTTGACCCAATCAGAAGAGCAGAAGTGGACGAAAAGTCTGTGGAAGCCAACTGCAGCTGAAGAGGCCTTTTTGGACTGAAAGAATTGGGTTTTGGGCGATTCTGCGGCCCAAAACATGGCTCCAAGCCCATGCACGATTTTTGGATCTGAATGTATAAAAACAAAAGCTTAATTCTTTGTTAATGGTAGATAAAATAGTAGAGAATTAGGGTAGATAGCTTAGAATAGAAAGTAGCCATTAAAATAGCTTCTAGATCTAGATTTAATTGTTTTCTTTAATTAGTTTCAAATCCCTTATTAGATTAAACCTTTGGATCTTGTTCTTCAAATTAATTAGATCAATAAAGTAGTATTTCTTATCAATTTCGATTTTTGTCAAATCCAATTCTAGATCTAATTTCAATTCATGTCCTTATTTCAATTTAATCATTAAATTAGATTTCATTATTGTTAAATTAAGTAAATTTCAATGCTTTATATTATGTTTAGTTTTAATCTAAATGGAAATGATTGCGGAATGATTCAAGGCTAAACCTCCATTAGAGGGGTTGTGAAGCCTTGATGAAAGCTTGAGTCCGATTATCGTAGGAGTCGTCGTATTTTCTATTCCACTCTAGAAATGATTAGTTCACCATGAGAATGGGTTTAATTGTTCACATGCTAGTTATGATTGGTAGAAATGCCATGTATAATTAGGGATTAGGAATAACCAATTGTTCTCATGGGCGATTCAATTCGGATTTGACGATTCGTCGTTAGTGGATTAAGTTGAGTTAAGGTGGAATCAATCCCCCTCTAACTCCTTATCATAGAATCAACGTAGCCTTCCCATAATTATTTAGATAACCGACTAGTTGCATCTTGTGGGTAGTTGCATCATAGTATAATTCCCTTCGTAAAACTCTCATAGACTTAAAAACGACTAGTTAGATTAGAAAAACATCCATGCTAGAGCACTAGGAGTGGAACGAACTTATCTACTCCACTATATCTCATAGGATTGAGAGTAGAAATCTTTGATAACTCAAGCACGTAAAAGTATAAGTTTAGTTTACTTACGTTGTGAATTCATAGTTCATTTCGTAGGTAGACTATATAAATTTTTATAGTTATCAATTTTTTATAGTTATCACTCATGCCTGTCGGACTCGGCTGAAACAGAGTCCTCCACGGGTGGCATGCGTCGTAGCATCTCTATTCGGAACAAGCGTTGGGCTTCCATCTCGCATCGAAAATCGCGATACTAGGTTTGTTGTTCTGGTGGATAGTCTTTATGTTATACAAGATATCGTCTTAACCCCTTCGAGCATTTCAAATCTCCTCCGAAGGTTCCCTTGCTTCTTTTGAACTACTATCCGTCTATTTGGGATATCTCCACAAATACCATAAACGCACCGCAAGGCGGTTTTGCAACACTTGCATCGTTCTACATTAGAATTACACTTCTCTAATGCATCTTCATCCATCCATGTCATATCTTCCCTTTCATCCTCCGACTCATCCATTTTTTTTCTTCAGACAACGGCCACGTCTCTTGGATGCAATCCAGATAGATACTTGCATTAGAATGCAATTTGATCTTAATAGGAGCAGATCTTGCACGCTCTAAAGGAGAGCATGATCTTAGTGATCAAATGGGGAAGAGGCTTAAACTTCTTCCCCACTCCTTGAATCACATTAAACATTAAATCAAGGATGCAGAAATTATACTTCTTTGTTTACAAAATCCAGAGAACGTCGCGGACATTGCGGGCCGATATCACCGACTTTGTCTTTCGAGGGCGTTCCTACCAATCCACCGAGCTACTGACCAATTGATTGGTTCTCGTGGTGGTCCGGCGGGGCGAATGAGATGTCGGATTGTATTCACCCTCTACGACGGTATCCTTCATCAAAGCGGGGAACTCGAATTATCGTTACTAGGGTTTCAAGCGTAATTCCTAACAATTGTAACAGCGTTACTTCTCTCCGTGTTCCTCCTAACTTTATGAAAATCCTATCCCTTCCAATTCTCGCTTTTTTATAAAATTGTTCTACCAAATCATAGTGATAGAACTCCTCGGTTGAGTACCACAGTCCATTCCAATGTCTCTTGAACATCTCGCGTTGTAAAATGGTGCTAAAACCGAAACAAAGCAAACGTGTTCGGCAAAATTCGTCGTAAGCGCCATTGAAATTTCTTAGACTACTAATGGTTTGTAGACTGTGGGGGAGGCAAGTTTTGAAGAAAACTACTAAAACGGCGTTGGTGGCGTTGGTGGTGGAAACTATAATTGTTGGCTGTTTTTCGAAGTTGGGTTGGTAGTGATGATTGTTTAGAGAAGATTTAGGTGGATTTGATTTCCTTGGTGTAGGTGTAGTTAGGTTTTCTTCCCTCTCTCTATATTTATTTTTTTATTTTGGTTTCCAAAATTTAATTTAACATGTAAACCGGCGGTTTGGGATTGAAGTGGAAACACCGCGGCGTGCGGGTTGGGAAGGAAGGAGACGCTAACGCGGCGCGTCTTGGGTTGGGCCCAAGCCTAGTTTGAATTCTGAAATTTTCGATTTTTCAAGCAAATTCAAACTCAATTTTCGCGCCGATTATTGGCCCGATTTTGGCGAATGAGTTATGGAATTGATCAGTAGAGAATTTCCAATCCAATGATCCATAAAATACTCAATTCCAACCATGGGTGACGTATAAGAGGGTGGAAGAACGCCTCGGAATGCGTGTGTGACGTAAGTTATGCTTAACGAAGGAAATCTTAGTTTAGATTACGCCAACCCAATTGAACTAATGGGCCTAAACAAAACCAATGGAAAGTTCGAACAATCCAGATGGAAAGATCGATTTGCCACCCCAAACAAATTTTTAAACACAAAATTTGTTTACAACGTCAGGTCGATTTAAAGTCGATTCCCAAGACTTGTTGGATTGCTATTTCTATGATTTTAGAATTTTTATTTTATTTTTATATGTTTATTATAAGAAACACGAAAAACAATAAATACATAATTCACTCCATAGAGGAACATGACTCAAAACCGAAAACATGCAAAAGTGGAAAACGGAATTATGTAAACCGTGGACTTAGGATCCGTACTTACAGCCACCACACACTCCATAGGGAGGGCCTGGTTACTGAATGGTGTACTTATCGGTATATGGAAATGAAAGTAAGTACACCAAATGACAAGGGTCGATCCTCATAGGCAGTGGTCCTCGTAAAAGGACTTCCCTACATCGAGGGGCGAAGTTCGTGAAAATGTTTTAACCGTTGACCATTAACTTGGAAGGTATTGTTGTCATTTGGATTTACCAAGGTGATTGCCCTGTAGGGGTGACTTGATAACTAGAAAAGGGCCGGACCAACGGGTTTTAGTTTTTCGGGAAAATATGTAGACGGAGTTGTAAAAGCAAGACCTTTTGACCGACCACAAACTCTTTTGCGCAAGATATGCTTATCATGAACACGCGTTTCATGTTAGCTTTATAATCCTTCTCGGCGAGATCGTCATTGAATCGCCACGGATTTCTTCAAGCTCATTCAATTACAACTTGCGTTTGACACCTGCCTCATCAATATTGAAGTTAAGGCTTTTTATAGCCCACGAGCCGCGGTGCTCTAATTCAGCCGCAAATGACATGGTTTCCCAAATACAAGTCTAAAGGGAGACATACCTATAGGAGTTTTGAAAGCAGTTTATATCGCCCATAAGGCATCCGATAAATGCTTTGACCAGCTCTTTCCTATCGGGGTTTACAGTTGTTTCTAAAATCTTTTTGATTTCCCTATTAGAAACTTCTACTTATCCGCTAGTTTGTGGATGATAAGGAGTTGCTACTTTGTGTGTAACTCCATACTTTTCCACAGTTTCACTAATGATGGCTTTAGGAATGCCAAACCGACAAAAAATATATTCTTTAATAAAAAATACAACGGTCTTATGGTCATTTTTACGGCAAGCTAGGGCCTCTATCCATTTAGACCGTAGTCCGGCAACTAGAATATAAATGAAACCGTGGGAAACCGGAAAGGACCCATGAAATCAATGCCCCAAACGTCGAAAATTTCTACGATCAAGATTGGATTTAATGGCATCATATTACGTTTCGTAATTCGCCCAAGTTGTTGGCAACGTATACACGTCTTGCAATGCACTTGGGCATCCTTAAAAAGGGTAGGCCAATAAAATCCACATTGCAGAACTTTAGCGGCTGTTTTCATCCCACTAAAATGTCCACCACACTCTTTGTCATGGCAGAACGATAGAACTTCATTATATTCCCACTGGGGAATACAACGACGAATAATCGATCCGCCTGATACTAAAAAGGTAGGGCTCATCCCGGTAGTATAACTTTTTCGGCCAAAAACTTTTTACGTTCATTCCTTGACCAATTATAAGGCATAACATCAGCCGCTAGATAATTTACAATGTCAGCATACCATGGTGCTGAAAAAATGGCATACAGATGCTCATCAGGAAAAGAGTCCGGTATGGACTCGAATCGATCCGATCGTCGTTTTGTGAGTCTAGATAAGTGGTCGGCAACTACGTTTTCGACCCTCTTTTTTGTCCTTTATTTCTAATGTGAACTCTTGCGGGGAGAAGGATCCATCGGATTAATCTCTGCTTAGCATCCTTCTTTGCAAGAAGGTACTTAAGCGGCTGCAGTACGCATGGTCCGTGTAAACTAAAGTTTTAGAACCAACCAAATAAGGACTAAACTTATCTAAAGCATAAATGGCGGCTAAGAATTCTTTTTCGTAGTTGAATAATTTCGTTGAGCATCGTTTAATGTTTTACTAGCATAATAAATGACAGTGGACTTATTATCTAGTTTTTTTGTCCCAAGATCGCACCAACTGCATAGTCACTAGCATCACACATGAGTTCGAAAGGTTTAGACCAATCGGGAGGTGTATAATTGGTGCAGAGGTTAAGCATGGCTTTTAAAGTTTCAAAAGCACGCTTACAGTTAAAATTAAAATCAAAGATTGCATCTTTCAAAAGCAGATTAGTTAAAGGCCTAGCTATTTTCGAGAAGTCTTTAATAAATCGCCTATAAAAACCTGCATGGCCTAGAAAGGCTCTAATATCACGGACAGTCCGTGGTTTAGGTAGAGTCGCTATCTTATCTAGTTTGGCCTTATCCACTTCAATGCCATCATGATAACCCGAAAAAACAATAAAATCCTAAATATTAATGCTACAAGAACACTAATACGTAATCCTACCGTTCTTACGTTTAAATCAATTCTTCTTACTCTCAAAACATATTCATGCAATATAATGAGTAAGGAATTCGTTCCACTCTTAAACCTTCAAGACTTAAATAGAATTCAATTGATCCAACACAAGGAACAATGGTGAGAGTGATGTGTTTGGTGTGAAATTTCTATACTACCATTCTCAACACAAGAACAATAATAACAATAAGACATAATTAAATTAAACTGAATTTAAAACTAAGATTGTGAATAAAGATAATTAACTTTATTGATCTAATAAAACAATAAGAACAAGTCATGATTGAATGAATAACAACTATTTTATTTATCTAATGAATGATATTCAATGATTTAAATAACTAATCTAAAACAAAGAATGAAACTAATTAATGGAATGAATGTAAAAACTAGATCTAGATCTAAAAACTAATCTAGATCTATCTTTTTCTAACCCTAAACTCCATTAACATTAGCTTCCTAACCTAACTGCCATTAACAAAGATTCAAGCTTTTGTTTTATACTTCTAGATCCAAAATCGTGCATGGGCTTGGAGCCATCTTTTGGGCGGAAAATCGGGCCCAAAACCCAATTTCTTTAGTCAAAATGGGCTCTTCAGCTGCAGTTGGCTTCGACAGATGTTTCGTCCACTTCTGCTCCTCTGATTGGGTCAAGGCTTGGACCATTGCAAAGCTCTTTCGAGCGGTCGTTTTGACGTAAGGTAGGTCCAATTCGAGGTCTGAGTCCAAAGATATGGCACTTTCGGAAGTTCTCCGACTTTTTGCTCCTTTATCTCGCTAAAGTGGCACATTTTTCGCACATAATGGACTTTGAAGCACGAAATGTATAAAACACGTAATCAATATTAACTCTTACTTATTATTCACATAATTGGTCTAACAGTATGATTATTAAGGGGTTAAAACTACAGTTTTGGGCTCTTATCAAACCACCCAAAACGACATTTTGCTTGTCCTCAAGCAAAGATGAGAAATTAGAATAAGTGACCAAAAATGGAGTTCTAACTACTCTCGTTTATTTGAGTGCGATTGCATTGACCATATGCAACAAGGCCTTAAACCACTAGAAATTCCCTAGTGGACGAGTTATAGCCCTCGTGAGAGTTTTTCGATGAAGGTACTCACAAACTCATCTATCTTCTGGCGACTAAGAAATAAAACTATTGTTTTTCTCATTCATGTCTCAACTATCTATACATCTCACTAGCAATTGAATACAGAATAATCATGTCGAAACCTAAGCTAATATATGCATAATAATCAATCATCTCTGAATAAACATATATACAATGAGTAATGCTATGAAATGCTTAGCGAGTCCATTTCGAAAACTTCGGAATAAGCGTCCTTAAGTAGGTCCTCACATAAAAGTCAAGACAAAAATCACTCACGATTTTTTCCGCTCAAGTTCGCTACTCCGGTGTGCGGTGGGCACACTTTACCTTACAATCTCAATGACACACAAAGGAAGCGAGTCGATCAAACACATCTGCCACTTACTATCACACTAACCTATTCCTAATTGAAAGCTAGAGGTCTTTATTAGGTGTTCGGGGATTAGGAGATGGTTTAAGAAGGAAGGAAATGGATATTCTAGAGGACAAGTCCGAGATAATAGAGTCTTCATATTATGTAACTAGAGAAAACCTTGTTATTTACTTTTGCTTTCTACACTTTGTTTCCATCCTTAGCCATATTTTTTTTTTCTTTGGCCTTTGACTCCCTTTTATTCTATTTTTTTGGAGTTTTTATTTATTTCTATTTTTTTTTTTTTTTCTTTTTTTTTTTTTTTTTTTTTTTTTTTTTTTTTTTTTTTTCTTTTTCTCTTTGGATGGAAACTTCTTTTCTTTATTTTACGAAGCAACTAACTAATTTTTGTTTACACGGGTTTTCTCTTCTTCTTTCTTTCCTCATTCTATTCTCGGACTTATTCTAAATTGGGTAGGTTGATTTTTTTTTTTTGTTTTGTTTTTTATGGGGTAAAGGAATTGTGGTTTATGGAAGGCTAAAGAAAGGCTCGAGAGGGACTAGCGGAAAATAATTCATAGGTTTGAATTTTTGGCTATATCGATCCAAAGAGGGCCTAAATTTCGCTTAGGATATGGTTTAGTGATCAAGCAAGTGGGCGTGTGATTTCTCTATCCGATTTTACTTCTCCCTTGTGTCATTTCTCAAATATTTAGCTCATATAAGGCTTTAGGCTATATTCTCCACGAGGATTTGTAGAAATAAGTACTCTAGCCTAGATTTGAAACTTACTACTAACAATCATAGATACTCATGTAATATATTTATAGATAGATGCAAAGATTATTACCTACATATTAACCTAAGTTTCTAACAATTATTACGATGCAAAAGCTACATTGAGACTTCTAGATTGTTAAGAGCATGAGAAAGAAAACAACACCAATATTCATAAGTGTATAGCATAAACTTATTTATTTATATTTTTGAATTTTTTAAATTTTAACTAGAAAACAAGTGCACATTATACATATCTATATCCTAACGGATGTCTTAATTACACGTATTTCTATGCCCCTGAAACAAGAAGCATGCTTTGTCCTCCAAAGCATTTAAATAAAGAGGGTAGAAAAATACCATGGAAATGCGTGAAATTCTGGAACATCGCAAAACAAGGTTAGAATATACTAATATAGGAAATAAAAAAAATTGGCCTTAACTCATAAGAGTTCCACCCATTATGGGGTTAGCGAATTAAATTGCTTGGGACATAGCGGACACTTAGCTGAAACTAAAAACTTACCTCCACTCCGGCGTTTTTTCGTCATCCTCCTCTTCTATAAAGAAGTGAGGTTCTTCAGCATCTGCCATGCCATGATAATTTGCCATGCTTCCGCCATTTATCATCTATGATTGCTAACCTATTAAAAGCCACTTGGTGGGATGGGGTGTAAGGTGCAACTGATGAGGTTGTATCCTCCACCCTTGCCAAGTCATTGCGGAAAGGTCGAATAATAGAATTGGTGGGTCTCACAATGATGTCCCCAACCCGGTCCGTGAAAGGGGCACAAAAAGCAGGGAAGAAACATAGTATAATACGGCAAACTAATATAGGCATAAGAAGATACTTATGCCTCATGCTATGGGCTCGTGCTAAACTAGACATTAAGGTCTTAGGAAGGTCATATAGCAGGCGTTCCTCGGCTAAAGCAAGGAAAACCATCGCAAGTGGCATTATTCCATGAAGGAAGAAAAATGTCACTCCCTAATATGTTTAGCATGATAAAGAACATTACCGTATCACATTAAGGGACAAGTTACCAAGGGCTACATTATATGTCCCTTGGTCTACCACCGGAAATTTGTCGGACCCATAAGCCTCATGCAAAAGTCATAAATGTAGACATGCATATTATCTACCCAATAGCATCATGGGTGGTAATGTATTTCATTGGGCATGGCAAGTCCAAGAACAAATGCTAGCAAGAACCATAAGCGGTTCCGGCCTACGTGTGTGATCACCTGTGAAACCAAGCACCATAAGTAGTGCTTTGAAACAAATCTTGAAAGATTGTTCGGTATCAATGTAGGAGATGTCATCTCAAAACTACTACGTAGAAGAGCTGCGAAACACGGAAGAAAACTTCGGAAAATCAAAATTTCACGTTTGCTTCTTTGGGAGGGCGCTGGCGCTCGTATAAATGGCAGTCGCTCTTTAGTTTTGGAATTAGGAGAGTTTGGCGCCGTCTCTGATTGAAGCGTAGTAGGCATTCGGTGAATTTTTCGATTCTGAGTGTTTGGCCGGGATGGGTCGCTTTCTACTTGAAAGAATTGGCCTTATTTGATATTTTCGATTCTGATGTTTGGCGGGAACAATAAAATTTGGCGCTTCTACTCATAAGATTGTGGTTTGCTGGTATCACGCGGTGTATTTTCTCGCGGAATTTGTCCGAGCTGAAATGGGCAACCACAGGATGAAACAACCAAGGGTGGGTATTGGTACTTAAAAATGACTACTTCTACAAATCATGATATAATAAATAATACCACCCCCAAACAATTCGGGAAGGTGGGATTAACAATAAAATCCATGCACAATTTGAAAAGAACCACATTATATTAAAATTGAAATTCAAACAACATTTAACTACCAAATTCAAAGTTAACTACGGAATTTAACAACGTAACATCCTATATACTAAAAATAATAAAAAACAACATCAAAACAATAAACAAGAAGAAATCTAGCTACTCTTTAAAAGGGGTGAGGTGGGGGTAAGAATAGGAATTTGAGTGATCAAGAATGGAAAAACCAAACACCCCACCCCAAACAAATTTTTGAAAACGGGTTTGTAAAAATTTGTTTTAAAACGATGGATCTTTTAAAGTCGATTCCCTAGACTTAAAGTGATATATATGTATTTACATGCGGTTCCCCATATATCAATAATCTAAAAGTTGTGGGTCTTTCCACAAATAATTAACATGGAATGCACCATCAAAGCGAATTAAGCACCAAGATTTCCTATGATGTAGCTTAGTGGAATGAGAGTAAAAGCCTTATAGATCTAAAACCTAATCGAGCATACGGTTTCTTCTTTGTCCTCCTACGAAGGGAATGCCAAGTAAATGAACATGAGAAAATTGATGGTTGTGGAAGATCATTAGGATGTGGATAATTGTGAGAAGGGAAAAATGGAAAAAATGAAAAAGTGTCCGGTGGCTTGTCCTTGGGTGTTACTTCTTCACTAGTTGGTTTTAGATAGTTATGAAGCATAGGAGAAACACCAAGGTCAAGTACAAACCTCAATGGTTCTTTGAAAAGGTAGAGGCGAGGAACATTAAGTGATGGAAGGTGAATGAGTGACATGAGGATGTGAGGTGGGTGAATGGTGTTCAACTAGTGTTCTTAGGTCTATATCATCGGAGAGGCCTTGAGATATGCAAGACATTCCTCAATAGGTGGGTAAGAAGAATCACTGGGATAAAGGGGCAAAAATTCTTCTTCCGTCATGGCGTCAAGAGATGAATGGATGTCGATAGGAGAGAACTTCTGAGAAGCAAAGAAGGATTGCAAAAGAGTCGAAGGAAATCCTCCTTGATGTTATCTACGTCTAGGGAGTAGAAATTGTGATCCTTGTCTTCTTCCATAAGAGGGGTATCTACTAGTGTGGGGACTAAAGTGTCGGCCGCACTAATGTGAAGGTACAAAACTCTCAATGGACTTCACTTCTCCTTCTATAGGCAAACCTAGTTGTCCACTGTTTTTGTCTAAACATGTTAACTTCTGAGAGAAAGATTTCAAAAGAAAGAGTCATTGAGCCATCCAGACAATTGATTTGGGCATTGGCGGTGGTTGCCAAGAAAGGGCGCCCTAAGATGATGGGAATGGAATCATGAGCAATTTACGTGTCAAGAATAACAAAGTCTATTTGGATAGTAAAATCCTGAACTTTACTTGAGAATATTTTCAACTACACCCTTGGGATACTTAATAGAACGATCAATTAACTGCAAAGTCATTTTGGTTGGTTGAAGTTTTGTTAGACCTAGTTGTTTATATAAATAAAAAGGGAGTAAGTTAACACTTTCATAGGTCTAATAAAAGCGTTGTTATGAAGGTATCACCTAAGGTGCATTATCTGATAGGGCGACCGGGGTCCTTGTACTTAACAATTCCATTATGTTGGATAAAGAGGGATATTGTTGATTAAGAATGCTTCGTGGGGTATGTTGGTTTTCCCTCTTCTTGGTGCACAACTCTTTTAGAAACTTAAGCGTGTCAGGTAGACTTTTGATAGCTTCTAGAAAAGGTAGATTTATAGTCAAATTTTTAAACACTTCCCTAATCTCATCAAAATTCTCGTCATTTTTAAACCACAACTAGTCTTTGGGGATATGGTGCTTTATCGCTATTTTTATGAAGGGATAAAAGTATTATTAGGCTTTGCTTTATCTCTATCCGTTTTCCATCTAGGTATCCATATTGGAACCTCTACGGGTGTAGGATCTTCACTTTCTATTATTGGATCTTGTAATGTTTTCCCTTTTGGTTGTGGTTTAAGCTGGGACTTACGGTTTGTAGGGTCTTGAGTTTCTATTATAGTATGTGGTATGGTATCATTTTTAGTTTGTGGGTAATCTTTAGGCATAGTCACTTGGTTATCAACTACTGCATACTGAGCGAAGGGTAGTGACTTTACATGGAGTCCCCTTGGTTTATATTACCATTACTTTGAATATTTTTATTTGAATCGCGGTGTTTGTTGACTTAGGATTAGGCCTTTGCTTGACTTGGAAACTCTGCCCGGTTTGGTTATTATTTTGGTTAGAAGACATGTCAATAACCTTTTTGGCACAAAACTGCATCATTTGCATTGTTTGTTTCATCATATTAGAGTTTTGATCATCGCGATCTTTCATCAAGTTGGAGTTTTGTTGCATAATTTGATTTTGTTTCTCAACAAGGTTACAACTACTTTAATGCGTAGATGGTTGTATTGGAATTAAAAGCTTGTTGGCGTTCATGTCTTGATGTTGATAGTTACGGGTAATGGGTACTAAACCTCTATTCTGGTCACCTAAGTTCTCTTGTCCTTGATGTTGAGTTAAGCTGGTTAAAGTGTGATGGTTGTGGTGGTGTTTGTGCATAGACAAGAGACATGATAGAAGTCGGAATGCTCAAGACTACAATGAGACATTACAACGAGTAGAGTTAATGTTCATGGCTGGAGTGGGGTTGTTGTTGAGCAGAGATGGCATCTACCTTTTAGTGAGGGCATCGATAAGAGTTTTAAGCTTCGGGATCATGTTTAACCTCACGAGAAGAAGGAGAGGGCGGGAGGAATCGTTACCTCCCCGATTGTTGTTCCTCTTAGATTGATCTTCTAAGAATGTATAAGCCTCTAAGGCTCCTTTACTAAGAAAACTACCCCGATCATGATATCTAGAACCTCTTTATGGCGATGTGAAAGCCCGCTTGAAGAAAGCCACGAACAAAGCGTGTCTTTTCGCGCAAGATTATGATCTTGGGCATTCAATGAGAAAGATCGAAAAGCGATTCGAGGCCTCTCGAAAAGGATTCATGAGGATTAAGGTGGAAGAAATGAATCTTGTGAAGCATTTCATCATCTTGAGTGGTGGGTAAAATTGTTCCATGAACAATTGAACAAGTTGAGCCCATGAGTCCCTGAGTTTGGCGTTTGGGCAGTTAACCAAAAGCCGCCGCCTTGTCGGCTGGGGTGAAAAGGAAACACCACAAGTTTAACTTGATCTGGACTTACATTTAGGATGATGGAATGTAGTGAGAACTTGGTCTATCCTACGCGTGTCTTTGGTAAGGCTTCTCGTGGTCTAAACCATGAAAAACCCGGTAACAAGTTAAATATATTAGGGGGATTGAAAATCCCCCACTAGGTTCACAAAAGCGATGCGACTTAGGGCCATCGTTTAGGGCTTTATAAAAATCGAGAGAGATGAGTCTCTTGTTCTTTAGCCATTGATGCAAGTGTAGTGTGTGAAATTCTAGATAGGCGTGTTGTATTTATTTCTATGAAAAACAAGCCTGATTATACTAGAATTAAAACTCCCTCGAGAAGAAAGAGGAGAGTGGAAGAAGAAGTACACGAATGCCTCCTTGCTACAGCGTTTGAATAAGCGTCTTGTATCACATGATTTAAGTGTATTTAACAAGTTAGAAACACTTAATAACTTTTAAGGAATAAAAATATGCATTTACCTATGAAAATTGGGCTGTTCGGATGAATTTTCCTTGTTGGGCGCGGGTAGGGCGCGGGTTGAGCGCAGGCGGCTCAAGGTAAGTTGAAATTACGGTGTTTAAGGGCGGGTCGCGCTCAACATGGGCGCAGGCGCGCTCCAGGGTTTTCAAGTTTTAGGCCTTTTATCGTACTCCAAAAATCTGAAATTTTTACAGTAATTTGCTAAGACGTCTATCAAGTAGTCTGTAAAATTTCAGATCAATCGGAGCTGTGAAAGTCCCTCTACAGCCCTTCAAAGTTTGCGAAACGGTTTTCGGACACAATACAAACAACCGAATGGTTAACCCATCAAAACAAATCCAAAATTTCCAAATTTTTACAGGAGACTCTGACAGATCCTAATTGTTCCTATAAAACATTTAGAGCAATTGGAGTTCTACAACCTCTCCTTATTGGCTGGTGTTCCAGATATTAAGTGTTTGCAACACTGCAGAAACACACTGGAAACACTCTACTATTTAGGAGGTCAAAACAAATAAAAACTCATCAAATTTTTACTACAAACTACTGACTTAGGATAGATACTCCTGTAAAAATTATAGAATTTTAGAACTCCTAAGTAACCTTACTCGTCTGTTTTTCAAGAACATACGATTGTGAAAACTGAAATGCAGCACTGTAAAAGATCGTATTTTTTTCACAAGGTAAACCAACTTTGAAAAATCTGAAAATATTCCAGTAAATCAACAACACATTAAATATTATGTATGAAAATTTTTAGAATTTTCGAAAATTTAGAAATACCTTCACCGCAGTGTTTTTCTCTGTGAATCCATGCCCCTAATGCCGAAGCGATTGAACGGTTCGAAAATTCAAGAAACAAGAATGAAAAATTAAAAGGGTGGGTGGGTAGAGAATGGGGGATTGCCCTTGGATTCAATCAATTGAATTCTTGTCATGAAACGAGATTAAGATGGCTTGGGCCATTTGATAACTAAAAAAACAATAAAATCCTAAATATTAATGCTACAAGAACACTAATATCGTAATCCTACCGTTCTTACGTTTAAATCAATTCTTCTTACTCTCAAAACATATTCATGCAATATAATGAGTAAAGGAATTCGTTCCACTCTTAAACCTTCAAGACTTAAATAGAATTCAATTGATCCAACACAAGGAACAATGGTGAGAGTGATGTGTTTGGTGTGAAATTTCTATACTACCATTCTCAACACAAGAACAATAATAACAATAAGACATAATTAAATTAAACTGAATTTAAAACTAAGATTGTGAATAAAGATAATTAACTTTATTGATCTAATAAAACAATAAGAACAAGTCATGATTGAATGAATAACAACTATTTTATTTATCTAATGAATGATATTCAATGATTTAAATAACTAATCTAAAACAAAGAATGAAACTAATTAATGGAATGAATGTAAAAACTAGATCTAGATCTAAAACTAATCTAGATCTATCTTTTTCTAACCCCTAAACTCCATTAACATTAGCTTCCTAACCTAACTGCCATTAACAAAGATTCAAGCTTTTGTTTTATACTTCTAGATCAAAAATCGTGCATGGGCTTGGAGCCATCTTTTGGGCGGAAAATCGGGACCAAAACCCAATTTCTTTAGTCCAAAATGGGCTCTTCAGCTGCAGTTGGCTTCGACAGATGTTTCGTCCACTTCTGCTCCTCTGATTGGGTCAAGGCTTGGACCATTGCAAAGCTCTTTCCGAGCGGTCGTTTTGACGTAAAGGTAGGTCAATTCAAGTCTGAGTCAAAGATATGGGCACTCGAAGTTCTTGACTTTTGCTCCTTTATCTCTCGCTAAAGTGGCACATTTACGCACATAATGGACTTTGAAGCCCTGAAATGTATAAAACACGTAATCAATATTAACTCTTACTTATTATTCACATAATTGGTCTAACGGTGATTATGATTATTAAGGGGTTAAAACTACAGTTTTTGGGCTCTTATCACATCACTAGATACAATGTGACCTAATCTTATGCCACTTTTCACCATGAAATGACACTTTTCCCGGTTTAAAACGAGGCTCTTTTCTTCACACCTTGTCAAAACCTTAGACAGGTTAGACAAACAGTCTGTGAAAAGAGTCTCCATAGATAGAAAAATAATCCATGAAAACTTCCATAAAGTGCTTTCTACCATGTCACTAAATATATGAAGCATACACCATTTGGAAGGTTCGGGGAGCATTACAAAGGCCAAAAGGCATTCGTTTATAGGCATCGTTCCAAAGGGACATGTGAAGGTAGTCTTTTCTTGGTCATCAATATCAATAATAATCTGAAAATAGCACGAAAGCACCATCCGGAAAACAATAAAAAGCATGACCCTAGGCGTTCGAGCATTTGATCTATAAAGGGTAAAAGGAAAGTGATCATTTTGTGTCATAGCATTTAAACGTCAGTAATCAATCTGAGATCCTCCATTTCATAGGACCTTGTGTGACAACATAGTCACCCCTTTCCATTACGAACCATGGTAACTCCCCGATTTCTTAGGAACTACATGAATGGGGCTTACCCATTCGCTTTATCGAAGATGGGGTATATGATACCCGCGATCGAAAGTAATCGTAAGACTTCATCCCTAACCACCTCTTTCATGGCGGGGTTCAAGCGTGACCGAGGTTTTGCGAGAAGTCTTGGCGTTATCCTCCAAATGGATACGATGAGTGCAAACATTAGGATTCGATTCCCTTAATGTCGGCTAGGGACCAACCAATCGCGAGACCGATGTTCCTTAATCACCCTGATTAAGCGTGTCTCTTCATCCATAGATACTGAGAGAAGATATAATTACCGGATGACTACCATCCGGATCGAGTTAAATATATTTTAACTCTGGGGGAAGGGGTTTAAGCACTGGGGTGGGAGGAAAATCAATAGATGTTTCATCGGGGTCCTCATTTTGCATAATGAATACTTGCTTAGGTAGCAAGTCTTCATACTTAATATGTGGAGCAACCGAAGTGTCTACAATTGGTGTGGACTCAAGGATGGTGTTGACTTCCTCTAAGTAGGAGTCATTTACAAAATCTGACTTTCAAAAGAAAGGAATTTATACATATTGTTTTTCGTGAAAGCGTGTTGTTAAAATAATCTTGAGCTAAGCTACCGATCATCTTAACCTCCCATCTATAGCGAATAAGGTAAGCTGTTTCATCATTTTAAAACATTTACCTCAACTGTGAGATGGCCAAAGATAAGGACATCTTACCATCGCGGCAATTAATAAGTCGTTGGCGGTTGCTAAAAAATTCTAAGATGATCGGTCAGAGTCATTAGCGACTTACGTATCGAGGATAACAAAATCCGCGAGGATAGTAGAAATCTGAACCTTAACAAACGTTTTTCCACTACACTTAGGATACTTAATAGACTTTCGCTAATTGCAACGCTATTTTTTGTAGGTTGCATTTCTGTAGACCTATTTGTTTATACAAGTAATGGGGAGTAAGTTAACACTCTTTCCGTGAGTTAATAATAAAGCGGTCGCCGTGGGTGTGGGAATCTCCTAAGGTGTATTTTACTGATGGGGACGACGGTCCTTACTTAACAATTCCATTATTTTCGGATAAAGTTGGGAATTGTTCAGTAAAAAGCGTCTTTTAGGTATGTTGGTCTTCGCCTAGTAGTGCACAACTCTTTAAGAAACTTTAGCGTAATTAGATAGCTTTTTAATAGCCGAGAAAAGGAAGGTTTATCGTTAGATTTTTGAAAACGTTCCTAATCTCCTCGAAGTTGGTATCCCAGTTAGCATGGCTAATTTTTGAGGGAATGGTGGTTTAAGCTCTATATTTAGCGTATGGCTCGACTTGATGTGTAACCTTGGCTTTACGTTTCTTAGGTTGTGGTTTAAGCGGTACCCTCTACAATGGTAGGTTCTTGAGTTTCTATTTCGATTATCTAGTTCGATATCCGGTGGAGAATCTTGATGGGGTAACTATAGGCATAGTTACTTTGTTATCAACCACTTTTCGAAAGAGAGAGTGGTGATGGCATTTAGGTCACCTACTATTATTGTCGTTTCGGTACTAGTATTACCATTTACCTCAAAGGCCGTGTTTGTTGTTTTAGGGTTTGGTATCGCACATCCGAAAACGCCTTTTGGTTGGGTTTTCTCTTGGGCTAACCTGTTGTATGCCCGATTTATGGATTGTAATATCTGTTGGTTTGATTGAGTCATTGATTGGAAAAGTTGTTGGGTAACTCAGTATGAAAGCGTCGATACGTCCGGTTGTGTAGGTGTAGTAGTCACGGTGGTGCATTTGGAACTATCTCCGTTGATTATTTATGGGTGGGTTTTGATAGTTACTATTGTTAAGGAACGATACCTCTATTGGTATTATAACTATTATAATTATTCTGACCTTGTGCTACACCTTGTCGTGGTTTAAGCTTGGTTGTTATAATTATTATAATTTCCCTGACCTTGTCCCCGTCCTTGCCTAGGTGGAGCTTGATTATAGTTGTTTGTTTGCCTAACATTTTGGTTATTAAACCACGGAGTTGTAACTTGTTGATTGTTTAAGCCAACTAAAGTTGGGATGTTGTCTCCATGGGGCATTAGGAATAGGATAGTTATTAATGGAGCAAACATTATCTTGCTCTAATTGTTGTTGTTCATAGGCATAGAGAGGATAATAGGAGTCGGTGCTTTCGGGACTCAAACGAAATTACATGGGTTGGAGTTGACATTCATGATGGGAATAGACTTTTGTTGAATAGAAATGGCCTCTACTTTTTAGTTAGAGATTCGATTAAATTTTTAAGTTCGGATCGGGTTTCATCTCAAACATCCGCCTTAGCTGTTGAAGGCGAACTAGCGGCGGGGGGATATCATCACTCCCCAATTGTTATTTCGTTTAGTTTGTTCTTCTAAAATTTATAAGCCTCAGGAGGCTCCTTTACTTAGGAAACTACCCCATTCATTATGTCAAGGACTTCTTTATGGTGATGTTGAAGTCCTTTGAAAAAAGGCACGAACTAAGGTGTCTTTCGCTAGGTTATGGTGTGGACACTCTATTAGCGGATCGGTGAAACGATTCCAAGCCTCGAGAAAAATGATTCATGAGAGTTCCTGCCGGAAGAAATGAATCTTGGAAAGCATTTCATCCGTCTTTAGGGGTGGGTAAAAATGTTCCATAAATAGGTGAACAAGTTTAGCCCACGAGTCCTGAGAGTTAAGCTTGGGCGATTAACCAAGATTTGCCTTTATCGGCTAAGGTGAAGGGAAATACCCCGGTTTAATTTGTTTCCGCACCAACCGTAGGATGATGGAATGTTGTAAGGACTTGTTCAATCCCACGCGATGTGTTGGTAAGGTTTTTCATGGCCTAAACCATGGAAAGCGGGTAACAAATTAAATACGTTTGGGGAATCGAAAATCCCCAATCGGGTCTCCGCTAAACGATGCAAGATTTAGGGCTATCGCTCAAAGCTTTGTAGAAGTCGGAGAGGAGTCTCTCTTTCTTCAGCCATTATGTCAGGTATGGTTGGTGGGATAGTAGTTAGAGGTGTAGTGATTGGTATACTCGATATGTTTGTTTTTTGACGGTTAATACGTTCGGTGTTTTCTCCAACCGGACCTTAATCTCATGCAAGTCTAAGTCTAAACACGAAAACAATCCAAACAATCTTGATATATTAGTATGAACCTCTAACGGAGATGCGAGGTATGGAAGAAAGGAATACCGATAAGCGTCCTTGTTTCGCTTATGAATAGCGTCTTGTTTCTGGCGTGTTGATTGTAAATAACAAGTTAGAACACCGAAAAAAAACTTAAAAATCGAAGTTGAAACAAACTGTAGAAATCCATAAAATTTTGCATAGAATGGGTCGTGCTCCTTGTCCGATAAGTGGCGCTGGTCGCTTTGGTATGAGGGCGGTCGTGCTTTCGATATGAGGTAGGTCGCGCTCGAAGTCCAGATTATAGTAGCTTGCACGCATCCCTTATAAGCGATCGCTCCCGTGTAATTCGTCGAGGAATTTTTCAATTGAAGCGAATAACCACGGTATGAATCAAACAAGGGTGGGTGGGTTTAATGGGACTTAAAAATGACTAATTCTACTATGAAAACAATGCTAAAGTTCAACTAAGATGGCAGCGGCGCCATTTGATAAACGATAAAATGAATAGTCTACCTACGAAATGAACGATGAACGAAAAACGTAAGTAAACTAAAACTCTTTACGTGTCTATATTTATCAAAGTTTTCTCTACTCTCAATCCCTTGAGATATAGTGGAGTAGGAAGTTCGTTCCACTCCTAGTGCTCTAGCATGGAATGTTTTCTAATCTAATTAGTCGGTCTTAAATCAATGAGACCTTTACGAAGGTGATATACTACGATACTTACTGAATTTGATTACTTGAATTTAACTACGAATGCTATGGAAATATGATTGTGCTTGAATCTAGATAAAGGATTAGAGGAGAATTGAATCCACCTCGAATCCAACTTAATAGCGTAACATAGATTCTTGTATCTCGATTCTTACGTTCTTACGGCAAGAAATTCGAGTTCTAATCCCTAGTGTTCATGGCATTTCTACCGAAAGTACTAACTAGCATGTGAGGTCGTCCACCCATTCTCATGGCGAATCACGACCTTCTAGATTGGAATAGATTCTACAATGTTTCTACACTATACCACTAAGTTTTCATCAAGGCTTCATCAACCCCTCTAATGGAGGTTTTAGACTTGAGTCATCAAACCATCATTTCCCATTTCATTATAACTACACATCATATTAAAATTCTAACTTAACTAAATTAACAAACAATGGTTCAATCTATTTAAACTACGGAATGATAATCAACAAGAATTAAAATCAGATCTATAAATTGAAATAACACAATTCGAAATTGAGAAAACAACTATTTTATTTATCTAATCAATCAAGAACAATGATTCAAAGACTTAATCTAAAACAAGAATTGAAAATGGAACTAAAGCTAAATTTAATTAATGAAAACATATCTAGAATTATCTATATTATTTTAGGTCTAACTAGCTACCATTAACAAAGAGCTAAACTTTTGTCTTTATACTTTCAGATCCAAAAATCGTGCATGGGCTTGGAGCCATGTTTTGGACCAGAGAATCAGGCCCAAAACCCAATTCTTTCAGTCCAAAAAGGCCTCTTCAGCTGCAGTTGGCTTCCACAGACTTTTCGTCCACTTTTGCTCCTCTGATTGGGTCAAGTCTTAGACCATTGGAAAGCTCTTTCCGAGTCGGTCGTTTTGACATAAGGTAGGCCCAATTCCGAGGTCTGAGTCCAAAGATACGGCTTTCGAACGTTCTGGCCGACTTGTGTCTTTGTTTGGCCGCGGTCGACTTTTCAGCTTTTGACCGAGCTTTAGGAAGGCTTTATCTTCTTGAATCTTGGCCTTTAATCACGGAACTCCTTAGTAACCGACCTTTTCTCCTTTATCTCACTAAAGTGGCACATTCTGCACATAATGGACTTTGAAGCCTGATATGCATAAAAACACGTAATCAGTGTTAACTCTTAATTATTACTCACATAATTGGTCCGAAAGTATGACTGTTAAAGGGTTAAAACTACAGTTTTGGGCTCTTATCAATAACCTTCTGCTTCATGGTTGTTCTTACAAGTAGACTACAATTAGGCAATCGAGCGAGTGTCGATGCCATCTTGGACGAAACATCGTTAACAATTAACTCTACTTAAGGTTGTTCCTATGTTTATGCTATTAATATCTTCTTTCCTTTTTGTAAGCTTTCGGGCAGACCATTCAATGTATTACGAGAGCAACATCAAGGAGTACTTCCTAATAGGTGCCATTCAATGAATCACCACTTAAGGCAAACACAAAGAATACTTCCCCTAGGGCAGCCACTCCCCGAAGCTACCCTCTTCTAAGGCAACACAAAGAATACTTCCCTAACTCTAAAGAATTATACTACTAGAAGAAAAGTAAAGAACACTAGCATGATATTAATATTGCAAAACATAAACCCTATTCTATACTTTCATCCCTTGGTGTGGGCAATGGAACTAATAACTAAAAACATAAAGAACTAACCTGATTGAAGAACACCATGAACCAAAAGAATCATTAATTCTTAAGCACTGGCTTCATCTCCTTCCTTGAAGGAGAAGATTAGCCTTCCATAAAGAAGGAAGAACATGAAGAACGAGAAGAAGAAGAGTCGAATAACATAATACTAGAAAGACTAATTTATTAAGACTCAGCTAGTTAAAACTGATATTTTATTATTAATCTCTCTCTGCCTCAAGTTCTGGAGACAAGAATATAAGTGAATTGGCAAATTACATGAGGCACTTAGTTCCTCTATTTATAGAGGTTACAATGAGCTCTAGAAGCATTCCAAACCGTCATTTGTTTCCTAATACAAATAGACTTCTTCCAGAGTCCAACTTCATCTCCAAAACTAAGAAGAAATTGGCTACATTGTCAATCCATGCGTCTGGATGCACTATTCATGCGTCTCAGATGCGATCAAAGCATCTGGACGCTCGATCCATGTGTTCCAGACGCATTAGCCGATTTTATCTCTTCTGCTCTATCCTTCTATCCTCTTTTGCGGGTTTTGGTCCAAGCAACGAATCTTTTGGCCTTGGGCTTCCAAATAGGCTTTAAAATAGGTCCAAGTCGCATCTTTAATAGCTCCAATTCCTTGGCCTTATCCATGATTGTCCACGGGCTTCCCATGTGATCCTTAATGCTCCGAATTACTCCGTTTTACCCTCTTTTCTCTAATATTCCACAAAACTCTCTCTTTGACCTGTAGAATCATAAAACATAACTTACAAACACTATTAGTCCACTAAGATGGCTAAACAAGAGGCATAATCGAGGGTTAAATAACACTTTTTGAGCACTTATCATAACTCCCAACTAGCCTTTTGCTAGTCTCTTAGAAAATAAGATAAAAAAAAAATAGATAAGTGATCAAAATCACATCCAAATAACAAAAATAAAATCCTAGCTCATTTTCGTAGGCATCGCGATTGCATTTACCATATGCAACAAGGCTTTAAACCTTTAAGTTCCCCAAAAATGACGAGTTATAGTCTCGTGAGGGTTTTCAGGTGATATACCCATAAAATCAATCAATAGCATGTTCAAGAATGATAGTATTTTTTAAAGAGAGAAATTCCTTACCCACTTAGGCTTACTCCAATAAACAGTCTCCATTGCTAACTACATTGCTGCAAAGATTCATAAATTATGATGGGAGATAGTAAAAATTGACAAAATTCTTAATCAAGGCTTATGTGTGTACATACTCAATCTCATATACTCTCCTATCCAAGAAACGAAATCCCTAGTTTACCATAGGTAGATAATCTCGACTTTCAATCCTCACCGGTCATACTCACCTCAGAAAAGAATCTCTCAGAAGATGGTCTACTATTTTGCCTCATATATGTGGGGAAAAGAATAATGCATACGAACATCCCACATACTACCTTGAACAACAGACTTCTGAATAAAAGTAGTCTCACGAAAAGAATGTCAATCACATACGAAGTGTTGGGTCCTTCACTTTAGCATCCTCTCACCTATTCTAGACTTTGTACCGTACTGTAGTGATAAGTCATGGGTTGTAACTTTGCTTGGGTATTGGTTTATGAAGGAAAGGTAAAAAAGGATTCTAAGGTTGTTTCTGAAAAACACTAAGGGTTTTGCTTCATTCTTTGGAAGATTTCTTCAAATTCTGTATTGCAGAGAAAATTCTTCCTTTGTCTTAGCTTTTTCATCCATTACATTTTTTTTTTTTTTTTTTTTTTTTTTTTTTAACTCAGTGGTATATCCTTGATTACTACTGGATATGCTTGTTTTCCACTAGCTTCTTTCACTTAGAACAGAATAATGGTCTTCATTTTATCTCTCTGGTATTTCCTTGTAATCTTCTTTTTGTACTATTTCTTCCTCTTTGTTCCTTCGTATTCTCAGAAACATATGGGTATGGCTGATAAAGATTTTGGCTATACTCTTTTGTGCGGAGTTAATTGACGGATAAAGGGTTTTATGAAAGAAAATGGCTTATTGTAAGGCTCAAAAGGGTTTAACATGATGGTCCTACTAGGTGGGATAAAGGCTGAATGGGTTCACTACTTGACTTATCAGTATGATACTCTGTTTCGAATAGACTACAAGGCCTAATGACTATCTCCCAAGTTGATGTCACTTCGTGATTAACCAAATCAACAAATAATGAGACTATATTACAACGATATAAAGAACTGAAAGATGTTGAGTCACTAAGACTCGGAATTTTCGTAAGAACTCTCCAAAAAATAGGTATAAAGCTCAAGTCTCACGGGCTAAGTCAAAAAAAAAAATTCTACTTCCAGTTTACTAGGGGTTTAAATCTCTCTTCTAGCAAAAGTACACAAAACTGACCAAATATTATGGTGGTGCCTTGATAAAGAATTCTATCAACAAGAACTATGTCTGAGCATAATAAATAGTCTAAGCGGTAATGAAATCAATAATATTAACTATCTATCAAACTCAACACTAAGCAGTATAGAATATATATTCCAGACTCATCATTAAAATTCATTTTTTCTCATCTTCTTGCGATATAGATACAAAATATTTTTTTGTTTTGAAAACTAATTTTCAAAATTCATTTTCAAGTACACCCTCCCCTACTTATGCATGCATTGACCTCAATGTATAAAGAAGTAAATGAAATGGATGAGAAAAAGGTAGGATATTACCATTGATGCGAATATCGAATTAGTTCAAGAAACAAATTTTAGGTCTTTTTACTTTGGATCCCCAAGGCGTAATGTGAGTCTTTTAAAGTCAGATTCTCAAGACTTTTGAGTCCTTTATAGTCAGATCCTCAAGACTTTTGAGTCATTTATAGTCAGATCCTCAAGACTAGTATTCCCACCCACTAGGTTCCACTTTGTAGGAATTCTTCTGATCTCTCTCAGCATGTGATTGACAAAAGTATACCTTGAACCAACAATTTTCTCTTAATGGCTGTAACCCAGGACAAGTTTTAGAATGACAATTCTTACAGCAACCTAGCTTACTTCCTGTAGACATTTTCTCTTGATCTACTAGAATTCCTTCCTTTGAAACTTGGTGACCCAACACTATCCCTTCCTTTACTATGAAGTGGCACTTTTCTCAGTTCAGAACTAAGTTGGTATCGCAACAGCGTTTAAGGACTAAGGAGAGATGGTGCAGACAATCCTCAAAAGGACATGTGAATGTGGTCTTCTCTTGGTCTTCAGGGTGAATATAGATCTGAAAATATCCTGAATAACCATCAAGAAAGCAGTAGTAAGCTTGTCAAGCTAATCTTTCTAACATCTGATTGATGGAAGACAATGGAAAATGATCTTTCCTTGATGCACTATTTAACTTCCTGTAATTGATGCAAACTCTCCATCCAGTCTGAATCCTGGTTGGAATCAACTCATTGTTCGTTTCGACATTCGTGGTTCGGACTTCTCTTCAGCACAAAGACAACTTGAACTGGACTAACCCATTGACTATAAATAAATGTATGACCTCCACGCTTCATGGTTGTTCTTACAAGTAGACTACAATTATTTGAAAATCGAGAGTCTAAGCTTCATAAACTTAGAATACACCCGATGCCCTCTCGACGAAAAATATCGTTAACAATTAACTCTACTTAAGGTTGTTCCTATGTTTATGCTATTAATATCTTCTTTCCTTTTATGTAAGCTCGGGCAGCCATTCAATGTATTACCAAGAGAAACATCAAGGAGTACTTCCTAATAGGGCGGCCATTTAATGAATCACCACTTAAGGCAAACACAAAGAATACTTCCCCAGGCAAACTACTCCTCCACGAGCTATCCCTTCTAAGGCAACACAAAGAATACTTCCCTAACACTAAAGAATTATATTACTAGAAGAAAAGTAAAGAACACTAGCATGATATTAATATTGCAAAACATAAACCCTATTCTATACTTCCATCCCCTGGTGTGAGCAATTAAACTAATAATTAAAAACATAAAGAACTAACCTGATTGAAGAACACCATGAACCAGAAGAATCATTAATCCTTAAGTACTAGCTCCATCTCCTCCTTTGAAGGAGAAGATTAGCCTTCCATAAAGAAAGAAGAGCACGAAGAATGAGAAGAAGAAGAGTCAAAGAACATAAGACTAGAAAGACTAATTTATTAAGACTCAGCTAGTTAAAACCGATCTTTTATTATTAATCTCTCTCTGCCTCAAGTTCTAGAGACAAGAATATAAGTGAATTGGCAAATTACATGAGGCACTTAGGTCCTCTATTTATAGAGGTTACAATGAGCTCTAGAAGCATTCCAAACCATCATTTGTTTCCTAATACAAATAGACTTCTTTCAGAGTCCAACTTCGTCTCCAAAACTGAGAAGAAATTGGCTACAGTGTCGATCCATGCGTCCCAGATGCGTTAGCCGATTTTGTCTCTTCTACTCTATCCTTCTATCCTCTTTTGCGGGTTTTGGTCTAAGCAACGAATCCTTTGGCCTTGGGCATCCAAATAGGCTTTAAAATAGGTCCAAGTCGCATATTTAATAGCTCCAATTCCTTGGTCTTCTCCATAATTGTCCACGGACTTCCCATGTGATCCTTAATGCTCCGAATTGCTCCATTTTACCCCTTTTTCTCTAATATTCCACAAAACTCTCTCTTTGACCTGTAGAATCATAAAACATAACTTACAAACACTATTAGTCCACTAAGATGGCTAAACAAGAGGCATAATCGAGGGTTAAATAACACTTTTTGAGCACTTATCACATGGTCTCAATCATAGCCTTAAAATTAAAATCGAGACCCTCATAGAGAATCTGCACTAGTCTACCCTTCTCTAGGCCATGATTAGGACACTGCAAGATCATGTCCTTAAACCTCTCCATACATTTCCATAATGACTCTCCATCAGTTTGGCAAAAAGATGACAAGTCTTTTCTAAAAGCAGTCGCCTTCTGATTAGGGAAAAAGTTCTTTAAAAACACAATGCATAACTTTTCCCATCCCGTTATGGAATTCGATGGGAGAGAGTGAAACCAACTCTTGACTTTTTCTTTAAGAGAAAATGGGAATAATTTTAATTTTATAGCTTCGTCACTAAATTGTTGAAGCTTAATAGTCCCACAAATATCCTCAAATTCTCTTACATGCAGATATCCTCCTCCGTTCCCCTAAACTTAGGAAGGACCCTCAGCAGATTGGGCTTCAACTCAAAGATGTAGGGGGAACGATGCAAGATGGTCGGGTTGTCCTAGTAGGATATATGTATTCCTTAATAGATCTAGGTACTTGGACAACCACGTCATTATTATTACCCTCCATGTCAGCAAAAATATGTGTATTGCCAACAAAAGTTACAGGTACCTCTAACTCGGGATTTCTACTTTTCCTATGGAGAGTGCGTTCAATCTCTGGATCAAACGGTGCAAAAGGTGTGTTATCAGACCGACTTTCTACCATAAACTACTTCTAAAACCTAGGACTCTTATTTAACTATCATGGCACACAAGACGAACAAATTTAAACTATGAGTAAAAAGAATACCTCCCTTAGTTTCACTATGTCCTCCAGCACTGGAACACTTGTACAAGCACAGTTTTGGGTTCCTCACAGCAATTGGAAGTAGCCTATAAAAAATCAGATGCCTCAGTATAGAAGTCAAAGCGACAAGACTCGAGAAAACTTCAGGGAACAAAGCGCGGCGCTCAGGCTTAATTAAGCAGAAAACAAAAGAAAAGCAGCCCTTTTCGAGAAAGGCAAACTAGGGTGGGGACACACTCTAAGTTTCTCACAGGTGGTTTTCAAAATTTTCAGGAAACTTATCACAGAGGTCATGAACTTGTTCCTATGGTCTTATGTAGCAAATACGAAACAGAAACTTAAATTATCACTATGACTAATTTTAACTACGAAAAATTACGAAATACGAAAAGCAGTGTTTTAAAGTTCAATTATGCCACTACGATCCCCGGCAGCGGCACCAAAAACTTGATAGAGATTTAACCAACCTAAATAAACAGGTTAATTAACTCCTATTACTATTACTACTTGCAAGCGCACAAGGTCTATTGTAGTAGGTGTGCGAGAACAAGGTCTAACCTACAGGGATTGTGATCTAGGAATAACTGAATTCTAAAATACTACTTAACCTAATCCGAATATTATGTTTGTTGATTGAAAGAGTGGTTAACTATTTCTATTTTAATTATACTATGAAAATTATGAAACTTGTATTAACTATGAATGGTGGAAACACTAAGGCATTTGATTCCACCTTAGACTCTTGTAGGTTCTCTTAATTCACTGTTTTAAAGTTCTCATGTAAGTACGAGTAACATGAGGGAAAGGAAACCCTAGCTCCCTCGAATATGTGTTTGTTTAAGCCCTAATATGCATCTATACATGAAGTCGAATTGAATTTCAGCATGCAAACATATGAATCCCTAGCAAGAGTTGTCTTCCTACGGCACAACTCCTCACAGATTCAATATACAATTAAAAGTCGTGCTATAATGCTAATGGAATAGTAATCCTACGATTAACTAGTCAAGATATGAAATTTAATCATTCAAGATATAACCAATGCAAGTAAACCACTAACATCAGTGTGAAAACAATATACTAATCATTGAAAATTGTTTGAGAACAGTAACAGTAGCATAAAGATATCCTACACAAATCTAGGGCTTTACCAAAGCCCTACCTTTGAGTTTAGTTACTCATAAACATGGTGGAAGAAACAAAGAAATAAGGAAGAGAAATCATCGACAAAACCGGGGGGTAGGCTTTGGCTTCTTCTCCAGCAACTCCACTTCTTCTTCTCCAGCAAGTTGTCCTGAGGTTTGTGATTTTAGTTTGTGTGTTGGGGGCGAGAGAGAAAGAGCTCTCTACTTCCTTTGTTTATATAGAGATCCCTTAGGGCGTATAAGCCTTGGAACTCCTTTAGAAAGCTTCCTTTCTGTGTTTTAATCACTTTTGGAACTATCCAAACCGAGTTCATGCGGTGGAAGCAAGCTGCGAAGGGTGCTGTGAAAACACTGGAATTCTGCGTTTTTAGAAGGGGGCGCGGGCGCGCTATGACAAAGGCTTCTTGAGGCGCGGGCGCGCTTTGACCTATTGACAACGTTACCTCAATTTTTTACAGTAGCTTTATAATGTCATACACATGTTATTTCCCACCTTGTTTCATGTATTCTCTATGTAATCAAAACGTGGGAATCTCACAACTCAGTAAAGTCCTCGGTCTCAGCTCGTTTCTTCGTATTCGCGTTGATTTCGTAAAACCAAGGAAATAGACTAATCAAAGGAACTTATATTAATTAACTAGACAATATAACATAAATATGGGCATACCTGTGTAGCATTTATATACTTATCATTGACAAACTATACTAATAAGAAAATTTTGCAACTGAAATGTGATAGTTTTAATTTCTTTTGAACTATTAACCCAAGGTTTTATTCTTCCAATTACTAACCTTTTCTTGTTCTAAACCTACCCCACCAATTTTTACCAAATTCTTTAACCATGTAATGTAATTAAACCATAGCATATACGAACTTGCCTACACTTAAAATACTACAAAATCTACACTTACTAATTAGAGGATCAATAATCCAATCTAATAAGGTTAAAAAAAAATGAAAGCGTCTCTACCGAATGATAAAGGTCATTCAACTTCTCGTTCTCCAAACTCCCAATTTTCTGAATAGTACAGAACTTCTAAACCTTTTAACACGGCAATTCAATCGATCTCTACAAAAGCATATACTTAGAAACTTGGCGGATTATAACATGCATGACAATTCAAACATATGAGATTATTATATTCACAATACATCTCAAATTCAATTCAACGTATGTTTTGTTATCTAAAACTTACTTTTCAAGACTTCTTCTTTAATAGTAATTTCCTATGATTCCTCTTTTATGCTTTGAATTTGCGCAGGATAATGATAAATCAGCTCAGGTATACATGCCTTTGTTATTTTTTTCATAAGAATTCAAAAAGTATACTTTAAGACTTTAACTAACTGTTTCTGGAGGAGTTGGATAGGGCATAGGCGCAACGTGATATTTAGCTTGAACCCGCAATGCTACGTGGGTAATTGAACTTCGGGTGCTGGAACTGGCCTAATGCCTGGAGGCTAGCACCAAAACACCGCTTGCTTAGCGAGCATCATCATTACAAATTAGCAATTGGCCTTGCATGTATGGGGCAAAAATCAAGAATGCAGACAACAACAATCATATTCCATGGCCAGAAAAAATAATTTTCAAGCAAGAAATAAGAAGTGAATGGCCAAATCAAATAGAAAACATGAAAAATATTTCATTATAGAATTCAAAGACAAAAAGTCCAAAAAAAATATGAGAAAACCACTTGAATTCCTAATTCTTAATTTTATCCCAAAAGCCAATTTTAGAAACTACATGTTAAGTTGTAAGCAATACCTAAAACCCAATTTAAGAAACTAACAAAAAATCATCAAGATATTTCATGCTTCTTAAAAAAAATTAATAAATCTTCAAATAATGATTAGAGGCCAGTAGAACGAAACTAACCTTCCTACCAAAGTAGCAAAATAGTTGCAGATCCTCGAATGAGTAATTTCCAATCTATGAAATTCTTGAATGGGTTAAATGAAATATCTTACCTTTTGAAATAGAGATATTATTAGGGCGCATTTTTTTTTTTTTTTTTTTGACTATTACCTTTTAGGAGAAAGCGAATGAGGAGAGATTTGAGAGAGAGCGAAAGCGCCATAAGAAGAGAAGAGAAGAGAAGAGAAGACGACTGTTTCATGACAATAAAGTCGTTATTAATGGCCCTATGTACCTCACGAACAATTGAATAATGGCGTGTAGTTGATTTTTGACTTGAATTTACACATACGTCTTTAAGGGTACTATATCATCTTAAGGGTATAAATGGCAATAAATTTTGAAATGACAAAATAGTCATTCTTAAATGCATTGAATAATCAAGAGTATTTAGTGGTATAAAAAAGACTGGTCCAAGTTACCCACAAACAGGATTATGGTAGAAAAAAGACTTTACCCACAAACAGGATTATGTTTAAATGTCCATGTTAATCCGTGAGCGGAGCGAACATTTTGGGAGAAGGGGAGAGGGTTATGTAGACAAAAACCAACTTGGTTGGTTGCCACTGTCTCTGTCTCATCTCTTCCCTTCTATTTTTCTCTTCGCCTCTCTCTCACTCTCCCTTTTCCTCTCCCTCTCCGCACGGTCCTAAATCTCCACTCCTCCCTTCTCCATCTCCACTCCTCTATCTTCTTCTCCCACTCCCACCCCCACCGCTTGCTAGAAGATATCTTGAATTATCGAGTGAGTGGAAATTAACGATTTTGGAAGAAGGGGGGCAATGCGAGACAAAAACCAACTTGTTTGGTTTCTGTCTGTCTGTCCTCATCTTCTCTCTTATTTTTTTTTTTCGCCCAAATACCTTTCTCCTTCACCCATCTCTCTCTCTCTCCCCCCGCATCACCCAACTCTCTCTCCGCCGCAGCTCCACTCACTCCCCACTGCCACACAGTATACTAGTGGTATACTGCAGTTGTTGTAATTTTCCTTTCCACAGTTTATTAAACAGACCACTATTTTTATTTGCTAGCGAAAATTTAAGCCACTCACTCTCTCTCAAGTCAAGTCTCAACTCGTGCCGCCAAATGGCAGCTTCTCCGTTAACCTCGTCATCATCACTAATAAACCCTACTCTCCAAAAAAAAATAAACTCCTCATTATCTCTTCCAAAACCATCAGAAATCAAATTACCGATAAAATGCGAATTGAAACGGTTTAGAAACACAAAAAACTGGAGTTTTGACCGCGTGTCTGAGTACAGTCAAAGAGTGGGTACAATGGAATCTACAATATTAAACTCTTCTTCTTCAACGAGGAACTCTAAGAAGGTTTGTTTGTTTTATTGTGATGAGATGAAAAGTCTTGCTGAGAGAGTTGCTGCTGAGTCAGATTTTATTCAACTCCAAAATATTAATTGGAGGTAATCTTTTTAATATTAAAGTACTTGTCACATTATTGTTTAATTGTTTAACGTCAATTTTGTAATTTCTGATGAATTTGAAGTAATGTATTGCAGGAAATTTGAGGATGGGTTCCCCAACTTATTTATTCCTAATGCTCGTGGCATTCGTGGTGAGCACGTTGCTTTTCTGGCATCATTTAGTTCTCCAGCAGTAATTTTTGAACAACTTTCTGTTATATATGCGCTACCAAAGCTCTTCATCTCATCGTTTACTCTTGTCCTTCCTTTTTTCCCCACGGGAACTTCTGAGCGTGTGGAAGAAGAAGGTGACATTGCAACTGCATTTGCTCTTTCTAGGATCTTGTCTCACATACCAATTTCAAGAGGTGGACCCACTAGTTTAGTGATTTTTGATATCCATGCTTTGCAGGTCGGTGCTATATGATCCTTATAGTAGCAGATATAATTCTGTTTGCTTTTCTTTGCAACCAACTTCTTATATAATGTTTGTTTTATATCTATACTTTGATTTTTCTAGTATGTCTGACACCCGATTTCCTTATTATCTCAATACTTTTCAGGAGAGGTTCTACTTTGGTGATAATGTTTTACCATGCTTTGAGAGTGGTGTGCCACTTCTTAAGAACAGGCTTCAGCAACTCCCAGATTCGGATAACGTAAGATGGATTTTTCTTCTAAGTACCAAAATGATATTTATTCAAAAAAGGTATATTGTACATGACCAAGATCAAATTTTGCTTAGCAAGAACCTAATATGCTGCTTTACCATAATACGAGGCAAAACACAATTTTCTTCTTTTTTATTTTAGAAATAAAAAAGAAAAGAAAAAATGACAAACTTGTAGTGCAAGGAAACAAAGGAACACATATTAAAAGTTGAAGAGCATGAAGATTGACGACATCCTCCCACATAGAGATTAAGCTTGGTATTTTAGCACCTTGAAGTAAATTCTCAAACTGATCTTTTCTCCACCAGGTAAATTCCCTTGGGCTAACACTTTAGGTTGTTGAAAGTATAAAACTAGATTAGTAGCCAAAGGGGTTCACTCAAAAAAATAAAAGTTGCCTATTTTGATATTTTAGCTCATATAAGTATATAACTAAAATTTCTTGTACTAGAATTCTAATGTCTTTAGCTGTAGTCCAAAATCATCTATTCATCAAATTGGCTATGCGATTATCCTTGGTTTAAGGTGGGGACTTATTAAGAATGTATGTGTAATTTGGGTACTCTTGTAACGAAATGAGAATGTAGGGAACTATGAAGTAGCAACAGTCGTCTAGAGGAAAGTATTGGTGTCTGACACCCACACCTTACACGCCCCGACACTTTTTCGACACGCAATTTCAACTTTCAAATTTATTAATTAACTTTTAGAATTTCCGACACTTTGGGACATGCAGGTCACAGTTTTTAAGTATTAGATTTTTCAATTTTTTAAATAGATTATAATATTTAGAAGAAAATATGACCTTGTAGAGATTTTATTTCACTTCGTGGATCAAGAAAAACGAAGCACAATGCACAACTACACTTGATGATTGACAAGTGGATATTTTTTAATTGCTATCGTTATGAACATCTATATTGTTGGCATTTGCTTGCGCTTTTGGAGATGTATGTTGCTGCCTAATCTGTTAGAATTGAACTAGAGTTAGTATTATTATTTGTATTTGGTGGAGAATATTCATTTTAAATCATATTTCTATAGGGATGGTTATATGAACTTCACCTTAGAGTGATTCCAAATGAACTTACTAGCAAAAGTGGACCTTTAAGATGAATTGGGGGTTGATTATTGGTGACGCTATTTTTCTCAAAATGGAGAAGCTCCCTATAGAAAATCACCTCAATTGAAGATGTTTAACCTTGTTAAAAGTTGTTTTGGATTTATCAAATTCTGGAACATTGGATAAATTTATAACATTCTAAACAAATTTTGATGTGGTTAGACATCTTCAAATGAGTTGATTTTTTCTGAGGATGATATTTATTGTGGGGAAATCACCTTAATCGAAGATGTTTAACCTTGTTAAAAATTGCTACGGATTTAAAAAAATTATGGAGCGTTGATAAATGTGTAATAGAAAATCACCTCAATCGAAGATATTTAACCTTTTTAAAAGTTGTTTCGGATTTATTAAATTCTGGAACGTTGGATAAATTTATAACATTCTAAACAAATTTTGATGTGGTTAGACATCTTCAAAGGAGTTGATTTTTTCTGAGGATGATATTTATTGTGGGGAAATCATCTCAATCGAAGATGTTTAACCTTGTTAAAAATTGCTTCAGATTTAAAAAAATTATGGAGCGTTGATAAATGTGTAACAGAAAATCCCCTTAATCGAAGATGTTTAATCTTGTTAAAAGTTGTTTCAGATTTATTAAATTCTGGAACGTTGGATAAATTTATAACATTCTAAACAAATTTTGATGTGGTTAGACATCTTCAAATGAGTTGATTTTTTCTGAGGATGATATTTGTTGTGGGGAAATCACCTCAATCGAAGATGTTTAACATTGTTAATAATTGCTTCGGATTTAAAAAAATTATGGAGCGTTGATAAATGTGTAACAGGAAATCACCTCAATCGAAGATGTTTAACCTGTGTTGCATGGGTATGCAGCACGAAAGTGTCCGATTTGGACGCAGCATGCACGATTCGAACACGGCAAGCTCTAAAATATCGATTAGGGACACGGCTAATATTTTATTTTGAATTTTTATTAAATATATTTATTATTTTATTTCAATCCTCAAAAACAATGAAATTTATAAATTACTAAAATTTAGTACGGTATTAAACCAAAACTACTATAAATGCCACTTAATTGTAATTAAGATGGAAGTAAAACAAAGATGGAAGTAAGTAACTGAAAAATGCAATATGACATTAATAAGTTGCCATTTCTTTATTTATTTTATTTTGTTGTACAAAATCAAGATAAATTAGATATCACGGGTCCTTCCACGTGTAGATGTTTCATTACCTGAAAAACAGAAAAGTGAAAGCTCAATTAAACAAGGCCCAAGCCCAGTAAACTTCTCTCCCAACATACAAACCCTACCTCTTGTCTCCCAACATACACACCCTACCTCATCTCAAAAATAGATCTGGTAGCCGCCAACCACACCTACCAAAGAAAGAAGAAAACCAGGTTCTTCTTCATCAAAGAAAACTAGATCGTCATCATCAAAGAAAACCAGATCGTGTCTTCTTCATCAAAGAAAACCAGATCGTTGAAAACAGGTTCTTCATCATTTACTACTTTTTATAGTCGTTTGTGTGTTCTTTACTCGTGCTCTACCGAATTTCCACGCAATTTAGCTGTGTCGACACATTTACTTTAGATATTGTCGTGTCCATGTAACCTAGTTTTTTTCTCAAAGGCCTCCGACCACTCCGACCACGTATTTGTGTCGTGTCGGTGTCGGTGTCGGTGTCGGTACGACACGACACGGGACACGGCGGAAAGAGAGGCGTACCCATGCAACACAGTGTTTAACCTTGTTTAAAGTTGTTTCGGATTTATCAAATTCTAGAATGTTAGATAAATTTATAACATTCTAAACAAATTTTGATGTGGTTAGACATCTTCAAATGAGTTGATTTTTTCTGAGGATGATATTTATTGTGGAGAAATCACCTTAATCAAAGATGTTTAACCTTGTTAAAAATTGCTTCGGATTTAAAAAAATTAGGGAGCGTTGATAAATGTGTAACATTCTAAACAAATTTGGATGTGGTTAGACATCTTCAAATGAGTTGATTTTTTTTAAGGGTGATCTTTATTGTGGGGAGAACATCTCAATCGAAGATGTTTAACCTTGTTAAAAGTTGTTTCGGATTTAAAAAATTCTGGAACGGTGGATAAATTTGTAACATTCTAAACAAATTTTGATGTGGTTAGACATCTTCAAATGAGTTGATTTTTTCTGAGGATGATCTTTATTGTGGGGAGAACATCTCAACCAAAAATCAGCTTCTAATTCATTGTTCATTGTTGAGGTTTTTTGGAGTTTGTATAACCGTCGCTACACACACTCATGTCTTTTTCTATGTCGTATATGCGGAGACTATTATTATTTATTATTATTTTTTTGATAGTAAAGAGACTATTGTAATAAATGTTAGAATTAAGGACAAAAATGTAAAGATACACTTACATATTATAACATGTTGGCATTGTACTTTTTTGTCCCAATTTACACCTTATATTTTAACAGTTCCTTGTGCGGACCATTGTAATTAATTGTGAAGTTATGGACACAAACATAATTGAGACTAATCCATTTTTAAGTAAGGAAAGTTGGCACCACATATCATGCTAAAAGTGGTCTGGCAAGGTCTACACACCACATGATTGTTCTAAATTTGCTGACGTATCTGTGGAGAACCCAACTGTTTCTTTTTTTGTGTTTTCTTGTTTTGCTAGCTTAATTTTTTTTGGTAGGCTTTTGTGTTTGCTAACCTAATCAAAATCCATGCTTTGCGTACATGAGGCTAGTATATATATAATGAATTATTTTTGAAGGTGTCCATAATATATCTGTGTTCTACTTCTTTGAAAAATTCCGTGTTCGTGTACCCATGTCATGTCTGTTGAAATGTTTGTTATAGTCCCACCTGGAATGTGTGAATCCTTGCAATATAGTTTAGATATACACGAGCCTCTCAATTTCTCATCAATTGGTTTTATTAACATTGTATTGTAGTAGGCTATTGTGTTTGGCCCAAAAGCCCATTTACTACACGTCACCCAAGTGTTGTCCACATGCTAGGCTTAAGTAATCCCACACGTAAGGGGGAGTGTGGAAATGTTTGTTTTTGTCCCACCTTAGATGTGTGAAGCCATACAGTATTGCTTAGATTGCTTAGATGTACCTAGATCTCTCCACTTATCACCAATTCATTTTAAGTTGGATGCTCATTATGACTAATAGTGTCATATTTGTGTCACTGTCTGTGCTTCACAGGTAGGGAATAGGGGTCCCTTTTGAAGGTCAAGTAGAAAGTTGCTACTATGTTCACTTGTAATTTATCTGTAAAATTTGTGACAAAATGCATTGAAATGATTTGACTTTTACCGATCAACAAAAAGATTTATATGTATTAATGGTGATCTTGATTAATAAATGTATTTGGATCAGCCTGAAACTATTGTAATGAGCACAATGTATGCAAATTAGTTTTCTCTTTATATGGGTTGAGGCAAGCGCCTAAACAATGACATAAAAAGTTTGACTATTTTCAACTGGTCTCCAATTCTTTGTATTGTTTAAATACGTTTGAATTCATTTTTTATTTGAATATCGTAAAATCTTCCACATCATGGGGTTTTCCTCACTTGTGTTTCATTGCTTGTGCTTTTATTGATATATTAAATGTCTCACATTACAGTGAATATTGTTTTCTAGCAGTATTAAGCAAATGATTCTAATTTTGGTGACTGTATTGTTTTTCTGTTGCTAGATAACTATCGCCTTTCCTGATGATGGTGCATGGAAAAGATTTCATAAGCAGCTGCAGCATTTCCCAATGGTAATGTTCCTATCCAGATTACGAGGATGATTCAATAGTTCAATTCAAGTATTGCCACTTTAGATTCTTTGTTGTAAAGAAATATAGTATCTGTCTGTTCTTTCCTAAAAAACTTTCAATATTTTGGCCTACTAATTAGATTGGTGATATTAGGGGTGTGCACAGTTCGGGTCGGGTTTGGGACTAAACCGACCACCGAACCGACCCTATCGGTTTATATTTTTGTAAAACCAAACCGAACCGGTTGGGTTATACTAACCAAACTGAACTAAATTCCAGCTGAACTGATATCCGAACCGAACTGACTGGGTTACGATTTAACCGATATTAACTGATCCGAACCGACCGGTTTTCATATATTTTAAATTAAATGAATTAAATATGTATATTTTAGTATATATTATATATGGTGGGTCGGTTTGGGTCGGGTTTGGGACTAAACCGACGACCGAACTGACCCTATCGGTTTTCACATATACTGATCCGAACCGAACCGATTAATAAACATAACCGGCCCGAAACCGACCGGTTCGGTCGGTTTGGCTGGTTTTATGCACACCCCTAGGTGATATCCTTCAACCAGAAAGAAGTTGGACCTGCATTTATGAGCACATTTCTGGTTTTGAACTAACATCATTAGAAGATCCCCAAAGGTAATCCCACGTCAGTCTCTCTAGCAACACCACTAGGAATAGAGAAGTGGGAGAGGTAATAAACCGGGCGACCTGAGATGGCGTTTTTAAAAAGAGCCACTTTACCACCTTTTTATAGAAGCCTCCTCTTTCATAAGGCCATTTTCCATTTGAAATTTTCTGCCACCGTTTTGTAAAGGGATTTGGCTTTGTAAGAAGCACCAAGGGGAGCCCAAGATAAGTAGAAGGTCATGTCTTACATCCATGTCTTGTACTGCTTCAGCCATGGTTTCAAAGCACATGAAGAAGGCCTTTTTGTTGTTGGCATACTTACTTTTGGTTTAAGAGATGCTCGTATCATCTGATAGTGAAGGATATGATGGAAATGTGGCCCACTTTTAGCTGTTTACCCAGACAGCCTCAAAAGTATAAGAGAAGCTTCCTCTGCAATGATAAATAATACTGGTGAGAGGGGTTCCAGTTATCGAAGTCCTTTAGAACTTGTAAGAAACTTTTAGATGAGCCATTAGTCAAATTTCAGAATTTAGCCATAGAGATGAAACTGATGATAGTCCTGATCCACCTTCTCCACTTATTTCCAAAGCATGTCATGATCAAGGTGGGCCAACTAACATATATAATAGTACTTCCAGAATTCATTTTACATAAAACCCTGGTGGTCTTACTTTTCATGTAGAAATATCTGACTTTGTTCGTAATTAAAGCCTCGTCTATTTCTACATCATTCAATAGGCAATAGATGCACTTTGGTACTTAAATATATGTGGGTCACTGGTTCAGTGGTCCCCGTGTTGCCTCCCATATAGAATTATAGACCTCGTTCTTTCCATTATTATGTTAGCCACCTCCTTACCACGTCAGCATATTATTCAACCAAGTCTCGTATCGATCGACTCATCATATTCCTTTAACTGCCCCCTCACCATGTGAAAATGATCCTCAAAAAATTCTGGAAGTACTCAGACTAGGAAGCTGTCTTCATCTATAATGGGGATCACATATATTGATAACATTTAGCATCCACAAATTGGTAACCTCTTTAGTGTTTAGTCATTGGTATGTTCTTTCTATTGATATTCCTCGTTGTGATGTAGAACTTTAGTTGAGTCTATCAGTATCATAGGTGTGCGCCTATGTTCCCTCTACATGTTATGGGCGTGAGCCCTTTAGTTGAGTCCAAGCCCATGGTTCGAGTCCATTAGTTAGTTGGACACATGTCATGTTTCTATTGGTTTATGCTTTCTAGGTTTACTTTAAATAATGGACTTGTAGTTAGGATTTCGGTTAGTTGTGTTTATGTGTGTGATTTGTAATTGAGAGATTCAATAAAAGAGTGATTTTTAGGTCGTCTTTTAATTGTATTTCAATTAAAGTGTAGATTTAATTAAATTGAAGCTTCCGTCAGTAAGATTTAATTCCAGGGGTTACTATTCACGGTACTGTTCACCGAAAACATTGTTCATCAGGCACTATTCACCGCATCACTGTTCACCCAGGTTATTGTTCACGGTGATTTTTTTTCCCATTAAAAAAGTCAATTTTTTTTTTTTGTTGTTATGATGAATCACAAAACAACTCGAGGTCGTCCTCCATCTATAGACACTCGCATGTCTCGTTTAGAAAAAAGCATGAAGAACATGACACAGATGTTCCAAAACCTGATGGAAGAAAAGTTTCCAGTCCAAAGAGAGGTGTAACAACCACCTCCACTACCACAGAATAATGGTTCAGTGGCTAGTACTGATGATGCATCTTAGGTTGATGGTTCAATCCCTCTTCTGAACCCTTTTGCACCTACAGATCCAGAAAACAACGGAGAGAACAGAGTTGGCATGAAAGATAACACCAACAGGGAACCTCCTCTCAATGAGGAACGTGAGGGTGTACCCCTCAATGATGGCGCTGCTTGGCTGCTGGCAGGTGTTGAAGCCCTCCTATTGGGCGCTCCACCAATCTTTGATAAGTATGAAGATGAGTCTCTTTTTGATAACTACGAAGATCTGATTTGGGAAAATTTTGTGACTCACTTTGACAAACGAAGTGATTTGTTTTTCAAAAAAGCACGATTGCAGATTTGGATTTCTTTAAAGAAAGTCACATATGTTGGTGAAGTTACAAGCTTTCTAGACGAGCCATTGGTACTGAAATTTTTTGGTGCATCTTCTGGTTATTGTTTTCATAATCTGTGTGCAAGAGCATGTTGTGGGTTACTGATTTTAAGCCAGGGAAGCTACAACAAAGGAAAAATTCGTGGTCGGATTCCTTTCAGCTGGGGTATTGGCCGATATCCTAAAGCTTGTGGACGTGGTTCTCTTTACCTCAAGTTTTTGTTGATTAGAAATTCGATGACGAATTTTTTTCGGTTGGGGAGAGTGATGTAGAACATTAGTCGAGTCTGTCAGTGTCATAGGTGTGCTCCCTCTGCATGTTATGGGCGTGAGCCCCTTAGTTGAGTCCAAGCCCATGGTTCGAGTCTATTAGTTAGTTGGACACATGTCATATTCCTATTGGTTTATGCTTTCTAGGTTTACTTTAAATAACGGGCTTGTAGTTAGGGTTTCAGTTAGTTGTGTTTATGTGTGTGATTTGTAATTGAGAGATTCAATAAAAGAGTGATTTTTAGGTCGTCTTTTAATTGTGTTTCAATTAAAGTGTAGATTCAATTAAACTAAAGCTTTCACCAGTAAGATCTATATTATATTGTGCTTACATAATAAGGGTGACCCTGAGTACATTAGAAGGATTCATCTGCAGTCTTCTCACCTTCTGTCCATGTCATGCTACGTAAACATTCTTTTCTAAGCCATGCATTTCTAATCAATAGTGGTAAGGGAGTTGTTACTTTTGGCGTATAGACATATATGTATACATCTTTCTTCATCTCGTTTTTTGCATAAATATCATAAGAACTGAAATTTCAGATTGTTTGTGGCAAAGTTCGTGAAGGCGACCAAAGAATTGTGCGCCTGAAAGAAGGAGACCCAAGAGGCCATCATGTTGTGATCGTTGATGATCTTGTACAGTCAGGTGGCACTCTGATTGAATGCCAGGTATGAAGACTCATTGAGAAACTACTTTTCTGTCATGGTCGTATATATCCATTATGCTCCAAGTATTCGTGTAGTCAATTTCTGCATATATTGATGTTTGGATGGAAAGATAATCTAAGAAGCCTCTGCTATACTTAGAACTCAGTTTGCTAAACACAATGCGTCCAATTGGTTGGAGACTCATCTCTTAATATAACTAGGATTTGTGAAATGTTTATGTCAGTCAGAAATATCTTTTTTCTTTCATGTGTGTATAAATGTCCATTGTATCAATCTTTTCTTTTCATTGAATTCTATTGGTTTCACCTAAGACAGCTTACTTGAAAATCATACCTACTAGTTTTTAAGCATCCAAAACACATCATCCAAATGGAATTTCTAAAAAGATTCAAGTCTGTTTGGAAGCACACATTTTTCATCCAAATTAAAGTTGTACAGTTGTACTAATCAACCAATTTGGTTGATTCCAATTTATGTGCATCATATTTTAAAATGTTGCTTGGATATGTTATATTGTTGTCAGTTTGAGTTAGCTGTTTGAAGTATTTAGTTTGCTTGTAGTTTATGGATCAGAGGTCTGTTGACCCAGTCGAGTAAATTGTAGCACAATAGACATAATAGAATGGGATGGATGTATACCCCGGTGCATCAACCAACAATGGCATAGATAATGAAACTTTGCACCGTACTATTAATGTAAGACAGCTGAAGTTCATAATGAGGACGGGGGAGTGATATTCAATTGGTAGAAAAAACAATCAATTGAACTTCTTCAAATAAATTGATAGAAGCCTAAAACAAAATTACGGGTATAAAACCAATAAAGCTACAACGTTTCTTGTGAAAACGTATTCATGAAATGTTGGATAGTTCAATACAAGCCATCCTATCTATAGACTAGGGCCTTCCTCTAACGGAATCCTTAAAAAACGGGAATTTGGAGTACTACTAAAATTAAGTTTATTTGGACCATCTTCAGTAGAAAGGGCATCGTCTCTGAAAATCTACAAGGTCTATTTCTCTGCAGCAGTTGACTATTTGAGAGGAAAAGAATGCTATGAGATTTCAGAATCTTCCAAACCCTGTCTTCTTCACAAAATCCTCATCGATGTCAAAGTCTATCATTCAAGTCAAGATTACTGAAATGCTAGATACATATGAAGCTAGAAGATTATGTGCTACGATTGGTTTAGATGTGGTATATAAACCAAGGACCAAAATATCGATATCGGTTAATATATCGGTGTACCCAAAAACCGATATATATCGGATATATCGGATATATCCATTTTTTTTGTGACCAGTCCAAACCAAGGCCCAAAATATTGATATCGATGAATATATCAGTGTACCCAAAAACCGATATATATCGGATATATCGGATATTTTGGATATATCCATTTTTTTGATAACCAGTCCAAACTATTTAAAATATCGAAAATATCGGATATATCGGAAATATCGGATATATATCGGAAATATATTGGAAATATCGGATTTATATTTTAAAATGGTCAAAAAGTCAACCGATATATATCGATTATATCGGAAATATCGATTATATCGGCGATATAAAGTTTCATATCGGAAATTCCGATATATATCGGAAAAAAAAGAGTTCTATATTCGGTGGATATATGTCGGAAATATCGATGTCGGTGTACCAAAATACCGATATATATATCGGCGATATATCGGATATATCGGCGATATTTTGGTCCATGGTCCAAACTATTTAAAATATCAGAAATATATTGGAAATATCGGATTTATATTAAAAAATGGTCAAAAAGTCAAACGATATATATCGTAAATATCGGATATATCGATTATCTCGGCGATATAAAGTTTTATATCGGAAATTCCGATATATATCGGGAAAAAAGGGTTCTATATTCGGTGGATATATGGTGTACCAAAATACCGATATATATCGGCAATATATCATATATATCGGCGATATTTTGGTCCATGATATAAACCACGGGAAGTGAAATTGTGCTCCTGGTCCCCTCCAGCAGAAGATACAGTCAAACTGAATGCAGATGGAGCCCTAGGGTCTGAAGGAGCTGGCCATGGTCTTATTAGGAATCAATATGGGTCAACCATCCGTATGGAGCTGGTCATACAAGAGGGGTTGAATCTAGAGAGTTATGGAATTCAAGAAGGTCAAGGTGGATTCGTATTACCTCAGGGCAATCCAAGCTATTAGTAAGATAAAAAAGCCTCCTTCGTACTGTGTAGACGTGCTCAGCTCTATACATAGCATATATGTGGATTTTGACTATATTACCTTTAGTCAGATATATAGGGAAGCAAATAGTGCTGCTGACTATCTTGCATCACTAAGTTGTTCTTTGTATCCTAGTTCAATTTCCGTTTTTGGTCCACCCATCGATAAGAGATTGAATGACATTGTAGAGGTCGATGCCTCAGGGACCAATTATGTACGACTCTCTTGATTAATAAACATGCAGGGGTCTGTGTCATAAGCTCAAACCTGTAGAGGGGGTGAATTCTATGAATACCAGAGGAGGCTTTGGGATAAACATAGGTGGGACACCATAAAATGGGGTAAAATATACTCGAGACAAAATTACGGATATAAACTTTTCTTCTGAAAATGTATTCACGAAATACTTGATAGTTCAGTAAATGTCATCCTATCCATAGATTAGGGAGTTCTTCATTAACAAGAATTCCTAAAAAACAGCAATTTGGACTAATACTAAAATTAAGTTTACTTGGACCATTGGCAAATGCGTGTGAAATTGCCAATTTCTCCAAGAGCTCGGACTTGTAAAGGGGGCAAATTCTATGAACATCAAAGGAGGTCGGGGATAGACATTGCCAAGGCACACCTAAAGATGGGGTGATATATTCTCAAGACTCACTCTCAGCGGGGCATGTTAGAAATAAACATTGGTCGACACTTGCTGAGATTTGACAACATGATTGCTAATACCGTGTCAAGTAGCCAACTTCTCAATAAGCTTAAACTTGTGGACGGGAAAATTTTATGAATATAAAGAGGCGGCTTGGGGATAGACACAGGTGGGTCAGACCTAGAAATCAGGTGGATTATTCACAACATTCCCTCTTAACGGGACACACTGGTAATAAACATTGGTGGGGACTTCTCCAGCCTTGTTGTTGTTGTTGTTGTTTTTTTTTTTTTTTATTTAGGGTGGGAGGTTGGGGTTTAAATTGTGCCTGGATTAGGTTGAACCTGAGACCTCTCGCAACCTGAGCTTCGATCCCATAATAATTGCCAATTTCTACATAAACTCAAACTTGTGGAGACGGCAAATTCTTTGAATATAGGGAGGAGGCTTGTGGGGATAGACATTGGTGGGACATACCTACAAATGGGATGAAATGATCTCAACAGCGTGCACATAAAAAGTCATATTTAGGGTTAGTGTTGTTTGCTTTGGTAGAATTGATTTAAGATCAGTGTATAGTTGTTGTCTGCTTATTAGATCTTTCATCTTCATATTTATAGTTAACTGTAGCTCTGAAGTATCTTTATCTTTTGCCTTTGATAATTGTATGTGCTTTAGAAAGTTTTGGCTGCGCATGGAGCAACAAAAATCAGCGCTTATGTGACACATGGAATCTTCCCTAATCGTTCTTGGGAACGATTTCAACATGATAATGGAGGTATGCAGTTACCTTTGCACTCTTCTGCACTTCAAATCTTAATTCCTTGGATTTTATTGGTGACTGTTGTAAAGGTTTTTTGACTTTTTCACAATTTTACTATTCAAGTATTCATGATTATATTTCAATTTTGAAATACTGTACATGAATTTGTTTTGTAGTGAGATTTCATCATATTCTGCTAGAACTAGAAAAAGGAAAATGTCAGACCGTTCAATTTGTTCATGTGACATGGTTGGGTGTCAAGTAGTTGACTAACTTGACTGACATCCTCATATTAATTGGTTTCTCTGTTGCATTTTATCGGAGATTGGCATGCGCTTATCTTTTCTTTAATAACTTCTGCAAGGTTAACATTTTGTTTTTTTATTCAAATTAGCATTTAGTCCTCAATAAGAAGGATCAGAGATTAATGTGCGCTTATCTTTTCTCCAATAACTTCTGCAAGGTTTACATTTTGTTTTCCGTTCTTCACATTAGCGTTAGTTCAAAATTACCTATTTATATCAGAGATGTCAAATATTTCCCTGTATTTTCTTCAATGTGGATACGTGGCACAACTTGTAGGATTGGAGTAGGGTAGATCTGATGCCAGCACATTGGCTCACATGGACCATAAATTGAAAGATGGCTCTCGTGATACACTGATAGTCTGATACATATTGATATCACCTGATTGCTTTTGTAAACATCAGTTATTCAATGCTCCAGACATTAGAATGGGGTTTCATAAATCATAATCCCCCGCCCCCCAACTAGATATGAAGTTGATTAGATTTGTTATTCTGACGGAGAGTTTATAGTATGCATTACAAAAAGGATTTTTGTCAATAATTTTTTAACCATATGGCCTAAATAATGTGCTCCGCTTCTTTCTTCAGGATCTCCACAGGATGGACTTACCTACTTTTGGATAACAGACTCCTGCCCATTGACGGTGAAACAAGTGAGAAATAGAAAACCATTTGAAGTCCTCAGCCTAGCAAGTTCAATAGAAGCTGCTGTTCAGATATGAGTGTCCTTGAACTGCCTACAAGTTCAGTATTATGAAGCTAAAGTTTTTATCTTAGACAGACAATTCATGCGAGTAGGTTGAATTGGTTATATGGTGTGGACAATCATTCATTTGTTTTTAGTTATATAATTAGGTAGGTCTGGCCTAAGTAGTCGAGTATTTATCCTGGCTTTCCTATTCTGTCCTAAAGGATGGGATAGATCCGTAAATCATAGGCTCGGCCGCTTGGGTGATTTGGAAGGTCGTTGCAAATGCATCCCTTGCACGTCTTATTACATATTTGTTTTTTTTTCGAAGTCTTGGAATTTTTTGATGGGAAGGACTCTTCTACATTGCAGGGTGCACCCAAATTTGGTATGTGCAGGATTTCAACCACACATTTTGAAGGGCAAAACCGGAAGAATAGGGTGAAAAAGTTTCCATTGCATCATTAACTTACCCATTAAACCATTAGATGTAGCATACTCTTGTTAAATTACTAGATGTAGCATATAATGTAGTATCTAACAACAAATGACATATTGCAGTGTACTTACAGTGCCACTAAACTACTCATTAAACTATTATATATGACATACTCTTATTAAACCACTATATGTAGCATATAATGTAGTATCCATCAACAAATAACATATTGTAGTGTACTACATGATAAATGAATTGAATTACTATATTTAGCATACTCCAATTAAACTACTATATGTAGCATATAATGTAGTATCCAACAACAAATAATATATTATAGTGTATTACAAGAAAAATGAATTGAACCACTATATGTAGCATATTCCAATTAAATTACAATATGTAGCCATTGATGTAGATTTAGTCGGTCTAAATAAATGGACTAATTAAAATCATACTTTAACTATATTCGCAAGTGCACAAGTTCTATTGTAATAGGTATGCAAATATGAGGTCGATCTTACAAAGAATGCATGTTGGAGACAATAGAGTGCTATAATCCTACTTAACCTAATCTGAACAATATGTTTATGATAATTTTAATTAACTATTAACTAAAACAAAATAAACTACGAAAAAACAGTTAAAATTAAACGAACGATTGGAGAGAAATACTATGACTTTAGATTCCGCCACTAAACTTTTTAATAAATATTTTAAGACTAGGTTTCAATATTTCAAATTAATACGAGAGACATCCGAATGAGAATTCAGTGTTTCTCGGTATTTTATCGTGACAACGCTATTTTTATATAAAAGCATCTTCGAAATTTAGCACTAAAGATCAAACGTAAAATATTACTCTACTTTTTATGACATGAATAATATCTAAATTTAATATTTGCAATTAAATCAAGCTTTGATCAATTATAATATATATTCAAACGACTAAGGATGCATGGCATGCAAAGTGAAAGAATAAACTACTATCAATCATGAATATATTGAAAGAAGATTAATTAACATCTGTAAGGGACATCCCACCAGTCACGTGATGTTCACACACAACGACTCCTCCAGCATAACGCGACCCCTACACACATTAACACCATCAACACTCGCACACACAACGACATTCGCATACTCAACAGATCGGTGACTCGTCACTCGACTTCATTTCATGACATCATCACCTGCTACTATCATTATTAGCAGCTTATCCTTAAGCCCCTTTCCCGCCATAATACATGCACCATTACAGCCATACACCATTACAGAGAATGCCATCATTACATCCTATGCCAACTTAGACCTACAACTGCTATCTTATGCCTCTCATAGACACATGTCACCTATCTCGACCGCACATCTGTACTCATCAGTACACGTGTCATACCTGATGCTCATCCTCAATGACTATAAAAGCCATCCTTCAGAGCTACGTGTGGCTTGATTCTAGACTGACTAACACAATGCTGGATACGTAGGCATTTTCTCACCTATGAAGAGCAGCCATTAATTAATACTACTCAAAACCATCCTAACTTGATTATCTACATATAAGAGCTAAGAATTAACTCCTAATCGTTGATGTAAATTTAGACATTTACATTTGGCGCCGTCCGTGGGGATCATCACCTTTGATCTCATCTGAAGATCATTGTTTAAATATCTTCAGATTCTAGTGTTCATTCAAGAGCATCAACGAAGCAAGGACTAAGTTTTTTTTTTTTTTTTTTCATGAACGATGACATGACACTCTAGTCTTTGCATTGCTTGGTTAATGAGTACTTGGTTTTAATCTATACCTTCAGAAACTCAAATCCAAAACTCACATGCCGAACGTCCTTAAAACGACCTCATCAACGCATACATACAAAACCCAAGCTAAGTAGGGCCACAACTCGTCACTTGGTACTCTACTATATACTATCTTTGATAACTGAGGTATAAATTACGGCCAAACCCTCACCAAGTCAAGCGATAGTAAACACCGGAATGTCATAAGTCAATCAGGGCAAAACATCTATATTTCTTCATCTTAATTTTTACTCATACAATATGAAACCTTTACTAACTACTATAGACATTTTTATTGCATAGCCTGATACATTGTAGATCAATACAACAACTTTCGATCGCTAGGGGTTTGATTTTAATCTATGTACTCAACTGTTCACATCCTCAAACCCAAGAAGACCAACGACCCAACTACTCTTGGTACCATACGTTTAACGCCTCCACAACGGCTCTAACAAGCACCACATTGCAAATGATACTACACACTTGAAGGATAGATTAAAATCACACCGTACAAGCTATCAAAGCACAATGCCTCACATTCTACGCTGAGGGCTAACAGACGAACCTACGGTCCATAGTGAGGCATTGCGGATTATGTCGTTCCTCAACACAGCGAGGGCTGCCACCCTTTCTTTTACATTCGCTCAGTCGAAACCAGCCGACCACATGACAACAAGTACTCAACAAACAACAGACGGATTGGACAAATACGTCATTCGTATATAAGCAAAAATTATTTTGTCAGGTATATATAGAAGACATAGCAGTTCTCGTATTATTCATAACATCATACATTTTCAGATTACATCTCTCAGTTCACGTCTCGCAGAATACATGCCACTCCCTCACTCTCAACAAACACTAAGGGCTCGTATCGTCTAGATCAGAAGTTGCAGATTCTCCTGCGATCGTCGGCATGCATCACCAAGTCTAACAACACAAAACGGCCACCCCGTCTTCATTCCAAACTCAACCACATCCTGATGACCAAGTATCCCAGCAAGCCAGCAGGAAGTAATTCAAAGCCAGCAACAAGTGAAAGCTGCTGCTAGCTTCGAACAACTCTCTCTGACCTTGAGATCGACCCCAAGGAAACCAAGGATAACAACACAACCCGCTCGAGGCAAATTAATTACTAGGAGTCGTGAAGTCATCCCCATACCCGAAGCCACCATCACACTAGACAAGGCGTCGCCAAAGCCAAAACATCCATCCCTTGCCGGTGTCCCTCTGATTTCCTCTCAAAGCACACCGCAATCATCAGAACAAAGCTTCTGAACAACCGAGTCAAAAAGACCCACTGCAGCTGCCATTCCACTAATGGTTTAGCCACAATAAGGCCATCTCTTCCTCGATCGCTCCAAACCTTCCCCAACACAATGATCAACTCCTAAATGTATGTTTTATTACCCTTACATTACTGTATTACAGCCCTTCTTATGCATAATGAAAAAACAACTCATAGCTTTTATTACCTTTTTCAGGTTACAGAGAATTTCAGGCCACTTATCATCAAAACTGCGACTTAGCACCAAAATGAGCCTTATCTACGCTTATTATGAAGACTCAAAGCTGCTATGAAAAAGTGTTGAAAAAGTCAAAGTCAAAGGTCAAAGGTCAAAGGTTAATGACTCATAACCAAAGAGCTGGAAGTTAAGTCCTTAACTCCAAAGATCAGAGATAGATGTCCTTGACACAAAAGAAGGATTTCTCTAAAACCTATCTTGATCAAGAAGAAATAAAAAAGGAAAAGGAAAAAGCAAAAGCATAAAGCAAATGGTGAGGTGTCTCAAATGTAATGGGAGAGGACAAATCAGTCTTTTGCAAAAGTAGGGGTATCATAACTAAAAGTTGGGAAGAGAGAAGGCACCTAGACGTATTCTAGTGTCATGTAGGATTTATTTTCTAGTCATTTTCATTCAAGTTATTTAATTATTTTTTGTTCTTCATTTTCATTCAAGTCATTTACTTTTTGTTATCCAATCAATCAATCTTTCTTCTTTGTTGTTCTTTCTTTCAATCAATCATTTCATTTCTTTCAAGTTATGTTTCTAATCATTCAAACAATTTAGTATTTTCAAACTTCTTCAATACAATAGAGTTAACCAATACAAATGCTAAACTAAAAGAATCTACCTTCCTTCTAAAACTCCTAAATATTCAAGCTCTAAATAATTTATGGTGAACCTCACTTCAAAACACTTTGAATTACTCAACACAAAAAATACAACTTCAAATGGCGTCGTCGTCATGGTTTGAAGGAGCAAGAATGCTTGGTTGAGCATCTAAGGAGGGAAGTATCACTCTCACCTTTCCATTTCTTATTTTTCTAATTTTCGTTGATTTATTTCGTTATTTTTCATTATTGACTTATTTTTTTGAAAATCTAGGTTCGAGATCAACATGCTGGAGAGGAGCTGAAGCTGCAGCTGGGGGACGACTGAACCTCACTGACATCCACCGCGCGACCGTCCTATAGCCGGAGCGTGACTGCGTGTCCACCACCACATAGTGATAGTTGATTTTTTTTCACAGTTCTATTGTTTTTCGTGTGTGGTTGTACTGTGAAACTCCGATTTTGTAATAGAGTAGTATAAATCAGTGGACTTTGTTGTAATAGATAAAGATAAAAAAAAGAAGAAAAAAAAGAAAAGAAAAACCGAAGAAAAAAAAAAAAGTTTTTGATGGATTTTGTGGTTGAACATGAGTGAACACTTGGTTGAAGTTCTAAACTTACCAAGAGATTAGAGTTTTCATTGCCTTGAGAAGTTCGAGTGTGTGAGGCGAGTCGTGAATCATATGCTCAAACACTTTGGATCAACATTGTAATCAACACTCAAACTAAGTTTAGCTCTAGTTAAACTAGATAATCTATCTAAACTAGTTGTTTTGGCAATAAACTGCTTCAACACAATGAGAGCAATGGTAAAGAACACACTAAGAAACAGAGGAATTTGATGTTGGGGGAGATGAAACTGAACCAAATAATGGCTGCCTACGTACCCAAGATCTATTCTCTAGGGATCAAGTTTCCACGTAGTTCCTTATGAAAAATAGTTTGATATTTATAGAGGTAGAGTAGAGAGTCCTTGTAGCTCAAGTAATCTTGTATCTTGAGTAATTGTGATAGAGTATAACTGTCAACTGATAACTATCTCTTTGATAAGAAATGTATCTGGACATAAATCAACATATATTAGTGGCAAGCCATGTGGCTAAGGTTCAGCCTTAGACACATGAGTTAATGGGCTTGTACATTGATCGATGATATTGCGAATTGGGCTTTAGCCCTGTTGATTAAATGAATAAAATAGAGACCCCTACTAATGGACGTTTGCCACGTAGGTGGGGGTCGAAACACCGCCCCCTCTATGTCAGGCGAACAAAGTTCACATGGCAAAGAAGAGAAGATAAATCACGGAAAACGTGAAATAATAAAAGAGTAAGCGGAGTGTATAACAAAGTGTCGTGTGAACGTAAACGATAAGAAAAATGGACAATCGGGAAAAAGTCGTGAATTAGCGGAAAAGAAAAAATGTCAAATTAACGTATACGGGACGCAATGACGTAGTTAAATAAAAGATAGCTGAAAACGAACAGATAAAATAAAATAGCAAAAAAACTCGATTGGCGAAAACTGTACCGAACGCGTCTCGTAATAATACGAAATTTGAATTCGACAATGCGTGCCAGTGGAATAGCGAGACTTGGATTAGACCGTTGAAAACTGTGGAGAAAAATTCGCGAATGACTGTGAACGAAATAATTGGAATTCGAAATATGTCCGAAATAACGAGAGGATGTGAACGTGAAAATACCACAGAAACTAGGACTCCACAATTAAATCCGGATTGGATAATGCTTACCATCAAGTCTTGCACATGAAGTCGGTTTGGCTAATAGAATTACACATGGACTGAAATACGGTACCAGCTCAAGATCGTTAAAAAAGGAAAGACTATATAAACAGAGAACAGAGAGAAATCCATGCTTAGCACAAAGCTTAGAGAGAAGTCAAGATCCAGTACTGAGAAACGATAAAGAACAAAAGTAAACACCATCGTGTTCACAACAGTACGAAACCATTGTTACAGTGAGTTTCCATACTGTGCCGGCGGTAGTCTCACTGAATAAAAGTTGCATGAGATGAAGAAAATGTTAGTATTATTTTGCTGTTTATCTATACATACTTTCTTAGTCATGTACAGATCACAGGAGAAGTGAACATGGAAGCCGCTATAACATTGATGACGTTGTACGAGCTGTTGGCGTTGGAGCTTTAGTTGATATAGGTAGTTTCATCACCTTGTCGTTGGAAGACCATGTCGTCTTTGCCCATGGAAGACCTATGCTGGGCTTGGAAGGTGCCCGCAGAAACTCACCCGTTAGCGCAGTGAGGATATCGCGGTAAGCATTCTTTGTGCGTTATGCTGTTTTGTGTTTTGTGTTTTGTGTGTGTGTGTGTGTTTTTTTTTTGTTTTTGTTTGCATGGGCGTTGAACGGTTGAACACCTTTCTCAGAAATCATTGTACGGATCATGTGGAGATGACATAACATTGGTGGTGTTGGTGTATGGATCGATTTCGGACATGAGCTGATGAGAAAGAAAAAGTGGTGCAAACGATAGTGATGGCGCCTGTATTGGAAAAACTAACATAACCAACATGTTATGGTGGGGAGCTCGGGTGGTATGAGCCTGATATCGTGCGCTGACGCGGTGGTGCTGATTTTCGTGGGTCGTATCCAGCAGCAGCGAGCATGAAAACGATATATGTCTTTGTCTCCGCTGTAGAAGAAGAAACGATGTGCTGGCGGCGCCAAAACTTAAAAGTGAAAAAAAACAAACACGATCTGGTGCAGCGCCAGTAAAGGGGGGGCACCATACCTGCGCTTTGTTAATTTGGCTCGTGAGCCCGGTTTTTGAGCTTTCTGACCCGATTTTTAACCTATCTGACCCGGTTTTATTTTTTTTTTTTTTCAGGTAGAGAAAAGAGGTAGAGAAAAATAACAAGCGAATGACAGATTTAAACAAGCGGCTCAGCCAAGATCACGTGCAAATGGCACACTGTGAATCGTCCGTAAGACAACTGACAGAGACTTTAATAGAAACGGGTGATGAACTAGAACGTGAGAAGATGAATTACAAGGATTTGTACGAGTTGTATATGCGAAAAGTTGGGAAGAAACCATTGGATTTTCCCAAACCAATGATCATGTGATTGCGAGTATGTAATATCGTACAACTAAAAATCTTTTTATGAAAATAAAAATAAAGTATGTGTTGGCTATTGAATATCATTGTGATGTCAGATAACATACCTGTATAAAACTTAGTGTTGTTGATTTATGAATGTAAAAGAATGAGACGACCCCATGTAGAGAGAAAAACCTCCCAATATAGAACCATTGGAGAAAGTTATTGAAAGGCAAAGGGGACATGATCGTCCCCAATGAACCTAGCTATTCAGGTGTTAAAATATTTGTACCGAACGTGAAGCAAGGCCTGACAACTGTTGGAGTTGTCACAGGTTCAAAGTCGTTACCCGTGCCCTGGGACCAAACTAAAACACAACGCCATTGCCTTAGTAGTGGAATTAGCACGGATATTGTATTGTGGGAGTATTGCAATAATTGTTTCGAGCAAGAATAACCATCTTATTGACTCGGATTTCCGTCAAGTAGGCATGAATGCGACTTACTTGGACCGAAAAAGGCATAATATGAATGAGGTCCCTAGAATGAACATTAATGAATGACATTGTTGAAAGTAAAAGTACAGACGAATAGAGAAATGTAAAATGACAACCAAACTAAGAGAATGGATGTTGAATGCCTTTATTGATGGATAAAATGGAATGAACTACATAGATGGATAGATTTGTTATTGATGGAGTAATGTAAAATTGCAAAAAAATTCCTAACGGTAAAACTTGCGAAGGTGGTAAGCATTCCATGGCTTCTCTATTATTCTTCCAGAAATAGTACGGAGAAAATATGACCCCTTAGATGCTGGACGATCTATGATGTAGGGTCCTTGCCAATTTTCCCCAAACTTTCCTGATTCTATAAGCTTTGGGTTTCTACAAAGAACCCATTCTTCAGAAGCAAAAGACTTAGGACGGATCTTCTTGTCGTAGTTCCGTTTCATGTCAGCTTGATACTTAATAAGCTGTTGTAGTCTCTCAGAACGAACCTCATCAATAAGATCTTTTGACTGAGCCAAAATAGTGTCATTGGAACTGTTTCAACCTTGAATCGAACCGAGATGTCTTGGAAATCAGTTCTATAGGTAAGAGGCGCTTGGCGCCATATGCAAGGTTAAAAGGTGATAATGCGGTTGAATATTTTGGCGTTGTCCTATAAGCCCACAAGGCAATTTGGTAACTCCTTGACCCAATTTCCTTTGGCTTGATCAAAACGCCTCTTTAGGTTGGCCAAAATCACCTTATTGGTGGCCCGCCTGCCCATTGGCTTCGCGGATGATAAGGTGCGGAGAAGTTATGTCGTATCTTCAAATTAGCATTTAAGCCCGGCGAATTTCTTCAACATCGAATTGTTTACCATTATCGATACAAGTGCCGCGAGGGATGCCAAAACGACAAACAATATTTCTCCACAAAAACATTTTGACATTGGAAGCATGGATTTGGACCAAAGGCTTTGCTTCTACCCATTTTAAAGTAAAATGTCGGTTGCCACAAGAAGGAATCGTATACTACCTGGAGCTTTAGGTAAAGGACCAATAATGTCTAAGCCCTATTTGGCAAATGGCCACGGGCTTAGCATGGGATGCAACTCAGTAACAGGGAGTTTACTCATATTGTCGTGCTTTTGGCATGGCTCACACCTCTCAGATAGGTGTTTTGCATCCTTTTGCATCTTTGGCCACCAATAGCCCTGTGTCATAGCTTTATGAGCTAAACTTTGTCCCTTGGAGTGGCTTCCGCATAAGCCGGAGTGAATCTCTTCCAAAATTTGAAGTCCTTCCTGTTTTGAGAGGCATCGCAACATAGGGTTTAAGTCTGAGCCTTTGCGATATAATTGCAAACTTCCGTCAGTAACAGATATCACCAAAAACTTCCATGCATCGCGTTTGATTCTTTCAGCGAGTTTTGGTTCTGGCGGAAGCGAAGAAACTTGCAAGTAGTGGATATAAGGAAGACGCCAATCTTGCGCATCGGAGATCATCACTGGCTCTGCTAGTATCATATCGGGAACTTCAGGACTATCATCTGCTTCATGTACCAACTCACTATCTGTTTCGGGAGAGAATTCAGGAGGAACAAACGGATCTACAGATTCTAATGGAAGATCCAAAGTATGGTCATGTTGTGAATTTTCCATCTCCCTTTTTCGCTTCCGAGTCATGATTGGTGCGATTATACATGGGTCGTATTTTGCTGTTGCGTACAAGCAAAACAAGTAATTGCTTTCATGTACATACAAGTCATGCAATTCTTTTTCGGTAAAGTCAATGCTTGGCTTTTTCTGGAACTCCACAGTGATGTGTCTTGACTCTTCGCTTCTAACGGCGGCGGAGAGATAAGCCAATGAATCAGCATGACGTATGTCATTTCGGGGTCTTTGAGTGATAGAGATGCTATCAAATTGTCGAGCAAGGCTATGTATCAAACCAAGATAAGCCGCCATACGGTCATCTCTTGCTTCAAAAGACCCGCCAAACTGATTGGCCACAAGGCGAGAATCCGTGTATAACTGGAGCTTTCGCGCCCCCAGTTTCAAAGCTGTTCTCAAGGCACAAACGGCAGCCTCATACTCGGCTTCGTTATTTGAAGCGGCGAAGCCAAGTCGCACAGATTTCTCAATCTTCTCTCCGCCGGGTTTAACAAAAGCGATCCAATTCGGACCAGATTTATTATGGGAGCCATCTGAATAAACAATCCATAGGTCAATGGGATTAGGAATTGCGTTTACAAGTTGGTCTTCGTCGCCCCCAGTTATTGGTGGTAGAATGTCTTCCATAGATTCTTCTTGGCACAAGAAATCGTCAATAGGAGAATCATCAATCGGAAAATCAGCCATCAAAGAAGCTAGAGCATGTCCTTTTTTAGCAGTACGACTTTCAAAGATAATGCTATATGCACTAAGATAACTTTCCCATTCGGCTAATCTGCTTTGATTCCTGTGCATTCTGAAAGATCTTGCATAAGGGATACTCGATTATAAACTCGACCAACCTCCCACGGAAGTATGGTTTTAACCGACGGCGGCATGAACCAATGCAAGTGCAATTTTTCCATCTTTGAATAACGAGACTCGGCTCGGTTAACGTCTTCATCGATAAAAAGACGGGTCTACCATCATCGACGAAAAGAACAGCACTAACAGCTTGAGTTGTAGCTGCTAGGTATATGCCAATAGGTTGACCCGTTGAAGGACTTGTCAATATAGGAGGATTGACCAAGTATTTCTTCAGTTGTTGCAATGCCATCTCACAATCAACGTTCCAAGTTGCTGCCCCCTTTAAAGTCTGGAAGAAGGGATGACAACGATCGGAATATTTAGAAATAAATCTATGAAGAGCGGCAAGCCGACCAGTAAGCCGTTGAATTTCCTTCTTATTTTTTGGTGATGGCATATCAATAACGGCACGTATCTGATCAGGATTAGCCTCAATACCTCTACGAGTCATGAGGTATCCCAGAAATTTTCCAGAAGAGAGGCCAAAAGAACATTTGGCGGGATTGAGTCTCATGTTATACTTGTTAAGCCTATCAAAAACAAGTTGAAGATCGGAAAGATGATCACCAGTAAGCTTCGATTTAACGACTATATCATCAATATAAGCCTCCATTATTATCCCCAGCAGATCGGAAAAAATTGTATTGACAAGCTTTTGGTAGGTTGCACCGGCATTTTTCAGACCAAAAGGCATAACAGTGTAGCAGAAAATGCCTTGGTCGGTAATGAAAGCGGTGAACTCTTGGTCATCAACATTTAAAGAGATCTGGTAGTACCTTGAAGAAGCATCCATGAAAGATAGGCGTTGGAATCCCGAAGTGGCATCCACTAGTTCGGAAATTTGTGGCAATGGATACGGATGAATCGGACAAGCTGCGTTAAGGTTCATAAAGTCAATACAAATTCTGATTTGTCCGTTCTTTTTTGGCACTGCGACGACATTAGCAAGCCATTTTGGGTAAGTAACTCGTCGGATAAAGTTAACCGCAAGTAGCTTATCAATCTCCTCTTTAACTTTGAGCTTCCGATCAGGTGCCATTCTTCTTGGTTTTTGGCAAACTGGCCTGAAACTTGGATCAATGTCAAGTTTATGACAGGCAACAGAAGGGTCTATTCCCGGCATTTCCTCAATTTTCCAAGCGAAGATATGCTTATTTCGCTGTAAAAGGGAAACCAACTCTTGTTGTTCTACGCTCAAAAGTTCAACGGAAATAAAAGTGGTTTCTTCTGCTGAATCTCCTACTTGTACTTCCAAAAGTCGATCCACTGTAGGCGGCCCTTGCACATGAGCCTCAATATTATAGATGGAGGGGCACGCTTGGTAGTAGAACTCAGGCGGGGCACTTGCAAGGATCGTATTACCTTGAACTTCAGATTTTTATAGTCATCCATTGCTTTGTCATGGGGAATGGGCAGATACCGGTCACTCTGAACCTTGCAAATATGCCCGGAGAATGGGAACTTGACACACTGATGAAATGTGGAGACTACAGCCCCCATGGAATGTATCCAATCTCTGCCCAAAATTGCGTTATAGTGGGATCGACAGTCCATCAATAAGAAATTGAGCTCAACTATTTTGTTCATTAATTTGATTGGTAAGGTAATTCTTCCAACCGCTGAAGATGTTGTCCAATCAAAACCGATGATAGGATTGTCTTCGGCGATGATCATACCCTCACGAAGTTGCATATGAGAATAACATCCACTGAAAATGACTATTTGGAGGTGGCCCCTGTGTCGATCATTACCCGTTGAACACGAGAAGCACCTATAGACACAGAAATTATAACTGCGTCATAGTGAGGGTGATATACACCAAGGAGATCATCATCAGTGAATCGGAGGGGCTCTTCTTCAGAAGTCTCGGTCTGGATTCCTTTGACAAAATCGACTTTGTTGATACGGTTAAATTCACCAACATAACTAACTTTCAAACGCTTTTGATTCTTACTCTGACTTTTGGAAAGAGACTCAACATGAGAATGGGAGACATTAATGACATGCTCATAAGTTGCAAAGAACTGGCTGTTGAGAGTTTTTAATAAGATATTCATTTAAAAGTCCTTTCTCCACTAATTTCTGAATCCGACCCCGGAGAGAGCGACAAAGTTCTGTCTCATGGCCATAGTCATTATGGAATTTACACCACAAAGCTTTGTCCCTTGTCGCTTTGGTATCTTCTAAAAGTGGATAAGGCGGGGAAAGAAGATTCCCACTTTTCAACTTCTCATATATAATAGAGTACTTGGCATTGAGCGGGGTCAGTTTTAGCTCAGGTAGAGTTTTTCCATCACGATTGAAATTGACTTGCTTCTGATTGTCATTCTTTCCATCGTTATGTTGTTGATCCGATCGGTCCTTGCTTCCCGCTTAAAATTCTTCTTTGTCGGAAAAATCTTTACTCCGAATATCTTTGTTCCTTGCTGCTTTCGCCGATAGGTTCTCCTCGATACGGATGTGTTGTTCAGCCCTAACATACAGATCGTATCGAGTTTTAGGGACATCTTTAATTAGAGAGTGGTAAAGATCCCTTACAATGAAGTTTGAACTTCGTCTCTTTCATAATATAATGCTTCTTTAAAGGCTTAAAAGAAGCATCCCATGAAAACTTTTGGAACATCTGCTGCGCCTTTCGAAACCTAGTAACAAAAGTGCGTAACTTCTCGTCACGTTATTGCTTGATGTTCAGAAGTGAGTCGACATCCTTTGGCGTCTTGCAATTGTGGCGGAAACGATTAACAAACTGATTTTCTAGTTCATTGAATTGGTGAATTGATCTTGAAGGCAACTCACTAAACCAGCGTAATGCTTCTCCCTTTAGAGTCGATAGAAAGAGCTTACATATGAGCGGATCATCTCCACCCCATAACACCAACTTATTTTTGAATGATAGAACATGCAAGCCAGGATCTCCTTCCGACTCATCATAAAGTTCAAAATCGGGTTGTTTGAAGTCGGGATGGTGGTAAGCTTCTTGAATGTCGACCGAAAACTTATCAAGTACGCCATCATTGACTATCAAGTTTTTCATTCTTACATCCCTTGACTCTCTATCGTTAAGTTCTTTTGCAATCAACTCTTTCAGCTGTTGTTCTGTTAGAGTTAAAGTATTGGCTCGAACAAATTTGGGGATGATCGTGGTCGTGCCCATGTGGAGAAGGATACCTTCCATTATCTCTTATTGGAGTTAGAGATCTTTGGCGGTATACCACTTCTCCATGATCTCTTATGCGGGATGCCCGTCGTAACATAATTCCGGATGGCTCAACCGTATTAGGGGTGAATTGGCGGACATGTTACTATCACCTTTTTCCGCTAGTTGGCGTGAGAGTAATGTCCACGTCCATATCCATGTCAGTGAAGGATCGACATGGACATGGAGGCGGACCGCATGAAGGATTACCGACTTGTCGATTTTTTCTTGTTGCAAATTTTTGTTAGGGTTGGTGCCGGCGGTTATAATTACGGCCTTTTTGGTTGAGGCGGTGTAATGCCCCGTCCTACAGTTGGATGTTGAGAATTGATTCTACTACTAGGAGCAACTTGATTGTTCAACGGTTCATGCATCGGCCGATTTGAATTTCGAGGATTGCGATTCTTGTTAGTAGGAGGAATATGTTGACTATTTGGTCTACTTCTTGTGCTTACCATCTTGATTGTTTCACGTGATAATGAATTCTCTAGTCCCCACAGATGGCGCCAATTATGTTTCGGCAATAAACTGCTTCAACACAACGAGAGCAATGGTAAAGAACACACTAAGAAACAGAGGAATTTGATGTTGGGGAGATGGCCGAACCAAATAATGGTGCCACGCATTCCAAGATCTGTTCTCTAGGGATCAAGTTTCCATGTAGTTCCTTATGAAAAATAGTTTGATATTTATAGAGGTAGAGTAGAGAGTCCTTGTAGCTCAAGTAATCTTGTATCTTGAGTAATTGTGATAGAGTATAACTGTCAACTGATAACTATCTCTTTGATAAGAAATGTATCTGGACATAAATCAACGTATATTAGTGGCAAGTCATGTGGCTAAGGTTCAGCCTTAGACACATGAGTTAATAACTTTAATACATTGATCCATGATATTGCGAATTGGGCTTTAGCCCTGTTGATTAAATGAATAAAATAGAGACCCCTACTAATGGACGTTTGCCACGTAGGTGGGGGTCGAAACACTAGTTATTCTATTAGATTAGTAGTAGTAGTAGTTTACTTTTATGTTTTGGGCCCTTGAAGGCAAAGTTGTTTAATTATAAAAAAAAAGGGCCAGATTGTGGACCTTTTTAAGTATGCCTTTTTTGTAATATAAAGCAGGGAAAAGCTCAAATGGTTGGGCTTGATTCTCAGATCACGCGCCAACCAACGTCGCCTTCTCCTCAAACAGCGTGTAAGCATGCCTTGAGAGGTAAATTCTAAACCTCCTTGAAGCCCATGTAAGAGGATACCTTGTGTGTTCAAGCATGCTTACGTGATTGTTTGAAATATAATTTTCGCACTGCAATTTACATTTACTCATAAGGCTGAAACCGAGCCACATAACAACTATTGGAAAGTCATTCCCCAATGTAGATAAATCGAACGATGCTTGATTCCTGAAGCCTTAGACCAAAAAAATGAATTAAAATCAATCAACTAGAGCCCAAAGTAGTCACGCTCTATAAAAGGACAAAAATATAGCCATGAGGATTTAGAGTAATAAGTTACTAGATTTCGGTGGACCAACTACCTTTCTCACTCCCCTCCCCCAGATTCATCGTGAGTGAGATTCTTGGTAGCACACCACTTGGTGAAGTGACTGCCTACTCTTCTGAGACGTGTAGTAGAGCCATCCTAGTCATGCACCCAATTGTTCCTTTAAATAAGGCATAATAAATTATAGACCAAGCAAAGTTTTCAAAACTCCATACTTGCAAAAACGAATTTCGATTTCTTGAGCATCTTTGCATCGTTTATTGATAAGAGCCAAAAACTGTAGTTTTAACCCCTTAACAATAATATTTTTAGACCAATTATGCGAGTAATAAATAAGAGTTAATGCTGATTACGTGCTTTTATGTATTTCAGGCATTGAAGTCAATTACGTGCAGAAATGTATCACTTTTGCGAGATAAAGGAGCAAGGGTTGGTTGCTAAGAAGTTCTGTGATTAAAGGTCAAGACTCAAGGAGAAAAAGCCTTTTTAAAGTCTGGTAAAAGCTGAAAAGTCAACGTGGGCAAAAACAGCGCACAAAAGTCAGTAGAATTTCGAAGACTGTATTTTTGGACTCAGACCTCAGAATTGGGCCTACCTTATGTCAAAACGACCATCTTGAAAATAGCTTTCCAATGGTCCAAACCTTGACCCAATCAAAGGAGCAGAAGTGGACGACAAGTCTGTTGAAGTCAAATCCAACTAAAAAAGGCTCTGTGGACTGAAGAAATTGGTTTTAGGCTCGATTTTCCAGCCCAAAACATGGCTCCAGGCCCATGCACGAAATTGGGGATCTCTTTCTCTTCTTGAAAGGAGGAAGGGGCAGACTAAGGGGTTAGACCTAGATTAGAAAATAAATTAGCTTAGACTCCATTAATTAGTTTTAATTACCTTGTTTTGAATTCAGTTTTGAATCAGTATTTGTTATTATTCATTAGATCAATAAAGTTAGGTAGTTATTCATAAATCTATTTTCATTTCATTAAATCATTTTAGCTTCAATTCATAGATTTAGTTAATTATCATTACTAGTTTCAATTCAATCTTGCATGATTAGATTTCCATTTTAAATCAAATAAGTAAATTTATAATATTTTTTATCATGTCTTGTTATGATTTATATATTAATGATAGCATAATGATTCAAGGCTAAAACCTCCATTAGAGGGGTTTGAAGAAGCCTTGATGAAGCTTGATTTTTGTTAGCGTAGAATAGTTCGTGATATTCCATTCCATTCTAGAAAATAATTAGTTCACCATGAGAATGAGTTTGATTGTTTCACATGCTAGTTGTTAGTTGGTAGAGATTACCATGAACAATTAGGGATTAGGAAGACCAAATTGCTATGCGAAAGCATTTCAATTCGGATTATGACAATTCTTCGTTAGTAAATTAAGTCGAGTTAAGGTGGAATCAAATCCTTCCTAATTCCTCCTCATATCGTTAAATTAGTAATTCCGTAGTTCGAATTATCGTATCTTTAATAGTAATTTCTATCGTAGTATAATTTCTATCATTACTCTCATTGATTTTGATAGACTGATAATCGTAGTTAACTTAGAATTCTAAAGAACTAGGAGTGGAGCGAATCTTCTATTCCAACTCTATTGCAATAACATCGAGAGTAGAAAACTTTTATAACAATAAGCGTAAATTAGTTTTAGTTTTACTTATGTTTGAGTTTAATCGCTTATGCGTAGGTAAAACTATCATTTTACCATTTATCATTTACGCATATTATGATAGTTTTGCTGTCTTGCTAAAAGTGCATGATACTGCGTTCAAGTACCACAAGTATTAGAGAGAATAAAACTTACTCACGTAGGAGAGCACGTCATCCTAGACAATCTCTAATTTCTCCTTCTCCACTTATTAAGATGGTTGACGAAGCAGTGCAAGCTGAAGAGCCTCTCTCCAACTTCTACACACCATTGCAAGATGGGCCTCCATCTTGTATATGACTCACACCGATCACGAGCGACTTTCGCATTCCACCAAACGTGTTCAATCTTTTACCCATCCTCCACCGGTTTGAACATGAGTTACCGTACGAACATCTACGCCGGATACATGAAGCTATGTAATACTTTCCACTATCTGGGCATCACTGACGATCAATTGAAGCTACAAGTTTTTCCTTTCACTCTAGTTGGTAAGAGTCATGCTTGGCTTCTTTCTCAGAAGCCTGATTCTTTCGATACATGGGAAAAGGTTGTGTTCTCCTTCATGAAGAAGTACTTTCTGCCGAAGAAAACAGAAGAGATAAGAAGTAAGATACAATTCTTTAGATAGTGTCTGAGTGAGACATTTTCCGATGCATGGGATAAATTCTCTGACCTACTCCATTCATGTCCTCACCATAAACTAGAAAAATCCACTCTTGTCCAATATTTCTTCAAAGGTCTTCTCCAAGAACACAAAGTAACCCTCGACATCATGAGTAATGGTAATTTTGTGGATAGAGGTGCAACCGAAGCTTGAACCTTTCTTGAAAGCCAAGCTGAAAAGAGTTCCCATTGGAGCGATGTAAACAATTCCAGTTCAGCCCAACCTAGTACATCTAAGGCTAGTGGTATTTTTGAGATGAAATCCGATCCAGAGATCAAAACTTTAATCGAAACCCTCAGAAGAAAGATAGATGCCCTCACAACCAAACAAAAAGACCAAACCCCTCATCTTGTCATGAACATAAATACCTCACCATGCACTTTCTGTCTATGCTTAAATCATATAGATGCCACCTGTCCCTTGATCAAAAACTTATCATCACTTCAACCAAAAGAAGTATGTGCTTTCAATGTACCAAATACACCATGAAGACAACATCCAAACTTCGCATGGACTAACATTCTACAAAACTAAATACCTCCAGGTTTCAACAAACCACCAAATACATTCAGACAAGGACAAGGTACCTACAATAATTAAAATAGAGCATTGGTTCCATCCCAGTTTAACCAGAACTAGCAAAACCCACCTATCAACAACCAAAGAGATCTAGTTCCAATTACACCATCAACTAGTGTCCAAACAGATAAGCCTACTGAAATAATGCTATCTGTCATGCAACAAAAAACTCAAATCTTAGCTTCCATGCAACAATCTCTGAACTTGTTAACCCAAGACAAAACCCAAAAAGGTGTTGTAAAGATTCTAATTGAGCGAACCTTACGTGTGTAGGAAATTTGGAGAGAATGATGTTGTGGCTGAGTTTGAAGGGTCGAACTACCTACGTATTCAGTTTTCTGACGATCTAGAATCAAGTCGAACGTAGTTCATTGTTTGGATTCTATGATTGATGACGAACGAAAAAGATAGAGAGTGGAGAAGAAGCATCCTATTCTCCCCCTTTGTTAGAGAGTGGATAGGAAATATATATAATTCTCTCCCCTTTTGATGCTCCATTGGTTAATGACATTTAGTATTACATTGATAGCTATGCATGTATTCATGTTCATTTTGTAACCATTTGGTAACTCAAGACTCTTAAGATGACCAATTGTAATGATCCAATAAGTTAGTCTCAAGATATGATCAATGGCAATGACACATGTCGCAAATATATTGAGGACAATGTATGTCCCTCACATAGCCCCTTCTTGTTAGGTCGTGCTTTCTTAAGAATGATCTGATGAGAGAAATAATTTGACACGTGTCCAAGTGGAATAGTGAGCATGTTGGAGCTCGTGTGAGCGTTCTGCTCTAGTGAGCGTAGGTCTAGGAACCTTAGTGCTTAAGTAAGCGTTATGCTCGAGTGAGCGTAGGTCTAGGATCCTTAGTGCTTAAGTAAGCGTTCTGCTCTAGTAAGCATAGGTCAAGGGACCATTTAGCGCTTATGGAAGCGTTCTGCTCCAATGAGTGTAAGTCTAGAACCTTTAGTACTTAAGTAAGCATTCTGGTCGAGTGAGCATAGGTCTAGGGACCATTTAGCACTTATGTAAGTATTGTGCTTCCATGAGCGTAGGTCAAGGGACCATTTAGCGCTTATGTAAGCGTTATGCTCCAGTGGGCATAGGTCCAGGGACCATTTAGCGTTTATGTAAGTGTTCTGCTCGAGTGAGCATAGGTCAAGAGACCTTTTAGCGTTTATATAAGCGTTCTACTCGAGTAAGTGTAGGTCAAGGGACCTTTTAGTGCTTATGTAAGCGTTCTGCTCCAGTGAGCGTAGGTCAAGGGGCCTTTTAGCGCTTATGTAAGCGTTCTGCTCGAGTGAGCGTAGGTCAAGGGACCATTGGTGCTTAAGTAAGCGTTCTGCACTGAGTTGATCCTAGAAATATAGATTCTCAACTGGTGAGAAGGTTTGTATCTCTAGGGAGCTATGGAGCTTGTGTGAGCATAGGTCTAGGGACCATTGGAGCTATATCGAGCCTCCACTTTACAATCTGAGCGATTTACCACGGATTGAGAATTTGATCGATCGATCTCCAGCATACTGGTCAGCGGTGACACACTTTTTAAAATGCAATTGTGTGGATCTGTATCCATTTGTGGGCCAACCATAACTTGATGACCTGTCGTAGATTGACCTACTTACTAAAAGGAATTAGTAGAAATCATTTTTAGTATTTGAGGCATTGTGCTCAAATAACAGTTGTATTGAGTATCCACAGAAGCATGGTTATCGTCACAACTGTTTTAGCCCCAGCTAGAGGACTTATTTCCTTGTTCAGGTGATGTAATGGTATAGCCCCTGGTTTGTAATTTGAGTAACCTGTATACAAACTTGATGGCAACAGTTTTTGATCCACCAATTTTGAACGCAATAAATTACGTATGAGGTCGATCACTCGTAACTGTGAAAGCAACCTGCAATGATAGAGAGCTAAACGACTTGCATCAATATATCGAATTATATCCTGTGTACCATCAGCAGTATGGGTATAATACTGGTTGAGCAAGAGTTCATCCAAATACCAAAATTAAAGCAGATAATAAAGGCAAACTACCTAGGTTGAAAATGATGCCATAAAAAGCTAACCGTACCCAAAACTAAGCTAATATCTTGGTCAAGTGCATCCAGGTCGACAACTTTACAATGACCAAGGATGATTAACTGTTACGTTAGTACAAGGCAGGAAGATTAATAATTAAACAGAATATATGGCATATGCACGTATAATGTTAGCATTATATAAGAGCATATAACTGGAGGAGAAAAGAGTTTTTGCTAATAAGCAAAGTACTCCATTCCAATATCATATCAGTATTTGTAGGGTAAGAAACCTGCCAAGGAGTGAGCTGAACCAAAAGAACTAGTAGCTATATCCTGGGCCTTGTCAGGTATCAACGCATGGTCGTTAGAACTAATGTAGCCCCTCCCCTAGCTTGGATTGTAATTGATATGTAACGGTTTTGAACATGAATCATTGATTCTACTGGCAGCACCTGCGACTGCATCAATTCTGAAAGTTTGGTGCTTCTGCAATGTAAATGTTAGTTTTGAAGTCGAAATTTCAATTTGATAGCTTCTAAAGTTCGCCATAGTTAAACCGCCAGTATATTCCTCATGTCTATGAGGTTTCTGCAAGTTCAAGTCGAAACCTTATGAACTACAGATCCAAGGTATGCAAGTTCTAACACGAATCATCAATTTTGGTAGCTCCTTGTAAAACTTCAAATTTGTCTTGATATAGTAACGTGTCCAAGTCAATTAATGCTTTATCGATCAAGAAACAAGAATGTAGTACTACTACTGTGCAGTTCATCATGTAGTGGTATGTTATAGTGTGTTAACATTAATTGGATTGTGTGCAAGATACCAAGTATTTCGCATGGAAATAAATGTCTGTTAAGTAAGCAGATGAAACGAGCAACATGTAACGTAAAATTGAATAAGGTGACTATAAAGTTGTAGCGATGCGTGTCATTTTAAAGTCCAAAGCCGATGTAGTAAGAATTATGTTACTAGTTTTTTTTAGACAAATTCACTGATATTCTAAGAATCCCCAGGCAAGGTTCTTATGGAGATTGAACATACGACCTGCTGAAATTAAAGACTTCTCTCCCTGACTTGGACAAGCCACACTGTGATTTCAAGGTTTGTCCATGCGACTATTAACATAGACTTCTATCTGACAACATCGTATAAAAAGTTGTAAGAACATAAATGCATATGTTGCAACTAGACAATAATCTAAGGAGGCCAAATATTAGCGACTTGATGTGGTCAAGCACACGTGAAGTCACTTAAGAGAAGCACAAAGTGTCTGCTTCAAACAGTAAATATGCATCTTGAACATAAGTTGAAACTGCTAAACCCTTTTTTTCTTTTTGTGCAGAACTAGATGACAGTAAAAGGCACGCTAACTTGCCATGCTAAAAATATTTAGATTAAGAAAATTCTTCTCTAGAAAGGACTGGTTTTAAATTGGTAATTATATGGTATATTAGACCTGTCTTGACATAGCAAAATAAGGCGGCCTTAAGTTTCTAAAGCCATGAAGCAAAGGAATGAAAGTATAAACAAATATATCTAGAGGGAGAGTGAAAGACTTATTTGGTACTTCAACTCACGGCTTTTCATCCACGCTTCGTGATCTTGGAAATCGAATGTTCTCGATTGTTTATTGAAGAAATTGAAATTTGAGTAGATAAAATTTCCAAGGATTTCTCACCACAGACGACGCCAATGTAAAGGTTATAATTGGGCGAACTTTACGTGTGTAGGAAATTTGGAGAGAATGATGTTGTGATTGAGTTCGAAGGGTTGAATTGCCTACGTATCCAGTTCTCTGACGAATTGGAATCAAGTCGAACGTAGTTCATTGTTTGGATTCTATGATCGAATGATCGATGGTGAACGGAGAAGATAGAGAGTGGAGAAGAAGCATCCTATTCTCCCCCTTTAATTTGTTAGAGAGTGGACATGAAATATATAGAATTCTCTCCCCTTTTGGTGCTCTATTGGTTAATGACATTTAGTATTGCATTGATAGCTATGCATGTATTCATGTTCATTTTGTAACCATTTGGTAACTCATGACTCTTGAGATGACTAATTGTAATGATCCAATAAGTTAGTCTCAAGATATGATCAATGGCAGTGACACGTGTCGCAAATATATTGATGATAATATATGTCCCTCACAGGTGTGTTCTCAGGACAAGCTATTCTAAACCCTAAACCAACAAACACAGCTTTTGAAGTAACAGGTGAAGTGAATGAAATTGGAGTGCTAAAAACTCTTTCATAATCATCATATCTATGAGGATTAAATCTTATTTTCTGATGTATTCCTTCCTCATTCCATTCCATCATTTGCTTTAAAGAGAATACATCAATAAGGTAATCGGACTACTCCACTTGGAGTGTGTGGTTGTAAGTGTCGGAGCCTTAGTCTACATATATCTCGTATATTCTTTGTAAAACACTTTTTACTCGTCGTTTGAGTAAGTGTAAACCTATGAAACGAGTATACAATTTTTCATTTTCTTTATTTTACATTTATTTTTCAAAACAATTGTTTTCTCTGTTCTATTAATGCAAGATTCTCGATAGTCATGTGATTTTGCAAAATGGACAATGCATTCTACACAGACCAACCCCTAGAACAATGCAATCTAGGGGTGGTTGGAGATTAGTTTTGCTTACTAAGGGTCGCCTATATTACCGAGCTATTTGCCCTGGTCAAGACATTCCATGTCTTGCGCAGTAAATCCCCAACTCACGTAATTGAAGCTCTGTTTGTCTAGATTGGGTTCGCCCTAGAACCGACACGAAAGTTGCTAGAGATTTCCTGTTATGGTTTGTTTTTCAAAAACCAGCATCTTGAATCACAACTTTTGAGTACGCGTTTCTTATAACATATTTCCTTAGTTTTCAAAACTAGAGGATATAAAAATGAAAATTATATGCCCCAGAGTAACCAAAATGATACCGGGATCACGTATAATTTTATCTTCTTGTCAAATCCTCTATATGGTTAGAGTTATCTTTTTAAAAAAAAAAAAAAAAAAAGGGTGAAGGTGAAGGTGAGGCGTTTCCAAACAAGAATTGAACAAATAGAGTAACCAAAAGTGATACTATTCTCTATTTAATTCTATATTTTGCCTCCACCTCTCTATTTTGTCTCGAGAATCTGACGTGAAAAGACTCAAAACTTATACAAAATTTTCAAAAATTCTTCTCTCTTAAAATCTTTCCCCCTTCTCAATCTCTTTCTTTCTAAAAACTTTCAAAAAAATTCAAAAAATGTCTTCTGTTATATACAAAAACCCTCCACCTAGCAAGAATGATTTTCCCTTATTTTGTTTGTACATATTTCCCTACAACTCCTTTTCATTTCTTTCCCTCATCAATTTTTTATCCACTATTGGATGTGAGCATACCCTATACCGTTGCGTGGCATTTTGCAATGCTGATCGTTTTGGTACCTCACGGGTCAAGATCGGACGAGTAATGAAGCGAGAATCGGCTCTTGAAGTTGGCAAGGCACTGAGGACAAGATCGGAATTATATGATTTCATTTGGGCTTGTGTCAAAAATTTATTTTCACTTAAGAGGCACATGTAAGGCATGTGCCACCAAACCTATTTAACCAACACGATAGCCCAACTGTCCATCATCTTCCTCAAACATTCCAAACCCTAGCTGCCCTAAGTCAACTCGCGACCGCCCCTCTACAACTCGCAAATGCCTGTTCACCCCAAACACCACCACTCCAATTTTTCACAACCTGCTCCATTTTCACCCCCATTCCAACTAAAAACCCCAATTTTATCAATTCCTACTCCAAATGGCTCGAGTTCTAAAAATCATGCCGGAGCAAAATTTTGAACCCATCTTCAATTCCGATTTATTTAGAGTGCACTTCAAGGTTGAGGTTAGAAGAAGAGGATGGGAACCTTTGGTTTTTTTGGAAGGTGAGGCTTATTCTCCCTCTCTCACTCTTTCATTTTATAACCATTTTCTTAGAGGGGAGGATGACCGCATCACGGTTGTCAAGGATGGTCACACGCTCAAGCTCACTAAAGAGGTGGTGAGTGAGGTTCTAGGGATTTCTCTGAAGGTTTATGTTCAGACGAAACAGTCCCTATAAACCAAGACCATCGACGTGATGATAGCAGAGACACTTCTCGAGGGGGTGAAAAACCCTAAGTCACACTGCGTGTTTTAGAGTTCGTTGCGAAGGAATCAATTGGCAGTATCTCAGTGGACATCCTACAACTTGGTAGGCTCAGCTAAGCCTTCTGATATCGGTAAGGCGATGCTCTACATCCTATGGATTCTTCAAGAGCAGAAGAATAGCTTCTGCATCGTCACCTTCGTTTGGGAGCAACTCTGCAAACCCAGGAGGTCCACCGCCCCTTTACTAGTGTTGGTCACTAGGATCATACAGCACTGGGGGTTCGAGGCTACAGACAGCCTAGTGGAGGTCAAAGACGCTACCATAGGTTCTATCTATGCCCACTGCGTCCAAAAATTCTGGTATCCACCTACTGCCAGAGCCTCTAAGCAAGCACGCCCTACCGAGCAAGTGGACTACTTCGATGAAGGTGCCACTCGATAGTTTACTTAGCCCATGGATAGAACTCACTTCCTCCATGGAGGTCAGAGGATTTTGCACCAACACATCCACTAGCTCAGGCAAACACAGGGAGTCATTATAGCGGCACAGCAGACCCCTAGAGAAGAGCAGCAGACTTTCTAGTAGGAGTAGCGTCGTTTTCAGCACATTATCACTAGAACACTGTAGAGCATTAGAGATGCACTCCCGCGTAGTGATAGAAACGCTAGGACTCGATGTCAAGGAGAAAGATCTTCTCGACGTCGTGACGAGTCACACACGGATTCTGACTAGGTAGCTCCCTAGTGTTCGTATAGATATTTTATAGTTATGTTTTATCTTTCCACATTTATGTATAATTATAACTAGTAGTATAATTTTAATATCGTCTACTTATTTTAGTTGTTTTGCTCGTGGAATTCGGTATATGAGTAGAAAGTAATACAAATACATCATGCCAAAATTTTCCATTTTTCTTTCTGCATTTCATATTTTTTCAAAAAAACAAAAACCCAAAAAAAATCAAAATAGAATAATTATCCTTACTACAATCAACCATGACTTTCTCGTTCTATATTAAACAACCCACGCCCCAAACTTATTTGGGGGTGGGATATTTTCATCATGAAGAACGAAATATAGGTGTAATGTCGTTTTTTCTCATGTTTTTATGGTAATCTATTTTCTTATCTCTTCATACTCTGAGGACAAAACATATTTCTATTTGGGGGGTGGTATAGTAACATTTTGCAACAACTAGACATTTTCTATTGTAGATATAATAGTATCTTTCTTCCTTTCTATTTTTTTTTTTCAAAAAAGAATAAAAATATTTTTCTATTTAGTATTAAAAGGTCTTGTTTCCTTTTTCTATGGTGAATAAAAAGTTTAGAAGTCTCATTATAGCAATATAGTAAGGACTTGTTCTTCGAACTTAAACTAATATACGTACAATAGTTTCTGCATCTTTTCATGAATGGCATGCATCAGCATTTGATTGTATATAGCAGTGAGTTTCCAAGACCAAGGTTAGAATAATTAAGTTCCATATCCTGTGAGAATCTAGCCAAAAGCCTTATCTGAATGATTATTGAGTGATGACACAAAGGATGTCTGATCAGCTCCCAAATGTGCATTTTATTACCCTTACATTACTACATTACAACCTTTCTTACGTTTAATGAAAGGACAACTCATAACTTTTGTTGCCTTTTTCAGGTTACAGGGAAATTTAGACCACTAATCATAAAAGATGCGTCTTAGTACCAAAAGAAGCCTTAATCACGCTTATTATCAAGACCAGAAGCAGCTATAAAAAAGTGCTGAAAACGTCAAAGTCAACGGTCAAAGTCAAAGGTCAAAGTTAAAGGTCAAATCCCTCAACTCAGAAGACCAGAGATGGAGGTCCTTATGACAAAATATGGCATTCTCTAAAACCTATCTTGATCAAGAAGAAATAAAAAAGCAAAAAGTAAAGTGTGAGGTGTCTCAAATGTAATAAAGAAGGGCAAATTAGTCATTGACATAAAGTAGGGATATATAAAATAAAAGTTATAGAGAGAGAATGCACCTAGAATTAATCTAGTGTCATGTAGGATTTATTTTTCTAGTCTTTTTTCATTCAAGTCTTTTTACTTTATTGTTCTTCATTTCCATCTTGTTATTTTCCTTTGTTATTCAATCGATCAGTCTTCTTTTTGTTGTTCTTTGGTCCAAATTTTCATTTCAATCATTTCTTTCAATATTTGTGTTATTTCAATCTTTAAAACAACTTAAGTTTTCAATGTTCTTCATAAACTAGAAACCAATACAAGTCTTAAACTAAGAGTCCACCTTCCTTTCTTCAACTCCCAATATTCAAACTCTAAACAATCTATGGTGAACCACATCAAAATCTTTGAGATACTCCAAACTAGTCTACTTCAAATGGCACCGTCGTCATGGATTGAAGGAGCAAGAGTGCTTGGTTGAGCATCTAAGGAAGAAGCACCATTCTCACCTTTTCACTTATTATTTTTCTAATTTTCATTGTTTTTCATTACTGACTTACTTTTATGCAAATCCATGTTCAAGATAAAAATACTGGAGAGGAGCTGAAGCTGTGGTTGAAAATCGACACAACTTGGACTTAATCTGATGCGCGACCGAACCCTTGCCGACAGGCGACCGCAAGGCCACGTCAGCACACCATCGTCCAATTTTTTGCAGTTCCAGTTGTTTTGAGATGTTTATTTGAACTCCAGACCCAAATTTTATAATAAAGTAGTTAAATCAGTGGAACTTGTTTGTAATAGATAGAGATATAAAGAAAAAAAAGATAAACGAAAAAAAAATATAGAAAATATATGTTTTGATTGATTGTATGGATGAACTTGGGTGACCACTTGGTTGAAGTTTTGAACTTACCAAGAGATTAGAGTTTTTATTGCCTTAGGAAGTTCAAGTGTGCGAGGCAAGTTGAGAATCATTGCTCTCACACTTTGAATCAACTTGGTAATCAACACTCTAACTAAGTTTAACTTTAGTTAATCTAGATAATCTATCAAAACTAGTTAATCTATTAGATTAGTATAGTATTAGTTTAGTTTTATGTTTTGGGCCCTTGAAGGCAAAGTTGTTTAATTATCAAAAACCCAACTTGTGGGTTTTTTAAGTGGACTTTTATTGTAACCTAACACAAGGAAAAACTTGAAAGGTTAGGCCTGATTCTCATATCACACGCCAACCGACGTCGCCTTCTCCTCAAGCAATGTGTAAACATGGCTTGAGAGGTAAATTCTAAACCTCCTCACTGCACCATAACAGGCTATTTGCAAAAGCAAAAAACCATTGCTAATAATTTTGGCAACGCTTTTTTAGCATTGCAAATATGGCGTGGGTAAAGTGTTGGAAATATTTGCAACGCTTAATAATCGTTGAAACAGAAATTTTCAACGGTTATTAACCGTTGCAATAATGATTTGTAACGCTTTTTATAACTATTTCGTATACAAATTTAAAACCTTTGCAATGGTTTTTTGATTTCACAAACGTTTTTTAAGCGTTAGTAATTTGTTTAAAATATTACCAACATTTCTTAACCGTTGCAAAATTATTAGTTAATTTTAAAAAAAATTTAAAATCGTTTGTAACGGTTATAAACCGTTGCTGATGTGTTGCTGATAAAAATATAAAACTTCTCATATTTTGTTAAAATGGTTGCTCTTCATGGTGAATGGCATAAATTACTGAGCACTCCATGAGCGCATCCACACGCTGTCCGAGTGAGAAAAAGAAATATAAGAACTTTTCTTGAAGACACCACATGCTTTTCAGAACGGGAATTGCTTATTCCACTGAAAGAATATATTTACAAGGGCTATCAAGGTTTGAACCTATTTAACAATTAGCAGTATCGGGCCAGCCATTGCACTGAAAGCATCTTATGATGACCTATCCCTGGGCCATTGAAACTCGTACATATACATCAAGAATCTAACCTATATGCAAATGCTTCAATTGTATTACACAAGTAAAAAGAAAGGTAATATAACTAGAACTTCCACAAAAAGGCCACACCTCAACATTCTTCTCTGCTATATTCTTCTCAAGAACTTCTATTTGTACTTCCATTTTCTGCAATTCTCTATCTTTCTCTTCGAGGATACTATAAAAAGAGAAAAGATACAGGGTGAAGTGGGTCTATGATTACAATGTACACATGTTTATGATATATATGTAAAAAAAAGGAAAAAAATACGGTAATTTGTAACCTTTGTAACACTGGATGTCTACATATAATATCCCTTGCTTCAACATCCAAGCTTGTGCCAGAAGTAGTTACACTAAGCATTTGATTTCTAATAACCTGAAGCTCTGTTTCTAGTTCTTCTCTTAGCAACCGTTGCCTTTCAGCTTCCCCTTTCACGATATCCACCTAACAAAGTGGATGCCAGATCAAAGCATCAGAACTAGAATATGACTGACTAAACAAATCATAGGGGAAAAAAATTACTTGACCTTGTTTTCCAGTACATCGATTGTACTTTCTAGCTCTTCCACAGACCTTTCTAGAAGCTTCATTTCCTCTTCCTTGTCTTCAGCATATGTCTTTCTTGAGTCAGCAATATGAAGTTAAGAGAAAAGAAGTGAGTCAGTATTAAAGACATATGACAAGGATTAAAAATATATAGCCAGCCAGTATATCAGATAAACTCCAAAGTACGCTGCCCTTCACTCATCAAACAAGGTTATCTCAACATATCTCCCATCTTTTTGCCTATATAATTTGCTCGACTTCCTCATCATTGCCACAGCTAACTCTTAACTTTCCTCCAATAATTGAGGTTTCTTATGTGGTATAGCCTTGTGGCATGACCCACGATCGTTTCTGCCAACTTGCAAAACAAACAGTTTCCATTGAATCCATTCTCGTCAAATAGAAAGTACCACTAGATGATAAAAGAATGGGAAAAAATGACTTGCGCTAGAACAAAATATGAATTACACCCAAGTACTGAAGACAACTCCATAAAATACTCATCGGTCATCATTTTAAATCGCACAGTTTTAGGACTGGATTTAAAGCCCAACAGAATTGGAACCAGAGTTCTACCCATTTAAATGTATACTTATTATTATAGCCATATCTTGTGAACTAAAATCTGACAGAGTCACTCACAGGTTCCGTACTTACGGCCGAAGATCTCCGCTTTATCATAACAAGCAAATATGGTTGGATGATTTTTCCTACGGTTAGGAGGTGCAGCAAGGAAAACTGCATAAAAAGTATATTAAATAGAGTTAACTTGCTATTATTGGAAAAAAAAATAACTTGCTATTATTGAAAAAAAAAACAGAGTTTACTTGCTCAGGAAGCACTTTTAGCATATCACAAAAAAATTAGTATATCTTACTATCGTAGAAGTAACACAAAACAGCTGAGTAATTTCCAACTATAGGCAAGGATTTCATTAGAGATAGTAAATTCAACGAAAATTAAGAAAGTCGGTATAAATTTATAATTTAAAAATAGAAAAAAAAGTTTAATATTGTTTATAAATTTATAAATTAGACAACTTTTAAAAAAAAAAAATGTGCGGATGACGTACCCATAAAACAAATAGCAAATAAAGATGTGAAACAAACGAAAAATTCATCTAAGATAATTGTGATCTCAAATTCTAAGGCATATTTGTCATCTTATAATGCCGAAATAGCAAAAAATTTAAATTTAAGATCTAAACAACAGTGGCATGGTGAACTAGGAAGCAGGTGCTTCATAGATGGTGAACAACAAAGTCAAAAGAAGTTGGTTGGTAGAAATGTCCCTTACTAAAATAAACGATGACATAGAAGCCTTACTGTCATTCTTGGTCTTAGCACTAACTGAATAATCTAGAAGCAGTGCCAGAACATCTTGCAATACTGCAGAGAAACAATCTACGTACGTTAACAACGCTTTAACTTATAAAATATTTAATAAATCATTCCTAAACCAGGAATACACTAACCTTTAAGCTTATTTAAGGTTTCCATATCAATTTCAGCAGCAAATCCAAATGGCGGAGCACACCAAACCATGTAGATTTTCTCTTTTGCTTCATCTTCACTGATAAATGTCAAGATTTTGAAAACAAAATAATTAACAGATTAAAAGGGAATAAATTAGTGGCTAAAAACTCAGTGGAATTTGTAAATATAACCCTAAATCAAATAAATTAAAACAATATACTGTTGTACATAGCCTAACAGTTTCTCCCACTCACCTTCCAACAACTTCGGCTAACAATCTAACACAATAATGAATACATTTAGTGTAATTTGAGAACACACATTCAGGTCGCTTTAGATGAACAAGCCAATGATCAGATTTGCACGCCATGTTAGGTTCAGACAGAAAGTGATAGCTGTAGAGATCATTATAAAAGATATAATCCTGATTAAACGCGGTAAATCAAGCGACTGGTTGGACTGCAAGAGAGGAAACAAGTCCAAATTCAAAACTGATAATAGTTCCAAATTAAGAACACGAACTTGAGCAAAATACAACAAACAAAATTAACAAAAATAAATGCAAGGCTGACTGACAAACGGGTGGGAGGATGCCCTTTGTAACTCCCCACCAACCAACTGGGTTTGGGTCACCGCAACATCAAAACATGGGTGTGGGCAACCTAAACTCCGACCAAATCATGAGGCTCAAGGCCATGGATCCCACTAGTGCCATTACAAGCTGGTAAGACGCCTAGCCCAAAGGGGTAAAGGCTGCACAGACGTTTAGTCCAACGCATGTTTGGTTACGTACGAGACCAGGGTACACAAGTGATTTAATAGCTCCACTTAGTCCTTCACCGGTATGGTTATGTACACCAAGGCCCAAAATATCGATATCGATGAATATATCGGTGTACCCAAAAACCGATATATATCGGATATATCGGATATTTCGGATATATCCATTTTTTTGATAACCAGTCCAAACTATTTAAAATATCAAAAATATCGGATATATTGGAAATATCGGATATATATCGGAAATATATTGGAAATATCGGATTTATATTTTAAAATGGTCAAAAAGTCAACCGATATATATCGATTATATCGGAAATATAAAATTTCATATCGGAAATTCCGATATATATCGGAAAAAAAAGAGTTCTATATTCGGTGGATATATGTCGGAAATATCGATGTCGGTGTACCAAAATACCGATATATATCGGTGATATATCGGATATATCGGCGATATTTTGGTCCATGATGTACACTACATTTTTTTTATTGTTCTTTTGGATCGATCTAAAGCATTATATCGATGTAATTATAAGAATTACAAAAGCACCCCCAGACTAACCAAGGCCAGTTACCAGGACCAATGTACCAATGTACGGTGAATATATCACACGCCATTACACATAGCCCTAAATGAAACCATGCATACAAGACATACTAAAGAACCTCAAAGCCCACCACCAAGCTGCCCCCAGCATCATCCATACCACCATCTTTCAACCACCAACAGCCCAACACCCTTCCTTCATATCCACTACAAAGCCGGCAAACTTAACAAAAAATAATCTGCTTAAGTAAATTGTTTTGAAACATAGATTTCTATGAAAGAAAATTCCCAAAATGCAATCATAAAACTACACATCAACTTTTACAATCTCAATTTGTAGAAAAACAATCCATGAATCAAACACTTAAAAAGCACTAACATGATCAACCTTATTTTCATAAAAAAAACTAAGAGTAGCATCTTCAATTAGCAGCTTAAAAACCAACATCCACATATAAATCAATAAAATAAACAAAAACCCAATCAACTTAAAAATACTAACTTTAATCTAACAATAGGGAGTAAAAAAGATGGGTTACCTGATAAAGATGACAGAGATTGAGGAGAAGTGATGAGTTAGTTAGGTGTTGATCCAAATCGAAACCAAAAATAATTAATTGAGAGAGATGAAAAACAATTAATTCAGAAAAATAAAAAAACAATTAGTTGGGAGATGAGTGAAGTACGACTTACCCCTAGTTTTTATTGAGCGGTGGTAGTGAAAGAAGATAAGGGAGTGGAAGAGAGAGGGTAGCGGCAGTGAGAGGGAGAGGAGAGAAAGAGAGGTTATGTTTTATGTTTCGATGAAATAATGAGCGCGATTTTCCCTCTTTCCCAAAATTTCAAGTTTCTAACACTTTTTGATGCAAATCATACTCTCATATATTACCCAAGTTTCTAACACTTATCCTACGGTTTGCTCTAATTTGAAAGCGTTAGCAATTAATTCTTGAAATTCCTTCAAATTAAACCAACACTTATCAACATTCGCAACGCTTATATAGCGTAGGCAACTTACCAATGGTAAAAAAGTGTTACAAAGCAAAAAAGGTGCGTGTTGCAAATAACCTGTTATGGAGAGAGAATGCACCTAGACTTAATCTAGTGTCATCTAGGATTTAATTTATAGTCTTTTACATATTCAAGTCTTTACTTTATTGTTCTTCATTTCTTTTCATTTCAATCTTGTTATTTTGCTTTCATTTTAATGAATGAATCAATCTTCTTTTGTTGTTCTTGTTTTAATATTTCATTTCAATCATTTTCTTTCAATGTTTTGAGTTATTTCAATCTTCATCGACTTAATCTTCAATGTTCTTCATTCATAAACTAAAAACTAAACAAGTCCTAACTAAGAACTAATCAATCTTCTTTTGTTGTTCTTGTTTTAATCTTTCATTTCAATCATTTTCTTTCAATGTTTTGAGTTATTTCAATCTTCATCAACTTAATCTTCAATGTTCTTCATTCATAAACTAAAAACTAAACAAGTCCTAACTAAGAGTCTACCTTTTTCCTTCAAACTTCCATCATTAAAACTATAAACAATCTAGGATGAACCACATCAAATACAAACTTTGAGATACTATACTCTAAACTAGTCTACTTCAAATGGCACCGCCATCAGGGATTGAAGGAGTAAGAGTGCTTGGTTGAGCATCTAAGGAGAAAGCACCATTCTCACCTTTCTATTTCTTATTTTTTTAATTTTTGTTGTTTTATTTTGTTGTTTTTCATTACTGACTTACTTTTTTGCAAATCATGGTTCGGGATCAACAAGCTGGAAAGGAGCTAAAGTTGTAGCCGAAAACTGACGAAAGTTCACCGGAACCGGATAGGCGACCGTGCGGGCGACCGCAGGCCCACGTCAGCACACCAACACTTGATTTTATTTCTAGTTCTAGTTGTTTTAAGATGTTTACCTAAACTCTAAATCTGAATTTTGTAATAAAGTACGATAAATCAGTAGAACTTGTTTGTAATAGTTAGAGATAAAAAGAAAATCGAAAACAAATTAGGAAAAATGGTTTTTGATTGATTTTTGTGGATGAACATGAGTTAAACTTGGTAATCAACACACTTAATCTATTAGATTAGTATAGTATTAGTTTAGTTTTAAGTTTTGGGCCCTTGAAGGCAAAGTTGTTTAATTATCAAAAACCCAACTTGTGAGCTTTTTAAGTGGACCTTTATTGTAATTTAAAACAGGGTAAAGCTCGAAAGGTTGGGCCTGATTCTTAGCTCACACGCCAACCGATGTTGCCTTCTCCTCAAACAAAACGTGTAAGCACGAGTTGAGAGGCAAATTCTAAACCTCCTTGAAGCCCATGTAAGAGGATACCTTGTGTGTTCAAGCATGCTTACATGATTGTTTGAAATTTAATTTCTGCACTGTAATTTACATTCACGCATAAGGCTGAACCCGAGTCACATAACAATCATTGGGAAGTCATTCCCTAATGTAGGGAAATTGGACGTTGCTAGATTCTTGAAGCCCTAGAAAAAAAAAAATGAATTAAATTCAATCAACTAGAGCCCAAAGTAGGCTCCTCCAGAAAAAGACAAAAATATAGCCACGAGGATTTAGAGTAATCAGTTACCAGATTCTGGTGGACCAACTATCTTCGTCACTCCCTTCCCCTAGATTCATCGTGAGTGAGATTCTTGGTAGCACACCACTTGGTGAAGTGACTGCTTACTCTTTTAAGACGTGTAGTAGAGCCATCCTAGTCTCACGCCAAATTGTTCTCTTGAATAGGGCATAGTAAATTATAAACCAAAGCAAAGTTTTCAAAACGCCATACTTGTAAAAAGGAATTTCGATTTCTTGAGCATACTTTGCATCGTTTGTGCATGTTAGGATAGTTTTGTGGTCTTGCTAAAAGTGCATGATACTGCATTCAGGCACTACTGGTATTAGCAAGAATAAAACTTACTCACATAGGAGAGGACGTTGTCATCAACAATCTCCTATTTCTAGTCCTCTAGCTACTAAGATGGCCGATGAAGTAGTGCAAGCTGAAGAACCTCTTTCCAACTTCTACACACCGTTGCAAGATGGACCTCCATCTTGTATACGACTCACACCGTTCATGAGCGATTTTCACATTCCACCAAACATATTCAATCTTCCACCCATCTTCCATGGGTTAGAACACAAGTTACTGTACGAGCATCTACTCCGGATACATGAAGTATGTAATACTTTCCACCATCTGGGCGTCACCGACGATTATGTTAAGCTACAAGTTTTTCCTTTCACTCTAGCTAGTAAGAGTCACGCTTGGCTTCTTTCTCAGAAATCCGATTCTTTCGATACATGGGAAAGGTTGTATTCTCCTTCATGAAGATGTACTTTCCACCGAAGAAAATAGAAGAGATAAAAAGTAAAATACAGTTCTTTAGACAGAGTCCGAGTGAGACATTTTTCGATGCATGGGATAGATTCTCTAACTTACTCCATTCATGTCCTCACCATAAACTAGAAAAATCCACTCTTGTCCAATGTTTCTTCAAAGGTTTTCCCCTAAAACACAAAGTAACTCTCGACATCATGAGTAATGGAATTTTTTTAGATAGAGGTGCAACCGAAGCTTTAACCTTTCTTAAAAACCAAGCTGAAAAGAGTTTCCATTGGGGCGATATAAACAATTCCAGAACAGCCCAACCCAGTATATCTAAGGCTAGTGGTATTTTTGAGGTGAAATAAAATCCAGAAATCAAAACCTTAATCGAAACCTTCATAAGAAAGATAGATGCCCTCACAACCAAACAAAAAGACCAAATCCCTCATCCTGTCATGAACATAAATACCACGCTTATAAAATTGTTTGATAAAATTGTTTGTTTTCACTGCGCTTATAATAGATGATTCTCGATACATCAATAGTTATGTGATTTTTTTCAAAAACAAAACGGGCAATGGATTTTACACAGACCAATCCCTAAATAAACACAATCTAGGGGCGGTTTGAGATAAGCTTTGCTTACTAAGGGCCGCATATATCACCGAGCTTTTCGCCCGGCTAAGGACATTCTATGTCTTGCGCAGTAAATCCCCCAACTTGCGTAGCTAAAACTCTATCTGTCTAAATTGGTTTCGCCACAGAGCCGACACGAAAGTTGCCTAAGATTATCTATTATGGTTTGTTTTCAAATAGTAGCGTCTAGAATCAAAACTTTTGAGTACGAGTTTCTTAAAATATCTCTCTATAGTTTTCAAAACTAGAGGATATAAAAATGGAAATTATATGCCCCAGAGTAACCAAAATGATACCAAATTCACGTATACTTTTATCTTCTTGTCAAAACCTCTATATGGTTAGAGATATATTTTGATTGAGAAAACTAACTAAAATAATAATAATAAAATAAAAAAAAGATACGAGGTGTCTCCAAATGAGAAATAAACAAATAGAGTAACCCAAAGTGATACTATTCTCTGTTAAATTCTACCTTTTGCCTCCATCTCTCTATTTTGTCTCGAGAATCTGACGTTAAAAGACTCAAACTTGTACAAAATTTTCAAAATCTTCCTTTCTGAAAAATCTTTCCCCTTTTGTTTAAAATCTTTTCCCCTTCTTAAACTCTCTCTTTCTAGAAAAAGTCTTCTATATCGAACGAAAACCCTCCACCTAGCAAGACTAGATGGATAAGTTTCAATGATCGGGTGCAAGCACTTCCTAGAGAACTGCAATTGAAGATATGGACACATATATCAAAAATCATTCCAAGTTTAGATAAGAGTTCATACGCACGTAAGAGACGAGCTATAAGAGAAGGCTAGTGCTTAAATTGTCAAACACCAACTTTCCCCAGTCTTTAACCTCATAATAATTCTATATATAAAGTCTACACGTGTTATCCTCCAGTGCATTACACTCAGTCTAAGAGAGTAATCCAAGCATCTGGTTGGGATTGACTCTGATAGGGTTATATACTAAAAGCATTACTTTTGTAATAACTCTAATTATTTCTATTTTGAATGAGAATCATATGGGCAAATGTTATGCATATTATATATGTTATTAGTTATATGCATGTGTCTAATACTTTATGTTGTAGATGATATGGTGTAAACACACAGAAGATCATATCATCAGTACCTTATAAAGTATAAGTAATCGTTCACAACCTAGATGGATTTGGACAAACCATTGGTACGGTTGTAGTATAATCTGGTATTAGTCTATCTTGACTATAGGATTACACTAGTACACTTTGTGTGTAATGAACAGGACCAAGTGAGGTTATTTCTCTTTATACTGACTATATAAGAGAACAAACGCCTCTGTTATTATGGATGTTTGTCTTCTTAATCCGGATATAATAACGGACACTTCTATGCATTGTACATTGCTTTAAATCATCAATGAGTGAGATTCATTTGTGAATCAACAAACTCGATGGATTGAGTAATGACATTGTATGTAAGGTGTGTTGTTGATTATAGAAGGAATCCGTGACCTGCAGGAAGTCGGGTTGATGATGTCCCCTTGAGGAGCTCAAAAAGATTGTCATGTAAACCCTGCAGGTGGATTTAGTCCGACATGACAATGAGGTTGAGTGGTACTACTCAAGGACATAAGAAGTTGATTAATGTAGTTGTCAGTAACTTGACTTAATCAACGGACATTCGATATCTTAAACATAGGGAGATCAACGAGCATATAATATGGAGCCCATAAATGTTGACACGTAATTTAGGATTAGGGCGGTAGTGTAACAATGGCCTTTAGTAGAATAAACCATTTGTTAACGGACTTGGGCCGTGTGTTCTGGGCGAACATGGGAAGCCCAAGCCCGTCAGGAGGCTCAACCCTAATTTCTCCTCATGGTCCCTTTTGTAGCCTATAAATAGAATCCTTTTTCTCTTGGCTGAAATTACTATTCACTCTGGATTGAAAAGAGAGGCAAGGAAAGATAGATCCAAAATTGGATCGAGCGTTGTGAGAAAGAAGGGGGTTGGTAGATCGTTGCCCACATAACGTCCAATCTATTGAAAGGAATACAACAGAAGATCAAGGGGTTGATTGTTTATTCAGATTCATAGCTATTGGATTCTCAGAGTTAGATTAGCCGAATCTACAGGTATGTTTTTCTATCCAAAACCGTGAACCCCATTAATTCCGCTGCACATGGATTTTCGCGGTTTGTAGAAATTTGCATTATGAAATAACGGTTCCTACAGACTCAAGTTTTCAAAAACTTCCAAGTCTTAGGGATCTGACTTAAAATGACCCACCTTTATAAATTTAAGCCAAACTTATTTAAAACCCAAACAAATTAATATTAATTTTTCTTTTGTTGTCTGTACATATTTCCCTACAGTTCCTTTTCGTTTATTTCTCTCATCTGTTTTTCATCCACCGTTGATGTTAGTGTACCCTATACTGTTACATTGCATTTTCAATTCTGATCGTTTTGGTACTTCACGTGTCAAGATCGGACTAGTAACGAAACACGGATTGGCTCTTGAAGTTGGCAAGGCACTGAGGACAAGATCGAAATTTCATGATTTCATTTGGGCTGGGGCAAAAAATTCAAGATCGACCCTATTTAGCCCACGCGACTACCCCATTCATCTTTTTCCTCACAAAAATCCCCAACCTTAGCCGCCCACACCAACTCGCGACTGACCACTTCTAGCTCGCGACCGCCCGTTCGCCAATACACACCACCACCCTATTTTTTCACAGCATGCTCCATTTTCAAGCCCCTTTTCAACTAAAAACCCTAATTTTATCAATCTCTACTCTAAATGACTTGAGTTCTTAAAATCTTGCCTGAGCAAAATTTTCAAAACCTCTTCAATTCCGATATATTTGAAGTTCACTTAAAGGCTGAGATTAGAAGAAGAGGATGGGAACCACTAGTTTTGTTGGAAGGTGTGGGTTATTCTCCTTCTCTTACTATTTTGTTTTATAACTACATGCTTATTAGGGAGGATGACCGCATCACGGTTGTCAAGGATGGTCGCTCGCTTGAGCTCACCAAGGAGGTGGTGAGTGGAGTTCTAGGGATTCCACTGAAGGCTTATGTTCAGACAAAATAGTCCCCATAAAGCAAGACCATTGATGTGATGATGACAGAGACACTTCTCGAGGGGGTGAAAAACCCCAAGTCTTACTGCGCATTTTAGAGTTCGCTGCAAAGGAATCAATTGGTAGTATCTCAGTGGATAGCCTACAACCTGCTAGGCTCAGCCAAGCCTTATAATATCGGTTAGGTAATGCTCCATATTCTATGGATTCTTCAAGAGTAGAAGAACATCTTCTGCATCATCACCTAATCACCTCTACTAGTGATGGTCACTAGGATCATGTAGCACTGGGGGTTCGAGGCCATAGACGCCATAGTGGAGATCAAAGATGCTACCACAGGTCCTATCTATGCGCACTGAGTCTAGAAATTATGGCTTCCACCTGCTGCCAAAGCCGAGCAAGCACGCCCGACTGAGAAAGTGGATTACTTCGCTAAAGATGCCACTTTATAGTTCACTCAGCCCATGGATGGAGTTCACTTCCTCCATGGAGGCCAGAGGATTCTGCATTCATACCTCGACTAGCTCAGGCAAACTCAGGGAAACATCATAGCAGAACAGCAGACCATCAGAGAGGAGCAGCGATATTTTCAGCACAGTGTCACTAGAACACTGCAGAACATTAGAGACGCGCTCCCGCGTAATGATTGACATGCTAGGACACAACGTCATCAAGGAGAAGGACCTTCTAGATGTCGAGACGAGTCATGCACGGATTCTGACTAGGCAGTGATAAACATAAAAATGATAGAGTTTACCTACGAAATGAACGATAATTCTCAAAACGTAAGTAAACTAAAACTATTTACGTGTCTATATTTATCAAAGTTTCTACTGTCACACCCCGAATTTCGACAGAATTCGGAAAAACATTATTTGTCCCCGACTCTTCGATCTCCGAGGTGTGACGCACTCTCCACTCCCATAAACCCATAAACAGTTTTAAAATATGCGGATAATTAAAACCAATAAAATTTTTAACTTAAACAACAGTCATCTTCATTACCAAAAACAATTTACAAATGAAAATGCAAATAACCTTATCTCAAATGAGAATCTACATCACCTCAAGGGAAAACAAAACTTATCCTGAGATGCAATGCTAACGCAAACCACAAGCAGCAGCCAACCTTCTTCAACACTAAACCTGTCAAAACTTATCAACTATGTTCATTGAATGAACACACCCGATAGGCAAACATGCAAATCGGGTCAGCATTATAAACAATGCTGGTGTGAGTAGCCCTAAAATACAACCTATAATTATACTAATATATGCACAATCTATAAGGCAGTTAGTTCCTCCACCGAGGCGCCTTAACTTTCAACGACTAATACAACATCCTGAAACACAATAATTTAGGCAGGTAGTTCCTCCACTGAGGCGCCTTAACTTCCCACTAACCACACAACAAACTATACACATAATAAATAAGGCATGTAGTTCCTCCATCGAGGCGCCTTAGATTCTAACTAAACAAATAACCAACCAAGCATGTTACCATAATTAGATTAATTAAGGTTTTCTCTGCGTGTCCCTAAAATCACGCCGTATCTATGTCTTACCTAGTTTCCCTGGCTACCACAATCCACTATTCGGCTACGATTGCCCAACACATGGGTCAATCAACATCTCATATATATACAACATCTTATATATCAACATCTTATATATCAACATCTTATATCTCAAGCCACTATTCGGCTACGATTGCCCAACACATGGGTCAATCAACATCTCATATATATCAACATCTTATATATCAACATCTTATATCTCAAGCCACTATTCGGCTACGATTGCCCAACACATGGGTCAATCAACATCTCATATATATCAACATCTTATATATCAACATCTTATATCTCAAGCCACTATTATTAAATTTCACGATTGCCCAATACATGGGTCAATCAATATCTCATATATATCAACATCTTATATATCAACATCTTATATCTCAAGCCACTATTCGGCTACGATTGCCCAACACATGGGTCAATCAACATCTCATATATATACAACATCTTATATATCAAGTACACCCACACAGGGCAGATCACATGAGTTGTGGTAGTCAGGTTCTAGGATTTTCGTTACGTAATTTATTCAGGTGTTATACATTAATGACTCATAATAATTCCACTATATCACGTGCAGGTCAATTGCCTTATTGCACTAAGCCACAATATATAGAAATATCTCAATTATATCTCAGTCACTTTCATTCTTTCACGTGCCAATATATTATTGCACTACGCCACAATCCCGTAGGCAAATATTCACTAATACTATATTAGCATCTCACATATAAACTAATGGAGTGTATATACATTTCTCCAAGATATTGCATTAATATATATATCCCAACATATGATATCATGTCATAATGCTTCAACGTATCGCATACATTTTTATTATAACGTAATAGAAATATAATGTCTCCTAACACCTCAATATCGTCACGTGTCAAAATACACAACATCAATGTCAAATCTTTCTTAGATAATGACAACCAAATATATACTAGCTTCCACAGCATTTTATTACTATATGTGTCAATATAATATACACATAAAACGTAGCACAAATAAACAGTCCACAGTCCACAGTCCACAATCAAAGCTCAATATATATATATGCTTTACACACTACTCACGTCAAATCTAAATTAGATATTGACCAACCAAGTTATACAATATTCGACAATATTTTATTACTATATTTGTCCATATAAACAAACATGTGGAAAAACTGGAAAAGTCAACATTCCCAGTCAAAGTCAAAGTCAAAGTCAACGGTCAACGATCAAAGTCAACGGTCAAAGGTCAACCCATCATGGTCAAGGTCAAACTCAACATGTCATGGTCAAAGTCAAAGTCAACACATCATGGTCAAAGTCAAAGTCAACCGTCAAAGTCAACGGTCGATGGTCAAAGTCAATTCATCATTGTCAAAGTCAAACTGTCGTTTCCGTGTTCGACAGGTTCAGGGTCATAGCCATGGTTCATGGCTAAGGTCAAAGGTGCATGGCTCATGGGCTCATGACCAAGGGTAATGGTTCGGACCCAACTGGCCAAGCCCAAACCTTAGAACCCGGAAGTCTAAAAGTCCACTTATTTATTTTACCTGACCCAATTGGATCTATTTTAAGTCCTATGGACTGGTCCATGCAATATTAGATACGGGCCCAAAAATGTATACTGAACTGGCCCAAAACACAACTGAGTTCGGCCCGAAAATTGAACCAAAACCGGCCCAACAAAACAAATAAAACGGGCCCATAGACTAATACTAGAACTGGTCCAACAATTAAAACAAAACCGGGCCCAAAGGAGCTAGTTAGCTTTTGGCCCAAATAACTTAACCCACACCCGGGCCCAACCTAAACAGCTAAGGCCCAAGCCTAAATTCGGATTACTGTTCATCTTCTTCACAGGCTCCTCCACCACCAGCAACCCAAATCGACCACCACCAAGCTCTAATCGGCCACCCATTTCATCAAGTCGGTTTCCTTCCTCATGAAAACCCTTTAAACTTTAACAAAAGCCCAAAAACCGAAACTCATACAATCCAAACTCTTTCTAAACCTAGATCTGAAAATCGTGACCGCCATTAATGGCTTCCACCAAGCTCTAATCGACAGCCCCCAACCATCCCCACTACCACCCAACATCATCAAACAACCCACAACCAAAAAACACAGTTCAAACACCGAAAATTACAAATAAAAACGCACACCCTCAGTATCACAGTAATGGCATTAACGCCATTGACGCCTCCACCGTTCAACCACCAAAACCAATAAAACCCACCACAACAAACACAACACTCCACCAACCAAAACAAATCACATCACCTGCACCTAAAGCAATAAACCCAACAATTTTTTTGTTGTTGTATTGGCTCGCTATTTGTCCATGATCACTTTAGAGAGCCGGTGATTGCTAAAACTTGGAGTTTCAATCCTCCATCACCCCATACGGCACCGGGGAACATTGTAACTATTCGACCCATGCCGCAGAATGAACTAGACAAAAACGGAGCTGAGAAATATTGAACAGTAAAGCTTATTTCTTTTTTTCTTATTCACGCGAACTAGAAAAAGTAACTACGCACAAAAAAACAGTTTATATGGACCGAAAATTCATAAATTCTAAACCGATGATAATCATAGTTCTAGTAGTGGTGAGAGATAAAATCTACTCACCGGTATGAAACGACTCTACGAAGTTTCTCGAGTCCGAGCGTCGCCGCTACTCCCACCTCTCCAACAAAAACTTCTCTCTGCCTCCATTTTTAATATTTTATTCTTTCTCTGAACCCTATTTTCTAGAAAAATGTGTTTATATACTTGGGTCCGAAACCCAAGCCCAACACCGACTCGGGCCCAAAACCAGGCCCGCGTATCCAAAATCCAATCCAGCCAATTTTTAAATAAATAATTTAATTAATTAATAAATAAATAAAAATGTATTTTAAAAATACGGGCGTTACATCTACTCTCAATTCTATCGAAATAGAGTGGAGTAACAAATTCATTCCACTCCTAGTTCTCTAGCATGGAATGATTTCATATCTAATTGATCAGTCTTAAGTCTAATGAGAGTTTTACGAGGGGGGAATTATACTACGATGCAACTACCCACAAGATACAAACTATAATTGATTCAACTACGGAAATACTACGTTGATTCTATAATAGGGAATTAGGGGGGGATTGATTCCACCTTAACTCAACTTAACTCACTAACGCCAGATTTAATCGTCGTAATCCGAATTGAATCGCTACCTTGAGAACAATTGGTTCTTCTAATCCCTAATTACACATGACATTTCTACCAATTCATAACTAGCATGTGAACGATTAAACCCATTCTCATGGTGAATTAATCGTTTCTAGAGTGGAATAGAAATTACGACGACTTTACGATAATCGGAATCAAGCTTTCATCAAGGCTTCTCAACCCCCTCTAATGGAGGTTTAGCCGAGAATCATTCCGCCATCATTTCTATATGAATCTAAACTAAACATAATATCAAGATTCAAAATTTACTAATCTAAATTAAACAATAATTAAAATCTAATTAACAACTAAGAAATGATAATTAACAAGAATTAAAACAAGATCTAATAGATTGAAATAACAAAAACCGAAATGACAAGAATAATCACTATTTTATTTATCTAATGAATGATATTCAATGATTCAAGAAATTAATCTAAAACAAGAAAATGAAATTCTAAAACTAAGTTCTAAAACTCATTAATGGAGGCTAACTAATCTAATTCTAATCTAGGTCTAACTATCTACCATTAACAAAGAACTAAGCTTTTGTTTTTATACTTTCAGATCCAAAAATCATGCATGGGCTTGGACCCATGTTTTGGGCCAGAGAATCCGGCCCAAAACCCAATTTCTTTAGTCCAAAATGGGCTCTTCAGCTACAGTTGGCTTCAATAGATGTTTCGTCCACTTTTTCTCCTTTGATTGGGTCAAGGCTTGGACCATTGGAAAGCTCTTTCCAAGCCGGTCGTTTTGACATAAGGTAGGCCCAATTCCAAGGTCTGAGTCCAAAGATATGGTCTTCGAACGTTCTGCTGACTTTGTGTGTTGTTTCTGCCCGCGTTGACTTTGACTTTTCAGCTTTGACCGGGCTTTAGAAAGGCTTTGTCTTCTTGAATCTTGGCCTTTAATCACAGAACTCCTTAGCAACCAACCATTGCTCCTTTATCTAGCTAAAGTGGCACATTTGCGCATAATGGACTTTGAAGCCCTGAAATGCATAAAACACGTAATCAGTATTAACTCTTACTTATTATTCACATAATTGGTCTAAAAGTATGATTATTAAGGGGTTAAAACTTCAGTTTTGGGCTCTTATCAAACCACCCCCAAATAGCATTTTGCTTGTCCTCAAGCAAAGATGAGAAATTAGAATAAGTGACAAAAAATGGAGTTCTATCTACTCTCGTTTCTACGAGTGCGATTGCATTGACCATATGCAACAAGGCCTTAAACCACTAGGAATTCCCTAGTGGACGAGTTATAGTCTCGTGAGAGTTTTTCAGTGAAGGTACTCACAAACTTCATCTATACTACAACGACTAAGAAATAAAACTATTGTTTCCTTATTTATATCTCAATTATCTATACATCTTACTAGCAATGAATACAGAATAATAATGTCGAAACTTAAGCTAATATATGCATAATAATCAATCATTTACAAATAAACATATATACAATGAGTAATGCTATGAAATGCAGTTACAGGTCCGTTTCTGAAACTTTGGAATAACGTCCTTAAGTAGGTTCTCATATAAAAGTCAAGACAAAAATCACTCTGATTTTTCCACTCAAGTTTTGCTACTCCAGTGTGCAGTGGGCATACTTTACCTTACAATCTCAATGACACACAAGGAAGCCGAAGTTGATCAAACAAATCTGCCACTTACTATCCCACTAACCTATTCCTAATTAAGCTAGAGGTCTTTATTAGGTGTTGCGGGGATTAGGAGATGGTTTAAGAAGGAAGGAAATGGATATTCAAAAGGGACAAGTCTGAGATAATAGAGTCTTCATATTATGTAACTAGAGAAAACCTTGTTATTTACTTTTGCTTCTACACTTTGTTTCTATCCTTAGCCATATTTTTTCTTCCTTTTTCTTTGGCTTTTGACTCCTTTTATTCTATTTTTTTGGAGTTTTTATTTTATTTCTATTTTTATTTTTCTTTTCTTTGGATGGAAACTTCTTTTCTTTATTTTTATTTTTATTTTTTTGAAGCAATTAACTAACTTTTGTTTACACAGGTTTTTCTCTTCTTCTTTCTTCCTTATTCTATTCTCAGACTTATCTAAATTGGGTAGGTTGAATTTTTTTTATTTTGTTTTATTTTGTAACAGGGTAAAGGATTTGTGGTTTATGAAAGGGCTAATGAAAGGCTCAGTGGGGCGACTAGTGGAAAATATACTTAGGTCAGAATTTCTAGCTATATCGATAAAAAAAGGGCCTAAATTCTCTCTTAGGACATGGTATAGTGGTCAAGCAAGTGGACGTGTGATTTCTCTATTCGGAATATACTTCTCCCTTGTGTCATTTCTCAAATGTTTCACTCATATAAGGCTTTAGGCTATATTCTCACAGGATTTGTAGAATAAGTACTCTAGCCTAGATTTCAGAAACTTACTGCCAAACAATCTTAGATACTCATGTAATATATTTATAGATAGATGCAAAGATTATTACCTACATATTAACCTAAGTTTCTAAAAATTATTCTAATGCAAAAAAGCTCGCGGAGACTTCTAGATTATTAAGAGCATAGAGAAAGAAACAATACCAATATTCCTAAGTGTATAGCATAAACTTTTTTTTTTTTATTTTTTTAAGACAAATAATACGTAATATACAACCTAATATGTGCTTAACATTTTACATCGTGTTTCTATACCACCCCCAAACAATTTGGGAGAAGGGGTTCATGAAACAATTCAATAACACAATTAAATTATGTAACTAACTAATTTTTATAATTTTTAACATTTTATAAATAAAAGTCGTAATTTACATCCTAAAAGTGTCTAATTTTTGCAAATGTTTCTATCCCACCCCAAACAATCGAACGCTTTGTCCTCAAAGTGTAAAGAGATAAGGAAAAAGAATTTACCATAGAAACGTGGCAAAATTTGCAAAACACTGTAATGTAAATATTGTAAAGATGATATGATAATATGAAGCACAATTAAACTGGTACGTACTAACTAACACAAACTCTACTGGAGTAAACATGACAGGCTTAGGGTGGCAACATGATTTGAAATGAATACCAAAATACGCCACCCCCAAACAAAATTGGAAAACTCTTTTTAAGTTTGAAAATTTTGTTTGGCCTATACTCCAGAAAGTTGGTATTGTACGAAAACTTGGGTCTTTTAAAGTCAGATTCCCTAGACTTATCTAAACATATGTATGAATATGCAATTTATCATATATCAACAACCGAAATAGTTATGGATCGTTCCATAAATAAATATCACAGAAAACATATCCAAACACAATCAAGCACCAAGATTTCCTACGACGCAGCCTAGTGGAATGAAAGCGAAGTCAGATAGAACTATAACATAACCGAGCATGCACCTTATGTTTCATCTTTGAACGAGAGGGTGTCCTAGTGAATAAGTGTGGAAAAATGAATGGTTGTGGAAAATATGGTGGATTGGGATAAGTTTTAGAGGGAAAGCATGGAAAAAATGAGGATGTGGGTTTAGCACAAAACTCATTCATGGTGTAGTTAGGGACTGTCTCAAGTCTGAAAATGAAGGTGTCAAGTGGTTTATCCTTGGGAAGTATTTGTTTACTAGGTGGATTAAAAATATCATGAAGACTGGGAGAAACTAAAGGATCGAGTGCAAACTCGAGGTTCCTTTGAAAAGGTGGAGGGTGGGGAATATTGGTGATGGAAGGTGAATGATTCTCAGCTAGAGCTCTCAAGTTAATATCATCAGAAATCTTGATATATGCAAGACATTCCTCAATAGGTGGGTCAAAAGGATCACTGGGATAGAGATTGAAAAATTCATCTTCCGTCATAGCATCAAGGGATGAATGGTTGTTGGCAAAGGGGGACTCGTGAAGTGGTAAAGAAGCGGTGCAAAAGAGTTGCAGGAATTCTTCTTCGATTTCGTCTACTACCAGGGAGTCATTGTTAAAGTCGGAATTTCCGAAGGAAATGAATTTGGTAATCTGTTTCTCCGGAAACATGTTTTTGAAGTAATCTTGAGCTAAGCTCTTGATCATGCTAACCTCTCCATTTGTAGATGAATCGGGATATTGTGTCCTCGTTTTGAAAACATTTACCTCAACAGAAAGATGGCCAAAAGACAAGGACATCGAACCATCGCGACAGTTTATGAGCGCGTTGGCAGTAGCCAAGAAGGGACGCCCTAAAATGATAGGTACAGAGTCGTTAGTGACTTCTGTGTTGAGGATAACAAAGTCGGCTGGGTAATAAAAATTTTGGACTTTAACCAGCACGTTTTTAACCACACCCTTAGGATACTTAATAGACCGATCAGCTAATTCCAATGTCATTTTAGTAGGTTGCATCTCCTCTAGACCTATTTGTTTATACAAATAAAATGGGAGTAAGTTAACACTAGCCCCCAGGTCTAGTAGTGCGGTCGTCGTGTGAGAATCTCCTAAGGTGCATTGACAAGATGGGGCGACAGGGGTCCTTGTACTTAACAATTCCAATATTTTCAGATAAAGTTGGGAACTGTTCAGTTAGAAAGGCGTCTTTAGGTATGTTGGTCTTACGCCTAGCAGTGCACAACTTCTTAAGAAACTTAGCGTGGTTAGGTAGCTTTTTGATAGCTTCGAGAAAAGGAAGGTTTATCGTTAGATTTTTGAAAACGTTCCTAATCTCCTCAAAGTTAGTATCCTTGGTTAGCATGGCTAATTTCTGAGGGAACGGTGGTTTCGCTCTATATTTAGCGTATGGCTGGACTTGATGTGTAACCTTGGCTTTTCTACGTTTCTTAGGTTGTGGTTTAACCGGTACCCTACACATTGGTAGGTTCTTCAGTTTCTATTTCGGTATCTAGTTCGATATCCGGTGTAGGAGTATTGATGGGGTAACTATAGGCATAGTTACTTTGTTATCAACCACTCTTCAAGCGGAGAGTGGTGGCATTTAGCTCACCTACGGTTGTAGTTTCCGTACTAGTATTACCGTTTACCACAAAGTTTGTGTTTGGTTTTGTTCTAGGGTTGGGTATCGCTTGACACTGGAAACCGCCTTTTGGTTGGGCTTTCTCTTGGGCTAACTGTTGGTTTAAATTATTAACGGATTGTAGAATGTGTTGGTTAGATTGAGCCATGGTTTGGAAAAGTTGTTGGCTCACTTGTATGAAGGTGTCAAGGCGATCCGTTGTGTGTGTGGGTGCGATAGTCACGGGTGTTGTGGATTTGGAACTATCTCGCATTGATTATTTATGGGCGGATTATGATAGTTATTATTATCGGAACGACACCTCTATTAGCATTATAATTATTATAACTACATTGACCTTGTGCTTGACCTTGTCGAGGTTGGCGCTTTGGTTGTTATAATTATTATAATTACCCGATCCCCGTCCTTGTTGTGGTGGAGCTTGGTTATAACCGCGGCGTTGGCCTAACATATTGATTATTGTACCATGTAGGTGTGACTTGTTGGTTATTTCTCCAACCAAAGTTGGGATTTTGTCTCCAAGGGCGTTAGGTTCACTATTAATGGAACAAGAATGTTCAGGCTATAGGGACGATGGGAGTCGGGATGCTCGGGACTCCAACAGAAACTACATGGATTTGAATTTACATTCATGACGGGGATAGGCTTTTGTTGTACAGAAATGGCCTTTACGTTTTTTGTGAGGGATTCAATTATTAGAGTTTTAAGCTCAGGATCTGATTTAACCTCAAACATACTAGTAGAATTAACTGTTGAAGAAGAACTAGCGGAGCGGGAGTAATCGTCACTACCCCCCAATTATTATTACGCTTAGTCTGATCTTCCAAAAATTTATATGCCTATGAGGCTCCTTTACTTAGGAAACTACCCCCATTCATTATGTCTAGCACTTCTTTATGGTGGAGTAGAAGTCCTTTGAAAAAGGTACGAACTAACGTGTCTTTTGCTAGGTGATGGTGTGGACACTCTATAAGGAGATCGGTGAAATGATTCCAAGCCTCGAAAATGATTCATGAGGATTCGTCTAAAAAGAAGTGAATCTGGAAAGCATTTCATCCGTCTTTAGGGGTGGGTAAAAATGTTCCATAAACAAATTTGAACAAGTTTGGCCCACGAGTCCACGAGAATTAGGCGCCAGGCGCAGTTAACCAAGACGCGCCTTTATCGGCTAAGGTGAAGGGAAATACCCTCGGTTTAATTTGTTCCGCACCAACCGTAGGAGGATGGTGGAATGTTTAAGGACTTGTTCAATCCTACGCGTGCCGATAAGGTTTTTCATGGTCTAAACCATGAAAAACGGGTAACAAATTAAATATATTTGGGGGGATACGGAAATCCCCCAAATATATGCTAGAACGATGCAAGATTTAGGGCAATCGCTCAAGGCTTTATAAAAGTCAGAGAGAGGAGTCTCTCTTTCTTTATCCATAATATCAGGTGGTGTGTGTGAAATAGTAGCTAGAGGTGTAGTAGGTGGGAAACTAGATAGACTTGTTTGTTGACGTTGCCGTGTAATTACGTTAGTTGTTTTTCTTCGACCAGACCTTAATCTCATGCAAGACTAAGTCGAACTTAACTAAACATGCAACACTCCAAACAATTCTGAGATACTAGTAGAAACCTCTAACTGGAGATGCGAGGTATGGAAGAAAGGAATACATGATTGCGTCCTTGCTTCACTTATGAATAGCGTCTTGTTTACGCGTGTTCAGTGTATATAACAAGTTAAAACACTGAAAAACTTGAAAAATCGAAATTCGAAACAAACCTGTGGAAATCCGGCAAATTTCAGCTTAGGGGTGCGCTTCGCTTTGAAGCGTGATCGCTCGTGTTCCAAATAACTTAGCGCTGGTCGCTCTATGTTCGAAGAACTTAGCTGGTCGGCTCTATGTTCCAAATAACTTAGCTCGGTCGCTTCGGTATGGGTCGAATTCGGCTCAAGGTTCCAGGCGTTTGGGTTTGACGCGCTTCGCTTTAAGCGCAGCGGTCGCTACCGCATGTAATTTTTCGCGGAACTTTTCAATGCTGAAACGAACAACCACAGTATGAATCAAACAAGGGTGGGTGGGTGAAATGGGACTTAAAAATGACTAATTATACTATGAAAACAATGCTAAAGTGAAACTAAGATGGCAGCGGCGCTATTTGATAAACATAAAAATGATAGAGTTTACCTACGAAATGAACGATAATTCTCAAAACGTAAGTAAACTAAAACTATTTACGTGTCTATATTTATCAAAATTTCTACTCTCAATTCTATCGAAATAGAGTGGAGTAACAAATTCATTCCACTCCTAGTTCTCTAGCATGGAATGATTTCATATCTAATTGATCAGTCTTAAGTCTAATGGGAGTTTTACGAGGGGGAATTATACTACGATGCAACTACCCACAAGATACAAACTATAATTAATTCAACTACGGAAATACTACGTTGATTCTATAATAAGGAATTAGGGGGGGATTGATTCCACCTTAACTCAACTTAACTCACTAACGTCGAATCGTCGTAATCCGAATTGAACTGCTACGCAGAACAATTGGTTCTTCATAATCCCTAATTACACATGACATTTCTACCAATTCATAACTAGCATGTGAACGATTAACCCATTCTCATGGCGAATTAATCGTTTCTAGAGTGGAATAGAAATTACGACGACTCTACGATAATCGGAATCAAGCTTTCATCAAGGCTTCTCAACCCCCTCTAATGGAGGTTTAGCCGAGAATCATTCCGCCATCATTTCCATATGAATCTAAACTAAACATAATATCAAGATTCGAAATTTACTAATCTAAATTAAACAATAATTAAAATCTAATTAACAACTAAGAAATGATAATCAACAAGAATTAAAACTAGATCTAATAGATTGAAATAACAAAAACCGAAATGACAAGAATAATCACTATTTTATTTATCTAACGAATGATATTCAATGATTCAAGAAATTAATCTAAAACAAGAAAATGAAATTCTAAAACTAAGTTCTAAAACTCATTAATGGAGGCTAACTAATCTAATTCTAATCTAGGTCTAACTATCTACCATTAACAAAGAGCTAAGCTTTTGTTTTTATAATTTCAGATCCAAAAATCGTGCATGGGCTTGGAGACATGTTTTGGGCCAGAGAATCAGGCCCAAAACCCAATTTCTTTAGTCCAAAATGGGCTCTTCAGCTGCAGTTGGCTTCGACAGATGTTTCGTCCACTTCTGCTCCTCTGATTGGGTCAAGGCTTGGACCATTGGAAAGCTCTTTCTGAGTCGGTCGTTTTGACATAAGGTAGGCCCAATTCCGAGGTCTGAGTCCAAAGATATGGTCTTCGGAAGTTCTGCTAACTTTGTGTGTTGTTTCTGCCCGTGTTGACTTTGACTTTTCATCTTTGACCGGGCTTTAGAAAGGGTTTGTCTTCTTGAATCTTGGCCTTTAATCATAGAACTTCTTAGCAAGCAACCATTTCTCCTTTATCTAGCTAAAGTGGCACATTTCTGCACATAATAGACTTTGAAGCCTGAAATGCATAAAAACACGTAATCAGTATTAACTCTTACTTATTATTCACATAATTGGTCTAAAAGTATGATTATTAAGGGGTTAAAACTACAGTTTTGGGCTCTTATCAAACCACCCCCAAACAGCATTTTGCTTGTCCTCAAGCAAAGATGAGAAATTAGAATAAGTGACAAAAAATGGAGTTCTATCTACTCTCGTTTCTACGAGTGCGATTGCATTGACCATATGCAACAAGGCCTTAAACCACTAGAAATTCCCTAGTGGACCGAGTTATAGTCTCGCGGAGAGTTTTCCGATGAAGGTACTCACAAACTTCATCTATACTACAACGACTAAGAAATAAAACTATTGTTTCCTTATTTATGTCTCAATTATCTATACATCTCACTAGCAATGAATACAGAATAATCATGTCGAAACTTAAGCTAATATATGCATAATAATCAATCATTTACAAATAAACATATATACAATGAGTAATGCTATGAAAGGCAGTAACAGGTCCGTTTCTGAAACTAGTGTCCTTAAGTAGGTTCTCACATAAAAGTCAAGACAAAAATCACTCTGATTTTTCCACTCAAGTTTTGCTACTCCAGTGTGCAGTGGGCATACTTTACCTTACAATCTCAATGACACACAAGGAAGCCGAAGTTGATCAAATACATCTGCCACTTACTATCCCACTGACCTATTCCTAATTAAGCTAGAGGTCTTTATTAGGTGTTGCGGGGATTAGGAGATGGTTTAAGAAGGAAGGAAATGGATATTCAAAAGGGACAAATATGAGATAATAGAGTCTTCATATTATGTAACTAGAGAAAACTTTGTTATTTACTTTTGCTTCTACACTTTGTTTCCATCCTTAGCCATATTGTTTTTCCTTTTTCTTTGGCTTTTGACTCCTTTTATTCTATTTTTTTGTAGTTTTTATTTTATTTCTATTTTTATTTTTCTTTTCTTTGGATGGAAACTTCTTTTCTTTATTTTTATTTTTATTTTTTTGAAGCAATTAACTAACTTTTGTTTACACAGGTTTTTCTCTTCTTCTTTTTTCCTTATTCTATTCTCAGACTTATCTAAATTGGGTAGGTTGAATTTTTTTTTTTTTGTTTTATTTTGTAACAGGGTAAAGGATTTGTGGTTTATGAAAGGGCTAATGAAAGGCTCAGTGGGGCGACTAGTGGAAAATATACTTAGGTCAGAATTTCTAGCTATATCGATCCAAAAAGGGCCTAAATTCTCTCTTAGGACATGGTATAGTGGTCAAGCAATTAGTGGACGTGTGATTTCTCTATTCGGAATATACTTCTCCCTTGTGTCATTTCTCAAATGTTTCACTCATATAAGGCTTTAGGCTATATTCTCACAGGATTTGTAGAATAAGTACTCTAGCCTAGATTTTAGAAACTTACTGCCAAACAATCTTAGATACTCATGTAATATATTTATAGATAGATGCAAAGATTATTACCTACATATTAACCTAAGTTTCTAAAAACTATTCTAATGCAAAAAGCTACATTGAGACTTCTAGATTATTAAGAGCATAGAGAAAGAAACAATACCAATATTCCTAAGTGTATATCATAAACTTTTTATTTTTATTTTTATTTTTTAAGACAAAAATAATACGTAATATACAACCTAATATGTGCTTAACATTTACATCGTGTTTCTATACCACCCCAAAACAATTTGGGAGAAGGGGGTTCATGAAACAATTCAATAGCACAATTAAATTATGTAACTAACTAATTTTTATAATTTTTAACATTTTATAAATAAAAGTGCGTAATTTACATCCTAAAAGTGTCTAATTTTTGCAAATGTTTCTATCCCACCCCCAAACAATCGAACGCTTTGTCCTCAAAGTGTAAAGAGATAAGGAAAGAATTTACCATAGAAACGTGGCAAAAATTTTGCAGCACTGTGAATGTAAATATTGTAAAGATGATATGATAATATGAAGCACAATTAAACCGGGCGTCGCTAACTAACACAAACTCTACTGGAGTAAACATGACAGGCTTAGGGTGGCAACATGATTTGAAATGAATACCAAAATACGCCACCCCCAAACAAAATTGGAAAACTCTTTTTAAGTTTGAAAATTTTGTTTGGCCTATACTCCAGAAAGTTGGTATTGTACGAAAACTTGGGTCTTTTAAAGTCAGATTCCCTAGACTTATCTAAACATATGTATGAATATGCAATTTATCATATATCAACAACCAAAATAGTTGTGGATCGTCCCATAAATAAATATCATAGAAAACATATCCAAACACAATCAAGCACCAAGATTTCCTACGACGCGACCCTAGTGGAATGAAAGTTTAAGTCGGATAGACCTATAACATAACCGAGCATGCACCTTATGTTTCATCTTTGAAGCGAGAGGGTGTCCTAGTGAATAAGTGTGGAAAAGTGAATGGTTGTGGAAAATATGGTGGATTGGGATAAGTTTTAGAGGGAAATCATGGAAAAAAAATGAGGATGTGGGTTTAGCACAAAACTCATTCATGGTGTAGTTAGGGACTGCCTCAAGTCTGAAAATGAAGGTGTCAAGTGGTTTATCCTTGGGAAGTATTTGTTTACTAGGTGGATTTAAAAATCATGAAGCACGGGGAGAAACTAAAGGATCGAAAGTGCAAACTCGAGGTTCCCTTGAAAAGGTGGAGGGTGGGGAATATTGGTGATGGAAGGTGAATGATTCTCAGCTAGGGCTCTCAAGTCCATATCATCAGAAATCTTGATATATGCAAGACATTCCTCAATAGGTGGGTCAAAAGGATCACTAGGATAGAGATTGAAAAATTCATCTTCCGTCATAGCATCAAGGGATGAATGGTTGTTGGCAAAGGGGGACTCGCGAAGTGGTAAAGAAGCGGTGCAAAAGAGTTGCAGGAATTCTTCTTCGATTTTGTCTACTACCAGGGAGTCATTGTTAAAGTTGGAATTTCCGGAGGAAATGAATTTGTTAATCTGTTTCTCCGGAAACATGTTTTTGAAGTAATCTTGAGCTAAGCTCTCGATCATGCTAACCTCTCCATTTGTAGATGAATTGGGATATTGTGTCCTCGTTTTGAAAACATTTACCTCAACAGAAAGATGGCCAAAGGACAAGGACATCGAACCATCGCAGCAGTTTATGAGCGCGTTGGCAGTAGCCAAGAAGGGACGCCCTAAAATGATAGGTACAGAGTCGTTAGTGACTTCCTCGTGGTCGAGGATAACGGTCGGGCGGCCGGGTAGTAAAAATTTTGGACTTTAACTAGCACGCGTTTTCAACCACACCCTTAGGATACTTAATAGACCGATCAGCTAATTGCAATGTCATTTTAGTAGGTTGCATCTCCTCTAGACCTATTTGTTTATACAAATAAAACAGAGTAAGTTAACACTAGCCCCCGTGTCTAGTAAGCCGTCGTCGTGTGAGAGTCTCCTAAGGTGCATTTAGACGATGGGACGACCGTGGTCCTTGTACTTAACAATTCCATTATTTTCGGATAAAGTTGGGAACCGTTCAGGTTAGAAAGGCGTCTTTAGGTATGTTGGTCTTACGCCTAGCAGTGCACAACTCCTTAAGAAACTTAGCGTGGTTAGGTAGCTTTTTGATAGCTTCAAGAAAAGGAAAGTTTATCGTTAGATTTTTGAAAACGTTCCTAATCTCCTCAAAGTTAGTATCCCTGGTTAGCATGACTAATTTATGAGGGAACGGTGGTTTCGCTCTATATTTAGCGTATGGCTCGACTTAATGTGTAACCTTGGCTTTCTGTTTCTTAGGTTATGGTTTAACTGGTACCTCTACAGTGGTAGGTTCTTGGTTTCTATTTTGGTATCTAGTTCGATATCCGGTGTAGGAGAATCTTGATGGGGTAACTATAGGCATAGTTACTTTGTTATCAACCACTCTTCCGAGCGGAGTAGTGATGGCATTTAGCTCACCCACGGTTGTAGTTTCATTACTAGTATTATCGTTTACCTCAAAGGTCGTGGTTTGTCGTTCTAGGGTTGGGTATCGCTTGACCGGAAACACGCCTTTTGTTGGGCTTTCTCTTGGGCTAGCTTGTTGGTTTAAATTATTAACGGATTGTAGAATGTGTTGGTTAGATTGAGCCATGGTTTGGAAAAGTTGTTGGCTCACTTGTATGAAGGTGTCAAGACGATCCGGTTGTGTGGGTGCAGTAGTCACTGTGGTGTTGGATTTGGAACTATCTCGCGTTAATTATTTATGGTAGGATTGTGATAGTTATTATTTACCGAACGATACCTCTATTAGCATTATAATTATTATAACTACATTGACCTTGTGCTTGACCTTGTCGAGGTTGGCGCTTTGGTTGTTATAATTATTATAATTACCCCGATCCCGTCCTTGTTGTGGTGGAGCTTGGTTATAACCGTGCGTTGGCCTAACATATTGATTATTGTACCCTGTAGGTGTGACTTGTTGGTTATTTGTCCAACCGAAGTTGGGATTTTGTCTCCAAGGGGTGTTAGGTTCACTATTAATGGAACAAGAATGTTCATAGGCTATAGGGACGATTGGGAGTCGGGATGCTTTCGGGGACTCCAATGAAACTACATGGATTTGAATTTACATTCATGACGGGGATAGGCTTTTGTTGTACAGAAATGGCCTCTACCTTTTTGTGAGGGATTCAATTAGAGTTTTAAGCTCGGGGATCTGATTTATCCTCAAACATACCGGGTAGCCTTAATCGTTGAAGAAGAACTAGCAAAGCGGGAGTAATCGTCACTACCCCCAATTATTATTTACGCTTTAGTCCGATCTTCCAAAAATTTATATGCCTCCGAGGGCTCCTTTACTTAGGAAACTACCCCATTCATTATGTCTAGGACTTCTTTATGGTGGTGTAGAAGTCCTTTGAAAAAAGGCAACGAACTAATGTGTCTTTTGCTAGGTGATGGTGTGGACACTCTATAAGGAGATGGTGAAACGATTCCAAGCCTCCGAAAATGATTCATGAGGATTACGTCCGAAAGAAGTGAATCTTGGAAAGCATTTCATCCGTCTTTAGGGGTGGGTAAAAATGTTCCATAAACAATTTGAACAAGTTTGGCCCACGAAGTTCCAGAATTAGGCTTGGGCGTTAACCAAGACGCCGCCTTTATCGCCTAAGGTGAAGGGAAATACCCTCGGTTTAATTTGTTCCGTACCAACCGTAGGATGGTGGAATGTTGTAAGGACTTGTTCAATCCTACGCGCGATGTCGCCGAAGGTTTTTCATGGTCTAAACCATGAAAACGGGTAACAAATTAAATATATTTGGGGGATGCGGAAATCCCCCTTCGGGTCGCTAGAGCGATGCAAGATTTAGGGCTATCGCTCAAGGCTTTATAAAAGTCGAGAGAGGAGTCTCTCTTTCTTCATCCATAATATCGGTGGTGTGTGTGTGTAAAATAGTAGCTAGAGGTGTAGTGGGTGGGAAACTAGATAGACTTGTTTGTTGACGCTATGTTGTGTAATTACGTTAGTTGTTTTTCTTCGACCAGACCTTAATCTCATGCAAGACTAAGTCGAACTTAACTAAACATGCAACACTCCAAACAATTCTGATATACTAGTAGAAACCTCTAACTGGAGATGCGAGGTGTGGAAGAAAGGAATACCTGATTGCGTCCTTGCTTCGCTTATGAATAGCGTCTTGTTTACGCGTGTTTAGTGTATATAACAAGTTAAAACACTGAAAAACTTGAAAAATCGAAATTCAAACAAACCTATGGAAACCGCAAATTTCAGCTTAGGGTGCGGGCGCGCCGCTTTTGCTGTGCGTCGCTCCGTGTTCCAGTAACTTAGCGCGGGTCGCGCTCTATGTTCCAGTAACTTAGCGGGGGTCGCGCTCGGTATGGGGGCTGGTGGCGCTCAAGGTTCCAGGCGTTTGGGCACAAAAGGCCGCTTTGGAATGCGGTCGCTTGCGTGTAATTTTTCGCGGAACTTTTCAATCTTTGAAACGAACAAGCCGCGGTATGAATCAAACAAGGGTGGGTGGGTGAAATGGGACTTAAAAATGACTAATTATACTATGAAAACAATGCTAAAGTGAAACTAAGATGGGAGCGACGCCATTTGATAAACATAAAAATGATAGAGTTTACCTACGAAATGAACGATAATTCTCAAAACGTAAGTAAACTAAAACTATTTACATGTCTATATTTATCAAAGTTTCTACTCTCAATTCTATCGAAATAGAGTGGAGTAACAAATTCGTTCCACTCCTAGTTCTCTAGCATGGAATGATTTCATATCTAATTGATCAGTGTTAAGTCTAATGAGAGTTTTACGAGGGGGGAATTATACTACGATGCAACTACCCACAAGATACAAACTATAATTGATTCAACTACGGAAATACTACATTGATTCTATAATAAGGAATTAGGGGGGGATTGATTCCACCTTAACTCAACTTAACTCACTAACCATTTAAATTAAGTAATCCGAATTGAACCGCTCTACGAGAACAATTGGTTCTTCATAATCCCTAATTACACATGACATTTCTACCAATTCATAACTAGCATGTGAACGATTAACCCATTCTCATGGCGAATTAATCGTTTCTAGAGTGGAATAGAAATTACGACGACTCTATGATAATCGGAATCAACCTTTCATCAAGGCTTCTCAACCCCCTCTAATGGAGGTTTAGCCGAGAATCATTCCGCCATCATTTCCATATGAATCTAAACTAAACATAATATCAAGATTCGAAATTTACTAATCTAAATTAAACAATAATTAAAATCTAATTAACAACTAAGAAATGATAATCAACAAGAATTAAAACTAGATCTAATAGATTGAAATAACAAAAACCGAAATGACAAGAATAATCACTATTTTATTTATCTAATGAATGATATTCAATGATTCAAGAAATTAATCTAAAACAAGAAAATGAAATTCTAAAACTAAGTTCTAAAACTCATTAATGGAGGCTAACTAATCTAATTCTAATCTAGGTCTAACTATCTACCATTAACAAAGAGTTAAGCTTTTGTTTTATACTTTCAGATCCAAAATCGTGCATGGGCTTGGAGCCATGTTTTGGGGCGAGAGAATGCCCAAAACCCAATTTCTTTAGTTCAAAATGGGCTCTTCAAAATTTGCAGTTGGTTTTGACAGATGTTTCATCCACTTCGCTCCTCCTCGATTGGGTCAAGGCTTGGACCATTGGAAAGCTCTTTCCGAGCGGTGTAGTTTACCCAATTATGTGAATAATAAGTAAGAGTTAATAATCGACACGTGTTTTATGCATTTTTCAAGGGCTTCAAAGTCCATTATGTGCAGAAATGTGCCACTTTAGCTAGATAAATGAGCAATGGTTGGTTGCTAAGGAGTTATGTGATTAAAGGCCAAGATTGAAGAAGACAAAGCCTTTCTAAAGCCCGGTCAAAGCTGAAAAGTCAAAGTCAACGTGGGCAGAAACAACACACAAAGTCAGCAGAACTTCCGAAGACCATATCTTTGGACTCGGACTGAATTGGGCCTACCTTATGTCAAAACGACCGGCTCGGAAAGAGATTTCCAATGGTCTAAACCTTGACCCAATCAGAGGAGCAGAAGTGGACGAAACATCTGTCGAAGCCAACTGCAGCTGTAGAGCCCATTTTGGACTAAAGAAATTGGGTTTTGGGCCTGATTCTCTGGCCCAAAACATGGCTTCAAGCCCATGCACGATTTTTGGATCTGAAAGTATAAAAACAAAAGCTTAGCTCTTTGTTAATGGTAGATAGTTAGACCTAGATTAGAATTAGATTAGTTAGCCTCCATTAATGAGTTTAAGAACTTAGTTTTAGAATTTCATTTTCTTGTTTTAGATTAATTTCTTGAATCATTGAATATCATTCATTAGATAAATAAAATAGTGATTATTCTTGTCATTTCGGTTTTTGTTATTTCAATCTATTAGATCTAGTTTTAATTCTTGTTGATTATCATTTCTTAGTTGTTAATTAGATTTTAATTATTGTTTAATTTAGATTAGTAAATTTCGAATCTTGATATTATGTTTAGTTTAGATTCATATGGAAATGATGGCGGAATGATTCTCGGCTAAACCTCCATTAGAGGGGGTTGAGAAGCCTTGATGAAAGCTTGATTCTGATTATCGTAAAGTCGTCGTAATTTCTATTCCACTCTAGAAACGATTAATTCGCCATGAGAATGGGTTTAATCGTTCACATGCTAGTTATGAATTGGTAGAAATGTCATGTGTAATTAGGGATTAGGAAGAACCAATTGTTCTGCGTAGCAGTTCAATTCGGATTACTTAATTCAATCTGGTTAGTGAGTTAAGTTGAGTTAAGGTGGAATCAATCCCCCTAATTCCTTATTATAGAATCAACGTAGTATTTAAGTAGTTGAATCAATTATAGTTTGTATCTTGTGGGTAGTTGCATCGTAGTATAATTCCCCCCTCGTAAAACTCCCATTAGACTTAAGACTGATCAATTAGATATGAAATCATTCCATGCTAGAGAACTAGGAGTGGAACGAATTTGTTACTCCACTCTATTTCGATAGAATTGAGAGTAGAAACTTTGATAAATATAGACACGTAAATAGTTTTAGTTTACTTACGTTTTGAGAATTATCGTTCATTTCGTAGGTAAACTCTATCATTTTTATGTTTATCAATCACCACGCCATATCCTAAGAGAGAATTTAGGCCATTTTTGGATCAATATAGCCAAATAAATGTTAAAAACCTAGAAATATAGTTTTCCACTAGTTACCCCTCTTGAGCCTTCACCATTTTCTAAAAAAGCTTTTTATTATTCAAAAACAATTCCTAACCCGTTATAACACACAATAAAAAGCTTACCCAATTGACGAGTTGAGAACTGGATGGATATCAGAAAAAGAGAAGAGAAGACCTTGTACAAAAACAGAATAGTTATTTTCTTTGAAAAGAAAAGAAAAGACCCATCCAAAAACCAAAACTCCAAAAAAATCAAAGGTGTCAAAAATCGAATCTCCTAAAGGTTCAAAATCAAAAGGAGACGATATCAGAAATAAAAACAAAAAGAAACAAAATCAAAAAGAAACAAAAGTAAGATTAGAACTCCCAAAGTTCAAAATCATATGGAGTCACAAAGCCAAAGAGCTAAAAGAATGTATCACAATTTGGAAGCAAAGAACAAAACGAGATTCTTCTCTGGTTACAAGTAACTTGAAGACCTAGTTTCTTAACTTATCATATTTTGTTTTCCCTTCCTTTTTCCTTCTAAACCATCACCCTAGCTTTGTAACTCCTATCTCAATTAGGAATAGAATGGTATCATAGTAAGTGGCAAGCGTGATCAATCGACCCCGGTTTCTTTGGACGTCATTAGAGTATGCAAGGAATATAAGTGCCCATTGCACTTGAGTGAACAAATCTTGAATGAATCTATCAAAGAGTTGTGATTGCATCACACCCCTGTGAGAACCCACCTTAAGGACGCTCTCCAAAAGTTTTAGAAACAACTCTGCTTTTGCATTTCATTGCTCATGTTTCGCACATTTATCTTTAGATGATTAAATTACTATACATATGTAATTCTAAGTTCAAAGGAGTTTGTCTTTATTACCCGCAAATGAGATGTATGGACTTTTGAGAATAAATAAGGAAATAATACACTTTGTTCTAAATAGAAGAAGTTTGTGAGTACCTTCACTGGAAAACTCTCACGAGGCTTAAAGCTCGTCCACTAGGGAATTCCTAGTGGTTTAAGGCCTTGTTGCATATGGTCAATGCGATCATACTCTGCGAAATGAGATTAGTATAATTGATAAGAGCCCAAAACTGTAGTTTTAACTCCTTAACAATATTGCTTTTAGACCAATTATGTGATTAATAAGTAAGAGTTAGTACTATTATCGTGTTTTTGTGTATTTCATGCATTGGAGTCGAATATGTGAAGAAAGGCGTCCCTTTTGCAAGATAAAAGGTTGGTTGCTAAGAAGTTCTATGATTAAAGGCCAAGATTCAAGGAGAAAAAACCTTTTTAAATCCCGGTCAAAGCTGAAAAATCAAAGTCAACGCGGGCAGGAATAGCGAATAAAAGTCAACAGACTTCCGAAGGCCGTATCTTTGGACTCAGACCTCGGAATTGAGCCTACCATATGTCAAAACGACCGTCTTGGAAAGAGATTTCTAATGGTACAAGCCTTGACTCAGTCAGAGGAGCAGAAGTAGACAAAAAAGGCTATTGAAGTCATTTCCAACTGAAAATCCCTTTGTGGACTAAAGTAATGAGGTTTTGGGCTCAATTTTCCAGCCCAAAACAAGGCTCCTAAGCCCTTTCACAAAATTGTGGATCTAGCCTCTCCTATATAAAGAGGACTAAGACTTAGTTTTTAAGTTACTTAGTTAATTATCAAGAACTTAGTTATATTCAAGAAATTAGTTTTTAGAATAAAATACTTAGTTTATATTTCAAGTTACTTAGTTTCTAATTCAATACTTAGTTAGCTTTAGTTTATTTTAAATTTATAATTAGTTATTCATACTCTTAGTTCTAAATTAGTTTTAATCCAGCTTTAATTCACTTTGAATTATTAGACTATTGTTCAATTTGATTAATAAAGTTTAATTACTTATTAAATAATGTCTTGTTCTTATTGTTCTTGTTCTAGAAATGATAGTTTAATGACTCAAGGCTAAACCTCCATTAGAGGGGTTTGAGGAAGCCTTGATGAAAACTTGATTATATTAGCGTAGAAATGGTTATAATAATATATTCCATTCTAGAAAGTAATTAGTTCTCCATGAGAATGGGTTTTATTGCTTCACATGCTGATTGTTAGTTGGTAGAGATTACCATAAATAATTAGGGATTAGAAAGACCCAATTGTTATGCGAAAACATTGCAATTCGGATTACGACAATTCTATATTAGTTTATTAATTCGAATCAAGGTGGAATCAAATTCCCCTAATTCCTTCTCATATTGCCATCTTAGTATTGAATTTCCATAATTTCATTTATCACATCTTGATTAGTTAATTCACCCTCGTAGTTAAATTCAAATCTATTACTCTCACGATTTTTGTTAGAATACATAAACTAGGAAGTGTTCATATCTAAACGAGCTAGGAGTGGAGCGAATTCTCTACTCTAATTATATTGAACGATAACGAGAGTAGATAACTTTGATATTAAGCACGAAATAGTTTTAGTTTTACTTATATTTGAGTTTAATTACTTATTCGTAGGTAAAACTATCGTTTTACAGTTATCAAATGGCGTTGCTGCCATCTTAGTTGCGTTTAGTTTCATTTCCTTTAGTAGTGTTAATCCTACCAAAATCCAATTAAACCCACCTACCCTTGTTTGGTTCTAACTGTGTTTGTCTAGCTCAGAAACTAATTTTTTTCGCAGGAATACATTGAGCGCGCCCCGCGCCCTTCTTAGCCAAATTTTGAGCGCGCCACGCGCTAAAGTGCCTGGATATTGTCTAAGGCAAGAGCGCACCCCACGCCCTTGTTAGGCAAATTTGAGCGCACTCGGCTTAAAAGTGCACGTGCCGAGTCGAGGGCAAGAGCAAGAGCCGCGTCCTTGAAAGGCAAAATTGGAGCGTGCCACACGCCTTCTTCTGAACAGCCCGATTTTCACAGATTAGTACAAACTTCCATTTCTTCAAGTTATTTAGTGTTTCTAACTTGTTAAAGACACTGAGCTCGCGTATACAAGATGCTATTTATAAGCGAAGCAAGGAGGCATTCATGTACTTCTTCTTCCACTCCTCACATCTCTTGTTAGAGGATTTATTCTAGCATATTAGGGTTGTTTTGACTGTTGTCGTGTTTCTTTAATATTGGACTTAGCCTTGCATGAGATTAAGGTCAGGTAGAGAAAAAATGACTAACGTAATCTACCATGAACGTCAACACACACACCTATCTAGTATACCACATACTACACCTAAAATAATGGCTGAAGAAAGAGAGACTCCTTTCTCTGACTTTTACAAAGCCCTGAATGATAGCCAGAAATCTTGCATCATTCTTGCAGACCCAGTGGGGGATTTCCGAATCCCCCCGAATATATTTAATTTGTTACCAGTTTTTCTTTGGTTAGACCATGAAAAACCTTATTAGCATATGCGTATGATTGAACAAGTTCTTACCACATTCTATCATCCTATGGTAGGTGCAAAACAAATTAAACTGAGGGTGTTTCCTTTCACCCTAACCGATAAGGCGGCGTCTTGGTTAATTGCCCAAACACCTAATTTTGTGGACTCATGGGCCAAACTTGTTTAATTATTTATGGAACATTTTTACCCACCACTGAAGACAGATGAAATGCTTTCCAAGATTCATTTTTTATTCCAGAATCCTCATGAATCCTTTTTAGAGGCCTGGAATTGGTTCACTGATCTTCTTATAGAGTATCCACATCATAACCTTGCGAAAGACACGTTAGTTCATGCCTTTTTCAAGGGACTTTTACACCACCATAAAGAGGTCCTTGATATAATGAATGGGAGAAGTTTCCTCAGTAAAGGAGCCTCAGAAGCTTATAGGTTTTTAGAAGATCAAACAAAGCGAAATAATAATTGGGGGGGGGCGGGGGTAGTGACGATATCCCCGGCTCCTCTAGTTCTTCTTCAATAGTTAAGACTACCAGTATGTTTGAGGTTAAATCCGATCCTGGGCTTAAAACTCTAATTGAATCCTTCACTAAAAAGGTAGAAGCTATTTCATTCAACAAAAACCTACCCCTGTCATGAATGTAAACTCTATTCCCTGTAATTTCTATTTCAATCCTGCGCATCCCGACTCCTATTGTCCTCTAGTCTTTTGGCCATCTTTCTATTGAGGTAAATATTTTTAAAATGATGAAACAGTTACAAGATTCATCTATAGATGGGGAGGTTAGCATGATCGAGAGCTTAGCTCAAGACTATTTTAATAACATGTTTCCAGAAAACCAGATGCATAAATTCCTTTCCTTTGGAAGTTCAGATTTTGCCGATGACTCCTACTTAGAGGAAGTCAACTCCATTTTCGAGTCTACTCCTATCGTAGACCCTTCTGTTGCTCCATCTACTGAGTTTGAAGACCTGCTATCTAAACAAGTCTTCACTACTCAAGATGAGGATCGTCCAGAAGCCTTTATTGACATACCTCCCACTCTTGTCTTTAAACCTCTTCCTTTTGAGTTGAAGTATATTCAACTTGATCCGGATGGTAGTCATCTGGTGATTATATCTTTTTAGTTATCTGCTGATGAAGAGGCACGTTTGATTATGGTGATTTGGGAACATCGTTCTGTGATTGGTTGGTCCCTAGACAACATTAAGGGGATTGACCCTAATGTTTGCACTCATCGTATCCATGTGGAGGATAATGCAAAGACTTCTCGTGAACCTCATCGTCGCTTGAACCCTGCCATGAAAGGGGTGGTCAGGGAAGAAGTCTTACAGTTACTCGATGGGGGTATCATATATCCCATTTCCGATAGCAAATGGGTAAGTCCCATTCATGTAGTTCCTAAAAAATCGGGGTTTACCATGGTACGTAATGCTAATGTTGATTATGTTTCCACACGAGTCCCTATAAAATGGAGGATCTGTATTGATTACAGACGTTTAAATGCCATGACACGAAAGGATCATTTTCTTTTACCCTTTTTCGATCAGATGCTCGAACATCTAGATGGTCATGCTTATTATTGTTTTTTAGATGGCTACTCTGGCTATTTTCAAATTATTATCGATATTGATGACCAAGAAAATACTACCTTCACATATCCTTTTGGAACATATGCCTATAAACGAATGCCTTTTGGCCTTTGTAATGCTCTTGGTACCTTCTAGTGATGTATGCTTCATATATTTAGTGACATGGTAGAGTGCTTCATGAAAGTTTTCATGAATGATTTTTCTATCTATGGAGACTCTTTCACTAACTGGCTGTCTAACCTGTCTAAGGTTTTGACACGGTGTGAAGAGAAGAGTCTGGTTTTAAATTGGGAAAAATGTCATTTCATGGTAAAAAAAGGAATAGTGCTAGGTCACATTGTATCTAGTGATGGCATCGAAGTATATAAGGCCAAACTAGATAAGATAGCGTCCCTACCTATATTACGGACTGTCCGTGACATTAGAGCCTTTCTAGGGCATGCAGGTTTTTATAGGCGCTTCATCAAGGATTTTTCAAAAATAGCTAGGCCTTTAACTAATTTGCTTTTAAAGGATGCCATTTTTGGTTTCAATTATAACTGTAAACAGGCTTTTGAAACTTTAAAAGTTGCTTTAACATCTGCACCCATTATACAGCCTCCCGATTAGTCTAAACCTTTCAAACTCATATGATGCTAGTGATTATGTCGTTGGTGCTGTGTTAGGACATAAACTAGATAATAAGTCCACTGTTATTTATTATGCTAGTAAAACTTTAAACGATGCTCAAAGGAATTATACAACTATGGAAAAAAAAATTTAGTTGTCGTTTATGCTTTAGATAAGTTTCGTCCTTATTTGGTTGGTACTAAGACTTTAGTTTACATGGACCATGCATCCCTTAGGTACCTTCTCGCAAAGAAGGATGCTAAACAGAGATTGATCCGATGGATTCTTCTCCTGCAAGAGTTCACCTTAGAAATTAAGGATAAACAAGGGGTCAAAAATATAGTTGCCGACCACTTATCTAGACTAACAAATGACGATGATAGCGATTCTGAGTCAATACCTGACTCATTTCCTGATGAGCATCTGTATGCTATTTTTTCTGCAACATGGTATGCTGACATTGTGAATTATTTAGCTTATGATATTATTCCTGATGTTTGGTCAAGAAATGAACGTAAGAAGTTCTTGGCCAGAGTTAAGTTAGACTACTGGGATGAGCCCTACCTTTTTAAGTATTGTGTGGATCAGATTATTCGTCGTTGTATTCCCCAGTGGGAATATAATGAGGTTCTATCGTTCTGCCATGACAAAGAGTGTGGTGGGCATTTTAGTAGTATGAAAATAGCTACTAAAATTCTTCAATGTGGATTTTATTGGCCTACCCTTTTTAAAGATGCCCAAGTGCATTGCAAGACGTGTGTTCGTTGCCAACAACTGGGGCGAATCACAAAATGTAATATGATGCCTCTAAATCCCATCTAGTAGTAGAATTTTTTGATGTATGGGGCATTGATTTCATGGGTCCTTTTCCTGTTTCCCATGGTTTCATTTATATTCTAGTTTCCGTGGACTACATGTCTAAATGGATAGAGGCCATGGCTTGCCGAAAGCAATGACCATAAGATAGTGGTTTTTTTTTGTTAAGGAATACATTTTAAATGGGTTTGGCCTTCCTAAAGCCATCATTAGTGATGGAGGAACACATTTTTGCAACAGAGTTGTTGCGTCCCTAGTTAAAAAGTATGGAGTTACCCATAAGGTGGCAACTCCTTATCATCCACAAACTAGTGGCCAGGTAGAAGTCTCTAATAGAGAAATAAAAAAAATATTAGAAACAACTGTAAATCCTGATAGGAAAAATTAGTCTAAGCGTCTAACTGATGCCTTATGGGCGTATAGGACTACTTTTAAAACTCCTATAAGCATGTCTCCCTTTAGACTTGTATTTGGAAAACCTTATCACTTGCCCGTTGAACTGGAGCACCATGCTATGTGGGCTATAAAAAGCCTTAACTTCAATTTTGATGAGGAGGGTGTCAAGAGCAAATTGCAATTAAATGAGCTTAAGGAAATCCGTATCGATTCTTATGATCTCAAGAAAGGATTATAAAGCTAACATGAAACGTGTTCATGATAAACAAATCTTGCACAAAGAGTTTGTGATTGGTCAAAAGGTCTTGCTTTACAACTCCCGTCTGCATATTTTCCCAGGTAAATTAAAAGCCCGTTGGTCTGGTCCTTTTTTGGTTACTGAAGTCACCCCTTACAGGGAAATTACCTTGGTAAATCCCAAGGACAACACTACCTTTCAAGTAAATGGCCAACGGTTAAAATATTTTCACGAGTTAATATCCCATGATGTGGAGGAAGTCTTTTTACAGGACCCTGTCTATGAGGACTGACCTTTGTTGCTTGGTGTACTTCCTTTCACTTCCATATATTGGTAAGTGCACCATTCAGATAACCGGGCCCTCCTTATAGAGTGTGTGGCTGTAAGTACCGGATCCTAAGTCCACATTTAACGTAATTCACTCTTTTCACTCTCGATGTTTTCTCGGTTTTAAGTCATGTTTATCTATGGAGTGATTTACGCCCTTATTGCTTATTGTTTTCCTTTATATTAAATCTTATTCATAAAAGTAAAAAAAAAAAATATATTAAAACCATTAAAATAGTAATCTAGGAAGTCCGGGAATCGACTTTAAAAGACCCACATTAAAATTCTGTTCAATAAAATTTGTTTGGGGTGAGGTGTTGGTCTTTCCATCCTTGGTTGGTCAACTTTACATTTTTGTTGCTTATACCATTTAATCGTATTTTAATTGGGGTGACATTATCTCGTAAATTTAGATTTCATTTGTTCATATAACTTATATCATGCACGCAATCCAAGGCATTTTCTATCTTTTTATATGTCAACCACGGTTAGAATAGAGTGTTTTATGGATCATTTGATTGGAAATTCTCTGCGATCGTTTTCATAGTTCATTCGAAAAAACAACCGTTAACGAATCGAGAATTTGGTTTGAAGTTTTTTGCGTAGGGACAAAATGGACATTTTCCGAAATTGTTTGGGCTTGGGACCAAGTCCATAGTAAAACCCAAAAACGCATTGCGTTCTTCATATTCCTCACGCCATCAGCCTCCATTAAACCATCGAACCAAAAAAAAAAAAAAAAAAAAAAGAAAAGAAAAGAAAACCACCACCGATTTTTTCCCACTCCAATCAAATTACCCACTCCAAATTCAACCCTTACACCAATTCATCTCCATCAACCTCCATTAAACCGCCCAAAACATAAACATAAACCCAGTTTTTCTACAAAAATCGCACCAATCAAACCCAACCAACCACTCAAAACAAATTTTGATTTCTTTGTTAAATACCTCTCCTCCACCTTACCCTAAGCCATTTTCGAAATCAAAAACAAAAAAATGGCCCAAAAACGCAAAATCCTCCCGGAGCAAGTTTTCAGATTAGACCATTTTGCACCGTTTTATAATGACGAGATGAAACATAGGAATTGGCAAAAGTTGTGGTATATGGAGAATGATTTTTACCATTCAAATTGAGGGTAGTAAAATTTTTGTGAAGGTGAATGGTGCGAAGAAAGAAGTGAGTGCTTCAATGTTGACTCATGTTCTGGCCATTGAGCCAAACCGCCACCTTGCAGCCACCGTGCAAGAATCCCAGTATGGGGGGGGGGGTGGTGGTGTAGAGGCGTTGATGAGAGAGTCTGCGTTGGAAGGACAAATAATGTGAAATCGTGATTGCGGTCCGGCGATCGTCTCTCGAACCAACCACCGGGTCAGAAAGCTCAGTGGGTTGGTAAAAATATCATTGAGAAAGAGAAGTTTAGTGACATCAGTCTGAACTATCTGCACATACTCTGGGTATTACAACAAAAGAGGTATGATTTTTGTATCATCGACTTCTTGTTAACTATGATTAGAGGAGTTGGAGTAAGTACCGCACCCTTTCCTATTTTGATCACTAAGATTATGTTGTCCTTTGGTGAGAAACCGAAAACTGAGCATATTATGTTAAAGTTGCATGCAAATGCAATTGCTTATACGGAATGTATCCAGAAGAAGTGGAGATTGCCTGGAGATAAGGTAGTGGAAGATGTTGATTCAGATGATGAGGAGGAGGACATGACATGTTTTCATGTCAATGCCTTGGAGAGGTGTAATTCTGATATAGAACACATGGCATTGATTTACCGTGGCCAGCGTTCTATTAACACCATTTGTGGAGACATCCGGACTAGGCAGACTACCATGCATCAGAATTATGAGGAGCTCAAGACTACCATGGAGACCCTAGTCCAGCGTGATAAGGAGCACGAGGAATCCATGAACACATATCTAGAGAGTTAGCGGAAGTTCCAAGTGGAAGAGCTACGACGCTTGCCACCCTATCAGAGTTTTACTTCTGACGAGTCTGAGAGGCATGAGCGTCATCGATGCAGGACTAATGACTCGGAACCATCTTCATCTCGTGGCTCATAGTCTAGTTGTTTGGTGTTTAGGAAATTTCCTTGTTTTCGTAGAATTTTATTTGGAGTTGTTTAGTTTATTAGTTAGATTTGAATTATGTAATCATTTTGGACTATTTGATTGTTAGTTGAATTTTTAATTTAATTTGGTTTTTGTCCAAGCATGCGATGATTTTTCCATGAATACCACCTTCTTGAATTGTTTGGGGGTGGTATTAGTATTTTTGCATTGCTTTTATCTTATCCACCGTTTTAGAAGTTAAATTTTGCAAACTGTCAAAATATGAGTTGTTGAGAATGTTGCCAATATTGGTGTGGCTAAGATTATATATTGTTGTGGTGATGGAATTTTATTGAATATAATTAGGAAGTTGCTATTTTAAATTCAACCAAAAAGCTATTGGTCTATATTTGGAATATGCACCTAACTTGTTTCCGTTATGGTTTTGCCTTAACAATTTTGGCAACTTGTGGATGTTGGTTTTAGAAACTAAACCTCTATAAATACTTGATTCACTCTTGATAAGAGCCCAAAACTGTAGTTTTAACCCCTTAATAATCATACTGTTAGACCAATTATGTGAATAATAAGTAAGAGTTAACACTGATTACGCGTTTTTATGCATTTCAGGCTTCAAAGTCCATTATGTGCAGAAATGTACCACTTTAGTGAGATAAAGGAGCAAAAGTCGGTGACAGAACTTCGAAAGCCGTATCTTTGGACTCAGACACTCGAATTGGGCATACCTTATGTCAAAACGACCGGCTCGGAAAGAGCTTTGCAATGGTCCAAGCCTTGACCCAATCAGAGGAGCAGAAGTGGACGAAAAGTCTGTGGAAGTCAACTGCAGCTGAAGAGGCCTTTTTGGACTGAAAGAATTGGGTTTTGGGCCTGATTCTCTGGCCCAAAACATGGCTCCAAGCCCATGCACGATTTTTGGATCTGAATGTATAAGAACAAAAGCTTAGTTCATTGTTAATGGTAGATAGATAATGGTAGATAGTTAGGTTAGAAAATAAATTAGATTAGTTAGCCTCCATTAAAACCTTAGTTCTAGATCTAGTTTTATATTAAAGTAATTAGTTTTATTCTTGTTTTAAATTTAGTATTGAATGATTGTTCTCCCTTGAATTAGATAATAAAATAGTTGTTCTTGATTCAATTTCGATTTGTCAATTACAATTGTTAGATCTAATTTCATTTACTACTTGTTATTCAATGCTTAGTTGTTAATTAGATTTTTTGTTATTGTTTAATTTAGATTAGTTAAATTTCATAAAGTTAGAATCTTTATATATGTGTTTAGTTTAGATTCAATGGGAAATGTTAGTTTAATGAATCAAGGCTAAAACCTCCATTAGAGGGTTGATGAAGCCTTGATGAAAACTTAGTTGTTAGTGTAGAATTGTTTGTAGATTCTATTCCACTCTAGAAAGTCGTGTTTAGCCATGAGAATGGGTGTAGCGACTTCACATGCTAGTTAGTACTCGGTAGAAATGCCATGAACACTAGGGATTAGAACTTCGAATTTCTTGCCGTAAGAGCGTGAGAATCGAGATACAAGAATCTATACTAGGTTATTAAGTTGGATTCGAGGTGGATTCAATTCCCTACAATCCTTTATCTAGATTAAAAAAACAAGCATATTTCCATAGTATTAGTAGTTAAATTCAACGTAGACTCATTTTAGTTTCATCGTAGTATAACACCGCCAGTAAAGCTCTCATTGACTTAAGAGCGACTAGTTAGACTTAGAAAACAATCCATGCTAGAGAACTAGGAGTGGAACGAACTTCGTACTCCATTTAGTGCAATTCGCATTGAGAGTAGAAGCTTTGATAATAGAAACGTAAAAGTATCAAGTTTAGTTTACTTACGTTGTGGATTCGTAGTTCATTTCGTAGGTAAACTATCCATTTTACATTTATCAAATGGCGCCGCTGCCATCTTAGTTGCACTTTAGCATTGTTTTCTTTGTAGAAATAGTTATTTTTAAGTCCCATTTCACCCACCCACCCTTGTTTGATTCATCTTTGTGGTTGCCGTTTCAGTTTTGGAAAAATTCGAAAGCGATGGCGCGGCCAAAGCCAAAAGCGGCGCGACCAGCGCTATCTTCTTGGACTTTCGTTTATACATCGGCGGCCAGCAAAGAGAGCGCGACCAGCTTATCTTACTCGAACTTCTCGACTTTGCCTTCGATTCGAACAATACAAGATAGAAGCGGCGCAGCGCTCCTCCTCCTGAAATTCCGGATTTCCACGGTTTGATTTAAACCCGAATTGTCAAGTTTTGCCGGTGTTCTAATCTCTTATTACTGCTGAACAGCGTACACAAGGCGCTATTCAAGTTCCCGCAAGGGCGCTTATCGGTATTCCTTTCTTCCATACCTCAGATTTTTTCGGTTAGAGGTTTTATACTAGTATATCAGAATTGTTTGGAGTGTTGCATGTTAGTTAAGCTCAACTTAGTCTTGCATGAGTTTTAAGGTGCGGTCGAACAAAACAAAAAGCGTAATTACACCACAACAAACAAGTCTATCTAGTACACCACCCATGACACCTCTAACTACTATCACACACACCATACGACATAATGGTGAAGAAAGAGACTCTCTCTCCGACTTCTACAAAGCTTTGGCGATAGCCCTAAATCTTCATCGTTGCACCAATGAAGAGGATTTTTTGAATTCCCCAAATATATTTAATTTGTTACCCGTTTTTCATGGGTTAGACCATGAAAAACCCTATCCAATACGCGTAGGATTGAACAAGTCCCCACAACATTCCACCATCCTACGGTTGGTGCGGAACAAATTAAACTAAAGGGTATTTCCTTTCACATTAGCCGATAAGGCGGCGTCTTGGATTAAGCCAAAGCGCCTAATTACGCAATGGACTCGTGGGCCAAACTTGTTCACTGTTTATGGAACATTTTACCCACCCCTAAAGGACGGATGAAATGCTTTCCAAGATTCATTTTTTTCGACAAAATCCTCATGAATCATTTTCGAGGCTTGGAATCGTTTCACCCGATGCTTATAGAGTGTCCACCATAACCTAGCAGCAAAAGACCGTTAGTTAGCGGTGCCTTTTTCAAAGGACTTCAACATCACCATAAAGAAGTCCTTGACATAATGAATGGGGTAGTTTCCTAAGTAAAGGAGCCCAATGAGGCTTACAAATTTTTAGAAGATCAAACTAAAGCGTAATAACAATTGGGGGTAGTCATGATATCCCCGCTCCGCTAGTTCTTCTTCAACAGTTAAGGCTACTACGGTATGTTTGAGATAAAACCGATCTAGAACTTAAAAATTTAATCGAATCTCTAACTAAAAGGTTGAGGCCATTTCGTACAACAAAAGCCTATCCCGTCATGAATGTAAATTCAAATCCATGTAGTTTCATTTGGAGTCCACGAGCATCGACTCCGGTTGTCGTCCTATAGCCTATGAACATTCTTGTTCAATTAATAGTGAACCTAAGCCCGCGGAGACAAAATCCCAACCGGTTGGAGAAATAACCAACAAGTCACACCTCGAGGGTACAATAATCAATATGTTAGGCCACCACCGGTTATAACCAAGCTACACCGGGACAAGGGCGGTCGGGGTAATTATAATAATTATAACAACCAAGCACAACCTCGACAAGGTCAAGCACAAGGTCAATATAGTTATAATAATTATAATGCTAATAGAGGTATCGTTAGGTAAATAATAACTATCACAATCCGCTTTATAAATAATCAAGCGAGATAGTTCGGTCACACCACCCGTGACTATTACACCCACACAACCCGGATCGTCTTGACACCTTCATACAAGTGAGCCAACAACTTTTCCAAACCATGGCTCAATCTAACCAACACATTCTACAATCTGTTAATAATTTAAACCAACAGTTAGCCAAGAGAAAGCCCAACCAAAGGCGTGTTTCGGGTGGCGATACCCAACCCTAGAGCGACAAACCACGAGCCTTTGAGGTAAGCGGTAATACTAGTGCGAAACTACAAAGCGTAGGTGAGCTAAATGCCATCACCACTCTCCGATTACGGAAGAGTGGTTGATAACAAAGTAACTATGCCTATAGTTACCCCATGATACTACTACAAGCGGATATCGAACTAGATGCGAAATAGAAACCTGAAGAGCCTACAAGCGTAGAGGTACCGGTTAAACCACAACCTAAGAAACAAAAGCCAAGGTTAAACATCCTGTTGATCCATATGCTAATTATAGAGAAAACACCGTTTCCCCAAAAATTAGCCATGTTAACTAGGGATACAAATTATGAGGGAGATTAGGAGCGTTTTCAAAAAATCTAACTATAAACCTTCCCTTTCGAAGCTATTAAAAGCTACCACACCATGCTAAGTTTCTTAAGGAGTTGTGTACTACTAGGCGATAAGACCAATATACCAAAAGGCGCCTTTTTAGCGAGAACAATTCCCAATATTTATCGAAAATAATGGAATTGTTAAGTACAAGGACCACGGGTAGATCCCTCTTTGTCAATGCACCTTAGGAGATTCTCACACGACGACCGGCTTATTAGACACGGGGGCTAGTGTTAACTTACTCCCATTTTATTTGTATAAACAAATAGGTCTAGAGGAGATGCAACCTACTAAAATGGCGTTGCAATTAGGCGGCCGGTCTATTAAGTATCCTAAGGGTGTGGTTGAGAGCGTCTTTGGTTAAAGTCCAAAATTTTACTACCCGCCCGACCGTTATCCTCGACCGAAGTCACTAACGACTCTGTACCTATCATTTTTAGGCGTCCTTTCTTGGCTCGCCAGCGCGCTCATAAACTGCGCGCGATGGTTCGATGTCCTTGTCCTTTGGCCATCTTTTACGTTTGAGGTAAATGTTTTCAAAACTAGGACCGCGATATCGATTCATCTACAAATGGAGAGGTTAGCATGATCGAGGAGCTTAGCTCAAGATTACTTCAAAAACATGTTTCGAGGAGAAGCAGTTAACAAATTCCTTTCGCCCGAAATTCCGACTTTAACAATGACTCCACGGTAGTAGGCGAAATAGAAGAAGAATTCACCGCAACTCTTTTGCACGCTTCTTTACCACCGGAGCGAGTCCCCTTGCCAACAACCATTCATCCTTTTGATGCTATGGCCGGAAGATGAATTTTTCAATCTTTATCCCGATTGATCCTTTTGACCCAACTATTGAGGAATGTCTTGCATATATCAAGATTTCGATGATATGGACTTGAGAGCTCTAGCTGAGAATCATTCACCTTCCCTCACCAATATTCCCCACCCTCCACCTTTTCAAAGGAACCTCGAGTTTGCACTTTCGATCCTTTAGTTTCTCACGTGCTTCATGATTTTTTAAATCCACCTATTAAACAAATACTTCCCAAGGATAAACCACTAGACACCTTCATTTTTAGACTTGAGGCGGTCCCTAACTACACCATGAATGAGTTTTGTGCTAAACCCACATCCTCATTTTTCCATGCTTTCCCTTTAAAACTTATCCCAATCCACCATATCTTCCCACAACCATTCACTTTTCCACACTTATTCACTAGGACACCCTCTCGTTCAAAGATGAAACATAAGGTGCCTACTTCGGTTATGTTATAGGTCTATCCGACTTGGCTTTCATTCCACTAGGCTGCGTCGTAGGAAATCTTGGTGCTTGATTGTGTTTGGATATGTTTTCTTTGATATTTATTTATGGAGCGATCCACAACTATTTAGGTTGTTGATATATGATAAACTGCATATTCATACATATGTTTAGATAAAGTCTCGAGTATCGACTATAAAGCGACTCAATTTTGTGTTTGGTGCATTTCCTTTCATTTCCATATATTGGTGAATGCACCATTCAGGTAACGGACCCTCCCTATGGAGTGTGTGGCTGTAAGTACGGATCCTAAGTCCACGTTTCACATAATTCCGTTTTCCACTCTTGCATGTTTTTCGGGTTTTGAGTCATGTTTCTCTATGGTGTGAATTATGTCTTTTCTGCTTATTGTTTTCCTTTATATTAAACCTAATTCATAAAAAGTAAAAAAGTTTAAAGATATATAAAAATAGTAATCTAGCAAGTCTCGGGAATCGACTTTAAAAGACCCGCGTTTTAAAACAAATTTTTACAAACTGTTTTCAAAAATTTGTTTGGGGAGATAAAGTGTTTAGTTTTCCATTCTTGATCACTCAAATTCCTATTCTTACCCCCACCTCGCTCCCTTGAAGAGTAGCTAGATTTCTACTTGTTTGTTGTTTTGATGTTGTCTTTTATTATTTTTTAGTAGATAGGATGTTCGTTGTTAAATTCCGTAGTTAATTTTGACTTTTGTAGTGAAATGTTGTTTGAATGACAATATGAATATAATGTCGTTATTTTCATTGTCGTGATTAGTTAATGTTGATCCCACCTTCCCAAACTGTTTGGGGGTGGTGTTATCTATTCGGCATGATTTTATATAAACTTCATTCATTCTACACTCCAACCCACACTACACCTAATTTCCATCACTCACCTTTCACTCCCGCGTTTCGTCTCATTTTTCAATTTTCAGCAACTCAGGCGCACTTCGCGCCCTGAGGAGGCGTTTTCGGCGCTCTGTATATTTTGTTCTGAATTTTGCTTTCGGGCGCCAGCGCTAGAAGCTGGCAGCGACCCCCTCATCTACTGGACCTAGGCAGCCCAGCAAGTTAGCCCGCGACCAGCGCTAAAACACTGGAATTCTAAAATTTCAGAGCGATTTCGCGCCCTATCTGGCGCCAGCGCGCGACTTCCGTGGACAGAAAAATTCCAGTTTTTCACGGGTAGTTTCGGATCATTCATAGCTATTCGGGCGTAATTTTGAGATGACATCTCCTATAATAATACCGAGCAGTCTTTCAAAGATTTGTTCCAAAGCACTACTTATGGTGCTTGGTTTTGTGAGTGATCACACCGTAGGCTAGGAACGCTTATGGGTCTTGCTAGCAATTGTTCTTGGACTTGCCATGCCAGCTGAAATACAAGACCCATGATGCTATTGGGTAGATAATATGCATGTCGGGAGTGGAGGTAAGTTTTAGTTTACATTGTGTAATGCGCTTATGTCCCAAGCAATTTAATTACATTAACCCCATAATGGGTGGAACTCTTATAGAGTTCGCGTCGGTTTTTTATTTCCTATATTAGTATGCGTTCTAACCTTGTTTTGCAGATGTTTATGAATTTCCACGGCGTTTCCATGGTATTTTTCTACCCTCTTTATTTAAATGCTTTGAGGACAAAGCATGCTTCTTGTTTGGGGGGCATAGAAACCGCGTGTAATTAAGACATCTGCTAGGATATAAATATATATAATATGCATTTGTTTTCTAGTTAAAATTTCAAAAATTTAAAAATATAAATAAATAAGTTTATGCTATACACTTAGGAATATTGGTATTGTTTTCTTTCTCCATGCTTTTAACAATCTAGAAGTCTCACATGAGGCATTTGCATCGGAATAATTGTTAGAAACTTAGGTTATCGTAGGTAATAATCTTTGCATCTATCTATAAATATATTACATGAGTATCTATGATTGTTATGATAAGTTTCTGAAATCTAGGCTAGAGTACTTATTCCACAAATCTGTGAGAATATAGCCTAAAGCCTTATATGAAGCGAAACATTTGAGAAATGACACAAGGGAGAAGTAAAATCGGATAGAAATCACCTGCGTCCACTTGCTTGATCACTAAACCATATCCTAAGTGAGAATTTAGGCGCTCTTTGGATCGATATAGCCGAGAAATTCAAACCTATGAATTATTTTCCGCTAGTCACCACTCTGAGCCTTTTCTTTAGCCTTCCATACACCACAATTCCTTTACCCTGTTACAAAAAAACAAAAACAAAAAAAAAAAAAAAAATAAATCAACCTACCCGATTTAGAATAAAGTCGAGAATAGAATGAGGAAGAAAGAAGAAGAGAAAAACACGTGTGAAAACAAAAATTGTTAGTTGCTTGAGGAAAATAAAGAAAAAAGTTTCCATCCAAAAGAAAAGAAAAAATAGAAATAAAATAAAAACTCCAAAAAATAGAATAAAAAAGTCAAAAAGCCGAGGAAAAAAAAAAAAAAATATGGCTAAGGATGGAAACAAAGTGTAGAAGCAAAAAGAAAATAACAAGGTTTTCTCTAAGTTACATAATATCTGAAGACTCTATTATCTCTCGGACTTGTCCTTTTGAATATCCATTTCCTTCCTTCTTAAACCATCTCCTAATCCCAGTAACACCTAATAAAAGACCTCTAGCTCGATTAGGAATAGGTTAGTGTGATAGTAAGTGGCGGATGTGTTTGATCGACCCGAACTTCCTTGTTGTCATTGAAGTTGTAAGGTAAAGTGTGCCTTGTACTGCACTTTGGAGTATGAAACTTGAGTGGAAAAATCAGAGTGTTGTTTCTTGACTATTATTGTGAGAACCTACTTAAGGGCAGCTATTAGAGTTCTCGAGAAACAAACACGCTAAACATTTGATAGTACTACTCATTGTATATATGTTTATTGTAGATGATTGATTATTATGCATATATTAACTTAGGGTTTTGACTGGTTATTCTTATGTAATTGCTAGAGATGTATAGATAGTTGAGCATGAAAAGGAAACAATAGTTTTATTTTCTTAGTCGTTGTAGTATAGATGAAGTTTGTGAGTACCTTCTTTGGAAAACTCTCCGCGAGGGCTATAACTTCGTCCACTAGGGAATTCCTAGTGGTTTTAAGGCCTGTTGCATATGGTCAATGCAATGCACTCAGAGAAACGAGAGTAGTTAGAACTCCATTTTTGGTCACTTATTCTAATTTCTCATATTTGCTTGAGGGACAAGCAAAATCTTTGTTTGGGGGTGGTTTGATAAGAGCCCAAAACTGTAGTTTTAACCCCTTAATAATCATCTTGTTAGACCAATTATGTGAATAATAAGTAAGAGTTTAACTGATTCAGCGTTTTTATGCATTTCGGGCTTCAAAGTCCATTATGTGCGAGAAATGTACCACTTTAGCGAGATAAAGGAGCAAAAGTCAGTGAGAACTTCGAATGCCATATCTTTGGACTCGGACCTCGGATTGAGGGCATACCTTATGTCAAAACGACCGGCTCGGAAAGAGCTTTGCAATGGTCAAGCCTTGACCCAATCAGAGGAGCAGAAGTGGACGAAAAGTCTGTGGAAGTCAACTGCAGCTGAAGAGGCCTTTTGAATTTGAAAAGAATTGGGTTTTGGGCCGATTCTCTGGCCCAAAACATGGCTCAAGCCCATGCACGATTTTTGGATCTGAATGTATAAAAACAAAAGCTTAGTTCATTGTTAATGGTAGATAGTTAGGTTAGAAAATAAATTAGATTAGTTAGCCTCCATTAAACCTTAGTTCTAGATCTAGTTTTTATATTAAAGTAATTAGTTTTATTCTTGTTTTAAATTTAGTATTGAATGATTGTTCTCCTTGAATTAGATAATAAAATAGTTGTTCTTGATTCAATTTGATTTGTCAATTACAATTGTTAGATCTAATTTCATTTTACTACTTGTTATTCAATGCTTAGTTGTTAATTAGATTTTTGTTATTGTTTAATTTAGATTAGTTAAATTTCATAAAAGTTAGAATCTTTATATTATGTTTAGTTTAGATTCAATGGGAAATGTTAGTTTAATGAATCAAGGCTAAAACCTCCATTAGAGGGTTGATGAAGCCTTGATGAAAACTTAGTTGTTTAGTGTAGAATTGTTTGTAGATTCTATTCCACTCTAGAAAGTCGTGTTTAGCCATGAGAATGGGTGGGCGACTTCACATGCTAGTTTATTACTCGGTAGAAATGCCATGAACACTAGGGATTAGAACTTCGAATTTCTTGCCGTGTAGAGCGTGAGAATCGAGATACAAGAATCTATACTAGGTTATTAAGTTGGATTGAGGTGGATTCAATTCCCTACAATCCTTTATCTAGATTCAAAACAAGCATATTTCCATAGTATTAGTAGTTAAATTCAGCGTAGACTCATTTTAGTTTCATCGTGTAGTATAACGTTTTAGTAAAGCTCTCATTGACTTAAGGCGACTAGTTAGACTTAGAAAACAATCCATGCTAGGGAACTAGGAGTGGAGCGAAACCATTACTCCATTTAGTGCAATTGGTTGAGAGTAGAATTCTTTGATAAACAAGATAAAAGTTATAAGTTTAGTTTACTTACGTTGTGGATTAAGTAGTTCATTACTCACAAAGAAAGACATCATCTCCCTCATTTGTGGCTTTAGGAAATTCTTTTGGGGCTCATAACAAAACAATGCCTTAGGACAGATTCCATCTGCAAGTAGTGCACAACAACAGAGTTGAAATTGTCATCCTCATGAAAGAGTTAAATTGGTATGGAATGAGGAAGTGGAGGGGAAATAATAGATAGTCACTTCTACACTGTTAACACTCATTTCGACAATGCAGTAACAATATAAACATTAAATCACACTAAATAACTCAATGTATTGAGTAGTGTAGGGAAGACAACAGATAAAATAAACCTAGTGAATTCTGTTACAAGGCATGCCTCAATATTCTATATACCCTCAGCTTTGTTCACAGTTAAATTTAGCTGCATGATATCTAACAAATTTGAAGTAATAGTAGATGTTCTTGGGGGCATTCAAATAGATCCTACATTAAAATCAGCTTCATTACACTAAACACAGCTCAATGCTCTGGGGATGTCTTTGTTTTTTAAAGGATCTACTAGCATTCAGAATAATACTCAAATAGACCTGCTGAACATTTTTTCCCGAAAAAATAAATTCAATAAAGACACCATTTACCTCAACATCAGCATAATCATTTGTACGATAAAGTTCCCTTCGTAGATTATGCGACTGCCTTCCCGCTGTAGTCTCTTCCGGAATTATATACCAACGGCCCCTAAACCAATAGGTTCCATCCGGTTCTTTCCACAAACTGCGCCGCTAAAACAATCAGAAATGTGCACATAATATACTAATTAGAATAATAATAAAAAAGAAGTATACTTTTCGATATGCACAGCCCATAGATGACTAGACAGAAGCTTTTCCCTAGCCGTTCGACACGCTTCTGCTTCTTCTGTCCTTTCATCAGCACTGGAACCTCAACCTTCTTTCCTAATTTCTTCCCCTCACAAAACCCACAAATCCAATCCCCTCAGAAACTTCTTTCAATGGTGGTCTCAAACATTTGAGATGAAACCCACCTAAACAATCATCACATTCAATCATCAAAGCTTTTCCTGATTTAAAAACACATCCTACATTCTTCCACTTCAGGGTCTTCATCATCCGAACTCGCATTTTTCTCTTCTCTTCACATCATCATCCCTACTCCAAATTCTCCTCCATCATACACCACTTTCTTATAAAAACTCGCTTTACATTTCTCGCCTTCCTTTTTCTTGAATATTTGGTGTTTGAATTGAAATTTTCTTCCTCCTTTTTGGACTTATCAGATATCGGAGTTTCGGTGGTAACATAATATCGGGTTTCTTGAGTTGGTGTTTCGGGAATGAGAAAAGAGGAAAGACGGCGCGAAGAACGACGTGGTGGTGCTGGGGTCGTTTGAGGTGATGAAGGAAATGAGAAGACGGAAGATGGAGAGGAACGTTTCGGTTTCGGTTTCGGGGTTAGAGTGGAGGAATGTTTGCGTTTGGGAGTTGAATGGAGAGTTTTGGCCATTGATTGATTGAAAAAAAGAGAGGCGAGCTCGAAAGTTGGGGGTGAGTTTATTTTGTTGACCTTTTTTTTTTCTGGCGGGAAAGTTTCCCTCCGTTTTTCAGTGTTGGTTTTGATGGAAGAGCAGTTGCAGCAATCAGTTGATGTATACCACTGTGACTAGGTTTGTTACAAAATCTTGGAATTTTTTTTGTTTTTTATTTTTTATTTTTTATCCATGACACATACTATTTATTTTGCATAAATTCGATGTGAGTTGGGCAGTCTTCTAGCAGTGAAAGCCCTGACATTTTGGTGCATAAAACCAACACAATATAATATGGCCATATATGTACTAGTGTTATCATTTTTTATTTTTTTTTTTAACTTGTGTTATTCAATATAATCTAAAATAGAGCGAGTGAAGTGATTTTGTTATTTGACATAAGAGTTTTATTTATTTATTTTTTATATATAGATAAAAGTTTGGGTTTTTTAATTGTAAGTTGATTTAATGTTTTTTGTTTTTTTTTTAATTGTTTGTAAGCATATAAGTTTGTCAACCTTCTCGTTCTCTCCTTCGTTTTTTCTTAATGTACGGTTACTTCAACGAATCCATAAGAGGCTTCCTTCAAGGCATCCATAAGAGGCTGTTTCTTAGCATCAAAATTGTTCAAACACATTTAAATATGTTCATCAATGGAGAGTTTCCCCCTTATCTTTTTTTTTTTTCCCCTCTCTCAAAACTAATCCTCCTTCCTCTTCAGTGATATCCAGGTCTTCTCCCACAATAAATATCCTCCATTCTTCTTCTCCAGACTCCCGAACATAAACCCTAATCTTTGGTAGACTCCACCTAAGGGTTGACATATTATCTGCGATATTGAAGCATCTTTTAGGATACCAAAAATACCCCCATATGTTGACCTCCTTCTCAACCAATTTGAGTTGATGCCAAATCGGTTCTACACTTTCAAAGGGGGTACTCGCATCAACAATTGCAATTGCAGCATTATAATCATTCTACACTAAATTTGGGTCATAGAACAGATCTAACCCAATTTTTATTTTGTTTTTTGTTGTTGTTGTTGTTGTTATTTTATTTTTAAATTCCAACGGAATTCTAACCCCTAAAAAAATGAAATTAAACTCCGACACGTTGTTATTCTTGCAACCGCTAGGCCCCACCCACAACACGGTGACGCGACGCCCTCTAAAATTAATTATGACCCCAGCTATACCTTTTATTTCTATACCACCTACAGTTTTATGGACGACATCAATTATTATGCTAACGGTTGAAATGATACTTACTTATAGTCCTAATTTTGTTATTTGACATAAGAGATTTATTTGTTTTTTTAGATAAAAAATTGTGGATAAAAACGTGTCCCATATTTGAAACATCATAAGTCGAAACATAAAAAACGTGTCCCGTATTTGAAACACTTTTTTTATCAACATCATAAAAATATGGGACACGCTTTTTATAGCAATCATGAGCCCAGTTCAAATCTCACTTCATAAAGATACCAAATTTTAGATACAAAACGTGTCCCGTATTTTTATGATGTAGATAAAAAAGTGTAGACAAAATTGTGGATAAAGTGATTGATAAACTTTCTCATAGGTTGACAAAGTAACAACTTGGAAAAAACCATGACCCGTCGTCTTATAATCAAGGAGGTGATATGCAATTATGCGATGTGAGTTTGTGACTGCATAACGCTAACCTTAAGTGGACTGTGCACCACTATTGAGAGAGTCAAATGATATTGAAGCACGCAGCTGTTGAGTTGGAGACTGCATAAACACATAGTATGTACGTAAGACTAACTAGCTAATTTTAGTACTCTGTTCGTGTTGGATTTCGTATTATCTATCAGAACGATGATCTCCGTAATACAGTTTCTCCTATACAATTCCCCAATAAGCTAAGCTAGCTTTCTTGAATTACCGGCCATCATTTCCAATAATCCCAAAATTATCAAATTAACTTATGTATTACTAAGTTAAAGCAATTAAACAATTTGTGAAAAGGGTTTTCAATTCGATGGTAACTAAATTTGTATATTATATTGTTGATACTTATGCAAGTGATCGCATTTTGTTTATGAAAGAATAATTTTTTTTAAATAGTTCATGTTGAAAGCACTTTAAATGAAAATATGTATATGCAACTATTCAAGTTCTCCACGGGAAAGAAATTAAATTAGTACAAGTATAACGGGAGTGGTGTCGTCTCACACTCTCACCATCCTTCGGTTGGTGCTAGGCTTTGCGGATTAATTCCCGGTCATCCACCAAACATTATTTCTCATGGTAAGCATGCAAGCGATTGGAGTAGCATAAGTATAACAAGACGTACAAACTACGAAGTTTGAGTAGCCGCGCCATTGAAACAAACATATTTATTCAGACAAGCTAGGATGTATATTCGGACGGAACGGTTTACTAGACGATGATGAAGCTAGCTGCTGATGACCGTAGCATAGAGTACTTTTATTGTTCCTAAAGCATCAATCAATCTTTTAAACTAAAATTTTAGTCAAATTAGTGGTACCTCGTGCAATATTGTGTATATAAATTTGTTTTTTAAGATATAGATAAAAGTTTTGATTTTTTAATTGTGAATTGGTTTAATATTTTTTGTTTTTTTTTAATTGTTTATAATGAGTAGGAGTGGGGTAAATATTGCGAAAGAATTTAATTTGTTTTTTTTAGATGTAGATAAAAGTTTAGGTTTTTTAATTGTGAGTTAGTTTAATGTTTTTTGTTTTTTTTTTATTATTTGTAACGAATGAGGTGAGATAAGTATTGCTAAATAATTTAATATAAAGAGTTGGGTTCTCCACTAGTGAGAAATTAATTGAAATCGTGTGTTTATTTTTTTGGCTGTCTTATAGACGGAAGATAATGGTTCTCATAATATAGGTGATGAGCACCATACTAAATACACTGAACATAGTTAACACGAGTGTCAAGCAAGAACTAAATACACTGAACATAGTTAACACGAGTGTCAAGCAAGATCTCACTGTAAATGCCCAAAATAAAATTTGTCACAGGATAGTGAAGATCTTAAGACACGATACCGGCAATATGTACTGGACGAAATAAAGAACACCTGAGGTCACTCTGGATGGTATATATTCCCAACTGAGAACAATGTGACGTTGGACTACTTTACACAAGACTGCAGTACAAACAACTGTAACCGTAATTTACTTAAACACTACAAAATATAAAGTACGATGGATCTTATTGCTTATTATGGACTAATACAACTAACTTGGTAACCATCAGAAGTTATACAGACAGATGACCATCTGATGGTATCAGAAGTCTGAATGATATATACAAACTAAGCTCGAAAGTGAGTTACGGAGTACGACAAAGAGGGCACTCAGGTTTTCGTTGCACCATTCCATAATGCAGTTCCTGCAAGTATTGCAAGCACCAAACGTTAAGGAAAAGATAATAGATACCACACACAGCACAAGTTGACAGCGTTGCATAGGTATTTTTGAAGGGCCAGAACAATGTACCAGCAGAAGACATGACCACAGGTTGTAGCTGTTGGATGTTCCCTTGTACTCAAACAGAGGGTACATTTGCTGATCCCACCTGTTCCTTGACTCTGAAACCAGTACACAGCAAATGCAAGACTCAGATTCCCAAGCTACGAGTAGTGAACGTTTCAGGTTTAAAAATGACAAATACTAAACTCGAACACAACTACGTGAATACAACCTCAACACAGCGGTTGGAACACAGACTAGAAAGCATAATACAACAATGGAAAAAATGATTTAGGAGAAGATATTGTACCTCCGAAACACTTGTTGGGTCAGAGGCCCAACTGCCTTTCTCAAGAGCAGTATCAGTGCTAATCAAGTTACCTTCCTCATTTAAAACGGGTAATCCTCGTACTGGAAGCAACAAATGTACGACAGAAACTGGTTAAAAAGAGAGGGACGCTAATAGCCACACTGCTGCTTGATAGAAATACACTCACTATTAATAGCGACCTTGATAATTGAAAATAGTCAAAATACTTGAGGAAGACTAGCAAAGTCGGTAAAACCTATGGGTGATGATACCAGAGGTCTGGGGCTCAAACCCCGCCAGCATCAAAGAGTTACTGATCTGATTTAAAAACAGGCTTACTAATAAAAAAATTAAAAAAAAAAAAGAGAACGGGAAACATCCTGGATTCCCAAACTAAAAGAATATATGCACTTCATTAAGTGATTTTCATGAACTTTCTCCAGAACATTCATTGCAGCTTAACACTCCAGCTTTCAAGGAAATTAGTTGCTCCAACAAAACTTTCTTTCTAAGAGTGAACTAAAAACATATTGGTAGAATTACACATATTCATCCCTTTCATATCCTAATTTACAATTTATATTCCTAAAGTTTCATGCATGACTAACGTTATATACATTTCTCTTCGGTAGATAAAGTGAGCAACTTGTCAAAATGATTTAATAATGGGAAGACCAATAGATTTGTTAAAGATGCACACTGGAGCACAACACTGAAATTGTGTTTTTCACATTGACAACACCAAAAATGTCATGCTGCCATGTACAATTACATCTGAGATATGAACAACAGACCATATGCGACAATAATTAAGGAAAGAATCAAAGATTTAAAACCTCCTGATGTTTGGTGGGCTCCAAGCGATGACTGATGAACTGAACTGGCAATAGAAGATAAATTGCTCCGTCGCAGGCCTTCAGCAGTGATGATACATAGCTGAATTAAGAGGAAAACTCCGAGTAATTGATATCTGTTTCAAACACCAATAGAAAGCTTAAACAATTTTTCCTGTGCAAACAAAAGGATAGCTTGTCAAAGTGCCTTAGATTATTCCAGTTTTAGTCTTCTATATATGTTTAAACAACTCCAAATTGTGTAACTTTACTGCAGCAGAGGGGGAGATTTTCCAAGAAAGCGTCAGAACAAGAAAGAATGTGTATGACGTGTTTAGGCAAAAGCAAAAGTAAAGGATGAGCTGGAGTGGATTACTTTAGGAGCCCTAATAGCACAACTGGTTTAGTTATCAAGTGAACTATGAACTTATTACATTTTTCAAGTGAACTATATATTAAGCATTCTGCAAAAGAAAAAACAGTAAGAATAAAATCCAAGTTCTCTAGACATTGATAAGACAAGTATACAAGCGAGACTTAAAAAAGCTAATCATCAAATAAATAACGGTCTAGAGGAGTACTAGATTGATAATCACTAAACACTTCAACATCAGTCAGAATACTTACGATTCATATTGTCAGTGAGACACTTTTAATTTTTTTAATTGTTAAGAAAACTTTATACTGATCACCAATCAAAAGAGAGTGAAATATAATGAAATGTCGCACAAGCTTAAGATATAAAAATATTCAGACAAACAAATGCTTGGGTCCAGGATCCAAATTTTATAGCACTATACCTCGGCCGTTGGTTCAAAGGCTTCCCAATGAACACATAACGAATACCTGCAGCACGCTTTGATATATGGTAGTACAGACCTGCATTGTATATACGAGATACTATGGTTAGGCCCACAAAATTAAGATTCCAATATAAGAAATCACCAACTGATTAGGGTCAATGTGAACCTATTTCATAACACTTGGTTCGGGCTTCTCCCTACATACATCTAAAACATTTTTTCCAACCCAAGACTCCTTCACATACCTTCAAAGTAAAAAAACATGAGGTTGGTAATGAGAACCAATTGTAAGCTCTCACGAAAAAACGGAAGTACCTAAACAATCATCTTAATAATCAGCCAATCAAAAGTAGGTCTGCGAAATAAATTCAACTGAGCCAGAATCCTTGTAGTTAGTAAAGTGTTAGAAGATGTGCCAGAATTGACAAAAGAGAACAAGGAAAGAGAGAACTAACATACAGTAGGCCATTTCTGCACCACAAACAACCATACTCCATAAATTTTCTGCTTCAACCTTGAAAAGGCTGAGATCGTATGCTTGATAAGACGAAGATAGCCTCCCAGTGCTACCAAGAACTTGATTCCGTACATCAGTATTGTCACCATAGAGATTATTAGAGTGTGAATCAGAAAGAATGATCCCACGTGCAGCCACTCGAGAACTGATGCACACAAATATTTCAGGTTTTCTCACATTAAAACAATAAAGTCAATATCCTTGTGGTAACAAAAAAACAAAAAACCATACAGTAGAGACGTGCCTAAACTAGTGGTGTGAATTGTTTAGTACAGTTTCAACATTGGGAACTGATTTAAGGATATGACTTTTTATGGGAAAAATGGTGCACTAAGTTGCCCTTTACGCCATGACTATAATCATAAGGCCCAATTACTGGATATATTATGGCTTAGGTCATAACCCTTGGTAAGTGTAAAGATCAAATAGATAAAATGACCTGATTCTTTCAGCAAGATATGGAACTGCAGTATGGTATATAATGAAAAGAGCACGCCTTGCTGGTGTAGGAGGAAGCCCATAAGGACCTGCAACCTGCCAAATCAATTACAAACATAAAAATAAAGTTCAATTGCTAGGAAAACACACCCTTACTCGAAGCAGGTTTTAAGACACACGCTTAGATAGAGGAATTAAAAAAAAATGGTAATTTTTCTTAATTTGAACGGCAAATGAATGGTAAAACTCAGATACATATAGTATGAAATGCAGACTATGTACCTGAGTTATATCACAGTATTCTTCTCCAAGTGTTTGCTGTCCTGAACCAGTTGTTATAACATAATAAAGCATCTGACCTAATAATTTTGTCTGCAAGAAAATGAAGTACATCAAACAACAATACCAGTATGCAATGTCTGTAACACGAATTTGAGTATCACATGCAGCTCTCAACTAGAAGCGGAAGAAATCAACCCCGGCAAATCAGGGCATGAAGTAAAGGTCAAATCCAATGAAATATTTCTAGCATTCTAGAAGCAGGGCCAGTTTTTAAGTTTTGGTCATCTTCAAACCTAGGTTACATGGACACGCCATATTTTGAAATAAATCCGTGTCGGATACGTATCCACGTGTCCGTGTCCGTGTCGGACACATATTGTATATAATTTACCTCAAATTTTGATATTTTGCCGTGTCCGACAATTCGTATCCGTGTCCGATACGGCGTGTCAATGTAACCTAGCTTCAAACAATGTCAATTTGTACCACGATACTATGGAAGCAATTGAAACACTTTTCTAACCAAAACTGTCCTGCAAACTTTTTTCCAATACTAAGCACTACTATAAATGCAAAAGAATCACAATGCACTATTGCACTGTAAGCGTTTAAAAGGCTAACCTCATTCTGGTATGCTACAGAAACACGTGTACCTGAAATGAATAAGCAAGTGCACAGAGTTAATGAAGTAATAAAGTTAAGCCATTGCAATTGGTTAGTTAACACTTATAAAACATAAAGAAACATAATTTCAACATCAGTTCAAATAGAAATTCTAAAGAATTCAAATTCCAACCAAATATATGGCGAAAGGCGTCACGACAAGCATCGTAGATGTAAGACGCGTATTGGTCATCTTTCTCGGCAGCTCTCATGACTTCTGGTTGTGCAGCTAGAGGAAATCTCCTTCCTTCTGGTGGATTTGAGGATGAGGAAGAAGTGGAGGCATGTAATACATCTTCATGACCATGTCTTCCCATATCTCCCAATAAGTATTTTTAGGTGCAGTCTCTTTTTTAACGTTTCAATTCACTTCAACAAAACAGACGACCTCTCTCTCACTCTCTCTGTCTCCGGCATGAACTGCTGTTCTTTTGCTGAGGATAAAAGTTAGGCTGGGCTGGGACTTTTTATATTTGGACCATTTAAGAGTTGGGCTTAGAGAGTCGAGCTTATTGGGATTGTTTGAGAGCCATAAGCCCTGACCATGTCATTTGGGCTTCGTGTGGGTTTCGATCTGTTACGACTGTTCTAAAAATCGGTCTAAGCGACTGCCTAGGCGGTGCCCAACCGACTCGCCTCGGCCCTGGTCGTTTAAAAAATCGGTGGACCGGCTAGGTGGCCTCTAGACGGTCTAGTCAGGTTTTTTTTTTTTTGAATGATTAAATGCCAAAAAATAAATACCCGCTTCGACTTAAGATTTGAACGAGTTTGGTCGCATACTTAAGGAGGAGAGAACAGCAAAGAACCATGGCGGGCAAAGCATCCGATGGATCGAATTCCGGGAGTTGATAGGGATATTAGATGTTTTTCAGTTTGCCATGTATATAGAGAGACAAATAGACTAGTGATGCATTAGCGGCTACTATTCCCACAGTTAGTTACATAGAGATAGTACCCAGTTTTTTTTTTTTTCGAGGATGTAAAAAGATTATTTATGAAGATGCCACGGGCAAACAAGTATGTAAGAATGTAACCAAGACATATGATTATTTATAATAAAATAGGGGTAAGGGACCTCTCAAAAACTCTGCTTGCCTTTCAAAAAAATATATATATATAAATTATATGCCACTATAACAAAGAGTATGTTTTTATATGAAGTTAATATTTATCAACTATAATACATTTTTGTAATAAGTATATTTATTTGTGTTTATTTTTTGAGTTATGATAAATGATTTTATTCATTTCTTGTAGTATATGTGTGTATTACTATATATATTAGGAAAAACACACGCCTAAGCCTAGCCGTCTAGCCTAGCCTAGAGGCCTAGAAGCTCTCCCACCATAAACTACCGCTTAGCGTTTATTAGAACATTGATGTTACCATATCAAAATAGTATGAACCAACGTGGTTGAATGTGGAAGTGAAATTTAGTGAGTTGCACACCAGTTGTGTATATGCCCACTATGCATGCAGCCCTGCATGATTTACATGGCGCCATAAGATGTGCATTGGATATCACTTGACTCTAAATCTTTCTTCTTCCTCATTAGATTATTGCTGTTACAGATTTAGAAACCAAGAAACCCATCCGTGTATCTTAATTTTAAAATTTGTTATCCGTGAGCGGAACGAACCTCTTGAGTTGGGTTTGGAAAATTGGGCCAATTGTAATTTGTCTTCACGACTTCACTCTCTCCTCTGCCAAAACCCATCTCTCCCTCTCTCTAATTTCTCACCAATACCTATATTTCTCTCTTCTCCACTCCAAGCTGCAATCGAAAAATAAAAAATTTTACTACAACCAACAACCACAATCAATCATGCCTACTTTCACAAGAGCAAATATTTTTATAAGTGTGAAAAAGAATATTACAATCATTGCTCTCAAGTCTCTCCAAACTTACTAGATCTCTCATAACTAATATCTCCTTACAAGTTTTATTTATTTAAAAGGATTTTATATTGTTCTCAAAATTGGTTTTTTACTATAACTTATGGGTAAAAAACTCTAACTTTATGAATATATAATTCCAAAATTTTGGTGTAAAACGAAATTCCAAATCATCTCGGTTTATCTGTGAAAAACCATAATTCTAACTGTGCACCCCTCTCTTTAGCATATTTGAGGGCGTCCGCCCCTTGTGAACAATCCACTAGTACTCATGTCTTTGCGCACCCGCCTAATGTCAACGCGTACTCTCTTTATGAGAGCGTGCACCCCTTACCCAAGGCAAATCCAATGGCGCGAGCGCCTTGTGTAATCTCAACCATACAGTGAGCGATCACACCCAACATCTACTAGTATTCTTGAAAAATCTATTTTCTAACTATGATCAAAGAGGTAGTCAGTTTTGTAACTTGGTAATAATGAAGCATAATTAGGATGATTTAACGTTTTATAAGAACAGTAGTGATAGTATGATAATATCAACGACGACACTCTTTGTCATCGTCTATATCAACATCAAATCACGCATTATTGTTATATTACTATTATTATCATTGGTATTATATGCCTTGAGGGTCAAAGTCCAGCACGCAGTATGGATTTGTGGATTCAGCAATACCTTGGGCTGTATATTACTCGTTCACTTTTGCCATGATAATTAAATTTCTGGGTACTAATTACTAATATTCACCATCCTTAATTTTAAAAAAATATTACCTACTCTATTTCTTAATTCCCGAAGTCTGTACACTGTCCCTTGAGTTGGTAGTTTGGTACACAATATATATATATATATATATATATATATATATATATATATATATATATATATATATATATATATATATATATAATCGAAGCATTGACATTGTATGATATATATTCTATTCACATTTGTATGAGAGCCTATTCATGCCTTTCACTTGCTTCCTAAGACCAAAACACATATGACCCATTCAACTATCATCTAAAGAAAATATATATATACATGACCCATTCAAGCACCTACCTCCAAAAGGCACGCAGGTTATGGGATCCAAGATATGTCCCGACAAACAATTTTATAATGAATCTTCTATAAAGTGGGAGGCTGTTGCTATCATGGACTCATGGTTGTAGTGTTGGACACGAATTTTCAAGTATATATTAATTAGAACCAATTACCATTGACTTTTTAATTACTAATTGCAAGTCGTATTTTTTTTGGTGTGCATATAATACTTGGATTCTATGTTGTGTGTGTTTTTTTTTTTTTTTTTTTTTTTTTTTTTTTCGAAGTTTTTTAAATTTCAGACGATATGTTTCATTCCGTCTGTTTTTTCGATTTTTACTGATGGAATCTAACTATTAAATATTCACCTTTACATGGGACAGTTTTACCTTGTTTTTTATCAAAAAAAATGAAAAAGAAAAAAAAATGTGAATAATAGTCAACTGGATTGGAAATATTCTAAGTTTTAACACTTGATGTGCAAGGTGATAGAAGGCAGCCTAGAGCTAGACGCCTAGACCTCAATTTTGATAAGAGTAATAAAAAATACTCTAAGTTTTAGCACTTGATGTGCAAGGTGATAGAAGGCAGCCTAGAGTTAGACGCCTAGACTTCAATTTTGATAAGAGTAATAAAAATAAAATGAGACAAGACACATAGAATTTTTTTAACGTAGTAAACCCAATCATTGGAAAGACGGCGCGAAGAACGACGTGGTGGTGTTGGGGTCGTTTGAGGTGATGAAGGAAATGAGAAGACGGAAGATGGAGAGGAACGTTTCGGTTTGGGTTTCGGGGTTAGAGTGGAGGAATGTTTGCGTTTGGGAGTTGAATGGAGAGTTTCGGCCATTGATTGATTGAAGAAATGAGAGGCGAGCTCGAAAGTTGGGGGTGAGTTTATTTTGTTGACCTTTTTTTTTTTGTGGCGGGAAAGTTTCCCTCCGTTTTTCAGGAGTACTTGTGTTGGTTTTGATGGAAGAGCAGTTGCAGCAATCAGTTGATGTATACCACTGTGAATAGGTTTATTACAAAATTACGGGAAATCGAATTTATCCACAATTTTATTTTTTTATTATTATCATTTTTTTTTTATCCATGACACATACTATTTATTTTGCATAAATTCGATGTGAGTTGGGAAGTCTTCTAGCAGTGACAACTGACATTTTTGGTAGCCTAAATCAAGACAATAGAATATGGCCCTATATGCATTAATGTTATCATTTTTATTTTATTTTTTTAACTTGTGTTATTCAATATAATCTAAGAGAGAGCGAGTGAAGTGATTTTGTTATTTGACATAAGAGTTGTATTTTTATTTTTTTTTATATATAGATAAAAGTTTGGATTTTTTAATTGTAAGTTGATTTAATGTTTTTTGTTTTTTTTTTTAATTGTTTGTAAGCATATAACTTTATCAACCTTCTCGTTCTCTCCTTTGTTTTTTCTGAATGTACGGTTACTTCAACGAATCCATAAGAGGTTTCCTTCAAGGCATCCATAAGAGGCTGTTTCTTAGCATCAAAATTGTTCAAACACATTAAAATGTGTTCGTCAATGGAGAGTTTCCCCCTTATCTTTTTCTTTTCCTCTCTCAAAACTAATCCTCCTTCCTCTTCAGTGATATCCAGGTCTTCTCCCACAATAAATATCCTCCATTCTTCTTCTCCAGCCTCCCGAACATAAACCCTAATTTTTGGTAGACTCCACCTAAGGGTTGACATATTATCTGCGATATTGAAGCATCTTTTAGGATACCAAAAATACCCCCATATGTTGACCTCCTTCTCAACCAATTTGAGTTGATGCCAAATTGGTTCTACACTTTCAAAGGGGGTACTCGCATCAACAATTGCAATTGCAGCATTATAATCATTCTACACTAAATTTGGGTCATAGAACAGATCTAACCCAATTTTTATTTTGTTTTGTTGTTGTTGTTGTTGTTGTTGTTATTTTATTTTTAAATTCCAACGGAATTCTAACCCCTAAAAAAATGAAATTAAACTCCGACACGTTGTTATTTTTGCAACCGCTAGGCCCCACCCACAACATGGTGACGCGACGCCCTCTAAAATTAATTATGACCCCAGCTATACCTTTTATTTCTATACCACCTACAGTTTTATGACTGACATCAATTATTATGCTAACGGTTGAAATGATACTTACTTATAGTCCTAATTTTGTTATTTGACAGAAGAGATTTATTTGTTTTTTTAGATAAAAAATTGTGGATAAAAAACGTGTCCCATATTTGAAACATCATAAGTCGAAACATCAAAAACGTGTCCCGTATTTGAAACACTTTTTTATCAACATCATAAAAATATGGGACACGTTTTTTATAGCAATCATGAGCCCAGTTCAAATCTCACTTCGCAAAGATACCAAATTTTAGATACAAAACGTGTCCCGTATTTTTATGATGTAGATAAAAAAGTGTAGACAAAATTGTGGATAAAGTGATTGATAAACTTTCTCATAGGTTGACAAAGTAACAACTTGGAAAAAACCATGACCCGTCGTCTTATAATCAAGGAGGTGATATGCAATTATGCGATGTGAGTTTGTGACTGCATAACGCTAACCTTAAGTGGACTGTGCACCACTATTGAGAGAGTCAAATGACATTGAAGCACGAGCTGTTGAGTTGGAGACTGCATAAACACATAGTATGTAATGTAAGACTAACTAGCTAATTTTAGTACTTGCTTAGGTGTTGGATTTCAGATATCTATCGTAACGATGATCTCCGTAATACAGTTTCTCCTATACAATTCCCCAATAAGCTAAGCTAGCTTTCTTGAATTACCGGCCATCATTTCCAATAATCCCAAAATTATCAAATTAACTTATGTATTACTAAGTTAAAGCAATTAAACAATTTGTGAAAAGGGTTTTCAATTGATGGTAACTAAATTTGTATATTATATTGTTGATACTTATGCAAGTGATCGCATTTTGTTTATGAAAGAATAATTTTTTTTAAATAGTTCATGTTGAAAGCACTTTAAATGAAAATATGTATATGCAATTATTCAAGTTCTCCACGGGAAAGAAATTAAATTAGTACAAGTATAACGGGAGTGGTGTCGTCTCACACTCTCACCATCCTTCGGTTGGTGCTAGGCTTTGCGGATTAATTCCCGGTCATCCACCAAACATTATTTCTCATGGTAAGCATGCAAGCGATTGGAGTAGCATAAGTATAACAAGACGTACAAACTACGAAGTTTGAGTAGCCGCGCCATTGAAACAAACATATTTATTCAGACAAGCTAGGATGTATATTCGGACGGAACGGTTTAGTAGATGATGATGAAGCTAGCTGCTGATGACCGTAGCATAGAGTACTTTTATTGTTCCTAAAGCATCAATCAATCTTTTAAACTAAAATTTTAGTCAAATTAGTGGTACCTCGTGCAATATTGTGTATATAAATTTGTTTTTTAAGATATAGATAAAAGTTTTGATTTTTTAATTGTGAATTGGTTTAATATTTTTTGTTTTTTTAATTGTTTATAATGAGTGAGAGTGGGGTAAATATTGCGAAAGAATTTAATTTGTTTTTTTAGATGTAGATAAAAATTTAGGTTTTTTAATTGTGAGTTAGTTTAATGTTTTTTGTTTTTTTTTTATTATTTGTAATCTAATGAGGTGAGATAAGTATTGCTAAATAATTTAATATAAAGAGTTGGGTTCTCCACTAGTGAGAAATTAATTGAAATCGTGTGTTTATTTTTTTTTTTGGCTGTCTTATAGACGGAAGATAATGGTTCTCATAATATAGGTGATGAGCACCATACTAAATACACTGAACATAGTTAACACGAGTGTCAAGCAAGAACTAAATACACTGAACATAGTTAACACGAGTGTCAAGATCTCACTGTAAATGCTTCATACGAGTGTCCCAAAATAAAATTTGTCACAGGATAGTGAAGATCTTAAGACACGATACCGGCAATATGTACTGGACGAAATAAAGAACACCTGAGGTCACTCTGGATGGTATATATTCCCAACTGAGAACAATGTGACGTTGGACTACTTTACACAAGACTGCAGTACAAACAACTGTAACCGTAATTTACTTAAACACTACAAAATATAAAGTACGATGGATCTTATTGCTTATTATGGACTAATACAACCAACTTGGTAACCATCAGAAGTTATACAGACAGATGACCATCTGATGGTATCAGAAGTCTGAATGATATATACAAACTAAGCTCGAGTGAGTTACGGGAGTACGACAAAGAGGGCACTCAGGTTTTTCGTTGCACCATTCCATAATGCAGTTCCTGCAAGTATTGCAAGCACCAAACGTTAAGGAAAAGATAATAGATACCACACACAGCACAAGTTGACAGCGTTGCATAGGTATTTTGAAGGGCCAGAACAATGTACCAGCAGAAGACATGACCACAGGTTGTAGCTGTTGGATGTTCCCTTGTACTCAAACAGAGGGTACATTTGCTGATCCCACCTGTTCCTTGACTCTGAAACCAGTACACAGCAAATGCAAGACTCAGATTCCCAAGCTACGAGTAGTGAACGTTTCAGGTTTAAAAATGACAAATACTAAACTCGAACACAACTACGTGAATACAACCTCAACACAGCGGTTGGAACACAGACTAGAAAGCATAATACAACAATGGAAAAAATGATTTAGGAGAAGATATTGTACCTCCGAAACACTTGTTGGGTCAGAGGCCCAACTGCCTTTCTCAAGAGTAGTATCAGTGCTAATCAAGTTACCTTCCTCATTTAAAACGGGTAATCCTCGTACTGCAAGCAACAAATGTAGGAGAGAAACTGGTTAAAAAGAGAGGGATGCTAATAGCCACACTGCTGCTTGATAGAAATACACTCACTATTAATAGCGACCTTGATAATTGAAAATTGTCAAAATACTTGAGGAAGACTAGCAAAGTCGGTAAAACCTTTGGGTGATGATACCAGAGGTCTGGGGCTCAAACCCCGCCAGCATCAAAGAGTTACTGATCTCATTTAAAAACAGGCTTACCAATAAAAAAAAAAAAAGAGAGAACGGGAAGCATCCTGGATTCCCAAACTAAAAGAATATATGCACTTCATTAAGTGATTTTCATGAACTTTCTCCAGAACATTCATTGCAGCTTAACACTCCAGCTTTCAAGGAAATTAGTTGCTCCAACAAAACTTTCTTTCTAAGAGTGAACTAAAAACATATTGGTAGACTACACATATTCATACCTTTCATATCCTAATTTAAAATTTATATTCCTAAAGTTTCATGCATGACTAACGTTATATACATTTCTCTTCGGTAGATAAAGTGAGCAACTTGTCAAAATGATTTAATAATGGGAAGACCAATATATTTGTTAAAGATGCACACTGGAGCACAACACTGAAATTGTGTTTTTCACATTGACAACACCAAAAATGTCATGCTGCAGTGTACAATTACGTCTGAGATATGAACAACAGACCATATGCAACAATAATTAAGGAAAGAATCAAAGATTTAAAACCTCCTGATGTTTGGTGGGCTCCAAGCGATGACTGATGAACTGAACTGGCAATAGAAGATAAATTGCTCCGTCGCAGACCTTCAGCAGTGATGATACATAGCTGAATTAAGAGGAAAACTCCGAGTAATTGATATCTGTTTCAAACACCAATAGAAAGCTTAAACAATTTTTCCTGTGCAAACAAAAGGATAGCTTGCCAAAGTGCCTTAGATTATTCCAGTTTTAGTCTTCTATATACGTTTAAACAACTCCAAATTGTGTAACTTAACTGCAGCAGAGGGGGAGATTTTCCAAGAAATCGTCAGAACAAGAAAGAATGTGTATGACGTGTTTAGGCAAAAGCAAAAGTAAAGGATGAGTTGGAGTGGATTACTTTAGGAGCCCTAATAGCACAACTGGTTTAGTTATCAAGTGAACTATGAACTTATTACATTTTTCAAGTGAACTATAGATTAAGCATTCTGCAAAAGAAAAAACAGTAAGAATAAAATCCAAGTTCTCTAGACATTGATAAGAGGTCACAAGTATACAAGCGAGACTTAAAAAAGCTAATCATCAAATAAATAAAGGTCTAGAGGAGTACTAGTTTGATAATCACTAAACACTTCAACATCAGTCAGAATACTTACGATTCATATTGTCAGTGAGACACTTTTTATTTTTATTTTTAATTGTTAAGAAAACTTTATATGATCACCAATCAAAAGAGAGTGAAATATAATGAAATGTCTTACAAGCTTAAGATATAAAAATATTCAGACAAACAAATGCTTGGGTCCAGGATCCAAATTTTATAGCACTATACCTCGGCCGTTGGTTCAAAGGCTTCCCAATGAACACATAACGAATACCTGCAGCACGTTTTGATATATGGTAGTACAGACCTGCATTGTATATACGAGATACTATGGTTAGGCCCACAAAATTAAGATTCCAATATAAGAAATCACCAACTAATTAGGGTCAATGTGAACCTATTTCATAACACTTGGTTCAGGCTTCTCCCTACATACATCTAAAACATTTTTTCCAACCCAAGACTCCTTCACATACCTTCAAAGTAAAAAAACATGAGGTTGGTACGGAGAACCAATTGTAAGCTCTCACGAGCAAACGGAAGTACCTAAACAATCATCTTAATAATCAGCCAATCAAAAAGTAGGTCTGCGAAATAAATTCAACTGAGCCAGAATCCTTGTAGTTAGCAAGCGTTAGAAGATGTGCCAGAATTGACAAAAGAGAACAAGGAAAGAGAGAACTAACATACAGTAGGCCATTTCTGCACCACAAACAACCATACTCCATAAATTCTCTGCTTCAACCTTGAAAAGGCTGAGATACGTATGCTTGACGAAGACGAAGATAGCCTCCCAGTGCTACCAAGAACTTGATTCCGTACATCAGTATTGTCACCATAGAGATTATTAGAGTGTGAATCAGAAAGAATGATCCCACGTGCAGCCACTCGAGAACTGATGCACACACACATTAAAACAATAAAGTCAATATCCTTGTGGTAACAAAAAAACAAAAAACCATATAGTAGAGATGTGCCTAAACTAGTGGTGTGAATTGTTTAGTACAGTTTCAACATTGGGAACTGATTTAAGGACATGACTTTTTATGGGCAAAATGGTGCACTAAGTTGCCCTTTACGCCATGACTATAATCATATTATGGCTTAGGTCATAACCCTTGGTAAGTGTAAAGATCAAATAGATAAAATGACCTGATTCTTTCTGCAAGATATGGAACTGCAGTATGGTATATAATGAAAAGAGCACGCCTTGCTGGTGTAGGAGGAAGCCCATAAGGACCTGCAACCTGCCAAATCAATTACAAACATAAAAATAAAGTTCAATTGCTAGGCAAACACACCCTTACTGGAAGCAGGTTTTAAGACACACGCTTAGATAGAGGAATTAAAAAAAAATGGTAATTTTTCTTAATTTCAACAGCAAATGAATGGTAAAACTCAGATACAGATAGTATGAAATTCAGACTATGTACCTGAGTTATATCACAGTATTCTTCTCAAGTGTTTGCTGTCCTGAACCAGTTGTTATAACATAATAAAGCATCTGACCTAATAATTTTGTCTGCAAGAAAATGAAGTACATCAAACAACAATACCAGTATGCAATGTCTGTAACACTTAATTTGAGTATCACATGCAGCTCTCAACTAGAAGCGGAAGAAATCAACCCCGCAAATCAGGGCATGAAGTAAAGGTCAAATCCAATGAAATATTTCTAGCATTCTAGAAGCAGGGCCAGTTTTTAAGTTTTGGTCATCTTCAAACCTAGGTTACATGGACCGCCATATTTTGAAATAAATCCGTGTCGGATAATGATCCATCGTGTCCGTGTCCGTGTCGGACACATATTGTATATAATTTACCTCAAATTTTGATATTTTGCCGTGTCCGACAATTCATTATCCGTGTCCGATACGGCGTGTCAATGTAACCTAGCTTCAAACAATGTCAATTTGTACCACGATACTATGGAAGCAATTGAAACACTTTTCTAACCAAAACTGTCCTGCAAACTTTTTTCCAATACTAAGCACTACTATAAATGCAAAAGAATCACAATGCACTATTGCACTGTAAGCGTTTAAAAGGCTAACCTCATTCTGGTATGCTACAGAAACACGTGTACCTGAAATGAATAAGCAAGTGCACAGAGTTAATGAAGTAATAAAGTTAAGCCATTGCAATTGGTTAGTTAACACTTATAAAACATAAAGAAACATAATTTCAACATCAGTTCAAATAGAAATTCTAAAGAATTCAAATTCCAACCAAATATATGGCGAAAGGCGTCACGACAAGCATCGTAGATGTAAGACGCGTATTGGTCATCTTTCTCGGCAGCTCTCATGACTTCTGGTTGTGCAGCTAGAGGAAATCTCCTTCCTTCTGGTGGATTTGAGGATGAGGAAGAAGTGGAGGCATGTAATACATCTTCATGACCATGTCTTCCCATATCTCCCAATAAGTATTTTTAGGTGCAGTCTCTTTTTTAACGTTTCAATTCACTTCAACAAAACAGACGACCTCTCTCTCACTCTCTCTGTCTCCGGCATGAACTGCTGTTCTTTTGCTGAGGATAAAAGTTAGGCTGGGCTGGGACTATTTATATTTGGACCATTTAAGAGTTGGGCTTAGAGAGTCGAGCTTATTGGGCTTGTTTGAGAGCCATAAGCCCTGACCATGTCATTTGGGCTTCGTGTGGGTTTCTGTTACGACTGTTCTAAAAATCGGTCTAGGCGGTGCCAACCCACTGACTCCCCGGCCCTAATCGTTTAAAAATCGATTGGGTGGACTGGTGGCTAGGGCGGCCTAGACGGTCTTTTTTTTTTTTTTTTTTTTTGAATGATTAAATGCCGAAAAATAAAGACCCGTTTCGACTTAAGATTTGAACGAGTTTAAAAGACTTAAGTCTAATCTTTATATATATATAATAGCAGTCCCTTTTCCTGCTCTCTGAGGGTGTCCACGTAGGCTAATTTTAAGTACCCTTTTACTCACGAAAAAAACGGAGAAAATATTAGCGAACAACTTATAAAAAGTAAAGTGTCCAACTTAAAAGCGTATTAGAGAAAAAAAAGAGTCCCAATTAATTAAAAACACTAAAAAAACCCATTCTTCTCGCCTCAAATCTCTCCTTCCTGCACATCCGAAATCCTATCTTCTCCTTTCTCTCAAAATCACATCACCCATTTTCACATTTTGTTTTCAAAGCACAAAAAGCTATGTTGCTTTTGATTGAGGGAAGTTTTTATCATCTACACAAATAGAAACTAACTCTTCTACCAATCCTTCAGTTTTACAAGGTTTTTGGAGAGTTCCCTTAAACCCCGTATCTAAAATTGCTCTAAGTAGAAAGAATGTGAAGGAAAACCGAGTTTTCTGTGCAGTAGTAGCCAATGGTTTGGCTGATAGTGGAAAGTTTATTGAGAAACAGTTTGAGTTCAAACCTACTTTTGATGATTATTTGAAGGCTATGGAGTCTGTTAAGACTGGTAGGGAGACAAAACCTGTTGGAAAAGACGTTAGGAGGGTGTCGGAGGCGTTTGAAGAGGGCAAAGAGAGAGTGGAATCAGGTTCTGAGGGGTATTCACATCGAATGGGGAATAGAAAGCGAGAAGGGTCGTATGAAAATGGTGCTGAAAACTCCATGTGATGCACCATCTCTCAATTTCATTGCTGTTCTGTGGAATGCTCAGACACAATAGGCTCCTCAGTCATGGATTCCTGCTCCACCAGGAGATATGCATGCTCTTCCGGCACTGCCTCACTATCTAGGTTTGACTCCTGGCTTATCTCAGTGGCTGGAACAACCTTCTGGTCCATACCATGATTTTCCAACTGTTGGGTAGAAGTAGCACCCTCCCTTGAATTGGCCAGGGTGGACTTTTGAGACGGCAATTTGGGGAGAGATTTTCGAAGTGGGTTCTTAAAATGTTGAGGGGATGGTCCTTGCGTGGTGCCGTTTTGGGAAGCTTTCTCATCAAGACTCAAGCGACCTGATCGAAATCCACGACTGCCATTTCCTTCAGAGTTGGGGTTTGGGGAGGCCTTATTGCGGAGTGTGCCCAGTTGCCCGTTACCTTCAGCTTGCCATATCTGCTATGTGCCACGATAGCAGTAAGAATGAAGTACTATATCTAATATGGATATTAGTTGCTATGTTGCTATTCTCCACCACCACCCTCAGTGTTAAAACCTTTATCGACTGTCTCTGTTGTGGCGTCTTCGGTCCATTCTGCTTTTGATTGAGGGAAAAGAGCAGTGGCATCGCCTTATGAGTTGAGTGTGGAATTGACTTCAGTAGTTGGAAGTGGACCGTTGGGGAGAGCTATTGCGAAAGATGTCGAGGCGGCTGCTGCTGCTCCTGCCCCTGTAATGGAAGTTCGAAACCAACTCTTTCTTTGAATGTGGAATTGGGTTTTGTTGTTCGACTATGCCTGAGTGTGGTGAGTGTGGTGAGTATTGGCACAGTACTGTATTTCTCGGATTTGATTGTCCTCCAACTTCACACAATCCACAGGTGAGATCACTCTCAATGCATTTCATTTTGTATTTAGTTATTCTCTGATGCATATTGTTATATATGTATATATGGAGAAGGACTCTCTATGAACTATTTGGTAGAAGCTTTAATTTTTTTTGGCAATAGCTTTAATTGCTAAGGTTGTATGTATATTTTCTTTTAGTGACGAAATGGGGGATGCCATGCATGAAATCTTTGGATATTTGGGCACTCTTTATTTCTCTGTATTAAAAGTGGGTTTCTTAATCTTGGCCAATATGCTTTTTATGTGTGACAAAGTGATTATAATTCAAGTTGGATAGTCTTTATTTTGCAAGAATAGAACTTGGTATTGCTTAATTTTTAAAGATATGCAAATTATCTTTCAAACCATTGATTCTTGGCATGGGAAAGACAAGGCTTGATGAAGATGATAAGAGAATATCGATTCGATCATAGAATGAATGGGCGTCCATTTCTTTCTTCACTTCTAATTCCGTGTATTCATTATTCTTACTTCATATTGAATTATATTCTTAAAAGATTGTTAAGTTTTGAATGTTAAATTGTTATGTTTATGTACTTTTGACTAATTTCAATTTGTTTATTTAAGTTTATTTGATCTCATCATTTTTATGCTATTGAATTTATACAATTAATTACTCAGAAGTTTAATGTTTGAATGGATGGATGTAGACCAAGCCTCTGTAAAGAAAAATTTGTTAATCACCATGAGGAAACTTTCGACATCTTCCCACTTAACGAAATTTTGATTTGTGAGGTTTTCTTATTCCACAAACCCATGCATGGGGCATCTTGTTCTCCTTCTCTTTTTTGTGTTTTCACCACCTCTATAATTTTTTACTTTGTTGGTTTGTTTAACTTCTCATATGAACACATTGTGTTACAAAATCAAGTAGTTTAACTTCTCTTATTGAATTGTTGTTTAAATTTGTGAAATATTTTCTCTGACGTTCAAATTTCCTTAACTCGATGCCTATTATTACTTCACAGTTCCCTCAAATGGAACGGATGTACCCTAACTATTTATTCACTCATCCATAGTGTCTTTCTTTTTCTTTTATTCAATCATCCGTTACATAAATAATTTAGAATGCCTCTCATGGTCATTATGGGATTGTATGTACAAAAAATTCATTGGATGTGGGCTGATGCTCAACATGGATTTGATCATTGTTTGATCGTTTATTCTATGATTCTATCTTTTAATTTTGCGTTGAAATATAATATGACTCTGTCACCTCTCCCCTATCTCTCTCGCTGCGATTTTGTTTTTAAAATACGACAATTGGGGATTGTGAAGGCATCTAGGACCGTTAACAAGATTCTATTTCGACCAATTGGTAATAATTTCTTTTTAATTAATTATTCTATTATCATTTTAGTGTTGTTTATTACATATAGTGTTCTAAGTGGATGCTTTTTTCTTGCCCACCTTATAATTTAGTAATGCAATAGATTTTAGACGCACAAAATATGGATAATGAGAGGTTCTAATGTGATTTTGACCTCGATCAACTAGATGAGCCCTTCATGCGGTGTCTCTTTTAGTTTGATTAATGTCGAAGTAATAGATGGTGGGTTGAATAGTGAAATTGTAGATGAGGTTGGGCATATGATGAATAGGGCGAGAAGATATAAGTAACAGTTTTAAACTTTAAACAATTTTGATTATACGTTTTATTAAGAAGGTGATAAATGGGATGTTTAACAAAGAGTCGAGGTTATAATGGTTGGTATTTATAGGTATTGGTGATAACAAACTTGGCAAATAATAACATTCTATAAACCGAAGATGGGATATGAGAAAACTAATTGTATGTAATAGCTATGTTCATGCATATTGCTTCAAAGTTTAAGTTTTGGAAGTTTAGTGTTTTGGTTTACTTACCAAGAGTTGGGGATTCAACCTACTTGGACCGGTTGGATGTGCGAGGCGAGTAGTGTAACATAACATCACGCCACAAGATCTCAACCCAACTTGGAGATTGGAGTTCCATTTTGGCGACCAAGAGTTGGGGATTCAACCTACTTGGACCGGTTGGATGTCTTAGGCGAGTAGTAGTGTAACATGACGCCACAAGATCTCAACCCAACTTGAGATTTGGAGTTCCAATTTTTGGCGACCAAGAGTTGGGGATTCAACCTACTTGGACCGGTTGGATGTGCGAGGCTTGAGTAGTGTAACATGACGCCAAGATCTCAACCCAACTTGGAGGTTGAAGTTCCAATCTTTCTTTGACGAACACTTTCCAAGCTTATAATTATTTTGTATAATTAATCATTAGTTAATTAGTTAAGTGTACCACTCCCCTCATATCCTCTGCTCTCATAAACAACGTAAGACACCAATTGAATTGTAGAATTCTTAGAATGTATAAAGCCCGCACAAAGTTTAAGTTTTGGAAGTTTAGTGTTTTGGTTTACTTACCAAGAGTTGGGGATTCAACCTACTTGGACCGGTTGGATGTGCGAGGCGTAGTAGTGTAACATGACGCCACAAGATCTCAACCCAACTTGGAGATTGAAGTTCCAATTTTGGACGACCAAGAGTTGGGATTCAACCTACTTGGACCGGTTGGATGTCTTGGCGAGTAGTGTAACATCATGCTCACAAGATCTCAACCCAACTTGGAGGTTGAAGTTCCAATCTTTCTTTGATCGAACACTTTCCAAGCTTATAACGTACTTTGTATAATTAATCATTAGTTAATTAGTTAAGTGTACCACTCCCCTATCATATCCTCTGCTCTCATAAACAACGTAGGACACCAATTGAATTGTAGAATTCTTAGAATGTATAAAGCCCGCACAAAGTTTAAGTTTTGGAAGTTTAGTGTTTTGGTTTACTTACCAAGAGTTGGGATTCAACCTACTTGGACCCGGTTGGATGTGCGAGGCGAGTAGTGTAACATCACGCCACAAGATCTCAACCCAACTTGGAGATTGGAGTTCAATTTTTGGCGACCAAGAGTTGGGGATTCAACCTACTTGGACCCGGTTGGATGTGCGAGGCGAGTAGTGTAACATGGCGCCAAGATCTCAACCCAACTTGGAGATTGAAGTTCCAATTTTTGACGACCAAGAGTTGGGGATTCAACCTACTTGGACCGGTTGGATGTCTTGGGCGAGTAGTGTAACATCATGCTCTCAAGATCTCAACCCAACTTGGAGGTTGAAGTTCCAATCTTTCTTTGACTAACACTTTCCAAGCTTATAATGATTTTGTATAATTAATCATTAGTTAATTAGTTAAGTGTACCACTCCCCTCATATCCTCTCTCTCTCATAAACAACGTAGGACACCAATTGAATTGTAGAATTCTTAGAATGTATAAAGCCCGACAAAGTTTAGGTTTTGGAAGTTTAGTGTTTTGGTTTACTTACCAAGAGTTGGATATTCAACCTACTTGGACCGGTTGGATGTCGCGGTGCGTAGTGTAACATCACGCCACAAGATCTCAACCCAACTTGGAGATTGGAGTTCCAATTTTTGACGATCCAAGAGTTGGGGATTCAACCTACTTGGACCCATGTTGGATGTGCGAGGCGCAGTAGTGTAACATGACGCCTTCAAGATCTCAACCCAACTTGGAGATTGAAGTTCCAATTTTTGGCGACCAAAGAGTTGGGGATTCAACCTACTTGGACCGGTTGGATGTCGAGGCGAGTAGTGTAACATCATGCTCACAAGATCTCAACCCAACTTGAGGTTGAAGTTCCAATCTTTCTTTGACGAACACTTTCCAAGCTTATCATTATTTTGTATAATTAATCATTAGTTAATTAGTTAAGTGTACCACTCCCCCATATCCTCTGCTCTCATAAACAACGTAGGACACCAATTGAATTGTAGAATTCTTAGAATGTATAAAGCCCGGAAAAGTTTAAGTTTTGGAAGTTTAGTGTTTTGGTTTACTTACCAAGAGTTGGGGATTCAACCTACTTGGACCGGTTGGATGTGCGAGGCGAGTAGTGTAACATCACGCTCGCGCATCTCAACCCAACTTGGAGATTGAAGTTCCAATTTTTGACGACCAAGAGTTGGGGATTCAACCTACTTGGACCGGTTGGATGTGCGAGGCGAGTAGTGTAACATCATGCTCGCGCATCTCAACCCAACTTGGAGGTTGAAGTTCCAATCTTTCTTTGACGAACACTTTCCAAGCTTATACGTATTTTGTATAATTAATCATTAGTTAATTAGTTAAGTGTACCACTCCCCTCATATCCTCTGCTCTCATAAACAACGTAGGACACCAATTGAATTGTAGAATTCTTAGAATGTATAAAGCCCAGACAAAGTTTAAGTTTTGGAAGTTTAGTGTTTTGGTTTACTTACCAAGAGTTGGGGATTCAACCTACTTGGACCGGTTGGATGTGCGAGGCGAGTAGTGTAACATCACGCTCGCGCATCTCAACCCAACTTGGAGATTGAAGTTCCAATTTTTGACGACCAAGAGTTGGGGATTCAACCTACTTGGACCGGTTGGATGTGCGAGGCGAGTAGTGTAACATCATGCTCGCGCATCTCAACCCAACTTGGAGGTTGAAGTTCCAATCTTTCTTTGACGAACACTTTCCAAGCTTATACGTATTTTGTATAATTAATCATTAGTTAATTAGTTAAGTGTACCACTCCCCTCATATCCTCTGTTCTCAAAGGTATGTGTGTGGTGTGAGCATTTAAAGTGGTAAATATGTTTCCCTATCTGAATTCAGAATGCTGCCCAAAATCCTAATTCCTGTCAAAGGGCCAAATACTAATTATGATTTGTTCTGTTTTTGGTTATGTTCCAATAATTGTTGTTCCCTTTTTTACCATTTATCTTTTGAATAAGAATTAAACGTGGTATCTTAATTTTGAGAATTGAATATGACAGTAATGGTTTGGAGAATTCCTGAATCTATAATCTCGAAAAATTTAGTTCGAACTTTGACAGAAGGGGTTTAGAATTCATGAATCTACAATATAGAGAACGTACAAAAAAGACACACACATACTTACATTGGGGCAAATACAAAAATCAGCAAGATACAACCTATACAACATCATTGATCTGAGAGAGCTAGACTATTGCAATACAGAGTGTAGATTTTCACTTCCTCAAGTTCCACCTCGAGCTGCATGCCATGTATGTCTAAAAGAAACTTATTAAGATTTCCCTTTCATCTTTTTGATCCTGCAGGCATTGGTATTTGCTGATGCTAATGTAATAAAGCAAAATAGCATGAAATTGGGTGCTGGAGAAGATCTCTATGAGGCCATGGAATAGGGTCATTGACCCAGCTGCTGATCAGTTAGTTATAAAAGGCAATGACAGTGACCGTTCAGAACTCCAGGTTATTTGCTACTGCTACTATTCTTTATCAATTAAGTTTTTGGCTTTGAACTATTTAAATTACTATATCAAGCATGTACACTGGAACGAGAGTTTTGAGTTTTCACACTGTGACCTTGATAATAAGTTACATTGTACACCTTATTACTGAATACGGTTATCCTACCCATGCAGGAAGTTCGGGAAGGCCATCCTACATTGTGTTACCAGGTTGAGGTACATGTACATCCTTAGTTGAGTCAGTTATTAACAATTGAGCGCTATTTCATGTCTTTTTTTTCATCTTAATAGATTGACATGAATCCAGAAACGGAAGAAGAATATTGGATAGACAACATGCCATTGCAGAGCATATTTGATTATGTGAAAATCTTTGAGATTGGAGAACTAAGAATGTGTACGGATCCCCTAGCATTTATGGAGGTTTTGCTTAAGAGAGCCATAGTTTTGAAGAAACTGATTATCAAAAGGGTAACTAGAAAAAGATGTGGCATGGACATGGAAGAATTCAAAAGGAAGCTGGTAGAGCTCCCGCAAGCCTCTTCAGGTGCCTCTTCAGGTTCATTGAAAGTGAAGACAAAAGAACTATATACTCCAAGCTAACGTAATTATGAAAAAAAGTCATCGTAGTGGTTGGTGAAGTCTTCTTCTTATTATGCAACATCAAGCCGGTGTGTACCTGTTCCAAACTCCAAAGCTTTCAACTCATGAACTGATAAGCTCCAAAGAAACTATGACACAGTCATCACACGTTCTATTGACCCCTCAGGTGTCCTGTTATTATTTCCAAATCTGATAATGGATTTCTTAAATTCAAAGTGAATACTATCAAATCCATTATCTTGCTGATTTTTGTAGTCGACGTAAAGGCAGTTATGTAATACCGTTGAGAAGAGACAAATAAACACAGACGACTATTTCTATTGCAATTTTCAAATAGACAACTATTGGACAAAAGAGATTAAAAATATATAATGACTCACTCCATGATGAAAACTTTCAATCTCTATAGTGCAAAGTACAAGAAGTTGGATTCCAATTCATCTAATGGAACTTAATTAATTTGGTCACATCAACTGTTTTGAGAAATGTTATAGGAGGGTGGGTGCACCAAGAGAATGAAACTGCACTGCGTCAAACTTACACTATAGTGCATTTCTGAGAAGATTTTTGTGGTGATTATACAGACTAGAAGCTCAGTGCCATGCTGCTTTATCTGTGTCACGAGACAGATAACAATTGCATCTATAACAGCTTTTGACAATGTTAAGAAAAACGGAAGTCGAAAAATAGTTAAGGAAATCACTGTATTTTTCCTGAAAAAGTACCAATTAAAGAGTAAGATATAGGCAATGGATGGCTTTCCGAAAGATACTAGATTACAACAAGAGATAGACATTGGTCACTGAAAAGAATTATACAACAAAATAAGTTATAGCACGAAATACAATTAACTTAGTGACATCTACAAGTGCTCCCACTGCAATGTGTTCCACAAGTTGCAGATACATTAAAGCACCTCAAGACCTTGAATAAGGTGGGTTAATATCTTGGATACCAGAACATGCCTTTAATGCCTTCTGGATCTGGTTGGAATCCTAAATTTCTATAGAATTCCACAACTGCAATGATAATGGAACATGCAAAGTTAATGACGGTGCATCTAAAGAACTAAGGTTATGTCCCCAGTGTAGAATTAGTGTTACATCATAAGAGCTATCAACAATTTATTTAGCAATACAGAAATAAAAAGGACTGCAAATCTTTGACAGCCTTGGTGGATGGCTTTCACAGAAAGAGGAATAGCTGGTCTAGAATGATCACTGGTTTGCAACAAGGAATCTCAAGAGAATCCTGCCAAAGACAATGAAACTTCATAACATCAAAGAAAAAAAATTATTCATAGACCAATAGATAGGAAAGTCGGGGAAATGACAATAACAACTTCAAAAGAGACAATGGACAACCAGAAACCGCAATCACACCCTCTATAAGACAAAACCTAAATAGAGGAAAGTTTTGAATAGCGATAAAAAATTCTAAGAAGATTCAAAGTTCCATTTCCTGTTTGCTAGACGTTAATCAAAACTAAATCAGCACATACTTGATGATCAACCACTCTAACACTTCCAGTACAAAATCCACCATCCGTAGCCAGTGCATATCCCATGGAAGCGGTTATAATATCAATCTTATCAACCTACAATAACAAAACAATAAATATACTAAGAGCACCATTGAGATATCAGCTTATCAATTGAACCAAGTGAATTTCAAACTTACTGGAACACCGTAATGTTCAGTCAAGATCTCTACCAAAACTTCCAAGCACCCCAAATGAGTTGCTCTCATCTAGCAAGACACGAAAACGAAATTTCTCCTTCAGTCTGATAATCACATCCAAAGGAGCTATCTGTCCAGAGTTCTGTAATCATTTGCAAACAAAAAAAAGGCATGTTCATATCGTGAACCACCTAAAAGTACAAACCCTCAAGAACATAACACCATGTTGTTTAAAATAAGATATGACTTGCAAGGTTATGTTTTATTAATAGTTTTCAAAAGAAAGCATTTGCAAGATCAGGAACTTGCACCATTTGCAAGATCTGTATGACGTCAGTGGTGAGAAACAGATGTCGTGAAAGAGATTAACCCCTTTTGAGACTACTACTAAAAGTTATTGACTTATTTATATATTTTCCCACAGGTAGTTGTAAGTTTTTGGAGAAGATATCATTAATAACAAATTTAACATATCAAGTCTTATTTCAGCGAGTTCTCTTAACAACTTTACATTAACGATTAACAGCCTTATCTCTTTCACACCAACATGATTTTGAGTTCTTCTTACTACGTAGCTATGTCTACAAGAAAGCGATGGTCAACCAAAACACAAACGGGGTGTCAATCAACCCCTCCCACAAATTCAACCAAAACAAACACAATTCCTTTATAAGACACTAGAATCACTGGACACCCAATCAGGTCAAGAATAAAAAGAATTTTTTACACCTTATTCAACATGTTTGCTTTATTACACTTACGTATGGCATATAAGACAAGATGTATCTGCCAAGGTCTCTCTCTTTCTCAATCTACGATAGTGTGAGTGGGATGACAGCCATGAGGATGAGGGAGGTGGTTATTTCTTTAGCAAGAGGAAAGAGGAGTTAATTGACTCAACCCAAAAACCTTAAGCCACTAGGTGCCAAAAAGTGCAGAGGCACAGTTGATAAGCTCGGAAAAGGAGAAAAGACTTTAAATTTTCATCACAAAGTTATGGGCTCAACTCACTCAGATTCGAGGTTAGTTAAATCAAGAAGTGGAAAGAATCTTTTTCAGAAGTTGGATCAAAAGCTGAACCCTGAGTAAGCCAATGCCCCTTGCTTAACAATTTAAGGAAATGGTAAAACTAATTTCTAAGATACATGGACCACATAGAAGATATAAGTAAAGAAGGAAAATGGATGTTACCTGTGCCAAATTCGAAAACATCCTCTTCTGAATAGCAGAACCCTCCCCTTGCTGTGTAACAGAATCTGATAGGTACCAGAAAAAAGAAAGAAGATGGAATGTAAATGAAATCAGTAAGCCAAAAATCAGTGACAGCGTATCATGCTCTCCCCCGATAAGGTCATGTCACTATCTACAATGAAAACAGCCCTTCCAGAAAAATGTTGCTTACTGCAAGTAACTGAACCCCTAACTCATGGTGGTCTTACCCGCTGTATACAAGATGCATATGAATTTTTGCAAGTGCATATGCCGCAGCAGGCAAGATAGCTTCAACTTCCTCATCATTCACCTATAAAGATGTTCGTAATTCTTCAAGATCTGAACAGACCTGCATGAGTAAAGTCATCGATTACAATTTACATAAAAAAGAAGTGGCATAGCTGCTCTAGAAACAAAACTACTTATGTATCAACTGGGCACAACAACATACAGTCATCCCCTTGAGAACTTCTGAACACTCTCCTTATTACACACTCCAATGGCAAATTGTTTGTAGAGTCAACCTGCCAATAGTAGCTTATGTATTAATCAGTAACTACGAAACTTATATATTTAAAAAAAAAGAAAAAAACTTACAATGGTAACTATCCGCTTCGACGACACCAAAACAACCTTTCCATTGGGGTCCAAAACAAAGCCAGCAGGTGGGTTTGGTAAAGAAGCAGGATGGTAAGATTGGGAATGAGTAATTAAACCACCAGAACTCTCATCATCCTCATCATGATTTAGGGTATATATGATTTAGAGTAGTAGTAAAAAAAAAATTACGATATTATGGAATTCAATTGTCAAAAAGGGGGGCGGGGTTTAAAAGATCTTTTTCCTAAGATTTAATTTGGTCCATTTCTGTCATACTACCTCCAATAATATATTTCTTTTTGTTCACCCAGCACATTCTACACAAAGATTCCAAAAGAATAGATGGGCAAGCAAAGTGTGAAAAACAGAATGGCTTAAGCACGCAAAGATCATTATCAATTAAATATGCCCCAAGGCAGCACATTCGAGCAAACAAAAGCAATCTTTTTAAGACAAAATCAAGATAATAGAGTTCGCATTGTATTAGACTTCTAAGACAAAAACACTTCATGTATATATGTCCATATATAATAGAATTTCCATTATATTAGACTTCTACCTTGCTTGACAATTTCCCTAATTTAATTTTTCAATGCCTTAATTTGTTAGATGACGACAAAAAAACGTTGGAGTCCTACAACGATGCAGATTCAAATACTGGAGCAGACCTTCAATCATTTCAATCAACCTACTAAACTGCAAATCCAAGATATCACAAATCAGTTGAAAGAACATAGTGAGGTTACAGAAACAAATGTGCATAAGTGGTTTTATAACAAACGGGAGAGATCCAGAAAGAATGGACCAGTGGAAGGTCTTCCATTATAATTTTGTCAACATATGTTAAGACATTCTTTATTGTTAATTGTTACTTAAGTTATAGTTGTTTACTTAATATGTTTTATTCTTATACAGTGGATGACCATATTGAAGTTGAAGTTTCTTATGAGAAACGTTGGTCCGCAACAGCGATGCAGCTTCAGATACTTGAAAGTGCATTTAATAAAAAAAAATCATATTATACTAAGGAAGAAATCAAACTCTTGACAACTGAACTGTCAATACATGGTCAAATTTCAGAAGATAATATAAAGAATTGGTTCAGGAATCGTCGAGTCAAATACAAAAAAGATAAACACAGTTCCCAGTCGTTTCCTAATGAACCTGGTAAGACATTCTTCATTGCACCAAAGTTTCATGGCAATCAAATAAGTATAAGTCTTTTCTTTACAATGTTTTTTAATTTTGTCAACAGATGCTACATCCACTAAATATCAACTTGATGGTTTTTTTCCTTCACCGTCTTTTTCTAATGAACTTGGTAAGACATTCTTCATTGTTCATTTTTACTTGGCTTTAAGTTGTATTTAACATGTTTTATTCTTATACAGAGGATGGACAGCAATCGAATAATGAAAAAGCAAAAAATAGCCGATATAAAAGGAGACGTATATTGAGTAATAGAGAAATCCACCCAGTTGAAACTCATGGTTATGTTAATTGTGATGGTGAAACAAGCGATGACAACCATTATTCCCGAAAAAATCACTTATATCAACCGGCGGTGTTGGAGAAAGTGACGATGACTACGATTCTCAAATCGGTGGGAATGATTCGGAAGTAGAAGATGAAAACGATACAAATGACCATATGGAAATTGCAGTTTCCCATGAGAAACCAAGTGAAGTTTTGCATGAAAGTAAGTAATATATTAGTTATACTATTAGTTATAGTTTTAATATTATTTTATTTTTTATATTATTAGTTATAGTTTTTAACATTCATTTTAATTCAGTATGTTGTTTCCAACCATTGGATTTTGGAGAACCAACATTAGTGTGTCCTTATTGTGATGCCATTGTTTGGTATGAAGAAAGGAATGACCGAACGAAAAATCCTAAAAATCCAAAGTTCTCTATATGTTGCGGTGGAGGGAAAGTTCAGCTACCTTTTTTTTTGAAAGATACACCTGATTTTTAAATGAGCTTATGGACTGCAATTAAAACCGGATCCAAAAAGTTTATGAAAAATATCAGAGTATATAACAGCATGTTTGCTTTCACATCAACAGGAGGTGATGTTCAAGAATCAATAAACAATGGTCATGGTCCTTACGTCTACAAGATAAAAGGGCAAAACCACCACAAAATTGGCACCTTGCTTCCACCTGAAGGTTTACCCCCTAAGTTTTCCCAACTTTACATATATGATACTGATAATGAAGTTGTGAACAGAATGAACTCTCTTAGTAAGAAAATTTTGACAAACGGGTCCGAAGAAGAGTTGGATTCAAATATTGTGAAGGGACTGATAGATATGTTAAACAATACAAACAAACTTACTTGAGACTTATAGAATGGCAAGGGGACGAGTTTAAAGAGTCCGGCGTAGGTGATTTCAAGATAAAAGCTTATTAGTACAAGACAAAAGGATGGAAGACTTTATAACATGCCGACATCATCCGGTTGCTTGCACTAATTGTTGAGGAAGAGAGTGAATTTGGTAATTACCGTGATATTGTGGTGGACAAAAAGGATATGGCCTGAAAAGAATAAATGAATTGCACCCAAGTTTCATGGCCATGCAATATCCTTTTTGTTTCCTCATCTTCAAGACAGTGCAGGATTGATATCCCTTATCGGAATAATGTCAAAGTTGGGAAAAGGACAAACATAAGCATGAGGGAGTTCTATGCTTCCAGGTTGCAAATGAGACTACAAGAAGGAAAAACAATTGTTCTTGGTGGGCGCTTGAAACAACAACTTATTGTTGATTCTTACCGTCTTCAGAGAACAGATTAGAGTTGATTGGGTTAGAAATAACCAGCCAGACTATTCGTCTTGAGCTTTATCAAGGATTAGTTGATCAAGATTTTACGGAGATTCAAAACCAGGTTTTGTTGGAAGGCTAATAGTTTTACCATCTTCTTTCACGGAGGTCCACGTTATATCTTTGCAAAAACTACCAAGACGCTATTGCGATTTGTCGATGGGCTGGATCTCGATCTATTCATAACTTTTACTTGCAATCCTAAATGGCACGAAGTTCAAAAATGTATTGACAAGATTGCTCCCGATATTCACACGCCGATTTCCCCTGAAATTGTCTCTAGAGTTTTTGAGATCAAGCCGCATGAACTTATGACGGATTTGCAAAAACGTAAAAGGTTCGGAAAAAGCTTGGGCAGGTAAGTAATTTACTAATTTAGTTGTTTTTATAACTTATTCTTTCGTAATTTTTAATTTACTAATTTAGTTGTTTTTATAACTTATTCTTTCGTAATTTTTAACTTTTTAGTTAATTTGTAGACTTTATGACTATCATATTGCTAAGAAAAAAATATCTCCCCCTTCAAATATATAATTAATCTATAAATAGATGCTAAATATTGAAAAAAAAAATATGCCTAAATGATCCAAACAAGAAACCTATGAGGGTGTCCACGTAGGCAAATTTTAAGTACCCTATTTACTCACGAGAAATCAGGATGGATTAAGAAAAAAAAAACAGAGAAAAAACACTGGCGAACAACTTAAAAAGTCTGCAAAACCAACCGAATCTTTGTTTCGTTTTAAAACACCGAAAGAATGTCTCCGTTATCAAAATAAAGTACGAGTCAATGTCTTTTTAGCCATGGTTGTGCGCTTTTCCTTCTCAAGGCTTTCAAGCCACTTATAAAGTTCGACTGTTAGAACAAACTTTTCATCCTGCATGAAAAGCAAAAAAGAGACAAAAAAAAAAGCAGGTTCCAAACGATTAGATTAACTCAGCATAAAGATATAACATACAAGCTACAATTAAGGACATCCACTTGAGTAAATGGTAAATGACCTGAAGCCGTTTAAGTATCATCTTTTCCCTTTGAGAACTCTCTGTAACCAAGCTGAGGCATGGGTGCCTTGGATAGGATTGACGCTTTAATTGATTTGATGGAGTGGTGGTTGGTGTTTCTGATGGAACACTAATTGATTCAGTAACCATATTCACCAAATCATGCTCTTCACTGCCATCTGTAGCATCACAACCTAAACCATGTGGGTTGCTTCCACAAATTAATAATTGGCAGCTCGCACCATCTCCAGGAGAAGTGTAGGTAAGTTCTAATCCCCTTTGTCCATATTCTGTTTCTTCAGATTATCTAAATTCGTCTTTGGAAGCTCGAGATTCTAAGAGGTGGATTGTTTGATCTTCTCTTTCACCTATATCATTCACACTTCTCATAGAAAGCATATCTCCAGATTTACCAGGAAGAATGTCATTCACTTTCTGAAACTCAAGTCTGATGTCCCTCAAATATTAAAACACAAAAAAGTTGGAACGAGAATTACACTGATCGAAGCTTACCTTGGTACAACTTCAAAAGTTCAGGAGCTCTGCCCTCATACTTGGCCACATATTTCTGGATGAACTTGGCATCAGTCAGAAATAATGGACTAACAATGTGCATGTCTTTCTCAAGTAAGCACTTTGATATAAGAAATTCAATAACATTTAACTTCGGAATAATCCTCTTCTCCATGCTAAGACCAAGTATGTTTGGAGCTTTGGCAAGACATGCAGGCTCCCACTTCTTTATGTTGAAAAAATCCAATCCAATCCTAACCTTTTCCTCCAAAATAGCTAAGCAAATGGGCTGACGTCTGAAGGCCAAAAGGATTTCCTCATCCAACCATCCAAAACTCTTATAAATTCCCATCATCTCGCTACCAAAGCTTAGCCTTAGTCATCCCTAACAGGCTGACACTATACAAAGTGCATGTGCAAACCCCTTGCTTGATGGACCGATTCCCATTGCAATAACTTCCTTAACCACGTCATTAAAATCATTGTTCTTTACACCCAAGTGTTGAAATTCAATTGAAATGAATCTAGAGATATTTGAGTCAAGTACACCATGATCCCGCAAGATTTGAATTTTGGTTTCTAGAAACTTATGAGGTTCCAAACGTAGAATATTCACACCATTGCTAGCCTTGATTGCCGAAACGACATTCTTTTCTATTTGAAGTAACATCTTAAGCGAATTGAAAGACGGGATTATATTGTGTTCTAAACTGGCAAAGAGATAGGTATTGCTTTTCGAAAGGAGCTTACCTATGTCAGTGTCAGAAAAACCAACCTCTTTGAGAAACTGAAGTTTGGGTTCAAGGGTTTTGTTAGGATCAGACAAGAGAAGCAACGGTAATTAACTGATCATGGTTGATATTTGAGTATTGGTGAATCCGTGTTGTTGAAAAAACTTCAAAACTGAGTCAGGATTAGTTTCGTTCTCAAAGTGAACTCTTTTAGAAGCTTTAAGAGCTGCTTCATGAAATTGGTATTAAGAATTCTACATAACAAACAAATAAATCTTTATTACAGCACAAAGTACCTGTAGTCATAAGGGCAGACTTGATTGCTGAAGGTGACCAATCAGGGTGGAAAGTCTTCACGTAAACACCTGCACCACTAACATAGGGACATGACATAGAAGTCCCAGATATGATGTTATACTAGAAAAGCTACAAACAATACTCGAAAAGCCATACAAGAGATTAGTTCTTGCCTGTTTAATTTTAGTTACTTTTTCAGACCAGGAAAGATTAACCATGATCCTTGCCTCAGTAGTGCTCTTACGTCTCACAATGTCACCCATTTAGAGTCCCCAACAAAGAGCAATATTTGCAGAAGTCTCTTTTTATTCATTATGAACTAGGAGAACCTAATAGTAAACATCACAGTGAACATCAAACAAACAGATCAAGAGAGGAAAAAATAAGTCATGAACACATTAAAATACATTCAAGATATCATCAAGCATAAGAGTATAAGTTTTCTCCTTACAACTGAATCAGAATTTTTATGTTATTACCTTTCAAGTCATCATATGAAAGACTATTGACACCTATGATCCAGAAGTCTCGCGCATCTGGATGTGTGTACCTTTCAATATAGATACACACAAATTCATCCTAATAAGTTTACAAATTGTTTTTGTTCTAATGTACTTCGTATATGGCTATGTGGAATAGCATCCTAGGTTTCCATCCCCTTAAAAGTCCTATATACCAAAAGGAACAGTCAATCAAAGAGTGGTGAAGTGGTCCACTTTTTAGTTTATTTCCATTGCTTCTGTTAGTTTGCAACTTCTTTACATAGCATCTGTAAACAATTTGTTGGAAAGTCTTTATATTTACTGTTAAGTTTTAGTAAATATTATATTATTAAAGTATGAAAATCTGATACTAACTTCCAATTAATTGCAGCTCTATACACAATAGAGTTCCAAAAGAGAGGCTTGCCCCATGCTCATATCTTGCTGTTTTTGGAGAACTCAGCAAAGCCTTCCACCCCTTCGCAAGTCAACAGAGTTATATCTGCCGAATTGCCTGACCCTGCTGACAAAGTTGCGTATAATGCAGTTGTGGAATTCATGATTCACGGTCCATGTGGCCAGTCTAAACCAGATTCTCCTTGCATGGTAAAAACTGATGATGGGAATCAAAAATGCTCTAGGCACTATCCGAAACCATTCTGTAGCGAGACAACGATTGACGAAAATGACTTCACAGTCTATATGAGGAGAGACAATGGTCGAACTGCACAAAAAGACGGAATAACTCTTGATAACAAATGGGTCATTCCACACAATGTGGACTTGATTGTGAAGTTTCAAGCCCACATAAATGTTGAACACTGCAACAAAGCAAGGTCAATCAAGTACCTATTCAAGTATATTAACAAGGGAAAGGATAGAGCATCTGCAATGATTGTTGAGAATGTAGTAACTGACAGTAACAGTAAGGAACAAATTGTCAGGGATGTTGATGAAATATCAAACTTCTTAGACTGTCGATTTCTTTCTTCTTCTGAAGGAGTTTGGAGGCTTTTAAATTTTGATATCTGATCTGAGAAATCCGAAAGTGTCGAAGGTTGCCATTCCATCTTGAAGGTCAGAATATGGTATACTACAAATGAAAAGATGATCCAAAAGTAGTAGTCGTCGTGAAAAAGCGTCCGAACAAAGTTCTGAGAATGGTTCAAGGCAAATGAAGAGTATGAATTAGCCAGGACACTTACGTATGTTGATTTCCCAACTAAATTTGTTTGGAAAAAAAAGTATAATAAGTGGACTCTACGAAAACGGGGAATATCAGTTGGACGAGTTTACTACGCACATCCTACATCAGGTGAAAGGTTCTACTTAAGAATGTTGCTTAATATTGTTAAAGGACCTAGGAGTTATGAAGATATTCGTACAGTTAATGGAACCCCACATCCAACTTTTAAAGCAGCATGTCAGGTAATCTTTCAACTACTTCAATTGTCCATCTACTACTAACAGCTTTTTTGTAATATATTAAAGTCTAGGAGATTGATAGCACCTGTAAACAGTTGAGATCGAGGCCTCTCTATATTTCACATATAGTATGGACAATCTATGCCTAATCCTCTAGAGAGTACTAAAATCCTACTAGAACCTTTAAGGAACGATTTCGTACCAGCTAAACTCATGCAAACCTCAACAAAAGCTGTTAACTTAACAAATCAGTAGTAACATCACAGATTTAGTATGCAAGTTCAATACCAGACCATGAGGTTGAATGAAGAAAGGATGAAGTGGCCAACCTCCATAACTGTCCTTTGTCAATGAGGCTGTTAATCTGTAGACATAAATACATAATATACTTATGAATCTTAGTGAGTACATAGAAAGGAAATTATAAATGCAAACCAATTTTCTTATTCAAACCTTAGCTCCCCAAAGCACCAGCTTTCCATGGCTTGCAAGTTGTGCGACATATGCTTTGACCAAAGAAAACCATCAAATAAGGTACTGTTCTTATTGCCCGTAAAATAAAGGGTACACCTAAATGATCATTACTTAATAAAAAATTTATATCAATAACACTATCCGGATTAACACATAGGACCTATTTGATTCAATACATTCCTGTGGATAATATAGGTTTTCTGAGAATACACCATTTATTCATTCATGTGTGGTTGAACGAAAGTAAGGTAGGAAATATTCTCAATTTTTTTTTAAGACATCCCAAGTTAAAGCCAAGTGCACTTCAATTTTTATTGGCATTCCTGAAGAGTCTACTTTAAGTCCTGTTAATTTATTTCTTAATATCAAGTTTTTCATTTTATATTATGTAATCCTTCATTTTTGGATTACAGGCATACGGTTTGCTAGAGGACGATAGTGAATGGAATGATGCTATGAAGCAAGCAAGCGAGTGGGCAAATCCAGCTTCTTTAAGAGAACTTTTTGTCACTTTAATCTTGCTGTGTGAGGTTACATCTCCAGAAATACTTTTTGAAAATCATCAGAAAAGCCTTGGTGAAGATATTTTGTTTCGTTACAGAAAAACCAACCACAACCAAAGTCTCCAGCTAAGTGATGACCAGATAAAGAATGATACTCTTTGCGAGATTGAGAATATCATGGTTCGTAGGGGGAAAACACTTACAGATATTGAAGGTTTTCCTAAATTCAATATTTCTTCACAAGCATCCTATGGTAACAAATTGATTGCTGAAGAATTGGATTACAACTGCTTAGAGTTGCACAACGAACATATCAAACTCTATAACGGTCTCAACAATGAACAGAAAAATGTTTACAACTGTGTAACTGATGCAGTTGAGGCCTTGTCTGGAGGTGTTTTTTTTGTCTACGGAAGTGGGGGAACTGGGAAAACATATCTCTACAAGACTATCATTTCAAAACTCCGTTCTGAAAGTAAAATTGTTCTTGCAGTTGCTTCTTCGGGAATAGCATCACTTCTTTTACCAGGTGGACGAACAACGACATTCAAGGTTTAAAATTATGATACCTACAGATGAGACCACAAGTTGTGACATTTCTCATGGTTCAAAACTACACAAGCTTATTTCAAAAGCTGACCTTATTGTGTGGGACGAAGCTCCAATGACTCATAGGCACGGCTTTGAGGCCGTTGACCGTACTCTGAAAGACTTATTGAAACCAAATACTAGAGATTTTGGTGGAAAGACATTTCTCATGGGTGGAGATTTCAGACAAATTTTGCCAGTCATACCAAGAGGTAAAAGAATTGATGTTGTTAAAGCTTCGATTAACAAATCAAAACTTTGGAAAAAACTGCCAAGTTTTTCACTTGAGTGAAAACATGAGACTCAAGAGTGACGTGATGGACTATGACAATCATTAGTTACGTAGATGAGTTTAGCAAATGGGTTCTAGATTTAGGAGATGGGAACCTACCTGCAAAGGCGATGAACGAAGAAATAGAGCCGACTTGGATCAAAATACCTGATGACTTACTCATTTCAGAAAGTGACAACTCAGTTGAAGATATCATCGGTACCATTTATCCAGATTTGGTGAATAAGTATACAGAAGTTAAGTACTTGAAAGAGAGGAGTATTCTAGCAATCAAGAATGAATGACCGCGGTAGACGAAATAAATTCTGCAGTTGTTTCAAAAATTCCTGGAGATTTAAAAAGCTACTTAAGTGCAGACTCTCTATGTCCAATCCCAGGAAAGTGCGCAGAACAAGATGTTCTGTATCCAACAGAATTTTTAAACAGCTTGGAATTTTCCGGAGTACCAAACCACAATCTGAAGCTTAAGCATGGAGTCCCTATTATGCTGATGCGAAACATGAATCAAAGTGAAGGACTGTGTAATGGTACTAGACTCACAGTGACAAATATTGCTCCAAAAGTCATAGAAGCAACAATTATTACTGGAACAAAGATAGGAGAACCAGTTTTTATTCCCAGAATGATTATGTCTCCAAGTGACACAAAATGGCCTTTCGTCTTCAGGAGGAAACAGTTTCCTGTCAAAGTTTGTTTCGCTATGACTATAAACAAAAGTCAAGGTCAGACTTTTGATAAGGTTGGTGTTTATTTACCAAGACCAATTTTCACACATGGCCAGTTATATGTTGTTTGTCTCGCGAACCACCTCAAGAAAGGGATTGAAATTCCTAATAAAAAGGCGGAAAATGAACCCGGCGGTGCACAAAGAACATCGTGTATAAAGAAGTTTTCAATTCAATATGAACATATCAACTCAAGGTATGTCCTAATATAGCTATTTTACATTCAAGATGAATCACATACAAGATTAAAATAAAAACAAGTTAAATAAATATATATTAATTTCTTGCATAATACAATGGCATGGCAGCAGATCTCCTGGGAATTAGATTGATTGTCTCTTCTGTAGGTCTAGGATACAATTTGTAAAAAAGTGTTTACTTTAATCTAAACAGGTCTACTGGCGTTGGATATGGTGGTGCTGCAAGCGACCATCTAGGTGAAGTTGTCTTGGCTTTTTGTGGTGGTTCTGGAAGGAATTATGTTATTTTTCAGGAGCTAGAAGCTATAGAGAAAGGGTTGCAAAGATGTCAACTACATGGCTTTTGGAGAGTTGAAGTTAGTTCTAACTATTTGTTCAGAGAATATCAGTAGTTTGAATAGTTAATTTTTCCAGTCAATTATATTGTAAACCCTTATTGTAGCTGTTGTATTATTATAACGATTTGTTATTTCAAGTTGGAAGCCAATGCCCCTTGCTTAACAATTTAAGGAAATGTTAGAAGATATAAGTAAAGATGGAAAATGGATGTTACCTGTGCCAAATTCGAAAACATTCTCTTCTGAATAGTAGAACCCTCCCCTTGCTGTGTAACAGAATCTAATAGGTACCAGAAAAAAGAAAGAAGATGGAATGTAAATGAAATCAGTAAACCAAAATCAGTGACAACGTATCATGCTCTCTCCCGATAAGGTCATGTCACTATCTACAATGAAAACAGACCTTCCAGAAAAGTGTTGCCTACTGCAAGTAACTGAAAACCCCTAACTCATGGTGGTCTTAACCGCTGTATACAAGATGCATATGAATTTTTGCAAGTGCATATGACGCAGCAAGCAGGATGGCTTCAACTTCCTCATCATTGACCTACAAAGATGTACCACCACTAATTTAACTTCTACAAAGTGCATATGCCGCAGCAGGCAGTATTAGTGGTACTTTTACACTTCTTTACTGAACGTAACAGTGAATTCTGCTCTAATTGAATTAATAACAAGCAGATGATTACATAAGGTCGAACTCAACAACCTCCAGCTTCTTATTCAACTGGCAGCGAAACCAAAATGGTTCCACTACTTTTTGTTTTATTATTTTCTCCCTTTCATGTTGCAGTGGATAAAAGCACAGTTCTAAAGCAAAGAGCAAGAAAACATTCTAATCAACTTACTTTTTATAGCTCCGAAAGATAGTTAAGGACAGGGCCAGGTTATTATGGTTTCTAGATAATCAAAGAACTCAAAAGAGTATTTCAATAACATGACCAGGTACTCAACTGAGCCTTGCCTAATCCAATTTAGACATCAAGAACTGTGTTTTCAAGGTGCTATGCATATCCAAATAAAGAAACTTAAATTTAACTGGGTAATGAGAAAAATTTCTAAACTAATCTACTTGGTTTTACCTTCCAGGTCTCAGAATCTTGAATTTCCCTGGCACTGACAGGACCACAAGAGTTGGTCCAGTACGTCCCAAAGGTAGCAAACCACCATCATACACACATGCACAGTGCTCCCAAAGGTTTACGAAATCTCGGATGCATACACTAGCTGACCACTTACATTCGCACCGGTAAGGACTAATGCACTCCTCGAACCACGGGCAATGGCTCAAAAAAATTTAGAATCTGGGACACAAACTCCTATGCTGTCCAATCCTGGGTTCAATGATTTCTCAACTATACTAGATTAATGGTAAACCTTAAGTAATTACTAAGTAGAGTCTTTCCACACACTATGAGCAAAATATTAGTGTGCCATGTAGTGACACACTCTTATTAGAGTAGCAACTGACAAGTACATGAGGCAGATATACAGACGTGAAAACCGACCAGAGCTGACAAATTACTGAGTTTTCACGTGTGGTCAAAATGATGGGTTCGCACAATTGCTCAATTTTAGTTACATTTACAGCGATAGTCCAAGTTTACCATCTTATACAAGGTTACCATATTTTTCCTTAAATCATAGCTCTGCTGACAGCAAATGATCTATCCTCTGATTGTAACTTCGCAGCAACAACTACTTTTCGCTGTCGAACAGCCAAGTAGCGGGTCTAAGGCAAGAAACATTACACTCAATACAGTATATACTGTATATAAAGGGACTCAGTGAACATCATATATATACTGTATATATATGATGCATCAGATATTGTATTTAATGTGACATAATGTTGAGTTTGCCGAAATCGGTACTTACTGTTTTTCATGTCCACACATATTAGTTCTGATGATTTTCTGTTGTGTAAGATTATTCTCAAGCTTGAAACACTCCCAAAATTTAGAACACCGAACACAGGCAATATCACAATATACATGCTAAGAATTAAGAACAGCGTATGCATATATGTTAGATAATCTTAAGAATAGTTCCATAAGCTTCCTCCATCCAAAATTTCTACGCAGTCTTCAGATAGAAACAAGTTATTTCTTGGAGGGCTGAGCAGCATTCCTAGGGCCATATCCTCCAGTAGCATTGGCATGTCAAACAATGCCTCTTCATCCACAAATGCCTCTCCATGACCACCAACACCGAAGTCATTTCTTGACCCACTCTGTACTAAATATGATTCGGTACTAGAAGTTGTGTGCAGTCTCATTGCTGCAGCTGCAGAGTGCTGCTTTATCTGATATCTGAGGGCGATCTAGATTTGGCGACTGGATATTGAGGAATCAGTTCAGGGAAGTTGAGAACAGCATCTTTATCTCGCTCACTTGATTTTTTAATGTTTGTTTATTTTATAGCTCCGAAAGATAGTTAAGGACAGGGCCAGGTTATTATGGTTTCTAGATAATCAAAGAACTCAAAAGAGTACTTCAATAACTTGACCAGGTACTCAACTGAGCCTTGCCCAATCCAATTTAGACATCAAGAACTGTGTTTTCAAGGTGCTATGCATATCCAAATAAAGAAACTTAAATTTAACTGGGTAATGAGACAAATTTCTAAACTAATCTACTTGGTTTTACCTTCCAGGTCTCAGAATCTTGAATTTCCCTGGCACTGACAGGACCACAAGAGTTGGTCCAGTACGTCCCAAAGGTAGCAAACCACCATCAAATATCGGATGCATACACTAGCTGACCACTTACATTCGCACCGGTAAGGACTAATGCACTCCTCAAACCACGGGCAATGGCTCAAAAAAATTTAGAATCTGGGACACAACCTCCTATGCTGTCCAATCCTGGGTTCAATGATTTCTCAAGTATAATAGATTAATGGTAAACCTTAAGTAATTACTAAGTAGAGTCTTTTCACACACTATGAGCAAAATATTAGTGTGCCATGTAGTGACACACTCTTATTAGACTAGCAACTGACAAGTACATGAGGCAGATATACAGACGTGAAAACCGACCAGAGCTGACAAATTACTGAGTTTTCACGTGTGGTCAAAATGATGGGTTCGCACAATTGCTCAATTTTAGTTACATTTACAGCGATAGTCCAAGTTTACCATCTTATACAAGGTTACCATATTTTTCCTTAATTCATAGCTCTGCTGACAGCAAATGATCTATCCTCTGATTGTAACTTCGCAGCAAGAACTACTCTTCGCTGTCGAACAGCCAAGTAGCGGGTCTAAGGCAAGAAACATTACACTCAATACAGTATATACTGTATATAAAGGGACTCAGTGAACATCATATATATACTGTATATATATGATGCATCAGATATTGTATTTAATGTGACATAATGTTGAGTTTGCCGAAATCGGTACTTACTGTTTTTGCGCGCTTCTTTATCTCGCTCACTTGATTTTTTAATGTTTGTTTATTTTATCAGTTACTCTAACCAATAACCTAGCTCTCTAATCGTAATAAATTTGTTCATCTTAAACAAGTTAGTCAACAATGCACATCACTCCTGTAAGTGAGTTTTTATTTAAATTTCTTATCAGTATTTGGAATTTTTAGCCCAATGCAATGCTAGAAAAGCCAAGGAATCCAACCCAGCCTGTCAACTTCAAGTGCAAAGATGAACCGATGACCATCCACCAGAAATCAAAGTCACATTTGTTAACGGAGTTGAGCAAGTTTTTGATGCTGCCAACACATCTACACAGAGCATTAGATAGATGATTTTGGAGAAGGGGCAGTATTTAGAGACTGAGCAAATGTATCGTGATAATAATGAGACTTGGCCTGTTATGATTCCTGAAGAAAAGATTAATCAGAGCTTTCCTCGAATCATAATTGTTAGGCACTTATTTGTTACATAGGGCTTAGGCATCAATTCAGGTATCTGGTCTGTTGGTTGTAATACAATTTACTCTCATGTTCACATTATGTTTGAAATACTGATAACCGATTAATTAAGCATAATTTATACTAATTGTTCAGTTCCAGTGTTGGCCCTTTTATTTTGGACATAATGTCTTTATTATCGGTTCTAGGTCTTTTACTATGCCTTGGAATGATTTCTTTAGGTATTACAATTGTAAGCTGTCCTAAATTACAATTGAATCGTGAGTTTTTCCAGATATCTATCGCTCAGTTTTCCAGATATCTATCGCTCAGTTCTTAGACAATTAGAAGTCTTAAACAATTAAAACTCTAAAACTAACACAACACTTCACAGTCTTAGAAGTATTAGAACTCTATTACTACCTACGGATGTTTATCCAAAAAACAACTATAAATCACAACCAAAAACCATACTCCACTAATCTACAAAGCTTCTCTCCTCAAATTAACAAAGGTATTATTAGAAAAAACAAGAACTATAAATATAAATCCTACGATTAATCAAAATATTTTGTCAGTTTCTAAATTCTTCTATTGTATATTGCAGGTTATTCTATAATTCAAGTTAAGCAATCATACAGGTACAACATATTCCTCTAATTAACAAAATTTATAAAGTAACATGTTCCTCTTTTGTTTCTTCAACTTTTGTTTATGTAACTTCTATGTAACTTTTTTTATTTAGGATAACATATGTAACTTATTTTAAATTTCTAATAGACTTTGTATCATACCTAGATTTAATTACACGCTACAGCCACAATTGCAAGTGTAGATTGTAGTAAAAATAATATCTCATAACTAGAAAATAACAAGGATAAATTTTACATACCCGTTCAAAGCATCGAATTCGTAATCCTTTGGGAGAGACACACTTGCTACCTCCCCACAGGACGCAAAGTGCCCCTGCAATGTGCTCTCAAACTGCCAATAAAGGATAGGTGAGAATAGTATCAAATTAAGCCCTATAACTTTCTTACCCTCAGGAAGAGGAACCAGATCCCGGGTCTGTGTCCACTATAACGCTGATCACTTTTCTGCCATTGCTTGCTGCCAATGAGGTATAATGGATGCCTCACAATCACCATTGCTAATTTTACATTTGCATTGTTTAGAGTATTTGTGCTCACAAGCCGTACGCAGCTGACTATTGTCTTACTATATTAAAAGCATTAGTTGGATTTCGTAGTCATGTTGTTATTGTGGTTTTTCTATTTTGCCCTATTGTGCCATCATTTTTTTGTTTTTACCGATGCCTCAAAATGTAGTTTATAGACTTCAGGTAACCTCCCTACTCAGGCCAAACACCCTAACCATAACATTTGTTTTACTACTCTAAGTGGTCATTTTTGAGTTACTTGGCTATATCACAGTAGATAAAAAAAAATGACTAGACCGCCTAGAGGTCGTCTAGACCCGCCTAATCAGTCGACCTAGACCCGTCGAATCGGTCCACAAATTTTTTAAATAATTTGGGCATAGGCAAGTCGGTTGGACACCGCTAGCGCCAAGAGACCACCTAGACCAATTTTAAGAACAGTGACCTTAGTAGTTTGCGTCACTCTTACAAACTGTGTGTGGGCGTAAAAAAGAAATATCAAATTAAGGCCCAATCGAACGTGTCAGATCCAGTTGTAATATGACAGCTGTAAAAAGCTTACTAGCTTCGCTTCAAAGCAAAACCGTGAAACACATATAAATACCCGTGTTAGAACTGACTGTATACTGGGTGGCACATCAGATGCAGTCTTTGAAGGTACATCAGGTGTAAAAGGAGTCACATCAATCCCAGTTGCAGTTCTGGAAGCAGTGAGTTTTATCACAAGACTGTGGCAAGCAAGACACAGTCAGTTCCAGTACCACGCTGGGTAAACTCCTACTCCTGCCTTCCCCATACCTCTGCCACTGATGATGATTCAAATATAATTAGCTCAATCTCTTCTGGTGATGCGACCCTGCATCTCAATCCAGTTTGACTACTTTCCCTATGGTCAAGCTGTTTAACTCCTTAGCACAAGCACTAAACAATAATAATACCTTTTTGAACTGGACGTGAATCTTATGCCAGTCATCAAACTTCAAGATGGCGGTGCCCAAGTGTCTATTTGTGATTTATTACGCAATAATTTCTCAATCAATATATATTGATATTTTTTTGTTAAGGAACTAATTCACAATGTTATAATATTGTTTCGCAGGCATTACACTATGGAAAATAAATACACAGGACTTGCCGAGCTCAACCAAAAAACAGACAAGTGTATAGTGAAAGCACGTGTCAGCAGATTGTGGTTCCCTTTTAATCCGTTGAACAGAAAACAAACTTTTGGAATAGACATGCTTCTCATTGATGAAAAGGTCAAATATACATTTAATTAATAATCACTTTTTTTTACTTAATAATTTAATTTTGTAATCATAGGGAGATCAAATCCATGCCAAGGTACATGACAGCCTAAAAGACAAATTTAGAGAAAAACTGGAAGAGGGAAAAATTTATACTTTTGAGAAATTTGAAGTGGACAAAGAAGACAAGAGTTACCGTCCTGTACGATTTAACTGCAAAATTTTGTTTACAAAAGCAACTATAGTAACTCCTACCAATGAAGATGACAAGAGTATTGAAAATTACAAGTTCACTTTTGTTGAATTCGAAAAATTCCTTGCAACAGAAGATGCCTCAGCATGTGACTTGAAAGGTATTTTATAAACTTATTATCTGTTGTATATTTTAATAATGCATATTCGAATGATCTAACAATATTTGTAATACAGATATCATAACAATTTTGAAAAAAATTGGTAATAAAAAACCACAAGGTTTTAGAGAAATTACTTTGGTAGACGAAAGGTAAACATTAATTCATAAGTACACAATTTTTTCTTCTATTATTAAATTGTATTTGACAATTTGAGATAATTAACAGGGGTTATGAGAAGACCGTGGCTTTATGGGGAGAAATGTCTGATACAATTGCTAATATAAGCAATAAGGAAGAAAATGTTATTGTCATTCTGACATCCCTATTTCTCAAAAAGATTGGAAGTAAGTTTAAGCTTTAACATCATCTTTGTATTAGTTTCCAAAATAATTCTTATCATACTAAACTATTTCCAATTTAATAGTGCAATTCCAAGTATGTGTCTCATCAAAGAACAAAAGCTTTACATAAATTTGGATTTAAAATATGTTCATGAAATGAGAAAAAAGGTAATTTATGATCAGTTTTATTTACAAAATTTTCAATTATTCATATTTTCTATAATGATTCTCTTTTTCAATTGTGAAGATTTGAAGACCCTGATAAAAAAATTGGAATAGAAGAAACAGACAACGAAGAACCAATTTCATTAGAGGAAAAAAAATGAGCAAGGACAGGGATAACAATAGAAGAACTCATAAGATATGGGATGGAACCAACAAATCAGGTTAGCCATTTACTATTACATTATTTGTCATATATTTTCAATATCATATGATTTATATAGTTAGTTTTGTAATCTATGACTTTTACAGGGGAAAAGGTCTTCACATGCAGAGGAAAATTTGTTAAGTTGTTAGGGACCAACTGGTACTACTGAAACTTTATGTTAAATGTACTATAAAACACGTTGATAGTGGTTCGAAACATACATGCACAGATTGTGGAGCCAAATATTTAAGACCAAAAAAAGGTAAGTCTTCCAACAAATGTCTAATAAAAAGGATATTGAGTACAAATATTCTAAATGTTTTAATTCTACGATACCTTTTAAAACTACGGGTTGAGGATGAAACCTGAAATGATCAAGCTTTAAGTAGCTTTTGGTAACAAAGCGGAAGATATTGTGAAAGTACCAATTGCAAAAGTTCTTGATTTAGAGAAAAAGGCAAGTAAAGCATAAACACATTTAATTTTATTTCAATATTAAATTATTATTAACTATTTATTATATAATTTGCAGGGTCAAGATTTTGATGACATTCGAAAAGAACTTGAAAAAAATACTGGTAGTCATTGGATATTTCAAGTCAAACTCAATAAATATAGTATGCATGAAAAGTTTCCATCATTTACCATAACAAATATGGTATCTGAAGATAATAAAGATGTTGAATCAATGACAGAAAATGCAAAGGTATGTTCAAATTTTATTAGAATTCCTCTTCTAATATTTTATTTACTATTTTTAAGAAAATAAATAACCAATATATTGTTATGTTAAAATGAAGCGTGATTTCCAAAGAAATTACTTGAAGAAATTCGACCATCAAAGAAAGCTAAAAAAATAAAGAGTAAAGTGATGAGGACACAGAGAGTATCAAGCAAATGAAGAATCTTTTGGAGAGGAATAAATAATTCTCAGTAGTTGAATAATTGTTTTTCTTTTATTAGGATTTTATCTTAATCATTAAGATATTATAATACATTCATTACTTTTTTGATAATAATGTCAGAGTCGAGATCATTATATAGAATGAAGATAATGCAGTTCAGACTCCGATCCCATTATGATAAGTAGCATACATCTTTGACAATAAAGATGTGTTATCTATCACACATAAACCTTGGAAAATTATGATATAAATATTCAATATCAAATAATCCAAAAAATAATCCAAACAATGCTCAAACAATATTTAGCTTTTTTATTGTTAAATCTATCTTTTACCAATTGATAACCTCTAATTTTGATATCTATCTAATTTAGATTAGTATTAATTAATAAGACTTCTAATCAAAGTGAAATATCTAATTTTGATATCTATCTAATTTAGATAAGTATTAATTAATAAAACTTCTAATCAAAGTACAAGTCCAACCAAAAATAAAAGCTACAAAGCAAAGGTACCAAGATTTTTTTTTTTTTTTTTTCGTGAATTAATAATTATTATTGTACTAAGATTATAGTATTATAAGATTATAATTTTCTATCAATAGCTACTAAGATTATTTAAAATACTGCAGGTAAACCACATGGATACCATAGATGTGGACGCAACTAATTGCGGATCAATAAATGCTGGAATGATGATTAGTGAAACATTAAATGATGCGTGGAATACAATTGAGCAAAATAGACTCTGTTACTACAAGAAAAACCAGAATACTATTTCTTATGAAGACTACATGGGATTGACAGATAAGGTAAGTTGACGTGTGGTATAAGGATTTCAAATAAATAATTAAGTTAGTCTATAAATTATGATTAAAATTGGCAAGAAATAATGCAGGTCAATACACCACTACGACATTATTCAATGATACTTGAACAAGAAAAAATCGATATTGACTTCCCAAATCATTATATTTGGAACAAGAAAACAAAGATATGTCAAATGTTTTTTAAACAATTTTTTTTTATATAGTTTAATTTTTATATAAAAGATAAGTTACTTGCCGTAGTATTCTAAGGATGGCTTCTTCATCGGGGATAACTCATAAGTGAGTCCCCTATTGGGGTACAGGTCAACTATGAAAGATAAGAAATTCATTCCTCTTATAGATGCAGTTGCCTCTTATAAACATGCATGTACAGTAAAAGTCTTATTCAGTTCACCAGTTAAACATAATGACAGAACAAAATTACCGCATTAGCATTATGTTTGTCAATCCCAGGTATGGAAGTCACCACTCTGAGAAATGAATCCATCCTCTTGCTCCCTCTTTTGAAACAACATATCACATTTTTCAGATACTCCTTATACAGTAAGAAAAACGAAAAATTAGGTTAACCCACTAACCTCAACTTTCAATTTAGAGATAGCATCCTGCCGCTTACAAACTGCAATACAAGTTTTCATTTGGGAATTTTTAGGTGAATAATTAGTAATAAAGATTCATTTACAATAAAAACATCAAGGGACACCATCTTACATGTATATAATAACTGGAATGAGATAATAATTGAAAGCTAGCAACTTATAATTGGATGCAGAGCAACTAATGCAAAAACAAACACAAAAATCAGAGTCATTGAGATAAAGAAGATTTTGAGTCTCAAGCCCTGCTATACAAGTTTCCTAATAAATTATTTATCAAGCGGAATAAACTCTCTAATTCCAACATGTTTACATGCTTGGGATTTTCAAAACTACAAACCATGTCCACAGATCTGCACCATTCCTGTTATATGGCTTCACAAATGACAAATCCTATAGTTTGTACGAAACTGTTGACTGCATTGTAAGTTTTTATAAGAAACTAGCATTTTTCCTATATTTCCTAATGAATGCATCCTTTTCAGGTTTGATGCTTCCTTAACAATGGGAACTGGATGGGCTGCTGCTGGGAGCATAGTAGGGAACAGTGGAGACAAATGAGTAGGGGCAGCAGTTAGGACGTTTAGAGTTACAAATGCTAAAGAAGTAGAAACGTAAGCAGCCAGAAGTGGTAGTAAAGCTAGCTAGACAGTTCGGAGGAACAAAATTTGCTTTTGAGGGAGTGCGTGGAGGTCATTACGGCTTTTAATGAACCAAGATGTAAATGGGCACTGGAAGCCCTTAAAAACTCCATTCAGTATTTAGTTTCAATAATTTTAGTCTTTTTAGATGCGTGAGTAGAGACTTTAATAGGGACGCTACTCTGGCTGACTGGGCGAACCATCAGCTAGGGAGAGATGATCTTTCAAAGTGTATGCTTGAAGTGAGTCTAATTTATAGGATTAACTATTATTACACCTTAATTAGATGAGCTATAATAACTTAAGAATCAAGCAGAATTAAAACGTTTTATGGTTTATAGACATATCAACAGTATAAAGAAACTCCACTAACCAGAATTGCTCATCTTTTTTAACCCATGCGTCGTTCCATCCGTGAACGAAATCCAACAAGAGAACAACTTGAACAAGCAAAAACATTCCTGAGCCAAATTTCGATCCCGATTCTGCATTTATAAAAACTAACAGTAAGCCACAATCCAAGCAATATAACATACTTGAATACATACTCTAACTAAAGTGGTAACAGAAAAGTCAATTTGTAATAGAATATATGTAAGAGAAATAGAGGTTGTCTCATGTAATTCCTGCCACAAGTTTTTAGTGTGCAACTTCTAACAAATGTTTGTTCTTATCGAAACTTACAATTCAAATGCTTGATTTAGTCTGACTCATTGTAAGGTCATTAGTGTGCAGTAAGAAATGCTATTTTGAAAGTAAAGTTAAGGGATGCTTTAAGAAGTGATATGCAATTCAAACTAAAAGAGGGTGCCCTGGTGGAGGTTGCACAGGTAAGATCACACGTCTTACTGTCAAACTGTATATTATCATATTTATGACAGAATGCCATTTTGCAATACAATCCTCCATTTACACGTCGCAATGCGATTGCACTGGAAGTTGAACGGAAGCAAGACTAGGGGCCTCACCTGTACAAATATCAAGTGCCTCATCCCCAATTCAACGCACTGAATATACATATGAAAATGCATACGACACACTTAGACTCAATTAGCTGGGATGTATCTATGTACATAAGTACCATGCCCCAGGGCTGGGGGTGAACTGAAGGAGCTCTTTACTATAGCTGGCATGTTTATGTTTCTTATATGTTTAGAATTTTTGTGATTGTGATTCATAAGTCTTCATAGAGCATGCATTGAGCCGTAAGACAATTCCTATTTCAGATATTGATGGGACTAGGATTTCAATTTTTCCAAAAACATTTCATCTGGGAGTGCAATGTGTGAAGCTTGGTATAACTCTAGAACACCACCTGTGTCCTTTTGATATCCTTCAAGTGTATTCTTAAATACCATCACTTTCCAGTTTATTTCTCACACGAATTTGAAATACTTCTGGATCCTCTGTGAGCAAAGGAACACCAGGAAGCATTTTATAAATCAACGCTGAAAAAAGGTTCTTGCAGGCAAAAATGTGAATGACTGTAACACTGGTTCTATTACAGGTTAGTCAACTTCCCCTGTACATGGTTGTTCAACCAAGTAAGGCCGTATCCTCTTTTTCTCTCTTTTATCACCAACCTTCTTCACCATTAACAACTATATAATATTAGTGTGGTTACATAAACAACGTAGTTAACTCTTCAGTTAAGAGCATGGCATCTAAATCATTTTTGAAGACAGGTAGCTCTATGTGCGTATGAATATTTGAGATATTTTTTTTTATGAAAGTACAGAATCAGCATAATAGCGATCAGTACCAGGTATGCCATCCAAGCACCCTTCCCAGAGATCAAGCATAGTGCCATGAAAGGGTGTCTGGGTGACTCAGTGTTTGTAGGGAAACAAGTTACGATCTATCATAGATTATTATTAGTCATAGACTTATATCCATAAAAAAGATATAGTTATTGGTTTATAGCACTTTTCAAGGATAACCCAACAAAAAGAGAGTGAGAGTTTAATGCAAACCTTAAGGAGAAAATAGAGCGATGTTGGAACTAACAATTCCCACAAGCAATTCATGACATCCACTTGCCTAGAAACCAATATCTACAAAAGCCCAGTATCAGTTCACAAAAAATACAAAGGAAATCTACAAGAGAGACAAAAATTAGAAATAATCACTTCAGTGGCTTAATTTCAATGCAAGTCATCTCCATGCCATACCTTACCAAACCAACATATCCAAGTTCCTCAAAAACATAATTTTGTCATGTAAAAACCAGTTTGATAACAGGTGATTGGCAACTCACTTGAAATAAGAACGAACAAAGGAATCATTTTGCTCTGTGGTCGGGGGCGCGATAATCACATAGAGATTTCCGAATTGCCCTTTCAGCTTCTGTACCTTGAGTAACATCATGATGTCAGACCGAGCTCAAGGAAAAACGGTTAGAATAAAAGAAATAAACATATTACCTGCTAAAGATGGAGAACATGCAGTCAGAATCCCAGTACGTCACAAAAACAAATGCTACTGATAGTCTACCACAATTGAATATGAAATCCTGTAATCTTAATTTCCACAACTATAAATGAAAAACAAATTTGACATATGTGAAGAGAAAAAAGAAAAAGCACTTACTGGCGATATAGGGACGATGTTAAGTCGGAATGAATTTTCCCTGAGAAAGGAGAATATCATAAAGAAATCCTTTTCGCAACAAAGAATCCTATATGACCTTTAAATACTGTGAGGAAGAGCTTACCTTGACATAATGAGCAATCTTAACACAATAAACAGGAAATTCAGTGTAACATTTTAAGGCTCCTCCTGCTTTCCAAGTTTTAAGGACAAAGTCCAAAGAGCCGCTGTAAGGGTACTTTCCAGTCGCATTTTACTGCATCTTTTGTATTTGACTTTTAACGTAATCAAAGGGCAGACTGCAAGCCGAAGCGAAGAATCCCAAAACAGCACTTGCTCCTAGAGAAGCAAATGAAACAGGAACAGTTCAGCAAACAAAAAAGCGTTATGCATGAATATCGACTTGAAGTCAAGCAATTGTTTGACACCGGTGTCTCGCAAGTAAGACTTTGTTTCAAATTTGCATGTAGTTATATTTCTTTGGTTTATGACCTGTTTTGTCAAGTTAAATTGTTGTACATTTACTACACTTGGTATTAAGGATATTGATTTGGAAGATGAATCTATAGATGTCGAGATACTTATACAATGAGCAAACTGACAGAAAATTTGATGATGTTTCTTACGAGTTTGATAATCTTATCAAATGTGCAAAACAGAAACTTGACTGAGTAATAAATTATTATTAGCAGACATATATTTTCTATTTATACTACCATACATTGAGAGTGAAATCCCACCTTTCTGCCAGAAAGTTCACTTATCAGACAATCGATGCGCTTTTGGACCTCTGGAAGTGCAATACGTTTAATGAATCGATCAGGATCTATCCCAATAGGAAACTGAAGAACAAAAGCAAAACAACCAAGGAAAATAAGAGCTGGGAATAAATAAGTAGATATTCCATATACCATTTGAAATTCTTGAAAAATGTTAGTTCCTTTATAAGTAGAACGGCTATTAAAAAGAAATTTGATCATAAGAATCATAAACAATCGAGGAAAAATGTATACTGAACTTACTGCTGCCACCCGAGTCAGTTTCACACAATCGTCTACTCCTTCAGGTGTGCCTTCAAGCCCAAGAATACGATTACAAGCACTTACAAAGTGTCTTGCATAATCATATGTCTGGAAGCTGGAATAATATTTATGAGTTAGAATCATTGATGCCCTACAAGCTTGAGTATAAGGAAACTAGATAGAGTAACACATTCATCCACATAACTCACGTTATGAAGAATAGATCTAAATGGAAGCATGAGATGCAGTGAAAATTAGAGCAAGGAACTCTACGTTAAGGGCCTTCTGCCAATATAACTATATATTAGAAAACTATATTTATATGAACACATAAAATGAGATGCAATTATGCTATAAAGTTTATAGATATTTTACATATCTATCCCAAAAATGGACACTTCTCATCTTGGAACAAAAAAAAGTTATCCATGCAAAGGCATTTCTAATCAAAATTAGAGCATTGTCGTTGAATATACCAAACAGAGTACATTAAATTAAACAGTACAAACAAGGTTTAACAAACTTTGAAGTTCGTGTGAAAAAAAAAATCATGACATACCCAACCAAATCAGCGTGGAGAACAGCATAAAGCAGCTCTTTTCAATGCGGAAGTATTATATAGACTTCTGAAGAAGGAAACGAAGTATGAATAAACCAACCAACTTTCATTTCACTGTTGTGCTTCTTCAGGTATTCAGGAAGAAACATGAGATGGTAATCATGGCACCAAACAATGTCCCCTGCTTTATAGTTTTCAATTACCACTTCAGCAAAAAATTTATTTGCAGTCTCATATGCCTCAAATTGAGACTGGATTGTGTCAAGACGAAAGTTCTCACTTGAAATTTCTTACTCCCTCTGCTCTGCGCGAGACGGTTGTTGAAGTGCCTAACGTAACCTACAAGGATACGCATTTAGAAAATTTTGAAATGGACGAATTTAGAAAACAAGCGAACAAGTTCAAAGAGATAGTAATACATATATAAACATATTTCTTCTACACAATTTATGGATCACTTGGATGTTTTTTTTTTTATTATTCAGGAGTTTCAAAGAGATATAGTGCGAGCTACTGAAGCATTTACTACACTTGGTATTAAGGATATTGATTTGGAAGATGAATCTATAGATGTCGAGATGCTTAATTCTATGGATGTTACAGGGATAAGGCCTCAAGAACTCTCCCATTCCCGCATAGACCTTCTATAAGAGTGTTGTTTTATAGATTAATCATATATTTGAAGTGGGATATTTTTTCTTAGCAATATGATAGTCATAAAGTCTACAAATTAACTACAAAAAGTTAAAAATTACGAAAGAATAAGTTATTATAAAAACAACTTAAATTAGTAAATTAAAAATTACTTAAAAGAATAAGTTATAAAAACAACTAAATTAGTAAATTACTTACCTGCCCAAGCTTTTTCCGAACCTTTTACGCCTTTTGGCAACCGTCATAAGTTCATGCAGCTTTGATCTCAAAAACCCTAGAGACAATTTCAGTGGAAATCGACGCGGTGAATATCCGAGATAACCTTGTCGTCGCCATTTTGAACTTCAGGCCATTTAGGATTGCAAGTTATGAATAGATCAGAGATCCAGCCCATCGACAAATCGCAATAGCCTTTGGTAGTTTTCGGCAAAGATATAACGTGGACCTCCGTGAAAGAAGATGGTAAAACTATTCGCTTCCAACAAAACCTGGTTTGAATTCAAAGTAATCGTATCAACTAATCCTTGATAAAGCCCAAAGACGATTAGTCCGCCGGGTTATTTCTAACCCATCAACTCTAATCGGGTTTTTACAAAGACAAGAAGAATCAACAATAAGTTGTTGTTTCAAGCGCCCACCAAGAACAATTGTTTTTCCTTCTTGTAGTCTCATTTGCAACCTGAAGCATAGAACTCCCCTCATGCTTATGTTTGTCCTTTTCCCAACTTTGACATTATTCCGATAAGGGATATCAATCCCTGCACTCGCTTCAAGATGAGGGAAACAAAAGGATATTGTAATGGCCATGAAACTTGGGTGCAATTCATTTATTCTTTTCAGGCCATATCCTTTTTTGTCCACCACAATATCACGGTAATTACCAAATTCACTCTCTTTCCTCAACAATTAGTCAAAAGAACTTCGGATGATGTCGGCATGTTATAAAGTCTTCCATCCTTTTGTCTTGTACTAATAAGCTTTATACTGAAATCACCTACTTCAGACTCTTTAAACCTCGGTCCTTTGCCATTCTATAAGTCTCAGTGAAGTTTGTTTGTATTGTTTAACATATCTATCAGTCCCTTCACAATATTTGAATCCAACTCTTCTTCGGATTGTTGTCAAAATTTTCTTACTAAGAGAGTTCATTCTATTCACAACTTCATTATCGCGATCATATATGTAAAGTTGGGAAAACTTAGGGGTAAACCTTCGGTGGAAGCAAGGTGCCAATTTTGTGGTGGTTTTGCCCCTTTTATCTTGTAGACGTAAGGACCATGACCATTGTTTATTGATTCTTGAACATCACCTCCTCGTTGATGTGAAAGCAAACATGTCATTATATACTCGATATTTTTCATAAACTTTTTGATCCGGGAGCCTTAATTGCAGTCCATAAGCTCATTTAAAAAATCAGGTGTATCTTTCAAAAAGGTAGTGAACTTTCCTCCTCTCCGCAAAAACATATATAGAGAACTTTGGATTTTTAGGATTTTTCGCTCGGTCATTCCTTTCTTCATACCAAACAATGGCATCATCACAATAAGGACACACTAATGTTGGTTCTCCAAAATCCAATGGTTGGAAACAACGCCTGAATTAAAATGAATGTTAAAAACTATAACTAATAATATAAAAAATAAAATAATATTAAAAACTATAACTAATAGTATAACTAATATATTACTTACTTTCATGCAAAACTTCACTTGGTTTCTCATGGGAAACTGCAATTTCCATATGGTCATTTGTATCGTTTTCATCTTCTACTTCTGAATCATTCCTAATCGATTTGAGAATCGTAGTCATCGTCACTTTTCCAACACCGCCCGGGTTGATATAAGTGATTTTTCGGGAATAATGGTTGTCATCGCTTGTTTCACCATCACAATTAACATAACCATGAGTTTCAACTGGGTGGATTTCTCTATTACTCAATATACGTCTCCTTTTATATCGGCTATTTTTTGCTTTTTCATTATTCGATTGCTGTCCATCCTCTGTATAAGAATAAAACATGTTAAATACAACTTAAAGCCAAGTAAAAATGAACAATGAAGAATGTCTTACCAAGTTCATTAGAAAAAAAAGACGGTGAAAAAAAACCATCAAGTTGATATTTAGTGGATGTAGCATCTGTTGACAAAATAAAAAAACATTGTAAAGAAAAGACTTATACTTATTTGATTGCCATGAAACTTTGGTGCAATGAAGAATGTCTTACCGTGTTCATTAGGAAACGATGGGAACTGTGTTTATCTTTTGTATTTGACTTCGACGATTCCCCGAACCAATTCTTTATATTATCTTCTGAAATTTGACCATGTATTGACAATTCGGTTGTCAAGAGTTTGATTTCTTCCTTAGTATAATATGATTTTTTATTAAATGCACTTTCAAGTATCTGAAGTCGTGATCATTTGCCAAGGACCAACGTTTCTCATAAGAAACTTCAACTTCAATATGGTCATCCACTGTATAAGAATAAAACATATTAAGTAAAACAACTATAACTTAAGTAACAATTAACAATAAAGAATGTCTTAACATATGTTGACAAAATTATAATGGAAGACCTTCCACTGGTCCATTCTTTCTGGATCTCTCCCGTTTGTTATAAAACCACTTATGCACATTTGTTTCTGTAACCTCACTATGTTCTTTCAACTGATTTGTGATATCTTGGATTTGCAGTTTAGTAGGTTGATTGAAATGATTGAAGGTCTGCTCAAAGATTTGAATCTGCATCGTTGTAGGACTCCAACGTTTTTTTGTCGTCATCTAACAAATTAAGGCATTGAAAAATTAAATTAGGGAAATTGTCAAGCAAGGTAGAAGTCTAATATAATGGAAATTCTATTATATATGGACATATATACATGAAGTGTTTTTGTCTTAGAAGTCTAATACAATGCGAACTCTATTATCTTGATTTTGTCTTAAAAAGATTGCTTTTGTTTGCTCGAATGTGCTGCCTTGGGGCATATTTAATTGATAATGATCTTTGCGTGCTTAAGCCATTCTGTTTTTCACACTTTGCTTGCCCATCTATTCTTTTGGAATCTTTGTGTAGAATGTGCTGGGTGAACAAAAAGAAATATATTATTGGAGGTAGTATGACAGAAATGGACCAAATTAAATCTTAGGAAAAAGATCTTTTAAACCCCGCCCCCCTTTTTGACAATTGAATTCCATAATATCGTAATTTTTTTTTTACTACTACTCTAAATCATATATACCCTAAATCATGATGAGGATGATGAGAGTTCTGGTGGTTTAATTACTCATTCCCAATCTTACCATCCTGCTTCTTTACCAAACCCACCTGCTGGCTTTGTTTTGGACCCCAATGGAAAGGTTGTTTTGGTGTCGTCGAAGCGGATAGTTACCATTGTAAGTTTTTTTCTTTGTTTTTAAAATATATAAGTTTCGTAGTTACTGATTAATACATAAGCTACTATTGGCAGGTTGACTCTACAAACAATTTGCCATTGGAGTGTGTAATAAGGAGAGTGTTCAGAAGTTCTCAAGGGGATGACTGTATGTTGTTGTGCCCAGTTGATACATAAGTAGTTTTGTTTCTAGAGCAGCTATGCCACTTCTTTTTTATGTAAATTGTAATCGATGACTTTACTCATGCAGGTCTGTTCAGATCTTGAAGAATTACGAACATCTTTATAGGTGAATGATGAGGAAGTTGAAGCTATCTTGCCTGCTGCGGCATATGCACTTGCAAAAATTCATATGCATCTTGTATACAGCGGGTAAGACCACCATGAGTTAGGGGTTCAGTTACTTGCAGTAAGCAACATTTTTCTGGAAGGGCTGTTTTCATTGTAGATAGTGACATGACCTTATCGGGGAGAGCATGATACGCTGTCACTGATTTTTGGCTTTACTGATTTCATTTTACATTCCATCTTCTTTCTTTTTCTGGTATCTATCAGATTCTGTTACACAGCAAGGGGAGGGTTCTGCTATTCAGAAGAGGATGTTTTCGAATTTGGCACAGGTAACATCCATTTTCCTTCTTTACTTATATCTTCTATGTGGTCCATGTATCTTAGAAATTAGTTTTACCATTTCCTTAAATTGTTAAGCAAGGGGCATTGGCTTACTCAGGGTTCAGCTTTTGATCCAACTTCTGAAAAAGATTCTTTCCACTTCTTGATTTAACTAACCTCGAATCTGAGTGAGTTGAGCCCATAACTTTGTGATGAAAATTTAAAGTCTTTTCTCCTTTTCCGAGCTTATCAACTGTGCCTCTGCACTTTTTGGCACCTAGTGGCTTAAGGTTTTTGGGTTGAGTCAATTAACTCCTCTTTCCTCTTGCTAAAGAAATAACCACCTCCCTCATCCTCATGGCTGTCATCCCACTCACACTATCGTAGATTGAGAAAGAGAGAGACCTTGGCAGATACATCTTGTCTTATATGCCATACGTAAGTGTAATAAAGCAAACATGTTGAATAAGGTGTAAAAAAATTCTTTTATTCTTGACCTGATTGGGTGTCCAGTGATTCTAGTGTCTTATAAAGGAATTGTGTTTGTTTTGGTTGAATTTGTGGGAGGGGTTGATTGACACCCCGTTTGTGTTTTGGTTGACCATCGCTTTCTTGTAGACATAGCTACGTAGTAAGAAGAACTCAAAATCATGTTGGTGTGAAAGAGATAAGGCTGTTAATCGTTAATGTAAAGTTGTTAAGAGAACTCGCTGAAATAAGACTTGATATGTTAAATTTGTTATTAATGATATCTTCTCCCAAAAACTTACAACTACCTGTGGGAAAATATATAAATAAGTCAATAACTTTTAGTAGTAGTCTCAAAAGGGGTTAATCTCTTTCACGACATCTGTTTCTCACCACTGACGTCATACAGATCTTGCAAATGGTGCAAGTTCCTGATCTTGCAAATGCTTTCTTTTGAAAACTATTAATAAAACATAACCTTGCAAGTCATATCTTATTTTAAACAATATGGTGTTATGTTCTTGAGGGTTTGTACTTTTAGGTGGTTCACGATATGAACATGCCTTTTTTTTGTTTGCAAATGATTACAGAACTCTGGACAGATAGCTCCTTTGGATGTGATTATCAGACTGAAGGAGAAATTTCGTTTCGTGTGTCTTGCTAGATGAGAGCAACTCATTTGGGGTGCTTGGAAGTTTTGGTAGAGATCTTGACTGAACATTACGGTGTTCCAGTAAGTTTGAAATTCACTTGGTTCAATTGATAAGCTGATATCTCAATGGTGCTCTTAGTATATTTATTGTTTTGTTATTGTAGGTTGATAAGATTGATATTATAACCGCTTCCATGGGATATGCACTGGCTACGGATGGTGGATTTTGTACTGGAAGTGTTAGAGTGGTTGATCATCAAGTATGTGCTGATTTAGTTTTTGATTAACGTCTAGCAAACAGGAAATGGAACTTTGAATCTTCTTAGAATTTTTATCGCTATTCAAAACTTTCCTCTATTTAGGTTTTGTCTTATAGAGGGTGTGATTGCGGTTTCTGGTTGTCCATTGTCTCTTTTGAAGTTGTTATTGTCATTTCCCCGACTTTTTCCTATCTATTGGTTTATGAATAATTTTTTTTTTTTTTCTTTGATGTTATGAAGTTTCATTGTCTTTGGCAGGATTCTCTTGAGATTCCTTGTTGCAAACCAGTGATCATTCTAGACCAGCTATTCCTCTTTCTGTGAAAGCCATCTACCAAGGCTGTCAAAGATTTGCAGTCCTTTTTATTTCTGTATTGCTAAATAAATTGTTGATAGCTCTTATGATGTAACACTAATTCTACACTGGGGACATAACCTTAGTTCTTTAGATGCACCGTCATTAACTTTGCATGTTCCATTATCATTGCAGTTGTGGAATTCTATAGAAATTTAGGATTCCAACCAGATCCAGAAGGCATTAAAGGCATGTTCTGGTATCCAAGATATTAACCCACCTTATTCAAGGTCTTGAGGTGCTTTAATGTATCTGCAACTTGTGGAACACATTGCAGTGGGAGCACTTGTAGATGTCACTAAGTTAATTGTATTTCGTGCTATAACTTATTTTGTTGTATAATTCTTTTCAGTGACCAATGTCTATCTCTTGTTGTAATCTAGTATCTTTCGGAAAGCCATCCATTGCCTATATCTTACTCTTTAATTGGTACTTTTCAGGAAAAATACAGTGATTTCCTTAACTATTTTTCGACTTCCGTTTTTCTTAACATTGTCAAAAGCTGTTATAGATGCAATTGTTATCTGTCTCGTGACACAGATAAAGCAGCATGGCACTGAGCTTCTAGTCTGTATAATCACCACAAAAATCTTCTCAGAAATGCACTATAGTGTAAGTTTGACGCAGTGCAGTTTCATTCTCTTGGTGCACCCACCCTCCTATAACATTTCTCAAAACAGTTGATGTGACCAAATTAATTAAGTTCCATTAGATGAATTGGAATCCAACTTCTTGTACTTTGCACTATAGAGATTGAAAGTTTTCATCATGGAGTGAGTCATATATTTTTAATCTCTTTTGTCCAATAGTTGTCTATTTGAAAATTGCAATAGAAATAGTCGTCTGTGTTTATTTGTCTCTTCTCAACGGTATTACATAACTGCCTTTACGTCGACTACAAAAATCAGCAAGATAATGGATTTGATAGTATTCACTTTGAATTTAAGAAATCCATTATCAGATTTGGAAATAATAACAGGACACCTGAGGGGTCAATAGAACGTGTGATGACTGTGTCATAGTTTCTTTGGAGCTTATCAGTTCATGAGTTGAAAGCTTTGGAGTTTGGAACAGGTACACACCGGCTTGATGTTGCATAATAAGAAGAAGACTTCACCAACCACTACGATGACTTTTTTTCATAATTACGTTAGCTTGGAGTATATAGTTCTTTTGTCTTCACTTTCAATGAACCTGAAGAGGCACCTGAAGAGGCACCTGAAGAGGCTTGCGGGAGCTCTACCAGCTTCCTTTTGAATTCTTCCATGTCCATGCCACATCTTTTTCTAGTTACCCTTTTGATAATCAGTTTCTTCAAAACTATGGCTCTCTTAAGCAAAACCTCCATAAATGCTAGGGGATCCGTACACATTCTTAGTTCTCCAATCTCAAAGATTTTCACATAATCAAATATGCTCTGCAATGGCATGTTGTCTATCCAATATTCTTCTTCCGTTTCTGGATTCATGTCAATCTATTAAGATGAAAAAAAAGACATGAAATAGCGCTCAATTGTTAATAACTGACTCAACTAAGGATGTACATGTACCTCAACCTGGTAACACAATGTAGGATGGCCTTCCCGAACTTCCTGCATGGGTAGGATAACCGTATTCAGTAATAAGGTGTACAATGTAACTTATTATCAAGGTCACAGTGTGAAAACTCAAAACTCTCGTTCCAGTGTACATGCTTGATATAGTAATTTAAATAGTTCAAAGCCAAAAACTTAATTGATAAAGAATAGTAGCAGTAGCAAATAACCTGGAGTTCTGAACGGTCACTGTCATTGCCTTTTATAACTAACTGATCAGCAGCTGGGTCAATGACCCTATTCCATGGCCTTATAGTGAGAATCCCAGCAAACAGCGCATACAGATCTTCTCCAGCACCCAATTTCATGCTATTTTGCTTTATTACATTAGCATCAGCAAATACCAATGCCTGCAGGATCAAAAAGATGAAAGGGAAATCTTAATAAGTTTCTTTTAGACATACATGGCATGCAGCTCGAGGTGGAACTTGAGGAAGTGAAAATCTACACTCTGTATTGCAATAGTCTAGCTCTCTCAGATCAATGATGTTGTATAGGTTGTATCTTGCTGATTTTTGTATTTGCCCCAATGTAAGTATGTGTGTCTTTTGTACGTTCTCTATATTGTAGATTCATGAATTCTCGAAACCCCTTCTGTCAAAGTTCGAACTAAATTTTTCGAGATTATAGATTCAGGAATTCTCCAAACCATTACTGTCATATTCAATTCTCAAAATTAAGATACCACGTTTAATTGTTATTCAAAAGATAAATGGTAAAAAAGGGAACAACAATTATTGGAACATAACCAAAAACAGAACAAATCATAATTAGTATTTGGCCCTTTGACAGGAATTAGGATTTTGGGCAGCATTCTGAATTCAGATAGGGAAACATATTTACCACTTTAAATGCTCACACCACACACATACCTTTGAGAACAGAGGAGGATATGGGGAGTGGTACACTTAACTAATTAACTAATGATTAATTATACAAAATAATTATAAGCTTGGAAAGTGTTATCAAAGAAAGATTGGAACTTCAACCTCCAAGTTGGGTTGAGATCTTGCTTGAGCATGATGTTACACTACTCGGCCAAGACATCCAACCTGGTCCAAGTAGGTTGAATCCCCAACTCTTGGTCGCCAAAAATTGGAACTTCAATCTCCAAGTTGGGTTGAGATCTTGAGGATAAGCGTCATGTTACACTACGCCGCCGCACATCCAACCGGGTCCAAGTAGGTTGAATCCCCAACTCTTGGTAAGTAAAACCAAAACACTAAACTTCCAAAACTTAAACTTTGTCCGGGCTTTATACATTCTAAGAATTCTACAATTCAATTGGTGTCCTACGTTGTTTATGAGAGCGAGGATATGAGGGGAGTGGTACACTTAACTAATTAACTAATGATTAATTATACAAAATACGTATAAGCTTGGAAAGTGTTTCAAAGAAAGATTGGAACTTCAACCTCCAAGTTGGGTTGAGATCTTGAGCATGATGTTACACTACTACTACTCGCACATCCAACGGTCCAAGTAGGTTGAATCCCCAACTCTTGGTCGTCAAAAAATGGAACTTCAATCTCCAAGTTGGGTTGAGATCTTGTGGCGTCATGTTACACTACTCGCCTCGCACATCCAACCGGGTCCAAGTAGGTTGAATCCCCAACTCTTGGTAAGTAAACCAAAACACTAAACTTCCAAAACTTAAACTTTGTCGGGCTTTATACATTCTAAGAATTCTACAATTCAATTGGTGTCCTACGTTGTTTATGAGAGCAGAGGATATGAGGGAGTGGTACACTTAACTAATTAACTAATGATTAATTATACAAAAACATTATAAGCTTGGAAAGTGTTTCGTCAAAGAAAGATTGGAACTTCAACCTCCAAGTTGGGTTGAGATCGAAAGCATGATGTTACACTACCGCCTCGACATCCAACCGGTCCAAGTAGGTTGAATCCCCAACTCTTGGTCGCCAAAAATTGGAACTTCAATCTCCAAGTTGGGTTGAGATGCTGAATGGCCATGTTACACTACTTCGCCAAGACATCCAACCGGTCCAAGTAGGTTGAATCCCCAACTCTTGGTAAGTAAACCAAAACACTAAACTTCCAAAACTTAAACTTTGCGGGCTTTATACATTCTAAGAATTCTACAATTCAATTGGTGTCCTACGTTGTTTATGAGAGCAGAGAGGATATGAGGGGAGTCGTACACTTAACTAATTAACTAATGATTAATTATACAAAATACATATAAGCTTGGAAAGTGTTCGTCAAAGAAAGATTGGAACTTCAACCTCCAAGTTGGGTTGAGATGCGCGAGCATGATGTTACACTACTCGCCTCGCACATCCAACCGGTCCAAGTAGGTTGAATCCCCAACTCTTGGTCGTCAAAAATTGGAACTTCAATCTCCAAGTTGGGTTGAGATGCGCGAGCGCGAGCTTCATGTTACACTACTCGCCTCGCACATCCAACCGGTCCAAGTAGGTTGAATCCCCAACTCTTGGTAAGTAAACCAAAACACTAAACTTCCAAAACTTAAACTTTGTCTGGGCTTTATACATTCTAAGAATTCTACAATTCAATTGGTGTCCTACGTTGTTTATGAGAGCAGAGGATATGAGGGGAGTGGTACACTTTAACTAATTAACTAATGATTAATTATACAAAATACGATAAGCTTGGAAAGTGTTAGTCAAAGAAAGATTGGAACTTCAACCTCCAAGTTGGGTTGAGATCTTGTGAGCATGATGTTACACTACTCGCCTCGACATCCAACCGGTCCAAGTAGGTTGAATCCCCAACTCTTGGTCGCCAAAAATTGGAACTTCAATCTCAAGTTGGGTTGAGATCTTGTGAGCGTCATGTTACACTACTACCTCGCACATCCAACCGGTCCAAGTAGGTTGAATCCCCAACTCTTGGTAAGTAAACCAAAACACTAAACTTCCAAAACTTAAACTTTGTCCGGGCTTTATACATTCTAAGAATTCTACAATTCAATTGGTGTCCTACGTTGTTTATGAGAGCAGAGGATATGAGGGAGTGGTACACTTAACTAATTAACTAATGATTAATTATACAAAATAACGATAAGCTTGGAAAGTGTTCGATCAAAGAAAGATTGAACTTCAACCTCAAGTTGGGTTGAGATCTTGCGAAAGCATGATGTTACACTACCTCGCACATCCAACCGGTCCAAGTAGGTTGAATCCCCAACTCTTGGTCGCCAAAAATGGAACTTCAATCTCCAAGTTGGGTTGAGATCTTGTGGCGTCATGTTACACTACTAGCCTCGCACATCCAACCGGTCCAAGTAGGTTGAATCCCCAACTCTTGGCCGTCAAAAATGGAACTCAATCTCAAGTTGGGTTGAGATGCTGGCGTCATGTTACACTACTGCGCCTCGCGACATCCAACCGGGTCCAAGTAGGTTGAATCCCCAACTCTTGGTAAGTAAACCAAAACACTAAACTTCCAAAACTTAAACTTTGTCCAGGGCTTTATACATTCTAAGAATTCTACAATTCAATTGGTGTCCACGTTGTTTATGAGAGCAGAGGATATGAGGGGAGTGGTACACTTAACTAATTAACTAATGATTAATTATACACAAAGCATTATAAGCTTGGAAAGTGTTCGTCAAAGAAAGATTGGAACTTCAACCTCCAAGTTGGGTTGAGATCTTGTGAGCATGATGTTACACTACTCGCCGCGACATCCAACCGGTCCAAGTAGGTTGAATCCCCAACTCTTGGTCGCCAAAAATGGAACTTCAATCTCCAAGTTGGGTTGAGATCTTGCGCGTGATGTTACACTAGCCTCGCCGCACATCCAACCGGTCCAAGTAGGTTGAATCTCCAACTCTTGGTAAGTAAACCAAAACACTAAACTTCCAAAACTTAAACTTTGTCCGGGCTTTATACATTCTAAGAATTCTACAATTCAATTGGTGTCCTACGTTGTTTATGAGAGCAGAGGATATGGGGAGTGGTACACTTTAACTAATTAACTAATGATTAATTATACAAAATAATGATAAGCTTGGAAAGTGTTAGTCAAAGAAAGATTGGAACTTCAACCTCCAAGTTGGGTTGAGATCTTGTGGCGTCATGTTACACTACTAGCCCCGCACATCCAACCGGTCCAAGTAGGTTGAATCGAACTCTTGGTCGCAAAAAATGGAACTCCAATCTCCAAGTTGGGTTGAGATGCGCGAGCGTCATGTTACACTACTCGCCTCGCACATCCAACCGGTCCAAGTAGGTTGAATCCCCAACTCTTGGTCGTCAAAAATTGGAACTCCAATCTCCAAGTTGGGTTGAGATGCGCGAGCGTGATGTTACACTACTCGCCTCGCACATCCAACCGGTCCAAGTAGGTTGAATCCCCAACTCTTGGTAAGTAAACCAAAACACTAAACTTCCAAAACTTAAACTTTGTCTGGGCTTTATACATTCTAAGAATTCTACAATTCAATTGGTGTCCTACGTTGTTTATGAGAGCAGAGGATATGAGGGGAGTGGTACACTTAACTAATTAACTAATGATTAATTATACAAAATACGTATAAGCTTGGAAAGTGTTCGTCAAAGAAAGATTGGAACTTCAACCTCCAAGTTGGGTTGAGATGCGCGAGCATGATGTTACACTACTACTTCGCGACATCCAACCGGTCCAAGTAGGTTGAATCCCCAACTCTTGGTCGTCAAAAATTGGAACTCCAATCTCCAAGTTGGGTTGAGATGCGCGAGCGTCATGTTACACTACTCGCCTCACACATCCAACCGGTCCAAGTAGGTTGAATCCCCAACTCTTGGTAAGTAAACCAAAACACTAAACTTCCAAAACTTAAACTTTGTCTGGGCTTTATACATTCTAAGAATTCTACAATTCAATTGGTGTCCTACGTTGTTTATGAGAGCAGAGGATATGAGGGGAGTGGTACACTTAACTAATTAACTAATAATTAATTATACAAAATACGTATGAGCTTGGAAAGTGTTAGATCAAAGAAAGATTGGAACTTCAACCTCCAAGTTGGGTTGAGATCTTGGCGTGATGTTACACTACTCGCCTCAGCACATCCAACCCGGTCCAAGTAGGTTGAATCCCCAACTCTTGGTCGTCAAAAATTGGAACTTCAATCTCAAGTTGGGTTGAGATGCACGAGTGATGTTACACTACCAAGACATCCAACCGGTCCAAGTAGGTTGAATCCCCAACTCTTGGTAAGTAAACCAAAACACTAAACTTCCAAAACTTAAACTTTGTCTAATAAATTAGTAGTAACCAATAGATTATGAGCAAGAAAGCAATATGCATGAACATAGCTATTACATACAATTAGTTTTCTCATATCCCATCTTCGGTTTATAGAATGTTATTATTTGCCAAGTTTGTTATCACCAATACCTATAAATACCAACCATTATAACCTCAGCTCTTTGTTAAACATCCCATTTATCACCTTCTTAATAAAACGTATAATCAAAATTGTTTAAAGTTTAAACTGTTACTTATATCTTCTCGTCCTATTCATCATATGCCCAACCTCATCTACAATTTCACTATTCAACCCACCATCTATTACTCGACACTGAAACTAAAAAGAGACACTGCATGAAGGGCTCATCTAGTTGATCGAGGTCAAAATCACATTAGAACCTCTCATTATCCATATTTTGTCTGTCTAAAATCTATTGCACGCCCCTAAATTATAAGGTGGGCAAGAAAAAAGCATCCACTTAGAACACTATATGTAATAAACAACACTAAAATGATAATAGAATAATTAATTAAAAAAGAAATTATTACCAATTGGTCGAAATAGAATCTTGTTAACAGTCTAGATGCATTCACAATCCCCAATTGTCGTAGCTTAAACAAAATCGCAGCGAGAGAGATAGGGGGAGAGGTGACAGAGTCATATTATATTTCACTGCAAAATTAAAAGATAGAATCATAGAATAAACGATCAAACAATGATCAAATCCATGTTGAGCATCAACCACAAATCCAATGAATTTTGACTGTACATACAATCCCATAATGACCATGAGAGGCATTCTAAATTATTTATGTACGGATGATTGAATAAATAGAAAGAAAGACACTATGGATGAGTGAATAAATAGTTAGGGTACATCCGTTCCATTTGAGGGAACTGTGAAGTAATAATAGGCATCAGTCAAGGAAATTTGAACTGTAGAAAATATTTCACAAATTTAAACAACAATTCAATAAAAGTTAAACTACTTGATTTTGTAACACAATGTGTTCATATGAGAAGTTAAACAAACCAACAAAGTAAAAAATTATAGAGGTGGTGAAAACACAAAAAAAGAGAAGGAGAACAGTATGCCCCATGCATGGGTTTGTGGAATAAGAAAACCTCACAAATCAAAATTTACGTTAAGTGGGAAGATGTCGAAAGTTTCCTCATGACTGATTAACAAATTTTCTTTACAGAGGCTTGGTCTACATCCATCCATTCAAACATTAAACTTCCTGAGTAATTAATTGTATAAATTCAATAGCGCATAAAAATGATGAGATCAAATAAACTTAAATAAACAAATTGAAATTAGTCAAAAGTACATAAACATAACAATTTAACATTCAAAACTTAACAATCTTTTAAGAATATAATTCAATATGAAGTAAGAATAATGAATACCTGGAATTAGAAGTGAAGAAAGAAATGGACGCCCATTCATTCTATGATCGAATCTGATATTCTCTTATCATCTTCATCAAGCCCTTGTCTTTCCCATACGCCGCTTCAGTAATCAATGGTTTGAAAGATAATTTGCATATCTTTAAAAATTAAGCAATACCAAGTTCTATTCTTGCAAAATAAAGACTATCCAACTTGAATTATAATCACTTTGTCACACATAAAAAGCATATTGGCCAAGATTAAGAAACCCACTTTTAATACAGAGAAATAAAGAGTGCCCAAATATCCAAAGATTTCATGCATGGCATCCCCATTTCGATCACTAAAAGAAAAATATACATACAACCTTAGCAATTAAAGCTATTGCCAAAAAATTAAAGCTTCTACCAAATAGTTCATAGAGAGTCCTTCTCCATATATACATATATAACAATATGCATCGAGAATAACTAAATACAAAATGAAATGCATTGAGAGTGATCTCACCTGTGGATTGTGTGAAGTTGGAGGACAATCAAATCCGAGAAATACAAGATCTTTGTGCCAATACTCACCACACTCACCACACTCGAGGGCATAGTCGAACAACAAAACCCAATTCCACATTCAAAGAAAGAGTTGGTTTGAACTTCCATTACAGGGGGCAGGAGCAGCAGCAGCCTCGACATCTTCGCAGAATAGCTCTCCCCAACGGTCCACTTCCAACTACTGAAGTCAATTCCACACTCAACTCATAAAAGCGATGCCACTGCTCTTTTCCCTCAATCAAAAGCAGAATGGACCGAAGACGCATACAACAGAGACAAATCGATAAAGGTTTTAACACCGAGGGTGGTGGTGGAGAATAGCAACATAGCAACTAATATCCATATTAGATATAGTACTTCATTCTTCTGCTATCGTGGCACATAGCAGATATGGCAAGCTGAAGGTAACGGGCAACTGGGCACACTCCGCAATAAGGCCTCCCCAAACTCCAACTCTGAAGGAAATGGCAGTCGTGGATTTCGATCAGGTCGCTTGAGTCTTGATGAGAAAGCTTCCCAAAACGGCACCACGCAAAAGGACCATCCCTCAACATTTTAAGAACCCACGAAAAAATCTCCCCAAATTGCCGTCTCAAAAGTCCACCCCGCCAATTCAAGGGAGGGTGCTACTTCTACCCAACAGGTTGGAAAATCATGGTATGGACTGTAGAAGGTTGTTCCAGCCACTCGAGGCAAGCCCGGGAGTCAAACCTAGATAGTGGGGAAAGATCTTGGGAAGAGCATGCATATCTCCTGGTGGAGCAGGAATCCATGACTGAGGAGCCTATTGTGTCCGAGCATTCCACGTAACAGCAATGAAATTGAGAGATGGTGCATCACATGGAGTTTTCAGCACCATTTTCATACGACCCTTCTCGCTTTCTATTCCCATTCGATGTGAATACCCCTCAGAACCTGATTCCACTCTCTTTGCCCTCTTCAAACGCCTCCGACACCCTCCTAACGTCTTTTCCAACGAGGTTTTGTCTCCCTACCGGTCTTAACAGACTCCATAGCCTTCAAATAATCATCAAAAGTAGGTTTGAACTCAAACTGTTTCTCAATAAACTTTCCACTATCAGCCAAACCATTGGCTACTACCGCATTTAAAACTTCGGTTTTCCTTCACATTCTTTCTACTTAGAGCAATTTTAGATACGGGGTTTAAGGGAACTCTCCAAAAACCTTGTAAAACTGAAGGATTGGTAGAAGAGTTAGTTTCTATTTGTGTAGATGATAAAAACTTCCCTCAATCAAAAGCAACATAGCAAGTAATATCCATATTAGATATAGTACTTCATTCTTACTGCTATCGTGGGATGTAATCAATTCTTTCAATCTATTTCTTCCTGCCTGCTCTTCTTTTTCTCTTGCAATAGGTCTTCTTTCAAATATGGCAAGCTGAAGGTAAGATTGCGGGGCACACTCGCGATTTTTTTTGTGCTTTGAAAACAAAATGTGAAAATGGGTGATGTGATTTTGAGAGAAAGGAGAAGATAGGATTTCGGATGTGCAGGAAGGAGAGATTTGAGGCGAGAAGAATGGGTTTTTTTAGTGTTTTTAATTAATTGGGACTCTTTTTTTTCTCTAATACGCTTTTAAGTTGGACACTTTACTTTTTATAAGTTGTTCGCCAATATTTTCTCCGTTTTTTTCGTGAGTAAAAGGGCACTTAAAATTAGCCTACGTGGACACCCTCAGAGAGCAGGAAAAGGGACTGCTATTATATATATATAAAGATGAGCACTTCATGTCTTCGAAAGCATGGCTACCTTTAAAATAACTATGAACTCTTCATGTCTTTTTTTTTTTCTTTTGCTTGGTGAACACTTCTTGTCTTGGTATATGTAGTTCAACGAGATGATAAGTTGGTGTCTGGTTGACATGAAAAGCTAGACATAATTTAGAATTTGTTCTTCAAAAGAGTATGGAATACTTCCTTAAACTTTAATAGCACAGGATCACGGTAGGGGTGTGCACGGGTCGGTTTTGGAGTAAAACCGACCACCAAACCAACCCTATCGGTTTATATGCTACAACAACCGATCCGAACCGATATTGTACACTTAACCGATCCGAAACCGAACCGACCAACTTCCAACCTACCCGATATCCGATCCGAACCGATTGTTTTAAGGTTTTAACCGTTTTTGATCGAACCAATTCCCTCAACTTGTGGATGAAACGATGAATTCCAAAAAAAAATTAAGGGCTGTATAAAAAATACAAAAAGCAAACACAATTAAAATGAGATGATGAGAAAAATAAAGCAAAAGAGATGGAGTAGAGAAGAGAATAAGATATAAAGGAAATTATAGACTGGTGGCGGCATGGTGGTGTACCGGTGGTGCAAATTGAATGAGAAATGGAGGACTGGTGGCAGGTGGTGGCTATGCCCTAACTAAAAAGTCAAAGCTCAAAAGCAATAAGGACATTAGGGTTGGACGTTTCTTTATGTTATTTATTAGTTCATTTATTTATCATATTAAAGGTCGGGTTACACACTTAAACGTGGGGGTTTATAGATCTATTGGAAACAGATGAAATTACATACACGTGTATGCTATATTATTCTGGTCGGTTCGGTTATTTTCGGTTTTGCAAATATTAACCGACGTCGAACCGAACCGACATAGTCGGTTATGCAAATTAACTATCCGATATTCCCAATCCAAACCGATTCTAAATGGATAACCGACCGCATGATTTCGGTTTGGGTCGGTCGGTCGTTATGTCGGTTAAGGCGGATTTTTGCACACCCTAGATCACGGTGATAATTCCTCATTATCTCAAAGATCTTTCTTTATATAGATTTTACAAAATCACAGAGTGGTCTGCACCCAACACATACAAAGAAAACCACTAAGTACGCACCCGAGTTTAGATCTCATTGGAACAATATATTAATTCTAATCGAGAGGAAGAAGCTTTCTAGATTCAAAGGAAGTAAACCAGATAATAAAGTTCGATGATTTAGAATTAAGAACTAAAAGATGGTGCCTATCAACATAGAAAAAAAATCTTAAAGTAAAGGAACAGACATTATGGCACTTTAATTTTAATATCTGCCATTAAACAAATGTCTCAGAAAACTGGAAACCATGACATATACATTACCTCCTGTAGAACTCAGTTGCAGATCGCGATCCATTGTAGCACACAAAATACAGCAAGACCAAAATCAATATGTCTACCATAGTTAAGAAACCTTCCAATTTACAAAGCTATATTGAAAATGGATATATATTTCACAGAGCACCGGAGAAAAAAAAACAGCTTTATTCAACACTTTCAGTGTTCTCATACCAATGAAGTTTGCTCATTAAAGGGGGGGAAATGACAGGTAATCTACAGAACTACAACTCGTAAAGATGAGTTTGAAGACCTTTAAAGCACAATAAAATTAAGTTTCTAAACATATATGCCGAACTACAAATTATCCATTTAATGTTGGAAATTAGGGTTAACATAACAGATAGTAAAACACGTCAAATCCGATAATACATAAAAGGATACTAAAAATATAGCGCTCCCACCAATCCAACATGTAAAGCCCAAAAGTGACATTGTAAAGGTAGATCTTGCGCTGAACCCAGTTCATTGCTTTAAAATTAAACAGAAAAGTGAATAATCACTTGACCTGTCAAAGAAAAAGGATTACATGAGTATTTGAGTTGGCATAGTAGCCATGTGAGTGGAATATGTTTGTGGACAAGTTCGCATAAGGAAAAACCGTGTGTGTGTGGAATATGTTTGTGACTGGGAAAAGAAAATCAGTCAAACTTTAAATAAATCATGAGACCAAAAGATAAAATATGATACGCACTAACAATGCACAACAGGGGTAGAATTTCACAACCAAACATTAGTTATTTTAAGATCACATTCACGGTGATTGTATAAAGATCGAACTTGCTGCTGATTGATGAAATAATGGAAGGGATAAAACAATATCCCCCTAAATAAGCCAAGGAGTCAACTAAAACATTGTTATAAACTTAAAATGACCATTAGTTAGACATCCTGAGTAACCTCATAATTCCGCAAAATATCAATGTGTAGTAATTGTTGATACATAGCATCTTCGAGCCACCCATCATCAAGAAACAGTGAAAGCTAGTACACTAGATAAATTTCTTTGAAGGCATCTGATCAGACAATGAGCTAGCGTGCTCAATACTGCAGACCTAATTTTACAACCCAGTTTAAAGGATGACGGCATGAACTTGTCACCTGAATCAGGACCAATGATGAGAGATGAACTTTAATTGGTGTCAAGTTCAATTAAGAAAGGAAAATAAAATAAGGAAGAAGAACTGGGATTCGTGAGAAGAAGAAGAAGAATCGTAACTGCGTCAAACTGTGAAGGGAGAAGAAGAAGAAGAATCGTAACTGCGTCAAACTGTGAGGGGAGAAGAAGTTGTGGGACAGAGAGAATGGAGACACACAGTAAAATACCTTTTAGCCTCCTACCCAAAACTCCTAAAGTTGGTCAACAAACATCACACGGGTGCTTATAAATTTTATCTTTTTGGCTCTGTAAAATTATTTCATTAGTAATATAAAGCAGGATAAGAAGGCCTACAAGAGAAACAGGAAAACAAAACAACCCTACGAATCCCAGAAATACAATCACAGTGCTTAGAATCACTACGGTACCATAAACAGTAACAATGAAAAATATGTGTGGGTGTATGCTTAGTATGTTTGTGCTGATTAATTCTTCAGGTTTGCAAACTATGGGCAGTTCTATTTGCTCATTGCATATCAGTGTGCTAGTATAGTGATTTAATCTAGTCACTTACTTATTGTTTCAAATATTAAAAAAAGATGAGCCTAGTCACCTTTAAACAAACAGTCCTCGTTTTGCTTGATCGAGTAACCCTTCTTAAAATGCTTTGTAGTTTCTGCTTCTGTTCCTGGTTACAGACCATAGGGTGGCTGCAAGGCACAAGGGCCTGAAGATTGACCACTCGATGCCATTAAACTATCCTGCAAATAGTGGCAACTAGATGCATATAGTAGGTACAACACATGTTAATCTTTAAGTGAAATCACTACACCTTCAAAACGTAAAACAAATTAAATCACATTCAACTTTGAAGCACAACCATCAAATTACAGCATCCAATCATCAAATTTGCAGCACAAAATCATGTAACTCACGCAATATAAAACGAAACACAAATGGATGCATCCATAGTAAAAAGTTATATTAACAGATTAGACAATAAGTTAGCGTCATCTTTCTAGCAAGGGTTTCAAATTGGGTTGGTCTTCAAGAGGGATCTATACCGTTTAGGTTCAAATAATCTTCGACCACATCATATGTCAATCGGAACCTATTCGTACGTACAGTTTTTACATGGGCAAGGACAAGCAGACCCGCCCAACTTTGATTGGGCAAACAAAACAAACTGCTTAGCCCCATCATACTAAAGTGTGGACCTCGTGTTTTTTTCGTCCATCCAATCTTTCTTAATTCGCTCAGACATTCTACATTACAACAAAGCACTTATGGTATGTTTATAGTTAAGGAATTTAAGACAAAAATAAACATAAAAGTTAACCTACCCATGAGGAGGGAGGGGGCTTCTAATTTTTATACCCTTGCAAACAATCCTGAACTGGACAACTCAAGTTCCAATCATCTAGATTGGTCCTCAAACAGGCACATGGATTACGTCAATGAGCTGATCATATGATTAGTACATCAACCGAGCTCTTGTCAATAGAGACAACATTATCTCAAGCACTTGGATATGCAATTTGTAATTGCATATCAAATACACAGACTAGAAAAATTACCTATCAAATACATACACTAGAAAAAAATAGTTCCTAATAAATTAAGTATGCAAGGCATGACAGATTGCTCGATTGCTACGAGTTAACAATAAACCAGTTTCAGTTCATAGCATAAAAAATATCTACAGTAACATGGTGTTAGTGAATCGATTTGGAGAATAAGGTTTGACGAGGTATTTCTATATATCATTTGTAGCCTTTGACATGAGGTCACCAAATAAATCATGCAATAAAGCCAAAAAAAATTAACTAGAGAATACACCCGACATGGTATCTTACATGATGATCCTAAGTTATTGTGAATGGTGAGATTCCATTTGACCCTTACCAACACCTCATGAATGACAAAAGGCATAAACCAAAAAAAAAAACCCTCATATACCATTCCTTTTTTTAGTTATTCGATCACTAGGTGAACATTTCTCAAAAGCAAGTAGACATAAAAGACCTTAAATAAATAAACTTTATACAAAACTTCAGTATGCCATACAAAGCAAAGCAAGCAATAATCTTAAACACAATTAAATCTGCAAAACTCGTCACTAAACTCAACAAATCATATAAGATGAAAATCCAAACAGTAAATAATAATGAATAAATGGAAGAGAGAGAGAGAGAGTATGTAGTACTCCACTCAAATCCCTAAAAACAGTTAAAGTAATAAGAGCACAACACAAGTGGGACACATTCACTAAGAACAAAGATAATAAAACTCATACACCATCACATACACAAAAAATAGTCCTGAACTATATGCTATCAAGATACGGATTAGTTGAAAACAGAACAAAACAGTCCACCGCAGAGTTTAAAGGGTGTTGCTATTCTCTAGGTGGGAAAAAATTGGATTCCAGACTTGTTCGGATCTCTACTCATTTTAAGGTAGTTGAATGAAAAATTCGAAGCTGTTAAAACGTTATCTCTTTACTAAACAAAAAGTCATGGAAAGTTTTTTTAGACTTATAGCTTGAAATTAAAGAGGAAATGAAAAAGTGAAATCACGAGATATTCATGCTTTTTTATTAACAAACATCACCAACTAACATCACTATTAAAAACAGAGATCGGTCAGTCAATGAAATCACTTTATGAATCTAAATGCTTACTATAACAGATTTTGACTTTGAATCAATCAAATCAAAAAAGAAAACACAGACAGACATAATTTTCATCATCGTCATCAAGTTTATTACTAATAATCAAATCAAACAACTAATATATCCATAAAAGATGCATCTTTGACCCAATAATTCAAAGTGTAACCAACCCCACGACCTAAAACCCAAACTTGCAATAAATCATACATAAATTTGCTACCTTGAGCAAATTGAACCCTCAATCCGCAAAGCTTGTTTGATATTTGAGGCGAATTTATACCAAATTGCACCTTAGAAATCAAAAACCAAATAACTAAGAGTTAAAATCACAACCAAAGACAGATTGTTGAAAATGAGATAAGAGAAGGCGGAGAACAAAGGAGTGAGAGAGGACGACTTACCAAGAGCAATCAAAACCCTAGCGGCGGCAGCGAAAACACCACTCTTTTTCCCTCTTCACTCGTTTCTGTTTTCTTTTCCTTTCTTCCTTTTAAGGCGGGAAGGCATGCACGCGCTATTGGCACCCCATAAAATAGGATTAGCACCCGTTTTAGATGTTATATAGACATATAGTGTCTTGAGGAATCACTGTTTTTACACGGCTGTTAGCTGTAGAAACTAGTAACTCGGGGCTGCGAGATTATGCGCACCCACCCACTCAAAAAATATTCTATTTTTATATATATAATTTTATTCTATTTTTTTATTTTTTTTATTTTTTTGTCAGGTGATTTAAACAATAAAAATTAATAAAATTATGCATTTATTTTAATTTACAAAACTAAAATTTAACTACTTAAGCAATTAATCCATTAATTGATACTACTATGTCTATATATATCTACATAATTTAGTCCACAAGTCTACAACAATTTAATAAATTGTTAACTTTCTATAATACTATAAGTCTATATAACCCTACTATCATGTGGAGAAAACTATAAAATATTAACATTAAAAGTAAAAAATTATCTTATTTTGTTTTATTTTATTTTTTTTAAGTGAAATTTTTATTGATAATAATAACGAGTTTTACAAATAATTATGATCGGACAAGCATGCAACAAGGTTTCTTACATAAAGTCCTTTATAAATTTGTTTTTGTGTTTTTTGTTTTTTTGGGGTTAAGGCCTGACGGCTTGTTTAAAAATTGAAAGTGAAAGAAATAAGGGCTACAACAATTTAACAAATTGTTAACTTCCTATAATGTTATAAGTTTATATAACTCTACTATCATATGGATAAAACTATAAAATATTCACATTTAAAGTTAAAAATTACCTTATTTTGTTTTGTTTTATTTTTTTTAAGTAAAACTTTTATTAATAATGATAACGAATTTTACAAATAATTAAGATCGGACAAACATGCAACAAGCTGTGCCGCAAGTTCTTTCTGAATTTGTTTTTTTGTTTTTTGTGTTTTTTGCTTTTTTGCTTTTTTGTTTTTTTTGGGTTAAGGTTTGACGACTTGTTTAAGAATTGAGAGGGAAAGAAATGAGGGAGAGTAAGGGTTTGTTATAAGTGATTATAATTATACAAAATGACTGGTTGGGTTTTGGATTTTTGGCTATTTGTTTTAGTCTCGTAAACTCATTAAACATTCAAATACACATTTGTACCTCTTTAATGATTTTGGATTCAAAATAACTGATAAATGATAATTTTATAAGGGCAAAGAGAAATAAACGTTGGTTTATTTGAATGTTTTTTATTAGTCTTTTTTCATACTTTTTTTTTTTTTTTTGTTGATTATATTCTCACTATGAAAATTTTAGGAGTGCGGTAGTGAAAATTTGTTAAAATAATTGGGTTGCGAGTCCTTATAGTTTGAAGATTTTTTTGGTAATTAGTTATGTGGTAGTGAAGTTTTTTTAATTTCAGGTGGTGGCACCCCCACACGCGCACCTCCCTTATATCCCATCTATGCTAGTAGCACAATCAAAAAAAGCGATGTCGAGAAAATGTAAACCCCTACAGCGGAACAACATAAATCATGGTGAAATTTTCCACCCTAAAGCGACTCACGAATAATGCTTGGCGTTGAAAGAAGTGGTGTGTTGCGGCCGAGCGAAAATATCAATATATCGGCAATATATTTCTCGGGTTTCGAGGTACATGATATGGAGATATTAATATATTTCGGATTGATATATTAATACAATTTCAACCCGATATATATGATATATATTGTTGACTTAGACCGTCTTTGACTGAATTTTTATAAAATCTCGATATTACCGATATATATCGGTATATATCGATGATATTTTCGATATATCAACTTATCCAAAAAAATTGACTAATCAACAAAAACACTATATATCAACCGATATATCGATATATCCGATATATTTTGGTTTTTAACCCCTCTTATATATTGACTACGGCAACAAGGGAATCCTCGAATCAGCTTCATTAGCTGGAGAGTTGTACGCCTTTTGGGAGTCCTCTTCTGGGCCTGGGACCTCTTTCTTCAAACTCTCGTGTCTTCCGTTACTACTTTTGCATGTTCTGCCGCCAAGTAGTTCAACTTCAGGAAAGTCATGATCCCAAATAGAGTAATGCCAGCTAAGCTCCTAATCGTAACAATCTTCTGTCAATGTCTTGCACTTTATCGTGGGCCAACAAACACACAAAAACGATGCTCCTAACAGCAAAATGTTAATTGAACCCTCCGCTTTCTTTTCGATATTCTCGACCTCTTTTATGAGGCCGTCCTTTCTGAGACGTAAATCATTTATGTTCTCTTTCTTTTGTTTTCCATTTCTGTTCTCTTTCTTTTGTTTTCTATTGAATTTATTTTCTTAGTCTACCAGTTGGCCCTATGCTAGCAGCATAATCTATGCTGAAACAACCAATAAAACTACATCAACCTTTTGCTAGCGTTTACAGTACATACGACAATAGGTGTTAATTTTAGGGAAAGTTCACCAATAAACCAAGATAGATAAATGACAATCTCTTATTTGCATAGGTGTTAATTTCAGTCACAATATTACACATGGCTATCGGACCCTGAACCACTTTGTCCGAAGGATTATCCTACAGTAAGAGATATAGATTTGTAACTTGCATAGATACATCATACATGAAATTGGCAAACCTGAAATTGGCAAACCACTGTTACATCCTTAATTCAAATATACATAGCGTTGGAAGAAAATGCATCAACCGCTTATTTGAAATAGTTAAATTAACAAAAGTCTGTAATATTGTGGATCAACTCTTGTTAGGAGATGCAAAGACAGAAAAAATGACACTTGCCTTCATTTCCATGTGATTATACTCATACAGTTCAACCAAAAGATACAATTTCCAATCGAGAGATGAAATCCACCCTTGTATTAAATCCTTCTACAAAAACAATTTGGAGCAATTATGATAAGTTATTGCGAAGGCTTCTTTGGGAGCCTCATTTTGTTCTCGTTTTGATCCACGAAATCGCCAAGAAGATCATAGCGGTATTCTTTGCACCCACCTTTAACACTACGGCGAGCTTTCATTACACCACCACTTTGGCAAATACAACTATTCCACTGCAAATATAGCCCTCGAGCAACTGTTGGTTTTACCTCCATTTTTCTTCTAATACCTATGACCACAAATCTTCAGAGGGGTTAGGATGGCATATGACATGGACCCAGTTCACTGAGAACAAAATAGACTTGAAAGCATGAATGTAAATCAATATCAATATCAGTCTAAACTTTTTTACCCATTATTTTCTGAAAAAGAAGATCACATGTTCACTAATTTTGAATGACATGCACAATGGGAATCACCCCGGTGAACAAACATCATATGCCTCCTGCATCTTAGTCACATTCTCTAAACTCAACATAGCAATTACAACTCTAACAGATTCCTAGCTAGAATTCCGTTTTATACCAATATACTTTAGACTTTGGAGCTTGGCAAATCCCAGGCAGATTTCCCACCTTCACCCAATACATCCTCAATGCACAACCAGTGATGAATGGAACGAAGACTATTGAAGCTTGAGATCATACACGGTGGTTAAAACATTGCAGCAAAAGGACTTCTTTTATCGGTATCACTAATCTTATTTTCTTGAAAAGAGTTCATCTCCATGCATCGTTATCTTCCAGCAATCAACTTGAAATATAAAAACACAAGCCTGTTTGGGCACCACTCTAAATTTATCATCACATGTCACTATTCCGAAAGTCTCTGCCGTTTCTCGAACCATTATACCACTTACTCCCAAGAAAGAACTTATTTTATACCGCAGAACTAGAAAAATCGCACCATGTAGGTGTGTGGAGAAGACATCGAGCTATTTGTTGTGTGTTCTGGGACTTTTAAAATTTTCGGACATAGAGTTTCCATGTATCATGCGATTGGCTTGAAAATGTCAAACCTCGGTAACTCTTGAGGCAAATCAAATGAACCACCGCTCCTATATTGTTTCAAGGACATGTGTCTTCTACAACGCTTTAAATGACTCACGAAGACCTAAAACATGCAACCGATGCACCACGTCCTTGTATAAAACCATCGATTATAATCCTATTTTCAATCGACATGCTTCTAGACCCACGCATGTACTACAGTGCTACATCGCCATTTTGGAAAAGCTCATGCAGAACATTATCAACCATTTCAAGCGCTTTAACCCCAACTATTAACAAATTTTCATCAACTGGTTGACTGATCGAGAATATGTAAGATCATTTGCTTCATCTGGTTTCCCAGAACTTCCCACCCCTGGCATATAACCAACAAAAGCAACGCACCCTTTCTTTGAGACTGGAGTTTTGGAGGTCTCTTCTTGCAGAGGAAAGCTCAAGGCATCAGTATCACATGCCAGAAGAGTAAGTGAATCAAAATTCTGTTTTTGGTCTCGGTCATGTTTGCGAAGTCTCTTTTTCATCTTCTGTTCTTGTTGTTGGAGAACCTCAGTTTTCGCAAGTGTGAATCTTCACTCTAATGCCTCTATAGTGCGTGTATTTTGGTCACTAGTCATGAGCTTTCCTTGCAGCTCACTTGTGTACGTGGGAAGAATTTTAAATATGGATAAACGTTTGAATCTAATAAAATGCATTTGGCAATCAGTTTTCTGCTCCACATCATACATAAACTAATTCCTAGCAGCTGTAAACTAAATGTGCCCACTCTAATGTCCAAAGGTCATACTAACATAGACACATATCACAGGTGCAAAAATTTATCAAAATAATGATATGCCCAAAGAGCTATAAGTAAATCACTAACTTCTGAATCAATATAGCTAGCTATGAAATACAATATTAATCAAATTGAAATGCAAATAGAAAGGATAATAAAATTCAAAGTAGAAGAAATACGCCATTATGAGCTTGAACCTTAGTTTGTTACTTAATTGTAAGGGAGAAGAGAAGAAAATGTTTTTTACTTTTATTACACAAGATTCAAAGTCCCAACTCGAACGGAATTACCGGACTGCCCTTGTTCTTTTCTTCCCTTTAGCATCGGAACTGATATTTTTTGATATATATGCAGCCCGTTTTTCCACCTGTGAAGTGGACCTTGAATTAAGGTGGTGCATAATTTGGCGGTGATAGAGAATACTGTGCTAATAAAATTGATATGCTTGAGAATGAATATCAATTTTTTGGTTGAAAAATAATTTTACCAAAATTTTGTATCCCTTCAAACTTGTGTAAACAGAAAGTGTTCGATACAGTTACACATCTATAATGCTATATGTGATGAACAACGAGTAGCCAATCAAACCTTAGATAAACCTTTTAAACAAATCACTGACAAAAAAGTATTTCTGAAAGTAAAGTTGGAAATCAGTAAAATTGGATTAAATTTCTTCTGTGTTTCTCAAATGAAGCTACAACATGTCAGCATAATAGCACAGAGTGCGTGAAAAAACTGTTTGAATACCTGCTTTCAGAAGATGTTCTGGGAAAGTAGGATGATTGAACCACCACTCCCCACTCCCCGTCTTCCATTAATAAAGTGATCCCCCTTCAAGACGGATCAATGATGCTTCAGGTTGCCTTGTACACCCATCTGTATCCAAAACAACAAGTGACCGTTCCATCAAGAACTCAATCACCTTCTGATTCAAGGCGCTTTGAACTAGTACTCTGCGTGTTTACGATGCTTTCACCCACTTTAAAGGATACATGATAATTGAAACTTATGCAGACTATAGCAGGTATGGTATTGAGTTAGACTGACCGAAAGTGTCTTTGATCCGAAAGCGGACTATGATTATATCCTTGTTTGAATGATCAAGCCACCAAGCAAAAGAACAGTATTTAACCCTTCACCATTAACTCTCACCAAACATGTTCACGTAAGCCCATTTAGCGGATAATGGTGAGATGCTTGGTATGATACCACCGGGGCAAGGGTTAGTGAAATTACCCATAGATTGAGACATTGTTACGCTTTCGCCCGTACATCCATTAAGGGCATTTTATTACACCCATGACTCACCACCGGACCACTCTTCTGATTAGGGAGCGTGGTTCAAGTGAAAGGTACAGTCTTGAATATTTTCCCATTGTTTGGGAACTACTTTCATGTTACACATTGTGAGATAGCCAGTACAAGAGGAGAGTACCTTCGATATAGCCAGTTGCATTAGCATACAAAGAAGAAAAATAGGGTCATTAACATTAGCATATCCTGACAAGTTTCAACTCTTTGGCATCAAAATAGCCAATCGAAGCATGCCTTGCTGGCAGAGTCTCAGAGGATTCTTAAAAACTGTAACCTTTGCAATATTTGGACCCACTAGTACAACATGTGCAATGCTAAAAGATTCACCTTTCTCAACAGCAAATTGCCATCCCCGTGTAGATATTGCAAACCAATCCTTCTTTGCAGATTTGGTCGCTTTAACTTCAATATATTCACTTCTTTCTGTGCTCTCCCTAATAACAATATCATAGGGTAAACCTGTTTCTGTTTCTTCATTGACCCATTTCACACTTGCCTCACCAACCTTGTCAGTGAAGTACTTGAAAGCCACAAACTCTCCCGTTCTCCCGTGAATGGCTGCCCTGGTACTCATTAAATTGCCAAAAGAGAGCAGCTCTCTCCCATCAAATTGGCTCCTTTCCAGGTTTTCTAAATCAACAAATGCATTAGTATTATTTAATTCTTTGGAACTAGAAGCAACTTTTCCAAATATGAAACCAGAACTCGAGATAGCGGTTTGTCTTCCCTTTCTCCCAAATCTGTAAAGCTAAAGCGGTGGTAGTATCTCTGAGTCATCTTGAATGATCCAAATCAACACCGGCTCAACAGAGGCTGCTTTGTGATCTTACGTGCAAGTGATGCCTTCGACTTGATTCTTTATCTCTAACATATCACTTGGTGGCGGGACCCGTAGTTTTTTCCTAAAACAGTTTTCGAGAAAAGTTAAATCACAGTGCGATCTTCCAATCGGGCGGGGAGGCCAATTAGTATTGACACTTGATTTCTTCTTAGACTTCAACCAGTTTTGGTTATCGGTTGTGGGACGAAACAAAAGTGGGCTGGTAATTACCATCATCTATCTTCGAGATAATAAAGATGAAATGAACCAAACAAGTTCTTCATCCGGAAGCTTTGAAAATTTCGACTATTTACAATGAAGAACTCGTGCGCTCCTCCGTGACTCTGCCATGGTTGTAATCATGTGGAGGAAATTTGCCAAGTGTAGTTCGGAGCTCCATTGAAAAAAGGCGGAAAGCTCCATGAATATCGATGTGGATTTGAGGCACGATCTACGTATAAGTTGTTATCCTCCGCAACAAGTTTTAGCAAAGAAAATTGTTGAGTAGAGGATTAAGAAGCTAAACAATTCAAATCTATTCGGACTTACGCTTGCTAAATTGTAAGATAAAAAGAAAAAAACAAAAAGACCGGGTTCTACTGACTATATGCTAGCGACATTTGTTAAACCATATGTAATGCACAATTTTCAGAAGTAACTTATTGCAAAATCATCCGAACAAAAAAGTATAGGAGAGCTGTTAGGTTCTTTACACACTTGACAAAACCAAAAGGCAAAACAGTGACCCTAAGAAAAACAATGTTTAGTCTAACGAGAACTAGAACATGGTTTTCGTGATAATCCGAAGTTCGGATCGCGATATTACCCGGTAGGAAAGCACTTGCGGGATAGTCGTATTCCTATGAACCCGAAATCATATTTGAATTGACTATATACATAGTGAAAAAAATGTTTCAACCAATGAGAACAAAAACATAGTTTTGCATACTTTCGAGTTTAGGATACACATATTACCACGAGGAGAGCACATTCAACTTGTGCAGTCCACTATATGATCCATCGTAGAGTGGAAAGAGAGAATGTAGATTTGTTTTCCCTCCATTAATTTGATTCATAGTAGAAGTGGATCAAATATTTCCCGCTTTATTGTAGTTAACTCATTATTTCAAATTAGGATAAGATTCATCACAACCAAATATTTGCTATGTTACATTGACACGGACACATATGTCCGAATCTGACACAGATACAAAGTGTCTGACACGCCAAAATATAAAGAATTGAGGTATATTACATATGATATGTGTCCATGAGTGTCCGACACGGACACATGGATACGTATCTGACACAGATACTGGACACATGAATGAATCCTTCTAAACGTCCCAAGTACATTTGGGCCTTGCATTATGCCACTAATGGTTTTTTGCAGACATATTGGGCGTCACACATCAGCTCATTAATCCTTCTATTGTGGGCACAAGTATGGATGGCCTTTGGGTCACATAGGTCTATACAGCTTCCCTATAAAATTTTATTACCATACCTGGGCTTGATCGTCTTGGTTAAGGTTTCTTACAACTGACTGCAGTTTTGAACAACAAACGGTGCTTACCAAAACAAAGAAAATAACATGCAAGTTAAAACCAATTACATTTTCGGGAAAATGTTTTTACATACGTACATTGCGCAAGTATTCAGTTTCACCAAAACCATATCCGATAAGATTAGCACAAATTCACAATACACACAATAAAAAATAATTAAGAATCATTTAATTGCATACTGCAGAAAAGGCAAAACTTTCGGTTAAGCTTTATTTGATGCCTTTGTCACATCCTTTAAAAGTATGGCGATAAAACAAATTTTCGACAACCACAATCCATAGGTCGCATACGTTGGAAAATCCAGACTGCTTTAGTTGAATATACTTATCAGGGTGTAATTTGTAGATATAACGCTGTGCATATGGAAGAACCCAGTTTACCAATAAAAGCTTTTTCTCTACAGTCAACCGTACCATAGAATATGCTTCACGAGTAATGACCTGACAAAGCAACAAAATATGTGTATAGATCAAGCTCAAGTACGAAAGATTTCTTCAACAAAGTTTTTCATAATTGAAAAGTAAGCAGCCTGCATGAATAGAATATACTAAGACAACCAATGACTACACTATTTTAAAATGACACTACACGATTAAAAGTTCATCTGAACATGTCAAATCCAAGAGTAAATGGACTTCCCAGAAGAGACACATTGGAGATGCAGCCACCACTACCTATCCTACATTTTCGGCCATCGAAGGTTATCCAAGTTTACCATTTTAAAAAAGAAAATATTACCTCTGACAGAGAGGGAACTCCTAATTCTTTCATTAGCCGTGATATTTCTGCTGGAAGCACCTCTTTTTCATCACGACTAAGTTCCCCAAAGTATAAGACATAGATATTGTCAGAATGTTTAAATTGCGTCCATAGTTCCATGTTATCGCACCAACATACGAGTCCAAAAGTTGGATGGAGTGAAACCCATTTATCCTGCTTTGTAGGAAGCTCTGCAGTCTCCCGTTTAAGAAGGCATTCTCTCAGGTAAACAACATCTTTCGGCTCCAGTAATCCAGACTTGAGATCATTAGCCCACTTCATAAGAACGTGTAAAACTTGAAACATGTGATAAGTCACTCAAGTGTGCCAACCTGAAACGTGATACAATCTTAATTGTCATAGAAAGCATACTTACAACACTAGCCGCCTGTGAAGGCAACACAACTTTTGACATCTGCACCAAGATCTGCATGTAGCTCCAAGAAGGAGGGATCTCGCACACCTTGCACTCAGTCACAAAGAAGTCGTGAAGGCCTTCATAAACATGAGAAATCGTCTTGCTTGAGGAATAATTGGTCTCATCTAATAAGCCACATTGAAGAAGCATCTCTTTTGTCAAGTCCACAGAACCAGTTGGATCATGCCAGTACACTTCATTTGTTGATAAAAGTTTACCAGATATTTCATCCCCATGCCTAGATTTATTTGCAAATGGGACAAATATATTATTATTATTTTTATTTTTTTATTTTTTTTCGATATTAGAAATGGGACGAATATAGAGGGTCTGAAGTAAACTCTTTTGCAATTTATGCTTTTGCATAACCCATTCCATTCCAGATGAAAGCATAAAATTTGGACATTTGGCCAATGTTGCCACAAGTGAGACAGTGCCCTTATAAGTGAAAATTGTAGAAAAGCAGATGCAGAGATGACCAAAACAATTGTAGATTAAATAAATAAAAAAGTTGTTTAGGTACCTGACAATAACAGGTGCCTCAAAGCTATGCAAGACTCGAAGAACTTCTAAAGCATCATCAATGGTAACTCGAGTCTTCAATCCTATGTCACTTAAAAAAAATCTGTTTCTCACCTGCCACGACAAAAGAAGATTCTATAAGATATAGGTCATGATTCTTGAAACCAAAGGGACTTTCATTGGTTGTCAAACTATAATAATGAATAGGAGATTTGTTAGATATGATTCACCAAAAAACTGAACCTATCACTATAAATAAATAAAAGAAAGGAAAAATAAAATAAACAAAAAAACTTGAGTATTATGTGTTCCTATTAAGTACAATTCACACACTCTTCTTCTCCACTTTCTTTTCCCTATATTTGACCTTGTTGCTTTTCTACTTTCTCTTTCATTCCAACTTATAAATCTTTCATCCATGTCACTGGTTATTTTTCATCAAATGGACAGCATAGCTTGCGCCAGTATAAAATTGTAGCAGGAAACTTGCACAAGTTTATATGGATTTGTGGCTGCTGATCTGCTAGCCAAACTTACGCCTTATCAGCTAAAGTGAAAGGAAACAATCTAAGCAAGACTTGTTTGGTAGAGACTATGGATGGTGAAATGTGGTGCTACTTGCTGAATCCTACGGAGGTGATTGTAAGGTTTCTCATTGTCTAGACCATGATAAACACGTAACAATCCAAAAACATTAGGCTGGATTGAAAATCGCCAACAATATCTTCGAGTTTGATACAGGAAGAAAGTCCTTCTTGTAAGGCCGTATAAAAATCTGAAATGGGCTTCTCAGTAAGATTGTGAATGTCATATAGAGAGCAGCTTCACCCCGAAGGATTTAGAAACAACTTACCCGACTCATATTTTAACCCTGGTTGGAATGTTCTCATCTTTCATGACAAAATCAACTTATTAAACAAGACATTTTACTCATAAGTATATAAATGTTAAACATGTAACAACAACCACTTATTATATATATATATATATATATATATATATATATATATATATATATATATATATATATATATATATATTAACAGACGTATTCACATGATTCATACATATTTCTAACATAATACGCAAATAATAGTCCATTAGCTACGACATAATAGATAACACATGTGAATCATACAATAGTTTATTAATATTAGAACTTGTTAACGCCCCGTAAGTCCGCCAAAGAAATGAAATGGTCGTTTCAACCCATGGACGTCCCGAACTCCAGAAGATATTTGAAGTATCTTTTACACAGGTGCAAAGAACTAGGCCTAGTACTGGAACGGGATAGAACAGGAGGTGCTTGCATTGAAAAATGATCAAAAATAGAGATAAATCACCAGCGCACGCGATCCTCAACTCGTGCACGCAATACAAAATGTGTACAGTCGACTCAAATTTTTACAGGAGTCTTAGATTATGTTGGAGACTAGTTTCCAGGTCCTAGTATTTGGAACCTGTAAGTGCAACCAAAAAAATAGGAGACGGATCAATAACGAAATGCGGGAAAAAAAAACAAAAACGAAATAATGGAAGGGTAGGAGATGGGGGGTTTTCCCCTTAGAGCAATTCCAACTTGTAATCAATGGTCCTTTGGTCTTTAGAATAGTAGTGGCGCCATTTGATGTTAGCTCTTTTGCGGGATTTAGAATTGAAGGTTCTCTATATCTATTTTCGTACCAACACTCAAGTTCTTTACTCACATTCTTCGTGTATATTGTTAAAATAAAGGTTTCGTTCCAACTTAAGACAATGATGGCATTACAACTAGAGTTGTTTGAGGGAAACTAGTGAGAAATGATTTTTGATGATTTAGTTATACTAAAACTACTTAGATTACTTTTAGATTCTTAAATTAAGGTTATGTAAACATGCAGGACTTAAAAAGGAAATAGATAGATAGAAAGGTGTGGAGAGTTAATTCCACCTCGTTGTGAAGACAAACTTCTAATACTTGAATCTAGTTTATTGCATCTTTAATCTTTCTTATAATTCATAGACAAATTTTAATAAATATTAGAGTTTTGATCCCTAACAATATAACTCATATTTAATATCATATTGCTAGCATGAGAAACAAAAGCAATGACTTATCTCTAAGAAATCATTTCAATTCCTAACTAGACTCTACACCAACTACCATTTTGGGGTAGGATATAAAGTCTAGCTTATTGTCCTAAACAACTAACTAGAAAATCAATAACAAAAGTTGTTCCTCACATGAGCTTCATTAACCATCCACAAATGAAGGTTTCTATAACACCCCGTCTTTTTATTTTATTTTCCTATAACAATAACAATAACAATAACAATAACAATAACAATAACAATAACAATAATGATAATAGGTTAAACTAAGTATATGATACCTCGATGTATACGTGTATTAACTACCATGTGAATTTCAGTCTTTTATGATATATAACGTTATGACACTTAGACATCCATATAATTAATAACACGTAAACCAAAAATATAAGAAACAATATACTCCTTCGTTCTCTGAAATAATATATGCAATAAAATTCAATAATGCGTAAACAAATTTACCGCACCCTTTTAGAACTCTCCACGCCTCAAGTTTTGGAAATGAGTTTTATGACTAATGATGTCATATGCTAGGTGGGCATTTATTGAGTGTGCCATAAATGGCCCGTTAGCATTATAAACAGGTATTCATTGAATGTGCCATGAATGACTCGGGTATTCATTAAATGTGCCATGAATGATCAGATTGTTTGGACTGCCCTAGAGAGGAACTAAGGTATTCGCCTTGCAGGTTAGTTGTATTTCTTGAGTGTACGGAAATGTAGGGTTGGGTATTCTTTGAATGCAGCAAGAATGACTCAAGGCATTCATTGAATGTGCCATGAATGGCCCGTTAGTGATATGATAGGTATTCCTTGAATGTGGCGGGAATGACCTAAGGTATTCATTGAATATGTCATGAATGACCTGAGTTTTATGCCCTAAGAGACTGTAAAATATGTGTATGAAAGCCCAAAGATGGCTATGATATTGTGGTATTCGGTAGGAGAGAGGCACACAGAAATGTGTGATTTGGCAAATGTGTGGAGTGAAAATCGTGGAGTAGGTACTAAAGGGTGGGTGTATAAGAAAAGTAATTAATTAATTGATAAGAGAAATTGATTTGATTATGCGAGTGTGTTTGGGCTTACATTTGAATACCTATAGGATATCTACCTGTGTTATATAAAATTTCTAACTTTCTTTTGCAGGAAGGTAGGACTTAATAATATTTTGTGCAGAGACGCAGTCCTACCCTTATACAGCAGTGGATATAGGTAAGTTTTAATTCAATTACTTAGTTATTAAAACAAGTTATTATAACGAGTTAATAAAATAGAAGTCTTGCTTGGGAAGAAACTATGCCGGTTGAAATGACGGAATTACCTGTCTTCAAAGCTGAGAATGATTAAATTATGATATATTTAAAGTGTTAGTTGGATAAGTAAAGATTGGAAATATTTATATGTGATTAGTCTACTCATACCAAAGCAAATTTCATTTTCTTGACCTATGTTTGCTTTGTTTTGTAGCGTGGGTGTGTTCTTGGGAACATAGGTGGAAGGCGGTGGAACCACGGTGTGTGATTTGGATTCTTGCACAGAGCAGTCCATTAGTTTATTTTATTAGGTCCGATTCTTATTGGAAGGATGCAATAACGTAGTTTACTTTTTTTAGTATGACATGAGAACATGGTAGTGAGGAATTTTATTCTTAGAGTTTGGTTGATGTTTTGTTTGGATGGGAGATAGCTAAATAAAGTGATGGTGGAAACTTATAGGGTTTATTTATTTTTAAGTTGTTTCTTTTATGATGTGGGTTTTAGATTTTGACATATGTTGTATCCACCTGGCCATAGCTTTGGGTTTTAGACAATTGAATCGAAAGTGATGTTTGAGATATTTATATTTCAAATATTTACTTTGTAATTGTTTAGAAATTTGGGTTGTGATGATTTTAGCTCATGATCATGGGATTAATAGAATACTTCAAGTTTATCTATGCTAAGGTAAGAGGGGAGGAAGAAGAAAAAGAATAAATACCAATTTACCTAAAGGAATGCTGAATTTTATTCAAGAACTAAAGTTTTCTTAATTGTTACAAGAGAAGAGCTCTAAAGCTTAGAAAATAAAAAATGCATGAACTTCCAAATAAAATTAGATAATGAAAAGTGAGTGTGTATCAAATGTGGTATAAGGAGTTTACTCCCAAATCAGCCCACACTTAAGCTTTATCTCTTTTCTCCCACGTGAATCACCTCCCACATTTATTACATTAATTACAATCCTATCTTCTCAAACCAAAACATGCCAAATTAAATACTATTTTGGATAACAATGCATTTAACCACATGCAAGGTGTCAATTTGTGCCAATAATTTGGCATTTTTGTCTTGACTTGCTCCATGATTGATGACTCATCTCTTTTTGTGGACCCACAAGGTGGGTCCATGTGTTAATGTCCATTGGTGGGGGGGACGTCGATTTCGCAAATTATAGCCTAAGGTAGAGCTAGTCGTACTAATCGTCTAGATAACTTAACTGCGAAACCGAGTCCATGTTCAAGAGATCTGAGCTCACGAAAGTTGACGTTTTTCTTCACATAGTCCCATTCGACATTTCGATTCTGGTCATGTTTGAGTCCCAGACTTTAATCTGTCTTTGTTTAGCTTCACATGGCTGATTTGGAAAACCTGCAAAGTCCTTGAGGTTTAACCAATATTTTCAACGATAAGCTGCGAAAATCTACAAAAAATACTGAAAATATAATTATTTCATGATTATTAAACACATAATTAACCAATTTGCTATGTACATATGAGTTTAATATTACAGTTTTGGTGCTTATCAATAGTGTTAGCGGAAAACCACATATGTTACTTCTTTTAAAGACACTACAACATTTGTGTCTCATTTATATTGAGATATCCTTTGATAAGTTTTTTTAAGATACCCCCTAGAAACATACCCCCCAACTAATGTCTCCTATCAGTGAAGTATATTACGAATAATGCAATCAAGTTGCTTAGTATGTTGTGAGCGTAAAAACTTTGATTTGTCTACACTACCATGACGTTGCTTTTTTATGTTCGTGACGGTGGTATGCATAGATATTTCAATAATATGTTGCTATAAGTCACATATTCAATAATAATATGATACTTTGAGTTACATATATTTCAATGATATGATACTCTAACTCACATATTCAATAATATGATACTCTGAAAGTTACATATACTTCAATAATATGATATTGATGTTATATATTCAATAATATAATACTCTTAATGACATACTAATCTTTTTTAACCTATAAATGTTGTTTCAAGAATTTCTTATGCTCCTTAGAGTAACATATTATACCAATGTGATAAAATTACAACATATTATACCATGTTGTAGAAACTTCTCTATTATGTCATTTCCATCAAATGTTAATTACCACTAAGAAAACAATACAAGTTTACAAGTTGATATTATGAAGGTCACCTATACAAAAATTAGAAAGTTGATTTGTCAGAAGTTGAAAAACACTTGGAGAGGCCAAATGGAACTTGCATTGTGACAAAGTATTGACAACTTAGATGGACTTTGGACTTTCGCACTAGTACAATGCATGCTCAATACACTTCTTCCAATAGTTGTTGGCTGAAAGAAACACTAACTTGGATAGCCGTTTGATAAACGTAAAATGAATAGTTTTACTCATGAATAATAAACGATGAAACTCAAACGCCAAGTAAAACTAAAACTATTTTCATGTTTAATTTATCAAAGTTTCTCTACTCTTGATTTTATCAAAATAGATTTGGAGTAAAAGATTCGTTCCACTCTTAGTTTTTTAGTATTGGCGTTTTCTATTATTATCAATCCTACCAAAGTCAATGAGAGTTTTACGAATATATACTACAATGCAAATTATACCAAAATACTTAACTATGATAATTCAACTACGACAATACTAAATTGATACTATGATAAGGAATTAGGGGGGGATTAATTCCACCTTAACTCGATTTAATTTACTAACGAAGAATGGTCAGTAATTTGAATTGAATCGCTGCGATAACAATTGGTTATTTCTAATCCCTAGTTGTTTATGGTAATCTCTACTAACTAACATCTAGCATGTGAAACAATCAAACCCATTCTCATGGCGAACTAATCGTTTTCTATAATGGAATGGAAATTACGACTACTCTACGCTAACACAAATCAAGCTTCATCAAGGTTTCTTGACCCCTCTAATGGAGGTTTAGCCTAGAATCATTATGCTATCATTTCCCAATGAAATTAAACAAGACATGGTATAAAGATTCTAACTTTGCTTATTTGAGTTCAAATGGAAACTACTCATGCAAGAATTGATTAAAACTAATAATGACAAATGACTAAATCTAGGAATTGAAATACAATGATTAATGAAATGAAACTATATTACGAAGAACAAACTACTTTATTGATCTAATAAATAAATAACAATTGATTCAAATACTAGATTAAAATAAGATAATAAAAACTAATTAATAAACTAATTAATGAATTCTCAAAATTAGATATAGATTACTCTCTAATGGCTACTTGCTACATAAACTAATTGATGCTTAAGAGTTAAGTCTTGTGTCTTGAAATAGAGGAGACCAGATCCACATTTTCGTGCATGGGCTGAGGAGCCATGTTTTGGGCAGGAAAATCGAGTCCAAAGCCCAATTTCTTTAGTCCATAGACCCATTTCCAGTTGGATTTGGCTGCAGTAGATTTTTTGTCTACTTTTGCTCCTCTGATTGGGTCAAGTCTTGGACCATTGGAAAGTTCTTTCGAGGACGGTCGTTTTAACATAAGGTAGCTTTGGTCTCGGTGGCGAGTCTAAAGATATGGCTTCGGAAGTTCTGCGACTTTTATGTGATGTTTTTGCGTTGACTTTGACTTTTCAGCTTTGTTTGGGCTTTATAAAGGCTTTTCTCCTTGAATCTTGGCCTTTAATCACAGAACTCTTAGCAACCAACCTTTGCTCCTTTATCTGCCAAAGTGACACATTTCTGCGACATAATGACTTCAATACTGAAATACATAAAACACGTAATCATTATATACTCTTATTTATTACTCGCGATAATTGGTCTAAAAGCATTATTGTTAAGGGGTTAAAACTACAGTTTTGAGTTCTTATCACCGTTTATTCAAATTCAAGCGATCCACAGATTGGAAACCAAAAGGCGCCATCGATTGTGTTTTTCTAAATAAATTTACCATCAACATGTTCTTTGAATCTCCTAAGTCTCTTTATTATAAAGTAGTTTTAGAACCCCAATTCCTCCTTTTAAACCCATAGGATAGCGGTATGATAATTTGAATCTATCCATTTTTCAAAATCTGCATCAAAAGATAATTAATTATTGCCATTTATTGTTACCAATTAATCATAACAAAACAATATATAATGCAAACCCCAAGGATGGACATAAGAGATTGGAAGTATTACATAAACATGTGAGGTGGAAAGAGGAGAAAGAAAAAGGGGAGTGAACTCTGGCGAAATTTTGATCCCTCGACAAAGGGGCATTGATGCAACCTAAAGTTTGTAGTATTTTAGCCCGATCAAAACAAGTGTCTTCTTCCATAAACACTATGTACATTCAACAAATTATTCAACTTCTTAAGTTCATTGACTATGACTAAAAGGGGTGCTGATACATGCGAGATTGGTAGTAGGTATTTTAGGCCGGCGGTTTTACCTTTAGTTTATCTATTTCTAGGAGAGAAAAGATTGAGAAGTTGTGCATTAGACCATGAAGTTTAACTAAACTCAATCATTTACTTACACTGGTTAAACACTTAAACGACACTTGAACTTCATTTAGTATGTGACATGTTAAGGTGGTCCGATAATATTTAAGTTGAAAAGGCTGGAATAAGAAAAAGAAAATACACTCCACACTTCAAAGTTCAAACTCCAAACCAACTATTATCTGAGGGAAAAAAAAACAATAACAACGAGAACAACAACTCCAAACCAATTTTAGTTCATTTGATGCACATTTTCATCATGAGAATAAAACATCTCGGCAGACGACCTTTCAAAAAGAAGATGTAAGACTTCAAGACCAACATCCTCGTTTATGGGAAGACAAACCAAATTATGTAAAATGATGGGAAGTCCCTTATGGTACTTTCTATAGTTTACTTGAGTGATTTGTAGTGAGCATCTAACGTTGAAACTTAGGAATTGAAGGCATCAATGATCCTCCCAAAACCATTGTATTTTCCCTATTTTTTAATCTAAGTTCTAGATCGGTTTAAAATCTCAAACATACCGGGGTCTTTAATGTTGAAGAAGAACTAGGCGAAGGGAGTAATCGTCACTACCCCAATTATTATTTAAGCAGTTTAGTTTGGTCTTCTAAAATTTATAAGCCTCCCTCGGGGCTCCTTTACTTAGGAAACTACCCCATTCATTATGTCAAGGACTTCTTTATGGTGGTGTAGAAGACCTTTGAAAAAAGGCAACGAACTAACGCGGTCTTTAGCTAAGTTATGATGTGGACACTCTATAAGGAGATCGGTGAAACGATTCCATGCCTCGAGAAAATGATTCATGAGGATTACGCCGGAAAAAATGAATCTTGGAAAGCATTTCATCCGTCTTTAGGGTGGGTAAAAATGTTCCATAAACAAACAAGTTTAGCCCACGAGTCCACGTAATTAGGCTTTGGCAGTTAACTAAGACACCGCCTTATCGGCTAATGTGAAAGGGAATACCCTCGGTTTAATTTGTTCCGCCTCTACCGTAGGATGATGGAATGTTGTAAGGACTTGTTCAATCCCACGTAATCGATAAGGTTTTCATGGTCTAACCCATGAAAAAGCGGTAACAAATTAAATATGTTTGGGGATTCAAAAATCCCAATCGGTCTCGCTAGAACGATGCACGATTTAGGGGCTATCGCTCAAGGCTTTGTAAAAGTCGGAGAGAGAGGAGTCTCTCTTTCTTGGTCATTATGTCGGGTATGGTGTGTGTGATAGTAGTTAGAGGTGTATGCGTGGGTGGTGTACTAGATAGACTTGTTTGTTGTCGTGTAATTACGTTTGTTGTTTTTTTTGACCCGACCTTAATCTCATGCAAGACTAAGTTGAGCTTAACTAAACATGCAACACTCCAAACAATTTCGATATACTAGTAGAAAACCTCTAACTGGAAATGCGAGGTATGGAAGAAAGGAATACCTGATTGCGTCCTTGCTTCGCTTATGAATAGCGTCTTGTTTACGCTTGTTCAGTGTATATAGCAGGTTAGAACACTGAAAAATATGAAAGATTAAAGTTCGAATCAAAACTGTGGAAATCCGGAAATTTTAATCCTTTCCATCGCAGAGAGTTCGGCGCTCAGAGTAATTTTAGATTACGGTGTTTTAGAGCTGGTCGCTTCGGTGTGAAGTCGAAGTTCCAGTGTTTTGAGCGGTTGGCGCTTGGTATGTTGCGTATGGCGCCGATTCGGTAGAGGAAATTCCAAGAACTTAGCGGGTCGCCTCTCGCTGGCTGCCCGTATTTTTTTCGCGAATTTGTCAACGCTGAACTGGGCAACCACAGTATGAAACAAACAAGGGTGGGTGGGTTTAATGGGACTTAAAAATGACTACTTCTATAAGGAAAACAATGCTAAAGTGTAACTAAGATGGCAGCGGCGCTATTTGATAAAAGTAAAATGAATAGTCTACCTACGAAATGAACGATGAATTCAATCCGTAAGTAAACTAAAACTTGACTTTCGCTAGTCTCAATTATCAAATCTTCTACTCTCAATGCGAATTGCACTAAGTGGAGTAGGAAGTTCGTTCCACTCCTAGTTCCCTAGCATGGATTGTCTTCTAAGTCTAAGAAATCAGTCCTAAGTCAATGAGAGCTTTACGAAATGTTATGCTAACAAGACGCGTTATTTTAAATAACTAGATATAATAAATGACAAGATAAAATATAAACTAAAGATAATCTCTGAAGCTACGGGAATACGATTGTTTGACTCTAGATAAAGAAATAGAGGGAATTAAATCCACCTCGAATCCAACTTAATAACCTAGTATAGATTGTCGATCTCGATTCTTACGTTTTTTCGGCAAGAATTTCGAAGTCTAATCCCTAGTGTTCATGGCATTCCTACCGGATACTAACTAGCATGTGAGGTCGTCCACCCATTCTCATGGCGAAACACGACCTTCTAGAGTGGAATAGATTCTACTACCAATTCTATACTAACCACTAAGTTTTCATCAAGGCTTCATCAACCCCTCTAATGGAGGTTTAGCCTTGAGTCATCAAACTAACATTTCCCATTGAATCTAAACTAAACATAATGTAAGAAATTGAGATTTACTTAATTAACAATAATGAATCTAATTTAATGACTGGAATGGAATAAGAACAAGAATTTAAATTAGATCTAGAATGGAAATGACAAGAACGAAATTTAATAATAACTATTTTATTTATCTAATCAATCAAGAACAATCATTCAAGAATTTAATCTAAAACAAGAATTGTAATGGAACTAAAACTTAATTAATTAATTAAAACAGATCTAGAATTCTATATATTAATTTAGGTCTAACTAGCTACCATTAACAAAGAATGAAGCTTTTTTATACATCCAGATCCAAAATCGTGCATGGGCTTGGAGCCATGTTTTGGGCGAGAATCGTGCCCAAAACCCAATTCTTCGGTCCAAAAGGCCTCTTCAGCTGCAGTTCGCTTCAACAGACTTTTCGTCCACTTCTGCTCCTCTGATTGGGTCAAGGATTAGACCATTGGAAAGCTCTTTCCAAGCCGGTCGTTTTGACATAAGGTAGGCCCAATTCGGGGTCCGAGTCTAAAGATATGGTCTTCGGAAGTTCTGTTGACTTTGTGCACTATTTCTCGCGTGCGTGGACTTTGACTTTTCATCTTTTGACCGGGCTTTACAAAGGCTTGGTCTTCTTGAATCTTGGCCTTTAATCACCGAACTCCTTAGTAACCAACCATTGCTCCTTTATCTCATCAAAGTGGCACATTCCCTGCATTATAATTGACTTTGAAGCCCGAAATACATAAAAGCACGTGATCAGTCTTAACTCTTACTTATTACTCACATAATTGGTCTAAAAGTATGACTGCTAAGGGGTTAAAACTACAGTTTTGGGCTCTTATCACCGACATTCCTCAATAGGTGGGTCAAAAGAATCACTGGGATAGAGGGTGAAAAATTCATCTTCCATCATAGCGTCAAGGGATAAATAGATGTTGGCAGGGTGGGACTCGCAAGGTGGCAGGGAAAAGTTGCAAAAGAGTTGAAGGAACTCTTCCTCAATTTCATCTACGTCCAAGGAGTATTTGTCGAAGTTGGAACTTCCAAAGGAAAGGAATTTGTGCATCTGATCATTCGGAAATGTGGTTTTGAAATAATCATGAGCTAAGTGATAAGTGCTCAAAAAGTGCAATTTAACCCTCGATTATGCCTCTTGTTTAACCATCTTAGTGGACTAATAGTGTTTGTAAGTTATGTTTTAAGATTCTACAGGTGAGAAAGAGAGTTTTGTAGAATATTAGAGAAAAAGGGATAAAATGGAGCAATTCGGAGAATTAAGGATCACATGGGAAGCCCGTGGACAATCATGGAGAAGGCCAAGGAATTGAAGCTATTAAAGATGCGACTTGGACCTATTTTAAAGCCTATTTGGAAGCCCAAGGCCAAAGGATTCGTTGCTTGGACCAAAGCCCGCAAAAGAGGATAAAAGGATAGAGCAGAAGAGACAAAATAGACTTACACGTCTCGGACGCATGGATCGAGCATCCAGACGCATTGATTAAGTCTGGGACACATGAATAGTGCGTCCGACGGATGCATGAATCGACACTGTAGCCAATTCATTCTCAGTTTTGAAGACGAAGTTGGACTCTGAAGGAAGTCTATTTGTATTAGAAAACAAATGACGGTTTGGAATGCTTCTAGAGCTCATTGTAACCCCTATAAATAGAGGACCTAAGTGCCTCATGTAAATGGCCAATTCACTTATATTCTTGTCTCCAGAACTTGAGGCAGAGAGAGATTAATAATAAAAGATCGGTTTTAACTAGCTGAGTCTTAATAAATTAGTCTTTCTAGTCTTATGTTCTTCGACTCTTCTTCTTCTCATTCTTCGTGTTCTTCCTTCTATATGGAAGGCTAATCTTCTCCTTCAAGGGAGGAGATGAAGCTGGTGCTTAAGGTTTAATGATTCTTCTAGTTTATGGTGTTCTTCAATTAGGTTAGTTCTTTATGTTTTTAGTTATTAGTTCCATTGCCCACACCAGGGGATGGAAGTATAGATTAAGGTTTTTATTTATTACAATTGAATATCATGCTAGCTTAGGGTTTTATTTATTGCAATTGAATATTTGATTGTGACATGCTTTTATTTATTGCAATTGAATATAATGCTAGAATAGGGTTTTATTTATTGTAATTGAATATTATACTATTATTCTCTACTTTTCTTCTAGTTGTGTACTGTTTTAGAGTAAGGGAAGTATTCCTTGTGTTTGCCTAAGATGGTGATTCATTGAATAGCTGCCCAAGCTCACATATAAGGAAAGAAGATACTAGTAACATGAATATAGGAACAACCTTGAGTAGAGTTAATTGTTAACGATGTTTCATCCAAGAGGGCATCGGCACTCGCTCGATTGACCGATTATAGTCTACTTGGAGAACAACATGAAGCAAAAGGTCATTGAATCAAAAGCATTGGTGGATTTGAATCTCTTGAATCTATCTCTCTCATATTCTCTCCATATTTCCAATTCTTAGCTTTAGTATAAGTTTAGTTTAGTTTGGCATTAGTATCTAAAATCTCTACAATTATAGTTTTTAATCCTTCAAACCCCCTTTCCAGTCCTGTCCTTCATATAAACATACACTTAAAAGTGGAACGATACCCAACTCATCCTTTACTTATTGAGGGATAATTAGGTTTTGATACGCTTCTATTTGTTCAACGACCATCATCTATCTACATCATCCATACACCATCTACACACAAAAAGGAGTGAGTGTCAAATGGCGCCGCTGCCGTTTTAAGTTGTTTATGTTTAACATTTTCTTTCAAGATTAGAAGTTTGGATCTTGACGTAATTTTTAGCCGCATCATCCATCCTTTTAAGAAAGAGATAAGCTTGAAGGACATCTCGAAGACAAGATCTACCATCCAGGTTAGTCGAATCTTCATTCTTTTTATTTTTCTAATGATAGTTGCATCATAGTTTAGTTTTATTACTTTCTAGTATAATTGCATTTAGGATCTTTTCAACAATTGAAGTTGTAAGTCAACACAGCAAAATATCAAACTCTAGTGTTTCTTGTCTGAATCTTGACAAACGGACTATCGTCTATGGGCTATGGTACTTAAGCAATCCAAGCAATTCACCATAACCCTAGAAGAGACAGCTTTAGACAACGGGCGAGATACTAGCTGCAAAGCCCAACCCAGTTGAAGGAAATTAGTTTTACATTTTAGTATAATTTAGAATAGTTGCATATTATTCAAGCATTGTAAGATAGATTTTCGTCATTTTCGCATAGCATTTTCTAGTGTATGCCCCGTCGTCCATATCATCGTCCGGTAAGAACACAATAGTAGACAAGGTTTAACAACCGACTCACAAGAATACTAGACGAGATTGAAACAATGGTCGCAAGCAATGATGGAGGTGTTATGAACCCAAATAATCCCGGTTATCCCACCCATGCAAGCAATAACAGGGAAGAAGCCGAAAGTGATTTCTATTCACCAATCATTAGAGACCCACCCCCCAGCATTATTGTTTTTCCGCAACGTATTAATCGGTTTGAACTTAGAGCATCGGTAATCTCTATGCTTCCAAAGTTTAATGGTTCGCATAATGTTCAAATTTTATGTTCACATGAACAAATTTCTATCACCCCTCGAGAACTTTCAAGAACCGAATATCAGGGATGAGAGTATCAAGTTAATTCTTTTCCCACTCTCACTCGAAGGTAAAGCATTCGAATGGTTAACTGCACAACCGATCAATTCAATCAACAACTGGGAGAAGTTGAGAACAAAGTTTATAAACAAGTTCTACCCACCACAGAAGACAGATGCCATGAAGCAAGCCATCAGCAATTTCAAAGGGAAGGTGACTGAAGAATATCATCAAAGCTGGGAGAAATTCAATAATCTGCTAGTCTCATGTCCACATCATGGTTATGATAAGAGCAACAATCGGCTCATTTTTCTTTCGAGAACTTTCTACTATGAACAAGCGGATGATACTGCATAATGCATCAAGGTAAGTTTACATCATTGGATGGAGAGGAAGCCTACAACTTTCTCTAGGATTTAGCTGAAGACACTCAACAATGGAGAGTACTAGCAACGAGGACGAGCTAGAGTGGAGGGTGCCGGGCAATTTGGCAACCAAATTCAAGAAGACCCAAATCAAGCAATGCTATCAATTATGGCAAGCCTATCAACAGACTTGAAAATCCAACAAGAAGTTTGATCGGTTCTCCATGAATCCTCCAAAAGCAAACAATTTCCAAGCTAAACCTCACCCATCCAAGCCTTGTTATGCAATTTGTGAGCTATGTTCTCGATGAAGGCCACACCACCAAGAGTGTTCAGATTATCTAGATACTAATGCAGAGGCATGTAGTATCAACTCTTTAGGAAGAAATAACTAGTTCAATCGGGACATAATTATTGGAAGCCACAAAATACAAATCGAGGAATTTTCCTCCGTGATTCCGAATCACCAAATCGGTTCGAATAACCAAGACGGTTCAAAACCGCCCGTAACCATACGTAAATCAACAAATATACCGTAACCAACATTACCAAGCCAACACAAATAGAGAGTTAGTACCAGATCTTATGAGGGATATATTGACCCTACGCCTCCGAAAGGCAAAGGCGCTTACCCCACATCCGAAGATGCTATCACCACCATTGTCAATGAAATAAAACGGACAAATCAAAGAACCCAGAAGTTGGAGAATAACTTTAGTGTCATTCAAGGCCAGATAGGGCAAATCGCTGCCGCCTTAACGGAAAGATCGAAAGGAACATTACCAAGCTAGTCGGAGCCAAATCCAAAAGGAAGAGGTGTCCTACAGGTGGATAACCTGGAGATTACTCATGAACAAGTTAATGCTGTCACCACTCTGAGGTCAGGCAAGAAAGTTAATAACAAGATTGTCTATGAACTAGGAAAAGATTCTATGGAGCCTAAGGTAACTTATGTCCCTACCATCCCACCCAGTTCTAACATTCCAGATATATCTAGTGTTGTGCCACCCACTGAATTAACTGTTGAGAGAGAAGCTGAAGGAACTACTGTGAAAGTAATTAAGAAGAAGCCATCACGAGTGACTCCACCTTTCACTCCACTATTTGTTACCAAGCCAACCGAAGCCGAAAGAAGAGAACCGATATTGAATAATCCACCAGCACCGTTTCCTTCGAAACTAGTGAATACCAGAAAAGATGGCCAGTACAAGGAGATTTGAGATGTATTTCAGAATTTATAGATTAATATCCCATTTCTAACTGCCATCAAGCAAGTTGCCTCGTATGCCAAGTTCCTGAAAGATCTAGTGAAGAAGAAGACCAACATTCCAAAAAGCTTTTATCGCTCAACGATGTTCATCATACCTACAAAATCTATCGGTTGTGAAACTGAAAGATCCTGGAAGTCCAACTGTTACATGCAGAATTGGAGATTCTTTGGAGGAGCAAGCTTTATTAGATTTGGGTGCTAGTGTGAATCTTCTACCATATTTCGTCTACGATAAGTTGGGCTTGAAGGATCTAAAACTGACTGATGTTACTTTACAGTTGGCAGATAGATCAGTGGAGATACCTAGAGGACTAATTGAAGACGTCATAGTCAAGATCGAAGATTTATATTATCCGGTTGATTTCATAGTACTCCACACAGAACCTACATCTGGTAGGCAGATACCAATCATTCTAGGCAGACCATTCTTGGCCACTGCAAATGCACTCATCAACTGTCGAAACGATAATATGACGTTATCCTTTGGTAATATGAAAGTCGAGACCAATATTTTCCATACGTTACAGCAACCACAGGAGGTGTGTGCTGTGAATGAGGTTTGTATGATTGAAGCATTAGCACAGGATTATCTGACTCATTCATATCCTACTGACGAGTTGTTGAAAGCTCTGACAGACTCAGACTGTGAGGAACTTAGTGTTGAGGCAATGCCTGATGGACCATATAAAGAGCTTAAGAAGGAGCCGCCTAAGCTAGAATTGAAGCCTTTGCCGTCTACACTCAAGTATGTTTTCTTGGGAGATTTGTGAACCTACCCAGTAGTCATTGCATCAGATTTGACTAAGGAGCAGGAATCGAGGTTAGTAGCACTTTTAAAGGAACACAAGTCAGCAATAGGTTGGACAATTGATGATATCAAGGGGATCAGCCCTATGATAGTTCAACATAGGATTCATTTGGAAGAGGATTCCAAGACTTCTAAGCAAGAGGTTGTCAAACTCCTTGACGCCGACATTATCTACCCTATTTCTGATAGTTGATGGGTTAGTCCAGTTCAAGTTGTGCCGAAGAAGTCCCAACCACAAAGAATCGAGAATGAGAACAATGAGTTGATTCCAACCAGGATTCAGACTGGATGGAGAGTTTGCATCGATTATGGGAAGTTGAATAGCGCATTGAGGAAAGATCATTTTCCATTACCTTTCATCGATCAGATATTAGAAAGATTAGCTGGACAAGCTTACTACTACTTTCTTGATGGTTACTCAGGATACTTTCAGATCCATATTCACCCTGAGGACCAAGAGAAGACATTCACATGTCCTTTTGAGGATTGTCTACATCATCTCCTTTTAGTTTAAACGCGTTGTTGCGATACCAACTTAGTTCTGAACTGGGAAAAGTGTCACTTCATGGTAAAAGAAGGGATACTGCTGGAAGGAATTCTAGTAGATTGAGCGAAAATGTCTACAGGAAGTAAGCATGTTGTCGAAAGATCAGTTTTGAGATGGAAACCTAAATATTCCCCACCTATTAGTTTATGGGATTTACTCCCTGTTGACCTTCAAAGGAAGATTATTTCTATGGCTCGTGTAGGGTTCAGTAAAAGTCCATTTGCACATAACAGGAGAGTGTGTAAGCTAGGTTGCTATAAGAATTGCCATTCTGAAACTTGTCCTGGGTTACAGCCATTAAGAGAAAATTGTTGGTGCAAGGTATACTTTTGTCAATCACATGCTGAGAGAGATCAGAAGAATTCCTACAAAGTGGAACCTAGTGGGTTGGAGTACTAGTCTTGAGGATCTGACTATAAAGGACTCACATTATGCCTTGGGGATCTAACGTAAAAAGACCTAAAAATTTGTTTCTTGAACTAATTCTGATATTCGGCATCAATGGTAATATCCTACCTTTTTCTCATCCATTTCATTTACTTCTTTATACATTGAGGTCAATGCATGCATAAGTAGGGGGAGGGTGTACTTGAGAAATGAATTTCAAAAATTAGTTTTCAAAAAAAAAAACAAAAATATTTTTGGTTTCTATATCAATAGCATGAGAAAAATGAATTTTAATGATGAGTCTGGGATATATTCTATACTGCTTAGTGTTGAGTTTGATAAATAGTTGATATTATTGATTTCATTACCGCTTAGACTATTTATTATGCTCGGACATAGTTCTTATTGATAGAATTCTTGACCAAGGCACCACCATAGTAATTGGTCAGTTTTGTGTACTTTTGCTAGAAGAGAGATTTAAACCCCTAGTAAACTGGAAGTTGAATTTTTAGACTTAGCCCATAAGACTTGAGCTTTATACCCATTCTTTGGAGAGTTCTTACAAAAAATCCGAGTCTTAGTGACTCAACATCTTTCAGTTCTTTATGTCATTGTAATATAGTCTCATTATTCGTTGATTTGGCTAATCACGAAGTGACATCAACTGGGGAGATAGCCATTAGGTCTTGTAGTCTATTCGAAACAGAGTATCATACTGATAAGTCAAGTAGTGAACCCATTCAGCCTTTATCCCACCTGGTAGGACCATCATGTTAAACCCTTTTGAGCCTTACAATAAGCCATTTTCTTTCATAAAACCCTTTACCTGTCACCTAACTCCAGACAAGGAGTATAGCCAAAATTTTTATCAGCCATACCCATATGTTTCTGAGAATACGAGGGGCACAAAGAGGAAGAAAGACCACAAAAGGAAGATTACAAGGAAATATCAGAGAGATACAATGAAGTCCATCATTCTGTTCAAAGTGAAAGAAGCTAGTGGAAAACAAGCATATCTAGTACTAATCAAGGATATACCACTGAGCTTTAACTAAAAAAAAAAGTTGAACAGAATGGATGGAAAAGCTAAGACAAAGGAAGAATTTTCTCTGCAATACAGAATTTGAAGAAATCTTCCAAAGAAAGAAGCAAAACCCTTAGTGTTTTTCAGAAACAACCTTAGAATCTTTTTTACCTTTCCTTCATAAACCAATACCCATGCCAAGTTACAACCCATGACTTATCACTACAGTATGGTACGAAGTTTAGAATAGGTGAGAGGATGCTAAAGTGAAGGACCCGACACTTCATATGTGATTGACATTGTTTCCATGAGACTACTTTTATTCAGAAGTTTGTTTTTCAAGGTAGTATGTGGGATGTTCGTATGCATTATTTTTTTCCTCACATACATGAGGTAAAATAGTAGACCATCTTCTGAGAGATTCTTTTCTGAGAGTATGACCGGTGAGGATTGAAAGTCGAGATTATCTACCTATGGTAAACTAGGGATTCCGTTTCTTGGATAGGAGAGTATAGGAGATTGACTAAGTACACACATAAGCCTTGATTGAGAATTTTGTCAATTTTTACTATCTCCCATCATAATCTATGAGTCTTTGCAGCAATGTAGTTCGCAATGGATACCGTGTGTTGGAGTAAGCACTAAGTGGGTAAGGAATTTCTCTCTCTGAAAAATACTATTATTCTTGAACATGCTATTGATTGATTTTGTGGGTATATCACCTGAAAACCCTCACGAGACTATAACTCGTCCTTTTTGGGGAACTTAAAGGTTTAAAACCTTCACTACTAAAAAACAGTGATTTTATATCGGTTATAAAATCTCTTAATATCGGTTGTAAGTAAAACCGATATAATAATCCCCTCCAAAATATCCGATATCGGTTCCAGTTTTGTAATATCGGTTTCAAATTTCAAATATCGGGCGATCAGAATCGATATATTAATTTTGCAATTTCTTATCACAAAATTGAAACCGATACAATTAGTTTGTTATATTTAATATCGGGCCGACTCATGTGCTATGATAATAACTTAAAGCCATAACTTAATATATATACTTCGCTAAAAATTAAAGCCCTCTCTCAAATATGTTATATCACTTAAAATCATAGGCGGATACAACGCCGAAAAGTTTTGAGTCTCCCCGCTTAAAACGGAAATTGAAGACATCTTTCTTCTCGCAGCCCACAATACTTCAAACATCAAAATAGAAACTTCTCGCTCAAAGTAGACATCTTTCTTCTCCAAAGTTGCGACTTTCCTTCTTTTCTTTCTTTTGCAGTGCTTTGGTGTATTTCCCTCGTGGTAATTTTTCTTCCTCTTTTGCGGTGTTCTTGTTTTTGTTAATATCTTTGTGTTTATGCGATTGTGCATCCGGCCGGTTGCTAAACATGGTTGGGGTTTGTTTTAGTTTTCAATATAATATGTAAATATTGTGTTTTTTCTCGGTTCTTGCTAGAGTCATAGTTTTGGGTGTGAATCTATTAGTTAATGAAACTTTGAACTTTGATGCTCAGTTGTTTGACTAAATGTTTGTTTAGAATGTAAATTAAAGTGTGGCTTACGTTTTTTGCATCAATTAAATTTAAAGTAGGTAGCTTCATTTCCATTGTCTAGCTTAGAACCACACTAGTTACCAAATCTGCTGGAAACTTAACTTATCTATGATGCATTAAGCTACCTTACTTCCAGTTCTAAACATTTTCTTTGTACTAGCAAAATGGCACGCGCATTGCGCCTGCGAAACAAAATTTTAAATATTTGGAGAACATTTTATTGAAAGACACGAGTTATAATCATTAAAGCACAAAGAAGCATTATCCCTACTGACAAATGAACACGTTAGGAAAAATAGACCAATGTTTTAGAAATTTATGTTCGCAATTGTAGGTGTTGTTTGTGTTATAGCTGGAAGTGCCGGGCAATTATTAAGAGAACAAATCGACGTAGCAGAATGATGGGAACTTTATTTCTCGCTTGACACATACTCTAACATGAAACATCCAACCGGTTACAACACACGATCTACCAAACGATTACCAAATCAGGGACAAAGTGTAATGCAATCTTACGGAAAGCATAAGAACAGGGCTAAATCTTTGGTGTCAACCTGATTAACGATTATATTATACTTCCAACTTCCAATTGTGTACTAACAATTCACAATTTTGTGATAACATAGAAAGTTAACTTGAAATTTGAAAAGGTCGCGTCATACTAAGTTTATTTAGCCGAAACAAAATAGCGATAACATCCTTGTAACAGAGAAATATAAGTATATATCCTGACAATTAGGCTAAACTCAAACTTTTGAACAAGTTTCCATTAAAAAAATGTCACAACGACAAACTTTTACATAATCTAATTCCCATCAAGGCCATGGTAATGACTTTCTAGAATATCATTTACTTAGTTGTTTTGTTGTGATCGACCACGTTTCTTGGTTGTATTGCTGTGATGGACATGTGTGAGGTTACTTGTGGGAGTCATCCGTAGGAGGCAAGGTCACCAAGTCAGCTGCCTAGAAATTTTGAATCAAATTGAACTTTGCTTGGAGCTATATATAAGAGCGACTAATTAATTAGGTCCCTCTCTTGCCATTTTCTTCCACGAATGGTGCACTTAGTTCCCATGATGTGTCCACTTCTAGATGACAATGCAAGAATCATACACCTAGAAACACCAAATAATGAGTAAATTAATAAATAAGAAAAGGACATACTTGAATAAAATTTAAAGTGTAGCAACAGATATCGCCGATGCATAATGCAGATTTTGTTGCTTCACTAAGTATTATCACAATGACTTCAATAAAAACAGACCAATCCAAAGAGATCTATTTCACCTAGCCGACGCCCATATTTCACAATAACGTCAGATATCTTCGGAGAGAATCATGCATTCCAACCGGTATGTTTAATTGATGGGGTGCAAGAAAGCAAATGAACTTGTTGAAAAAAATTTGAGTTGGAGAGTTTCTTTCCGCAATCAAATTTACCAAGTAACACCTTTCGTTGAAAGCAAATACTTGCGTAGCCTCATCAAGAGAGCAAGATATTGCAGGCTAATCGTCATCAACTTTTTCAACCATCAATATATTCACGTTATCAATATGATACTGCTCATCTGTTTAGTAACCCATCCAATTTAGTTTCCCACCCTTTCTAGCAAAGATCAATCCAATGACCGCCGCGTCATACTCAATTCGATAACACTACCAAAGATTAAGAATATTGGGAAAACAACACTCGCGATCTCAACTGAAATGGCTGGCATAACTTGTTCATATATGAAATCTAGCAGAGGGGAAAAAAATTCAGAAAACATAAATGTGGCTTGCACAACTTGAAGTATGTTAAATAATAGTTGCTATGCAATTATGAAAATGATGGTGTTAATACCTGAAATTCTTGGTTACATTGACACGGGTAGGTGTGTCCGTATTGGACACGGATACGAATCTTCAAAGAATCTTATAAAATAATTGATATGCACAAAAGAAAAGAAAACTACCTGCAACCAAAATGATCATTAAGCAAAAGCGATGCAGATCTAATCTTCGAGTGAATGTATAGCTATTGCCTGCGAAAGAAGGTGGGGTGGCTCATAAGGTATTCAAGAAGAATATGAACAGAAGACCATAAACATTAGTTCATAAACAAACAGATAGAAACCAATAAAAAGCAAAAGACAGGACACCAAGACAACAAACTAACTACTATACATCCGAAGCAAGTACAATCAAATAAATTTGGTGAATGAAGCATAGATATCCAAAACAACTAAAAAAAAATGGAAACTCCATTTTATTAGTGAGTCCAACATTAAGAAAGACTGCGTTTTTATTGATGCCCGTAAATAAAACCCGCAAAAATTTGAAATTCTGGAAATTAGTATCACGAATCTCAAACATGCCCGAACAACGTAGTGATATTGATGATTGGAAGCATCCAATTCTATAAGAAAACTAAAAATGACTGAAGCAGAGATCCGTAGACAACACATTGATGATTGAGAAGAATTTAAACAAAAATGGGAAAAAAAAAGATTGAGTAATGCACCTTTGTGGAGGGAGAAGTTATTTAAAATTTGAGTCCACAACTCAAATAAGACAACAGAGCTAACCGGTGCTAACGTTGAGATTAAAAGAGTCATGCATTGTGTGGGAACAAAAACATTAGAAAAATATATGATTGCTCGACCATCGCACGGTTTCGATGTCACGATAACAATGTTGTCCGGAGTAAGTTTGCAAGATAGGATCATATTTTTTAGCCAAACTTGTTGAACAAAAAAATGGTTATTTTGGGAGTTAAACTTTCTTATTAGAATAGATTTTAATAGGAATGATTTAAAACAAATCTTGAAGTAGACTTTATTATTTTCCAGTTTTGTTTTGTGTATTTGCTTAAATATACCGATTTTTATAAGTTGTACATGTGTTTTTTACATAATATTGGCATTGTTAGGAAAATTCTTAGCTAATTAGGCAATGTCTTTCCGATTATTTCTTGTCTCTAGCATTTTATTGTGCTATCCGAAATGGAGAAGTCTTGGATGTCGTTGAATCGGGTTTACTAATCGCATACGAGAAAGGGGTTGAAAGTTTTATGACGCTTTGCCAAAAAGAAGTTTGGTGAACATAATCCCATGCCATGTCCATGCAAAACATGTGGGAATCTCAATAAATTTGTGGCTAAGGATGTTGAGTTCCATCTGTTTTACCATGGTGTTGATGGAAGTTATACCAAATGGATATGGCATGGAGAAAAATCTCCTGGTCAAGCTCCCTCGAGTGTGCCTTTAGATAGGCCCACCCATCACCATTTTGGGAGTGAAGCCCTAGGTGATGATGCACTCGCAGATGATACCACACCCCCCAGATGATGCTGCAAGCACAATAAAATTGGCTCAGACCGCTTGTGACCAGTATTCATCTAATCCCGAAAAGTTTCAGAAAATTCTTGAAGAGGCCGAGGAACCTTTATACAAAGGTTGCCCAAAGTTCACCAAATTATCTCGCGGGTTGTTACATTGTTTAATGAGAAAGCAAGGAGTGGGTGGTCCGACATAAGCTTTTCACGGTTGCTGAAAAATCATTGGAGATATGCTACCCGATGATGATAATTTACTACCCGGCGCATGAGAGGTAAAAAGACATTGTCCGTGTATGGGATGAGCTATGAGAAAATAGATGCCCGTCCGAATGATTGTGTGCTTTTATAGAAAGGGATCCGATAATGAGAATAAAACTAATTGCCCTACTTGTGGTGAGTCAAGATACAAAGTGAATAAGAACCTGACTGAGCAACATAAGGGGGTGCCGCAAAAGTTCTCGTGGGTATTTTCCACCTATCCCTAGGTTTAAGAAATTGTTTCAAATCGGTACGACATCAAAACATATGACTTGGCACAATCGACAAAGAGAGGTTGATGATAAGTTACGCCACCCAAATTGACTCCCATGGAAGTTGGTAGATGATAAATGGCCAGAGTTTGGCCAAGAGCCAAGAAATTTGCGCTTGGCACTTTCAGCCCGCATGGCTCAATGAGCAGCAAGTATAGTTGTTGGCCAGTAATGTTAGTCACTTACAATCTCCCACCTTGGTTGTACATGAAAAGAAAGTTTGTTATGTTAACGATGTTGATTTCAGGTCCACGACAACCTGGAAACGACATTGATGTTTACTTACAACCACTAATTGATGACTTAAGAACACCGGGGATACAGGGGTTAAAGCTTATGATGCTTATCGACAAGAGGCTTTTACATTAAGAGCTGTATTGTTGTGGACTATTAATGATCTCCCTGCATATGGTAATTTATCTGGTTGTGTTGTAAAAGGCTATCATGCTTGTCCCGTATGTGGTGAAGAGACACAATCGTGTAGATTAAAACATTCAAGGAAGAATGTATACATGGCCCATAGAATGTACCTTCCAGAAGATCATCCCTTTCGGAAACAGAAAAAAGCATTCAATGGTGAGCAAGAGCTTCGATCAAGACCTATTCCTTTGACCGGGTGAGAAAGTGGCGTAAAAAGGTTGATGGAATCAAAACCTTGTGGGGGAAACCAATACAAAAAGAGAAGCCCAAGAAAAAGAAAAATAAATCAAAAAGGTCAACTCCATTAAAGAGGAAGCGGATGGAAGATGTTAGTGATGATGGTGCTAGAATTTGTTGGAAGAAGAAGTCAATTTTCTTTAACCTCATCTACTCGAGTACTTGCTTTCTTCGGCACAACTTGGATGTGATGCACATAGAGAAAAATGTTTGTGAGAGTCTTATTGAACCTTTGCTGAATATTCCGAGGCAAAACAAAGGATGGACTGAATAGTCGCCTTGATTTGCGGAGATGGGTTTAAGGGATGAATTGGTACCGATGTAAGTGAAAAGAAAGCGTACTTACCACCAGCTTGTTACTCATTATCCAAAGAAGAGAAATTTAGTGTGTGTGAAACATTGCATAAGTTAAAAGTTCCAGATGGATACTCATCGAATTTTAGAGCATTGGTTTCTATGCAAGACTTGAAGTTGGGGGGTATGAAATCTCATGATTGTCATGTGTTGATGCAGCAATTACTTCCCGTGGCTATACGATCGGTGTTACCAAAACATGTGAGGATTGTACTTATCAAATTCTGCTCATTTTTCCATGAATTATGTGCGAAGGTAGTAGATGTTCTTAGATTGCTTGAAGTTCAGAAGAATCTGGTGGTCACCTTGTGTTTGCTAGAAAAATATTTCCCACCGTCATTCTTTGATGTTATGGTTCATTTAACCGGCCCATCTTGTTCGAGAAGTCCAGCTTGGTGGTCCCGTTTGCTTTCGATGGATGTATGGATTTGAGAGGTATTAAGAACATTAAATATTCTTCTAATATTATTACTAATATAAATTATTTAAAGTAAAGAGTGGTTTCTGTGTTTTAGGTATATGTCGGTGTTAAAAGGTCAAGTAAGAAATCGTTACCGGCCCGTATATTGCATGGCGGAATGTTATATTGCCGAGGAAGCGGTTGAGTTTTGTAGTGAGTTCTTCTCCTCGATTGGATGCAGTTGAATTTCTCCCATTGAAAATAACACACTATCTGAAATTGTGACTGGAAAGAATCCTCCAGGAGGTGATTTTATTGCAGCTGATGTTAAGTCCTTGGAGCAAGCACATTGCTATGTATTGCACAATACAAGTGTTGTTCAGCCATATATTGAGTAATTATACTTTAACTATTTGACTTACAAAATTTACGCTTTACTCTAATTCTTTATGGAAATTTTAGAGCTAACCATGCGGTTCGTATGGAAAATTATTAGGAGACACATGAACCACCTAAAGAAAACATTTCCCCGACAGTCCAAAGTTCATAAATGGTTACAAGATGAACATAATCGTTCTTTTAGTTCTTGGCTCAAAAACGAGGTAACAATTGTCAATAGTAAAACATGTTTTGTGTCTATTTAATAAATGTAGCTAACATTTTTAAGGACAGGTTTTTGAAGATCGGCGCGTCTCTGGTAACAAAATCTCAGAAATCTTGAGATGGGTATCACAAGGTCCCCGTATACATGTAATGAAATATCATGGTTACACAATTAAAAGATTTTTGGGGAGGGCAATTGGAAAAAGATTTATGGGCTACAATGCAGGTAAAGAAATATGCGCTTTCTGGCCTGTTATTTATATATTTTAGAATGAATTTTCTGCGGGCTTACCATTTAATTCATTTGATATAGACGAGATTTGTGTTGGATCCAAATACGAGGGGTCAAGTTATATCTGATATTGGCCTCAAGTGGAGGACATTTAAGACAACTCTGACTACTAAGTACATACTTCCATTCAAAGATGATCTCGAACTACTTGTGGCGCCACCTACAAAGTATAAATATCTTGACATAATGGTTTGGACTGCATTTGTGCAATCAAGGTTGACCCCGAGTTCCGTATATATCTCTACTTTTTTGTCTGTTAATGTATTTTAGATATATATACATATGTTAATGTCTTTTCTTCTTTGGAATTTTTAAGGAGTTAAACTTGCTACAATCTGAAAGGCAATCCAATAATGTGTATACACACCGACTGAGCAGATCAGGCTATGTGGGTCTTGAAGAAGATATTGTAAGTACATTTAGTAAATACTATTTTAAGTAGTTTCTTACGTTCAAACTAAACTAACTTAGATGTCTAATTGTGTTGTTATGGTTCATGTGTAGAAAAAAAAATCCATAGAGACAGGCATTTTTGTTGATCATGAAGATAGGAGTGTCAAATGGAAATTGGCTCGTCAAAACAAAAACGGCGAATATTCAAATGACGCCACAAGGGAAGTAATAGGAAAAATTGTAAGTTTCCATTGTCAACTGTTTTGGACTTTTTGTAAGATTTCCCAAGGTTGTGACGTATCAAACGCCTTAACTATAGCTTGCAGGTCCGGAATTCTTCCCAACTGTTCCATCAGTGTTAATTTTTATGGTTTGAGCAGTAGGTGGTTTCCACTGATTGCTCTTAATTTGCGGGGCAGTAGGAAGACTGCCTTGCATGCCCATACATCAAGCTATTTTTATATCACCTGTATACATATGGCTCGGGATTCACTGGTTTCATTATTATTGTAGGATGATCTGAAAAAGCAAGTAGATGAGGGGATTGTAGTGACTGAGGGAAGCAATGATGTTCTTGCTATGGCTTTGGGTACCCCGGAGCACCGTAGCGAAGTTAGAGGCGGGGGAAGCATGTCACGCCAATGGCCTATTTCAAAATACCAAAACGAGGAACAAAGAAGTATAATGCGGAGCTGTTGGCCCAATTACATGAATCTCAGGAAAGGGTGAGAGTTTTAGAACATATTGTGAAGGAAAAAGAGACAAATAACTCCCACCATTCAGAAAATGTTGCATCCAATAGTAGCGGCATCTCAAGAGGTCGACAGGTAGTTTGCCAAACCTTAGCTTTTTTTTTTTTTTTTTTTTTTTAAAGATAAGGCACTAAGACATTAACATGCTCTTCCATAAGCTCCCCTGACAACCTCTCCCTGTTCTCAGAATGGTATAAGATATCTTATATATAGTTAATGGAACTATGTTATACAGTTATAGATCACTTATATGCAGCAGGAAGCGGTACTCTTTTGAAATCCTTCTTTCGGTAAGAAAGTCAGTGCCTCTGTTAGCTGGGCCTACAGATATATAGTTGTAGGAAGGGGGGTGTAGCTGCAGGAAACAAAACTCTTTAATAATAGACCGATCTTAGTTTCAATAGATCGCGAAGTTTACACTCGCCAGGTGTAGGAGCCTAAAGAAATTAAGTTCTTACAATAAATGCTCACTAAGTAGGAAAAACCATTTTATCATGATAAAATGCTTTATTGTAGGCCATTAGCATTCATTATTGCAACTAGTGATGAAGCTGATTTGGGCCAGACGGGACATTCTTTAGTAATCACCTTGTCTTGAACATCCGGTGGGGACGCTTAGTATGTGGATTGCGTGAGTAGATCTTTGATCGACTCCTACCCATAATCCTAAAGAGGCTTTTAAAAAAGAAACAAATGGAAACCCCCCGTGGATGAAATTTCATGACTCCGTGCGTTCATAAACAAGTCTGGAGATATAAGGGAAGAAATCGATACACGACACGAGCAAAAAGCGCTACAAGGGCGCTATAATGTGTTTTAACAGCTCGCGAACGACTATAGAGCGGGGTGGCCATAATAGGCCCTTTTTTCTTGATCTGAGATCTGACATACGATCCATGGATTGGGCGGGTTACTGACTTTACTTACCTTTCGATCTAAGCTGTAAACCCTAATTCCGCAAAGACATAGGGGTGGTTGATCCAGCGGATTGTGCGGAGTTGTTTACCCGATCCGGTCGAGAACCCAACAGTAGTATAGTAGCGGAGGAAGCAATGGTAGAGCTAGTTTATGAAGTAAAAATGAAGCAGATCCTGCTGCTCATACATCTCGAGATCGACATAGATACAGGAAGGGAAGTAGAGTCCAGTCCCTTGCCGCAAGCTGTGATGATCAAACTTATGGAAGTATGGTGAAGTGGTTATGGCAAACCTTTTCCGTGGTAACCTAGTTTCAGGAACACCCTCCTTCCTTTGCCAGCGCAACGACCTAAGCAGTTGAGTCCGGATATTCAGTTGTTCGACCAGCCCCATCTTCTTCCTCTTCCTCCTCTGCAGTGGAATGAAAAAAAAAATGGCAGATGAGGGAACCATACACGAGACTTTCAAGAGTGACTCCAAGTGCAGAACACTGGTTGGGTGCTTGAGCTTCATTAGTGCTTTCACTTCATGCTTCCTAACCATCTCTCTAGAGATATTAAGGTTACCAGCTATCTCTCCCAACGTTCTATCACCTTTGCCGTCAAGCCCATACCTCTGTGACTCTGTCTGATCACCAGGCTCTCCTTAGGCTTTAGTGAATCAAGCTGGAGAAAGCATAACAAAGTAGGTTGTTTTCGAAAATTAGGATCAAACTATCAATACTAGAGGCTGAAAATTTGGAATTTATACACATTCAGATACACTTTATGCATATCTACATGCAAATCTAAGAAGGGATAGATAGTTCAAACTTCAAAGCATGTTTCATCATGTTTAAATCTGACAAGGTATTTAGAAATGGCATTGATAAAAATGTAAAACTAAACCAAGAAATATAGATGTAAAACTAAACCAAGAAACTAAACCAGTATTTAAACATGTTTCATCATGTTTAAATCCACCACTCCGTCTTGCTCCTCAGACTATCACAGCCCCTCGCTTCGACCGCCCTCAATTGATCCCCCAGAACCACCTCATTGCTCCCGTACTTGTTCTCCTGTTACCACTATAGCACTGCTGTTACCATAAATAACTGGATTTTTCCTCTCTGGCACAAAACAAAGAAGAAACTGAGGGGCTTCTTTAAGTTTTCCTTTCATTTGTTCAAACATGTTTTCCACCCTAGCATCTGGAGATTCAGTTCTAACTGAAGGATTCTCTTCATTTACCACACAAGGATCCTTTACCAACTGCGCAAACCACCAAACTTGTGAGTAACCAAAACACTATCAAGACTAGCACACATATAAATACTGAAACTCACGATACCTTTCTGTTCTCCGCATTTAACTAGATCTTTCCATAACAATTGTACATCACAGCTAACCGAGAAATTTACAATAGCCCAATGCTCGATCTTTGTAGGCTGTGCTAGTTTCTACATAAAAAGTATTTCAGTTAGGACAACAAACTAAGCGCAGCAACAAAATGAAGTAGTTATTATAACAGTTTGATAAAGACCACAAATTTGTCAATAAGAACAGTACACACTAACCAAATAAATATACCTTCCTCCAATTTAAGTGAACTCGGAATCTCTTGAAACTCCGTATGATAAATAAGCGTTGGTCATTCACTCTAAATCTCTTGGACCGACCAAGATTTGTTGGAGTGGAATTTGTGGTTTAATTTGACTAGTCCAAGAAATTCGTTTGAGGTTCAGTTTTGTTCATTCCTTTTTTTAAGAAACAAGGCCGAGCATACCTCTCAAACTCACAATACTATAGAAAGTGAAAGAAAAACGGTTTTTTCAATACACACAATATTTTGATATCATTCCATAGGTAAATTCTGACTCCTCTCCTGTTACCACTATAGCACTGCTGACCAGAATCTCTGCCTCTAGCCGATTGACTGCACTAGCAACTGTATCGAGAACTCCTTCTGGCCTCTCTATCTCACCTCTCCTGTCCCTGTTTTCCTCAGACTCACTATACTCTACTGCTGATGCTTCTGCCACTACCTCCGACCGAATCACAAGCTCTCTTACTGCTATCGATTCTGCACTACTACCTGAGACAACATCTCTTCCTGAACTTCTTATGCCCACTTCCTCATAAGAGTTTCTGCCTAGCAGCTCCTCTCTCTCAACTTGTTCCTCTCTTTCTGACACAACCTCAATCCGGCGCACTTCCTCCCTTACTGCCATAGAGCCTACACTGTTACCTGAGACAACTGCTCTCTCCAAAAGCCCCGTGTCCACTTCCTCATTAATGTTACCTGACTGCTCCTCTACCTCAGCTGGTACCTCTCTCTCAGCTGATTCCTCTCTCTCTCCTGCATCAACTGCTCCACTCTCTCATTTTGGGTTTGTTCCGTTGTAGCTTCAGGAAGACTGGTGATTTCTTCCCCTATTTCATTTCTAAACATGCTACTCTCAGGTATGGTTACAGAGTTTTCTACATGCACCTCCTTTTGACCTGGAACAGCTCGTTCCAATTTCTTGTTTGAGCTCCTGGATTTACTGCATTCACTCCTTGCATATGGTGACTATCCACCATGTTGTGTGTTTGTTCTTGTACGTTGGAATGTAAGGATTGGAGAGGTGGGAAGTTCTGAACATTCACAAACTGGGAACTCATGGTTCTTCAAAAGATTTGTTTTACCACTGTTGAACTCACACTGTGTTCAATGTAGGATTTTAACAAAGGATGACTAAAACCATACACAAGGATTGGATGAGTAGGATGATGAACGGTGTTCTTCCACAACGAGAGGGATGTTTTGCCGAAAAGGAATAGAATAGCTAAGGTTTTGGATAAGAAACAAGGAACTTCATGTATTTTTAACTAAACGCGGCAAAAAAAGGATTACTAGATCATTGATACGACTTAAGTTATGTCGCATCTTGTCGCCCAAGAAATGGTCCCTATTGTTAGCTTTTTGGTTTAGTAGAAATTTATGCAATGTTGCTTTGTCTTTATTTATTAACTTTCACTATCTCTTACATGTAGTTTGAAGATGGTGGTACTTCAAAAGTGGACAAGGCAGCGTCAAATATTGAGTTTAGTATCCCGCAAGTATGTTTTATGGGCTAAATTGTGAAATTATATCCAACATTAGTTTCATTCTATCATATACATTATTATTTAATACTTGTATGTATTATTTGATAGATGCAGAATTGTAGATTGACTTTGGGATCAAAGGACAAGATTGTTGCCAAAGGAAAGGTTTATGAGAAGACGGGACCATTAGAAAAAATTCACAATCTTCCTTTAGGGGAGCACAATGTAAAAGTGTCGATTGATTGTGTATTGTGTCCTGATTCCCCTCTCCCTATACCTGTACGTGGTGTTTTGACCTCTATTTTAGATGCACACAACTCATTTGTGGCTTGGCCTGAAAAGTGGGTGATAGTAGGTGATAAGGTAAAATATATTTTCCAAATTTTATTAGTTATGCTTTTAGAACTATCGTAACTAACTTTAACGTTTTTACTTGATTGTAGGATATGGTTGATGATTCTTCTGCAGCTAATGGTGAAGTGGCAAGTCAGCTCCAAAAGTTTGGCAAGATTATAGAAAAAATGATGAAATCAAGTCAAATAAGTATTCCACTTGAGAAGGGGGTGTTTGAAGAAGAGATAGCATTCAATTATTTCTTAAAATCTGATTTGTTAGATGTTTGTAACATGAAGAAGCTTGAGGTTAACTCAATGACTGCATACTTAAGGTAAACTATTTGTCTCAAGAGGAATCTTTTATACATTGGGTGGTATTGCCATTTAATTTACTATACTTATTTTTTTAGGTTTCTCTACGACCGATTTGAAAGTTCTCGAGCAAAATATGGATTCTTCCATCCTTCACATTTCAATGATTTTGGAGATAGAGAAGAGATGAAACGCAACCTGATAAAGAGAATGAAAGTTGTGAGAAAGGATCAATTGATTTTTGTGCCATACTCCACCATGTAAGTGTGTATGTATTGTATATTCATGTGTGTTCAATGTATCTTACTAGTTATTTAATTTTAACCACTTGCATGTAATTAAATCTTACTTGTCATTTAATCCGTCCACTTTTGTGGCTTTAGGGGTCATTGGCTTTTGTTAGTCATTGATATGACATCAATGGTAGTGTTTTGGTTGGACTCCATGGTACGAAAGGCTATTGATTTGGATGTAAAGTTCATAGTGAATGAGTGAGTAGTTCATTTTTCTTGTTTGTTTTTTTTCAAGGCTTCATTTTTAAAATACTAAGTCGTAATGGATACCGTTGTGTGAAGTGCGATGAAAGTGGCAGCTATGGAAATGGGAAAAAGAACTAAAGGAAATCCGACTTGGGAATTGGTGAAGGTGAGGAATGAATAGTTGTGTTGATGATATACCACATAGTTTAATCCTCTGTGTGTGACTTTTTTCATCTCTATGTAGTGCCCTAAACAAACAGGGAATAAGGAATGCGGCGTTTATGGAATGAAATTTATGAAGCACCTTATGGAAGATCCTCTCGTGTCGACAAAATCTAAGTTGAAAGAACTTGGGGAAGTAGCGACATCTGAGAAGACGAGGAGCTTAATGATATTCGTTTGGAGTTAGTTGAATACATTTTGGATTTTATCAACCATGGAGAATAGGTACTTCCTATGCTTTTGGCTCTTAATTAGCATGAATGCATGTTTGTCTTTCTTGATGGCATGAAACCTATTCCCTTTATGACCTAAAACAAGCTTACCTCCGCATTTGTATTCCTATTAAGGACAAGAGTTAGACTTGTCTATTCCTACTACACTTACACTTAAGTAAACACTTACACTTACACTACTACACTTATTTGCCATGTGTGAAATAGTGTAAAATAATATTCAATGTTAGGTTGGCGATTTATCTTGGAGTTTAGTAGTTACATGTTTAATTTCTTGGTGTACGTGCTTGGTATTATTTTGTTAGGCTTCTCTTGCAAAGTATTGATGAAGTGCTTGATTTATGCCGTGTAGGTAAATTTTTCATTGGAGAACTAATGGGGGAAGCTTTACATGGAGACATCATGTGCTACTTTTGGTTTTTTGTTTAGTTTTAATTTTTTTTTTGTACATGCATGGAATGGAAGTTAGAGAACTAATTGAGGAAGCTTTACATGGAGGCATCCTGTGTTACTTTTGATTTTTTGTTTTGTTTTAACTTTTTGTACATGAAAGTGCAACACATACTTTTTCAGTGGAAAATTGTCTATAGCAAGCTTTCTTATGCAAGTCTTATTTTGTTAGCTTACTACAAGGATGTTGTTGGTATATTGTGAGATTGGAGGTTATTTTGTGGTGCTGCAATTGGTTTTAATATTAAAAAATAATAATAATAATAATATTATTTCGGTTACAAAACAACCGATATTAAACAATTTTACAAAAAAAACGATATAATTGGACAAATATCAAAACCGATATAACAAACAATATAAAACCCGATATAATAACTTTTTTATATCGGTTTTCTCTTAGTTATATCAATTTTTAATGAATTTATGTTATAAATACATAAGATTATTACATCAGTTCATGTTTAACCGATCTAGAAAGAGACACTTATTATATCGGTTATGGTTATCTGTTATATCGGGGGTACTTATATCGGTTTGAAGTTTATTGAAAAACCGATATAATAAGTCTTTTATATCACTTTTTAGCCGATATAAAACCATTTTTTTTTAGTAGTGCTTGTTGCATATGGTAAATGCAATCGCGATGCCTGCGAAAGTGAGTTAGGATTTTATTTTTGTTATTAGAATGTGATTTTGATCACTTATCTATTTTTATCTTATTTGCTAAGAGACTAGCAAAAGGCTAGTTCGGAGTTGTAATAAGTGCTCAAAAAGTGCAATTTAACCCTCGATTATGCCTATTGTTTAGCCATCTTAGTGGACTAATAGTGTGTGTAAGTTATGTTTTAAGATTCTACATGTGAGAAAGAGAGTTTTGTAGAATATTAGAGAAAAAGGGATAAAATTGAGCAATTCGGAGCATTAAGGATCACATGGGAAGCCCGTGGACAATCATGGAGAAGGCCAAGGAATTGAAGTTATTAAAGATGCAACTTGGACCTATTTTAAAGCCTATTTGGAAGCCCAAGGCCAAAGGATTCGTTGCTTGGACCAAAGCCCACAAAAGAGGATAAAAGGATAGAGCAGAAGAGACAAAATAGGCTTACGCGTCTGGGATTCATAGATCAGTGTCCAGACGCATTGATTAAGTCTGGGACATATAAATAGTGCCTCCAGACGCATGAATCGACACTGTAGCCAATTCATTCTCAGTTTTGAAGACGAAGTTGGACTCTGAAAGAAGTCTATTTGTATTAGGAAACAAATGACGGTTTGGAAAGCTTCTAGAGCTCATTGTAACCCCTATAAATAGAGGACCTAAGTGCCTCATGTAAATGGCCAATTCACTTATATTCTTGTCTCCTTAACTTGGAGGCGAGAGAGATTAATAATAAAAGATCGGTTTTAACTAGCTGAGTCTTAATAAATTAGTCTTTCTAGTCTTATGTTCTTCGACTCTTCTTCTTCTCGTTCTTCGTGTTCTTCCTTCTATATGGAAGGCTAATCTTCTCCTTCAAGGGAGGAGATGAAGCCGGTGCTTAAGGTTTAATGATTCTTCTGGTTTATGTTGTTCTTCAATCAGGTTAGTTCTTTATGTTTTTAGTTATTAGTTCCATTGCCCACACCAAGGGATGGAAGTATAGATTAATGTTTTTATTTATTACAATTGAATATCATGCTAGCTTAGGGTTTGATTTATTGCAATTGAATATTTGATAGTGACATGCTTTTATTTATTGCAATTGAATATAATGCTAGAATATGGTTTTATTTATTGTAATTGAATATTATACTATTATTCTCTACTTTTCTTCTAGTTGTGTACTATTTTAGAGTAAGGGAAGTATTCCTTGTGTTTGCCTTAGATGGTGATTCATTGAATAGCTGCCCAAGCTTACATAAAAGAAAAGAAGGCACTAGTAACATGAACATAGGAATAACCTTGAGTAGAGTTAATTGTTAATGATGTTTCATCCAAGAGGGCATCAGCACTCGCCCGATTGACCGATTGTAGTCTACTTGGAGAACAACATGAAGCAAAAGGTCATTGAATCAAAAGCATTGGTGGATTTGAATCTCTTGAATCTATCTCTCTCATATTCTCTCCATATTTCTAATTCTTAGCTTTAGTATAAGTTTAGTTAGTTTAGTTTAGTTTAGCATTAGAATCTAAAATCTCTACAATTATAGTTTTTAATCCCTCAAACCCCCTTTCCAGTCCTGTCCTTCATATAAACATACACTTAAAAGTGGAACGATACCCTACTCATCCTTTACTTATTGAGGGATAATTAGGTTTTGATACGCTTCTATTTGTTCAGCGGCCATCATCTATCTACATCATCCATACACCATCTACACACAAAAAAGAGTGAGTGTCACTAAGCTCTCGATCATGCTAACCTCTCCATTGATATTCATATAAGGCAACTATTTGATCGTTTGAAAAACGTTAACCGCAACGGAAAGATGGCCAAAGGACAAGGACATCGAACCATCGTGGCAGTTTATAAGCACGTTGGTAGTTGCTAAGAAAGGGCGCCCTAAAATGATCGGAACAGAATGGTTAGCGACTTCTGTATCGAGGATAACAAAATCCGCAGGATAGTAGAAATCCTGAACTTTAACCACCATGTTTTCCACTACACCCTTAGGATACTTGATAGACCTATCAGCTAATTGCAACGTCATTGTTGTAGGTTGCATTTCCTGTAGACCTATTTGTTTATATAAATAATAAGGGAGTAAGTTAACACTCGCCCCGAGGTCTAATAAAGTAGTGGTCTTGTGAGTATCCCCTAAGGTGCATTGTACAGTAGGACGACCAGGGTCCTTGTACTTAACGATTCCATTGTGTTCCGTTAAAGTTGGAAAATGTTCAGTTAAAAAGGCGTCTTTAGGAATCTTTGTCTTACGCCTAGTAGTGCACAACTCTTTAAGAAACTTAGCATGGTGAGGTAACTTTTTAATCGCTTCAAGAAAAGCTAAGTTTATCGTTAAATTTTTAAAAACTTCCCTAATCTCATCAAAATTTGTATCCTTGTTTAACATAGTAATTTATGAGGAAACGATGGTTTATCTCTATATTTAGCATATGGATCAACAGGATGGTTAACCTTGCTTTTTTGTTTCTTAAGCTGTGGTTTAACTGGTACCTCTACAGGGGTAGGCTCTTCAGTTTCTATTATAGTATCTAGTTCAATCTCGGGTGTAGGGACAACTGGTGGGGTAACTATAGGCATAGTTACTTTGTTATCAACCACTTTCCCAGAACGGAGAGTGGTGATGGCATTTAGCTCACCTACGTTTGCATTTTCCGTACTAGTATTACCATTCATCTCAAAGGCTGTGTTTATTGTTATAGGATTAGCTATCGCTTGACCTGGAAACACACCTTTGGGTTGTACTTTCTCTTGAGCTAACTGCTATAAGAAAAGTTAGTTGGCTTGTAAAATCTATTGTTGAGATTGCATAAAGGTATCGAAACGATCCGGTTGTGGAGGAGTGCTAGCTATAGGTTGTGTGACAGGAACTATGTCACATTGATTATTAATTGGTGGATTTTGATAGTTATTATTTACCGAACGATACCTCTATTAGTATTATAATTATTATTGTTATAATTATTATAATTACCTTGACCGTGTCCTTGTTGTGGTTGAGCTTGGTTGCTATAATTATAATTACCCTGACCTTGTCGTGGTGGGCCTTGGTTATAATTGTTTGCTGGCCTAATATTTTGATTATTAAACCCTAGAGGTGTTACTTGTTGATTATTTCTCCAACTGAAGTTGGGATGTTGTCTCCAAGGGGCTTAGGAATAGGAAAACTATTAATCGAGCAAACATTATCTTGTTATGATTGTTGTTGTTCATAGGCGAGAGGACAATAGGAGTTGGGATGCTCTTGACTCAAACAGAAATTACATGGATTGGAGTTGACATTCATGATGGGGATAGGCATTTGTTGAACATAAATAGCCTCTACCTTTTTCGTTAGAGATTCGATTAAATTTTTAAGTTCCGGATCGGGTTGCATCTCAAACATACCGGCGGCTTTAACTGTTGTAGAAGAACTAGCGGAACGGGAGAAATCGTCATTACCCCCCTCCCCCCAGTTATTATTACACTTAGTTTGATCTTCTAAAAATTTATAAGCCTCTGAGGCTCCCTAACTTAGAAAACTACCCCCATTCATTATGTCAAGGACTTCTTTATGGTGGTGTAGAAGTCTTTTGAAAAGGCACGAACTAGTGTGCCTTTCGCGAGGTTATGGTGTGGACACTCTATAAGAAGATCGGTGAAACGATTCCAAACCTCTGAAAATGATTCATGAGGATTCTGTCGAAAGAAATGAATCTTGGAAAGCATTTCATCGGTCTTCAGTGGTGAGTAAAAATGTTCCATAAATAGTTGAACAAGTTTAGCCCACGAGTCCACAAAATTAGGCGCTTGGGCAATTAACCAAGACGCTGCCTTATCGGCTAAAGTGAAAGGAAATACCCTTAGTTTAATTTGTTCAGCACCAACTATAGGATGGTGGAATGTAGTAAGGACTTGGTCAATCCTATGCATGTGCTAATAAGGCTTTTCATGGTCTAACCCATGAAAAACTGGTAACAAATTAAATATATTTGGGGGGATTCGGAAATCCCCCGCTGGGTCTGATAGAACGATGCAAGATTTAGGGCTATCGTTTAAGGCTTTGTAAAAGTCAGAGAGAGGAGACTCTCTTTCTTCAGCCATTACTTCAGGTGGTGTGTGTGGTATATTAGCTAGAGGTGTAGTGAATAGTATACTAGAAAGGCGTGTTTGTTGACGTTGTCGGTTGATTACGTTAGGCGTTTTTCTTCGGCCTAACCTTAATCTCATGCAAGGCTAAGCCAATCTTAACGAAACACAACAACACTCCAAACAATCATGATATGCTAGTATGAACCTCTAACAGGAGATGCAAGATGTGGAAGAAAAGAGTACCTAAATGCCTCCTTGCTTCGCTTATGAATAACGTCTTGTTTACGCTTGCTCAATGTGTATAACAAGTTAGAACACTGAGAACTATGAAAGAAATGGAAGTTTGAAACAAACCTGTGGAAATTGGGCAGTTTCAACAGAGGGCGCAGGTCGCACTCAGAATAGGCCTAGGTAGGGCGCAGGTGGCGCTCAGGTAAAGCTGGAGTTCCAGGCCGGTTGAGCTGCGCTTCGGGTTAGCCTTAGTAGAGGTGGTCGCTCTTCGGGGAAAACCTCAAGGTCCAGGCGCTTCAACATGGGGGACGTTCGTGTTTTGCCTTGGCAAGGCGCGGGTATCGCTCAGGCAAAAAGTGGAGTTCCAGTCGTTTGGGCACGGGTGGCGCTCCAATTTAGCTTGCCTAGAAGCTGGTCGCGCTTTAGTGTCATTCTCATGAGGAAAATTTTCGATCTTTGAAATGGACAACCACAGTGAGAATCAAACAAGGGTGAGTGGGTTATGGGACTTTGGAAAACTAACAATTCTAAAGAAAACAATACTAAAGTGAACTAAGATGGCAGCGGCGCTATTTGATAATAGGATAAAATTGAATATAACTCTACTCCGAATAAACAATGAAGTCTAAACGAAGGTAAAACTAAAAATTTATCGTAACAGTTCTTATCAAAGATTTCTACTCTCGATACTATTGAAGTAGAGTTGGAATAGAAGATTCGTTCCACTCCTAGTTCTTTAGCATTCAAGTTTTCTACGACTATCAATCCTACCAAAGTCAATGAGATTTTTACGAAGGAATTATACTACGATGTGAATTCTAAGAACAAGATACTAACTATAATGATTCAACTACAAAATGCTACGGAATACTAAAGTTTGAATCTAAAATAAGAATTAGGGGGGAATTGAATCCACCTTGAATCCAACTTAATAAACTAGCATAGATTGTTGTAATCCAATTCTTACGTTCTTACGGTAAAAATTAGTCATTTTAATCCCTAATTATACATGGCATCTCTACCAATTCATAACTAGCATGTGAGGAAGTCCAACCCTTTCTCATGGCAAATCAACGACCTTCTAGAGTGGAATAGACTCTTACAACGATTCTACACTACACAATCAAGTTTTCATCAAGGTTTCATCAAACCCCTCTAATGGAGGTTTAGCCTTGAATCATCAAACTATCATATCCATATGAATTAAAACTAGACATCATGAAAAGATTGGAACTTTGCTTATTTAAACTCAAATGGAAACTACTCATGCAATAATTGATTTAAACTAATAATGACAAATAAGTAAATCTAAGAATTGAAGCTAATAATTAATGGAAAACGAAATTAGATTATCAAGAACTAAATATTTTATTGATCTAACAACTAAATAACAATCATTCAATACTGAAATTAAAACAAGAATAACAACTAATTAATTAATTGAAAAACTAGATCTATAACTAAGTTTTAATGGCTACTTGCTATCCTCCCTAATTGATACTTCAGAGCTAAGTCTTGTGTGTGTAAATGGAGAAGACCAGATACACATTTTTGTGCATGGGCTGAGGGTCCATGTTTTGGGCTGGAAAATCGAGCCCAAAGCCAAATCTCTTCAGTCCACAGGGCCCTTTTCAATTAGCTTTGACTTTAACAGGCTTTTCGTCCACTTTTGCTCCTCTGATTGGGTCAAGGTTTGGACCATTGGAAATCCGTTTCCGAGCCGGTCGTTTTGAGATAAGGTACGCCCAATTCTGAGATCTGAGTCCAAAGATACGGTCTTCGGAAATTCTGCTGACTTTTGTGTGTTGTTTCTGCCCGTCTTGGCCTTTAATCACAGAACTTCTTAGCAACCAACCCTTGATCCTTTATATCGCTAAAGTGGTATATTTCTACACATAATTGATTTCAATGCCTGAAATACATAAAAGCACGTAATTAGCATTAACTCTTATTTATTACTCGCATAATTGGTCTAAAAGTATTATTGTTAAGGGGTTAAAACTACAGTTTTGGGCTCTTATCAAATACTATCATTCTTGAACATGCTAATGATTGATTTTGTGGGTATATCACCTGAAAACCCTCACGAGACTATAACTCATCCTTTTTGGAGAACTTAAAGGTTTAAAGTCTTGTTGCATATGGTAAATCCAATCGCGATGCCTACGAAAGTGAGTTAGGATTTTATTTTTATTATTAGGATGTGATTTTGATCACTCATCTATTTTTTTATCTTATTTGCTAAGAGACTAGCAAAAGGCTAGTTGGGAGTTGTGATAATTCCTCAAAAAATGCAATTTAACCCTCTATTATGCCTCTTGTTTAGCCATCCTAGTGGACTAATAGTGTTTGTAAGTTATGTTTTATGATTCTACAGGTGAAAAAGAGAGTTTTGTAGAATATTTGAGAAAAAAGGGTAAAACGGAGCAATTCGGAGTATTAAGGATCACATGGGAAGCCCGTGGACAATCATGGAGAAGGCCAAGGAATTAAAACTATTAAAGATGTGACTTGGACCTATTTTAAAGCCTATTTAGAAGCCCAAGGCAAAATGATTTGTTTCTTGGACCAAAGCCTGCAAAAGAGGATAGAAGGATAGAGCAAAAGAGGGAAAATAAACTTCCGCGTCCGAGACGCATGGATCGTGCATCCAGACGCATGAAATGACACTATAGCCAATTCCTTCTCAATTTTGGAGACGAAGTTGGACTTTGAAAGAAGTTGATTTGTATTAGGAAACAAATGGCGGTTTGGAATGCTTGTAGAACTCATTGTAACCTCTATAAATCGAGGACCTAAAGGCCTCATGTAATTTGCCAATTCACTTACACTCTTGTCTCTAGAACTTGAGGTAGAGAGAGTTTAATAATAAAAGATTCAGTTTTAACTAGTCGAGTCTTCATAAATTAGTCTTTCTAGTCTTATGTTCTTCGACTCTTCTTCTTCTCGTTCTTCGTGTTCTTCCTTCTTTATGGAAGGCTAATATTTTCCTTCAAGGGAGGAGAAGAAACCAGTGCTTAAGGTTTAATGATTCTTATGGTTCATGGTGTTCTTCAATCAGGTTAGTTCTTTATGTTTTTAGTTATTAGTTCCATTGCCCACACCAGGGGATGGAAATATAGATTAAGATTTTTATTTATTGCAATCGAATATCATGCTAGTTTAGGGTTTTATTTATTGCTAGTGACATGCTTTTATTTATTGCAATTGAATATAGCGCTAGAATAGGGTTTTATTTATTCTAATTGAATATTATACTATTATTCTCTACTTTTCTTCTAGTTGTGTAGTGTTGTAGAGTAAGGGAAGTATTCTTTGTGTTTACTTTAGATGGTGATTCATTGAATAGCAGCCCAAGCTCACATAAAAAGAAAGAAGATATTAATAGCATAAACATAGGAACAACATTAAGTAGAGAATAACCTTAGATGGTTATTCGTTAACGATGTTTCATCCAAGAGGGCATCGGCACTCGCTCGATTGCCTAATTGTAGTCTACTTGTGAGAACAACCATGAAGCAAAAGGTCATTGAATCAAAAGTATTGGTGGATTCTAATCTCTTGAAATTCTTCTCTTATAAATTCTTAATAGTTTAGTTTAGTTTAGCATTAGAATCTACAATATCTATAATAATAGCTTTTAATCCCTCAAACCCCCTTTCCAGTCATGTCCTTCATGTAAACATACACTTAAAAGTGGAACGATATCCTATTCATCCTTTACTTATTGAGGGATAATTAGGTTTTGATACGCTTCTATTTTGTTCAACGACCATCATCTATCTACATCATCCACATACCATCTCACACACAAAAAGGAGCGCGTGTCATCGGGCTCTTGCAGCATTGAGAACTCCTCCTCTTCCATGCCCTAACTAGCAACCTCACATGGAAAATTAGCCAAGAAGTTGACCAGTACCCGACTTTTCCTCCGATACTCGGTTTTGGCATTCGACACCAAATTTGTTTATTAGTACTGACCATTTCGACATTCTTCTTGATTTGGCAGTTTTCACCAGAGTCTGCTTTAAAGGTAGATTCTTCATAACGATCACAGAGTGTGATTGAAAATACGGCTTCAGCCTCTGAGATGAGAATAAAAGGGCCAAAGCATATTTCTTTAGTGTCAAATATTGTGTCTCTACCTCGAGCATTGTTATACTTTGAAAATACACCGGTCTTTCAACTCCCTTTTTAACTTTTACAAATACCAGACTTATAGCAAATTCTGACATAGCCAAATAGAGAAGCAAACTTTCTCCCTCATTTGGCTTTGTAAGCATCGGCATTTCTTGTAGATATTTCTTTAATTCAGAAAATGCTTCTTCACATTCTTCATTCCAACAGAATTTAGTATTCTTTTTAAGCAACTTGAAAAGCGGCTTACATCGATCAGAAGTTCTGGATACGAATCTATTCAGCACAGCTATTCTTCCAGTCAGCCTTTGTATCTGCTTTCTAGTTGTTAGAGATGACATTTGCTGAAGTGCTCGTATCTGATCAGGATTAGCATCGATGCCTTGCTCGGTAACAATATACCCCAAAAATTTTCCAGAACTGACCCCAAAATACACTTCTCTGGGTTATGTTTCATGTTAAATTCTCACAATATTTGAAATATAGTATCGAGGTCCTTCACATGATCTTCAGCTTTCAAGGACTTTATAACCATATCGTTGATATAAACCTCGACAATTCATTTTATGAGCTTCTTAAACATTTTCTCCACTAACCTTTGATAAGTAGCTCCAACATTTTTCAACCCAAATGGCATTCTGATGAAACAGTATATACCTCCATTAACGATGAACGCCGTTTTGAGGTAATCTATAATTGCCATTAGAATTTGGAAATATCCCGATATCCATCGTAGAAATTGATTAATTCAAAACCAGTTGTTCGATCAACCAACTTATCTATCATGGGCATTAGATAATGATCTTTAGGACACTTGTTATTTACATCGGTAAAGTCGATGCAAATTCGAACTCTACCATCCTTCTTGGGCACTACTACTATGTTCGTCACCCATTGAGAATGATCCACTTCTCTAATTATGCCATTATTTAACATCTTTTGTATCTTGGCTTGCACCGCTTCTTCGTATATTGGTTTAACCTTTCGATGCTTTTGACGGACCAGAGTTGCATTTTCTTCCATATTCAGCTTGTGTGAACAAGTAGCTGGTTCGATACTGATGAGGTCCGACATTGACCATGCAAAAACATCCTGATTCTCTTTCAAAAAGACCATCAACTCATTTCTTATAGTGGCAGAAATTTATGTACCAATGACCGTATGATGCTCACTTTCTCCTGTACCAATATCAATTTTTTCCACCGCCTCTATTGTTTTTTCTTTCCCAGGATTCTGCATTTTGCTTTAGCTCTTGTGTAAACTTTATCTGCTCATGTATCTGCATATCGATGTCGGTAAGTAAAGCTTGTTGTAACTGTTACTTAGAGCTTTTCAAGACCCCCCCCCCCCCAGTGTCTTGGCTTTTTCCCTTCATCATCCCCTTTACAGTGATGAAATTATACTTTTCTGACTCCGACTGATCCCCCCTAATTTTGTGCAAGCCATACATTGTGGGAAATCTGATTACTTGGTAGAATGTACTTGGGACAGCACGCATATCGTGTATCCACTTTCTACCAAGTATTGCATTATGATCGGAGTGATGTTTTATGACCACAAATTCGTCATCACTGTCTGAGGTCCCGCTCGAACTGACAATTTTATTTTTCCCACGGGCTTGGTAGAGCTTCCATTAAACCCAAATAAACTGAATTGTGGTGGCTTTAGATGAGTCTCATCGAGACCAATGCATGTGAATGGTTTCCAAAATAAAATATTCATAGAACTACCACAATCCATGAGTACCTTTTGCACATCATATCCAGAGATACGCAAAGTGATTAATAATGCATTATCATGCGGCAACATCACCTTAGACAGGTCATCTGGTATGAACATAATTGCTCCTGGGATGCTAGCCGATACCAGACTCTGACTTACTGGAACAGGCTCGACATTGACCTTGAGCATTTCTTTTACCGTTGAAATCTTTCTTATTTTATCTCTCATGATTTTCTTCTATGGTATTTCCCCTTTGTAGATCATATTTATTACTCCAAGGGGTTTATCGTGTATTGTTGCAGTTTTTGCAGGTCTAACATCAGCCCTGAATTCTCGCAACTTCCCATCTTTCATTAGTCTATCAATTTCTTTTAATTACTACAAGCATCTATTTGTCTCATGGTTCTCAATCTTGTGGAATTTATAGTAAGGTTTGCCCTTCATCTCCCTGAGAGTGTATTTTGGCCAGGTCACAAAATTTTCTTTTGCGATCCTCCTTAATATATCTTCCGGTGTGGTATTAATGGCAATAAAATTATTGGGATCTAGCTCTTCTTTCAGTGTCCTCTCATATTTCCTTCTGATAAACTCAAAATGACTAGCTTTACCTACGAGATATTCGATGAATTCTCAACGTAAGTAAACTAAACTTTTTACTTGATGCTCTCTTGTTTATCAAAGAATTATTTCTACTCTCAACCAATTGAGATATAGTGGAGTAGATAGAGTTCGTTCCACTCCTAGTTCCCTAGCACGGATTGTTTTCTAAGTCTAACTAGTCGCTCTTAAGTCAATGAGAGTTTTACGAAGGGGAAATTATACTACGATGCAATATGAAACGCAATATGTTGAATTTAAACTATGAATTGAATGCTATGAAAATATGATTGTTTCAGAATCTAGATAAGGATTAGAGGGGAATTGAATCCACCTCGAATCCAACTCAATAACCTAGTATAGATTGTCGTATCTCGATTCTTACGTTTTCACGGCAAGAAATTCGAGTCTAATCCCTAGTGTTCATGGCATTTCTACCAAGTACTAACTAGCATGTGAGGTCGCCACCCATTCTCATGGCGAAACACGACCTTCTAGAGTGGAATAGAATCTACAAACAATTCTACACTAACAACTAAGTTTTCCTCAAAGCTTCATCAACCCCTCTAATGGAGGTTTTAGCCTTGATTCATTCCATGATCATTTCCCATTGAATCTAAACTAAACATAATGAAAAGATTCTAACTTTATGCGATTTCACTAAACAATAATCTCTAATTAATAACTATGAAATGATAACAAACAATAATGGAATTTAGATCTATAAATCAAATTGACAAAATAACTATTTTTATTATCTAATCAATCAAGAACAATAATTTGAGAGTTTAATCTAAAACAAGAATTGAAATGAAATTAAACTTAATTAATCTAATGAAAACTAGATCTAGAATTAAGGTTTAATGGAGGCTAACTAATCTAATTTATTTTCTAACCTAACTATCTACCCTATCTACCATTAACAATGAACTAAGCTTTTGTTTTTATACATTCAGATCCAAAAATCGTGCATGGGCTTGGAGCCATGGGTTGGGCCAGAGAATCAGGCCCAAAACCCAATTCTTTCAGTCCAAAAAGGCCTCTTCAGCTGCAGTTTGCTTCCACAGACTTTTCGTCCACTTCTGCTCCTCTGATTGGGTCAAGGCTTGGACCATTGCAAAGCTCTTTCCGAGCCGGTCGTTTTGACATAAGGTATGCCCAATTCCGAGGTCTGAGTCCAAAGATACGGCTTTCGGAAGTTCTGCTGACTTTTGCTCCTTTATCTCGCTAAAGTGGTACATTTCTGCACATAATGGACTTTGAAGCCTGAAATGCATAAAAACGCGTAATCAGTGTTAACTCTTACTTATTATTCACATAATTGGTCTAACAGTATGATTATTAAGGGGTTAAAACTACAGTTTTGGGCTCTTATCAAACCACCCCCAAACAGCATTTTGCTTGTCCTCAAGCAAATATGAGAAATTAGAATAAGTGACCAAAAATGGAGTTCTATCTACTCTCTCGTTTATTTGAGTGCGATTGCATTGACCATATGCAACAAGGCCTTAAACCACTAGGAATTCCCTAGTGGACGAGTTATAGCCTCGTGAGAGTTTCCAGTGAAGGTACTCACAAACTTCATCTATACTACAACGACTAAGAAAATAAAACTATTGTTTCCTTATTCATGCTCAACTATCTATACATCTCTCTAGCAATTACATAAGAATAACCAGTCAAAACCCTAAGTTAATATATGCATAATAATCAATCATCTACAATAAACATATATACAATGAGTAGTACTATCAAATGTTTAGCGGTTTGTTTTAGAGAACTTCGGAATAAGCGTCCTTAAATAGGTTCTCACAATAATAGTCAAGAAACAACACTCGATTTTTGCACTCAAGTTTCGCTACTCCAAAGTACAAGTGGGGCACACTTTACCTTACAATCTCAATGACAACAAGGAAGCCGGGTCGATCAAACACATCTGCCACTTACTATCACACTAACCTATTCCTAATTGAGCTAGAGGTCTTTATTAGGTGTTACGGGGATTAGGAGATGGTTTAAGAAGGAAGGAAATGGATATTCAAAAGGACAAGTCCGAGATAATAGAGTCTTCAGATTATGTAACTTAGAGAAAACCTTTGTTATTTTCTTTTGCTTCTATACTTTGTTTCCATCCCAGCCATATTTTTCTTTTTCTTTTCTTTGGCTTTTGACTCCCTTTTATTCTATTTTTTTTTTTTTGAGTTTTTATTTTATTTCTATTTTTCTTTTCTTTGGATGGAAACTTCTTTTCTTTATTTTCTGAAGCAACTAACAATTTTTTGTTTACCGCGGGTTTTTTTCTTCTTCTTTCTTCACTCATTATATTCTCGGACTTATTCTAAATTGGGTAGGTTGATTTATTCTCTTTTTTTTTTGTTTTGTTTTTTTTAACAGGGTAAAGGAATTGTGGTTTATGGAAGGGGCTAATGAAAGGCTCGAGTGGCGACTAGCGGAAAATAATTCATAGGTTTGAATTTCTGGCTATATCGATCCAAAGAGCGGCCTAAATTCTCACTTAGGATATGGTTTAGTGATCAAGCAAGTGGACGTGTGATTTCTCTATCCGATTTTACTTCTCTCTTGTGTCATTTCTCAAATGTTTAAACTCATATAAGGCTTTAGGCTATATTCTCACAGGATTTGTAGAATAAGTACTCTAGCCTAGATTTTAAACTTCATCGCTAACAATCATAGATACTCATGTAATATATTTATAGATAGATGCAAAGATTATTACCTACGATTAACCTAAGTTTCTAACAATTATTCCGATGCAACAACTATGTGAGACTTCTAGATTGTTAAGAGCATGGAGAAAGAAAACAATACCAATATTCCTAAGTGTATAGCATAAACTTATTTATTTATATTTTTAAATTTTTGAAATTTTAACTAGAAAACAAATGCATATTATATATATCTATATCCTAACAGATGTCTTAATTACACGGATTCTATGCCCCCCAAAAAAAGCATGCTTTGTCCTCAAAGCATTTAAATAAAGAGGGTAGGAAAAATACCATTGAAGGCCGTGAAATTCAGAAACATCCGCAAAACAAGGTTAGAACGCACTAATATAGGAAATAAAACCGACGCAACGCTTATACGAGTTCCACCCATTATGGGGTTAATGAATGAAATTGCTTGGGACATAAGCAGACACTAACAGAAACTAAAACTTACCTCCACTCCCGGACATGCATATTATCTACCCAATAGCATCATGGGTCTTGTATTTCAGCGGGCATGGCAAGTCCAAGAACAATTTCTAGCAAGACCCATAAGCGGTTCCTAGCCTACGTGTGTGATCACCTCGCGAAACCAAGCACCATAAGTAGTGCTTTGGAACAAATCTTTGAAAGACTGTTTCGGTATTATTATAGGAGATGTCATCTCAAAATTACGCCTGGAATAGCTATGAATGATCCGAAACTACCCGTAGAAAACTGGAATTTTTCTGGTCCACGGAAGTCGAGCGCTGGCCATATAAAGCGAGTCGCCCTCAAATTTTAGAATTCCAGTGTTTTAGCTGGTCGCTCAACATGAAGCGTGGCTGCCGCCTAGGTCCAGTAGATGAGGGCGGTCGCGCCAGCTTGAGGCGCCGCCCGGAAAGCAAAATTCAGAACAAAATATCTGAGGCCGCGACTTCGGCGCTTGCGAGAAAAGGCCGGAGTTGGAGTTGAAAATTGAAAATTGAGACGAAACGCGGGAGTGAAAGGTGAGTGATGGAAGTTAGGTGTAGTGTAGGTTGTGAGTGTAGAATGAATGAAGTTTATATAAAATCATCTTTGGAATAGATAACACCACCCCCAAACAGTTTGGGAAGGTGGGATCAACATTAACTAATCACGACAATGAAAAATAACGACATTATATTCATATTGTCATTCAAACAACATTTCACTACAAAAGTCAAAATTAACTACGAATTTAACAACGTAACATCCTATCTACTAAAAATAATAAAAGACAACATCAAAACAACAAACAAGTAGAAATCTAGCTACTCTTCAAGGGAGCGAGGTGGGGTAAGAATAGGAATTTAAGTGATCAAGAATGGAAAAACCAAACACCCACCCCCAAACAAATTTTTGAAAACAGTTTGTAAAATTTGTTTTAAAACGGGGTCTTTTAAAGTCGATTCCCGAGACTTGCTAGATTACTATTTTTATAGCTTTAAACTTTTTTACTTTTATGAATTAGGTTTAATATAAAGGAAAACAATAAGCGAAAAGACATAATTCACACCATAGAGAAAACATGACTCAAAACCGAGAAAACATGCAAGAGTGGAAAACGCGGAATTATGTGAAACGTGGACTTAGGATCCGTACTTACAGCCACACACTCCATAGGGAGGGTCCGGTTACCTGAATGGTGCATTCACCAATATAAGGAAATGAAAGGAAATGCACCAAACACAAGAATTGAGTCGCTTTATAGTCGATACTCGAGACTTTATCTAAACATATGTATGAATATGTAGTTTATCATATATCAACAACCGAAATAGTTGTGGATCGCTCCATAAATAAATATCAAAGAAAACATATCCAAACACAATCAAGCACCAAGATTTCCTACGACCTAGTGGAATGGAATGAAAAGTCGGATAGACCTATAACATAACCGAAACCGAGGCACCTTATGTTTCATCTTTGAATGAGAGGGTGTCCTAGTGAATAAGTGTGGAAAAGTGAATGGTTGTGGAAGATATGGTGGATTGGGATAAGTTTTAAAGGGAAAGCATGGAAAAAATGAGGATGTGGGTTTAGCACAAAACTCATTCATGGTGTAGTTAGGGACTGTCTCAAGTCTAAAAATGAAGGTGTCTAGTGGTTTATCCTTGGGAAGTATTTGTTTAATAGGTGGATTTAAAAAATCATGAAGCACAGGAGAAACTAAAGGATCGAGTGCAAACTCGAGGTTCCTTTGAAAAGGTGGAGGGTGGGGAATATTGGTGAGGGAAGGTGAATGATTCTCAGCTAGAGCTCTCAAGTCCATATCATCAGAAATCTTGATATGTGCAAGACATTCCTCAATAGTTGGGTCAAAAGGATCACTGGGATAGAGATTGAAAAATTCATCTTCCGTCATAGCATCAAAGGATGTATGGTTGTTGGCAAGGGGGACTCGCCGAAGTGGTAAAGAAGCGGTGCAAAAGAGTTGCAGGAATTCTTCTTCTATTTCGTCTACTACCAGGGAGTCATTGTTAAAGTCGGAATTTCCGAAGGAAAGGAATTTGTTAATCTGTTTCTCTGGAAACATGTTTTTGAAGTAATCTTGAGCTAAGCTCTCGATCATGCTAACCTCTCCATTTGTAGATGAATCGGATATCGCGGTCCTAGTTTTGAAAACATTTACCTCAACGTAAAGATGGCCAAAGGACAAGGACATCGAACCATCGCCGCGTTTATAAAGCCGCCGTTGGCGGTAAGCCAAGAAGGACGCCCTAATATGATCGGTACAGAGTCATTAGCGACTTCTGTATCGAGGATAACAAAATCAGCAGGATAGTAGAAATCCTGAACCTTAACAAGCACGTTTTCCACTACACCCTTAGGATACTTAATAGACCGATCAGCTAATTGCAATGTCATTTTAGTAGGTTGCATCTCCTCTAGACCTATTTGTTTATACAAATAAAACGGGAGTAAGTTAACACTAGCCCCGTGTCTAGTAAGCCGTCGTTGGTGAGAATCTCCTAAGGTGCATTATCTGATAGGGACGACCAGGGTCCTTGTACTTAACAATTCCATTATTTTCAGATAAGCGTTGGGAATTGTTCGTTAAAAAGTCTTTTGGTATATTGGTCTTCGCCTAGTAAGTACACAACTCCTTAAGAAACTTAGCATGGTGTGGTAGCTTTTAATAGCCGGAGAAAGGGAAGGTTTATAGTTAGATTTTTGAAAACGTTCCTAATCTCCTCATAATTTGTATCCCTAGTTAACATGGCTAATTTTTGGGAAACGTGTTTTTTCTCTATAATTAGCATATGGATCAACAGGATGTTTAACCTTGGCTTTTTGTTTCTTAGGTTGTGGTTTAACTGGTACCTCTACAGTTGGTAGGCTCTTCAGTTTCTATTTCGGTATCTAGTTCGATATCCGTTGTAGGGAGTCTGATGGGGTAACTATAGGCATAGTTACTTTGTTATCAACCACTCTTCCAGAACGGAGAGTGGTGATGGCATTTAGCTCACCTACGTTTGTAGTTTCGTTACTAGTATTACCGCTTACCTCAAAGGTCGTGTGTTTGTTGTTCTAGGGTTGGGTATCGCCGCACGAAACACGCCTTTTGGTTGGGCTTTCTCTTGGGCTAACTGTTGGTTTAAATTATTAACAGATTGTAGAATGTGTTGGTTAGATTGAGCCATGGTTTGGAAAAGTTGTTGGCTCACTTGTATGAAGGTGTCAAGACGATCCGGTTGTGTGGGTGTAATAGTCACGGGTGGTGTGACTGGAACTATGTCGCGTTGATTATTTATAGCGGATTGTGATAGTTATTATTTACCTAACGATACCTCTATTAGCATTATAATTATTATAACTATATTGACCTTGTGCTTGACCTTGTCGAGGTTGTGCTTGGTTGTTATAATTATTATAATTACCCTGACCCTGTCCTTGTCCCAGAGGAGCTTGGTTATAACTGTGTGTTGGCCTAACATATTGATTATTGTACCACGGAGGTGTGACTTGTTGGTTATTTCTCCAACCGAAGTTGGGATTTTGTCTCCAAGGGCGTTAGGTTCACTATTAATAGAACAAGAATGTTCATAGGCTATAGGGACGATGGGAGTCGGGATGCTTTCGGGACTCAAATGAAAACTACATGGATTTGAATTTACATTCATGACGGGGATAGGCTTTTGTTGTACAAAATGGCCTCAACCTTTTTAGTTAGAGATTCGATTAAATTTTTAAGTTCTAGATCGGGTTTAACCTCAAACATACCGGGTAGCCTTAATCTGGAAGAAGAACTAGCGGAGCGGAGTAATCGTCCACTACCCCCCCTTGTTATTTCGCTTAGTTTGATCCTCTAAAATTTGTAAGCCTCATTGGCTCCTTTACTTAGGAAACTACCCCCATTCATTATGTCAAGGACTTCTTTATGGTGGTGTAGAAGTCCTTTGAAAAGGCACGAACTAACGTGTCTTTAGCTAAGTTATGGTGTGGACACTCTATAAGCGGTCGGTGAAACGATTCCAAGCCTCGAAAATGATTCATGAGGATTTTGTCGGAAAAATGAATCTTGGAAAGCATCTCATCCGTCCTTTAGGGGTGGGTAAAAATGTTCCATAAACAAATTGAACAAGTTTGGCCCACGAAGTCCATTGAAATTAAGCGCTTGGGCGTTAACCAAGACGCCTTTATCGCCTAAGGTGAAGGGAAATACCCTCGGTTTAATCTGTTCCGTACCAACGGTAGGATGATGGAATGTTGTAAGGACTTGTTCAATCCTACGCATGTGTTGGTAAGGTTTTTCATGGTCTAGACCATGGAAAACGGGTAACAGATTAAATATGTTTGGGGGAATTCGAAAATCCCCCGTTGGGTCTGCTAGAACGATGCAAGATTTAGGGCTATCGCTCAAAGCTTTATAAAAGTCAGAGAGAGGAGTCTCTCTTTGCTTCAGCCCATAATATCGGGTGTAGTGTGTGAAATTCTAGATAGGCGTGTTATATTTATTTCTCTTAGCCCGATTATACTAGAATTAAAACTCCTCGGCGAGAAGATGCGAGGAGTGGAAGAAAGGAATACCGATAAGCGTCCTTGCTTGCTTTTATGAATAAGCGTCTTGTTTACGCTGCGTGTTCAGTGTAAATAAGAGATTAGAACACTGAAAAACTTGACAACTCGAAGTTCGAATCAAACCTGGGGAAATCCAGAAATTTCAGCTAAGGCGCGGCGCTGGACTTGAAGCGTAGGGCCGATGTAAATTCGAAGTTCCAAGAACTTAGCTGGTCGCGCTTCATTGAAGCGGGCGCTTCGATTGTAAGAAGAAAATTCCAGTAACTTAGCGCGGGTCGCTCTCTTTTGAAGGCGGCGATGTATTGTTGAAATTCGGAACATAAGCGGTCGTCGCTCTCTTTGGTAGCGCCGGCCTCGCCATATTTTTTTCCGGAATTTTTCGACGCTGAAACGAATAACCACAGTATGAATCAAACAAGGGTGGGTGGGTTTAATGGGACTTAAAAATGACTACTTCTACAAAGAAAACAATGCTAAAGTGCAACTAAGATGGCAGCGGCGCCATTTGATAAACGTAAAATGAGTAGTTTACCTACGAAATGAACGATGAATCCAAACGTAAGTAAACTAATCTTGAACTTTTACGTGTCTAATTATCAAAGCTTCTACTCTCAATGCGAAATGCACTAAATGGAGTACGAAGTTCGTTCCACTCCTAGTTCCCTAGCATGGATGTTTTCTAATCTAACTAGTCGTTTTTAAGTCTATGAGAGTTTTACGAAGGGGAAATTATACTACGATGCAATATGAAACGCAATATGTTGAATTTAAACTATGAATTGAATGCTATGAAAATATGATTGTTTCAGAATCTAGATAAGGATTAGAGGGGAATTGAATCCACCTCGAATCCAACTCAATAACCTAGTATAGATTGTCGTATCTCGATTCTTACGCTTTTCCGCAAAGAAATTCGAAGTCTAATCCCTAGTGTTCATGGCATTTCTACCAAGTACTAACTAGCATGTGAGGTCGTCCACCCATTCTCATGGCGAAACACGACCTTCTAGAGTGGAATAGAATCTACAAACAATTCTACACTAACAACTAAGTTTTCCTCAAAGCTTCATCAACCCCTCTAATGGAGGTTTTAGCCTTGATTCATTCCGCAATCATTTCCCATTGAATCTAAACTAAACATAATGAAAAGATTCTAACTTTATGCGATTTCACTAAACAATAATCGAAATCTAATTAATAACTATGAAATGATAACAAACAATAATGGAATTTAGATCTATAAATCGAAATTGACAAAATAACTATTTTTATTATCTAATCAATCAAGAACAATAATTTGAGAGTTTAATCTAAAACAAGAATTGAAATGAAATTAAACTTAATTAATCTAATGAAAACTAGATCTAGAATTAAGGTTTAATGGAGGCTAACTAATCTAATTTATTTTCTAACCTAACTATCTACCCTATCTACCATTAACAATGAACTAAGCTTTTGTTTTTATACATTCAGATCCAAAAATCGTGCATGGGCTTGGAGCCATGGGTTGGGCCAGAGAATCAGGCCCAAAACCCAATTCTTTTCAAATCCAAAAGGCCTCTTCAGCTGCAGTTTGCTTCCACAGACTTTTCGTCCACTTCTGCTCCTCTGATTGGGTCAAGGCTTGGACCATTGCAAAGCTCTTTCCGAGCCGGTCGTTTTGACATAAGGTATGCCCAATTCCGAGGTCTGAGTCCAAAGATACGGCTTTCGGAAGTTCTCACGACTTTTGCTCCTTTATCTCGTTAAAGTGGTACATTTCTGCACATAATGGACTTTGAAGCCCGAAATGCATAAAAACGCGTGATCAGTGTTAACTCTTACTTATTATTCACATAATTGGTCTAACAGTATGATTATTAAGGGGTTAAAACTACAGTTTTGGGCTCTTATCACCTTCTTTGTTAAGGTTGATTATCCTGATTTGTATAATGCTCCTAAGGTCTTTTGTTATCTGACCTTAAGGGTCTCGACTCTCGTGTCGATCTCCATTATCTTTGTCTCTCTTTCCTATCTCTGACACTTGCAATACAGTTTGCATAGTGGTTGCATTTATCCTTTCTTCCACTCTAATATCTCTGTCAGCTTTGTCATGCAACTCTTGTAGACTTATAACTTCTTTGTCAAGCCTTTCGAACGATTGAGTTTTGGCCTTAAAACTCGCCAAGAAATCTTTCAATGACTCCTTCTTCCCTTGTTTCAATTGGAATAGGACCGACACCTGTTTCGGCTTCACTCTTTGATGACCATAATTGCTGAGGAATCTTTCTTCGATTTCACGAAAACATGAAATGGTCCCCTCAGGTATTATACAGAACCACTTAAATGCTTTTCCTTTAAGGCTCGAAGAAAATGATCGATATAGTATGGAATCCCAATACTCCGTTCCATGATATATTGAGAACTGGTGTCGATAGCTAAAGAGATGATCCATGGGATCAGTGGTCCAATCATACTGGGTGAACTTTGGATTTTTGAATTTTGGAGGTAATGGCACCCTCTCTACTTCCTTTTTCAACAGGTTTCTACTTACATCGTCTGCCAATTTACGAATCAAAGCTGATACCTTTTTCCAGGAGCTTGTCCCCAAATTGCCTATGCATCATCTCCTACACCATTTCCTTTGTAATTAGTGCTTCTACCTCTTCCTCTTGCACCACCCTTGGTGTCGATTTCGCTACTGATTGCACCTCTTCGAGGTGGCTTTTTCTCACTTCCTCGAGATGACTCTTTTTCACCATTGGAGTGCTTGAACTCGACTCCTCGCCATCTTTCTCGTACATAGCATCTATTGCACGCTTCTCATTCTCTTCTCTCACAGGTTTGTTTTCAGCCATTAAAACTGTGTTCTTCTTTTCCAATTCTTCCAACCTTCTCAACAAATCTTTTAAAGATACCTCTTCTTCATGTATCTCATCTACTTCTTCCATCAATCTACTTGCCGATTGCCTTGTTATTCATTCCTCATTCTTGGAAGCTGCTTGAGAAGTACTCCCTTCATTAACCATCATCGTTTTACTTGTTGTAGCATGCTTTGGAGGCATCTTGACAAGAAAATGAATACCTCCTTAAATAACTTCACTGATCTCACAGAATTTTCTTGAACACAACCAATTATTCTGTATCTCACAACTTCTACCAATGGATTCGATCTTCAAAGAAAGAAGAAAAGAAACACCTTTTCTTGTCTTTCAATCACGGACGATGCCAATATAGTGATCAAGTGTTTTCTTCTAAGATCATCTATGAATTAAATAGGTTTGGATTGAATTGATAATCAGAAAGAAATGAAACTCAAGCTTTTGTATTCACCATTAATGGTGGTTACAAAGTCGCTCTCTCTTTCTCTCTCTCTCAGTTTTGCTCTAGTTTTACAAGTATTTCTGTAATGAATCAATTATCCTTTCTTTCTTTTCATCATCGCTTTATAGTCTTCCAGCTATAGTGGTGCCCAATCATATCCTGACACGTGTCTATTCTCATTCTTCTCCTTTTTCCCGCTTGTTCCTATAACACAAAGTTATGCACAAGATACCGAGAGTCATGTCGATATTTTGAGTTAGTTACAATATTCGGGCTGGAATATCGGGTTGACGATATTTGCCCACGATAATACCCAACTGAGACAACAAATTCTTCACTGACTCACAATAAGGACAAAATGATTTGCTGCAACCCACAATATTAAAAAATAATAATCAAATCAGAGATAGAAAATAATGGCAGAAGCGTAAATAGGGAAGAATTTATATTGTGTTAAAGAAGAAAAAAATGGGATTTGGGGAACGACCTGAAAACGGCAACTGGATTAGAAGAAATGATCTCATTAGTCTTATAACCCACCATCTATTCTGATTTCTTTGTCGGGGAATGAAACTTGACAAGAGGGTGTGTGGATAATATCTATTTATATTACTTGGTATCATGGTTTGTAACGAGGTACTTATTATGTTGTTTGTGGCATTAATCTTGGTACACCCAAATACTTTTAAATGTGTGGCCTATGTGGGAATTTGTAGAGATTTTATTTTGAAGTGGTTGTTTATTTTGTGGATGCAAACATGTGGTGTAGCCTTTTGATAGGTATCAATTTCACTTTTTCTAAAGGACCTTTTCTAAATGCATCTATTCCTCATTCACTTCTGGTTACAATGCTAAAATCTAATGAACTGAACATTTGAATATTGATATGCAAAATAATTTGATTAGTCGGACATGAGTCGTACTTGGGTACGTAAATTGTACCTAATCAATATTATAGAGTCTATGCAAAATTATTAGAAAAAAAAATGAACAAAAGCAATTTAAAGTCTATTCAAGAAAAAATTGACATGGGCGTCATCCTCTACCACACCTTCAACAAATTTTTGATGAACTTGCTCATAACTTTATATACAGCCTATGAAACATTGTCTAGTACATCAATATTGATTTTCAAGACAATCTTCTAATCTTGAAAATAAAATTACATTAAGTAGTCTGAGCACACTGTGAGCCATAATCTCAAGTAAAATGACAGACTTCACATAACCAAACAATAAATATGAATAAACTACTTGATTAAAGCAAAACCATAGGACAATAAAATGAACCTTGTTTAGTTGTTTTCAAAGATCTTGAGAAGTTTAGAGCGTATGACATGCATCATTTCTTTACATAGTTAAGTAATTTGAATCTCAAACGTTCTTTTGCATGGTCAAGTAAGCCTAAGACTCCAAAGAATATTATCAGACAATGTTTAGATGAAATGCAATAGAGAGAGTGACTGATCAAACTATAACTGAGATTGAGAGGAGCAGAGTACGAAACTATGCATGCAGTTAAAAATGATAAGTTCCATATCATGAGCGACAGTCTTAACCCTTAATACATTAACCTATGTCATAGTTTGAGATTTCGAAATTCTTGGAATTCTGAAAATATGAAAAACCGAAATTAACTATATATCCACTCTATGTTGTATTTCCATTTCGACTATTTCGAAATATACAATATTTCAATGTTTTATTTTCCGATTTTCTCAAAAAATGAAATATTTGGCAGAATTCCAATATTCCGTTTGAAATCATGAACATTGGCCTATGCACAAAATTAAAAAAGAGGGATGCCCAACAAATTAACTTGTTTGTTACTTGCATCTTGGTGTAAACCTCGATCAATCTAGTTAGTGCCCATGCTGAATTTCATAAAGTTATTGTGACATTTTGAAATAATTTGCATTAACATCTGCAAAATTATATTTCATTAATTTTCTTCATTTGTGTTGTTTCTCACAAAGGTAGTTGCAATATGAATTCAACCAAATTCTTACTGAAAAAAAAAATCAGCCAGTAACTCATATTCATTGACACGGTTTTAACCAACATTATATTGGTCTCTTAATGAACTATATCGGTGTCTTAATGGTACTTTGGTCTCTTAATGAATAATTTAGCAATTGCACAACTCGTCTTGGACACATACTTTAATTCATGTGCTTTTACTAATGGAAGAAATTTAGTAGGAAATGAAAAACATTTGTGACATTCATCTCACCAAAATTAATTTCCGTACAATATAGTATACATGAATAGAAGATTATGCTGGTTAATTGTTTGAAGAGATACTCCTGCATGTTCACCCATGCTTTGGAAATACGTATTTGCTTCCAAATCACATCTATTTGGTTTAATGTGTAATTGTGCATGCAACCTCCAAATGAACAATGCAAATTACTATATGAGTTTATAATTTATGGTTGGGTGTGTAATGTTCAAGTTGAAGGCAGAAAAGATTGGCGTTGTATTCTAATCCGAATGAACAATGTAGATTACTCTATGAGTTTATTTATGGTTGGGTGTGTAATGCTCAAGATGAAGGCAGAAAAAATGGTGTTGTCTTCTAAATTAGGACGTCTTCGTTGCTATGTCTAAGCACCCTTGAACAACATGACTCCATGCCTCACTGAAATCTGGCATAACCCCCCATGTTTCATTGACATTATAATATTTTAAATCCTTTTATGAACCCGCATAGGCAAAATTTATCTAAATGGAACAAAACTTCTTTCAAATGAAGCATAAAACAAAAGTTATAACTGGAAATCCCGCACAAAAATTGCACCACTCACAAACGCTACAAAGTTACCATCTAGGTGACATAGTCTATAATGTCATAGAGTTTTGTGCACATATTATCATGTAGAAAACAATGTAATAGAAATATAAATATAATGAAGGTAGCATAAACAAATCCTACCAAGTAACCTCCTATTAAAAATGAAAGAGATCCTTGCTCCACTGCTATCTCAATACCCCAAACGGATAGCCCATCATTCAGCCAAGTAACTTGTACTCTTTGGCAACCTGCACGTAAGTGCTCCCATAACATGTCCCTAGTTCTTCCTATACCCCCTACACCAGCTGGGCCTGGGGTAATGCCCCATCTGAATTCATTTTAACAAAGCGACTTGTTGGTAATGCCTAATTCCAGTGTAGTATTACTATTGAAGTGAAATCACATCATGTTCCTCGAGTTAAAGTCCCAGCATGCTTTATCCACCTCTTATACCCAGTTTGCATTTTGTTTGTAAGCAATGCTTGTCATCAGAAGCAACAACCTGGTTCCTAGTCTTCCATATCTCCCATGTAGTGGCCAAAACCCAACATATTACGGATCCTTAATAATGGAACTTGATACAAAATTTACCTCAACTTAATAGTCTTTACATTTGCATCAAATGACTTTGACCAATTTCCATGCCATACCTGCAAGTACTTACAAGTCGTACGTAACACAACCATTTAGAAAGAATAACACAAGTAACCATTGTAACGTTATCTAAGCTGCTAAACATATTTTTTCACTTTTTGGAAAAAAAAAACCTTATAAAAAAAATAGCTTGAATATTATTTGTTACTTCCTTCTTGACGCAAGGAAAAAAAAACTAAGAAGTCGGGACAATAAACCATTTTGCACAGTGATAATGAAATATAAGTCAAAAATGAAATCTCTACTTCCAAAAATGGCCAAATAACATTTTCTTAGCTGCATCATATGTGTTGATGTTGTCCTAGAGATGGGACACAAATTTGTGCAATGTTGAAGCTGCTGGTGCTTGCCCAGTTGTATGCTCTAAATAAACATTTCTAGTTGCTGAAGTCTAACACAAACTAAAGCATTCTAGAACAAACAAAGCCTTTGACATTGTCCTTTGTATTATTCTTCATGCCATGCCCAAGCTAAATAGACTCAGCATCCACGCTAAACTTCGGCTTTGGTTAATCACATAATTGTAGCTAAAGTCATCTACAATGGTGGTGATATTTGAAATGAAATAGGCATAACTTATGGTGCATCGAATCTCATAGGGGTGTGCACAGGTCGGTTCAGGTCGAGTTTGGGCTAAAACCGACCACCGAACCCCATGGAGTTAAACGACCCGCAACTGACCCGATTAGTTTCTCACCTAACCGATACCTAATCCAAACCGACTGTTTTTCAGTTTAAACGACATTAACCAAACCGACCTGACAATTTCCAGAAAGCTAATTCAATTAAATGATGTAAATGGTCTTTTGTGAGTTATGAGATTCTCAAGTAGCCTGAAGATGGGCCTGAAGAATTCATTTTTCATATTAACTACTTGGGGGCTGATCAACCTACTTTCACCCTCAATTTCTCTAAAGGTTCGAGTCAAGTTATTGCCCAGTACTATCAACTTATTTGTTTGGGTTATGAGGGATACCAAAACATAATGGAAAACTGTAGAGAAAATGCAATGGTACTAAGGAAAGGATTGGAGAAGACAGGGCGATTTAACATAGTTGTTGTGGGCAAATATCGTCAGGCCAATATTTCAGCCCGTGATTTCGTGACTAACTCGAAATATCAATATGATAGTCGATATTTCTATTTGTTAAGTTCATATGTTGCAAAGAGCGGGAAAAAGGAGAAGAAGGTGAAGGAGAAAAAGAATGGACACGCGTCAAGATATAATTGGACAAGACTTCAGCTAGAGGACTACATAAAGTGATGATGAGGAGAGAGAAGATTCATTCTATTTTTGCAAGAAAACTGGTAAAACCAGAGCAATAAAGAGGGAGATTGAGTGATTTGTAACCGTTATTGCTATTCAATACAAAAACTCCATTTTACTTCAACTTAAATTTCTATTCAAGCTCAATCAAACCTTAATTCATTATCAATCACATTGATTTTAGCGAATTTCCTTTGCTACAACATTAGCGTCGTCCGTGAATCAAAGACAAGAAAATTTTTTCTTTTGTTTTTCTTTGAGATCGAATCTGTTTTTAGACATTTGCGGTAAAGAGTAATCGTTCGTGTTCAACGAAGTTCTGTGAGATCAGTGGAGTATTCGTCTGCTTTTCACAATACCTCCGAAGTGTGCTACAACAAGTAAGGCAGTAGTAGCAAATGAAGAAAGTACTTCTCATGTGGCATCTAAAAATGAGGAACGAAGAACAAGACATTCAGTAAGTAGATTATTAGAGGAAGTAGAAGAGATACATGAGGAAGAGATTTCTTTGCAAGTCTTGTTAAAGAAGTTTAAGGACCTGGAAAAACAAAATAAGGCTCTGATAGCAGAAAACAAAGTAGTGATGGAAGAGAATAAGAGGCATGCAGTGGAATATTTATATGAGTCGAGTTCGGGCACTCCAATACTGAGGAAGAGCCATCTCCAGGAAGTGAGGAAAAGCCATCTGGAAGAAGTATAGCCAGTGGCAAAAACGACACCAAAGGTGGTACAAGAGGAAGATGTAAAACAAGCACCCCAGCCGATCACGAAAGAGATGGTGCAAGAAATGATGTAGAGACAATTCGGGGATCAGCTGCTGGAGAAAGTATCAGCCTCAGTTCATAAATTAGCTGATGATGTAGGTCGAAACCCTCTAAAAAAGGAGATAGAGAGGGTGCCATTACCCCTAAAATTCAAAAATCCTAAATTCACTCAATATGATGGGACTACAAACCCAATGAACCATCTTTTCAGCTACCAACACCAGTTCTCGATATATCATGGAACTGAGTATTGGGATTCGGTGTTATGTCGATCTTTTTCTTCAAGCTTAAAAGGCAAAGCATTGAAATGGTTATGTACGATACCTGAAGGGACCATTTCTTGCTTTCGTGAGATTGAGGAGGATTCCTCACAAATTATGGTTATCAAATGGTAAAATCGAAGTAGATATCGGTTTTATTTTAATTGAAAAAAGGAAAGAAGGAATTATTGAAAAAATATTTGGCCCGATTTAAGGCCGAAACTCAATCATTGGAGAAGCTTAACAAGTTGGAGATGATAACTATCACGGCTTTCCAAACGGGTTTTGTTCCAGGATCAGATATGCACAAATATCTCTTGCGCAAGGAAGTTAAAAGTCTGCAAGAACTGTATGACAAAGCTGACAGAGATAGTCGGGTGGAAGAAGGGATACAAGCATCGATGGTGCAAACTATACTACAAGTATCGGAGTCAGGAAAGAAAGTTAGGGATAATCGAGATCGACATGAGAATCGAGACTCCTCGAGATCAGACAAGAAAAAACCTCAAGAAAATTAAACAAGTCAGGATAATCAACTGCAGCAAAGAAGGAGGTATGAAAGAACACTAAAAGAAGAGCTAGATCCCAAAAAAATTATCGCCATCAATACCACACCTAAAGATATTTTAAGGAGGGTGGCGAAAGAAGATTTTGTAATATGGCCACAGTATACTCTCAAGGAAATAAAGGGTAAGCCTTATTGTCACTTTCATAAGGTCGAGAATCATGAGACAAACAGATGTTTGCAATTGTTAAAAAAGGGCAAGTTGCATGAGTTCAGGGCAAATGTCAGACCAGCGGAGACTGCTACCATACATGAAAAACCCTTCGGCGTAATCAATATGATCTATAAGGGGGAGATACCTCAGAAGAAAATTATTCGAGATAAAATAAGAAAGATATCGACGATAAAAAAAGTTCTCAAAGTCAATGTCGAGCCATTCTTGTAAATCAGAGTCTGGTGTCGACCAGTATACTAGGAGCAGTAATGTTCGTACCTAACGATTTGTCAAAGGTTATGGTTCCACATGATAATGCCTTGTTAATCACGATACGAATATTCGAATATGACGTTCAGAAGGTCTTGGTGGATTGCGGTAGCTCGGTTAACATTCTATTCTGGAGAGCTTTTACGAGCATCAGTCTTGTTGAATCGCATCTAAAAGTCCCACAGTTCAATCTGTATGGATTTAACAGAAGCTCCACTAAGCTACTGGGGGAGATCAAATTGCCAGTTCGAGATGGACCTCAAACTGTGATGACAAAGTTCGTAGTCATCAAGCATCATTCTGATCACAATGCAATATTAGGAAAGAAGTGGATTCACGACATGCGTGCCATGCCAAGTATTTTCTATCAAGTCATCCGATTTCCAATAGCATACGGATTACACAAAATCAAGGGAGACCAATCCGAATTTGAGAAATGCAATTTCGTAATTGTTAAAGGTATGATGAAAGAAAAGAGACAATACACTGGGGGGCATCTTGGAAAGTTCTAGCTAGCAGTTACAGGATACTTTACCTGCCGATCACTATACCATAATAGGCTATTACTATCAGTCAAAAACCGTTACAAAAAATATTTGTAACGCTTTTTATCCGTAACAGTTTGGGCGTGGGTAATCTGTTGCAATTTTTTGTAACGGTTTAAAAGCATTACAAAGCATTATTTTGCTAATGGTTATTAAGCGTTTGTAAAAATATTTGTAACGGTTTTTTTGCTATGTTCTTTTGTTAATGTTTTACAAGTCTACCAACGGTTTTGCAAAATTTGTAACGGTTCAGGGGCGTTAGGAAATAATTTATGTTCGAAAAAAATATCACTTTATAACAGTTTATAACCATTACAAAGGGAATTGTATTTGAAAAAAAAAATTCTTATTTTTCTTCATTGCTTGGGGGATTGCTAGACCTGCATAAAAATGCCTTCTCTGCCATTGTATACAAGGGAAATATCACAATATGATTACACAAAATATATTCATTTATGGCTACATATTTCAACTTACTCAGAAATCCCAAGTTTGTACATTTAGCATTTCACACCGGCCAAATAAAGAAAACTTTTAAAATGTGCAACAAGACAAAAATACCATAACAACGGTGCAAGTACAAATAACCATCTAAATCACACTTTTAACATCTAAGATCGACTTCAGTTCACAGATGATGAAGAATTTAGATGGCTGCGCGAAAGCATTCTCCCACAAGCACCGGAAGACCATGCTAGATGACATCTACCTAATTGAGCTTGACTGTTTTGAACAACACCATAGACAGTCTCATCATATCACACAAAATCTTGGGATAAATAAGCAAGAATATATGTAAACAAAAATCCCAGAGAATAAAAGGTTTGTGAGTTAAATTAGTGGTAACCTGAAACAAAAAAAGAAAAAGCAGCGAACGTGCTGTACCATATGTCTAATGAATAATGAGACCAAAGACCAAGTCCATGGCACAAACAGAAATTCAAATAGGTCCCAAGTCGTAAACATTACATTATAACAGTACTACAACCACTAAACTAACTAAAGATTGTGAAGAACAAGTTAAGTGTAAATGCTAACATACGTACAAGATAACGAACATTATATTTACGAGCAACGAATGAAATGAAAGGTAAATATAGTATAAATAAGAAAAGTTAGACTTATATTTCTACGAGGATTATACTTTACAAGAAACAAGAGAAAGACTTTGATGTGTCACGGATCTTAACCATCCACCAATTAATTTTTTTTAAGTCATCATCTTTCACCTGCAACAACCAACAATAAACTTGATCAGTTAATGTTCATTGAAGAAACTATGTTTACTTATTGGTAGTTATAGCCTAAGGGAACAAAGCATGGCAGAGTTTGTTATTAGCCATTTTATGAACTCCATATTTCACAGAAATGCAAAGAAAGCAAAAATAGGCATACAAATGTAAACCATTATGTAGAAAAGGAAACTAAAATATTTGAATGTTATGTCCAAAAGCTAGAAGCATAAACGAAAACCACCAATGCCTCTTTTGTTAGTTACACAACAAGACCTACCAGGCAATCAACAAAAGCCCTCAAGAAGAAATAAATGATGCATAAAATCCTATTTGTTACGCCTTCCATATTATCGAATATCATTGAGTAAGATTATTAGTCTAATGAATGAGGGTGTGAATTGGGGATTTCAAACATCAAGATTTCCTAATCAGATTAGCGCAAAAAATGATAAACACCACATCCACGCTGATTGGGTTCGATGATTCCTTGAAGATCAAAGATCCATTACAATTTACAAGAAAGAGCAAACATGCCGAGTAAGTCATAAGAAAAGGAACACTACATATCGAAATGGAAATAGAAGTCAACCAAAGAAAAAATGGGTATATAAACTTGGTGTACCAAAAAATAGGATGACACCAGTAAACAAAGTAACGGCAGAAAATTAAAACATATCGCTAAAATACAAATGAAAAGCTATAGAACCAATCCAAAGAGTAAGATATTCACCTTCACTTTCCAAGGTATAGAACCAGTCCAAAGAGTAAGATATTCACCTTCAGGTTTGAACACACATGATTATGGATCCAGAATCGAAATCCAATAAAATAATCACACTAAAAAAACTAGTTGTATACCTTATAGAACTTATACACTTTAAGAATATTAAGACCCTTAAAAAAAACACATTCATAAAACAATTCTTGCAATCGTATTCCTGATTGATATATTTTATGTGGGTTATATATAAAATTCTAAGACTACATCTCGGTTCATTCGAAATTCGACATATATCATACCAAACTATTGAAGGCTTTTATCCCTAGTGTACTCAACATTCTAACAAGCCTACAATTAATAAACCATGTATATGAATATATTAGAGTAACCACTTACCTTCCCCTTGTACACCCGTTCAAAGCAAGTAACTTGCTCGACACAAGTGAAGATTGTGCGTATAGCACTTGTTCGCTTGTTACATACCATATTTCATAAAACATAACTTCTCACACATATGTCTAAATACAATGAAACTTGGTGCATTAGAAAACAGACACATTGAACTATCTTTTCTGCATACGTAGAGGATACCTAAATTTGACTCTAACTATGTCTAAATTTAACCCAAAATCAGTCCAGTACACTGAAAATTCAGTTGGAACAGTCCACCTTTCGATAATTGTAACTCCCAACTCAAAAATCCAAATACCATGAAATTAGAGCCGTTAGAAAGTAGATACAAAGCACTAACTTTATTGTCAAGATCACTAAAACACAAATCTAACTCTAACTACTACAAAATTGAGCGCGAATCCGGCCCGCGCAGCTTTCCTGGTAGGCTAGAATGCCATCTTTGGACATGCGTAACTCCTGACTCGGATATCCAAATACTATGAAACTGGAACCTTTAGAAAATAGATTCAGAGAACTAACTTTTCATCCTACGTCACTATATCCTAAAACCCACTCTAACTAAGACAAATTCTAGCGCAAAGTTAGACCAGCAAGTCTGCTTTGAGCAGATTGCAGCACAAGTCCTATATATTTCCAGTTTAGTAACACACCTCATTAATTCAATGTCAAACTTTCGGGAGACAAAGAACACTGGTTTAATGGTGATTCTAACTGAAATGAATCAGTAATAACTTGAAATCTAGATTATATAACCTACCAGATTACAAACTGAAAGATATTATTAATCAAGCTCTTGTACATTCTTACCTTTGGCTCGATTCCTTGTTGTCTTACCTTTTGGAACAAGTCCATGCATGCCTTAAAGGCATTGAGCTGAAGATTAAAAGCCGTGGGTGTTTAACTCTGCATGACAGACCCTCACATAAGTCCCCCACTTTTATTTAATATATATTAGACCAGCAAAAATAATCAAGGATATAGAGAAAAATGAATAAAATACATACACATCCCTTTCTAAGGATATTATTTCTCTTTACCAACTTTAATAAATTATTGTCCAGCTTTAAATAATGAAAGCAATGTATGAATAGAGAAAGTCTAAGTATGAAAGCAATCTTACCTTTTTGTCAATATATGTCCCTCTAGTTTAAGGACTAACAGTGATCTTCTCCCAAAACATCAACAATAACCCAAATTTTATTATCTATCGGGTCTTTACGAGGGATATCCTCTTTCCCTTCAGAAAAGTGAGAGATGCTGAAGCAAAAAGTACCACAAAACATGAACATATTCTAAGTTGGACATGTACAAACAACACAACATTCTTTTTTGACACAAACACGTGGCTCAAGTAACAAGAAACAATGATAAAAGAAAATCAACACTAACAAACCACTAGAATGTATGAATAAGATGCAAATCTAACAGTTTCCTAGTATGTATTCTAGTCAAGGTCCTGATAGCATACTATAAAAACAGTAAATATCTTTCTTCCAAAATAACTAAGTATTTGTGAAAGTATAAGCAATTTTGGAGAAAAACTTCACCCATAGATAAAACAAAACTACATAATACAAGAAACAACAGAAAAATCAAAACTGAAGTAGTGATTTATATTCGTGATATACTTAATCTCTTCCAAATCCCAAACCCTCAGATAAGTTTTCATTGGTCTATACCTGACTGCCTTTCCATTTTGGGTGCACATTATCTTATCAAATACCAACAACAAGCAACACTCCACAAACATTTCGCACCCCGACTTCTGGATAAGTACGGACTCAAACAACTTCACTGGAAAAAATCAATCAGAGAAACAACCAAATAGGAACATTATACACTAAACGGAAAACACTTGATGTGTCAATTAATAGTTGCAAATTTATAGTGAATTCCTGGCTAAGCAACATTTGATTACCATGGAAGAAAGGATGGATACTTTGATACACACAAACAGAAAACCCACAATGGCATACTCTAACAGTTGATTGAATTTATAACTGAATTAAAAGACTCAAGACCACACAAAATTCAGGAATGGGGATCACACGAATACCATACTGAATATCATAATCTAAAAATTAAAATTAAAATAAAAGATAAAATTACAAAATAAAGAAAGAGCACAACTACAAGCTGGAAATCTACCCATTCGCAGAAAAGACCACCAAATTTACTAGATTTAATTGAAAAATATGATAAAGGGAAAAAAAATCATACCTTTAAAACAAATCGTAGTGTAAACACTGAACCAAGACCAGAAAGCTACTAAAAAATTCGTGGATCGCAGGATTACTACACAATAGTGGAGTAAAGAATTTTGTTTACTAAGAAAAAAAACGAAATTCGTTAGTTTTAACTTTTAAATGGCAGTAGTGAGACAACACGAGTACCCTAGATTATAAGAGATTTCAAAGATGGTTGAGAGAGAGAGAGAGAGAGAGAGAGAGAGAGAGAGAGAGAGAGAGAGAGAGAGAGAGAGAGAGAGAGAGGAGCTTTTATTTTAGTTTGAGAGGAGCTTTTATGTTGTTCCCAGAATTTCCCTCGTTCCCAAATTTATAATTTTCAGTTAATTTTTAATTTTTTTTACACTGTTAACGTTTGCCTAACGATAAAATTTCGCGACCAAATAACATAAAACCGTTAGAAATTAATTCAAATCTCACTGGCAATTAAACTAACGTTTTACTATCATTCCTCACGGTAAAAAGGCAGTAGAAATACACTAACGGTAAAAAACTGTTACAAATTAAAAAAATGTGCATTACAAATATCCTGTTTTGGTGTAGTGGATGTCGATACGTGGCAGATACATGAGCAGGTAAAGGTTACATAAGAGCTAAAACAAGATGAAGAGTGATGGGTAAGAAAAACAATAGAGATAGTGGAAAAGGTTGATATTGGCACGAGAAATAATGAGCGACATACATTCATTGGTACAGAGATGGCTTTGGATATAAGGGATGAATTGATGGTTTTCTTAAAAGAAAATCAAGATGTTTTTGCTTGGTCGATGGCGGATCTCACAGACATCAACCCAGCTATTTGTGCAAATAAGCTCAATATGGAAAAAAAAATGCAACTCTTGTCCGTCAAAAGCATCGGAAAGTTAGACCAATGTACGAAGAAGTGGTGCAAGCTGAAATACAAAAAATGTTAGACAATGGCATAATTAAAAAGGTGGATCACTCTGAATAGGTTGAGAATATAGTCATAATGCCCAAAAAGGATGGTAGAGTGAGAATCTGTGTCGACTTTACCAATGTAAATAAGAAGTGTCCCAAAGATCACTATCTAATGCCAAGGATAGATGAGTTGGTAGATCAAACAACGGAGTTTTAATTAATTAGCTTTTGTGATGGATATTTAGGATATTTCTAACTTCTAATGGCTATTTTAGATCAACTCAAAATGGCGTTCATCGTAAATTGGGGTATGTATTGTTTCATTAGAATGCTATTTGGGTTGAAAAACGCAGGAGTTACTTATCAAAGGTTAGTGGAAAAAATGTTTAAAAAGCTCATTAAATGAATCGTCGAGGTGTATATCGATGATATGGTTATAAAATCTATGAGAGCTAAAGACCATGTGAAAGATCTCGATATCGTATTCTAGATATTGAGAGAATTTAACATGAAGCTTAACCTATAGAAGTGTACTTTTGGTGTTAGTTCTAGAAATTTCTTAGGATATATTGTTACCGAGCGAGGTATCGATGCTAATCTAGATCAGATACGAGTAATTCAACAGATGCCATCGCCAACAACAAGAAAACAGATACAAAGGTTGACTAGAAGAATAGCTGCTCTCAACATATTCATTTCCCGAACCTCAGATCATTGTAAGTCACTTTTCAAGTTGCTTAAGAAAAATACTAAATTTTTCTTGAATGAAGAATGTGAATAGGCATTTTCCGAGTTAAAGAAATATCTGCAAGAAATGCCGACACTTACAAAACCAGATGAGGTAGAAAGTTTGCTTTTCTATTTGGCTGTATCATAATTTGATATAAGTTCAATGTTGGTGAAAGTTGAAAATGGTGTTGAAAGACTGGTGTATTTTCAAAGAAAAACAAAGCTCGAGGCAGAGACACGGTACTCGACACTGGAAAAATACGCTTTAGCACTTTTATTTTCGTCTCAAAGGTTGAAGCCATATTTTCAATCCAACTCTGTGATTGTTATGATGAATCTCCCATTAAAGTAGGCTCTGGAAAAAATGGCTAAGTAAGGAAGGATGTCGAAATGGTCAGTACTGATAAATGAATTTGGTGTCAAATACCGAAATAGGGTATCGGAGAAAAGTCAAGTACTGGCAGACTTCCTTGCCAATTTTCCATACGAAGATGCTAGTTGGGGCATGGAAGAAGAGGAATTCTCAACGTTGCAAGAGCGTGAGGATATTATCGATATAGTTGATCCATGGGATGGAATAAATGGTTGGAGATTATTTGTTGATGGATCATTAGGGAGTAAGGAATGTGGCATCCAGATTGTGTTGGTCACACCCGAAAATCAAAGGCTCGAAATAGCAGTAACATTGGGATTCCATGCATCTAACAACGAGGCTGAGTATGAAGCCTTAATCGCAGGACTGGAGTGGGCAAGTCTCTCAAAGTGAAAGATTTATCAATTTTTAGTGACTCACTGCTAGTCATCAGCCAAATTAATGGAGAATATTCAACAAAATGTGAAAACATGGTGGATTACTTGAGTTTTATAAAAACCAAGCTGAGAGACTTTAATAAAATAAGGCTTCAACAACTTAATAGAAAGGAAAACAGGCATACCGATGCTCCGGCTTATGTTGCAGCGATGTTGGAAAATAGTGAGGGTCCCACCTTGCACATCGGCGTTCAACAGAAGCTAAACATCAATATTGAGAAATCAAATGTTATAGAAATCGACATGTTAGGGACGTCATGGACGAAAGCATATATATCATACTTATCCGATGGTAAATTACCTAAAGATAAAAATGAAGCAAGAAGGATTAAATCAGGCGTTCAAAGATATGTTTTACTCAATAATGAATTATATTGGAAAAATCCAGGAGGCATACATCTGAAATGTTTATCTTCTGTAGACGCGCATTTAATCATTGCTGAACTTCACGAAGGAGAATGTGGAAATCATTCAGCTGGGAGATCATTAACAAATAAAATAACAAGGCAAGGTTATTTTTGGCCTCAGATATGAAGAGATTGTCTTCGATATGCTAATAAGTGTGTTCAATGCCAAATACATGTTCTAACTGAAGAGTTGCACTGTGTATTGAATCTGTGGCCTTTTGCCCTGTAGGGCATGGATATTGTTAGTCCTTTAGTATCAGGAAGAGGTAAAAGATGATTCATGCTCGATGTCATAGACTATTTCACCAAATGGGCAGAAGTCATAGCACTGCAACACATAAAAGAGAAAGATGTGATAAATTTTCTCTTCGAAAGAGTAATATGTCAATACTGATTGCCCTATGCTATCATATTAGATAACGGGCCACAATTCGAAGGTGGAAAAGTAAAAGCTTTCTTGGAATCATACAAGGTAAAGCACTTCACATCTGCACCATATTATCCTCAAGGCAACAAGCAAGCAAAGGCAACGAAAAAAACAATCATGGATAATATCAAGAAGAAGCTGGAAGAGAAGAAAAGTCTATGGGTCGATGAACTCAATAGTGTTCTCTGGGCTTATAGAAAAACTTTCAACAAGAAAGTAAGAAAAAGACGTTTGCAAGAAGGTGATTTGGTCTTGAAAATGTTCACTCAAGCAACTAAAAAGAAAGGGGTAGGCAAACTAGCGGCAAGCTGGGAAGGGCCTTACATCATTCATAAAGTAGGAGTTAATGGGGGTTATTACTTGAAAACTACATAAGGTGAAGTATTAGCAAAGCCTCAAATTGTAAACAATTTGAAAGCATTTTATCAATAAATAATATGTTAATTGTCATGGTGTATTTTCAAAGTTATGCATTCAATAAAGGGATTGAAATTTACAAAAGAAATATCGATATAAATATCGTAAATCATGGTATCTATATAATTATCTTGATAACAAGTCAAAGAAAGCAAATTCCTAGAATGGTGAGCCATCTCAATACCAGGTCAAAGAAGGAAAAATCATGTTCTTGGCAGCAATGTCGAGTTCAGGTAAAAAAATCATGTTCTTGGCAGCAATGTCGAGTTCAGGTCAAAAAATCTTGTTCTTGGCAGCAATGTCGAGTTCAGGTAAAAAAATCCTGTTCTTTGCAACAATGTCGAGTTTAGGTAAAAAAATCATGTTCTTGGCAACAATGTCGAGTTCAGGTAAAAAAATCCTGTTCTTGGTAGCAATGTCAAGTTTAGGTTAAAAAATCCTATTCTTGGCAGCAATGTCAAGTTCAGGTAAAAAATTCTTGTTCTTGGCAACAATGTCGAGTTCAGGTCAAAAAATCCTGTTCTTGGCAGCAATGTCGAGTTCAGGTAAAAAAATCCTGTTCTTGGTAGCAATGTTGAGTTCAGGTAAAAAATTTCGATACTAAATCAAAGAAGCTCACTAAACACTGGCATCTGTAGAGTTATCTGTGATATTTGTGGATTTTCCTCAATATCAAGCAAGAATAATCAAAGGTATGTATTTCAATTGATACTATTTTTAAGTGGAATAGTATCGAAATTCCAAATTTCTTTTCAAATATTTCTAAGTATCAATTGATACTACTTTTAAGAGGAGTAGTATCAAAATTCCAAATTTCTTTTCAAATATTTCTAAGTATTAATTGATACTACTTTTAAGTGGAGTAGTATCGAAATTCCAAATTTCTTTCCAAATATCTCCAAGTATTAATTGCTACTACTTTTAAGTGGAGTAGTATCGAAATTCCAAATTTCTTGACATATATTTCTAAATATCAGTTGATACTATGTTCAACTGGAGTAGTGTCTTCTAGCTTAGTTGGTAAAACCTTTGGGTGATGATACTAAAGGTCTGGGGTTCAAACCCCACTACACACTATTCAATTACATATCTCTTTGAAAATAGGCTTGCCCACACATTTTAGAACGTTCATTGCAAGTCCAATGTTACATTACATTTTGAGAGCGAAAAATAGAGCGACCTTTGAGCGATTCTATTCTTAAGGGTAAACATGTCTTTTCCTACCTTTTCTTTCTCTTTCTAGTTAAAACAAAGAGATAACGCTCAGAGTTTAGAGGGAAACTTTCCATTTTTGTGTGGGTTGATATCCTTGTTCCTCGCTGATTGGGGCACTTCGGCGTTACCCAGCCGTTGAATCACCAAACTATGGATTCTTCAAGAGATGACAAACCAAAAAAGAGTTGCTTTTGCCCTTAGGCATTTTTGGATGGTGTAGATAATTGATAAGAGCTCAAAACTATAGTTTTAACCCCTTAACAATATTACTTTTAGACCAATTATGTGATTAATAAATAAGAGTTAGTACTGTTTACGTGCTTTTATGTATTTCAGGCATTGGAGTCGAATATATGAAGAAATGTGTCCCTTTTGCGAGATAATGGGGAAAAGGTTGGTTGCTAAAAAGTTATATGATTAAAGGCCAAGATTCAAGGACCTGGTCAATGCTGAAAAGTCAAAGTCAATGCGGACAGAAACATTGCATAAAAGTCAACAGAACTTCCGCAAGCCGTATCTTTGGACTCAGACCTCGGAATTGGGCCTACCATATGTCAAAAAGACTAGCTCGGAAAGAGCTTTCTAATGGTCCAAGCCTTGATCCAATCAGAGGAGCAAAAGTGGACAAAAATGGTGTTGAAGTCATTTCTAACTGAAAACCCCTTTGTGGAGTGAAGTAATGAAGTTTTTGGCTCGATTTTCAGGCCCAAAAATATGGCTCCTAAGCCCATACACGAAATTGTAGACCTAGCCTCTTCTATATAAAGAGGACTAAGGCCAAACTCTTAGTTGCTCCTAGATTAGATTCATAATATAGTTTAGACTTAATTAATTAGTCATTACTTAGTTTTATAATTCATTAGTTAGTTATAATTTGATTTTCAATACAGTTGAATCTTTAGACTCTTTCCATTTTCAATTATCAATCCAAGTTATTGTTCTTCATTATGTCTTCTTCTAAATTCTATATCAATGATAGTCTAATGACTTCTAGCTAAACCTCCATTAGAGGGGTTTGAGGAAGCTTGATGAAGACTTGATTGTGTTAGTGTAAAGATATTTGTGATAATCTATTCCACTCTAGAAAATAATTATTTCACTATGAAAATGGGTTTAATTGCTTCACATGTTAATTATTAGTTAGTAGAGATTGCCATGAATAATTAGGGATTAGAAATACCCAACCTTTATGTGAAAACTGTAAAGTTTAGGATTACAACAATTTTATGCTAATTTATTAAGTCAAAATCTAAGTAGAATCAAATCCCCTTAATCTTCTTCACATCTCGTATTTAATTGTCGTAGTTTAAATTATAACATCTTAATTAGTATTTCCACCATCGTAGTATAATTTCCATCATTACTCTCATTGACTTTGATAGAACAAATAAATGTAGTTAACGTTAATTCTAAAGAACTAGGAGTGGAACGAATTCTCTACTCTATATATTGCATTGATAACCGAGAGTATTTAATTGTCGTAGTTTAAATTATAACATCTTAATTAGTATTTCCACCATCGTAGTATAATTTCCATCATTACTCTCATTGACTTTGATAGAACTAATAAATGTAGTTAACGTTAATTCTAAAGAACTAGGAGTGGAACGAATTCTCTACTCTATATATTGCATTGATAACCGAGAGTAGATAACTTTGATATTAAGCACGAATTAGTTTTAGTTTTACTTATTCTTGAGTTTAATTAATTAAGAGTAGATAAAACTATTGTTTTACTTATTATCAAATTACGTATTATCAAACCTTTATTTATCTCCACATGTATCTTATCATTTGATAGTTAGTAAATTGATTCTTAATTATCTATAGATGAATATAAACAACTAATGATCAACTACCTTATCAATATTATTCCTACTCTCAATTTATTATGCAATATATAAAGAGTCAGGATTCGTTCCACTCCTAAACTACCAAGACTAAATAGAATCCAATTAATCAAACACAAAGAAACAATGATGAGAGTAATATTATGTTGAGAATTTATACTACAAGATAATACTATCAATTGAACTTATACTAATATTAACTAAAGTAATTATTTATAGGTGAATCAAATATGGAGAAAGCTAGAGAGATATTGAAATCCACTTTTAATTTCTTAACATGCTAGCATAGATTTGTATAGAAAACCCTAGTCTAGATATTCTCACACAAAGTTAAAATATAAAGACTAGACCTTTAATGACCCCTAATTACTTTATACTATCTCTAGTCATAAACTAATTAGCTTGAGAGAAAGTTTGTTCCCATTCTCATGGCAAACTCACTATTCTCTAGTTTAGGTTAAACTCTTCTTATCTCTAAGTCAAGAAAAACCTAAACTTAAAACCCTAAACAACAAATATATAGTAACAAATCAAGTCTTCTCAAAGCTTCATCCAAACTCCCTCTAATGGAAATTTAGCTATGAATCATGGGACTATCATGGACATAATAATAGAAAGATGAAGACATAATAAAGAACTACTTTATTAAAGAATAACTTGAATTGAATTAATGGTGTCTATGCTAATTAATAATAACTAGGGTTTAAAACTTAAAGAAGGAAACTAAATTATTATCTAATGGAGAGAGAGAGAGAGAGAGAGAGAAAAAAACCCTAATTTACAACTAAACTAAAGAGAAGAGTATCCAAGTTTTGTTTAGCCTTAAACCTCTTTATATAGGAAAGGGTTAGGTTTACAATTTCATGCATAGGCTTTGGATCCATGTTTTGGGCCATGAAATCAAGCCCAAAACCTAATTACATATGTCTAAAGAGGGTTTCTTTGCACAAAATTATTTCAATACTCTTTTCATCTAATTTTACTACTCTGTTTAGGTTAGAGCTTGGACCATTAGAAAGCTCTTTCCGAGCCGGTCGTTTTGACATATAATAGGCCCAATTCCGAGGTCTGAGTCCAAAGATACGACCTGAGGAAATTTTGTTGACTTTTCTGCTATTTTTCTACCCGCGTTGACTTTGACTTTTCAGCTTTGACTGGGCTTTAAAAAAGTTTTTTTCTCCTTGAAACTTGGGCTTTAATCATAAAACTTCTTAGCAACCAACCTTTGCTCATTTCTCTTGCAAACGTGACATATTTCTTCACATATTTGACTCCAAGACCTGAAATACACAAAAACACGTAAACAATACTAACTCTTATTTATTATATACATAATTGGTCTAAATATAATATTATTAAGGGGTTAAAACTACAGTTTTGGGCTCTTATCAAACCACCCCCAAATAGCATTTTGCTTGTCCTCAAGCAAATATGAGAAATTAAAATAAGTGACCAAAAATATATTTTTAACTACCGTTGAGTGCAACTGCATTGACCATATGCAATAAGGCCTTAAACCACTAAGAATTCTCTAATAGATGAGTTATAGCCTCGCGAGAGTTTTCTAGAGAAGGTTCACAAACTTCATTTATGCTACAACGACTAAGAAATAAAAGTAATTGTTCCCTAATTTTATCTCGGAATCTATATGTCCCACTAGTATTTAAACAAGGATGATCATTCTAAAACTTAAACTAATATATGCATAATAATCAAATCATCTTAAGAGAAACAACTATACAATGAACTATGATATGAAATGCAATGGTAGGTCCGTTTCTAAAACTTTTGGATAGCATGCCTAAGTAGGTTCTCACAAGGAATGTGTCAAAACACATAACACTCTGATTTTTCCACTCACGTTTGCTAACTCCAGTGTGCAGTGGGCACACGTTTCCTCACAATCTCAATGACAATCCAAGGAAGTCGAGGTCAATCAAACATATCTACCACTTACTATCACACCAACCTATTCCTAATTGAGCTAGAGGTCTTTATTAGGTGATATGGGGCATAGATGTTGGTTAAAGAAGAAAGGAAATGGATATTCAAAAAGACAAGTCTGAGAAAATAGGGTCTTCATATTATGTAACTAGAGAAAACCTTGTTCTTTTGCCTCTACATTTTGTTTCCATCCTTAGCCTTTTTATTTTAGCTTTTTGACTCCTTTTATTCTATTTTTGGAGTTTTTATTTTTTTTTTTTTCTTTTCTTTTTTCTTTTCTTTGGATGGAAACTTCTTTTCTTTTTCTTTTCTGAAGCAACTAACTAATTTTTGTTTACACAGATTTTTCTCTTCTCTTTTCTTCACTTATCTTATTTCTCATACTTATCTAGATAAGTAGGCTAATTTTATTTTTTATTTTGTTTTATTGGGTAAAGGATTTTTGGTTTGTGAAAAGGCTAATGAAAGGCTCAGTGGGGCGGACTAGCAGATAATAAATTTTATATAGGTGTGAATTTCTTGCTATATCGATCCAAAGAGGGCCTAAATTCTCGCTTAGGATATGGTATGGTGATTAAGCAAGTGGATGTGTGATTTCTCTACTCGGAATTTACTTCTCCCTTATGTCATCACTCAGATATTTCACTCTTATGAGGCTTTTAGGCTAGATGCTCACAAGATATGTATTAAGTACTCTAACCTAGGTCTAAGAAAAATACTGCCAAGCACAATCAAAGATGCTCATGCAAGATGTTCATGAAAAGATGCAATGACTATTACCTATTTATTAATCTATGTTTCAAAAATTAAATCCTAATTCAAGTACTATGTGAGATTTCTAGACTAATATCATCATGGAGAAGGGAACAATACCATTATCACTAAGTGCCTAGTATAAACAATATTTATGATTTTTAATATTTTATAAAGAAAAGTGCGTAATTTACATCCTAAAAGTGCCTAATTTTTTAAATGATTCTATCCCACCCCCAAAAAATTGAACATTTTGTCCTCAAAGTGTAAAAAGATAAGGAAAGAATTTAACATAGAAACGTGGCAAAAATTGGCAGTACCTGTAACAGAAATATTATAAAGATGATATGATAACATGAAGCACAATTAAACTGTTACGTACTAACTAAATTGGAGTAAACATGACAGGCAATGGGTGGCAAAATATTTTGAAATGAAATACCAAAATACGCCACCCCCAAACAAAATTGGAAAACTCTTTTTAAGTTTGAAATTTTTTGTTTGGCCTATACTCCAGAAAGGTGGTATTGTACAAAAACTTGGGCCTTTTAAAGTTAGATTCCCTAGACTTAATGTGATATATATGTATTAACATGCAGTTTACCATATATCAATAATCTAAATAATTGTGGATTTTTCCATAAATAGTTAACACGGAATGCACCATCAAACAGATTCAAGCACCAAGATTTCCTATGACGTGGCTTAGTGGAATGGGAAGGAATTCTGATGGATATAGAACCTAATCAAGCATACAGTTTCTTATTTTTCCTCCTACGAAAGGGAGGCCAAGTGAATGAGTGTGAGAAAGTAGATGGTTTTGGAAAATACTTGGGATGTAGATAAGTTTTAGAAGGATGGAATGGAAAAAATGGTTGGATTCTATGAGAGATTAGCTCAGGTGAATGGTGGTCGGGTGGTGCTCTAGGTAGTGTTTGAGAGGGTGGATCATCATAGGCTCTTAGAAACTCATAGAATTCTATTAAGTAGGTTTTTAATTGAATAAGACATCCCTCTAATTATTTAAAGATTCTATTAAGCAGTAAGTAGTTTTAGTTTTACTTATTCTTGAGTTTAATTAATTAAGAGTAGGTAAAACTATTGTTTTACGTATTATCAAATGGCGCCGCTACCATCTTAGTTCTGTTTAGAATTGTTTTCATTCGTATTGTTAGTCCTCCCAAATTCCTATTACACCCACCCACCCTTGTTTGGTTCTAACTGTGATTGTTGGTTCAGAAATTAATTTTTTTCGCAGAGAAGGCCAGAGCGCAACACACGCCCTACACAGGCAACTTCAGAGCGCACCTCGCACTGAAGTGCCTGGACATCGAGTCAGGCAAGAGCGCACCCTGCGCCCTTCCAAGGTAAATTTAGAGCACACCCCGCACTGAAGTGCCTGGACATCGAGTCAAACAAGGTAATTCCGAGAGCACCTCGCACCCTCTTCTGAACAACCCGATTTTCACAGGTTAGTACAAATTTCCATTTCTTCAAGTTATTCAGTGTTCCTAACTTGTTAAATACACTGAGCTCGCGTATACAAGACGTTATTCATAAACGAAGCAAGGAGACATTCAGGTATTTCTTTCTTCCACTCCTCGCATCTCCTGTCAGAGGAGTTTTTAATTCTAGCATATCAAGGTTGTGTTGACTATTTATCGTGTTTTGTTAATATTGGTCTTAGCCTTGCATGAGATTAAGGTCCGGAAAGAAAAAATCGATTAACGTGATATATAGAAAACATCAACGCACACGCCTATCTAGAATACCACACACTACACCTACATTAATGGTTGAACAAGCAGAGACTCCTCTCTCTAATTTTTATAAAGCCCTAAATGATAGCCCTAAATCATGCATCATTCTTGCATACCCAGTGGGGGATTTTCGAATCCCTCCGAATATATTTAATTTGTTACCAATTTTTCATGGGTTAGACCATGAGAAGCCTTATCAGCATATGTGTAGGATAGAACAAGTTCTTACAACATTTCATCATCCTACTGTAGGCACGAAACAAATTAAACTGAGGGTGTTTCCTTTCACCCTAGCCAATAAAGCGACATCTTAGTTAACTGCCCAAGTGCCTAATTCTGTGGACTCATGGGCTAAACTTGTTCAATTATTTATGGAGCAATTTTACCCACCCTTAAAGATAGATGAGATGATATCTAAGATTCATTTCTTCCGCCATAACCCTCATGAATCCTTTTCAGAGGCAAGGAATCGTTTCACTGATCTTCTTATTGAGTGTCCACATCATAACCTTGCGAAAGACATGCTAGTTCGTGCCTTTTTCAAAGGGCTTTTACACCACCATAAGGAGGTTCTTGATATTATGAATGGGGGTAGTTTCCTTAAAGAGCCTCAGAGGCTTATAGGTTTTTAGAAGACCAATCTAAGCGTAATAATAACTTGTGGGTAGTAACAATATCCCTTGCTCCGCTAATTCTTCTTCAACAGTTAAGGCTACCAGTATGTTTGAGGTTAAATCGAATCTAGAGCTTAAAACTTTAATCGGATCTCTCACTAAAAAGGTAGAAGCTATTTCTGTTCAACAAAAGCCTACCCTTGTCATGAATGTCAACTCTATTCCATGTAATTTTTGTTTGAGTCCTGAGCATCCCGACTCATATTGTCCTCTCGCCTATGAACAACCACCATCACAGCAAGATAATGTTTGCTCCATAAATAGCTATCCTATTCCTAATGCCCCTTGGAGACAAAATCCCAACTTCAGTTGGAGAAATAATCAACAAGTTACACTTCCAGGGTTTAATAATCAAAATGTTAGGCCAGCAAACAATTACAACCAAGCTCCACCACGACAAGGTTAGGGTAATTATAATAATTATAATAATAATAGAGGCCTCGTTCCGGTTAATAATAACTATCACAATCCTCCTGTAAATAATCAAAGTGAGATAGTTCTTGTCACACCACCTGTGACTACTACACATCTACAACCGGATCATTTCGACGCCTTTATGCAAACTCAACAACAGATTTTACAGTCCATCCAACAATCCTTATAGCAGTTAACCCAAGAGAAAGTACAACCAAAAGGTGTGTTTCCAGGACAAGCTATACCTAATCCTAAAATGCCAAACACAGAATTTAAAGTAATCGGTAATCCTAGTAATGATAATATAAACGTAGGTGAGTTAAATGCCATAACCACTCTCTGTTCTGGCAGAGTGGTTGATAATGTCGTTACTATGCCTGTTGTTACACCACCCGTAGTCATAACAAATGAAAACTTACTAGATACCGAAATAGAATCTGAAGATCCTACAACTGTAGAGGTACCAGTTAAACCAGAACCTAAGAAACAAAAGGCCAATGTTAAACATCCTATTGATCCATATCCTAAATATAGAGAGAAACCACCGTTTCCACAAAGACTAGCGATGTTAAATAAGGATTCAAATTTAGACGAGATTAGGGAAGTTTTTAAGAATCTAACGATAAACCTACATTTTCTTGAAGCTATAAAAAAGTTACCACAACATGCTAAGTTTCTTAAAGAGTTGTGCACTACTATGAGTCAAACAAATATTCCAAAAGATGCCTTTCTAACTGAACAATTTCCAGCTTTATTTGAACATATTGGAATCGTGAAGTACAAAGACCCTAGTCGTCCTACTGTACAATGCACCTTAGGGGATACTTACACGACCACTGCTTTATTAGACTTGGGGGCGAGTGTTAACTTACTCCCGTATTATCTATGCAAACAAATAGGTCTACAAGAGATACAACCCACTAAAATGACGTTGCAATTAGCTGATCGGTCTATTAAGCATCCTAAAGGTGTGGATGAAAACGTGCTTGTTAAGGTTCAAGATTTTTACTATCCAGCTGATTTCGTTATCCTCGACACAGAAGTCGCTAACGACTCTGTTCCTATCATCTTAGTTCGTCCTTTCTTGGCAACTACCAACGCGCTTATAAATTGTCGTGATGGTTCGATGTCCATGTCTTTTGGCCATCTTTCTATTAAGGTAAATATTTTTAAAATGATGAAACAGTTACCAAATTCGTCTATAGATGGGGAGGTTAGCATGATCGAGAGCTTAGCTCAAGACTATTTTAATAACGCATTTCCCGAAAATCAGATGCATAAATTCCTTTCCTTTGGAAGTTCAGATTTCGCCGATGACTCCTACTTAGAGGAAGTCAACGCCATTTTCGAGTCTACTCCTATCATAGACCCTTCTGTTGCTCCATCTACTGAGTTTGAAGACCTGCTACCTAAACAAGTCTTCACTACTCAAGATGAGGACCCTCCAGAAGCCTTTATCGACATTCTTCTCACCCTTGTGCTTAAATATCTTCCTTATGAGTTAAAGTATATCCAACTTGATTTGGATGGTAGTCATCCGGTGATTATATCTTCTCAGTTGTCTGCTAATGAAGAGGCACATTTGATTAGGGTGATTCAGGAACATCGTTCCGCGATTGGTTGGTCCCTAGACGACATTAAGGGGATTGACCCTACTGTATGGACACATCGTATACATTTGGAGGATAATGCGAAGACTTCTCGTGAACCTCAGCGCTGCTTGAACCCTGCCATGAAATAGGTGGTCAGGGAAAAAGTCTTACGGTTACTCGATGCGGGTAACATATATCCCATCTCCGATAGTGAATGGGTAAGTCCCATTCACGCAGTTCCTAAGAAATCGGGGGTTACCATTGTGTGTAATGCTGCAGGTGAATATGTTTCCACACGAGTTCCTATGAAATGGAGGATCTGTATTGACTACAGACGCTTAAATGCCATGACACGAAAGGATCACTTTCCTTTACCTTTTATAGATCAGATGCTTGAACGTCTAGCTAGTCATGCTTTTTATTGTTTTTTAGATGCCTATTCTGGCTATTTTCAGATTATTATCGATATTGATGACCAAGAAAAGACTACCTTCACATGTCCTTTTGGAACATATGCTTATAAACGAATGCCTTTCGTCCTTTGTAATGCTCCTGGTACCTTCCAGAGGTGTATGCTTCATATATTTAGTGATATGGTGGAGCACTTCATGGAAGTTTTCATGGATGACTTTTCTATCTATGGAGACTCTTTTAGTGACTGCCTGTCTAACTTGTCTAAGGTGTTGACACGGTGTGAGGAGAAAAATCTAGTTTTAAATTGGGAAAAGTGTCATTTTAAGGTTATGAAAGGAATAGTGCTAGGTCATATTGTATCTAGTAATGGCATAGAAGTAGATAAGGCCAAATTAGATAAGATAGCGTCTCTACCTATACCATGGACTGTCCGTGACATTAGAGCATTTCTAGGCTATACAGGTTTTTATAGGTGTTTTATCAAGGATTTTTAAAAAATTGCTAGACCTTTAACTAATCTGCTTTTAAAATATGCCATTTTTTATTTCAATTATAACTGTAAACAGGCTTTTGAAACTTTAAAAGCCGCTTTAACATCTGCACCGATTATATAGCCTCTCAATCGGTCTAAACCTTTCGAACTTATGTGTGATGCTAGTAATTATGTTGTTGGTGCTGTGTTAGGTCAGAAACTAGATAATAAGTCTACTGTTATTTATTATGCTAGTAAAACTTTAAACAATGCTCAAAGGAATTATACAACTATGGAAAAAGAATTTTTAGCTGTCGTTTATGCTTTAGATAAGTTCCGTCCTTATTTGGTTGGTACAAAGACCTTAGTTTACACGGACCATGCAGCCTTTAGGTACCTTCTCACAAAGAAGGATGTTAAACAGAGATTGATCTGATGGATCCTTCTCCTGCAAGAGTTCACCTTAGAAATTAAGGATAAAAGAAGGGTCGAAAATGTAGTTGACGACCACTTATCTAGGCTAACCAATGACAGTGATAGTGATTCTGAGTCTATACTTGATTCTTTTCCTAATGAGCATCTTTATGCTATTTTTTCTGCACCATGGTATGCTGACATTGTGAATTACTTAGCTTCTAATATTATTCCTGATGTTTGGTCAAGAAATGAACGTCAGAAATTTTTGGCTAGGGTTAAGCTATACTACTGGGATGAGCCCTACCTTTTTAAGTATTGTGCGGATCCGATTATTCGTCGTTGTATTCCCCAGTGGGAGTATAATGAGGTTCTATCTTTCTGCCATAACAAAGAGTGTGGTAGCCATTTTCGTGCTATGAAAATGGCAGCTAAAATTCTACAATGTGGTTTTTATTGGCCTACTCTTTTTAAAGATGCCCAGGTCACAGCAAGACATGTGTCCGCTGCCAACAACTTGGGCGTATCACTAAATGAAATATGATACCATTAAATCCTATCATGGTAGTAGAAAATTTTGATGTATGGGGCATTGATTTCATGGGTCCTTTTCCTATTTCCCACGGTTTTTCTAGTTGTCGTGGACTACGTGTCTAAATGGATAGAAGCCATGGCTAGCCGTAGCAATGACCATAAGACAGTTGTGATTTTTGTTAAGGAAAATATTTTATGTCGGTTTGGCATTCCTAAAGCTATCATTAGTGATGGAGGAACACATTTTTGCAACAGATTTATTGCTTCTCTAGTTAAAAAGTACGGAGTTACCCATAAAGTGACAACTCCTTATCATCCACAAACTAGTGGCCAAGTAGAAGTCTCTAATAGGGAAATTAAAAAGATATTAGAAACAACAGTGAACCTTGATAGGAAAGATTGGTCTAAGTGTCTGACTGATGCCTTATGGGCATATATTAAAACTCCTATAGGTATGTCTCCCTTTAGACTTGTCTTTGGAAAACCTTGTCACTTGCCCGTTGAATTGGAGCACCGTGCTATGTGGGTTATAAAAAGCCTTAACTTCTATTTTGATGAGGCAGGTGTCAAGCGCAATTACAATTAAATGATCTTGAAGAAATCTGTAGTGATTCTTATGATCTCGTGAAAGATTATAAAGCAAACACGAAACAAGTTCATGATACACAAATTTTGCGCAAAGAGTTTGCGGTTGGTCAAAAGGTCTTCTTTACAACTCCCGTTTGCATATTTTCCTAGGAAAATGAAAAACCCGTTGGTTTGTGACACTCGCTCCTTTTTGTGTTTATGAGATGATGTAGATAGATGATGGTCATTGAACAAAATAGGAGTATATCAAAACCTAATTATCCCTCAATAAGTAAAGGATAAGTAGGGTATCGTTCCACTTTTAAGGGATTAAAAACTATGATTATAGATATTGTAGATTCTAATACTAAACTAAACTAACTAAACTATTGAGAATTTATAAGAGAGAGAATTCAAGAGATTAGAATCCACCGATACTTTTTATCTGTGACCTTATGCTTCATGGTTATTCTCACAAGTAGACTACAATTAGGCAATCGAGCGAGTGCCGATGCCCTCTTAGACGAAACATCGTTAACAAATTACTCTACTTAAGGTTGTTCCTATGTTTATGCTATTAATATTTTCTTTCCTTTTATGTGAGCTTGGGCAGCTATTCAATGAATCGCCATCTAAGGCAAACACAAGGAATACTTCCCTTACTCTAAAACACTACACAACTAGAAGAAAAGTAGAGAATAATAGTAAAATATTCAATTACAATAAATAAAACCCTATTCTAGCATTATATTCAATTGTAATAAATAAAAGCATGTCATTAGCAAATCTTCAATTGCAATAAATAAAACCCTAAACTAGCACGATATTCGATTGCAACAAATAAAAACCTTAATCTATACTTCCATCCCCTGGTTTGGGCAATGGAACTAATAACTAAAAACATAAAAAACTAACCTGATTGGAGAATACCATGAACCAAAAGAATAAATGAACCCTAAGCACCGGCTTCATCTTCTCCCTTGAAGGATAAGATTAGCCTTCCATAAAGAAGGAAGAACACGAAGAATGAGGAGAAGAAGAGTCGAAGAACATAAGACTAGAAAGACTAACTTATTAAGACTCGGCTAGTTAAAATTGAATCTTTTATTATTAATCTCTCTCTGCCTCAAGTTCTGGAGACAAGAGTATAAGTGAATTGACAAATTACATGAGGCACTTAGGTCCTCTATTTATAGGGGTTACAATGAGTTCTAGAAGCATTCCAAACCTCCATTTGTTTCCTAATACAAATTAACTTCTTTCAGAGTCCAATTTCGTCTCCAAAACTGAAAAGAATTGGCTACAGTGTCATTTCATGCATTTGGACGCACGATCCATGCATCTTAGACTCGAGCAATGCGTCTGGACGCGCGATCCATGCGTCCCAGACGCGAAAGTCTATTTTCCCTCTTTTGCTCTATCCTTCTATCCCCTTTTGCGAGCTTTGGTCCAAGCAACAAATCCTTTGGCCTTGGGCTTCCAAATAGGCATTAAAATAGGTCCAAGTCGCATCTTTAATATCTTCAATTCCTTGGCCTTCTCTATGATTGTCCACGGGTTTCCCATATGATCTTTAATGCTCCGAATTACTCCGTTTTACCACTTTTTCTTTAATATTCCACTAAACTCTCTTTTTCACCTATAGAATCATAAAACATAACTTACAAATACTATTAATCCACTAAGATGGCTAAACAAGAGGCATAATCATGGATTAAATTGCACTTTTTGAGCACTTATCACAATTCCTAACTAGCCTTTTGCTAGTCTCTTAGCAAATAAGATTAAAAAATAGATAAGTGATAAAAATCACATCCTAATAACAAAAATAAAATCCTAACTCACTTTCGTAGGCATCGCAATTGCATTTGCCATATGGAATGAGGCTTTAAACCTTTAAGTTCCCCAAAAAGGACGAGTTATAGTCTCGTGAGGGTTTTCAGGTGATATACCCACAAAATCAATCAATATCATGTTCAAGAATGATAGTATTTTTCAGAGAGAGAAATTTCTTACCCACTTAGTGCTTACTCCAATAGACGGTCTCCATTGCTAACTACATTGCTGCAAACACTCATAGATTATGATGGGAGATAGTAAAAATTGACAAAATTCTCAATCAAGGCTTATGTGTGTACTCAGTCAATCTCCTATACTCTCCTATCCAAAAAACGGAATCCCTAGTTTACCACAGGCAGATAATCTCGACTTTGAATCCTCACCGGTCATATTCTCAGAAAAAAAATTCTCAAAAGATGGTCCACTATTTTACCTCATGTATGTGGGGGAAAGAATAATGATTACGAAAATCCCACATACTACCTTGAAAAACGGACTTCTGAGTGAAAGTAGTCTCATAGAAAGAATGTCAATCATATTTGAAGTGCCGGGTCTTTCACTTTAGCATCCTCTCACCTATTCTAGACTTTGTACCATACTGTAGTGATAAGTCATGGGTTGTAACTTGGCTTAGATATTGGTTTATGAAGGAAAGCTAAGGTAAAAAGGATTCTAAGGTTGTTTCGGAAAACACTAAGGATTTTGCTTCTTTCTTTGGAAGATTTCTTCAAATTCTGTATTGCAGAGAAAATTCTTCCTTTGTCTTAGCTTTTTCATCCATTCTGTTCAACTTCTTTTTTTTTTTTTAGTGGTATATCTTTGATTAGTACTGGATATGTTTGTTTTCCACTAGCTTCTTTCACTTAGAACAGAATGATGGTCTTCATTGTATCTCTCTGGTATTTCCTTGTAATCTTCCTTTTGTGCTCTTTGTTCCTCCTTATTCCCCTCGTACTCTCAGAAACATATAGGTATGGCTGATAAAGGTTTTGGCTATACTCCTTGTCTGGAGTTGGGTAAAAGGTAAAGGGTTTTATGAAAGAAAATGGCTTATTATAAGGCTCAAAAGGGTTTAACATGATGATCCTACTAGGTGGGATAAAGGCTGAATGGGTTCACTCTTGACTTATCAGTATGATACTCTGTTTCGAATAGACTATAAGACCTAATGGCTATCTCCCCAGTTGATGTCACTTCGTGATTAACCAAATCAATGAATAATGAGACTATATTACAACGACATAAAGAACTGAAAGATGTTGAGTCACTAAGACTCGGATTTTTCATAAGAACTCTCCAAAGAATGGGTATAAAGCTCAAGTCTCATGGGTTAAGTCTAAAAATTCTACTTCCAATTTACTAGAAGTTTAAATCTCTCTTCTAGTAAAAGTACACAAAACTGACCAAGTATCATGGTGGTGCCTTGATAAAGAATTCTATCAATAAGAACTATGTCTGAGCATAATAAATAGTCTAAGCAGCAATGAAATCAACAATATCAATTATTCATTAAACTCAACACTAACTAGTATAGAATATATATCCCAAACTCATCATTAAAATTCATTTTTCTCATGCTATTGATATAGAAACAAAAATATTTTTGTTTTTGAAAACTAATTTTTGAAATTCATGTCTCAAGTACACCCTCCCCCAACTTAACATATACATTGTCCTCAATGTATAGAAATTAAGTAAATGAAATGAATGAGAAAAAGGGAAGATGTTACCATTGATGCCGAATATCAAAATTAATTCAAAAAAAAAGAACATTTCCTTTTACCAAGATTTTTTTTTTTTTCATTTTTCATTTTTTTTTTTTTTTGTTAGGTCTTTTTAAGTCAGATCCTTAAGACTATATATCATGCATTATCAATTTGGAGTGAGGAGATCAAATTTTCTTACCCAAATTTGACGAATGTTTGGAGGACGAGGAGGTCTCACCTTATGGATCATCAAAAATACTCTTTGATATGCTGGAAAGATTGCTGGTGAAGTTGCTTCTCTACCTTGAACTATTTCAGGTCTGATGATTGTGTGATAGGCCTTGTGGTTCCTCTGTGTAGAAGATTGACGAAAATCTTTCTTTCTAATAGGACAATAGTATCTAATGTGCCCTTTACCACCACAGTGATGATAATGGATGTCTGGCTGACTCCGCTCAAGGTGGGCGGTAGACTGGTTCACATACTTCTCTCATTCAGATAATGATGGTGTAGAAAAAGCTTCCACAGTGCAATGCTTCTTATCAATATGGTCTACTTTCTTCTTCAGAAGACTCATTTCAGTTTCTAGATTCTGTTATTTTTCCAAAACTTCTTTAAGCTGATTCTCTAGCAACTGATTTTTCTGGGCAAAAGTTTGTTGTTCAGCCTAAAATGTAGAGTTCATCTTCTCAAGGTATGATACTCTCTCTGCCAATTTTCTATTCTGCTCACTTAAATCCTGAATTTTCTGTAGAGATTCCAAGAACATGGCCAGCAATGCCTCTGAGGTGGGGCTCTCAGGTTCATCACAGTTTTCTGTAGATTGAACACTCTCAATTGTATATTCGAATGGGAAGGATTCATGTATCATGCTATCATGGAAGTACACCTCTCCACTTTCGGCATCATCACAATCCTTATGCAACAGGTGAAAGATATTTATGTCCACGGACATCTTACCAAAGTTGATCTTCATTTCACCGTTGTGACAATTTATCAAAGCTTTTGCGGTAGGGAGGAAAGGTCAACCTAGAATAATTGGAATTTTATCAAAGGCCTCCTGGGTGTCTATCACAATGAAATCCACTGGATAGTAGAAATTGGCTACTTGAACAAGAACATCCTCAACTATACCTCTGGGAATCTTGGTAGAATGGTCAGCCAACTTCAATTTGATTTCTGTAGGCTTTAGGTTCTCCAGGCCCAACACTTGGTACACATGATATGGCAAGAAATTAACACTACCACCAAGGTCTAAAAAAGCATTACTTGTGAATTTTTCTCCTATTTTGCATGATATTGTAGGACTTCTTAGATCTTTGAGCTTGACTGGAGCTTGTTGATGGATAACAGATGTTGTTTGTCCAACTAGAAACGCTTGCTTCGGAACACGAGTACTTCTCTTTATGTTGCATCCATCATTCAAGAATTTGACATAAGATGGCAACTACTTGATCGCTTTGAGAAAGGGGATATTGATGTTATCTTTCTCAAATGCATTCTTCATCTCTAAAAATTGCTTGTCTTTTTTGTTTTGAGAAAAAAACATAGGAAATGGTGGCTTTGGTACAAACACATCAGCATGTGTCTACTCTTCTTTCTCTTTGGCATTCTTGCATATCTTGTCTTGGTTATCTTGACAAATGGGAGTTGAAAGGATTTCTCCCACTTTCTTTCGAACTTCATTTGAAATCTTGACTGATTGCTCTGTAGCAATGTCATCATGAGAAGGTAAGTCAACCTTGTTGTCTATCTTCATCCTGATCTGAGAGTAGTAACTGAGCTGACATGATCATGGAGGTGATCAGTACTAGAAGTTGTCCCAATGTGGCATACATCTTCACTCCTCAATATTGGTTCCAATAAGCTAGGTTGAGTGGCTTGTGTCTTTACAGGCAAATCAGTAGTGAGTTGGTCGACCTTGGCCTCTAGAGACTCCATTCTAGAACATTGACTTGCCTGAGATTGCTGATGATTGAGCTGAGACTGTGCAATAAGCTCTAGAATACTTTCAAACTTCTGATTTTTCTATGATAGCAAAGTAATAGCATTCTCCAAGTTGGCAGGTGCGGCATAATTTCTCATAGGATCAGGCACTAACTTTCCACTTATATTGGAATTCTGTTGAGAGTATAATTATTGTTGAGGAACCAACTGTGAAGCTTGACTTGTCTATGGAATATAACTTTGATCTTGAGAACCTGGGGTTCCAACGTTCTATCTCCAATAATTGCCTTGAAAGTTATTACCACCTTGGCTTGGGCCTCTGAAATGTGTTTATATTGTACTCTCTAACTGATGCATGTTTATAGTAACCCGGACATTCTAGAGTTACATGAGAAGTATCCGAACAAACTTCGCAGTATTGGCTAGCTTGCATGACTAGGAGAGATTTAGCTTGAGACTTGTTGATCTTGGAGGGATTCATAGAGAACTAGTTGAATTTCTTACTTAGAGTTTCAATGCTGGTGGCCAGGCTGGCCAATGTAGACTTCAGTTCTTGATCTGATTGTTCATGTGCTTGGTAACCAAATTGCTTTGGCTCCCCCTCCATGCTAGCTACATCCTCGTTGTTAATAGTCCACTGTTGTGTTTCTTCAGCTAAATTCTCGAGAAAGTTGTAAGCTTCCTCTCCATCCATCGATGTAAACTTCCCTTTGTGCATTGACTGTATCATCTGCTTGTTCATCATCGAGAGTCCTTGATAAAAAAATATGAGCCTATGTGCTCTTGTCGTATCCATGATGTGGACACGAGACTAGCAGATTATTAAATCGCTCCTAACTATAATTGTATTCGTCAGTCGCCTTTCCTTTGAAATTACTGATAGCTTGCTGCATGGCATCAATCTTCTGGGGTGGGTAAAACTTATTCATAAACTTCGTTCTCAACTTCTCCCAGTTGTCTATTGAATTGATCGACTGTGCAGTTAACCATTCGGAGGCTTTACCTTCGAGTGAGAGCGGAAAAAGAATCAACTTGATACTCTCATCTTTGATATTCTGGTTCTTGAAAGTTCTAAGGACTGATAGAAATTTGTTCATGTGAACATATGGTTGAAACATTATCTGAACCATTGAACTTTGGAAGCATAGAGATTACTGATGCTCTAAGCTCAAACTGGTTAGATTCTGTCTCTGGAAAAACAATACTGCTGGGTGGGTCTCCAATGATTGGCAAATAGAAATCGCTCAACTTCTTCCTCTGCTGTGCTTGCATGGGTGGGATAGCTTCAGGATTATTCTGGTTTACAACACCTCCATCATTGCGTGCAGCCATTGTTTCAATCTCATCTAGTATTCTTGTAAGTTGGTTGTTAAACCTTGTCCATTGTTGTGTTCTTACCGGACGACGATATGGACGACGCGGCATACATTAGAAAATGCTATGTGAAAAATGACGAATACTATTCTACTATGCTCGAATGTAATTAAACTAATATGCAACTATTATAACTTATACTAATATGCAAAACTACTTTCCTTCAACTGGGTTGGGCTTTACACCTAGTATCTCGCTCATTGTCTAAAGATGTCTCTTCTAAGGTTATGTTGAATCACTTAGATTGCTTAAGTACGACGGCCCATAGACGATGGTCTGTTTGTCAAGATTCAGACAAGAAATACTAGAGTTTGATGTTTCGCTGTGTTGGCTTACAACTTCAATTATTGAAAAGGTCCTAAATGCAATTATACTAGAAAGCAATAAAACTAAACTACGATGCAATTATACTAAGAATGAAATAAAAAGAATGAAGATTCGACTAACCTGGATAGTAAATCTTGTCTTCAAGATGTCCTTCAAGCTTCTTTCTTTCTCAAAAGGATGGATGATGCGTCTAAAATTACCTCAAGATCCAAACTTCTAATCTTGAAAGAAAACGTTAAACATAAACAACTTAAACCGGCAGCGGCGCTATTTGACACTCGCTCCTTTTTGTGTTTATGAGATGATGTAGGTAGATGATGGTCGTTGAACAAGATAGAAGCATATCAAAACATAATTATCCCTCAATAAGTAAAAGATGAGTAAGGTATTGTTCCACTTTTAAGTGTATGTTTAGATGAAGGACGGGACTGGAAAGGGGGTTGAGGAATTAAAAACTATGATTATAGATATTGTAGATTCTAATGCTAAACTAAACTAAACTAACTAAACTATTGAGAATTTATAAGAGAGGGAATTCAAGAGATTAGAATCCACCGATACTTTTTATCTGTGACCTTATGCTTCATGGTTGTTCTCACAAGTAGACTACAATTAGGCAATCGAGCGAGTGTTGATGCCCTCTTGGACGAAACATCATTAGCGAATTACTCTACTTAAGGTTGTTCCTATGTTTATGCTATTAATATCTTCTTTCCTTTTATGTGAGCTTGGGCAGCAATTCAATGAATCACCATCTAAGGCAAACACAAGGAATACTTCTCTTACTCTAAAACACTACACAACTAGAAGAAAAGTAGAGAATAATAGTATAATATTCAATTATAATAAAAAAAAAAAACCCTATTCTATCATTATATTCAATTGCAATAAATAAAAGCATGTCACTAGCAAATATTCAATTGTAATAAATAAAACCCTAAACTAGCATGATATTTGATAGCAATAAATAAAATTTTTAATCTATACTTCCATCCCCTAGTCTGGGCAATAGAACTAATAACTAAAAACATAAAGAACTAACCTGATTGGAGAATACTATGAACCAAAAGAATCAATGAACCCTAAGCATCGGCTTCATCTTCTCCCTTGAAAGAGAAGATTAGCCTTCTATAAAGAAGGAAGAACACGAAGAATGAGAAGAAGAAGAGTTGAAGAACATAAGACTAGAAAGACTAACTTATTAAGACTCGGCTAGTTAAAACCGAATCTTTTATTATTAATCTCTCTCTGCCTCATGTTCTGGAGACAAGAGTATAAGTGAATTGACAAATTACATGAGGCACTTAGGTCCTCTATTTATAGGGGTTACAATGAGTTCTAGAAGCATTCCAAACCGTCATTTGTTTCCTAATACAAATCAACTTCTTTCAAAGTCCAACTTCGTCTCCAAAACTGAGAAGGAATTGGCTACAGTGTCATTTCATGCGGGCCTGACGATGATCCATGCATCTCGATGCAAAGCAATGCGTCTGGACACGCGATCTATGTGTCCCAGATGCGGAAGTCTATTTTCCCTCTTTTGCTCTATCCTTCTATCCTCTTTTGCGAGCTTTGGTCCAAGCTACAAATCCTTTGGCCTTGGGCTTCTAAATAGGCTTTAAAATAGGTCCAAGTCGCATCTTTAATAGCTTCAATTCCTTGGCCTTCTCCATGATTGTCCATGGGCTTCCCATGTGATCTTTAATGCTCTGAATTGCTCCGTTTTACCCATTTTTCTCTAATATTCCCCAAAACTCTCTTTTTCACCTGTAGAATCATAAAACATAACTTACAAACACTATTAGTCCACTAAGATGGCTAAACAAGAGGCATAATCGAGGGTTAAATTGCACTTTTTGAACACTTATCAGTCTGGTCCTTTTCTGGTTACTTTATGGGGCAATCACCTTGGTAAATCCCAAGGACAATAGTACCTTTCAAGTTAATGGCCAATGGTTAAAACATTTTCACTAGTTAATGTCCCCAGATGCGGAAGATGTCCTTTTACAGGACCCTGTCTATGAGGACTGGCCTTTGTTGTTTGATGTACTTCCTTTCATTTCCATATATTGATAAGTACACCATTAAGATAACTGGGCCCTCCCTTTGGAGTGTGTGGCTGTAAGTACCAGGATCCTAAGTCTACGTTTAATGTAATTCACACTCTCCTCTCTTGTATGCTTTCTCAATTTTTGAGTCATGTTTCTCTATGGAGTGATTTACATCTTTATTGCTTTATTGTTGTCCCTTTTATTAAACATAATTCATAAAAAAATGAAAAAAGATATTAAACCATAAGAATAGTAAGCTAGAAAGTCTCAGTAATCTGACTTTAAAATACCCACGTTTAAAACAAATTTTCTAAATTCTGTTGTCTAAAATTTGTCTGGGGGTGGGGTGTTTGGTCTTTCCTTCTTGATCTCTCAACTTCCTATTCTTGTTGTTTATGTCGTTTAGTTGTATTTTGATTCGGGTTGACACTATCTACAACTTTAGATTTCATTTTTTCACATAACTTATGTCATGCACGCACTTTGAGGTGTTTTCCATCTTTTTATATGCCAACCACGGTTAGAATAGAGTGTTTTATGGATCATTGTTTTGAAAATTCTCTCTTGATCGTTTTTATAGCTCATTCGGAAAAATCGAACCGTTAACAAATCGAGAATTTCAATTTTAAGTTTGCAAGCATAAGGACAGTATAGGCTTTTTTTCGAATTGTTTGGGCTTGGGCCCAATACCTCGTGGTCACGTGGTTCGCACGTTAGTGTCCAAAACAACCCAAAAACCCTTCATGAGTTCTTCATCTTCCTCACGCCATCAGCCTCCATTAAACCATCGAACCAAAAAAAAAACCACCGTTTTTTTTCCACTCCAATCAAACCACCCATACCAAATTCAACCCTTACACCAATTCATCTCTACCACCTCCATTTAACCACCCAAAACATAAACATAAACCAAATTTTCTCTAAAATCGCACCAATCAAACCAACCAAATCAAACCACATTTCATCCCTTGATCAATTTACTCTCCCCCACCTTACCCTAACCCCATTTTCGAAATAAAAAACAATCAAATGGCCCAAAAATGAAAAATTGTCCCGGAACAAGTTTTCAAATCGGACCATTTTGCACCGTTTTACAATGACGAGATGAAACATAGGAATTAGCAAAGGTTGTGGTATAAGGAGAATGATTTTTACCACAAGGATTTGGTTTTGAATTTTTATAAGAAGCGGGAAATCGAAGGTAGGATTATTTTAGTGAAGGTGAATGGTGCGAAGAGAGAAGTGAATGCTTCGATGTTGACTCATATTCTGGGCATTCAGCCAAAATGCCACCTTGTAGCCACCATGCAGGAATCCTAGTATGGGGGGGGGTGTAGAGGCGTTGATGAGAGAGAGACTGTGTTGGAAGGACAATACAATGCGAAATCGCATTGCGTCCGATAGTCATCTCTGAGAACCAACCAGCTGGCTGTAGCTCAGTGGGTTGGTAAGAATATCATTGGGAAAGAAAAGTTCAGTGACATCAGTCTAAACTGTCTGCACGTACTCTAGGTATTACAGCAAAAGAGGTATGATTTTTGCATCATCGACTTCTTGTTAACTATGATTAGAGGAGTTGGAGTAAGTACCGCACCCTTTTCCTGTTTTGATTACTAAGATTATGTTGTCTTTTGGAAAGAAATTGAAATCTGAGCGGATTATGTTAAAGTGGCATGCAAATGCAATTGCTTATATGGAATGTATCCAGAAGACGTGGAGATTGCCAGAGGATAGGGCTGTTACTTCAGATGATGAGGAGGAGGACACAGCATGTTTTGATGCCAATGCCTTGGAGAAGTGTAATTCTGATATAGAACGCATGTTAGTGCTGCATCGTGGCTTGCATTCTCTGAACCATATTTGTGAAGACTTGCGGAATAGGCAGGTTGCCATTCATAATGAAAATGTTAACCTGCAGAAAACTGTGGAGACAAACGTCCAGCGCGAGGATGAGCGTTGGGTAGAGATGAGGGCATTTATGGAGGCACAGCACAGGTTCCGAGTGGAAGTTCTACAATGCATGCCACCCCAGGAGGGTTCTTCTTCAGATGAGTTTGTGAGGCTTGAGCGTCATCGCCGAAGGCCGGATCACTCTAGCCCATCTTCATCTCATGGCCCTTCTTCATCTCATAGTTAGTGGTTTAGGAAATTTGTTGTTTTGATGTATTTTTATTGTTTTCAGTAGATTGGATGTTGAGTTGTTAAATTCAGTAGTTAAATTTGAATTCTGTAGTTAATTGTTATTTGAATTTCTGATTTAATTTAATTTGGTTTTTGTCTAAGCATGCGATGTTTTTTTCCATGAATTCCACCTTCCCGAATTGTTTGGGGGTGGTATTATTATTATTAGCATTGCTTTTATCTTATCCACCGTTTTCAAAGTTAATATTGCAAAACTGTGAAAATATGAGTTGTGTGAGAATGCTGCTAATCTTGGTGTGGCTAGAATAAGCTACTTTTGGTTTGTGCAACCTCAAGGTTTAGAAATAGGAAGTGTGTTATTTTAGTTTCAGCCAAAAAGCTATTGGTTTGATTTTGGAATATGCACCTAACTTGTTTCCGTTTTGGTTTTAGAAATTTCTATTTCCCTCATCCTGCCTTAACAATTTGGGCAACTTGTGTATGTTGGATTAAGAAACTAGTTCTCTATAAATCCTTAGTTCACTCTAAACTTGTTCACACACTTCTCACCTTGCACTCTCACTTTCACTTCTCACTTTTCTCTTAGTTTTATCACTGCAGAGCACTCAAGGTATACGGAGCGCACCCTACACCCTTCACAGCCCAATTTGAGCGAACCCTGCGCTGAAGAGCCTGAAACTCGAGTTAGACAAGAGCACACCCTGCGCCCTTCATAGGCAAGTTGTGAGCGCACCCTGCGCTGAAGTGCCTGGACCTCGAGCAAGAAAAGAGCGCACCATGCGCCCTTCACAGGCCAATTCTGAGCGCACCCCGCGCCTTGACCTTCGCAGCCACTTAAATTTCTGATTTTTTTGTGAGTTTTCCAAGGTTGTTTGCAGAACTTTTAGAGTGTATTTGTTGTGATGACATCCCCTCGTATCATACCAGAGCAGTCTATTGAAGATTTGTTCCAAAGTGACACCTATGGTGCGTGGTTTCGCAAGGTGATCATACACGCAGGCTGGGAACTGCTAATGGTAAGACCTGATGAACTTTATTCTCCTGCGCTTACATCTTATTTTTATGATAATTGTAAGTTCTTTGATAGACCGGATGGAGAACAAGTGTTCTCCATCACCATTGAGGATGAACCGATAGAAATTACCAGGTTCTTGTTAGCCTTTGCTCTCAGACTTGCTATACCCGCTGAAATACAAGACTCATAGGCCTATTTGGTAGATAATATGTACCTTTATAACTATGAGAATTTGCATGAGAATTATGGGGCAGGAATCTTTAGGATAGAGGACCAAGGGGAATATAACGTCGCCCTTGGTAGCCTGTCCATGAATGTGGGCACTGTTATGTTTTGGATCATGCTAAATATTAAAGGGGAATGGCGTTATTCTTCTACAGATGACGAAACTTGTGATATTTTCCTTGCTTTATGCTGGGGGACGTATGCTCTATGATATTCCCCATAACTTAATGTCTAGGTTAGCATGAGGCATAAGTACCTTCTTATGCCTGTTTTAGTTTGTCATATTATGATATGTTTCTTCCCTATTTTTTGTACCCATTTCATAGATTGGGTTGGGGTCAACATTGTGAGACCCACCAATTGTATTATTCGATCTTTCCGTGCAATGACTTGGCAAGGGTAGAGGCTACAACCTCATCGAGTTGCACCTTACACCCCATCCAACCAAGTGGCGCTTGACAGGTTAGCTATAGTAGATGAAGTGGCGTGAAGCCTGGCAAATTATAATGGCATGGCAGGATGCGAAGGAACCTCACTTCTTTATAGAAGAGGAGGATAACGCTTAAACGCTGGAGATAAGGTCAGTTTTTATTTTTTGTACGTGTCTGCTTATGTCCCAAGCAATTTGATTTCTGTTATCCCCATAACAGGTGGAACTCATATAGAGTTGTGTCTTTTTTTATTTATCTATATTAGTATGTTTTAACTTTGTTTTGCAGATGTCCTAAATTTCATGCGTTTCCATGGTATTTTTCTACCCTTATTATTTTTATACTTTGAGGACAAAACATGCTTTTGTTTGGGGTTCTAGTAAAAAAATTCAAAAATATAAATAAAAAGTTTATGCTATACACTTAGGAATACTAGTATTGTTTATTATTCTATGATGATAATTGTCTAGAAATTTCACGTTAGCTTTGCATTAGAATAGTTTTTAGAAACTTAGGTTAATATGTAGGTAATAATCATTACATCTTTCTATAAATATATATTGCATGAGCATCTATGTTTGCATTGACAGTAAGTTTCTGAAAACTAGGTTAGTTACTTATTTTACAAATCCGGTGAGAATACAGCCTAAAAGCCTTGTGAGTGAAATATTTGAGTAATGACACAAGGGAGAAGTATATTCTGAATAGAGAAATCACACGTCCACTTGCTTGATCACTATACCATATCCTAAGAGAGAAATTAGGCCCTTTTTGGATCGATATAGCCAAAAATTCAAACCTATATGAAATTATTTTCCACTAGTCGCCCCTCTGAGCCTTTATTTAGCCTTTCATAAACCACAATTCCTTTACCCTTTTATAACAACAAAACAAAATAAAAAAATCAGCCTACCCATTTTTGAATGAGTCTGAGAATAGAGATGAAGAAAAGAAAAGAGAAAGACATATGAAACCAAGAATTTGTTAGTTGCTTCAAATAAGAAAAGAAAGATAGTTCCATCCAAATCAAAGAAAAGAAAAAAAAAAAAAAAAAATAAAAGCCAGAACTCCAAAAACAGAATAAAAGGAGTCAAAAAGCCAAAAGAAAAAGAAAAAAAAAATGGCTAAGGATGGGAACAAAGTGTAGAAGCAATAGTAAAAACAAGGTTTCTCTAGTTACATAATATGAAGACTCTATTATCTCAAACTTGTCCTTTTGAATATCCATTTTCTTTCTTCTTAAACCATCTCCTAATCCCCGCAACACCTAATAAAGACCTCTAACTCAATTAGGAATAGGTTAGTGTGGTAGTAAGAGGCAGATGTGTTTGATCGACTTCGGCTTCTTTGTGTGTCATTGAGATTGTAAGGTAAAGTGTGCCCACTGCACATTAGAGTGAGTGAAACTTGAGTGGAAAAATCATAGTGGTTTTGTCTTGACATTTATCTAAGGACCTACTTAAGGACGTTATTTCAAAGTTTCATAAACGGACCTGTTAGTGCAATTCATAGCATAGTTCATTATATATGTTTATTCGTAGATGATTGATTATTATGCATATATTAGCTTAGGTTTTGATTTAATTAATTTTATTCATTGCTAGTAAGATGTATAGATAAAGAAACAATAGTTGTATTTCTTAGTCGTTGTAGTATAGATGAAGTTTGTGAGTACCTTCACTGGAAAACTCTCACGAGGCTATAACTCGTCCACTAGGGAATTCTTAGTGGTTTAAGGCCTTGTTGCATATGGTCAAAGCAATCGCACTCGGCTAAACGAGATTAGTTAGAACTCCATTTTTTGGTCACTTATTCTAATTTCTCATATTTGATTGAGGACAAGCAAAATGCTGTTTGGGGGTGGTTTGATAAGATCCCAAAATTGTAGTTTTAACCCCTTCATAATATTATTTTTAGACCAATTATGTGATTAATAAATAAGAATTAGTATTGTTTACGTGTTTTTATGTATTTCAGGCATTGGAGTCGAATATGTGAAGAAATGTGTCCCTTTTGCGAGATAATGGAGCAAAGGTTGGAGCAAGGAGAAAAAGCCTTTTTAAAGCCCGGTCAATGCTGAAAAGTCAAAGCCAACGCGGGCAGAAACATCGTATAAAAGTCAACAGAACTTCCATAGGCTTTGGACTCAGATCTCGGAATTTGGCCTACCATATGTCAAAACGACCGGCTCAGAAAAAGCCTTATAATGGTCCAAACTTTGACCTAATCAAAAGAGCAAAAGTAGACGAAAATGGTGTTAAAGTCATTTCCAACTGAAAACCCCTTTGTAGACTGAAGTAATGAAGTTTTGGGCTTGATTTTCCGGCCCAAAAACATGGCTCCAAGTCCATGCACGAAATTGTAGACCTAGCCTCTTCTATATAAAGAGGACTAAGGCCAAACTCTTAGTGGCTCCTAGATTAGATTCATAATATAGTTTAGACTTAATTAATTAGTCATTACTTAGTTTTATAATTCAGTAGTTAGTTATAATTCAGTTTTCAATATAGTTGAATCATTAGACTCTTTCCATTTTCAATTATCAATCCAAGTTATTGTTCTTCATTATGTCTTCTTCTAAATTCTATATCAATGATAGTCTAATGACTTCTAGCTAAACCTCCATTAGACGGGTTTAAGGAAGCTTAATGAAGACTTGATTGTGTGAGTGTAGAGATAGTTGTGATAATCTATTCCACTCTAGAAAGTAATTATTTCACCATGAGAATGGGTTTCACATGCTAATTATTAGTTGGTAGAAATTGTCATGAATAGTTAGGGATTAGAAATACCCAACCTTTATGTGAAAACGTAAAGTTTAGGATTACAACAATTCTATGCTAATTTATTAAGTCGAAATCTAAGTAGAATCAAATGCCCCTAATCTTTTTCTCCATATTCACATCTCGTATTTAATTGTTGTAGTTTAAATTATAACATCTTAATTAGTATTTCCACCATTGTAGTATAATTTTCATCATTACTCTCATTGACTTTGATAGAACCGATAAACGTAGTTAACGTTAATTCTAAAGAACTAGGAGTAGTGGAACAAATTCTCTAACTCCATATATTGCATTGATAACCGAGAGTAGATAACTTTGATATTAAGCACGAATTAATCTTAGTTTTACTTATTCTTGAGTTTAATTAATTAAGAGTAGGTAAACTATTGTTTTACGTATTATCAATAATGCAACCCCATCAAATGAGACTTGTCCAAACACGGTCTCATCTAATGGAATTCCACCGATACTAGAAGTTCCATCCTCCGATACTACATCTAAGAAGAAGTCATACTCAGCTGCGTTAAAACCGAAGTATGGTAGAAATATAGACACGTCTTCTCTTCTAGTTCCTGGTAAACAAGGTGAGTTCCCCACTATATCCTTGATTGAGAGTGAAGTGGATAAAGGAATTCAATTGTGTTCAAAGTCTCTAGTAGGGAGATTAGATATGGGGAAAATTACAGTATAGAGAATCAAAACTCTTGTTTATCAAGTATGGAAGCCCACTGGTCATGTTCAGGTTACCCCACTTGGACGAGGCTATGCCATGTTCATATTCAAAAAATCAAACAACTTCCACACGATTTGGGACCAAGGTTCATGGATTTTCGATAATCAGATACTAAGATTAGTGAAATGGTTTCCTAATTTCTCTACTGAAAAACATACACAGTCTCATGCAGCTGTTTGGGTGAAATTCCCTAGCCTCAGCCTCAAGTATTGGGAAATTTGAAACTTATTGGCTCTTGGGAAAGCTCTGGGTAAACCAATCCATGTTGATGAAACCACATTAAAATGTGAGCTGGGGTATTATGCTAGTGTTTATGTAGACATTGATCTATCGAAACCAATTCCTAATAAGATATGGGTGGAATCATAGAAGCATGGGGTTAGTTTCTGGCTACCAATTAGGCTCAAGAAAACTCCAGATTTTTGCAGTCATTGCAAAGGAGTTGGTCACTCAGTGGTCAGTTGTAAATTCCTCAAGTCTGATATGGAGAAGAGTAAAGAGAAAGAGATAGGAAAAAACAATGCCACCAAGGATAAAGCCATGGTGGTTCAACCAACTCTAGTTGATGCTGGCGAGGGTGCGATAAATGAAAAGGAAGCTCTCAACAACAACCAGAAAAAAAGATGGAGAAAGAAGAAAAGGGATGAGGCTTCTACCTCGGGGACTATGCAAGGCCAAGCACCTAACAACCAAGGTAGACCAGCAGAAAATGACTCTGAAGTCATGGAAGTTGTCAATATCAACGAGACCGAAACTACAAAGATAGTAGCAATACCAGAAGAAAATAGTCCTTCCATTTCTAAGGAGAGGCTCTTGGCAGAAGTGTTTGGTGATGATGAAGGGGAAGAGAAGGAGGACCACGAATTTGTTGATGCAGTGGACACTAATGTTTCAACTGTGGAACAGTCTTCTGAGTCTGAATAGGGTAGTGATGAGCTTCAACATATGGATCCTGTGTGTACTGAGCAACAAACTGAAAGTGAACAACAAGTTGAACAGAACAAAGTTAATGATGAGGTGCCCCAGGGAAAATGTTCATTGGAAGTACACAAGGAGATACAGGGTCAGTATGACGACACCAATAGAATTGAAGACATCTTGGCGGTTAAAGTTCTAGATAAGAGTGATAGAATCATTGAGGAAGCCAAGATAATTGCAGCTAAATGTACTCTTACAGAACAAGAAGCTGCAGCTGGGTTCACTGTTGTCAAGAAAAAAGGTAAGCCGCCAAAAAAGTCATTTGAAGCGGCTAAAAGTTACTATTAACTCCTCTTCTCCCCGATGAGAATACTCTACTGGAATTTGAGAGGTGCCAGGAAAAAGAAAGCAAGAAATAGACTAAAATAGTATGTAAAGTCCTTTTGTCAAGACTTAGTTTGCATAGTTGAACCTCTCATTAGACCTAGCTCCAGTGCAGTTGCTCAGATGGGTTTGGTGGGTTTTGATTGTATGTTTCTACATAATGATGTGCCCTCCAGAATTGGGAATTTGTGGGTGTTTTGGAGAAGGGGGATGATAGTTACTCTAGAATCTCTCTCCTTTCAGTAGATATCAGTTTTGGTAGATGATAGTCTAGTTACTTTTGTGCATGCTCATTGCCAGAGAGTTAGAAGAAGAGAGTTTTGGACTGATGAACTGTGACATATGTACACTGATCAACCTTGGAGAGTAATTGGTGACTTCAATGTGGTCCTTGCTCTGAATGAAAAGAAGGGGGGCAGACTTCCACTTAGGAGTGCAATAGATGAATTTTTTTCTGCTATTAACACATGTCAATTGCAAGATAGCCACTTTAAAGGTCCTCAATTCACATGGTGCAAACAATCAAAGAGGAAGGTTCATAATTTTGTGCAAACTGGATAGAGCTCTCTTTAACACAACTAAGGAAGAGAAATATAAGGGTTGGTCCTATAAAGTGGGTAGCAGACTAGGCTCTGATCATTCACCCCTCTTGGGAAGAAATTATATAGTTCCTAAACCGGCAAATGTGTCGTTTAGATTCAATAAGATATGGTTGTCTCATGAGTTTTTTAAAAGTATGGTGTTCAAAAGTTGGTCTGAGGTTCTTTTGGGTACACCTGTGCTTAGATTCACTCAAAAGCTTAAAAAATTGAAAGATGTGAAAAAGGTATAGAACAGAGATGTTTTTCGATGCATTGAACAATCAGTTAGGAAGCTGAAGTCTGAATTTGAAGAGACTCAGGCGAGATCAGATGCCAATCCTGAAGACTTTTGTTTACTAGAGGAAATGGGAAGTAAGGGGCTAAAGCTGCTCAATGCTGAATCTAATTTGGCATCATTGTTTAGGCAGAAGAGTAGAGTTAGGGACATCAAAGAGGATGGGTTAAACACAACTTACTTTCACAAAATATGCCAGGTCAGACAGAGTAAACAATGCATAGTGGAAGTTAAAAAAGAAAATGGAGAGATGTTAACCAAACAGGAGGAGATTAAAGAAAACTTTGAGAACTTTTTTGAAGACAAATTCAAAGCAAGGGACTGTGCCTCTAATGAGTTGCTCCTTAAGCTGATTCCCAAGATTGTAACCCAGTAGGAATCACAAGCTGATATATCTAGGTCACAAGCGGATTCCCAAGATTTTAAACATTGATAAACCATTGATAATTTATTATCAATGGCGCCGCTTGCCATCTAGTTCGTTTACATTACACGTATTTAGATTAGAAACACTATTTTTTACTATTCACCAAACACACACTGAAACACTATTTGCAATTTCTTCAAATTTTTATGCTATTGTTCAAGAACATACGAGTTGTTCAACCAACTCTCTGCCCCCCGTGACCTGACCCTAAAAGTTTCAACCCTAGTTATTTAGTTGTGAGCATGCACACGCCTCATTTTTGCCTTAATGGAGCGCGACCCGCACCTTACTTTGACTCGCGCGCGCGCCTCATATTTGCCTTATCTGAGCGCGACCCGCATTCTACTATAAGGGGCAACACGAGCCCAATTTGCACTATTTCTAACCGCGCATGCGCCCTAGGTTAATTAGGTTGAAATATTTTTTTAATATTCATTACAGTATTATCTCACGAGTACAGTACAATACTCGTATTCTATCAACTACAAAATTTTAAAAAAAATATTTTTCTCATTCTAAACGATGTATAGAAAACTCAAAGAATTGGGGTTCTCTAATTAAGGAACGTGCATACACGGACAAACTCCCTCAATTCTTAGGTGGCCTGGCCGTTGGTTTGATACAAAAAATACAAAGAATTAATTAATATTAAGTTAAGTTAGTAAGCCCACCCACTAACAAAGCCCATTTCATAGGCCTAACATCAAGGCCCAACACGAAGCCTATAGTAAAAAGTCTTAACCTAATTCTTAAAACTCTTGAACTAATAAGGTTAATCGTTTTATAGGACTCCACTATCCACACCATGTACCCAAACGAGTACTCGTATAATTGTTCAAGTAACACTAGACGTGCTTCAAGGCTGTTGAAAACACTATTTATATGCGTAGCAAGGATGCTCCAGGTAACACCTTTATACATTCTCGAATTTACTGTCAAAGGATTCTATTTCTAGTAATAATCAGGTTATTTTTGCATGCTCAGTAGGACTTGCCTATTATACTTAAAACTTGCATGAGATTAAGATCTAGTACACATAAACCTGCTATTTTAGTTTATCGTAGACGCAGAAATAATCGCCTATCTAGAAATTCACCAATCATCACACACACACACTACCTACACCCACCAACACTACATTTGTAGCAATGGGTGAAGAAATAGCAGAGAGACCCCTCTCTGATTTCTATAAGGCTTTAAACGATGGACTTGAGTTTTGCATAATTCTTGCAGGTACTACGAGAGATTTTAGAATCCCCAATATATTTAATTTTCTACCTGTTTTCCATGGGTTAGACCATGAGAAGCCATATCAACACTTACATAGGATACAACAAGTTTTTATTCTATTTCATCATCCTAACGTAAAACCTGAACAAATAAAGTTCAGGGTTTGTCCTTTCACCCTAGCTGACAAAGCGGCTGCTTGGGTAATAGCATAAAAGCCGAACTTTGTCAACACATGGGAAAAACTAGTAGAATTATTTATGGAACAATTTTACCCACCATAGAAGACTGATGAAATGCTATCACATATTCATTTCTTTAGCCAAAAGCCTCAAGAATCCTTTTCTGAAGCTTGGAATCGTTTCACTGATCTTCTAGTAGAATGTCCACATCATAATCTTGGTAAAGACCCACTAGTTCGTGCCTTCTTCAAAGGCCTATCCCAACATCATAAAGAGACTTTATATATCATGAACGGAGGTAATTTACTAGGTAAAAGAGCCACAGATGGTTATAACTTTCTAGATAATCAATCTAAAAAAGTAACAACTAGGGAAGTAATGATTACTCCCGCTCCATTCCTTCTTCTTCTATAGCTAAGGCAGCCAGTATGTTTGAGGTTAAACCTGATACTGAACTTAGAATTTTAATAGAATCCCTCACTCGTAAGGTAGATGCCCTTTCTCTAAATAAACAAGAAGTGAAACCCATTCCTTTCATGAATATAAACTCTCCTCGCTGTAATTTCTGTTTTAGTCTTGAGCATTCCGATCATTATTATCCTCTTGCCTATGAACAACAACCACCACCACAGCCAGAAGATGTCTGCACTTTTAATATACCTAACGCACCTTGGAGACAAAATCCTAATTTTAGTTGGCATAATAATCACCATCAAGGAGTACCACCAGGTTTTAATAATCAAAATATTAGGCCCACCAATAACTATAATCAATATCAACCAAGGCAAAGACAAAGGCAAGGTAATTATAATAATAATAATAATAGATGTTTAGTCCCGATAAATAACAACTATCAAAATCCACCTGTTAATAATCAACTTGAGATAGTTCCTATTACGCAACTTGTGGCAACTCAACCTTCCCAATCTGATAGATTCGATGCAGACATGCAAACTTAACAACAGATATTACTAGCAATCCAAAATCCATCCAACAATTATCTCAAGAAAAGACCTAACAAAAAGGCGTGTTTCCAAGTCAACCTGTACCTAATCCAAAATCAACAAACACAGCTTTTGAATTAACTGGTAATCCTAGTAATGAAAATTTAATACAAGGAGAATTAAAGGCCATAACTACTCTTCGTTCAGGGAAAGTGGTTGACAACAAAGTAATAATGCCTGAGGATTCCCCACAAACTAATAAAGATAAAGGAACCTTACTAGATACTGTACTTGAAACTGAAGATCCTATCACTATAGAGATACCAATTAAACCACAACCTAAGGGGAAACCGACAACAGTTAAAGAAAAGGGCAATACTCCTATTGACCCTTATGCTAAATATAAGGGAAAACCCCCATTTCCCCATAGACTAGCCATAAGAAGAACGATAATTTTGACAAGATTAGAGAAATTTTCAAAAATTTAACTATAAACCTACTTGTCCTCGAAGCTATAAAATGTCTTCCAAAACACGCTAAGTTTCTGAAAGATTTGTGCAACTAAAAAGAAAACAAATATCCCTAACGAAGCCTTCTTAACATAACAATTTCTCTTTTTATCTGAGCACAACAGAATCGTTAAGTACAAGGACCTTAGTCGTCCCATTGTACAATGCACTTTAGGCGATACTTTCACCATAACTACTCTTCTAGATCTAGGGGCGAGTGTTAACTTAGTCCTGTTTTACCTTTATAAGCAACTAGGTATACACAATTTAAAACCAACTAAAATGACTTTGTAGTTAGCCGATCATTCGATTAAGTATCCTAAGGGTGTCGTTAAAAATATTCTTGTTAAAGTACAAGACTTCTATTATCTAGCCGATTTTGTCATTCTAGATATAAAAGTCGCTCTTGACTCTGTTTCTATCATCTTAGGGTGTCCTTTTTGGGCAATTGCCAATGCCCTCATTAATTGTCGCGATGGTTCGATGTCCATTTCCTTTGGAAACCTTGCTGTTGAGGTAAATATTTTTAAGATGATGAAACAGACACTAGACATGACTATAGATGGCAAAATTAGCATGATAGAGAGTCTCGCTCAAGATTATTTTAACAAAACTTTTCTGGAAAATCATATGAACTAATTTCTTTCCTTTGGCAGTACTGAGGATTCTTACATCCAAGAAGTACTTGCCCTCTTAGAATCTACTCCTATCCATGACTCCTCAATAGTTCTAGCTCCTGAGTTCGAAGAACTCATTCCTGAACAAATATGCATTGTAGAGGAGGATGACCCTCCTGAATCCCTTATTTCCACTCCTCCCACCCTTAAGCTTAAACCTCTTCCCGCTAAGCTAAAGTACATTCATCTTGATCCGGATGGCACTCATCCGATTATTATCTCATCTCAATTATCTGCTACTGAAGAGGCAAATTTGATTTGGGTTATTCGTGAACATCATTTTGTGATTGGTTGGTCTTTAGGCGACATTAAGGGTATTGACCCTAGCATATGCAAACATCGCATACATTTGGAGGATAATGCAAAAACCTCCCATGAGCCACAACGTCGTTTGAACCCTACCATGAAAGAGGTAGTTAGAGCGGAAGTTTTGAGATTACTCGATGTTGGCATTATATACCTCATTTCAGATAGTGAATGGGAGAGCCCAGTTCATGTAGTCCCTAAGAAATCAGGTGTAATAGTCATTCGTAATGCTGATGGAGAGTAAGTTTCCACCCGAATTCCTATAATGTGGTGGATTTGTATTGATTATAGGAAGCTTAATGCTATGACACGTAAGGATCACTTTCATTTACCCTTTGTCGACCAAATGCTTGAATGTCTAGCCACCCATGCTTACTATTTTTTTGAGATGTCCACTCTAGCTATTTCCATATTATTATTGACCCTGATAAACAAGAGAAGACTACATTCACATATCCTTTCGGTATGCATGTATATAAAAGAATGCCCTTTGGCCTTTGTAATGCACCTGGTACTTTGCAGCGTTGTATGCTGCATACTTTTAGTAACATGGTGGAGAAATTTATGGAAGTGTTTATGGATGATTTTTCCATTCATGGGCATTCCTTTGAAGATTGTCTTTCAAATCTTTCTAAAGTTTTGAAACGGTGTCAAGAAAAGAATTTAGTCTTAAACTAGGAAAAATGTCATTTTATGGTCACTAAAAGCATATTTTTAGGTCATATTGTTTCTAAAAATAGAATAGAAGTAGATAAAGCTAAAATAGATAAGATAGTTTCTATGCATAAACCACGGACTGTCCGTGACATTAGGGCCTTTCTAGGCCATGCAGGTTTCTACAGACGTTTCATAAAAGATTTTTCAAAAATAGCTAAGTCATTAACACAATTGCTTTTAAAAGATGTCATTTTTTATTTTAATCATGACTGCAAATAGGCTTTCGAAACTTTAAAAGCCGCTTTAACCTCTACACCTATCATACAACCACCAGATTGGTTAAAACCTTTTGAACTTATATGTGATGCTAATGATTATATCGTTGGTACTGTGCTAGGATAGAAGTTAGATAATAAATCAACAGTTATTTTTTATGTTAGTAAAACCTTAAATGATGCACAACGTAATTACACTACTATTGAAAAGGAATTTCTAGCCGTTGTCTATGCCTTAGATAAGTTTCGTCCCTACTTGGTTGGCTCCACGACCATCGTCAATACAGACCATGTCGTGCTTAGGTACATTCTCATAAAGAAGGATGCTAAGCAGAGATTGATCCGTTGGATTCTTCTCCTAACTGAATTTACCTTAGAAATTAAGGATAAAAAAAGAGCTGAAAATGTAATTGCAGATCACTTATCTAGGTAAACTTACGAAGATGACGGTGATTCCGAATCGATATTTGACTCTTTTCCGGATGAGCATCTTTATTCAATTTTTTCTGCGCCTTAGTATGTAGACATTGTTAATTTTTTATTATCTGAGATCATTCTTGAGATATGGACTATGAATGAACGCAAGAGATTTTTTGCCAAAGTTAAGTCTTACTACTAGGATGAACCCTACTTTTTTAAGTATTGTGCGGATCAGATAATTCGACGTTGTAGTTCCTAGTGGGAGTAGAATGAAGTCTTATCCTTCTTCCATGAACAATCATGCTGAGGTCATTTTAGTGGAAAGAAAACTGCTGCCAAAGTTCTTCAATGCAGTTTTTATTGGCCGACCCTGTTTCAAGATGCCCATGTACACTGCAAAGCGTGTATTAGATGTCAACAACTTGGGCATATTACTCAACGTAATATGATGCCCTTAAATCCCATTTTTATAGTAGAGATTTTTTATGTTTGGGGTATTGATTTCATGGGCCCATTTCCTATTTCACATGGTTTCATTTATATTCTTGTAGCTGTAGACTATGTTTCTAAATGGATTGAAGTCATGGTTTGTCGTAGTAATGACCATAGAACTGTAGTATTGTTTATGAAGGAGTATATCTTTTCACGTTTCGACTTACCTAAAGTCATCATTAGTGATGGAGGAAAACATTTTTGTAATAGAGTTATGGAAGCTTTAGTCAAGAAATATGGAGTTACCCCACTACACCATAACACTGATTTTGCAACATATAGTAAAATTGATTGCTAATACTTATTTATCCCTTACAAAGTTTATCACACTTTTGTTCGATTGGAAATATTACCAACCGTTACATATTCTCAAGACAAATACTTGATTTTTTTTCATAACAATTACTCGATATTAAGGCTGAGTCCAATGGCTCTCTATCCCTTTAAAAGTAGAGCTAAAGTTAACAGATTTTACTCTCTATCATTAATTTCCTCTTTATATATACAAAGGATTCTACTCTCTATCTCTATTTTACTCTCTATATAGAGAGTAAAATAAAGATAGAGAGTAGAGAGTAAAATAGAGATAGAGAGTAAAATCCTTTGTATATATACATAGAAAAATAATGATAGAGAGTAAAATATGTTGACTTTAGTTCTACTTTATTGACTTTAACACTACTTTTAAAGGGATAGGGAGCCATTCACTACTACAGAATGACACTTATACCACTGTTTTTAAGTGTGGTATAAATATATTTACCACTATTATACAACCGTGACAATAGGTGGTGTGGTATATAATAATAGCAAAACTGTGGTATATATATTTAACGGATACCACGGTTTTTCAAAGAATCGTGGTTTGTAATGCCCATTATATACCACGGTTGTCAACATAACCATGGCATATAAGCTATTAAAACCGTGGTTTATATTAGTGTATGTGTTATAATACCGTGGTATATAGTTATACTAAACACTATGGTTTATGCCAAACCGTGGTATATATATATATATATAATAATAATGCTAGTAACAATATTCCACTTAAAAACCGAACCTGCATAACAAAATTTATGCAGCCTGCCTGCATATAACATTTCCATCTTTCCAACAAATTCCAAAATGTACAATAAACTATCAAACATTGCAAAAAAAGATAATAATAATAATAAATAAAAACTTTCATTAATTTTTTGAGTGCACTAAGAAAACAAACTTCAAATTCCTTTTCATAAATTAAAAAGGTAAGACTCATAAATTAAACTGGAGGGGTCCGAACATAGCTAAAACTCATCCTCATTCACTTCCGACTGAAACACCCCATTTTCCTAGATGAACTGAATAATATCGAGTCGAACACCGTCAAGTTCATCTTGCGTGTATGTCTCCTTCAGTTCTAAATTTGTTATCTGGATGAGTCAAAGCACAACATGTGGAGTTACTATATAAGAATAAGGCAAAGTCATTGAGCCAAATAAAGTGTTTGCCAAAACTTTCGAATACCTTATTTTCAAATGATCCAGTTGAACAAGCTTATTTTCAGTGATAAGCACACTTGTTCCCTGTAGACTTCTTTCCTTTAGAACTCCTATAACGATGACGCTTCTTGCTCGATGAATCAAATTCAACATCCGCTTCTTCATCTTCTTCACCTGAAAATAAGAAGCATACTGATATCAGCTTCATACTAATAAAAAATATACGAATAAAATACATAAAATCCGTTCACACGAGAGTTGATATAAACAAGTAAATAACGCAAGCTAGAGAAACATTTTGCATGTTTTTACTGTTTATTTTATTATTCTTTTGCTTTTTGTTATTGATGAATAAGCATCAATATTGGCTAGGATAAGTCACAAAAGGTCATATGCAATAATTATAGGCTGAATCATGTGAACTAACAAAAGTTGAAGAGAGTTAAAATTATGAGGGAGAGATAATGAGCAGATAAAATCAAAGTATCTCTTGAAATGGACTGTATATAACAACCTAAAAAGCCAACATGAAAATCGAGCTTCCACGTACAAGAGATGAAGCTTACCGTCAAGCCCTCCATTTTAAGCTAGGTTTATCACGAGAGCACGATATGATGGATCACAAGTGACATGCAACCCATGATCGATGCCTCGAGAAGTCCGAATTCTATCAATGATCCGATATGGAAAGAATACAAATTAATTTGTCGGCCAGTTTCCTCCTCGTTAACAAAAATCACAGGAAAGATGAAGGAGGAAATATGGAGATCGACAATGAAAATTATTTGAACTAACAAATAAGAAGCTAAGGAAGTGGCACACACCTCTTCCTTATATAGCTGCTTTGGCATGTCATGGTGTGTCATTACTACTAGAGCTGCATGGGTGGACTCCAAAGCGCGAAGTGACCATTGACACGACTTCAATCGACCGAATCAAAAATAACACATAACTTGTCAATGTACCTACTTGTTTAAGTTTTCAATCTGCATAGTAATTAGGACTATATTATAATACTCGATAATAGTGATACAGCTCTAACACCGCAAGGACACACCATTTTACACAAGAATGGAACATCCGACACAAAGACTACACTCTCCTTACTCTTTAAAGTATCGGGTCTCATGTATAAACCCTCTACTAAACCAATTGCATCATTAACCTATTTTTCTTCCTCATTTTTTGGCCCAGTTCAGAATTAAATGAAGGAATGAAAAAAAAAAAGTATTTGATAATAACAATGCACGAAACACCGACAATGTGGTGTTTCAATCAAACGTGAAACTTATGGCCCACATTTTGTTTTAGCCTTTTGGGTCATGCATTGGGTATTCACAAGAGAGGGATGAACCTTCTCAAATGAGCTCCTTCGACTACTTGCCTACAAGTATCCCCGATAGTGTGGCACTCCGACACAATATGGACAATCTTGTCCGTGATCCAAAGAAACTAATTAAAACTACTGACTATTTTAGCCGGTATTAGAGTGGCCCGAAAGTGTTTATCATTTCCACTTATAATTTTCATTTTCCAAGGACAAGACACTAAGAGATTTACTAAAGCAAAAGGAACTCTTAAGTCTTAACAGAACACCCTAGGGTCTGAATAATAAAAGGAGAAACTATCTAAGAAAGGATATAGCTTACATTTTCATTGTCATCGATGGACAAACCCTCAGCGAAACAAATCTGACGATCTAAGACATTTAATAGCCTTACAAGGATGTCTACAGGAACCAAGTGCATAAATTTTTTTGCACGGATGGACATTATTTCACTGACAAGCATTTTAAGATCGATAGATGACATTGGTTGTGCATCCGCTTCATCCCCGATCTTCATTAAGACATTCCACTCTACTACATAATTCCTCCACCACCTCGCAGAAGCATTCAACAATGCCATCTAAAGTTTCCAATTTAACCTTTTAGTTCTTAAAGTAAGAAATAAAAAGAAGAAAATAGCAGGACAAAATATAAATAAAACCCGACTAACTTTGAATTTCAACGGGATCCGGCCGGGAGGCATAGAAACATCCTCACTTTCTTTTTCCTAACTTTAGGTTTTCTTGAAGAACTAGAATCGACCATTCGCAATTTCATTGACAATTCTTCTTTAGGAGGCAAAAGCTAAGTTGAATTATGCATCGCTTTGAGGAAAATGATTACCTACCTTAACCCGGTTTCCACCGAATGATGATAAGAAGTTCCTCCCAACTCTCTTTGAACATGAGTAGTAACGGTACATTTTGTTCATAGAGCTTTTTTCAGAAACAACGCTTATTAGAACTTTGTTCCTTGATAAAACCCGAGAAACTTAAACAACACAAAGGTACAAATAAGCACATTAAAAATAGCGATTATGTTCTCAATATACCGGCCCGCATTTCAAATTTTATTGTTTTAAAATAGCGACTCGCTCGATTGAGTTTTAAATTTTATTGTTTTTACCAACTATATCAATTCCCTATTAAACTTAAACAGATTTTATCAATTTTATCAATTCCCTATGAAAAAACGTAATATACCTATCCAGATTTCAACATCTTTTGCCAGCTTTTATCAAGGAACAAAGTTGAAATCTGGACGGCTGATATAGCTGGTAAAAACAATAAAATTTAAAACTCAATCAATAAGAAATTTATAAACCCTAGAAAACGAATTCAAGAATTACAAAACCAAAATAGCGAAAGACGAAATTGAACTTCGTCGAAAGTAGTAGTATGGATACCTTAAAAAATCGGAAAGATGGTACCTTTGTCTGAGATGAAGAAATTGAGATGAACAAAAACTGCTTCCTTTAGTTCAATTTCATCGAAATTTGGGGAAGATGAACGAAAATGAGGTGGAATTTGAATGGATCAAGAAACATGGAGAAAACATCATGCGGAGTTAAGAGGAAAAGGTTTCTCTTTGTTGTGTTCTTGAGTTGAGGTTGAGAAGAAATCCAATTCTTTGCACTGTTATGGTGTAGTGACGGTGGGTTTTCTCACTGTTACGGGAATCCTAAGAGTCGTAGAACTGTAGAAGTTGTGGGGAGAGACCGAGAGAATAGCGGGAATCCAATTTGTATAAGTTTCGTATTGTGTATTTTTTTTCCACGTATTTGACTATTTGGTATAAAGTCATAAACCACGGTAGAAAGTGGAAATTTTATATACCACTGTTTATGTTTAAGGTAGTGGGGATGTAGAGTACTCTCATGCTGAAAAAAAAACTAACCATGGTATATAGCCCAACTCATCCCATGGTTTTCATGTAACTGTGACATATACTAGTAAACCAATGACCAAAGAAATTTCCGCCGTGGTATATAAGTATTTCCCACGGTTTTTGGAAGAACCGTGGTATAAACGTTCTTATTGACCGTGGTATATGTGTCATTCTGTAGTAGTGATTGGACTCAGCATAAGTAACGGATAATTAAGTGTGCGTTTGTTCTGAAGGAAAGACTATGGAAAGGAAAGGAAAATAGGTGTGGTCCACCTTTTCCATAGTTTTTTGGCTGTTTGTTTGTCCTATGGAAAGGAATAGGTCATTCCGTATGGAAACAAAACTAGGGAAACGGAAATGGTTTTGTGTCCGTGCTCTACCCCTAAAAAAATCGTGGAAAGGAAAAAAAAAAAAAAAAAAAAAAGGAGGCGACAGCTCAAGCCACCACACCCTTCTTCTTCTCTTCTCATCTTACACCACTCAAACTTCATACTCTATCTCAGGTACTTTCTTTCTCTCTTGTCTTTCTCTTTGTAGGATAAACATATTTTTTAAATATACAATTTTTTTTCTTATGGACACAATTTTTCATTCAACTTAATCATGCTTAAAATAGCCTTTACTTATCCAATATTTAAGATAATCTTCATGTTGGGAAGGATGTGTACCAGTGTATACTATTAGAACCCCAATTAATTAACCTTCTAGTATCTCAAAACACGACTGCTCCTAACTGAGTTGGTCAAATTGCACTACACTTTCAAAGAGACCTCAAGTTCTAGTCTCCTTGGATATTGGGATGCTGGCTTAGCGAGAATGGTGTGGGTGCCTTGTGTCCGTCTGGGAGTGTTGTTTTAACGAATCAAAGGATTTGTCCTAAATTATGTTTTCTTTTGATTCTTTAGATATAAAATTTGTCTTCTACGCTTCACGGTGCTATTCTATATATTTTTGTGCCTTTTGGCACTTCCCTATTTGTTTAACTACTAAAACTAGAAATGTCCTTATTGTTATATTCGACGAAAAACGCCATTCCTATTCAGGGCTTTGCATTTTCTATTGTTAGACTTGTGGGAAACTGTGTGGTCTCCTCAAGCAATTCATTAACTTGGGACTGTGTGGTCTCCTCTTCTTGGAGTAAGGTCCATTTTAATGCTGATTTGATAGTGAACCAGAGAGGTTGATTTACAGTGTATAGATTTACTCTAAACATACAAGATCGGATATCGTAGACATTTTCATGTTAGTTAATATTATATATGTTGTTCTTAATATTTATTTGTTAATTAATTGTATTAATATTAACTCCTTGATAATATTATATGTTTATTTGTTAATTAATTGTAACTCTGTTGATCAATAATGACTGTCATAGGAATATGGATGACTACGAAATAGTTGCAGTCTTTTGTGTAATTGCTGCATATTTTGTAATGTCACGTATGCTTGAGAACATGCCTATTGAGAGGGTGCCAAGTAGAAATCGGGACTACGAGAGACATCTAGCTCTAGAGAGGTTGTATTCAGAAGATGATAATAATTGTCATAAAACGCTCTGGTTGAATAGAGTATGTTTTAATACCTTATGTGAACAACTCCAAGAAAGAGGTTTGACTGCTAGTAGGTGGGTTTCTGTGAAAGAACAAGTGGCAATGTTTCTTTACATTTTAGGCCACGATACACGTATGGGGCCTACTGCTTGGACTATGATAAGGTCACAAGAAACTATCCACCGACATTTTCATAGAGTTTTGCAATCAGATTGAGGCTTGGTAGGGAATACATAAGACAGCATCGCCAAACGAACTCCCCAAAGAACGAGAAGTAATATGAAGCCTTGGGCCATGAGATATTTTAAGGTAAACCGAAAGTAAAATACTTACTCTTAAACCTAGCTAGCATTTGCCTTAAAAGGTATAAAGTTAGTCGTAATTATATATTTTTTTTATTTCCTCGTTTTATAGGATTGTGTTGGTGCAATTGATGGTACTTTCATACCGCAATGGTACCTATAGCGAACCAACCACGGTATCGCGAACCGGAAGGGGAATTTAGCGATAACGCTTCTAATGGCATGTACATTTGATATGAAAATATCATATGTATTGGCCGGATGGGAGGGTTACGCTCATGATAGTCGGATATTGAGAGCTGCTCTAAACCATCCAAGGGAGAGCTTGTTTGTTCCACACGGTAAATATTACTTAGCTGATGCGGTTACCCACTTGCCCCGTGCTTTTAGTTCCGCATGCGGGCAACAAGGTATCATTTATCTGAAATTGGAGAAATGGCGGCCGCGGAACGAGAAAGAGTTATTTAACTTTAGACATTCTTCACTGCGTAATGTAGTCGAAATACTTTTTTGGACTTCAAAAAACGGTTAAACTTATTTGAGGACAACTCCTTTTTACAATGTGGATATACAAGTTGATTTAATCATAGCTTGTTGTATACTACATAATTTCATCTGAGAGGTTGATCCCGTCGATGTTGGTGGATGGGCGGATGAACCGGATGTGGAGGAACCTAGAGATATAGGTAGCCAAGCTCGGGATTATAGTGCAATCGAGGCCAACTAATGAGTGGAAGTTGTTCAGACCAACCTAACCGAGAGCATGTGGAATGAAGCGTCATATGTTTCAAACACAAAGAGAGTGATTGACTACTTTTATGTTTTTTAGTTATTTATATGTTGTATTTGTTTTTGGGTGGTAAGAATATGTACTTGCATCTGACATTTATGCAAAGTGTGAATTGCAAATGCTATGGTTTGATTATATGTTGTTGATTAAAATGATGAAATCTAAATTTTATGGATCTTTTCAATTCCTATGTACTATATTTTTTAATAATTTATATTGTGGAAATAGATGTGTTATGATCATATAATAATTTTAATAGGGATGACAACACAAGCAACACCTCAAACACCACAAGCACCGATCTGCGATCGAGAAAGGAGACTAGTTTGGACTCAATCTATATATGGATGATGTCATGTTAGAAGTTTTCTTGGAATATCTTGCGGCGGTTTAAGGGGAACCGGTGGATGGAAGAAAGAAATCACATTCTTCATCATCATCGAGGCAATGAGAGAACAGTTGGGTTTTGCTATCGATATTGAACACGCGTTGAAAACCGAATCAAGACAAAAGAGGGCTGCGGGTTAAATCATTCAAAGATTTGAGATCTTTTTCTCATAGTGGTTTTGGTTGGAATCGGATACAATGATGATAGAAAGTGATGCTTCAAGATATGGGCATGCAATTAAGGTAAGAATGTTTATCTGAACAACAAGTTTTGTTAGTTATTATAGTATAATGAGTACTTTAATTATTTGATTCTTTGATAACATAGTTATTAGTGCCCAAGCTAAGATTTTATGTTCCTTTAATTTTGTGACAAATAATATATTTGTGTAAGCAGTTTTTGTTGGTTTAATTTCTGGTGTTGGTTAAGAAGATTCTTGAAAAATTGTGCTTGAGAATTTGGTCTCTGGGCTTGAATAAGATTTTTAGATCTGTGAGTCTACTTTCCAATACAATTGGATTCATCTTGTTTCGATATTTGCACAGTAAGTTACGACTGTTTTAGTACATAATGGTCAGCTTGGATTTTTCTGACGAAGTTCTGTGTTTGGTGGCGTTCTGTGCATTTTTTGTTGGGAACCTCATTTCATGGCCTGAAAGTTAGTTGTAGACAATCTAGTGTAGTTTCATACCCAATTTACCTTGTACTAATCCGAGTTATACAAATAAAGTTATGACAGTTTTAGTGCAGATAGGTCAACCAGGATTTTTTTGACGAAGTTCTGTGTTTGGTGGCGTTCTGTGCATTTTCTGTTGGGAACCTCCTTTCATGGCCTGAAAGTTAGTTGTAGACAATTTAGTATAGTTTCATACCCAATTTACCTTGTACTAATCCGAGTTATACAAATAAAGTTATGACAGTTTTAGTGCAGACTGGTTCAATATTTTTTTCTTGAAATCCAACAAATATTTTTTTATGTCGCAGGCAAACCCGAAAATGAAGACCTATAAAGGTAAGCAAATACCTAGGTTGTTGGAGTGGGTTGAAGTGCTTGGAGACAATATTGCTTGTGGTAACATACAAAAAACTGGTCTTACGGTGGATGAGGACGCTACAGTGGCAAGTGAGATGGACATGTCATCACGCAGTTCGATTTCGAGATACTTTGCTTAGGGAAGGCATGCGTATCCATGTGGATAACTTCCCACCAACTAATAACGAGGGTGGAGGCTCCCCACATGCTACTTCCCAACCATCAAGTCACCGGCGCCCATCCAAACAAATTGCCTCGGAAAAGCAATGAGAGCATGGAAGGTGAAGGCAATGATGCTATAGAAGGCATGAGGCTTGTTATGCAGAATGTGGCAGATTCTTTGCGTGTGAGGAGTGAAATTGAGCATGAGAGGATTGCAGTTGAGGCTAGTAAGAACAATGCTCTAGCCCTCACTTGGGACCAAATTTGTTTAGCCATTGATGAAATTGATGTGTTGGATGAGGAACAAAAGATTGCAGCTATGGAGTTGTTTTCACAAGATGGTGTTGAAAACCTAAAAATGTTTTTTCTCAAGATGAATACCAACAAGCGTGCTAGTTGGTTATTGAAGAAGCTTGGTGATAATTGAGTGGATGGGTTCTCAAGTCTTTTGTGGTTGTTTTAGATACATTTTGGATATGCTTTCATATGTTCTTTTTCTTTTATGATGGATGTGTTAAAAGTTTTGTAGTATTTCGAGATCCATTAACTATTTTGGATGTTTTCAAGATTATTGTAGTATTTTATTATTGTTTTAGTGAATGCAACAATAGTTTATGTGTTTGAGGGAGTTCTCTATTATTATTGTTAGACAATATTATATATGAGTATGCAGGTGTCATACAAGTGTTCATACTCCTAAAACAGGGTAGTTTTTGTCTTTTTTTTTTTTTTCTATATGCTAAATTCATTTTAATTTACAAGTTTCATGTATATATATGCAAAATGAAAAAGGTCATGCCATTTGTTTTTTATTTTATTTTTCCGAGAGCAATGAGTTTTGGAGAAAAATGATAAGTAGTTTGGAGAAAAATGATAAGTAATATTGATGAAGTATTCATGTTTCCAACTTTCTTTTCCTTTCCACAGCTTTTGCATAACAAACAGGATTATTCCTTTCCTCAGTTTTACTTTCCTTTCCACAGTTTACCAAACATACACATATTTAAAACTCTTTCCATTCCATTCCATTCCATTAGTAAAATTTAACAAACACACCCTAAGGGTGTGTTTGTTAAATTTTAACTCATGGAAAGGAAAGGAAATAAAATGGGTGGTCCACTATGGAATGGAATGGAAAGGAAATAATTTTAAATGGTATGTGTTTGGTAAACTGGGGAAAGGAAAGTAAAAACTGGGGAAAAGAATAATCATGTTTGTTTGCAAAAGCTATGGAAATGAATAATTGTATTGTTGGGTCATGGGTGTATTAGTAGTAAGTCCCTATCTATCTATTTCCTTTCCTTTCCTTTCCACAAAATTTTGGGTTAGCTAAGGACACAAAACCTTTTCCATTTGTTTCCATATGGAAAAACCCATTTCCTTTCCATGGGTAAACAAACGCCTTAAAAACTATGGAAAAGGTGGACCACTCTTATTTTCCTTTCCTTTCCTTTCCACAGTGTTTCCATCATAACAAATACATCCTAAGAGCATCTCTAGGTGGACGTATCCATGGTCGCATTCTTCAAATTTGAAGAAATGCGTCGGAATTTCCCGGAATTCCAACTCTAGGTGGTCGATTCGTGGTCGGATCACCTGCTTGTTCAAGATTCTTGTTCGCAAATTTGGCAATTTGGATGCGGATGCGAGCGACAATAATAATGTCGCCATTTACTAATGTCGCGCCACTCTTTTATTGACTTTGACCATTGAACCAAGGGCGCCATTACCATTTTGTCGTCGCCACTACTATCGGGCGCTAGCGCCTCTAATGTCGCGGCTCCAACGGGCAAAAAAACGGCAAAACGGCCTTTTCTACCTTCTATATCTACACTCATCTCCTTCTTCATTTTACACACACTCAACTCAAACATTTGTATCAAACAACTCAACCATTTCACATCAATCCTTAACAAACAACACACATTGTTTATGAGATATTTCCGCTTAAGTCTTCATCTTCATCTTCATCTTCATCGCCGCTCTTCTTCTTCATCTCCTCCGAAGACTCGGTAGATAGTCTTGATGAAGAATTTGTTAATGCCATGCCTTTATGAAACACATTATTTGGTCAGATTTGCACAAGCACAAGTACATGCTCGGCACCACATGGTGGTTCAAAGAAGGGTCGAAAAATTAAACATAGAAAATATGCTCGACTTTGGAAATCTTGAAGAACAACTACTTCGTCGATCGTCTTTTCCGAAGAGGATTTCAAGCGGCGCTTTCAATGAAAAAATATTTATTTGTTCACATCTTCAACGATATTCAAACTCATTTTAAGTTTTTTCAGCCTAAAGTTAACAATGCCGGTAAACCCGGTATAGATCCTCCGGGTCAAGGTGGCTGCAGCTTTAAAGCCTCCGATCAACTTGACGATCAATTATACATTTCCGAGCAAAGTGGAAACCAGCGTTGAGGCATTTACGTGATGCAATTATCAAATTGTGCGGTTCGTTTTTTCGAAGGCCAAATATTGCGGTCTGTAACGCTTGCTTGCACATTCGCCACACGTGGATGGCGGGTATGTTGGGAAGCATTGATTGTATGCATTGGAATGGCATAATTGTCCAACCGGATGGCAAGGTGCTTACAGTTGGTCGATTCACGGAAAACCATCCGTTATTCTCGGTTGCTGCAACCGAGGACCTGTGGATATGGCATTCTTTCTTTGGGATGCCGGGATCACAATGACATCAACGTGTTGGACAACTTCGCGGTATTTGAGCACGTGATCAATGGTACTTCTCCACCTATTTCTTTTGATGTAAATCAGCATAACTATAATATGGGTTATTATTTAGTTGATGGTATCTATCCTGACTATGCGGCATTTATACAAACAATTTCAAACCCTAATGCTTTAAGACGAAGTGGTTCGCAACTATGCAAGAAGCCGCAAGAAAAGATATTGAAAGAGCTTTTGGGGTTTTGCAAGCTAAATTTAGTATTTTGGCAAAAGCTTGCAAATTATGGCATGTGGAGACAATGGGTACTGTTATGAGAGCATGTATCATATTGCACAATATGGTAATCGGAGCTAAGAATAAAAATTATGAAATAAGGAGGTTTCCCCTGATCCGTAGGGCAACCACAGATTCCACCTACTCTGAACACTACATTGAAGGGGACTCTACGAGTTCAATCAAAGACTATGCATGATAGACTTAAAAGCGACCTTGTCGATCTATGGAGCATTAGGGGGTGACCGACATTGATTCTTTGTAATCTTTTATTTATTTATTATATAATTAGAGTAACTCTAGTAGTATGTAATAAGGGTGATATGTAATAGTTATCTTTTATTTATTTATTTTTATTTTATGTGTTTGCAATCATGTATTAGTTGTCGTTCTATTAATAAAATTGTAATTCATTTGCTAAATCAAATGAAGTAAATTCTAAATCACACAACATAATAATAACCACACAACATATCACACAACATAATAATAATGACACAACATATCAAAATGATCAAATGAACAATTCTAAATCACACAACATAATAATAATCGCTATACAACAACCTCCTAGACTATCCTACATATCGCCCTCTGCCGTGAACTCCTCCTCGACCGTCCTTGTCTTCAACTCTCCGTCATCCATCCGTTGAACTCACCCTTATATGATCAATCGAGCCTCAGAAACTCATCAATCTGGCGTTGCAAATCGTCATAATCCACATGAGCCCGGGAAGAAGTCTCTCTCTCAACATCAGAAGCGACATCGAGGGAGCCAAGCCATCATTTACACGAATGCTTGTCTCATATCTCATGTTCCCGAAAATAATTATTCATTAATAATTTTTGACATTTTCATAATAAACCAAAATAATAAAACAAAACCAATAAAAATAATTACCGGAGATAGATGTCCAAGGTCGCTCTAACCGTTGCCAATAGAAGAAATGGGTCGGTTCGTCCGCCACTCGATCGCTTCAAACTGAAAACCCAAGGCCACTCTCGGTAGGGGATCCGTCTTTGGAACAAATGTGTTCCATTTTGAAACGTTATTGTGGACGGTGGCCAATCTGAATTCACGTCGACACCCAAATTGCTAACCCGTATGAATGTTGCATTTACGACTTTGGGAAAAATGACCAATAGACACCCTCAACCAAGAAAGTAATACTTTCATAAGTCTGCAATGTAACTAGGTCGAAGCCAAGTCCAATGCACGCTACTTTCGATGACTTGCTCTAAGGTCATGTCCTTAGCCTCCGATACATGGGTAGGCGGATGAGGAGGGATACCAAAGTATGGTGTGAGTCATGCGTAACATTTATCCCCTAAATACCACTCCATATCACTCCCACAAGTGAATACCATCCTCCTATGAAAATGAACAATGCATATCTACCATTCATGTGCATTTGTCCTCCAAGGCCTCCAAACAATAGAAGCCCGTGGTGCTAAGCTCAACTGGGGTTCCGAAGTTATGTTATGAAACCGGGTCGACGCTCGACAAGGTCCGTGCCAAGCCCCGAGCCTAGGCCTCTCATCGGTATACTACTTATTGTGAGGATAGGATTTGCGACGAAAATACTCATAAAACCATACCTCTAAGAGAATGACAAACCCTCCCATCCGGGGACTAATCGACAACACGGTATGTCGAGACGCTCTATCTAAACAACGCGAACAAATGAATATGGCTCCACCAAAAATCAATACCCTAACTCATGCAAGTGCTCAAAGTTAGCTAGATATCCCAAATTAATCGTGGAATGACCGGAAGGAAAAAGAAGACACCCATCAAATACATACGAAAAGCTCTTACATACTTTCATCAACATGTGTTTGACCATCATCTAATCAAGTGACAAATAATCTATCAAAACGCAATCTTCGGTAGTCAACGGTGTAATGTATGCGTTTGATACCGAAATCCTAACACCAAAGATCGCCATACGACTCCTCGGTCGAACAAGGGAAGAAAGTCATCATTTGGGCAATTGGAATTGATTACATCTCAACGGATTACCTAATCCTATACTCAAACCAGATATCATGCAAAAATCTAATGGAGTGAAACCCAACTCTCCCCGAGGGAAGTGAAAAGTATGTGTACTATCCCACCATCTCTCAACTAAACCATTAATAACTCCCCGATGTTGTCTTATTTATTATAAGGGATGTCAACTAGATGAGAAAAGGGAGTCGCTAAAATTGCATCTCTAACATGGTCAAGTGCACCGACTTTCTTAATATCATCCCACCACTTCCTAAAGCGGAGTGCACCGACCCGATACATAACACATCTCCGATGTAATGAAAAATGAAACTAAAATTAAAAAAATAAAAATAAAAATATATATGATTGAACTACTAAAATTAACTACTACTACTACTAATTTATGAAATTAAAATACATACCGTTGTTCAAGAACAACTCTTGAGACATGCCTATCATGAAATCTCTTAGACACCGCCTAAGATGGTTGAAATCAATAGCCTCCGCAGAAATTCAAAATCGACTTTGCGATATTGAAGCGAAGAATGGATCGTCGACCTCGACTCCTTGATTTCCAACTCAGGAAGTGGTTGGTTCATCATCTAGATCACCACCGGGATTATCCCAAATGTATGCACCGTTTTTATTCTTCCTCATCTCCAAAGACTCCATCGTGTTTGGTTATTATAGACGGATTCGTTTTGAACTCATTTTTTCCTACTAACTAGAGTGGTGAAGTTCCGAAAAATTTGTAAAATGACAAAAGTCCGACGCGTCACGACATTAAATAAAACATGGCACGCGACATTAGTATTGGCCATTTCCGATTTCCTAAAATGGTCGAAAATAACAAATTGCAAAAAATTTGAGAAAGATGCTACCACCACCTGGATGAAAAGTGTTACCTTTAAAAATTGAAAAAAAGTGGGTGAAAACTTTGGGGGGAATGTTTTTATTCTTGCGTTCAGCTCTCAGACTCACACCCTTTTAGTAACAAAAAGAAAAGGCGGCGAGATAAGTGAAGAGAAAACCGTTGCCGTCGCCGGCATTGCTCTTCCTTTTCTCTTTCTTTTTCTTCATTTTCCCTTCTTCCTCTTTTGTAACAGCAAAATAGAAAACATAAAGGGACAGAAAATAAAAAGCCCAAGTGCTCATCTCTTCGTTCTGAAATATCTCCACCGCGTTCTTCAATCCAGGTATCAAATTTCAAGTTAAATTTGTTTGAAGTTAGGAATATAAAGTTTGAAGCCTTGAAATAGTTTTGTGTTCTTGTTGGTTTAGTTTCAACTTTCAAGTCGGGATTGAATCCAAGTTTGAAGCTTTAAATTTCTTCTCAGTCTCAGGTGACTCTCTATCTTTCTAAAAATGCAAACTTTAATTGGTGTTACTGTGTCGGGGAATTTTGTAGAATGTTTAGTGTTGTTGCGAAATAGATCTGAAACGTTTTTTGGTGTTACTATTTTTTGTTTTTTGTTGATTTAATTATATGAGCTGGATAAATATATGAAATGTTTCAATTGAAGAAATTTTGTTAGTGAGTTGTTATAGATTTGGTTTAGTTATGAAAGTGTTGACTTGTTCTGTTTGTTCAAGTAATCAATATCATGCTAGGTAGTTGCAAGGAGAAAATTTGAACAGATGAAAATGATATGTAAAAACTTGCTCACTTTCAAAATTTTATGAGTTCTGTAATGGAAAGGCATCTATTGAGAAGTGAGACCTTAATCGTGTTTGATTTTTTACTGATATATAATGTGCTTTTTAAAAAAGGATTGGGTCAAATCTTAAGGGGATGAATGAGGATCAGAAATAATAATATGTAGTAAAATGTAAAGAATGTGTGTCAACACGAGGTGAGTCGTACATAGGACACAATAGGGGTTGAACTTGACCTGCTTGAAACAGATTAAAGCATTAAAGCAAACTTGACTGCGTTAATTAGTAATTGGAAGACAGGTTGCATATTATTTATTTATTAGTTTAATTCATGTTGATTGTTGGTTGAATATTGCTCTAACTCTATTTTGGAATGATGCTGCATCTCATCATATTTACAATAAGTTCTTTGTGAACATTATTTATCTAGTCCCTAACCTGATCACTATAGCGGGTGACTCTTATCTATATGCGTAAATCTTTTTTTTTTGTTTATAATGGTAGGTTGCGTTGCTGTTCCAATTAATTTTTATGGACTGTATCAACTTGTTTATAATGATAGCTTGCATTCCTCTTACTATGTATTTTGTTGTCATTGCAGTTTGGTGTGTTAGATGATGTGTTTTTTATGTTCCTTGCTTACTCTGTACTTGGTTATCTAATTGTGATTTCTCCATGGTGTTTTTGCTAAATCTGGAAACAATGTATATAGATGGCAATAAATGGTCCTAGATACAAGACATTCCTTGTATTGGTAAATGTTGTCCACCAGGAAAATTCCAGATTCCACAATAAAGAAATATGAAACTGATTATCCCTCGCTTGTTTTTCTATTATTTTACTATTTGTAGGATGTGGAGAATGTAAATCAGGATGTAGAAATAGGTAACCACACTTAAAAGAGAGGAAAAGAATGCCTTGTTTAGTTCTCTGGAGATTATTGGGCCTACATGGATTGGCAAGGTACTGTCAAACCTTTTCCAGAGTTTCATTTGTTTGTTTAGAGCATGTTTGATTGATAAATGGATTTTATGGATAAGCTTCAACTAAGTGATTCTATCTCTATGTTTTAGTACCATTATTTCCTGCAGTGATCAAACCTTTCTACTGATCCTTTTACATCTTATATTTATTGTTTCAACTTGAGCAAATTTAGCACCGAGCTTTCTTAGGTGCTATGCTTGTTTTATGAAATTTTACTTCTCATTATTTTGTCTCTTTTGAGTTCAATATGTATTAAAAAAGTATATTACATGATGTGCAATTAAGCTGGCCTATAATTAATTTTTGAGAGACATGTTAACAATTACAAATCCTTTTCACGTTTTTACTAGAAAATTTGTAGTTACGTTATGAAATTGTTTTTGTAAGCAACATTGATGGTTCCAAAGCGAAGTGCTATTAGAACTGAAAATCACTTTTGTTAAAATAATATGAGCATCATGAATTAAATAATCCTGAGTTCATTGGAAACACTACTTCTTTGAAAACGATTCAGATTAGGTGGATGCACACATGTCATGTCAAATTTTATGATAGCTGAGCGGTGAACGTTACAACGTAGTAAGTAGGTGTTTAGAGTGAGGGTTTCCGGAGTTAAATCAATTTTGTGAGACTAAATCAGAGATATCAGTTGAAACAAAAAGTTGTTCTAAAATTGCTTGCACAGTGCTAGTTTGAAGTGTACTTGCTAGTACCTTTAGGAATTATGTCACCACTAGTGAATATAACTAATAAGTTCGAGTCCTCTGTGCTTGGTTATCTAAGTATGATTTCTCCATGGTGTTTTTTGGTTAATCTGGAAACAATGTATAAAAATGGTCCTGGATACAAGACTATCCTTGTCTTGCTAAATATTGTTCACCAGGCAAATGTCCAGACTCCGAAAGAAAGAAGTATTTAAGACAAGTAATGGCATGCAAGAAAAGAATGAGAAAGGGGTTGGACATTCTCCTCATCTGTGTATGGCAGGTTATCTACTACTGTTGGGGTTCATTCCTAAGGTGAGTAATCGTCTTTTAACTCTGTTTTTATGTTATTTGAACATGTTTAAGATCAGATTGATTGTGGTGTGGTTGTTGAATTTAAATTGAGTGCAAAGTGTTAAGGATGAACTGGAAATTTTATGCTCCTGTCTCCTACTTTAATATTACATATAAAATTAGACGGATGATATTTTTAATTGAATCCAACTCTGAATGAAAGTTCAATGAGTCCTTTGTTCAACTCAGAATGGCCCAACTCATTTGGATGTATGGGGATAAAGTTATGGTTTCGATAACTTAGGTCGTCAGAGTTTTCTGACTGCAGAAAACAGTTTCGGTGCTCTGGATTGGGGTAATCTTTTCATATGGATAAGTGTTGATTTAGGCTTTCATTAAAACATGAAAAAGTAATTTTTACGAGTGTTCTTTCCATACCAATTGGCCTCGTAGCATTCCAAGGCTTGTAGAGAAAGATATGACTTCTAGAAGTTTGGATGATAGAAAATAGTGCGTCAGAAAACAGTTTCTGCAGTGTTCGAGCACAGTTTTTACATATTTAGAATGTGGTTGAGAATTTTTTGTAAAATATAAGAAAGTAATTTCTATGTGTTAGCTTTTCAACTCAAAAGCCTCATTGCCTGTGGAAAGAGTTGTGTCAGTCGGAAAATAGCGCGTCAGATTTCTAGTTTGCTGAAAATTAGGATTTCTACGAAGTTTGAGCTATATTTACTTCTAGACGGAATGACATTGGGACTTCGGGTTGTCATGAAAAAGCAAGTGTGTATATTTTAGTTTCTAAATAATCAAGTCATGTGTCGTTTGGGCGATTGTACGAAAAGCTATAGCATCGACAAGGTGACTAGATAACCTACGCTTTTTCTCTTTTTAAGGTGCACGGGTCTATTTTGGGAAATTTCTATAATAATGTAGTGAGAGTTTCTTGAAATTAAACCTTACTTTTTATTTCACCTTTTGTGAATGATAATGAAATGTGATGTTGGTATATTGGGATTTTGGATATATGATATTTATGCGAGGCATATAAGTATAAGAGCTACGTAAGTCTTGATTCTAATCTAGAAATATTAGATACATCACTCTTCCAATGTTTAGGTAATGAAGGCAAAATATTGGGGAGAAGTGTTCCAAAGCATTCGCTACCTAAAATCTATTAAGAACAGTCTGTCACACTGTTTTTGTAGTTGCAGAAGTATGTAGGACCTGGTAATAATTAATTATTGATGAGGTTTTTGCAGTGTTGATTGAGCAGAAATTTCTAGGATCATTCTTTAAATATCTATCATCAATTGGTGAATAGGTAAGAACTCTGTTGACTTAAGTTCTTTTTTGTGTCATTGAAAACTCAATATACACTTAGTTCTTTATACTCTTTTGTTTAGTTTCAATCAAATCAGTTTGGATATTTGAACTTCCCAATCAGAGAATTTCTTACATGTTTCTTTATTATATTGAGTTGAAGTGAATCAAGAATCTTTATTAGATGAGGGTTGTGGTGGTTAGCAAGTACTTGTATATGCTTGATTGATGTGTAGGTAGAAATAGAGGATAATTGTGTGGATGGTGTGGTGCTGATTTTTGGTTTTTGAAGGAAGTAATATGCATACTTAGTGAACGACATGTCAGAGGAGTAAAAAAGGAATGGCCTGCAGTGGTTGAAAATATAGCCTGCAGTGACCTGTCAGAGCCTAGAACTGGCCTGGGGCAGCCTGCAGCAGCCCAACAGATGGCCTATAGCAGCTTAGGACTTGAAATTGTATGAAGTATGAAGCTTGGGTATTTTGTACCATTCTAGAATTATTGTTTGGAACCATAGGAACTTTAAAAGCTAGTTTCTTAGTTAGTCATCAACGCACAAGTTTATTAGCGGGATATGAGTAAATCCTCATGATACGTCTCCATGTTCTCGAGATATGAGTTGGATTTGAAGACATTACACTTTTTCTACCTATTTTTTTTTGTTTGGCATGCTAATCACTGTCGTTATTTTATTTTTTATTGTAGTCTTGGAGTTTGTATTCTTTTAACTGTTGTTTCCACCAAGTGATAGTCATCAAGTGTGATGATGGAACAAGAGATCCTGATCTTTGCAACACATACACTTCACTATGTATTTACTGAATCAACAAGAACTCAAATAGATTGGTATTAATTTCCATAGTCCTTGTTTTGTGGTCTCTTGTTAGTTTAGTTTGATGCATATTTATGTTTCTTGGTCATTGATTGTAAATTTATGTATGACTCGGGATAGAAAAGTTTGATCTAATTCTGAGACTTGGTCTTGATTATATTAATTTTAGTTGTAAAGCCTAATTAAGAATATGGGTTTTTGATATTTTGTATGATTTATGAAGGAGGTTTGTGAATGCAAGGAAAGACCGGGCTAGAAACGGGACAGAATCAAAGAGCATCGAGTGAGATTAATTGGAATATAGTTGGAGTTGCACTTTATTCTTGCAGTAAACAAAAAAGGATTAATAGAGTAAGTCTTTAAACCTGATCTTAATCTTCCAATATCAAAGCCTTTTTATTTTATTTTTGTATTGTAATATTTTGGTTTTTGTTTATTTGTTTTTTTTTATAGGAGATAAATGTGGAACTACAACATGAGTGGTGATTCTTATGTTCCAATGTATGGTTCATCTGTAATTGGTGGTTAATTAGTATGTAAATCTACCATTAAAGTTAAGTAGTTATGTTCTCATCTTGTATTTTATGATGGTAGTTTCTGAACTTGTTCAATGGAAATAGTTAAATCTTACTAGTTCAAATGTGTTAAGATAGATGTGAGTATGTCTTATTTCTACTTTCTTTTATAATATATATTATGCCGGTTACTAGCATTTTGGCGTGTAATGTATTTGTGATATATTGTGCTATGTTGGAAATAGTGATTGGGGGTAGAGATTGATAGATTTATGGATAAATAAAAGAATTTGAATGATGCATTATGGAGTGAAGGTGCAGGTTTAGGTACAATGACACTGACACTGTAGGTGGTGTGCCTGCAAAATAGAAATGTAATTTTTTTTTAAACAGTAAATCATTAGTAATGGATATGTAATTGTTAGAAACATTATAACACTAATATCCGTTACTAATGGAGGACAAAAAATTGGTATTCATTACTAATACTTCTAACAGTTGCATATCTGTTACTTAAAATAATTTCAGTAACACTTTATAACCGTTTGTAAATTTTGTAACAAATATTGAGTGTTATTAATATTTGTCACGCATTTGGGTCAATGCAAGATAACCGTTACTAATATGTTTTGTAACGGATGTATATCCGTTACAAATAAACTGTTATGCATGGTGTAGTGCCCATAAAGTGGTGACTCCGAATCATCCTCAAACTAGTGGTTAAGTAGAGGTGTCTAATAGAGAAATTAAAAAGATTTTAGAAACGACAGTTAATCCCGATAGGAAATACTGGTCTAGACGCCTAATAGATGCTTTATGGGCATATAAAACAGTTTTAAAACACCTATTGATGTCTTCCTAGGGATGTCCAAATGGGTACCCGACCCGACCTGAACTTAATTTTTTGGGTTTTGAACGGGTATCGGGTTACCCAAGACTGGCCCTGTTCTTTGGGTTGGGTTCGGGTTCGGGTATTTGTTGGATACATGTGACCAAACCCTACCTTAACCCTATATTTTGGGTACTCGTTGGGCTCGGGTTCGGGTTTTGGGTATGATAAAACCCGGATTATATGAAACAGAAAGATTATCTGTTTCGTCACTTTCATGGAGTGTTTGAGTGTTTTTGGCCATATCAATTCTCTCTAAATCGCATCATTTTTAGCTATTAGAACAATCCAGCCTCTTTCTTTTCCAACTTCAAGATCTAAAGAAAAACTTATTTTTCATCTAATTAATCAAAAGCCATCTTCTTTTATTGGATCTACTCACAAATTTCGCTTCAATTCATCAACAAACTCTTCAAATCCATTGATAGATCACGATGTCGATTTTTTTAGATGATGGGGTTGTTGTTGTTGGGTGTAAATCCGATCTGTTGATTTGCTCAGCCTTGGTGACCACATTTAGAAAGAGATATATGAAGAGTTGAGGAGGTGCTGCAAATTTTCTGATTGAATGGAAACTTAGCAGCACCATCAAACCCATCAATCTCTTCATCAGGAACGTGTGATTGTGTTGTCTTGTTCTTGGGGAGTTGTTGGAGAGAAGAGGGAGAAGAGTAGTAAGGGTACGGTCAAAGGTAATTTGTCTTAAGCCTGAATTTTTTTTTCCTGATATTATTTTTTAATGGGGTTATACTCTTGTATTTGTTTTGCTTGTAATCTATTATGAGGTGCAAGTTTGTGATATGATCTAATGATCTGTGCCATAATCAATAGTTTTTGCTCTGTCTTATGACTTTAAAAGAGTGTAACTTGACAAATGATAATAAGAAACCCCATTTTTCATTTTTTTTTTTGGATGCTTGTAACTAGCTCTCTAAGACTGGAGGCTAGGCATCCACGCCCCTATTACAAAAAATATACATCTCAAACTCTCAAAGTACCAAATTATGGAAATCATTTATAAAATTTGATATCAACCCTCCTGGTTACTCGTTGTCGTTTGGTACTCTTTCTTCGGCTATCCACCAATTCTTCAAACAAACCAAAGCTTCTAAGGTGCTTGGAAGTAATTGTGACCTGTACTCAGACATAATTCTTCCACCTGCACTAAAAGCAGACTCGGAAGGAACTATGACACGCGGGAACACATAATAGATCACGCGCAATTACAGAAAGAACTGGAAAAGTCCCTGCGTAAGTCCTCCAATAATCCAATACATTAAATTTCTCGTCATTATAAACAGGAATAGGATCAGAATCTAAATATTTCTCCAACTCATTCATTTCCTTTTGATTGGTAGTGGGCAATTGCAATTGTCCTCTTGACATAAACTTTGCTAATTTTGATGTAGATGTAGATGATGATGATGCTATTTTGGCAGGTTCTCTACCCAATTTCCTCTGGTACGATGCAAAAAGTGTATCCAACTTGTTCCGATATTCTTTCAGTTTTGTTTCATAAGTAGAAGAATCATTAGCATACAAGAGATGCTTTAGCACTTCCATCTTATATCGTGGGTCCATAACAAATGCAAGTGCTAAAGGTAGAAAATCCATATTGTTCCAATATTTGTCATACTTTAAAAGCATTTTTTCACAAACTGGACTTTTAGGGTTATCATTGAGAAGATTTTTAAGATGCCCAATTGTCAAACATAAATCACTAGCAGTGACATATGATGAACTAGAAAAAAAGCTTTGTAGCATCAACAAATACACCAAAAAAATCTTTCAAGTTTTCAGCTGCTTCCCATACTTCTTTACTAGGCAAAAACCCAATATTCACCTCTTGCAACATGTGATTTATTGGGTTCTTATGCCTCATAATATGCTTCATCATTTCATATGGGGCACATCTATTGGTATTTTATTTTTTTCAAACCCATCCATCTCACAAAATTGACAATATCTTTGATATTTTCCAGGTGAATATCTCAACATTTTGACAAAGCTTTTAAATCCAGCAAGTAAAACAGAAAAATGCTTAAGCCCATCTTTAACAATGAGATTTAAAATGTGGGCACTACAACGCACATGGAACACCGTATATCTCTTCACTAAATAACTTAGGGATAAGTTCATCAACTGCATCACCATTATTGCTAGCATTATCCAAAGTTATAGTGCTAATTTTGCCAACAATCTCATACTCAATAAATTTTTCCATCAAAGCTTTAGCAATATATATTCCATTATGTGGTTCAATATGCTCAAAATAAGCAATAATTCTTTTGTTAATTTTCCAATCATTGTCAATCCAATGTGTTGTGATACACATAAATTGAGATTGAGCTATTGAATTCCAAAGATCAGAAGTAAGAGAAATCTTTCCAGGAGCATTTTTCAACAATGAAATAATATCCAATTTTTTGGACTTGTACATTTTTTGAATATCTCTACCAAGCGTTTGTCTAGAAATATTTTCGAAATTTGGAAAGTAAGCACCCTTAATAAATTCCGAATAATATTTATCTTCAACCATTAAGAAAGGAAGTTCTCTCATTACAAAAAATTTGATTGTGTGATAGTGTTCTTGTGTTGAATTATATGACCAGGTTGAAACTTCACCCGTACTACTTCTAGACAAATTAGTTTGGTTAGCATTGGGTGCAATATTTTGTACACATCTTTCCACGTGCCTTCTAAGAGCAGTAGTTCCATTTGATGCAGAATGAGATAATGGTTTTTGACAATGGTGACAAACTGCTTTTAATTCCATAACTATAACACCCCGTCTTTTTATTGCATTTCCTATAATAATATTAATAGTAATAATAATAATAATAATGTAAATAGAAAACAGAAATAGGATATCCAGTTGTTAGGATAAAAGCCCGTCAGTAAGTAGATAGGTTTAAAACCCTTGTTTTTCGGAGAGGTTTGAAAAACCAGAAAATAGGGGTTTCTCACGTAGAGTGTTTTTTTTGGAGAAAAACAAAACGAGAGTTTTAGAAAAAAAAAGTGAGAGTTTTACTGAGAGAAAAAAAAGGGGTTTTGAACAAGAAAGATCGTCCAGTTTCGCGCGACGGTCGACTTCAGTCTTTGGAGGTTTTCTGCTTAAGGAAAGTTGTTCGGTTTATAACGGTGAGTATTCATAATATATTATATTTTATTGGTTTCGATTTAGATATAGCAAGTATGCCGTTTTTTTGCTTTTCTCAAATTTCAATATTTCCGGCACTTGATAATGGTTAGACACCATTATGAACCCCTGGGGAATCAATTAGGTATTGACTTTTGGCATTTAAATTGCCGAAGTCTGGACACCGGTGGCTAATGGCGTCGCCATCAGTAGCACCAAACCGTTCCTTGTTTTTTTTAGTATGGTTTTTATTTGTTTTGTGGAATTGTTGAATTGTTAACTTTGAATGTTACTGATGATGTTTGGACTGGGCGTGGTGAAGTAGAGGTGGTTGTTTGAGATGAGGGGAAGTGCTTTGTGAAGCCTTGAAACCGCCATTAATGGTGTTCGACCAAGACCCCCAAACCGTCCTGATTTGTAATGGGTTGTTTAAATGTTTTGTTGTTTGGTTTTTGTGGGGTTTTAGTTGAGGATGGAAACCGAGTGGTTTCGGTGTGGTTGGCTGTTGTTTGAATGATGGTGAAGCCGCCACCACGGTCGCGTTAATGGCGGGATGAGATTTTCTTGATTATCCGCGGAGAATCGAGATTGGAGGTATCGGCATATGGGGTTTTCGTGAGGGTTAAAACCGAAAGTGGTTTTCTAGTCTTTGTGAAAGTGGTGGTTGTGGTGCCTCGGTGGTGGAGGCGTTGGTTGAAATTGGAGAGGAAGGAGATGAACAGTAACCAAATCGATTTGGGCTTGGGCCAAATCATGATGGGCTTATGTTTTAACTTTTGGATTTTTAGTTTTTGGGCTTAAGTTAGACCATGGGCTTTAGACTTTGGGCTTTTGGGTTTTTGGAGTTTAGACCAGGTTGACCAATGTTGACTGTTGACCAGAGTGGACTCTGACTTTGACTGTTGACCAGAGTGGAGTGGACTTTGACTTTGACTTTGACCAGAGTTAACTTTGACCAGTTGACCCGAAAATTTGACTTTTTCCTAAAATTATGATTAGGTCTATTAGGATAAGTCTAGGACTACTAGCATGTTTGACTTAGGCTAGGACCTTTATAAATATACTTGTGTACGTGTATTTACTGCTTTGTGATTTTTCAGTCTTTTGCGATATACAACGTTATGACACTTATACATTCATGAAATTAATAACGCCGTAAACAAAAATAATTGAATCAAGATATTCCTACGTTCTCTGGAGATTTCGAAATAATATATACAATAAATTTCAATAATGAAGGATTTGTAAACAAAACTTACCGCACCCTTTTTAGAACTCTCCGCCTCAAGTTTTGGAATTGAGTTTTATGACCGATAATGTCATATGTAGGTGGACATTTATTGAATGTGCCATAAATGGCCCGTTAGTGTTATATAAGGGTATTCATTGAATGTGCCATGAATGACCAGGGTATTCATTGAATGTGCCATGAATGACCGGGTATTCATTGTATGTTGAATGACCCCAGTTATGATGACCAAAGTCTTAAGAGGAACTAAGGTATTAAGCCTTGCGGGTTAGTTGTATTCCTTGAGTAATACGGGAATGTAGGATTGGGTATTCCTTGAATGTGGCAGAAATGACCCAGGGCATTCATTGAATGTGCCATGAATGGCCCGTTAGTGATATGATAGGTATTCCTTGAATGTGGCGAGAATGACCTAAGGTATTCATTGAATGTGCCATGAATGACCTGAGTTTTTGTGCCCAAAGAGGCTGTGAAATATGTGTATGAAAGCCCAGAGATGGCTATGATATTGTGGTATACGGTGGGAGAGAGGCACACAAGAATGTGTGATTTGGCAAATGTGTGGAGTGCAAATCGTGGAGTAAGTACTAAAGGGTGGGTGTATAAGATAAAGTAATTGATTAATTGATAAGAGAAATTGATTTGTTTATACGAGCGTGCTTGGGTTTACCTTTGAATATATATAGAATATCTACATATGTTATATATACAAGTTCTAACTTTCTTTTTTTGGGAGGGTAGGACTTAATAATATTTTGTCTTGAGGGGCCGGTCCTACCCTTATACTGTGGGATATCGGTAAGTGTAATTCAATTATTTAGATATAAAAAGGAGTTATTAGAATGAGTTAATAAGATGGAAGTTAATAAAATGGAAGTTTTGCTTGGGAAGAAACTATGCCGTTTGAGATGACATATGAACTACCTATCTTCCAAGCCGAATGATTAGGTTATGATAGATTTAAAGTGTTAGTTGGATAAGTAAAGTTTGAAATGTTTATATGTATTTAGTCTACTCATACCAGCAAATTCAATTTCTTGACCCATGTTTGCTTTGTTTTGTAGCGTGGGTGTGTTCTTGGGAACATAGGTGGAAGGAAATGTGGAACCGGGCGTGTGATTGGGATTAGTTGCAGGGCGGTCCGTTAGTTTTCTTTTAGGTCTGATTCTTTGTTGGAAGAATGTAATAATAGTTTTTACCTTTTTCATGGCATGAGAACGTGGTAGTGATGAATTTTTATTTATGAGAGTTTGGTTGATTATTTTATTTGGACGGATGATATCTTAATAAAGCAATGGCAGATAATTATTTGGGATTATTTTAATTTAAAGTTGTTTCTTCTATGACATGGCTATTAGGGTTTTGTATATGTAATATCCTCCGTCATAGCCTGGGTTTTTAAACAAGTGAACCTAGTGATGTTTGAGATATTTATATTTCAAATATTCACTTTGTTATTGTTTAGAAATTCGGGATGTGACAATAACTCCCAAGTTTATTCTTAACTTCCATCTTAGTAAAATGTTCCCAAACACCCGACCTTGCCCTTTTAGCCTTAGTATTATAACTATTATCAGTTGATGGGGGAGCACCCATATTATTTGAATCACTTTCATATCCCAACTCTGTGGAATCATTATCATCATCCATTTTTTTTTTCTAAAAAATATAAATAAATAAAAAACACTACAACCAAATAATATATAATACTTAATAACAAGAGAGTGGGGTTTGTGGAGAGAGTAATAAGTACCTAATTATATAATGAAAACTTAAATTGTGAAAGAAGTACTAACCGAATTAACTTTGGAGAAGTTCTTGAAGTATATTTAAATCACTTGTTAATCTCCATCTTCATTCTTTATCCTTGAATTAGCACTTGCTTGTAGTTGTAGAGAGAATACGATAACTAAGTTTATGATTAGAATTGGAGAGTTTGAGGTGTAGAGAATTGTATTTATAGATTTTGTTATTCACAAAAACCATTTTCACCCTCAAAATAGAGTTGTTAGGAGCCTAACAATCATAAATTAGGGACAAATATGTAACCTTGTATTAATAGATTTTGTTATTCATAAAAATCATTTTCACCCTCAAAATAGAGTTGTTAGGAGCCCAACAATCATAAATTAGAGACAAATATGTAAAATCTCAAGCAAAAGTAGATATTCCCCTATATCTACAAGTCTCCACGTGGTGTATCCTCCCAAATATTCTGTTACAATTTCTATCAAGATTCAGGAGTATCAACACTTGTAAATAGTAATCAGCAAAAGACCAAAAGTTGTTGAAGATAAAATGATAAATAGATAATAAATGAAAATAGAGCTGTTGGGAATTATGAGTATGGTTCAGGTTCGGGTTTTGGTCGGGCATTTTTACCCTCTCTAACCGGGTTTTGGGTTCGGGTTCAGTCTGGATATGGTTTCGGGCTTTTAAACCCTTTTAACAGGTTTAGGGCCAAATTATTGGGTTGAGTTCGGGTCAGTCCGGGGTTAGACAGTTTGACCAAACCCGACCTTATGTATTTCAGTCTGGGTTCGGGTTCGAGTTTTGTCGGGTTCAGGCAGGGTTTAGTGCGGGATTTTTTTTTTTGGGTTTCGGGCAGAATGGACATCCCTAGTCCTCCTACTGCTTAGTTTTTGGTAACCCTTGTCACTTGCCTGTTGAGTTGGAATACCGTGCCCTGTGGGTTATTAAAAGTCTTAATTTCAACATTAACGCTGTTGGTGTAAAGTGCAAATTACAATTAAATGAGCTTGAAGAAATCCGTAGCGATTCTTATGATTTAGCGAAGGATTATAAAGTTAACATGAAACGTATTCATGATAAACATATTTTGCGTAAAGAGTTTGATCTTGGTCAAAATATTTTGCTATATAACTCACGTTTGCATATTTTTCCTGGTAAATTAAAAACACATTGATCCGGGCCTTTACTGGTTACTGATGTCACCCCTCAAGGGATAATCACCTTGGTAAATCCCAAGGACAACAGTACCTTTCTAGTAAATGGCCAACGCTTAAAATATTTCCACGAATTACGTTCACCCGCTGTAAAAGAAACCCTTCAACAAGACCCTGTTTATATGGACTGACCCTCTATGTTTGATGTACTTCCTATATTAATTCTATATTTTGGAAGTGCTCCATTAAGGTAACCAGACCCTCCTTTCGGAGTGTGTGGTTGTAAGTGTCGGATCCTTTGTCCACATTCATGTAATTCACGCATTCCTTTCTTGCACTTTTGCTCGTTTATTTTGAGTAGTGTTTCTTTATGGAGTGATTTACATTTTTACTTGCTTTATTCTTGTATTTTTCAAAAATCATTTTCATAAAAATTAGAAAAATGTAAAACCCATAAATATTAAATAGATTAGAAAATTTAGGGTATCTAACTTTAAAAGACCTTCTTTTTCACCACAACAAAAAAAATTCATCCTATTTCAAAATTTTGTTTGGGGGTGGGTAATCACCCTACCTTGTTCTCCCAATTTCCTATCTTTGTTTTTGCTGCTTTTTAGTCATATAGATTCGTGTGACAATCTAGTCTTCTAGATTTTTTTTCGCCCTCATAACTTATGCCATTTACGCATTTAGAGGCATTCTTCCACCATTTCATATGTCACCCATGGTTAGATTTGAGTTTTTCCTAGATCATTAGATAACATTCTTCATGCTGATCATTTTCACAACTTATTCGCAAAAATCGGACTACTAACGAATCGAGAATCTTAGTTTTAAGTTTACGAAGCAGCAGGACAAGACTGGTATTTTAGAAAAGATTTGGGCTTGGGCCAAAATTCATTTTTCCACCAACCCATGATATTTACACCCCACCGACCATCCCATTTAATCTAGCACACCGGCCCATTCACTTCATCTTCCCACACGAAATTCAATCTGACATAAATCGATCCCAGCTTGCACCGCGCCTATTAGAAACTAAACCCAAGCACGCATCGCGCCTTCATCGAAACAGACCTTCTCCAACTTTTTACAGCACCTTTCCCCCATAATCCCGGACTTAAACCCCTACCCGCATTCAAATTTCAACCATACAATGGCCCGACAGCAAAAATCATGCTAGAATTCACATTTAACGCGGAGATATTCCAGCCATTCTCCGGTACTCAGATGCGTGCTAGACGGTGGGACAGAATGTGGAACTCTACTGAGGAGTACTACCATGAGGATTTGGTGTTGCGTTTTTATCATAATAAGATGATACTTCCTTCAAGGAGGATGTTTGTGGTTTTACACGGTGTTCAGCGGGATGTGACACACGATTTGCTCGCATCCATCACTGGGACACCCACTAAAACAGTCACCACGACCTTCAGATCCGGTTAAATCGGGTGTGCATCGGTTGATCACGAGAGCGCCCTTCTTTCGAAGGTTGTTACAATGATCGTTCTCACTATGCCAGGCAGCAGTTGCTTAGGATTAACCAGTTGGCTGTGACGTAGTGGCTAGGAAAGAACACATGTACCACCTCGAAGTCGAGTAACATCAGCTTGTCATTCCTACATGTTCTTTGGGTTTTACAGAACAGGAGGTATGGTTTTTGCCTCATTGATTTTCTACATGAAGAGCTTATGGCTATAGGCCTGACCACTGCACCCCTACCTATTTTAATTGCTAAGATTATGTTATCTTAGGGTTACGTGCCTGAGTTACCTAGGACTCATATTAAGCTTCACTTAAACATAAAGGCGTATAGTGACTACGTTCAAAGGCATTGGACATTGCCTAAAGAGATAGCTGATGGTATAGATTAGGATGAGGATAAGGATGAGTATCTTGTTTGTTTTGCTGAGAATCCTATGGATTGTGCTACTTCTAATTTTTCACATTTTTCACTACTCCATCACGGGATGCGTACCCTTTATGATCATCAGCGAACCCTATCTACGCTCTGTGAATCGATACAAAAGTGCCAAGGTTCCATTCAACGTGATCACCGCAGCTTAAAGCATAACATTCGAACCATAGCTGATAACCATGCTGACATGCTTAATTCTATAGAGAATATGGAAGAGACGCATGCAGCTTTTCAGGCCTAGGTCTTGAGACGTATGCCCCAGCCAGGATGTTCGCCTTCTTCTTCTGACTCTAGACGTGAGCATCATCGTCATCATCCTTCTGATGGTTCTGGACCTTCTTCTTCTCAGGAATAGATTCTTTCTTTTTGATTTGTTGTGATGCATTTGATTTAGATTTATTTTTGTTTTGTAATAACTATATAATTTCTATACTTGTTTTAATTTTAGTTACATTAGCTTAATTAATTGTTAATTTCATATTCTGTAGTTATGTAGTTAATATATTTTGTTTATGTGATTATTCATCTATGCACGTATCGTTAAATTTAATGCATGATTAATCACATATTCTTTACCATATAGTTTTTCTGTCGATATTCAGCATGTTTAGGTAATTTAATTGATCAATGTCATGAATCCCCCCTCTCAAATTGTTTGGGGGTGGTATATTTTAATATATGTGCACGTATGAAATTGCATGCCTTAATCACATTTTTATAAGTTTTGGGCCAAAATATAACAACCCTTGGGCCTTGTTTAATTTAATTGGAATCCACAATGTAATTAGGTACCTGATATTTTGAGGAATTTCAAAGTTTCACAGAATTTCATATGCTAATCTAATAGAGAAAACCCATTATATGCAACATATGGGCCTTGTTTACATCAATTGGGATCCATAATGTAATTAGGAACCTTAAATTTCATGGAATGTCAAAATTTCACGGAATTTCAAAAGCTAATCGTATATAGAAATTCCAAAAACTAAAATAGAATTCATGTGTAGGAAACTATTCTAAAAATATGTTTTTTCACATCTTTTTACATAGCAACCATCCGGCCTTAGACATAGCAACCAAACACTATAAAAACAATCTCTAAGCATGTAGTTTCATAACTGAAAACCCTAATCACATCACTGCATCTTAGAGCACGCGCGCGCCTTAGACACGAACAAACTTAGTGTGCATCGCGCTCGTATAACTTTGGTATCAGCATTCTTACGCGCGCACCGCGTCCTCCGAAGAGATATCTCAAGAACGTGCGCGCCCTCACCACAAGCTTCCAGGCTCGGACTTCCAGGTTCTTCTTTTCTAACTTCCAGTACTTCAATTCATTACTCGGTTGTTATAACTACTCCAAAAATTATATTGGAACAGTCTTTTTATGACTTGCTTGATAGTGACACTTATGGCTTTTTCTTCGACGACATGATTAACCAATTAGGTTGGCATCCTCTATTGGTATATCCATGTGATATTTATTCACATCAACTTACTGCTTATTTCTATGATAATTGTAAATTTTTTAAAACCAAGATGGAGAACAAGTGTTCTCTGTCACCATAAACAATGATATAATGGATTTAAGCAAATATTTGTTAGCATTGGTGCTAGGACTTTCTATGCCTCCTGGCCAAGACACATGGGATTACATGTCGGATAATGCATTCTATTACAACTATGCATACTTCCATGAGACTTATGGGGCGGGAATTTTCCGTTTAGAATACCAAGGCCAACATAACATAGCGCTTAAAAGTCTGTCCCTTAACATAGGCTCTACTATGTTTTTCATTATGCTCAATATATTAGGGGAATGGTGTTTTTCAACTATGAATAGCGCCACTTGTAACGTCTTCCTTGCTTTAGTTGAGGGACGTATGCATTTTGATATTCCCAAGACCTTAGTGTCTAGTTTAGCACGAGCCCAAAGAATGAGCCATGAGTACATTTTTATGCCTATTATGGTTTGCCGCATAATGCAATTCTTTTTCCTAAAATTCTTTACACGTTTCACCGATTTGGTTAAGGTTGATATAATGTGCACGACCAATGCTATATCTGTTCTTTACGTGCTATGGTTTGGCCTGGCTGGCGCCTATAAACTCACCTAGTAGCCCCATATACCCCGTCAGACCAAATTGCACTAAATAGGTTGGCTAGGGTAGATGAAAACAGAATGAAGGCATGGAAAGTAGTCATAGATATGCAAGACTTAAAAGAGCCTCATTTCAAAAGTGAGGAGCAAACGGAAGATAATACCTGATTACCTCAACTATATATGGTAATATTTATAATTTCTTGTTAGAGTCCACTTATGTCCCAAGCAATTTTTTTTATTACTGTTATCTCCATAATGGATGGAACTCATATAGGAGTTGAGTCTGCATTTTATTCTTTATATTTGTATCGTTTAACTTTCTTTTACAAGTGCTCCCATTTCCAAGCACGTTTCTATGGTACTTTCTATCATTTATTTTCATTCCATACTTTGGGGACAAAGTATGATTCTGTTTGGGGATGGTATAGAAACATGCTGTAAATGTTTAAGCACATATTAGGTTGTATATTACGTATTATTTGTGGTATAAAAATAGAAAAAGAATAAAAATAGTTTATACTATGCCCTTAGGATAATAGTATTATTTCTTTTTCCATGATGATATTAGTCTAGAAATCTCAAGTAGGAATAGAATTAAGCGTAGTTCTTAAAAACTTAGGTTAATACATAGGTAATAGTCATTGCATCTTTTCATTAACATCTGGCATGACCATATATGAGTGTACTTGGTAGTATTTTTCTGAAACCTAGGTTAGACTACTTAATTTTACATATCTTGCAAGATTCTAGCCTAAAAGCCTTATATAAGTGAGTATCTGAGTAATGACACAAAGGAGACATATAATATGAGTAGAGAAATCACACATCCACTTGCTTGATCACCATACCATATCCTAAGCGAGAATTTAGGCATTCTTTGGATTGATATAGCTAAAAATTCTTACCTATAAATAATTATCCGTTAGTCGCTCCACTGAGCCTTTCATTAGCCTTTTTGCAACCACAAATCCTTTACCCATCTTTTAAACCAATAAAAATAAAAATAAGCCTACCCATCTTTGAATGAGTTTGAGAATAGGATGAGTAAGGAGAATAAAGAGAAAGACATGTGGAAAACAAAAATTAGTTAGTTGCTTCAAAAAAGAAAAAAAGAAAAGAAGTTTCCATCCAAAGAAAAGAAAAGAAAATAAAATAAAAATAAAAATAGAAATAAAATAAAACTCTAAAAAAATTATAATAAAAGGAGCCAAAAAGTCAAAATAAAAAGGCTAAGGATGAAAACTAAGTGTAGAAGCAAAGTAAGAACAAAGTTTTATCTAGTTACATGTAATTGAAGACCCTATTATCTCAGACTTATTTATTTGAATATCTATTCCGTTTCTTCTTAAACCATCACCTCATCCCCGTATCACCTAATAAAGGCATCTAGCTAAATTAGGATTAATTTGGTGTGATAATAAGTGGTAGATGTGATTGATCGACCTCGGCTCCTTTGGACGTCATTGAGATTGTGAGGAAACGTGTGCCCACTACACACTAGAGTGAGCTAACTTAAGTGGAAAAATCAGAGTATTTTTGTCTTGACAAATTGTGACGACCTACTTAAGGACGCTAATCCAAAACTTTCTGAAATTAACCTCCCATTACATTTCATCACATAGTTCATAGCATGCATATGTATCTTTAGATGATTTGATTATTATGCGTGTATTAGCTTAGGTTTCAAAATCATTGTTCTTATTATACTATTATTGAGATGTATAGATATTTGAGATTAATTAGGAAATTTTATTTTTATCTCCTAGTCGTTGTAGTATAAATGAAGTTTGTTAGTACCTTCTCTGGAAAACTTTCATGAGGTTATAACTTGTCCACTAGGGAATTCCTAGTGGTTTCAAGCCTTATTGCATATGGTCAATGCAATCGCACTCTACAAAACGAGATTAGTTAGGACCACATTTTTGGCCACTTATCTATTTCTATTTCTCATCTTTGCTTGAGGACAAGCAAAATGCTGTTTGGGGGTGGTGTGATAAGCACCAAAAAGTGTATTTTAAACCCCTTAATAGTATTCTACTTAGGCCAATTATGTTTATAATAAATCAGAGTTAGTATTGTTTACATATTTTTGTGCATTCCAGGACTTGAAATTGATTAGGTGACTAAAATCACCACTTTTGCATAGAAAACGATTCAAGATGATTATTGAGGAAGTTCTACATTTAAAGCCCAAGAATCATGGAGAAAAGCCTTTTTCAAGCCCAGTCAAACTCAATCCGGGTAGAAAGAGAACAGAGAAGTAAACATAAATTTAATAGGCCATGTCTTTGGACTCAAGCCTCGGAATTGGGCCTACTTTATGTCAAAACGATCGGCTCGGAATCAACTTTCTAATGGATCTATTATTGCTTCAATCAGAGCTCTAAAGGTGGACAAAAAAGGCACGGAATTAATTTCCAGCTATTGTGGCCTCTTTAGACTTAACCTAATGGACTTTGAGCTCACCTTAGAGGCCCAAAGTCCCCTTTTTTGGCCCATGCACAAAAATGTAACTCTAACCCTCTCCTTAAATAAAGAGGGTTAAGGCTAAACACTCTAAATCTCCAATTCTCTTCCTCCCTTTAGTTTATTATTAGTTTAGCTTAGTTTAAATTAGATTTACTCTCTTTAGGTTAGAATAATTTAGCATTTGTAGCCACCATTAGACCATTCAATAAAAAGCCTTTATTTATTTTCTTGTTCTTTTACATTATGTCATATTTTATTGTCTTAGTTAATTCCAATCCGATGACACAAGGCTAACCCTCCATTAGAGGGGGTTTATGAAGCCACGTGAGGATGGTTAGCATTTAGTTTCTTATTGTTTTGCAAAGAGCTTCAAGTTCTTCATTATGAGTGTCTAGAGATAGAGCTCATAACGTAGAACTAGAGTTTAGAACCACCATCAAAAAGATTTGTGGTGGAGCTAAACTCTCATGCTAGTGAAGCCTTGATCCGAGAGAACTTGGTGTTCACTAGGGATCAAACAAGCGATTCGATAACTAACTAATAGTCAATCGAATCGTGTGGTGGAGTGCCCCCTCTCTAATCCCTTTTATCATCATTATATCTACTGTTTTAGCACTTATTTCTATTATTTTCACATCATATTACTCTCACTAGTAAAAGCATTTATCTAATCTAGACTTGCATTCAAGTAGTGTACGGCTAGAGTGGTACGAAGACGACTACTCCTCCCTCTATCATATGATTTAGAGAGTTTCATATCTTGATAATCTACTATTTTCCACTCTTCTCATTACTGTTCATCAATCTAATCTAAATCATTTATTATCAACAACCTCATGCTATGCAAAATTCCAGACACGGATAAGATCTCTTCGGTGGTACACTCTATGAAAGGAGACAACTCTCCTGGACCCGATAGATTTCAAGGTTGGTTCTTCCATGCCTGTTGGAATATCATCAAAGTGGATCTCTGCAATGTGATCATATATATCATATCCTTTTTTAAAGAATCTTACTTGCCTATGGGAGTTAACAACAGTTTTATTGCCTTAACTCCAAAAGAAAAAAATGCAGCTAAGGCCTCTCAGTATCGTCCTATCTATAAGAATAATTTTGTGACCAAGATCCTGTCTAAAATCTTGCAAATTAGACTAAAAGGTATTATTTGCAGGCTAGTATCTAAAGAGCAAGTTGCTTTCATCCAAGGAAGGTCAGTTCAAGGCAATATTGGCATGGCATCAGAAATGATCAATGCAATGCACAAGAAGTCTAGAGAAGGTGTTGTGGGAATCAAGATTGACATATCACAAGCATATGATACCCTAAGTTGGGACGTTTTGTTTGAAGTCCTGAGGAGGTTCGGATTCGATGAGCAATGGATTGCTTGGATTCATGTGCTTCTTAATACTTCAAAAATCTCTATTCTCATTAATGGAGGACCTTGTGGTTTTATTTTGGTGAGTAGGGGATTGAGACAGGGCGGTCCACTATCCCCATTATTATTTGCATTGGCTAAAGACACTCTGAGCAAAGGTATCAACCACTTGAGGTCGTTGAAAAGAATCAAGCCATTGTGCTAGGCAAAATAATTTCATGCCCCCTCCCACTTGTTGTTTCCTAATGATATCTTCTTGTTCTTAAGATGTGGTATTAAAGAGGTGTAATTCTTGGGGGAGTTGTTTGATGCATACCAAATCGCTGCGGGTCAGTTAATTAATAAGAACAAAAGCAAATTGTTCTTTGGTGGTATGAATGCACAGAAAAAGGATGGCATTATGCAACTTCTTCAAATACAAGAAGGTAGTCTGCCTAAAAAGTATATGGGTGTTCCACTGGTACAAGGAAGAGTCAAGAACATGGTGTAAGAACCGTTATTTCAGAACGAATATTTCTACAAACAACGAGAACCACGCACAACGGAATCAATGGGTTCTCACGATTTGGATAGAGAACATACCTTTTAGATTCGGTTTAGATAACTCTGAGAATCCATGCTTTATGAAATCCGAAATCAACCTCTTGATCTTCTGTTGTATTCCTTTAGAATAGATTGGACATTATGTGGACAACGATCTACCAACCCCTTTCTTTCTCTCAAGATCAGAAACGAATTCAAATCTACTTTTCTTGCCTCTTTTTCAGAACAATGAATAGTGAATTTTAGTCAGAGAGAAAAAGTATTCTATTTATAGGCTACAACAAGGACCATGAGGAGAAATTAGGGTTGGGCCTCCTGACGGGCTTAGGCTTGTTCGCCCAGAACACACGGCCCAAGTCCATCAACAAATGGCTTATTCCACTAAAGGCCATTGTTGCACTACCGCCCTAATCCCAAATTACGTGTCAGCGTTTATGGGCTCCATATTATATGCTTGTGGATCTCCCCGTGTTTAAGATATCGAATGTCCGTTGATTAAGTCAAGTTACTGACAACTACATTAATCAACTTCTTATGTCCTTGAGTAGTACCACTCACTCAACCTCATTGTCATTTCGAATAAATCTAGGCTGCGGGGTTTACATGACAATCTTTTGAGCTCCTCGAGGGACATCATCAACCCGACTTCTTGTGGGACACGGATTCCTTCTATAATCAACAACACACCTTACATACAATGTCATTACCCAATCCATCGAGTTTGTTGATTCACAAATGAATCTCACTCATTGATGATTTAAAACAATGTACAATGCATGTAAGTGCCTGTTATTATATCCGGATTAGGAGGACAAGTATCCATAATAACAGAGGCGTTTGTTCTCTTATATAGTCAGTATAAGGAGAAACAACCTCACTTGGTCCTGTTCAATACACACAAAGTGTACTAGTGTAATCCTATAATCAAGATAGACTAATACCAGATTATACTACAATTGTACTAATGGTTTGTCCAAATCCATCTAGGTTGTGAACGATTACTTATACTTTATAAGGTATTGATGATATGATCTTCTGTGTGTTCACACCATATCATCTACAACATAAAGTATTAGACACATGCATATAACTAATAACATATATAATATGCATAACATTTGCCCATATGATTCTCTTTAAAAATGAAGAATTAGAGTTAATACAAAAGTAATGCTTTTAGTATATAACCCTATCACATGGTGGTATCTGGACTAGTTGACAAGATATGGGGAATGGTTACCAGTTGGAAGGGTAAGTTGTTGTCTCTCCAAGGTAGGGCTACTCTGATCAAGTCTGTGCTAACCAGTATCTCTGTATACAATATGAGCACCTATAAATGGCCACCAGGTGTTCTGAAACAAACCTACTCTATTTTAAGGAACATTTTGTGGACGGGAAACCCATATACTAGTATAACATGCATTGTATCTTGGGAAAAGCTATGCAAACCTCTCGATGAAGGTGGGTTAGGCATCAGACGAATGAAAGAGATCAGCCTGGCTCTCCTTATGAAGTTAGCTTGGCATGTGCTAACTGGAGAGGATGACTTCGCCTACTACATGTGAAATAAAAAACACTTTACAAGAGAGGGGGAAGTTGCCAAATACTACATCAAGTCCCCTATATGGTCGGGCATAAAGTGGGGATTGAAAGAGATTAACACAAGATGTCAATGGAAGATAGGCTCTAGCAGTAATGTGGATATTTGGAGGGACAACTGGCTGTGTTGCTCTTCTATTAAAAATTTACTAAATCTCACTGATGGGGATCTGAAGAATTTTAGGGCAAAAGTGCCTGATCTGATTAGAGAAGGTTATTGGGTTCTCTAATATTCCACAAAACTCCCTCTTTCATCTGTAGAATCATAAAACATAACTTACAAACACTATTAGTCCACTAAGATGGCTAAACAAGAGGCATAATAAAGGGTTAAACTGCATTTTTTGAGCACTTATCACAACTCCCAACTAGCCTTTTGCTAGTCTCTTAGCAAATAAGATAAAAAATAGATAAGTGATCAAAATCATATCCTAATAAAAAAAAAATCCTAACTCATTTTTGCAGGCATCGCGATTGCATTTACCATATGCAACAAGGCTTTAAACCTTTAAGTTCCCCAAAAAGGACGAGTTATAGTCTCGTGAGGGTTTTTAGGTGATATACCCACAAAATCAATCAATAGCATGTTTAAGAATGATAGTATTTTCCAGAGAGTGAAATTCCTTACCCACTTAGTACTTACTCTAATAGACGGTCTCCATTGCTAACTACATTGCTGCAAAGACTCATAGATTATGATGGGAGATAGTAAAAATTGACAAAATTCTCAATCAAGGCTTATGTGTGTACTCAGTTAATCTCCTATACTCTCCTATCCAAGAAACGGAATCCATAGTTTACCTTTAGACAGATTATCTTGACTTTCAATCCTCACCGGTCATACTCTCAAAAAAGAATATCTCAAAAGATAGTATACTATTTTACCTCATGTATGTAGGGAAAAGAATAATGCATACGAACATCCCACGTACTACCTTAAAAAACAGACTTCTGAATAAAAGTAGTCTCATGGAAAGAATGTCAATCACATATGAAATGTCGGGTCCTTCACTTTAGCATCCTCTCACCTATTCTAGACTTCGTACCATACTGTAGTGATAAGTCATGGGTTGTAACTTGGCTTGGGTATTGGTTTATGAAGGAAAGGTAAAAAGGATTCAAAGGTTGTTTCTGAAACACTAAGGGTTTTGCTTCATTCTTTGGAAGATTTCTTCAAATTCTGTATTACAGAGAAAATTCTTCCTTTGTCTTAGCTTTTCCATCCGTTCTATTTAACTTTTTTTTTTTTTTTTTTTTTTTTTTAACTTAGTGGTATATCCTTGATTAGTACTGGATATGCTTGTTTTCCACTAGCTTTTTTCACTTAGAACAGAATGATGGTCTTTATCGTATCTCTCTGATATTCTCTTGTAATCTTCCTTTTGTGCTCTTTCTTCTTCGTTGTGCCCCTAGTATTCTCAGAAACATATGGTATGACTGATAAAGATTTTGGCTATACTCCTTGTCTGGAGTTGGGTAAATGATAAAGGGTTTTTAAAGAAATGGCTTGTTGTAAGGCTCAAAAGGGTTTAACATGATGGTCCTACTAGGTGGGATAAAGGCTGAATGGGTTCCCTACTTGACTTATCAGTATGATACTCTGTTTCGAATAGACTACAAGACCTAATGGTTATCTCCCCAGTTGATGTCACTTCGTGATTAACCAAATCAACAAATAATGAGACTATATTATATTACAATGACATAAAGAATTGAAAGATGTTGAGTCACTAAGACTCGGATTTTTTGTAAGAACTCTCCAAAGAATAGGTATAAAGCTCAAGTCTCATGGGCTAAGTCTAAAAATTCTACTTCCAGTTTACTAGGCATTTAAATCTCTCTTCTAGCAAAAGTACACAAAACTGACCAAGTACTATGGTGGTGCCTTTTAAAAAGAATTCTATCAACAAGAACTATGTCTGAGCATAATAAATAGTCTAAGCGGTAATGAAATCAACAATATCAACTATCTATCAAACTCAACACTAAGCAGTATAGAATATATATCCCAGACTCATCATTAAAATTTATTTTTCTCATATTGCTGATATAGAAACAAAAATATTTTTGTTTTTGAAAACTAATTTCAAAATTCATTTCTCAAGTACACCCTTTCCCTACTTATGCATGCATTGACCTCAATGTATAAAGAAGTAAATGAAATGTATGAGAAAAAGGTAGGATATTACCATTGATGTTGAATATCAGTATAACCAATTTAAGTCTTTTTATGTTAGATCCCCAAGACGTAATGTGAGTCTTTTAAAGTCAGATTCTCAAGACTTTTGAGTCCTTTATAATTAGATCCTCAAGACTAGTATTATATCATGCATTATCAATTTGGAGTAAGGAGATCAGATTTTCTTACCCAAATCTGACGAATGTTTGGAGGACGAGGAGGTCTTACCTTGTGGGTCGTCAAAAATACTCCTTGATATGCTGGAAAGATTGCTAGTGAAGTTGCTTCTCTACCTTGAACTATTTAAGGTTTGATGATTGTGTGGTAGGCCTTTGATAAGAGCCCAAAACTGTAGTTTTAACAACTTAATAATAATACTTTTAAACCAATTATGCGAGTAATAAATAAGAGTTAATGCTAATTACATGTTTTTATGTATTTCAGGCATTGAAGTCAATTATGTGCAGAAATGTGCCACTTTGGTGATATAAAGGAGCAAGGGTTGGTTGCTAAGAAGTTTTGTGATTAAAGGCCAAGATTCAAGGAGAAAAAGTCTTTGTAAAGCCTGGTCAGAAGCCGAAAAGTCAGAGTTAAGACGGGCAGAAACTAGCACACAAAAGTCAGCAGAACTTTCGAAGACCGTATCTTTGGACTCAGGCCTCGGAATTGGACGTAGCTTATGTCAAAACGACCGGCTCGGAAAGATCTTTCCAATGGTCTAAATCTTGACCAAATCAGAGGAGCATAAGTGGACGAAAAGCCTGTTGAAATCAAAGCCAGCTGGAAAGGGCCCTGTGGACTAAATAAATTGGGCTTTGGTCTCGATTTTCCGGCCCAAAACATGGACCCTCAGACCATGCACGAAAATGTGGATCTGGTCTCCTCTATTTACACACACAAGACTTAGCTCTTAAGTATCAATTAGCTTAGGTTAGAAAGTAGCCATTAAAGTAGCCATTAAAAAGCTTAGTTCTAGATCTAGTTTTAAGAATTTTAATTAGTTTATTAATTAGTTTTCATTCCTTGTTTTAGATTAAGTATTGAATCATTGTTTATCATTCATTAGATAAATAAAATAGTTAGTTCTTGTTAAATTCGATTTTGTTATTTAAAATTGTTTAGATCTAATTTCAATTCTTGTTATTTACTGAATTCTTAGTTGTTAATTTAGATTTCAATTATTGTTTAGTTGAATTTAGTAAAGTTAGAATCTTTATATGATGTCTAGTTTTAATTCAATTGGAAATGATAGTTTGATGAATCGAGGCTAAACCTCCATTAGAGGGGTTTGATGAAGCCTTGATGAAAACTTGATTTTGTTAGCTTAGAATTGTTGTAAGAGTCTATTCCACTCTAGAAGGACGTTGATTCGCCATGAGAATGGGTGGACGTCCTCATATGCTAGTTATAAATTGGTAGAGAGGCCATGTATAATTAGGGATTAGAACGACCAATTCTTACTGTAAGAACGTAAGAATTGGATTACAACCATCTATGCTAGTTTCTTAAGTTGGATTCAATTCCCCCCTAATTCTTATTCTAGATTCAACCTTAGTATTCCATAGCATTTCGTAGTATAATTTGTAATTCTCTCATTGACTTTGGTAGGATTGATAGTAGGAAACTTGAATGCTAAATAACTAGGAGTGGAACGAATCTTCTATTCCAACTCTACTTCAATAGTATCGAGAGTAGAAATCTTTGATAAGTCTAGTACAAGTTCATTTTTAGTTTTACTTTCGTTTAGAGTTTCATTGCTTTATTCATTAGTAAAACTATCATTTTACGGTTATCAGCTTTGTGGTTCCTCTATGTAGAAGATTGACGAAAATCTTTCTTTCTAACAGGACAATAGTATATGATGTCCCCTTTACCACCACAGTGATAATAATGGATGTCTGGCTGACTACGCTCAAGGTGGGCAGTAGACTGGTTCACATACTTCTCTTGTTCAGACAATGATGTCCACTTTCTACTTCAGAAGACTCATTTCAGTTTCTAGATTTTGTTGTTTTTCCAAAACTTCTTTAAGCTGATTCTTTAGCAACTGATTTTTATGGGCAGAAGTCTGTTGTTCATCCTGAAATGTAGAGTTCATCTTCTCAAGATATGATACTCTCTCTGTCAATTTTCCATTCTGCTCACTTAAATCCTGAATTTTCTGCACAGATTCTACGAACATGGCTAGCAACGCCTCTGTGGTTGGGTTCTCAGGTTTATCACAGTTTTCTGTAGATTGAGCATTCTCAATTGTATCTTCGAATGGGACGAATTCTTGTACCATACTATCAAGGAAGTACACCTCTTCACCTTCGGTGTCATCACAATCTTTATGCAACAGGTGAAAGATATTTACATCCATGAACATCTTACCAAAGTTGATCTTCATTTCACCATTGTAACAATTTATCAAAGCTTTTGCTGTAGCGAGGAAAGCTCGGCCTAGAATAATTGGAATTTTATCAAAGGCCTCTTGGGTGTCTATCACAATGAAATCTACTGGATAGTAGAAATCGACTACTTGAACAAGAACATCCTCAACTATGCCTCTGGGAATCATGGTAGAACGGTTAACTAACTTCAATTTGACTTTTGTAGGCTTTAGGTTCTCCAAGCCCAACGCTTGGTACACATGATATGGCAAGAGATTAACACTAGCACCAAGGTCTAAAAAAGCATTACCCATGAATTTTTCTCCTATCTTGCATGATATTGTAGGACTTCCTGGATCTTTGAGCTTGACTGGTTCTTGCTGATGGATAATAAATGTTGTTTGTCCAGCTAGAAACGCTGGCTTTGGAACATGAGTACTTCTCTTTATGTTGCATGCATCCTTCAAGAATTTGGCATATGATGGCAACTGCTTGATCGCTTTGAGAAAGGGGATATTGATGTTATCTTTCTCAAATGCCTCCTTCATCTCTAAAAAATTGCTTGTCCTTTTTTCTTTGAGCAAAAAACATAGGAAAAGATGCCTTTGGTACAAACACATCAGCATGTGTTTGCTCTTCTTTCTCTTCGGCATTCTTGCATATCTTGTCTTGGTTATCTTGACAAATGGGAGTGGAAAGGATTTCCCCCACTTCCTTTTGAACTTTATTTGAAATCTTGACCGATTTCTCTGTAGCAATGTCATCATGAGAAGGTAAGTTAACCTTGTTGTCTATCTTCAATCCTGATCTGAGAGTAGTAACTAAGCTGACATGATCATGGAGGTGATCAGTACTAGAAGTTGTCCCAATATAGCATACATCTTCACTCTTCAATATTGGTTCCAATAAGCTAGGTTGAGTGGCTTGTGTCTTTACAGACAAAGCAGTGGTGAGTTGGTCGACTTTACCTTCTAGAGACTCCATTCTAGAACATTGACTTGCCTGAGATTGCTGGAGATTAAGCTGAGACTGTGCAAGAAGCTCTAGAACACTTTCAAACTTTTGATTTTTCTGTGATAGCAAAGTAATAGCATTCTCTAGGTTGGCAGGTGTGGCAAAATTTGTCCTAGGATCAAGCACTAACTCTCCACTTGTATTGGAATTCTGCTGAGAGTAAAATTGTTGTTTAGGAACCGACTGTGAAGCTTCACTTATCTATGGAATATAACTTTGATCTTGAGAACCTGGGGGTCCAGCGTTCTGTCTCCAATAATTGCTTTGAAAGTTATTACCACCTTGGTTGGGCCTCTAAAATGAGTTTATATTGTACTCTCCAACTGATGCATGTTGATAGTAAACATGACATTCTGGAAAGGGGAGATGGTATATGGATAATGTAGATAGATGATGGTCGTTGAACAAAATAGAAGTGTATCAAAACCAAATTATCCCTCAATAAGTAAAGGATGAGTAGGGTATCGTTTCACTTTTAAGTGTATGTTTATATGAAGGACAGGACTGGAAAAGGGGTTTGAGGGATTAAAAACTATAATTATAGATTTTGTAGATTCTAATGCTAAACTAAACTAAACTAACTAAACTATTGAGAATTTATAAGAGAGGGAATTCAAGAGATTAGAATCCACCAATACTTTTGATCTATGACCTTATGTTTCATTGTTGTTCTCACGAGTAGACTACAATTAGGAAATCGAACGAGTGTCGATGCCCTCTTGGACAAAACATCGTTAACGAATAACTCTACTTAAGGTTGTTCCTATGTTCATGTTACTAGTATCTTCTTTCCTTTTATATGAGCTTGGGCAACTATTCAATGAATCACCATCTAAGACAAACACAAGGAATACTTCTCTTACTCTAAAACATTACACAACTAGAAGAAAAGTAGAGAATAATAGTATAATATTCAATTACAATAAATAAAACCCTATTCTAGCATTATATTCAATTGCAATAAATAAAAGCATGTATCTAGCAAATATTCAATTGTAATAAATAAAACCCTAAATTAGCATGATATTCGATTGCAATAAATAAAAACCTTAATCTATACTTCCATCCCCTGGTCTGGGCAAATGAACTAATAACTAAAAACATAAAGAACTAACCTGATCGAAGAACACCAAGAACCAAAAGAATCAACAAACTCTAAGCACCGGCTTTATCTCCTCCCTTGAAGGAGAAGATTAGCCTTCCATAAAGAAGGAAGAACACGAAGAACGAGAAGAAGAAGAGTCGAAGAACATAAGACTAGAAAGTCTAATTTATTAAGACTCAGCTAGTTAAAATTGAATCTTTTATTATTAATCTCTCTCTGCCTCAAGTTTTGGAGACAAGAGTATAAGTGAATTGGCAAATTATATGAGGCACTTAGGTCCTCTATTTATAGGGGTTACAATGAGTTCTAGAAGCATTCCAAACCGTCATTTGTTTCCTAATACAAATCAACTTCTTTTAGAGTCCAAATTCGTCTCCAAAACTGAGAAGGAATTGGCTACAGTGTCGTTTCATGTGTCTGGACTCATGATCCATGCGTCCCAGATGTGAGAATTGAGTCTGGACTCACAATCCATGAGCCTCAGATGCGTAAGTCTATTTTGTCTCTTCTGCTCTATCCTTCTATCCTCTTTTGCGGGCTTTGGTCCAAGCAACAAATCATTTGGCCTTGGGCTTCCAAATAGGCTTTAAAATAGGTCCAAGTTGCATCTTTAATAGTTTCAATTCCTTGGCCTTCTCCATGATTGTGCACGGGCTTCCCATGTGATCCTTAATGCTCTGAATTGCTCCGTTTTACCCCTTTTTCTCTAATATTCCACAAAACTCCGTCTTTCACCTGTAAAATCATAAAACATAACTTACAAACACTATTAGTCCACTAAGATGGCTAAACAAGAGGCATAATAGAGGGGTAAATTGCACTTTTTGAGCACTTATCACCCCCTCACATATATATAGGCTCCAGACCCTTCACGTGAAGACCAAATATTAAAAGGTTTTGTTTCATTCAATTGTTAAGATCAAAGCTACAAAGTTTTGTCTTATTATAATTTGTTTTGTCATTTTATGTTTTGAATTAGTACGTGTCTTTTCCTTTTGCAAGGTGGCACAAAATGTTTACCATCACTTGCCACCTGCCTATGTTGACTCGTCATGCTTTTTGGCCTCGCAGAGTGGGTCCACGTGGTGTGTCCAGTGGCGACGCCAATTTTGGCAGTTTTACAACTTTCTGTCTTTGCGTAGAGTTTGTCACCTTGGTTGCTCTGGCAGTTCACTAGCCGACGTCGGCGTCCAAGTTTGAAAGATGTGAGCTTCGGAAGTTTGCTGCTTCTTTACATGTGGATCCGTTCCGCACTAGTTTTGTTCCTTTGGAAACTTCGGCTCTAGTCAGGCTTTGTTGGGCTTCACTGGGGTTGAGTGGGAAGTCTTCAAGAATTCCAGTATTCCCGTACTTCAATGCATGTTTTATTATCATATTCACGTTAACTGCGGAAACCTACAAAAGTACGAAAATATAATTATTAAATGATTATTAAACACATAATTGACCAAAATGCTATGTCTCTAGGGGTTTAATATTATGGTTTTGGGTGCTTATCAGCAACCAACCTTTGCTCCTTTCTCTTGCAAAAGCGACATATTTCTTCACATATTTAACTCCAAGACCTAAAATACACAAAAGCACGTAAATAGTACTAACTCTTATTTATTATAAGCATAATTGGTCTAAATATAATATTATTAAGGAGGTTTTAACTACAGTTTTGGGCTCTTATCAAACCACCCCCAAACAGCATTTTGCTTGTCCTCAAGCAAATATGAGAAATTAAAATAAGTGACCAAAAATGGAGTTCTAACTAATCTCGTTTCGCCAAGTGCGATTGCATTGACCATATGCAATAAGACCTTAAACCACTAGAAATTCCCTAGTAGACGAGTTATAGCCTCGTGAGAGTTTTCCAGAGAAGGTACTCACAAACTTCATCTATACTACAACGATTAAAAATAAAATTATTATTTCCTTCTTTATACTCAGATATCTATATATCTCACTAGCAATGAATACAGAATAATTAATTTGAAACCTAAGGTAATACGTGCATAATAATCAATCATCTACGGATAAATATATATATAATGAACTATGCTATGAAATGCAATAACAGGTCCATTTCTGAAACTCTGGAATAACGTCCTTAAGTAGGTCCTCACAAATATGCCAAGACAAAAACACTCTGATTTTTCCACTCAAGTTTTGCTTACTCCAGTGCGCAGTGGGAACATTTTTCCTTACAAACTCAATGACGTATAAGGAAGTCGAAGTCGATCAAATACATCTACCACTTACTATCACACTAACCTATTCCTAATTGAGCTAGAGGTCTTTATTAGGTGTTGCGGGGATTAGGTGATGGTTTAAGAAGGAAGGAAATGGATATTAAAAAGGACAAGTCTGAGATAATAGGGTCTTCAAAATATGTAACTAGAGAAAACTTTGTTCTAACTTTGCTTCTACACTTTGTTTCCATCCTTACCCATTTTTTTTTCTTTTTCTTTTAGTTTTTGACTCCTTTGATTCTATTTTTTGAGTTCTAACTTTTTTTTTTTTTTATTTTTTTTCTTTTTTTTGGATGGAAACTTTATTTTCTTTTCTTATTTGAAGCAATTAACAAATTCTTGGTTTTCCACAGGTCTTTCTCTTTTCTTTTCTTCATTTCATCTCTATTCTCATACTCATTCCAAAATGGGTAGTCTGATTTTTATTTTGTTTTGTTTCTTATAAAATGGTAAAGGATTTGTAGTTTATGAAAAGGCTAAAGAAAGGCTCAGAGGGGCGACTAGCGGAAAATAATTTCATATAGGTTTGAATTTCTATATAGTAATTAAGTGGACATGTGATTTCTCTATTCGGAATTTACTTCTCCCTTGTGTTACTACTCAAATATTTCACTCATAAGGCTTTTAGGCTATATTCTCACAGGATTTGTAGAATAAGTACTCTAGCCTAGATTTCAGAAACTTACTGTCAATACAAATATAGATGTTCATGCAATATATTTATGGAAAGATGCAATGACTATTACCTACATATTAAGCTCAGTTTCTAAAAACTATTCTAATTTAAAAGCTAAAGTGAAACTTCTAGACTACTATCATCACAGAAAAAGAAACAATACCAATATTCCTAAGTGCATAGTATAAATACTTTTTATTTTTTTTATTTTTTTTACTAGAAAACAAAATGCATCCTAATAGGTGCCTTAAATTACGCGTGTTTCTATGCCACCCCCAAACAAAAACATGCTTTGTCCTCAAAGTATAGAAATAAGAAGGATAGAAAATACCATAGAAACATGTGAAAATTTTAGAACACCTGCAAAACAAATTTAGAATATACTAATATAGGTAAAGAAAAACAGACGCAACTCTATATGAGTTTCACTGTTTATGGGAATAACAAAAATTAAATTGCTTGGGACATAAGCAAACACTAACAAAAAATAAAACTTACCTCATATCTAACATTTAAACGTTGTCCTCCTCTTCTATAAAGAAGTGAGGTTCCTTTGCATCCTGCCAAGCCATCATAATTTTCCAAGCCTCACGCCATTTATCATTTACCTTTGCTAATTTGTTAAGTGCCACTTGGTCGGATGGGGTGTAAGGTGCAATCCAATTAGGTTATAGCCTCCACCCCGTCCAAATCATCGCACGGAAAAAGCGTATAATACAATTGGTGGGTCTCACAATGTCAACCCCAACCAAATCTGTGAAACGGGTATAGAACTCAGGAAAGAAAAATATCATTATGTGGCAAATTAAGATAGGCATAAGAAGGTACTTATGCTTCATACTATGGGCTCGTGCTAAACTAGACACTAAGGTCTGGGGAAGGTCATAGAGCATATGTCCCTCAGCTAAAGCAAAGAAGACGTCACAAGTGGCGTTATTCGCAGAAGAAAAACGTCATTCCCCTAAGATATTCAGCATGATAAAGAACATAATAGTGTCCATGTTAAGGGACAAGCTACCAAGAGCTACGTTATATTACCCTTGCTCCTCTACACGAAAAATCCCCGCCCCATAGGTCTCATGCAAATACTCAAAGTTGTAGATGTACATATTATCAGCCATATAACCCCATGAGTTTTGGGCAGCAGACATAGAAAGTCCAATAGCAAAGGCCAACAAAAACTTGCTTAAATCCATTGTTATAACATCAATGGTGACATAGAACACTTGTTCTCCATCCGGTCGATAAAAGAACTTATAATGATCATAGAAATAAGCAGTAAGTGTAGGAGAATAAGTTTCATCAACACTTACCATTAGAGGCTACCATCCTGACTACACAATCAAGTCGCGAAACCAATACCCATATGTGTCACTCTCGAGCAATTCTTCAAAGGACTGCTCCAGTATGATTTGAGAAGATTTCATAGCAAACCAATACACTACTGAACTCCTGGAAGTGAGTGCGGAAAACCCCAGAAAAAATAACTGGAGGTATGTTGAGATCAGGGCGCGTGCATGCTCAGAATACCCTATAAAAGAGGGCGAGCGTGCTCAATTCTGACAAAAGAAAATTCTGCGATCCAGAACCTTGGGTGCGAGCGCGCTCTGTTATAAGGCAAGAGAGAGGGCGTGCGCACTCTGAGTACTATTTATGGTATGAATTGAGAGGTGAAATTGAGAGGTGTGGTGTGAAGTATATGGTGTGCCATGTATTTATAGTGCACTAGTTTCTTAAACAAAGGTCCTCAAGGTTCCCTAATTGATAAGGAAAGAGATAGAATAAGAAAAGGCTTCTAAAAATCAAAATAGAAATAGCTAAAAGCGCATGCTCAGTAGCAATTGTATATGGTTTTAATAGCCTATCAAAATAGCAATCTCAATGCCTTTAACCCTTGAGGTTGCACCAAACAACAGTAGCTAATTCTAGCTACACCACATTAGCAGCATGCTCATATATAAACTATATTCTTCCAACCTTGCAATATTAACTTCCAAAAACATATGGATAGGATAAATACAATGCTAAACAAATAATGTCACCCCCAAACAAGTCAGAAATATGAGATTCATGAAAAATAGATAGCATTCTTGGACAAAAAATTAATTAACTTGAAATTCAAATAACAACCAAATACATAATCCAATATTAACTACTTAACTAAACAACTCGGAATAAAAATTCTACTAAAATAGGGAAAAAAAAAATTCTTAAAAACAACAACACAACTAAAGAACTAGCCACGAGATGAGGAAGGGACAGAGTCATCCGTCCTACGCCTATGACACTCATGCCTTCCAGAGTCAGCAGCAGAATAACCATCATGAGGTGGCAGGCGTAGTAGAACTTCTACTTGAAATGTGCGATGTTGCTCCATAAAGACATTCATGGCTTCCTAACGCTCATTATTACTTTGGACGAGAGTCTCCACGTTCGTCTGGAAGTTTGCTTTGCTACAGACAATAGTACCTTGCCTAGTCTGAATAGCCTCACAAAGGTCTTGCAGAGAACGTTCACCTGTACGAATCGTCTCATAGTCGTTATAGAGAGTTCGCATGCCACGATGAAGTAATGAGACACGGGCTATACCCGTAGTAGCCCTTTCCAAAGTGTCTGCATTAAAACATGTTGTGTCTTCCTCATCTTCCTCATCCGATACCATCTCAACACCCAAAACCTCAGGCAAATGCAAATCCTTCTGAATGCATTCCCGATAAATACGTGCATTTTCATACAACTTTAACTTAACCTGACCAGTCTTTGGAACACATCCCCAATACAACATAACCTTCGTAATCAATGTAGGGAAGGTTGCGGTCAATTTTACCAAATGCTCTAATCTCATTTAACAAAAAGTCAAGGATGCAAAACCTATACCTCTTTTCCTGAAGGGTCCAGAGAATGTGCAGACAACTCAAATTGATGTCACTTATCTTCGTGGTGGCAATAACATTCCTACCAACCCACTGAGCCACAGCCAGCTGGTTTCATCTCAGAGACGTCTAACGAACACAATGCAAACTAGGGTTGTACAGTCCTTCCAATAAAGTCTCCATCATCAAATGACCGATTCTACCAAACTGAGATTCCTGCATTATGACTACGATATCTCTCTGCTCAATGCCAGTAATCTCAGACAACACTACTATAGTCAATTCCTTCCGACTACCATTCACCTTTACAAAAATCCTACGACCATCAATCTTCCTCTTCTTATAAAAATCAAACACTAAATCAGTGTGATAAAAATCATCCCTAGAATACCACAACCCATTTCACTTCCTAATACACATTTCAGTACCGAAAAAGGGTGAAAATTGTTGAGCAGTAAAAATTTGTTCTGAAAGAATCTTTGGGGTTTGAGGAGCCATTTAGTTTTGGATTTCGAAATTGTGGTGATTGTAAGGTGGGGAATAGTGATTGAATCACTCAATCAAAATTTGATAAGGGTTTGTTTGGAGGTTAAGGTGCGGCCGCGCTCAAGTTTATCTGGCACAAGGGGTGTGTGCGCTCAAGTTTTTTCTTTGATCAGGAATGGGGGCGAGGAAGGAAAAAGAACGCGAGTTTTTTTTTTTTTAGGGAGTCACGTGCCCCGTGACCGCATAAGGTTTAAATTGTTTGGGCCCAAGCCCAAAACAAATCCATAATACCCAGCCTGTCCTATGCCTCGTAAAACTTAAAACTAAAATCCCCGATTTGTTAACGGTCCGATTTTTGCGAATGAGCTATGAAAACGATCAGCAGAGAAAGTACAATCCAATGATCTATAAAAAAAAAACTCAAATCTAGCCGTGGATGACATATTATTAAGATGAAAAATGCCTCGAAACACATGAATGAAATAAGTTTTATGATCAAAAGAAATTTATATTCATAGATAGTATCAACCCGAATCAAAGTACGACTAAACGGCATAACCAACAAGAATAGGAAGTTGAGCTATCAAGAATGGAAAGACCAGACTCCCCACCCCCAAACAAATTTTTGAAAATAGGATTTAGAAAATTTGTTTAAAAACGTGGGTCTTTTAAAGTCAGATTCGAGACTTGCTAGATTACTATTTATCAAATTTTAAATTTTTTATTTTTTATGAATAAGGTTTAATATAAAGGAAAACAATAAAATAATAAAGACATAATTCACTCCATAAAGAAACATGACTCAAAAACTGAGAAAACATGCAAGAGTGGAAAACATGAATTACGTTAAACGTGGACTTAGGATCCGGTACTTACAGCCACACTCCAAAGGGAGGGCCCGTTTACCTTAATGGTGCACTTACCAATATATGGAAATGAAAGAAAGTACACCAAACATCAAAGGTCAATCCTCATAGACAGGGTCATGTAAAAGGACATCCTCCACATCTGGGGACATTAACTCGTGAAAATATTTTAAACGTTGGCCATTAACTTGAAAGGTACTATTGTTTTTGGGATTTACCATGGTGATTGCCCCGTAAGGGGTGACTTCAGCAACCAGAAAAGGACCAGACCAACGGGTTTGTAATTTCCCTAGGAAAATATGCAAACAAAAGTTGTAAAGCAAAACCTTTTGACCAACTTCAAACTCTTTTCGTAAAATCTGTTTATCATGAATATGTTTCATGTTAGCTTTATAATCCTTCGCGAGATCATAAGAATCTCTATGGATTTCTTCAAGCTCATTTAATTGCAATTTGTGCTTAACACCTGCGTCATCAATATTGAAGTTCAGGCTTTGTATAGGCCATATAGCACGGTCCTCCAATTCAATGGGCAAGTGACAAGGTTTTCCAAACACAAGTCTAAAGGGAGACATTCCTATAGGAGTTTTAAAAGTTGTCCGATACGCCCATAAGGCATCTGTTAGACATTTAGACCAATCTTTCCGATCAGAATTGACTGTTGTTTCTAATATTTTTTTAATTTCCCTATTAGAGACTTCTACTTGGCCACTAGTTTGTGGATGATAATGAGTTGCCACCTTATGGGTAACTCCGTACTTCTTAACTAAATAAGCAACAACTTTATTTAAAGACATCATATTACGTTTAGTGATACGCCCAAGTTGTTGGCAACGAATACATGTTTTGCAATGAACTTGGGCATCTTTAAAAAGGGTAAGCCAATAAAAACCACATTGAAGAATTTTAGATGCCATTTTCATACCACTAAAATGGCCACCACACTCTTTGTCATGGCGGAAGGATAAAACCTCACTATATTCCCACTGGGGAATATAACGATGAATAATCTGATCCGCCCAATACTTAAAAAGGTAGGGCTCATCCCAGTAGTATAGCTTAACTTTAGCCAAAAAAAATTTACGTTCATTTTTTGACCAAACATCAGGAATAATATCATAAGCTAAATAATTCACAATGTCGGCATACCAAGGTGCAAAAAAAATAGAATAAAGATGCTCATCAGGAAAAGAATTAGGTATGGACTCAGAATCACTATAACTGTCATTTGTTAGTCTAGATAAGTGATCGACAACTACATTTTCGACCCCTTGTTTATCCTTAATTTCTAAGGTAAACTCTTGCAGGAGAAAGATCCATCAGATCAATGTCTGTTTAGCATCCTTCTTGGCGAGAAGGTACCTAAGAGCTGCATGGTCAGTGTAGACTAAGGTCTTTGAACCAACCAAATAAGGACGGAACTTATCGAAAGCATAAACTACAGCTAAAAATTCCTTTTCTGTAGTAGTGTAATTTCTTTGAGCATCATTTAAAGTTTTACTAGCATAAAAAATAACGGTGGACTTATCATCTAGTTTCTGGCCTAACACAGCACCAACATCATAATCGCTAGCGTCACACATAAGCTTGAAAGGTTTAGACCAATCGAGAGGCTGTATAATCGGTGCAGACGTTAAAGTGGCTTTTAAAGTTTCAAAAGCCTGTTTGCAATCATAATTGAAATCAAATATGACATCTTTTAAAAGCAGATTAGTTAAAGACCTAGCTAATTTTGAAAAATCCTTGATAAAATGCCTATAGAAACCTGCATGGCCTAAAAAGGCTCTAATGTCACGGATAGTCCGTGGTATAGGTAGAAATGCTATTTTATCTAATTTGGCCTTATCTACTTCTATGCCATCGCTAGATACAATATACCTAACACTATTCCTCTTTTTACCATAAAATGATATTTTCCCAATTTAAAACCAGATTCTTCTCCTCGCACCGTGTCAGCACTTTGGAAAGGCTAGACAGGCATTCACTGAAAGAGTCTCCATATAGAGAAAAGTGATCCATGAAAATTTCCATGAAGTGCTCCACCATGCCACTAAACATATGAAGCATACACCGCTAGAAGGTACCAGTAGCATTACAAAGGCCGGAAGGCATTCATTTATAGGCATATGTTCCAAAAGGACATGTGAAGGTAGTCTTGTTTTGGTCGTCAGGATCAATAATGATCTGAAAATAGCCAGAGTAGCTATCTAAAAAATAATAATAAGCATGACCAGCTAGACGTTCGAGCATCTGATCTATAAAAGGTAAAGGAAAGTGATCCTTCTGTGTCATGGCATTTAAGCGTCTATAGTCAATACAGATCCTCCATTTCATAGGACCTCGTGTGGAAACATATTCACCCCCAGCATTACACACAATGGTAACCCCTGATTTTTTAGGAACTACGTGAATGGGGCTTACCCATTCGCTATCGGAGATGGGATATATGATACCCACACCGAGTAACCGTAAGACTTCTTCCTTGACCACCTCTTTCATGGCAGGGTTCAAGTGACGCTGAGGTTCGCGTGAAGTCTTCGCATTATCTTCTAAATGTATGCAATGTGTGCATACACTAGGGTCAATCCCCTTAATGTCGTCTAGGGACCAACCGATCGCGCAACAATGTTCCCTAATCACCCTAATCAAATATGCCTCTTCATCAGCAGACAACTGAGAAGATATGATCACTAGATGACTACCATCCGATCAAGCTGGATATATTTCAACTCAGCAGGAAGTGGTTTAAGCACAGGGGTGGGAGGAATGGGTAGAAATGTTTCTGGAGGGTCTTCGTCTTGAGTAGTAAAAACTATTTAGGTAAGAGGTCTTCAAACTCAGAAGATGGAGCTACAGAAGGATCTAAGATAGGAGTAAACTCGAAAAGGGCGCTGACTTCCTCTACGTAGGAGTTGTCATCGAAGTCGGAACTTCCGAAGGAAAGGAATAGGTGCATCTAATTCTCTGGAAATGTGTTGTTAAAATAATCTTGAGTTAAGCTCTTGATCATGCTAACTTCTCCATCGATAGTCGTATCGAGTAACTATTGCATCATTTTGAAAATATTTACCTCAACAGAAAAATGGCCAAAGGACATGGACATCGAACTATCGCGGCAGTTTATGAGAGCATTGGTAGTTGCCAAGAATGGACGCCCTAAGATGATAGGAACAGAGTTGTTAGCGACTTCTGTGTCGAGGATAACGAAGTCGGCTGGGTAGTAAAAATCTTGAACTTTAACCAGCATGTTTTCAGCCACCCCTTTAGGATACTTAATAGAACGATCAGCTAATTACAACGTTATTTCAGTTGGTTGCATCTCTTTTAGGCCTATTTGTTTATATAGATAATAAGGGAGTAAGTTAACACTCGCCCCCAGGTCTAATAGAACAGTTGTTGTGTGGGTATCCCCTATATTTAGCATATGGATCAATAGGAGTTTTAACCTTGGCCGCTTTCCTCTTAGGTTGTGGTTTAACTAGTATAGGGGTAGGATCTTCAATTTCTATTTCGGTATCTAGTAAATTTTCATTTCCATTGACCACTGGTGGTGTATCAATGACCATAGTTATGGTGTTATCAACCACTCTGCCAGAACGGAGAGTGGTGACGGCATTTAACTCACCTACATTTAAATTTCTATTACTAGTATTACCGATTACTTCGAAAGCTGTGTTTGGCATTTTAGGATTAGGTATAGCTTGAACTGAAAACACACCTTTTGGTTGGGCTTTCTCTTAGGTTAACTATTATATGGATTGTTGAATCTGTTGTTAAACTTGCATGTAGGCATCAAAACGATCCGATTGTGGATGTGTAGTGGTCACAGGTGGTTGATAAGAACCCAAAACTGTAGTTTTAACCCCTTAATAATCATACTTTTAGACTAATTATGTGAGTAATAAATAAGAGTTAACACTGATTACGTATTTTTATGTATTACAGGCAGTAAAGTCAATTATGTGCAGAAATGTGCTACTTTGGCGAGATAAAGGAGCAAGGATTGGTTGTTAAGAAGTTCTATGATAAAGGCCAAGATTCAAGGAGACAAAGCCTTTGTAAAGCCCGGTCAAACGCTGAAAAGTCAACACGGGCAGAAATAGTGCACAAGTCGGCAGAACTTTCGAAGACCATATCTTTGGACTCAGACCTCGGAATTGGGCCTACCTTATGCCAAAACGACCGGCTCAGAAAGAGCTTTCCAATGGTCCAAGCCTTGGCAAAATCAGACGAGTAGGAGTGGATGAAAAGTCTGTTGAAGTCAAATCCAGCTGAAGAGCCTTTTGCGGACTAAAAGAATTGGGTTTTGGGCCTGATTTTCCGGCCCAAAACATGGCTCCAAGCCCATACACGATTTTTGGATCTGAAGCATATAAAAACAAAAGTTTAGCTCTTTGTAAGGGGTAGCTAATTAGACCTAAAACATAGATAATTCTAGATCTAGTTTTAATTGTTTTTAATTAAGTTTAGTTTCATTTCATTCCTTGTTTTAGATTAAACTTTGAAAATATTATTATTGCTTGATTAGATAAATAAAATAGTAGATTCTTGTTCATTTTGATTTTTGTCATTTACAATTGTTTAGATCTAAATTCCTTTATTACTTGTTATTCATTTCCTATTTATTACCTGAGATTTCAATTATTGTTTAGTAAAATTGCATAAGATAGAAGTTTTATATGATGTCTAGTTTTAATTCAATGGGAAATGATAGTAGTATGACTCAAGGCTAAACCTCCATTAGAGGGGGTTGAAGAAGCCTTGATGAAGCTTGATCCTTGTTAACTTAGAAATCATCGTGAGAGTTTATTCCACTCTAGAAGGTCGTTGATTCGCCATGAGAATGGGTGGACGACCTCACATGCTAGTTATTGATTGGTAGAGATGCCATGTATAATTAGGGATTAGAATTACTATTTTGATATGCGAAGCATTCAATTTGGATCACGACGAGTCTTTGTTAGTTGATTAAGTCGAGTTAAGGTGGATTCAATTCCCTTTAATTCTTTATCTAGATTCAAACCCTTAGCATTCTATCATTTCGTTATTTGTAACTTGTTAATTGAATTCACCTTGTAGTATAGAATTCCCCTCGTAAATCTCTCATTAGACTTTGGACTGATTAGTTGACACGAAACTATCGCATGCTAAAGAACTAGGAGTGGAACGAATCATTTACTCCCCTATATCTCAATAGGATTGAGAGTAAAATTATCTTTGATAAAAGCAGTAACAAAGCAGTTTTAGTTTTACTTTCGTTTCGAGTTTCATCGCTTTATTCATTAGTTGAATTATTCATTATACGATTATCAAATGGCAATGCCATCTTAGTTAAACTTTTAGCATTGGTTTCATAGTATAATTAGTCATTTTTAAGTCCCATTAAACCCACCCACCCTTGTTTGATTCATACTGTGGTTGTCCGTTTCAGCACTTAAATTTTCCTCGCAAAAATACACGGAGCGCACTTGCGCCCAAATAGAGCGCTACCTGCGCTCAAACGGCTGGAAATTCATTTTTGTACGGAGCGCACCTGCGCCCAGACAGAGCGCCACCTGCTCTCAAAACACTGGACATCGGACAAGTCCCGAAAGCACCTTCAAAACGAAGCCACACCTGCGCCAAGACTGAACTCCGAAGTTGTCTGGCGCATTTGTGCCCAAACAGCAGGCGCACTGCCCTCTGCTGAAATTGCCCGATTTCCTCAGGTTTGTTTCAAACTTTCCATTTCTTCAAGTTTTTAGTGTTCTAACTTGTTATACACACTGAGCACGCGTAAACAAGACGCTATTCGTAAGCGAAGCAAGGAGGCATTCAGGTACTCTTTTCTTCCACACCTCACATCTCTAGTTAGAGGTTTATACTAGTATATCAAGATTGTTTGGAGTGTTGTCGTGTTTAGACTTACCCTTGCATGAAATTGAGGTCTGGTCGGAGAAAAACACGGAACGTAATTAACCGTCAACGTCAACAAACACGTCTATCTAGTATACCAATCACTACACCTCTAGCTACTATTCCACACACCACACCTGAAATAATGGCTGAAGAAAGAGAGACTCCTCTCTTCGACTTTTACAAAGCCTTAAGCGATAGCCTTAAATCTTGCATCGTTCTAGCAGACCCAGTGGGGGATTTTCGAATCCCCCCAAACATATTTAATTTGTTACCCGTTTTTCATGGTTTAGACCATGAAAAACCTTATCGGCTACATCGTAGGGATTGAACAAGTCCTTACAACATTCCACCATCCTACGGTTGGTGTGGAACAAATTAAACTGAGGGTATTTCCCTTCACCTTAGCCGATAAGGCGCGTCTTGGTTAACTGCCCAAGCGCCTAATTCTGTGGGACTCGTGGGCTAAACTTGTTCAGCTGTTTATGGAACATTTTTACCCACCCCTAAAGACGGATGAGATGCTTTCCAAGATTCATTTCTTTTGACAAAATCCTCATGAATCATTTTCAGAGGCTTGGAATCGTTTCACCGATCTCCTTATAGAGTGTCCACATATTAACCTAGCGAAAGACACGTTAGTTCGTGCCTTTTTCAAAGGACTTCTACACCACCATAAAGAAGTCCTTGACATAATGAATGGGGGTAGTTTCCTAAGTAAAGGAGCCTCGGAGGCTTACAAATTTTTAGAAGATCAAACTAAGCGCAATAATAATTGGGGTAGTGATGATATCCTCCGCTCTGCTAGTTCTTCTTCAACAGTTAAGGCAGCCGGTATGTTTGAGATGAAACCCGATCCAGAACTTAAAAATTTAATCGAATCTCTAACTAAAAAGGTAGAGGCTATTTCTGTTCAACAAAAGTCTATCCCCGTCATGAATGTCAACTCCAACCCATGTAATTTCTGTTTGAGTCCTGAGCACTCTGACTCCTATTGTCCTCTTGCCTATGAACAACAACAATCAGAGCAAGATAATGTTTGCTCCATTAATAGCTATCATATTCCTAATGCCCCATGGAGACAAAATCCCAACTTTAGTTGGCGAAACAATCAACAAGTTACACCTCCAGGGTTTAATAACCAAAATGTTAGGCAAGCAAACAATTATAACCAAGCTCCACCTAGGCAAGGACAAGGACAAGGTCAGGGGATTTATAATAATTATAACAACCAAGCGCAACCACGACAAGGTCAAGCACAAGGTCAAGGTAATTATAATAGTTATAATACCAATAGAGGTAACGCTCGTTAGCAATAATAACTATCACAACCATGCCATAAATAATCAACGTGAGATAGTTCCAAATTTGACTACTACACCTACACAACCGGATCGTGATCGACGCCTTTATACAAAGTTACCCAACAACTTTTCCAATCAATGACTCAATCGAACCAACAGATCTTACAATCCATAAATCGGGGCATACAACAGTTAGCCCAAGAGAAAGCCCAACCAAAAGGCGTGATTTCCGTGCCAAGCCGATACCAAACCCTAAAACAAAGAAACACGGCCTTTGAGGTAAACGGTAATACTAGTAATGAAACTACAATCGTAGGTGAGCTAAATGCCATCACCACTCTCCGCTTCGGTAAAGTGGTTGATAACAAAGTAACTATGCCTATAGTTACCCCACCAGTAGTCCCTACACCGGATATCGAACTAGTTACCGAAATAGAAACTGAAGAGCCTACCACTGTAGAGGTACCAGTTAAACCACAACTTAAGAAACAGATACCCAAGGTTAGACATCCAGTTGAGCCATACGCTAAATATAGAGAGAAACCACCGTTTCCCCAGAAATTAGCCATGCTAACCAGGGATACAAACTTTAAGGAGATTAGGAACGTTTTCAAAAATCTAACGATAAACCTTCCTTTTCTCGAAGCTATTAAAAAGCTACCAAACCACGCTAAGTTTTCTTAAGGAGTTGTGCACTACTAGGCATAAGACCAACATACCTAAAGACGCCTTTCTAACCTGAATGTTCCCAACTTTATCGAAAAATAATGGAATTTTTAAGTATAAGGACCACGGTCGCCCCATCAGAAAATGCACCTTGGGAGATTCCCACACGACGAATCGCTTTATTAGACACGGGGCGAAAGTGTTAACTTACTCCCGCTTTTATTTGTATAAACAAATAGGTCTACGAGGAAATGCAACCTATAGAAATGACGTTGCGCTTAGCGCCGCAGTCTATAAAGTATCCTAAGGGTGTAATGGAAAACGTGCTTGTTAAGGTTCAGGATTTCTACTATCCTGCAAATTTTGTTATCCTCAATACAGAAGTCGCTAACGACTTGCATCCGATCATCTTAGGGCGCCCTTCTTGGCAACCGCCAACGCTTTATAAATTGCCGTGATGGTAAGATGTCCTTATCTTTTGGCCATCTTTTTGTTGAGATAAATGTTTTTAAAATGATGAAACAGTTACCAGAATCGTCTATAGATGGGGAGGTTAGCATGATCGAGAGCTTAGCTCAAGATTATTTTAACAACACATTTCCCGAAAACTATATGTATAAATTATTTTCTTTTGGAACTTCAGATTTTGTAAATGACTCCTACTTATAGGAAGTCAACACCATCCTTGAGTCCACACCAATTGTAGACCCTTCGGTTGCTCCATATACTGAGTATGAAGACTTGCTACCTAAGCAAGTATTCATTACACAAGATGAGGACCCTGATGAAACATCTATTGACATTCCTTCCACCCCGGTGATTAAACCTCTTCCCCCGGAGTTAAAATATATTCACACTACACCATAACAGGCTATTTGCAACGGCAAAAAACCGTTGCGAATAATTTTCGCAACGCTTTTTAAGCGTTGCAAATAGGGCGTCGGTAAAGTGTTGGAAATATTTGCAACGGTTTTGCCGTTACCAAACCAAATTTTCCAACGGTTATTAACCGTTACCAAAGTGACAATTACTAACGGTTAAAAGCGTTGCAAACCAAATTTTCCAACGGTTATTAACCGTTGCAAAGTGACAATTACTAACGGTTCAAAAGCGTTGCAAAGCAAGGGGAGCGTTGCAAACCAAATTTTCCAACGGTTATTAACCGTTGCAAAGTGACAATTACTAATAGTTAAAAAGCGTTGCAAAGTTTGCAACGCTTTTAACCGCTAGTAATTGTCACAATCGGCAAAAACAATCAACGAATCGAAATAAAACATTTGTTTTCAACTAGTAAGAATAAATTTCATTTAGTTATAAAATGTGACAAAGTTACATTATAGACCTCCACATAGTATGGCACTAAGTTACGAGACTCTAATATCTGATCTACAGGGACTACAACACCAATACATTACATAACAATGAAATTCTACTTAAAACAAAGTCTTGGAACCTCAACTCTTTCAAAGTTGCCGCGACCCCTTGAGATAGAAGCCACAACGAAATAAAACTAGAACTCTATCCAATCAAAATAACCAAAAAGTTTACTCACAAGAGCGTTGGCATTTAGCTATGCGATCAAGTGCAAGCTTTTCCTTTTGTTCTTTTTTGATAATATTTCTTCATTATCATCTGCTGCAGTTAGAAGCGGCCTCGAAAAATGACCACACGCTCCAATTGTATATTGTTGATTGTGGAAGCAAACTACATTCAAACACCGAACTAGCGGACCTAAAAGTGGATCACCCAAACCCGAAGTCCGGAGAGTTTAGCAAATGCGGTCTGAACTCTAAAGAACAAACTCTACGCATTCCCGTAAGGAAATTACGTCGAGGGGACTAACAGGTGGGGTTCTAAATGTCGAGGTAAATGACCTGCCAGAAGAAGGCGTTGACAAATTTTAATGATCAATAATAGATCGTAACACCGATCAAAAAGATGCAGAAAATCATGTAGTTGATGACGATGAATCGAGAACCAAGATCACATCAAAGAACCTTTGGTATAATCTAGTTCAATGCAACCAAAATTAAATACCTGCATTCATGTCAAACCAAGAAGATGATCGTGCTAGTCCAAAGAAGATTAGGGGAAGGAGATGAAATGGTGGGATCGCCTCAGCTAACATCGCTACCGCCAAATCGAAGTGTCCTCGCAATCACTTGTTCAATACCGATCATTGAGAGTATCGCCGCCAAGACCAGCTATCGAGGCGATGGGTCCTTTGCTAGAGTACACATGGCCAAGACACATTGAGAATACATCCCATTGTCAAGAGGTCTCTATCTCGAATAGCTAATGACCCCATTACTAGCATCGCCATTTATCATAATGCCGAATCGAATCTTTGAGACGAATCATCCGATAACGGAGACCCATGCATTATACCAGAGTAGCAAGAGGGATGCTTGTGGCCACCCTTCCATCACGACCCACGATGTACTATCACTACCAACCCTCAATACAGGACCAATTTGGGATGGAACCAACTTCCACCCTGCATGTATGTAATCGCCCGTGCCATTATACCCGCTGGGCCATTAATATTAGCCAAAGAAGGTAAGGAACTCAAGAGAGTTTGACTGTGGGCTTCCAATAAAGCAGCAAGAATGGACTTCGTGTGCTTATTGTGACCAAAAGCAAAGCATGCAAAAGCTGTCAAAAGAATGCACTTGAGCAATTAACAATTTATAGGTAAAAGTGTATACAACACTCGACAATTTTTCCTCGTCCACCGGATCCAAACAGGGTGTGAAAAATGTTATAATGGTACTTTTACGTGCATGAAGAATTAATTTCAAGCCAAAATTACCCACATCCCCTTAAAACTAAAAAGCAATGACTCCTTCATCCCTCTTATGAATTATTCATCCTTTTTCATGTAATAACATTACACTCATGAAAAGTGGCTCAAATTCACTTACCAACAAAAAGCTCTGCCCTAACCAATGGGCTTCCATCCAAAACAAAAGTCGGCAGACTTTTGACAATATTTAGCTTCGGCCCTAACCTTTTCATCGTCATCCGAAGTCTTTGTCCCCTCCAACATCTCCTCAAGGAATCGGATCCAATGTCAAGAATTATTTAGAATTATTACGCATGCGCCTAGGATGGTGTTGATCTTTTCATAAACTAGAGCTCACTTTTTTTATAGGTACCTAACTAGTCGAGACTTCATTTCATAGAGGCTAATGAACTACCATGATAAATGTCCATACACTGTTGATAAAGAAAGATCTTTGTGCAAAGATCATTTACATATTTAACAAGAATACCTTAAGTAAAAATGAAAATCATTCCCAAAGTTGACCGGACTAGAAGCAAAACATTACCATAGAGACAAAAAAAAAAGGCTTATTTAGTAATACCTTATCTAGAGCAAGGATCTTCGTCCATATGAAAACAAGAATTTGCCTCAATTCCATTGCTGATGTTTGTAGCAATTTTAGAACATATGGAAAGATTCCAACAGATAAAGCCTACAAGAACAAATAAAATTCCATAAGAAAACCTTAGGCCTACTATGTACTTTGGTACCATATTCGCCAGAGTCCAGGATCTGCCCATTACACATGTAATATTCATAAATTACATTAGATGCATAATCCATTCTCACGTAACATTCAAAAAACCACGAAAGTACAAATTTGTAATCAAATAATAAAAAGAACAACAGAGCAAATTACGGATCAACGTTCCCAAGGTCCCATGTCAAGAAATCTACCAAGAAGTACCCGATTATCTAAATCGATGGCATTGGCTAAGTAAAACCTGCAATAAATAATGCTAAAGTCTTAAAATGAAAGTACAGAAGATGAGGACAAGGCCTTTATCCTTCCTATTTCATATCATACTTGGGAACTACTATCTCTAAGTCCGAATATCGGCCTTGGTTCAACTCCTAGCTCGGCTAAACGCCGCCAACTCCTTACTTAGATTTCGGGGGTTAAGGTAGTTTACTTGTCGGGCCGATAAGTCGTAGCGAAACCTAAGATTATATGACTGATTAGATTACTAGTTTGTTTAACTGAGGTTCCCCGCCTAAGTCCCATATCTTAAAGACTATAACTCAACAACAAAGTCTGCCTTTACTTGGCTTCAAGTCCCATAAGAGAAGGAAGAATAGCTGGAAGTTAGAGAGTAGTTGCCTAGCTACAAACTCAAAAAGCCTGTATTTGGCTATTAGTCCCTATTATTCTTATTTTAAAGTACCATTAGAGCTCCTTTTCCCCGACAACAATGATCGGAGATCTTACTTTCTCAAGTCATACGTCTTTTGTTCAAATTAACGGTGTTCCGCTCTACTTATCATTATTTACTAGCCCCTTCACTTCAACTCATACTACTTTACTTCCAAATTATTCCCAAATCAAAGCTACTTGCTTATAAGAGCAAGGTGCATAGTCAGGCTTGTTAAAGCATGGAAAGGTATCCGTAAAGCACAAGAATGCTTGGCTATGAGATAGGCCCTCTCACACTAATCCTTACTAATACTAAGGATTGAAAGTAGCACAATCGGCTATAGGGCGTAACTCCGTGATCCACAAATAGCCGCGGGCAAGCACCTTTAACAAGCAAGTAGCTAGCTTCCACCTTACTTAACAAAGAAGCGAAAGCCTTCGCCTATAGCTTCTACTTCTACTTAGCAGCCCAAATAAAGTACTCCATTAACACACAAATACGCTCACGCTAGTACAAAAGTAAGTAAACAACCTGATCTGCTCCTTTGCCCATTCTTCGCATCTCGTTCTCCCTTTAGGTGGCATGAAAGGTTTGGAACAAAGAAATAGACCGCCTTGCTCTTAAAGGCAGCAAGTAAGTAAACCACCTTCTCATGTCTCCGGACCTTCTATGAACAGAGCTTTGAACTATAGCAAATAGCCTATTGGTTGAGCTTTGCTCTATGCTGGCTTAACTGTTCCTATGCCCGCTTGAACAGAAAGCCTAACGAGCAAATAAACCATTAGCCCGATCCACTTGTTGCCCGCTTGCTTTTCGACCTCGCCACGATCTACTTAGTTAGCATCCCAAATCAGCGTACCCTGCTTCCTTTAACAGGCTAGTACACAAGCTACTAAAGCTAGTAAGCTAGTATACTAGCATTTGCCCGATTGCTTTAACAGAGGGCTTACCTCCTGGTTCCCACCGTCTGTCCAAAACTATGGAACTCATCTAAAAAGTTGATTTGCTAGATCACGATTTGAAAGGCGGTACAGATGCTCATTGTAAAATCTAGATTTGCAGAAAAAATTGATTATTAGGATGAGTGGATGACTTTCTCTATGATGAGTATGCTTTTTAAGAAAGCAAATATATATATATATATATATATGGAACTAAAATTCTAGAACTAAAATGCTAGAATTTAAGAAGTTAGTAACTTAGTACACAAACTTGTAAGATATTAAGATGATTACCAAATGAAAGTGATAAAGTCATTTTGAAACTTCGCTTCGATTCTATCTCTTGAGCTACCTGCAGAATTTTCATTTGAATAAGAGCTTCTCGAAAAAAGATAACAAGAATAGCTTTTGGTAGATAACAACGGCACAAAGTTTACGTAAACTAATATAGCTTGGAACAAAATTAAGGGCTCGGACTTATTGACCTAAAAACAAATCTAAAAATCCAAAATGCAAAACGATATGATGTACACGAAGGACTAAACGAAACAAAAGAGTAAATGTCCAAATGCTGATGAGAGGGTACAAAACACGATCCCTAATTCAAAATAAATTTCAAAAAAAAAAAAAAAAAAAAAAAAAAATGGAAACTATCTTTGAGAATGTTGGCGAGGAAAAGCATATAGTATGAAAAAGAAAAAAATGAACAAAAATAGATCTAAACTATAGACCTTTTCAAAATTGATGGATGAGACTAGGGCAAGTCAAGGGATGTTGAAAAGCTCAAAATTGTATACTGGTGTGGAACCCTAAGACCTAGATCTTTGGTACAGGCTGGCTTACCAAAATGTTCTTCGAGATAAGAATCAAATTCCTGCCGGAATCAACAAACCCCAAAACAGAATTCAAATCTAGAGACCGACCAAATTTCTGAACAGTTGGAGAGAATAAAATTAAGCCGTCGTATAAATACTCTCCGTGTTGAGATAATTTGAGATTAGAATCAGTGGCGAGATGGAAATCGAGGTGGTAGTTACGGTTTTTGAGGGAGGTGAAGTATAGGGAGTGGGAGGATTTTAGAGAGCGAGGAGGAGAGAAAGAAATTTTCGTTTTTAACTCAATGATATTTCGTTTTTTTTCGTTTCGCTCTTTCGCGAAATTTTCAAAATTTTAATTTGTAACACTTCTCCAACGCTTTTTAAGCGTTGGCAATTAATTCCGGAAATTCAACCAAATAAAGTAACGCTTTACAATATTGCCAACGCTTATTTAGCGTTGGAAATTTACTAACGGTAAATAATCGTTGCAAATCAAAAAAGGTGCGTGTTGCAAATATCCTATTATGGTGTAGTGTACCTTCAAACATAGCTTCTCATAAGTCATACCAAACAACGTGTAACATTCATTCAATAAGCTCCTAACGACTTTCCTTGTATATATATATATATATATATAGAGAGAGAGAGAGAGAGAGAGAGAGAGAGCTCACACTCATGCTGCGTCTTCAAACCTTGATCCTTCACTCTACAGTTGTCGCCAATAGGAAGAGTTTTAAGTGGAACCTATAGCATACAACATCAAATTTCAGCACAAAATCCAACCTTGAACTGAAATAAAAAGGAAAACACAACGGGTTTGATAATTTACTACGTTACCCTTTGGAATTTAGTAGGTGTCTTTCCTGGAATCACCAATAATAGTGTATTTCAATAGGGTAGCTCCAAGCCTCGAGTTGAAGAGGCTATCCTTAGCATTCCTCGTCTAATATATTTGAACCTCAACCTACAACTTCGTCTCCACTTCACATCAAATAGACCAATTGCTCCTCTATATCGAGGAAAAAAAAATAGTTACCATAATTAGTTGATTAGAAGGGACAGGTTTTAGACTATTCACATTTAAACATTGAGTGATTGAGATAATATTAAATAGTACGAAAATCCAAGGACTACCTGCTAGTATGCTACCATTTTGTTCATAGTAGTAGGTATAGGAACAAATGAAGAGTCCGACCAACGACCAATAGGCGACGAAAGTACATTGCATACAAGGGTATGGCACGAAGGCGTCTGCCGCAGATCACAAAGACAAGCAGTTGACTATGCCGCCAAAATCCACAAACAACAAACAAGGTCATAAAAAGTGCCAATAGCTAAGGAAAAGATAAACAAAAGATATTGACTCACCTACTTAATCATATACGATTAAAAACGAGCAACTAGTTACTTCATGTTCCATAGGACCAATGAAGCCGGATAACAACAGAGTGTGATAGGAGAAACACTATTGACCACCACATTTCAAGAGAGAAAGAGAGTTGTACAGGTAGAAGAGAGTACACCCACTGCACCACAATACCGCATCACCACACCACACCACTACACCAAAGAATCCACCACCACACACCGCACACCACCACCCACCACCACCACCATACGCGCACACCACCACCACACCTTTGCACCACCCAAATCCACATAATTTTGTGGCATACTACAAGGGCAAACTGTATAATGAGCCTACCAGTCTAAACGGGCCAATAGATTCTCAAAGTGCATACTTCAATCGTGTTTTGAGGGTCGGTCATTACAACTTCAATTGATTGTTGATCAATGGAATGAATATCCTTACCTTATACCATGCCCGGGACCACAATTAATATTGTTTATCCCGATGTCCAAGTGTGGTCTCCAATGGAAATGCAATCATCCCCCTAAATTGTAGTTATAATTGAAAAAATTAGCTTCAATCTACATATTCTCTTAAGAAGTCACCGAGAAAAATCAACCAAAGAGTGCTATTTACCACTTCTCGATGCTTGAGCGGTCAATAAAAACATGCTTAGATCTGTCTATATGGATACCGTGCCTGTTGTTGGGGCTGGTTTTCGTGAGCAATCGATTTTCAAATTTGTAATATGAAACCATTCGATTGTCTTATGCCAATATGTGTATTTGCAATCAATTGATGAAGTGAAGATCTTTGAGATAACTATTGGAGCGTAATATGAACTTGATAGCCTAACAACAAAATTCAGCGATTTTATCGAATTTATTAACAAATATTACTAGATGCTTAACATATACCAATCAACATATAAATACTTCTTGTTGGATCCATTTTTGTGCAATCCTCGCAAATTAAAGCAAGCCGAGACAATTAGTCAGAAAATTGCCGAACGTATTATTCCAAAACATATTAATGGGGCGTATGTAGGTTACCTTTGTTGTGGCTGTTGCGGCATGAATTAGACCACCAATTTGTACCCCATCCATCAATAGTTCCATAACCATCAACTATGAGACCAAAGAACACGCCTAAATGCAAGCCATTTGCTTGAATCAATCCCCCGTCCCATGTTTCGTATCTTTAGGAGATAATATAGTTCCAAGTATCTACAAAAGAAGAAGACGTAGTCGATCACCAATCAAGAGAAGTCTTTCTAACTTGACCCAATCAATAGAGATGAAATTGACCGATGCCATGTGATAGATTGTATTAGTTGAGTTTTCTACAATCACGGGTAGAATTAGCACACAAACTACAACATTCGAAGTTCAATATACAAAACTAGGACTTATTAAATAAAACATAAAAAAATCACAGTAGGATTAATAGGGAGAGAGGCGCATTTGCTATGCTCACTTGATTACTAAAGTCCACCATTTTTTAATAGCCAAGAGATCAAAACAAGATCTGCAAAGGGTTTAATTAGAAAAACTTCAAAAATTTTTAGCAAGGTTCTAATTTAGATCAAACTATTTACATTATTCAAAAAATATCAAGAGCTCCCAAAGTCTTGACCCATAATGAACAAGCAAATAAGTTAAAACAAAGAATCCGCTAGCACCAACCAGCCACATAACTACTAATAACACTATTTATACATCAATTTCTCGATGAAAATGTGTTGCATTAGAATAAATATTATTTAGTACCACAAACTTGTCTGGCTAGTTCCGCAAACATATAAGTCTCAATCCTCAAAGACATTGTAATAGCAAGTCTGATTTCTAAAATGCAAGTAGCTATGATAGAACCTATTTTAAGCTATTGGAAGCAACATGTAAGCACACACCCAAAAATTCAATAATGTAATCATTTTAGCAAGAATATAATGCATGCGAGTACCCGAAATCTTATATTAAAAGAAAATGGAACAAACACGGGCATCTAACCTAGAAACCATTTACCTAAACTGAAGCTACTAACCAATTAAACTCCCAACTCAAACTTGAAGTAATTGGGCATGATAGAAATCAGGAAAGTAAAGCCAATAACAGTGATTTTTGTACATTTTCCTCGAATTTTTTTGCTAGCAATCGGGATGACCTTAGTAAAATTGATGTCAATTATGTACATCAAATTCAAAAATGTGGAAATAGGGCTCATTAACAATGCCATCAAGATGTTTGTTGCTTTCTAAAACATAAAAAAGGACAATGTGTTTTTAATGGACACGTTACCAATTCATTGACTCACTAAGTCAAGGTAACATGGGAATTGAATTGGAAAATGTACAATGTTAATGTGGTATAAAGGACAAGCGAGAATAGTGTTCTCAGATCTGCTCGATAAAAATTATGGGTAGCCAAAATTATTGTGTATGTTGTGTTGTGAAACAGAAACATAGCTAAGCTGCTTAAGTACTATGGGCTCATGGAGTTATTTTTAGCCGAACTACTTATTTTCCTATTCCTATCAATCTAATCTTTCTATCATTCTATGTGCCCTTACGTCATTTACGTTACGTTTTCTCCTACGCTTAAAAGTTCAAGACTTCAAGGACTTTCATTGTATTGACAACAAGGTAATAATAATAACAATAATAAATACTAATAATTATAATAATAATAATAACAACAACAAAAAATAAGAAAAACAAATGCAAAAACAGAGAAAACAATGATTAGAAGCAACGAGGAAAAGGAACATGGTCACAAATTAGAAACCTAAAGAATAAAGTACACTTCCCAACTTCGTGAAAGTGGTATCCCGTTCGTTCATACCTTAGCTCTGCAGAGAATGAAAATTCAATTGTTTGTCTCCATCGACTAGCCATTCCTTGCTTTCCTCTTTTTATCACCAACAACATTTCTTCCAATTGAAGATATACAGTCTCTATCGCCTTCTAACAAAACCTCTCTAGGTCTAAAGCTAAAATGCTTTTGACACTTTAAGGACCCGATAGGTTTCCACTAACATGCCGAAGTTAGTTCCAAAAGCTTCTTAAATAACTCAAGTTTCTGGAACATAACATACAAAAAAGACATTCAAGTAAATTAATAGTTTCAGAAACCACCTATTTAAAAGTATTGTTCCGCTAAAACTTACAAAATATTGATAGGAATATATAATTACTAGACCAGCCACAAGTAAACAATCGAAATTCTGATCGGAACATCTTCAAGATAGAACTAGAAGAAAGTTACAAGTCATGTACCAATCAATACCTTTCTCCAGCCACATTCCAATATGCATTGTGATTCTTCAACCACTGCACAACAGCACAAGTATATTGGGGTTTTGTCAAAGGAGGTTTTGTGGGTATTCGAGTAAATTAGGGTTTCATCAAAGGAAGTTTCTTAAATTGACACCTTGCGGCATTTGCGTAATCACAGCCTTATCAATTGATTTGACACTAAAAAGACAAAAATGTTGTTGGGTACATCCTACGTTCAATTTTCTTCCAACTCAACACAAAGAAGATGCTAACTAAATACCTACGACACTAATCTACTTGGACCATATCTAAATTAATAGTAGCAGTGAACATTAAGAAAAACCAAAAAACAAAACAAAAAGAAGTAACAACTTCTAAAAATAAAGACTTAGGCTTTGATTTATGGAACACGTATCACGTGTTGCCACGGGATTACTATATGCACCACAACAAAAAATTTGGGAGAATACAAATATCAACATAAATGCAATAAACCAGCTACCTACTCATTTAAATTACTTGTTCATTTCAATGACTCAAATTCAATATCTCCATGAGACTACATTACCTTTTCTTTAGTCCCCAGAGCAAGTTCACACGAAGCATATCAGTAGATCCGAGTTTGTTGCATCATCTTCTTCATCTTTCCACAAGTCCTCATAGATTCCTCCACCCGATCAAGGTTAGCATGAGTGACAGAACTTATTTCATCTATCTCCATCTCAAAGCCTTAAACGACCAAGGAGTGACTCCACTTTGGTTTAGATTTTGTTTGCTGAAGCAAGAAACAAGTAACGGAAGTTACAAAACACCAAATACAATCTCAAATTAGGATTCTTGAAAAAAAAATGAATTTAGAATATTGGAAAGCTCGCTCGTGCATCGACAAAAATAAAAATCGTACCTTTGAAGCAAGAAAATTTGGAGCAGTATCAAGCCAAGCAAAATTGAAGTAGTATTAACCCAAGTGAGCGAGAGAGAGAGAAGAGGGTACCGGCAATGAGAGAGAGGGAGGAGACATAACAGTGTAGCGGAGGAGAGAGAGAGGAGAGAGACTAAAGTTATCTTTTATATTTCGATCGAAATAATAGAGCGCGATTTTTTTTGGTTTCCCTCTTTCGCGAAATTTTCGAAATTTTGATTTGTAACACTTCTAAAACGATTTTTAAGCGTTGGAAATAAATTCATGAAATTCACCACAATTAAAGCAACACTTAACAACATTACTAACGCTTATATAGCGTTGGGAACTTGCTAACGGTAAATAACCGTTGCAAAGCAAAAAAGGGCTGTGTTGCAAATATCCTATTATGGTGTAGTGTCAACTTGATCCGGATAGTAGTCATCCGATAATTATATCTTCTCTGTTATCTAAGGATGAAGAGACACATTTAATCAGGGTGATTAGGGAACATCGGTCTGCGATTGGTTGGTCCCTAGCCGACATTAAGGGAATTGACCCTAATGTTTGCACTTATCGTATCCATTTGGAGGATAACGCGAAGACTTCTCGCGAACCTCAGCATCGCTTGAACCCTACCATGAAAGAGGTGGTTAGGGAAGAAGTCTTACGATTACTCGATGCGGGTATCATATACCCAATCTCCGAGAGCGAATGGGTAAGTCCCATTCATGTAGTTCCTAAGAAATTGGGGGTTACCATGGTACGTAACGCTAAGGATGACTATGTTTTCACACAAGGTCCTATGAAATGGAGAATCTGTATTGATTACAGACGTTTAAATGCTATGACACGAAAGGATCACTTTCCTTTACCTTTTATAGATCAGATGCTCGAACGTCTGGCTGGTCATGCTTTTTATTGTTTTCTGGATGGCTACTCTAGCTATTTTCAGATTATTATTGATATTGATGACCAAGAAAATACTACCTTCACATGTCCCTTTGGAACGTATGCCTATAAACGAGGGCCTTTTGGCCTTTGTAATGCTCTTGGTACCTTCTAGCGGTGTATGCTTCATATATTTAGTGACATGGTAGAGCACTTTATGGAAGTTTTCATGGATGATTTTTCTATCTATGGAGACTCCTTCACAGATTGCTTGTTAAACCTGTCTAAGTTTTTGACACGGTGTGAAGAAAAGAGCCTCGTTTTAAATTGGGAAAAATGTCATTTCTTGGTGAAAAGGGGCATAGTACTAGGTCACATTGTATCTAGTGATGGCATCAAAGTAGATAAGGCCAAACTAGATAAGATAGCAACTCTACCTATACCATGGACTGTCCGTTATATTAGAGCCTTTCTAGGCCATGCAGGTTTTTATAGGCACTTTATTAAAGATTTCTCGAAAATAGCTAGGCCTTTAACTAATCTGCTTTTAAAGGATGCCATATTTGATTTTAATTTTAACTGTAAGTAGGCTTTTGAAACTTTAAAAGCCGCCCTAACCTCTGCACCAATTATACAGCCTCCGGATTAGTCTAAACCTTTCGAACTCATGTGTGATACTAGTGATTATGCAGTTGGTGCTGTCTTGGGACAGAAACTAGATAATAAGTCCACAGTTATTTATTATGTTAGTAAAACCTTAAACGATGCTCAACGAAATTATACAACTACTGAAAAAGAATTTTTAGCTGTCATTTATGCTTTAGATAAGTTTCGTCCTTATTTGGTTGGTTCTAAAACTTTAGTTTACACGGACCATGCAGCCCTTAGGTACCTTCTTACAAAGAAGGATGCTAAGCAGAGATTAATCCGATGGATTCTTCTCCTGTAAGAGTTCACATTAGAAATAAAGGACAAAAGAGGGTTCAAAAATGTACTTGCCGACCACTTATCTAGACTTACAAACGACGATGATAGTGATTCTGAGTCCATACCGGACTCTTTTCCTGATGAGCATCGTAGATGCTATTTTTTCAAAGACCATGGTATCTGACATTGTAAATTATTTAGCGGCTGATGTTATTCCTTATGATTGGCCAAGAAATGAACGTAAGCAGTTCTTGGCCAGAGTTAAGTTATACTACTGGGATGAGCCCTACCTTTTTAAGTATTGTGCGGATTAGATTATTCATCATTGTATTCCCCAGTGGGAATATAATGAAGTTCTATCGTTCTGCCATGACAAAGAGTGTGGTGGCCATTTTAGTGGAATGAAAACATCCGCTAAAGTTCTTCAATGTGAATTTTATTGGCCTACCCTTTTTAAGGATGCCCAAGTGCATTGCAAGACGTGTATTCGTTGCCAACAACTTAGGCGAATCACGAAGCGTAATATGATGCCATTAAATCCAATCATGATAGTAGAAATTTTTGACGTTTGGGGCATTGATTTCATGGGTCCCTTCCCTGTTTCCCACGGTTTCATTTATAAAGCTAACATGAAACGTGTTCATGATAAGCAAATCTTGCGCAAAAGTTTGTGGTCGGTCAAAAAGTCTTGCTTTACAACTCCCGTCTACATATTTTCCCAGGGAAACTAAAAACCCGTTGGTCTGGTCCTTTTCTGGTTATTGAAGTCACCCCTTACGGGGCAATCACCTTGGTAAATCCCAAGGACAACAGTACCTTTCAAGTCAATAGCCAACGGTTAAAACATTTTCACGAGCCACGTCCCCTCGATGTAGGGAAGTCCTTTTTACAGACCCCGCCTATGAGGACTGAACTTTGTCATTTGGTGTACTTCCTTTCACTTCCATATAGTGGTAAGTGCACCATTCAGGTAAACGGGCCCTCCCTATGGAGTGTGTGGCTGTAAGTACCGAATCCTAAGTCCACGTTTCACATAATTCACGTTTTCTACTTTTGCATGTTTTCTCGGTTTTTGAGTCATGTTCCTCTATGGGGTAAATTATGTATTTATTGTTTTTCGTTTTTCGTTTTTCTTATAATAAACTATTATAAAAAATTAAATTAAAAAAAAATCTAAAATCATAGACATAGCAATCCAACAAGTCTTGGGAATCTGACTTTAAACGACCCACGTTTAAAACAAATTTTGTGTTTAAAAATTTGTTTGGGGGTGGGCAGTCGGTCTTTCCATCCGGATTGCTCGAACTTTCCATTTGTGTTGCTTAGGCCCGTTAGTCGTAGTTCATTCGGGTTGATGTTATCTATAACATAGATTTCCTTCGTTCGCATAACTTACGTCACACACGCACTTTGAGGTGTTTTTCCACCTTCTTATACGTCACCCATGGTTGGAATTGAGTGTTTTATGGATCATTGGATGGAAATTCTCTACTGATCATTTCCATAACTCATTCGCCAAAATCGGACCAGTAACGAAGCGGCAAATTGAATTTGAAATTGTGCGAAATATAGAAAAAGTTCGGAATTCGATTGGGCTTGGGCCTCAACTCGCGCGTACGTGCACCGCACCTGCGCCCCCTTTCTTCCTAAAACAAACAGTATCGCGATTTCTAATTCCACCATCGCCATTAACAAAGTTTTCAACCTAACCAAAAAAAAAAAAGAAAAAAAAGAAAAAGAAAATCTAACTACACCCACGCCAAGCATTTAAATCAATCCGTAATCTTCTCCAAACCATTACCACCACCAACCCCAACAATTTTAAAAACTCCGAAAACCACCAAAAATCTAAAAATTTGGAGCTGCTGCGCCACTGACGCGCCACCACCATCGGTTCGTTTTAGTAAAGTTGTCTAAAATCGCATCCCCACACTCCATTATACAAACCCGTAGATTGTTTCAATATTTCCCATGGTGATTTTAAGACATCGGATTTTGCCGGAGCACGCGTTTGCTGCCGACCGATTCGCGCCATTTTACGATGCGGAGATGATTAGGAGAAATTGGAATGGAATGTGGTACTCGACTGAGGAGTTCTATCACTACGATTTGGTAGAACAATTTTATAAGAAGCGAGAATTGGAGGGGGATAGGATTTTCATTAAGGTAGTAGGAACGAGGAGGGAAGTAACAAGACAGTTGTTGGCTGAGCTGTTAGGCGTTACGCCTGAAAGCAACCTAGAAACTACCATTCAGGAATCCCAATTATAATCGGAGTTCCCGCTTTGATGAAAGATACCGGGATGGTGAATACAATCCGAAGTTCTCATTAAGTCCGCCATCAAGTTCGAGAACCAACCAACCGATCAGAGCTCAGTGGATTGGTAGGAACGCCCTCGAAAGAAAAAGTCAGCGACATCGGTCCGCAATGTCCGCATTATTCTCCTGGATTTTGCAAACGAATAAGTATAATTTCTGCATCCTCGAAGTTAATTTTAAATGTGATTAGAGGAGGGGCGTAGCAATGCGCCCCTCCCAAAGATTGATCACTAAGATCATCTTTGCCTCTTTTAGAGTCATTGCAAAATCTGCTCCTATTAAGATTAAATTGCATTCTAATGCAAGTATTTATATGGATTGCATCCAAGAGACTTGGCCGTTGTCTGAAGGAAATGTAGTTGAGTTGGAGGGTGAAATGGAAGATATGACATGTCTGGATGAAGATGCATTAGATAGTTGTAGTTCTAATTTAGAATGCATGCAAGTCTTTAAACCGGCTTGCATCAAGGTTTATGGTATTTGTGAAGATATCCGAGATAGACAGATTGTAGTTTGAAATAAACAAACGAACCTTCAGACGAGAGTTGAAATGCTCGAAAGGGGTCAGGAAGATATCTTGTCTAACATGGAGACTATCCACCAGGCGTCACCAAGCCCAAGATGCGATCAGATCGAGAGATGGAAGCACATCGCTTGTTCCGAATAGAGATGCTACGACGCATGCCACCCTTGGAGGGTTCTGTTTCAGATGAGTCTGAAAGGCATGAGCGCCGTCGCCGAAGAACATATGGCGCAGGCAATTCATCACTCCAGGACTAATCTTTATCTCCGGGTCCAGCTTCATCATGTGGCTAGGTGTTTTGAAGAATGTTGTGTTTTGATGTTATTTTGTCTTTATTTATTTTATGGTTTTATTAGTTCGGATATTAGTTCAGTAATTAAATTAGAATTTGGGTTTGATGTTGTTTGAATTACATTTTTTTAATATAATTTTGGTTATGTTCAAATTGTGCGTGTTTTTATCATCAATTCCACCTTCCCAAATCGTTTGGGGGTGGTATTATTTCACCCTAGCACAATTCGTTATATGCTCATCTTTTGTAAAATTGTTTTGGAGTGAGGGTTGACAATTTGGCCGATATCGGCATATCTATGATTATATGTGATGGCAACATGAAATTTATGAGAATTTAGAAGTTACTATTCTAGATTCAGCATAAGATATATTACATTTAGAATAGAATCCAAAATATGGGTTGTTTCCATTTTCAGTTTGGAAACTTGTTGTTTCCGACAATTGCCTTAAAAAAATTTTGGTAACTTGCCGAATCGGTTTAGGAACCCAAACCCTATATAAACTTCATTCATTCTCTACACAAAACTCACATCTCCCACATTCAACCATCACCCTTCAGTCCCACGTTTTCCCTTCTTTTCCTTCTCACATTCCGCGGTTCAAGAACTCGGGCCTTTTGTCCTCTGCGGAGCGCCACTTTTGCCTAAAGTATCGCCACAAATTCTAGTCGAGCGACTCCTCGCTTCAACACAAGCGCACCTGTGCTCAGAGTACTATAACTCGAAAACCATCAGAGCGCACCTACGCCCCATACGAGTGCCACCTGCGCCCAAGTGCCTGGAAGTCCAATTCTTCGGAGCGCAACCTGCGCCCTGATTTCCGTAGACGCGAAATTTCTGATTTTGGGTGAGTTGTTCCAGGATCGTCGCAACTATTCCATAGAGTAGTTTTGAGATGACATCTCCTATAGTCATTCCTGAACAGTCGTTCGAAGACTTGATGGGAACCGATACCTATGGAGCATCGTTACGCGAGCGGATCGTGCAGTTAGGATGGCGGCATCTTCTAGTGAGGGATGACGATTCTTTTTCACCTCAGCTAACTGAATTTTTCTATAATCATATTACATTCTATTGTAACCAAGAAGGAGAACAAAAATTTTCCCTTGCAATTAATGACACAACTATAGAATTCAGTAAGTATTTGGTAGCTTTGGTTTCGGGATTGCCCTTGCCTGACCCTATGTTCACGTGGGGGTATATGACCGATAACTCATACCTCTATGAATATGCATATTTCCATGAGTATTATGGAGGAGGGGTATTTCGTGTCATGGACCAAGGGCGATATAGCATAGCCCTTCGTAGCCTATCTCTCAACGTAGGTAGAACCATGTTATTCATTATGATGAATATTTTAGGGGAACGACAGTTTACTTCTGCCAATAGTACCACTGGTGACGTTTTTCTTGCTTTAGCTGAGGGACGTCGCCGATATGACATTCCCCGAGTTTTAGTGGCTACTCTAAAAAAAGCCCATACCATGAGGCATAAGTATCTTCTTATGCCTGTTTTGGTTGGCCGCATTATGCGCAGTTGCTTACCGGAATTCTGTACCCAGTTCATGGATTGGAAAAAGGTTGAAATTATGAGACCCACCAATCACGTAGTCAGATCATTCCGAGCCATGACTTGGCCGGGATGGCAGGTGCAACCTCATTTGGTTGCCCCTTACACCCCATCAGACCAAGTAACACTCGAGAGATTAGCAATGGTTGATGATACACGGCGGAAGGGTGTGGCAAGTTGTTATGGCATGGCAGGGATCTTTAAAAGAACCTCGCCCCTTTGAAAGAGAAGAGAATGACGAAAAGCGGAGAGTGCAGGTAAGTTTTATTTCCAGTTAGTGTCCGCTTTATGTCCCAAGCAAGTAATTTCTTACTACCCCATAACGGGTGGAACTCCTATAGAGTTAGCGTTAGTTTTATTTTCTATATTAGTATGTTATAACTTTGTTTTGCAGATGTTCCCGAATTTCCACGCTTGAATGGTATTTTTCCTACCCTCTTTATTTAAAATACTTTGAGGACAAAGCATGCTTCTTGTTTAGGGGGTGCATAGAAACACATGTAATTAAGGCATCTGTTAGGATATAGATATGTATAATATGCATTTGTTTTCTAGTTAAAATTTCAAAAATTCAAAAATATAAATAAATAAGTTCATACTATACACTTAGGAATATTAGTATTGTTTTCTTTCTCTATGCTCTTAATAATCTAGAAGTCTCACGTAGCTTTTGCATTAGAATAATTTTTAGAAACTTAGGTTAATATGTAGGGAATAATCTTTGCATCTATCTATAAATATATTACATGAGTATCTATGATTATTAGTAGTAAGTTTCTGAAATCTAGGCTAGAGTACTTATTCTACAAATCCTGTAAGAATATAGCCTAAAGCCTTATATGAGCGAAACATTTGAGAAATGACAAAAGGGAGAAGTAAAATCCGGATAGAGAAATCACACGTCCACTTACTTGATCACTATACCATATCCTAAGTGAGAATTTAGGCCCTCTTTGGATCGATATAGCTTGAAATTCAACCCTTATGAAATTATTTTCTGCTAGTCGCCCCTCTGAGCCTTTCCTTAGCCTTTCATAAACCACAAATTCCTTTATCCTGTTAAGAAAACAAAACAAAATAAAAAAAAAATATATATATATATATATATATATATATATATATATATATATATATATATATATATATATATATATATATATAACCTACCCAAGAGAATAAGTCCTGAGAATAGGAAGAATGAAGAAAGAAGAAGAGAAAACACATGCAAAACAAAAATTAGTTAGTTGCTTCAGAAAATAAAGAAAAGAAAGTTTCCATCCAAATGGAAAAAAAATAAAAAATAAAATAAAATAAGAAACAAATAAGAGAAAATAAAGAGTTAGAACTCCAAAAATAGAATCAAAGGAGTCAAAGGCCAAAGAAAAAGAAAAATATGGCTAAGGATGGAAACAAAGTGTAGAAGCAAAAGTGAATAACAAGGTTTTCTCTAGTTACATAATACGAATACTCTATTATCTCAGACTTGGTCTTTTTGAATATCCATTTCCTTCCTTATTAAACCATCTCCTAAACCTCGCAACACCTAATAAAGATCTCTAGCTCAATTAGGAATAGGTTAGTGTGATAGTAAGTGGCAGATGTGTTTGATCGACTCCAGCTTCCTTGTGTGTCATTGAGTTGTAAGGTAAAGTGTGCCCACTGCACACTGGAATAGCGAAACTTGAGCGGAAAAATCAGAGTGGATTTTGTCTTGACATTTATGCGAGGACCTACTTAAGGACGCTATTCCGAGTTTTCAGAAACGGACCTGCTATTACATTTCATAGTATTACTCATTATATATATATGTTTATTGTAAAAGATTGATTATTATGCATATATTAGCTTAGGTTTCGACTTGATTATTCTATATTCATTGCTAGTGAGATGTATAGTTAATTTAGAGCATGAATAAGGAAACAATAGTTTTATTTCTTAGTCGTTGTAGTATAGATGAAGTTTGTGAGTACCTTCACTAGAAAACTCTCACGAGGCTATAACTCGTCCACTAGGGAATTCCTAGTGGTTTAAGGTCTTGTTGCATATGGTCAATGCAATCGCACTCAGCGAAACGAGATTAGTTAGAATTCCATTTTTGGTCACTTATTCTAATTTCTCATATTTGCTTAAGGACAAGCAAAATGCTGTTTGGGGGTGGTTTGATAAGAGCCCAAAACTGTAGTTTTAACCCCTTAACAATCATACTTTTAGACCAATTATGTGAGTAATAAATAAGAGTTAACACTGATTACGTGTTTTTATGTATTACAGGCAGTAAAGTCAATTATGTGCAGAAATGTGCTACTTTGGCGAGATAAAGAAGCAAGGATTGGTTGCTAAGAAGTTCTGTGATAAAGGCCAAGATTCAAGGAGATAAAGCCTTCGTAAAGCCCGGTCAAAAGCTGAAAAGTCAACACAGGCAGAAATAGTACACAAGTTGGTAGAACTTCCGAAGACCATATCTTTGGACTCAAACCTCAGAATTGGGCCTACCTTATGCCAAAACGACCGGCTCAGAAAGAGATTTCTAATGGTCCAAGCCTTGGACAAATCAGAGGAGTAGAAGTGGATGAAAAGTCTGTTGAAGCCAAATCCAGCTGAAGAGCCCTTTTCGGACTAAAAGAATTGGGTTTTGGGCCCGATTTTTCGGCCCAAAATATGGCTCCAAGCCCATACACAATTTTTGGATCTGAAGCATATAAAAACAAAAGTTTAGCTCTTTGTAAGGGGTAGCTAATTAGACCTAAAATATGGATAATTCTAGATCTAGTTTTAATTGTTTTTAATTAAGTTTAGTTTCATTTCATTCCTTGTTTTAGATTAAACCTTGAAAATATTGTTATTGCTTGATTAGATAAATAAAATAGTAGATTCTTGTTCATTTTGATTTTTGTCATTTACAATTGTTTAGATCTAAATTCTTTTATTACTTGTTATTCATTTCCTATTTATTACCTGAGATTTCAATTATTGTTTAGTAAAATTGCATAAGATAGAAGTTTTATATGATGTCTAGTTTTAATTCAATGGAAAATGATAGTAGTATGACTCAAGGCTAAACCTCCATTAGAGGGGGTTGAAGAAGCCTTGATGAAGCTTGATCCTTGTTAACTTAGAAATCGTCGTGAGAGTTTATTCCACTCTAGACGGTCGTTGATTCGCCATGAGAATGGGTGGACGACCTCACATGCTAGTTATTGATTGGTAGAGATGCCATGTATAATTAGGGATTAGAATTACTATTTTGATATGTGAAGCATTCAATTTAGATCACGACGAGTCTTTGTTAGTTGATTAAGTCAAGTTAAGGTGGATTCAATTCCCTTTAATTCTTTATCTAGATTCAAACCCTTAGCATTCTATTATTTCGTTATTCATAACTTGTTAATTGAATTCACCTCATAGTATAGAATTCCCCTCGTAAATCTCTCATTAGACTTTGGACTGATTAGTTGACACGAAACCATCGCATGCTAAAGAACTAGGAGTGGAACGAATCATTTACTCCCCTATATCTCAATAGGATTGAGAGTAAAAATATCTTTGATAAAAGTAGTAACAAAGTAGTTTTAGTTTTACTTTCGTTTAGAGTTTCATCGCTTTATTCATTAGTAGAATTATTCATTATACGATTATCAGTGGTGTGACATGAACTATCTCACGTTGATTATTAACGGGTGGGTTGTGATAGTTGTTATTAACTGGGATGATACCTCTATTGTTATTATTATAATTATTGTAATTATTATAATTCCCTTGTCCTTGTACTTGTCTTTGTGGAGCTGGGTTGTAGTTGTTTGCTGGGTTGTAGTTCTTTGCTTGCCTAACATTTTGATTATTAAACCCCGGAGGTGTAACTGGTTGATTATTACACCAACTAAAGTTGAGGTTTTATCTCCAAGGTGCGTTAGGAATACGAAGGCTATTAACAGAGCAAACATTATCCAGCTATGATGGTGGTTGTGATAGTTGGTCATAGACAATAGGACAATAGGAGTCGGTATGCTCAAGGCTGCAATAGAAATTACAAGGAAGAGAGTTGATGTTCATGACAAGAGTAGGCTTATGTTGAATAGAAATGTCTTCTACCTTTTTTGTGAGGCATTCGATTAGAGTTCTAAGCTCGGGATCAAATTTAACCTCAAACATACTAGCAGCCTTAACTATGGAAGAAGAATTAGCGGAGCGGGGGATGTCATTACCCCCCAGTTATTATTATGCTTAGATTGATCTTCTAAAAACCTATAAATCTCTAAGGCTCCTTTACTAAGGAAACTACCCCCAGTCATTATATCAAGAACTTCTTTATAATGATGTAAAATCCCTTTGAAAAAGGCACGAACAAGTGTCTTTCGCAAGGTTATGATATGGACACTCGATGAGAAGATCAATGAAACTATTATAGGCCTCTGAAAAGGATTCATGAGATTTATGGCAGAAGAAATGAATCCTGTCTTTCATCTGTCTTCAGTGGTGGGTAAAACTGTTCCATGAACAATTAAACAAGTTTGGCCCATGTGTCTACAGAATTAGGCATTTGGGAAGTTAACCAAGACGCTGCCTTATCGGCTAGGGTGAAAGAAAACACCCTTAATTTAATTTGTTCCAAACCTACGGTAAGATGATGAAATATGGCAAGAACTTGTTGTATCCTATGCATATGCTTATAAGGTTTCTCGTAGTCTAACCCATGAAAAACTAGTAACAAATTAAATATATTCGGGGGAATTTGAAAATCCCCTACTAGGTCTGCAAGAACGATGCATGACTTAGGGCTATCGTTAAGGGCTTTGTAAAAATCAGAGAGAGGAGTCTTTGTTTCTTAGCCATTGATGCAAGTGTAGTGTGTGGTATTCTAGATAGGCGTGTGCATTGATGTTTAAGATAGATCACGTTAGATGGTTTTTTCTTACCAGACCTTAATCTCATGCAAGGCTAAGTTCAATATGAAAGAAACACTAACAATAGTCAAACAACCCTGATATACTAGAATTAAAACTCCTCTGACAGAAGAGACAAGGAGTGGAAGGAGTACCTAAATGCCTCCCTACTACGCGTATGAATAGCGTCTTTGATATGCAATCTCAGTGTATTGAAGAAGTTTGGAACACAGAATAAAAAATAACTTGAACAAAAAGAGAGCATGTAACTAACCTGTGAATCATGCTTTCTTCAAAAGGGGCGTGGGCACGCTAAAATGTAGAGTAAACAAGGGCGCAGGCGCGCTCAAAGTATTGTTTCAATTTTTTTTTAGTAATAAGAGGGAGGGTGCACTCAGAAATAGAGTTAAAAGGGCGCGGACGCACTCCGAGTACTGTGTCGAAAAAAATTTCTAGGAGAAAAAATCCCATTTTTTTTTGAAAAAAAGTAAACACAGTGAGAACACAAACAATTGGGTGGGTGGGTGAAGTGGGATATTGTAGACGCGAAAAACTAAAGGAATTTAATTCTAAAACAACTAAGATAGCAGCGACGCCATTTGATATTTATAAAAACATGTTTTTACCCTACTTACGCTAATTAAACTTGGCAGAAGTAAAAAAAATGGATTAAATTCTATTGTTATTAAAGTTCTACTCTCGATTATCTTATAATAAAACTGGAGTCAGAATTCGTTCCATTCCTAGTTGCTTAGATGTAACAATTTCTCTAACTTAAGCACTTCTACAATCAATGAAAGCAATGGTTTAATTATACTAATATGGTGAAAATAACTAATTAAGATGTTCTAATTTATACTATGACAATTTAATGAGAAGATGTGAATGAGAAGAAGATATTAGGGGGATTTGATTCCACCTTAATTATGTTAGTGTAGATTTATTGCAACCCTAGTCTTTATGTTTTCACATAGATGTTAGGTCCTTTTATCCCTAATTATTCAAGGCATCTCTACCAACTAATAATTAGCATGTGAGGCAATTGAAACCCATTTTCATGGTGAATTAACTACCCTCTAGAGTGGAATATCTTACTACAACTATTCTATACTAACACATCAAGTCTTCATCAAAACTTTAATCAAACCCCTCTAATGGAGGTTTAGCTAAGATTCATTAGACTATCATAATTAAAAGAATAAGAATAAGACATCATAGAAACAATAGCAATAACTTAGCTTTTATTAATGGTGGCTAGGCTAATTAATAAAACAATAAATAGGTTTTAAAATTAAAGAAGAAAACTAATTTATTATCTAATAGGAGCTCCTTAGAGTTGTGCCTTAGTCCTCTTTATATAGGAGAGGGCTAGGTTTACAATTTTGTGTATGGGCTTTGGAGCTATGTTTTGGGCCGTTAAATCAAACCTAAAACCTATTTTTTTTTGGTGAAAAAAACCTAATTACTCAAGTCCAAAAAGGGTTTCTTTATTAGAAATTACTACAACAGCCTTTTCATTCACGTTTACTCCTCTGATTGGTTCAAGGCTTGGACCATTAGAAAGTCCTTTCTGAGCCAGTCGTTTTGGCATATAGTAAGCTCAATTCCGAGGTCTGAGTCCAAAGATACGGCCTATGGAATTTCTGTTGACTTTTATGCTCTATTTCTGCCCGCGTTGACTTTGACTTTTCAGTTTTAACTGGGCTTTAAAAAGGCTTTTTCTCCTTCAAACTTGGGCTTTAAACGTATAACTTTTTAGCAACCAACTTTTGCTCCTTTCTCTTACAAAAGTGACATATTTCTTCACATATTTGACTCTAATACCTGAAATACACAAACGTTCGTAAACAGTACTAACTCTTATTTATTATAACCATAATTGATCTAAATGTAATATTATTAAGGGTTTAAAACTACAATTTTGGGCTCTTATCACTCTCGATGTCCAGTTTGTGGGAAAAGTGTTGAAAACCTGAGCCACCTGCTGTGGAACTATGAATTCGCGAGGAAAATTTTGAAATGGGTGGCGAGTCAGTTCAAACTTAGAAGTGAATGCAGAAACTTAAAAGAGGCTAGTGTTGCGGTGACAGGGAGAAGTACTATGATTAAGCAACTATGGGAGGTAACTCTAACAAGAACTCTAGTGACACTTTGGAAGCGCAGAAATCTGATTGTGCATGAAGATAAGACTTGCAGTTTTTCCTTGTGTACATCCATGATTAGAAGAGAGTTTAGAAATGCATCTCTGCTGGTTACGAGGCATTCTATGAATTGTATTGTTGATCTTCAGATCTTAAATGCCTGGAACCGGAAGGCCATGCTGCCTAAGGCACTAAGAATTAGTTGTTGGTGGACTCCCCCTCCTATTGGCACCATCAAAATTAACTGTGATGGCTCGTCTTTGGGCAATCCAGGAAATGCAAGTTTGGGGGCATCATACAGAACCAGTGTTGGTGACTTTCTCCTTGTAATTTGGAGGAAAATTAGGGTCAATACAAATTACTTAGCTGAAGTTTTGGCCATTTTGGAAAGAATTGAAATTGCTATACGGCATGAATAGAAGAAAATATGGGTAGAATCGGACTCAAGTGCTGCTGTGGTTGCGTTTAGCTCAGGTGCTCTCCCATGGGAAAGTAAGAGAAGATGGTTGCATTATAAGAATGAGCTAGAAAGTTGTATGATTACTTCAACTTGGAGGGAAACAAACCTTACAGCTGATCAGGTGGCTAAGCATGCCCACTCCATGGCGAGTGAAGATTTGTGTATGTATTATGGTAGGCCCCCATGGATTTATAAGTGGGAGGCGGAGTCTAGCACTTACTATCATTTTGAATGACTGATTCTGGGTGCTCGAGGATGAATTTGGGGCCTACCTAGTAGGGTTGATTTTCATTCCCTTCACATAGAATCATGAACATGTGTCTCTGTGCATGTTCTACTTTTCCTTTTCTTTTCCTATTTCTCAACCCCTGTAATTCTTATTCTTTTAATGAAATCTATGCTCACTTAGCAAAAAAAAAAATGCCCAGTAAGTGCCAAAAAAAAATTAGTAGTGTCGAAATTTCTTTTTTATATAAGTATAAGCACTATGAGATGTTGGATATACACAAATGGATGAGTATAGTTTCTAAGTGTCAAATGTTGTTAACAGACATAGTATAAGTATAGATGAAGGATAAAAAAAACAACAGAGGTATTTCATACTTCAAGAGAATTTTAAGTAATTGTTTCAAAGATAATCAAGCCATTGTATCAATATTACAAACTGTAACAAATCATAAAGAGAAAATTAGCTCTGGCGTGAGCCATTGGTTTGGTTTGGATCATTAGATCTGGCCTCAAGATTCAAATCGATATCAGCAAGCATATTGACTCCCTCTAGAGAGGTGGGATCAAGAAGTAAGGCTTCAGGGTTGAGAGGTGGGGTAGTCTCGATATCGGCTGGATTAATTTCTTCAACTTCATCGTCACTAGCTTCCTTATCAGTTTCAACAACTTCTTTATCAGCCTCGACCACCTCTTTGTCAGGTTCAATGGCAGCCTCAGAAATAATTACATTCTCGTCACCAGCATTAAGTGTATACTAATCGATAAAATGTTGAGGAAGATAAGGCCTAAAACTCTTCATGGTGGTGAGGAAATACTCCACTTGTTCATCAGCTTCAACCAGCTCAGCAGCAGCCTAGGTTATGTGGGCTATGAGCTCTATTTTCTCTTCTCATATTTTGCTTCCATCTGTTCATACGAACTTTTCATTTAGTTCACCAACGTGGTATTCTCCTCAATAAATTTTTTCAAGTCATCAATAGCAGCCTTTCTAGCTGTTTCTGTAGAGCCAAGTTTCATAGTTGTAAGAGCATTGGTTTTCTTTTCCTCATCAAAGGATTGTTGGAGGTGTTCATTGTCCTTCTTCATCTTTTCATTTTCTTTCCTAAAATGGCGTAAGGTAGCCATATCGGTCTCGAACTGACTTACAGCAACAACCTTAAACTGTAATCAAGAATACAGAAGATGGGTGCATTATAAATAATGGTCAAACAATTATAAAGACAAGGCAAAAGGTATATACGTACTTTTTCAAGCAAAGTACACATGATTTTAAATCGTTCATTGGCCAAAATTTCAGCCATTGCTGATCGATATCGAGGAAGAATTGTGTTCAGTACAAGAACCTCACCGAGTCCAAGTGTCGGAAGATCACCGAATAAAAAGGAAGAGGTTAGAATCCTCCGATTATTGTGGAGAACCAATTCTAGCACAAAAACCTCAATAGTAGAGGAAGAAGCATGAGATATAGGTGGAGCAATGGTATGAACAGTTGATGGAGCAGCTGAATGTTTAACTGGCATCGGGGTAGAGGGTTGTTTCCTTTTCTTCTGATGCAGGTTAGTATCGATATACTTTTCTTTGGATGGAGTGGGAGCCTGGGATGAGCTACCTCCAGTTGATTTTTTGGAAGACAAAAAATTGCCAACTGCAATGCTTTTTACGCGAGGAATGCGAGAAGCCATATCTGTATATAGTAAGCATGTGGTGGTCAAACACATCTTGAAGAAGGGTATAATTATAGAAGTCAGGAGCTTCTTGTTTGATTTTGGGAAAAATATCTTCAGTAATAACTAAACCATTATTTACATAATCGAAATAACATTGAGGAAGGTTACGAGGTAGTTCAGAGAAAGAAAATTTTCAAGAGAACAAGGTTGTAATGAACCTTCGATAGTTTGGGAAGGTGAGGGATCTTGACCTCGAGTTTTATCTGTTTTGAGCATGCTGCCTTTTAAAGTATAGAGAGGAGGAAGATAGTTGTTGACATCATGAAGGGTGACAGTTGGGATGGGATTTCCATATTTATCAGCACCAATTCTGGTAGTTATTTCTTCTTCAGTGCCTTTCAGGAACTCCATACTCTAGTAGAATTCCCACAACTTTTTGAAGTGGTAGGTCTCAGCACTGAAACAATGGCACAAGTATATGCCATTCAAATAAAATGTTCGAGATAGAATGTCGGATTTTTTTTTTTTTTTAAGATAGTCATAATAGGTAACGTACCTCCAAGATTAAACACATGGTGCACCAAAGTAGGAACGACGATAGGTCTAGATGATTCTCATTGACCAGAAATGATGAGAGGATAGAGAGGCCATCTACTGTCGCTATCTCGGTTCACTCTTATGATACCTTGTCGGTTACTCCGTTTCTTGGGATAAAAATAACCACTAGACTCTGGTGGACCAATGTCGGGTTTTTCAGTACGTTCAAAAAAAAATGTAATGGTTTAGAATATCAGCAAGCCTAATTTTTTTGGGATCTTCGCATGTTGGGATCAAGATAGGCATTGTAGTAGTTGCAAATATACATCAATCTCCAAAAATTGCCCATGCCTTGGCCTGGATAGATAGTCAAGTGGTTCAATACGTCTCGGTCAAGGTCAGTCAAGGGGAGTCGTAGACCAGCAGCTAGTTGCCCAACAGTAATGATGATTGACTGGGCATCACCACTTTGGCATCTGGTCCCTCTCCTAGCTCCAGCATAGTGTCAAAGAGTGACATTATCTGGTATCTGGTATGCAGCTATAACCAAATCTTAGTTGGGTCTTTTTGGGAAATGGGGATTTAGACCTCGACTCCAAACACTGGTGTCTTCGGTTATCTCCCGTTCAGATTCAGAAGTTACTATTTCGAAAGGATGGCATGGTAGGACATCAACAAGATAAGTTGGTTGCCAGGTTGGTTCATCTGGAACATCCCTTTGTGATGTCGAGGCTGAAGAAGATGACCTGACTCTAACTTCAGACTCGATACTTTCACTAGACATATCGGCATTGTTTCGACCAAATATGATCAAAACATTAAGTGGTGACAAAATAGATTAATAACGTAGAAAAGTGATGGTGATCGAGAGATCTAGAATGATAAGACTATACCTTTCGGTTGCCTACGTACCCAAATTATCGATGGGATCAAGTATCAAGAACGTAGTTCTTTATAAAAAATAGTTTGGTATTTATATGTGTAAAGTAGAGACTTCTTGTAGCTCAAGTAATTGTAATTGAATATAATTCTTAATTTATAATTATCTCTTTGATAAGAAACAAATTTGGACATAAATTAATGTACATAAGTGGCAAGTCATGTGGCTAGGGTTCAGCCCTAGACACATGAGTTAATGGGCATGTACATCAATCCATAGTATTGCAAATTGGGCCTTAGCCTTGTTGATTAAACGAATAATGTGGAGACCCCTACCAATGGACGTTTGTCACGTAGGTGGGGGTCGAAACAGGTATCACTAGGAACAATAAATTTTTTATTAGAATCATATCCCTTATCGGTACTACTATCAATATAACCAGTACAATTATATATTATATTATTTATTACACACATGTCGAAATTTCGTGGTGGCGGTGACGGTATTCAAAGTGGTGGGTTTTGTCTCAAGAGCATACGTTCTTGACGTCGAAGCAAGAATCGTTTCGAGACGGTTCGCCTAAAGTTAACACAATCTCTTGTCCTAGCCATACTAAAAAAAATAAAGGCATATAATTCAAAATTCTAACTATCATACAAAAGGCTCAAGTTCTAACCCTAACCCTAACCCTAGTCGTTTTTTATTTAAAACGATTAGGAACAGACGCGATATTGGTGATAAACAGATAGAGTGAAAAGTAAATTATAATAGTAATTGTGCATAACTAACATGTTAAGTTTGTAGGAAATTTCGGGCACTTCAAGATCTATTGAAGAGGTCAACAAGTAAATAAAAACCGAAGCTTTTTAAGATTTGTTAATGGAGGTGGGGCTTGGATGTTTAAGTTTACAAATAATTTAAGAGAGAGAAAGTGACGACATGCTTTTATATTCGGGATTTTGATATGACTTTTCATTTCCAACAGTAACCACCTGATAATTTGAGTTTTAAATCTTTGTATTTCAAATTAATCTTTGATTTTCACGGTTGTTTCTCGAAATATTCAAATTTTCGGGGTTGAACTTTGAAAGTTTCGAGAGGGGGTGATGTCGTGGGCAAATATCGTCAGGCTGATATTTCTGCTCGTGATTTCATGACTAACTCGAAATATCAACATGATAGTCGATATTTCTATTTGTTAAGTTCATATGTTGCAGAGAGCGGGAAAAAGGAGAAGAATAATGGACACGCGTCAAGACATAATTGGACAAGACTTCAGCTGAAGAACTATATAAAGTGATGATCAGGAGAGAGAAGATTCATTATATTTTTACAAGAAAACTGGTAAAACCAGAGCGATAGAGAGGGAGATTGAGTGATTTGTAACCGCCATTGTTGTTCAATACAAAAACTCCATTTTACTTCATCTTAAATTTCGATTCAAGCTCAATCAAACCTTAATTTAGTATCAATCACATTGATCTTAGCGAATTTCCTTTGCTACAACAATAGTCTCCAAGGACGAAGGACCATAGTCGCCATGACGAGTTTGAGGTGGCAAACATGCTCCGTCGATTTGGGTGGATTGTTCCAGCCTACACAATGCCAGCAGATGCACATCATGTCAGTGTTCCGTGTTGTTATTCGAGAAGACTTTTCTCATACCTTAGTCGAGCGCCTTGTGAATGACATTGAAAAGGTTTTACTAGAACTTGATCACCTTCCAGCCAAGATTCAAGTGGTAACCAATGTTGCTGTTTTCTGTGACGAGAAGATAGGGGGCAATGAAACTTCTGTTAAGAAGACTGCTTTGGAGACTCAAAAGGAGATCACTGATGCCTGGAAAAAGTTTGTCATGGACAGGAAGAAGACCACCAAAGTGTGCTAAAGTATCTTGTTCAGTTTGTTTGAAGGATTGATTAATATTTTCGTTCCTCTAGATATATCTAGACATATGAAGGTCATTTAAAGAGTATTGTCTGAATTATTTTGTGGTGATTCAAGAAAAATATAGTTTGATGCTATGTACTGGAAAATAGAATTTTTCCCAATTTTTTTTTTCCGATAACATTCTCCTCTATGTTTTCATTATAGTATTTATGATAGTTAACACCACATTTTAACATTATCAGGTAGCCTGACCTCAACTATTTTTTTATTCTTGTGAGTGGATAGTGTTGTAGCTTTTGTAGGCTCTTGTAATGGAAAATCTCAATGTCTTACAGTTTGATTTCATAAATTCACAATTAAAGAACATTTCACTTGCATCAATACTCATTTCTTTGTTCTCAATATCAAGTAACCTGACGAATGAGGTATCTTGAGAACTGCAGAAATACTGAAGATATCACACACAATGCATGCGAATACGCCTCATTTGTGCACTACAGCCTATAGTAAGCGTATACCGTAACCCTATATTAAGCAAAATACCAGACCATAGGCTGGCTTATCCACATGGAAGGAAGTCTAAATTAAGTGAAAAGAACCTGCCATCCTTTAACTTCATCATCACACAGTAACACAAAAAAATTAAATGGAAAGAGCTGCATAAGCTTTTAGTCTTTTACATCCACAAACATGACTAGGCATATAAGTTCATGACTAAGTATATGTTGATCCTAATAAAAGAAAATAATCAATAGTAACATTCCCAATGCTTTACTGCGCCAAATCCACTATGCACCATTTCAGTTTGCAGTTTACACCATCAAACATGCCAAAAAAATAATATACTATAGAACCAAAAAAAAAATAGCATCCACAAAGCTATCCACACAAGCCACAGCTATCAAAACAAAAGCTATCCACATGATCCACATCTATCTGCCTATCCACACCATCAAAACAAAAAAAATAATCCAACTTATTCAACTAATTCAAGTTCACAAATAGACATAGTGAATGAACTTCACAAAAAATAAACTTAAAAAGCTAATTACCGATCAATTCTCCGTAGCATTAGGCTCAGAAGAAGTCGATCCAAATAATTCTGCAAAACAAAAAAGAACACAAGCATATACATACATAAGTTGAACTACACAAGTACATATTTTAACATAACAAAATAACGATAGACTAAACATTGCAATGCAAATTATTACCTCCATCTAGTTTATCATATTGTTTGATATCATCCATTGAGTGACGAAGATTAATTGGAATTGATGGAGAACGAAGCCAATCTTGTGCACAAATAAGGGCATCCACCGTGTTAGGAGCTAACAAACTACGGAAAGGGTCAAGTATACGTCACCTCGTGCTAAATGTAGACTTAGAAGCCACGGAAGATGTCGGAACTGCCAAAATATCATGTCAACAATAGAAAGGATCTGGTACCTAGAAGCGTTGATCTTCCACCAACCCAAAATGTCAAACTTATCCCCATTGATCTCAAACGTGCATCCTCACTTCCATTAAATTGAATCAATTTCTTTTGAACGAGTAGAATTTCACTAAAGAAATTATTCGAGATAACATAACGAGAACCTGAAAACTGCAATGTTGTCTTATAGAAAACTCTTAGAAATTTGACAAATAATCTAATACTATTCCAATCAGGTAAGGTTGGAGGCCCCTTGATCTTGTCATCATCAAAGTAAAGGGTGTATTCTGGGCCTTCCAGCTCCAATATCTCAAAGGCACTTTGGAACTTCTCAGCAACTTATAACATCATGAATGTCACACTCTATCTAGTTGCCACATCTAAGCATAAAAGTTTGGTACACTCTATTTGTTCTTCTTTCACACACTCCTAGAACCTATCCAACCTAGATCGAGATGACCTCACATACCTCACTGCAGTATGTACTCAAAAAATACCATAATTAACATCTTTTAGGCCATCACAAACAATAAGATTCCAGATGTGAGCACAACATCTCATATGTAAATACTTATGTTCTATAACGGTGTCTTTCCCAATCTTTTTGCTTTTCTTCAAGTAATCAATGGCAACATAATTAGAACTTGCATTATCAACAGTTACACTAAATAGACTATGGATGGACCTCCCAATTAAGAAGACACTTCTCTACCATCTTTCCAATGGTCTCACCTTTGTGATTTGGAACTAGACAAAAATTCAGAATCCTTTTTTGTAAGTTTCAATCACTATTGATGAAATGAGTAGTCAAAACCATGTAATTTAAGTTTTGAATAGATGTCCAAGTGTCAGATGTTATACATATTCTATTACCATGCATAAAACTCTTTTACTTTCTTCTCTCCTCTATGTAAAGTTCGATGCAATCCCTACCAACTTGAGTCCGATAAGGCAAATTTGTGAAACTTAGGCTGTATAACCATCACAAAATGTCGAAACCCTTCACCCTCCATAACAGCAAAACTAACATATTAGAAACAAGCTCTTTATCTTTGAAAGACAATGTTTGTTGCAATTTATCAGCCACCACCTTATTGTTAGGATTCTTCTTACATACTTTCAAATGATTCAACATATTAGAAGTTCCATTACCTTTCGAAGCACAAGCATAATTAACAGGGCAATAATTACATTTGGCTCTTAGATTTTTTAGATCAAAACCCTCCATCTTATGAAAATGATCCCAAGCAGGGGAAGATGAATATTTTCTTTTATTACCTACATAGTAGTATCGACCGTATCCCAAGCAGGGGAAGCCATCTAGTAAAAATGACACATATTAGCAATTGAGATAAAACAAAAAACTTGTGACAGATAAATTCAGCAAGTGTGAAAGACTAAAAGTGCACTCATTTATATTTAATTGTGGGAAGTGGGGAACCATGTGACAAATAAATTGAATCGAGATATGTAGTCAATGAGAAAGGGGCCACCATTTCATAAAGAAAGGAAGAGAATAATAACTCTTCAAAAGTTTAAAGTGACAATAGGACCACCTGCTTTTGTAAACTAGCTCAAATGAAAACAAAAAACTCTATCTGTACTTTGATATTAATAAACCAACTTAGAATTCAATGAGATATCAATGAGAAAGGGGCCAACACTTGATTTCATTAAAAATAATACCCCAAGGCGCCAAAATAGCTAATTGATTAATATCTTCACATCCAACCTTAAACTTCTTTCACTGTCGAACACCTTAAAATCATAAATCATACTTTTGCTGCATGTGCCAAAAGATAACTTAAAAAATTGTTCTCTACTATTAACTTAACAAAAAATAGTTGAGAGAAACACAAAAAAAGAAGAAGAAGAAACCAAATTATTAGTTTTTTACCTTGTCAATGAATTCCGCAAATAAGGAGAGTTCAGAGTTGACTAGAAAACTGAATCAAGGACAAAATAATTAAAATGAGATGGAGATAAAAAAAAAATGTGAAGAGGAAATATAATAAACAAAAATATAAGAGAAAAATAAATTACAACTCCCTTTGTTGATGATGATGACTGATGGAAGAGTGGTAGAGGAATGGTGGTGGGAAATGGGAAAGAAAGTAAGAAATGAAGAACTAGTTAGAGGGGTGGCGGCTAGACTAGTGGGGGCATGCGGCGGCTCTGCCCTAGTTAATGGTTTTTGTTTTGTTTTATTGTGTAATTGATTTCTACTAATTCTACTATTGGCTGGTATGTATTTAGTATTCTACTAATTCTAGATTTCTAGTATATTGAGATATTGCGGATCGGGTCGATTATTGTCGGTTATCCCAAATCCAAACCAAGCACCGAACCGACCCTGTCGGTTTTACAATTTCACAAACCAATCCGAACTGTCTTAAATGGATAACCGGTCCATATGGCTCGGTTCGGGTCGGGTAGGTCGGTTTAGTCGAATACTTCGGTTTTATGCACACCCCTAGAATCTAGTACAAAAATTCCAATACCAAAGCTTCTAAAGAATTGTAACAAAGTTGGCATGATAGTAGAAGTTCAAATGAAAAGGAGTTAAGACATTATACCTGAGATCAAATAATTGACATAAGAAACAATTAGCAACGGTGCAAGTTGTATTTCACCATCAAAGAATATATCCAACCATGACTTTTTGTTCTTCATTAGTAGTACAACAATATGTTGCTATATGGGTGTATGGAAATCTTAATTTGTGATCTAATCAAATATAACTATTTTTTATTTCAGTTCCAATATGGAAAAGAGGTACATTTCTCACTTCTCACACAAAATCTGAGACAAAAAGGAGAAGAAATATCATTTGTACCGAAAATAATTCCTCAAAAAAAGCTCAAACCCCTATAAAAACAAAACAAAACAAAAACAAACAAACAAAATAATAATAATAATAATAGTAATATATCATAAAAAAAACTCGAAGAGCTCCAAAGAAATTCTACATACCAAGGATGACAGAAAAGAAAAATATTGTTTTCTACCTACAGGTAAAGTTGTATAGAATAAAAGAAAATTGGAATCACATATAATTATGCACCTTTCAATACAATAAACTAAACTCAAAGCCTCAAGACCTTACAACTACAGATTCTTCAACATTTCAACAAACAAATTCAAACATCTAAAAATCATTGATACACATGATCCTAAAAATGGGCATCTACATCACCAATTGAATTGGAATTATTAACAAAACAAAAATGAAAGTTAAGGAATCAAAGCCAATAAATAAACCTACCTTAAATTTAATCAGAGACCCCTTTCGTATATAATAAAAATTGATATGTTCTTAGTCAGGAATAAATTACCTAAAGAAATTTCACCAATTCACATAACAAAATCTAATCTCAATTGAAAGAATAGTTGGTTTCTATAGGGAGGCACTAAAGCTGCGCATTAGGTGCAAGGGTCTTTTTGCACCTTGACTACACTTCCATCTAGCAAGTCCTCGAAGTCTTTAATTTGACAGCAACACAAATGGTCCGGCAGTACGGTACCATGGACAAGGTCTCTGACTCTAATTCTCACAACACGCATATAATCTTGAGCTGATATCTGACATCACGGTCTCCACATAGAATACAACCCTCAATTCTTGGTGTTGGATTTTATCGATATCTCATGCATGATTCCTTGGTCACAGCTTTCAATTTGAAGTTCCAAGCTTTGATCTACAGGAGAAGATGTTCTTGGCACACTCAAGATCTTCTTCTTCTTAACTTTGCTGGAGTCAAGTTCCAACCACTTAACGGAAGCAACCTTTTTTTTCTCACTTAACCAAGAACCAAGAACCCGACAATGGCTAGGGAGGATACCACCTATGGAATCTCCACAAATTACTAGCTTCTACTTTAGAAAATGTTGGAGGCTGCCATTAAAGGAGAGAGAGCTTTTCTTGTTGTTCGGATGATCAATATGTGAGAGGTGGGGGGTCTATTTATAGAGGTTCCCACCTCCTCAATATTGGATAGGATAGAGTCCTATACTCATCTAATATCTGATAGGATAGATTCCTATACTCATCTAATATCAGATAGGATAGAGTCATATACTCATCTAATATCTGATAAGATAGTGTTCTATACTCATCTAATATCAGATAGGATAGAGTCATATACTCATCTAATATCTGATAGGATAGAGTCCTATACTCATCTAATATCAGATAGGATAGAGTCCTATACTCAGTGGTTTATCCTTATCTTGGTGGGCATCTATCCAACCTTATTTTCAACATCTCCCACTCACCCACAACGGCGAAGAAGGTTTCTAAGAGAAACATTTAAGTAGAATGCTTAGCCATTTGTGTGTCTCACACGGGAAATGGTTTGTGTGACCCTAGCACACGTATCATGATATCTGTGAAGTAGCAAAGTCGCAATGAAAAAGCACCGCGACGCTGATCTACCATGAAAGTGATCTTAAAAAGATGAATCCGAAAACCTAATATCCGGAGAGTGTGTATACCCCAAGATCTGTTTGTTTCATCACTTTGACAAATAGCACTCATCCCTATGAGTCCACACCATAAAGTCAAAAACGTATCACATGATTCACAATTATCATCAATTGTCCCCGCCGTAGAATCCCTGATTGTGTGATAAACCTTCGGTTCTTTTACCCTTTGCACGCTAAGTCATTGTTGCCGAGTTCTACCAACTTCCCAATGCATCCAAATCAAATTTTTTAGTAAGAGCTTGTGGGGAGCAAACCAAAGTTACGAGTAGTCCTCTTATTTTCTTTGACAAGGTCAAAAGTTCAAGGAGGGTACCATTCGATATGTTTTAAACAAAAATATATCAATAGAGCTCACATAACAAGAATTTTAGGGATATTTCTTTTCTTGCTCTCAGGTGGTCAACTATACACATGTTGTGTGAAAACATGTCATGGCAAGAGTATCTAATTTGTTTACTCAACAATAGATATCTGTATGTCCACTCATACCATGCAAGTGTTGTCATCCCTAATGACAATTCCAAGGATACTATGCTCCCACTTGGCAACAACCGTTTGTAGGTTTAGACAAAATCTTCCTTATGAAGCCTGTTTCTTCTTATCCAATTATAAGAAGGGGCATGACTCGGCACTAGGTCCACCCTTCCTATAAGGTTTAGTGACTTGTCAAGCTAAACTCCCACTGTTTAAAATGGAAGTGACTGTTCATGTGAGTGAACCAGTCAACCCTACTGACATACATATGAGATGATAAATGCGATAATGAGAATGCAATCGATCTGGAAAGAATGCACTTTTATTCATTAAACCATCAAAGTGTTCTTAACATAATCACATCCTCTTTAACCCAAGCATTTTTACATGTGCAAGGAAGAGTTCCTTTGGAATAGGTTTGGTCAAATAATCCGAACCATCCGATCGGGATATATGTTGTAGAACCACTTTCTTCTTCAATATCATTTGTCGTGATGTAGTGGTATTTTAACTCTATATGCTTGGTTCTTCCATGGTACTTTGGATCTTTAGCATATGCAAGAGCATCTTTGCCGTCACCCGATGTGAACCGGTTCAAGAAATCTTGAGAACACCGACAAGTGTTTGATGAATCGTCGAGCCACACGCCTCCTCGGTGGTAAGCAACATGCATATACTCAACTTCCATAGTTGAAAGTGCTATGGAAGTTTGCTTTGTCTTTGCTCAGATATATAGCACCTCCATTCATTATGTAGGTATATCCCGGTTGACTTCCTCTCATCAAGGTCTCCGTGATTCCTCCGGTCGGCATCGGAGTACCCAATCAGCTTTAAGATCTTTCCCTTGGTAGACAAGTGAGTAGTCCACGGTGCCTTTTAGATACCTCATTATCTTCTTGATGACCTTCCAATTAATGCGACCCGTGGATTTGTTTGGAACCTTGATACTAACCCAACTGATAGCAGATGTCCGGCCTTGTACACAACATTGCATACATAAGGCTTCCGGATCGGCTTTGAGTATGGTACATTTTTCATAGCCCGAGTTTCAGAGGATTCTTGGGAGACATTTTAGAACTCAAAGACTCTCCTAGACTTCTTGGGAGATCCACTTGCTTACAATCACCAATGTTGAATCTTTCCAAAACCTTCTTGATATATATGTCTCCGAGACAAAGATAACAAGCGTTTGGGCCGATCACGAAGTTATTTTAACTCCTAAGACATAACTAGCTTCACCCATATCCTTCATTTTCAAGTTTAATGACAACCACTCCTTAGTGGAATTTATCAATGCCTTATTGTTACCTGCTAACAAAATGTCATCCACATATAGAGATAGAATCACAAAACCATTTTTAGATGTCTTGACATATATGCAATGGTCCTCAATTACCATTTCGAATTTGTCTTGAAGCATTGCTTCATGGAATCTCGATTCCACTGCTCTAGAGGCTTGTTTTAAACCATATATGGATCTGTTCAGTTTACACACTTTGTGTTCCCCTCGACCCTTGATTGAAAAACCAAAATGGGTTGATCCATATAGATTTCCTCTTGTAATTCTCCATTGAGAAAAGCAGTTTTGACATCCATCCGTAAAGCTCTAAATCTAAATGGGCAACCATTGACAAGAGGAGACGTATGGAGGCAAATCTCACTACTGGTGAGAAGGTGTCCTCATAGTCTATTCCTTCTTTTTGGGTGTAACCTTTTGCAACAAGCCTAGCTTTGAATTTGTCTATGTTCCCTTCTGCATTTTTCTTGATCTTGAGAACCCACTTGTTCCCAATAGATCTCCTGTTTGGAGGTAGATCAACTAAGTCCCATACTTTGTTTTTCTTCATCGACTCCAATTCTTCCTTCATAGCTTCCATCCACTTACTTGTATTGGACCCAGAAATAGCCTCCTTGAACGTTTTAGGTTCATCAGATATTTTTGTAAGTGCATTGGTCATATTTATCTCCCCTTCAATCTCAAACCGACGTTTGGGGATATGGCCTCTAACACTCTTATGAGGTTGGGATTGATCAATCATTTGACCAATGCCATTGTTACTAGAATCAGGGTTGATGAAAGTTTCATCTTCGCCTTTGTTCATCGCCAGTTATAAGGTTATCAACTTCGTAAAGTTGTATATCCTTATCAACCTCACCCCTCATTGGGTATTGATCCTCTAAGAATCTGACGTTATGTGCTTCTATTTCTGTGACATGCCCTTGAGTATCCTCCCCTAGGAAGACATACCCCTTAGAAGTCTTACTGTATCTTATAAAGATACACTTCTTTCCAGGAGCACTCAACTTTCCAAATTCTCGATTTTGAGAAGTGACAAAGGCAAAGACACCCCCATGGTCTAAGGTAGTTCAAAACGGGTTGTCTACTAGTCCATAGTTCATGGGGTGTTTTGTCAACAGTTTTTGAAGGAACTAGGTTAAGTATGTGCGCAGCCGTTAACAATGCATCACCCCAAAATGAGATAGGCAAGTTAGCCTGAGCCATCATAGATCTAACCATGTCTAGCAGGGTTCTATTCCTTCTCTCAGAGACACCATTCTGCTGAGGGGTATAAGGAATAGTTAGCTGTCTAGCTATACCCTTATTTTCACAGAGTTCCTTAAACTCATCAGAAAGATATTCACGCCCCATGGTCAGTTCTTAAGGCCTTTTATTGTCTTATCAAGTTGATTCTCAACTAGGTTCTTGTACTTTTTAAAACAGTCCAAGGCGTCTGATTTGTGAGACATCAAGTACACGGTCCCATAACGTGTATAGTCATCTGTGAAGGTAATGAAATACAAAGCCCCATGCCTTGTTGTTACATTCATTGGTCCACAGATGTCTGAGTGAATAAGTTGTAAAGGATAACTTGCCCTTTGGGCTTTCCCAAAAGGTTTCTTGGTGGCTTTTCCAAAGAAGACAACTTTCATAGGTTTTCCATTTTAATAGAGGTTAAGTTACCTAACAACCCTCCCTTGCTAAGCGGTCTATCCCATCTTGTGTCCAATATGTCCTAGTCTAGCATGCCACAATTGGCAACCAACCATTTTAGACATAAAAACTTCAGTTTGTGCTAAGTGTAATGTCATAAAAGAATTCATTAAATAAGCATGACCTATCAAACCTGTTATTTAAAGATATCTCAAGCGAAGTTCTCGGAAAAAATTAAACACATAGGATTCTTGAAGTAATTTCAAACCGATAAAAGATTTCTCCTAATTGAAGGTACAAAGAGTACTTCTTCAATAAGAATGGATCTCCCACTCGCCAAAATCCAACCTACAAGTGCCTCGTGCCCAAAACATCAGCTACACTTTGGTTTCCCATGTGGACTCTCCGAAGTTCCTTGTGGAAGTTTCCGAAATCTTCAAACAGGGACCTATCCCGTTTATATGTGGTCATTAAACAGCCATGAATCTACAATCCAATATTGTGATGAATCGACAAAGATGACAAGATACTTATCACATTGACAATACTTAAAGTAAAACTCACCTCAGGAGAAGGACATGCCCTAGCATAGTGTCCCATCTGATGACAACGGAAGCATTCAACACTAGTCATGTCTATCGACTTCCTAGGTTTCTTTTGCTGTGGGTTAGGCTTGGCCTTTTCCTTGCGTTTCCCTTTTCCACTTTTCTTGTTCCAAGGAGCCTTCCTCTTTTTGGAGTTGACAACATTTGCTTCAGTTTGAACAACAGGCTTTTCATTGAGAAGCCTTTGTTCCTCAAGCTCACATTTCCTTTGCACCTGTGCAAAGTTTGTGATACTGTCGTCATGCGTCAAGATAAGATGAAATTGTTCCCAAGTTTTAGGTAAAGACCTAATGACAGCTTAAATTTGTTGTTCATTTGATAGGACCTGTCCTGCTTGGGCTAACTCAGCAACCATGTTTCTCATCACCGTGCAATGTTGTGTCATAGAGGTATGGGGCTACTTTGATAAATTTGTCAAAGCTCATTTGTAGCCTCCTCACCGGGCAAGAGTCGTCATTCCCCAAGGTCCGCCTTTATCGCTTCCCATAGCTCTTTAGCCGATCCAAGGCCATCATACCGCATCATGAAGTCATTCCTCATGGTGCCAAGTATGGCAATTCGGGCAACATTATCTTTGCTTGTATACTCATTGTACTTTTTAAGTACAAAGATATAAGCAACTTGTGTTAATCCTTCACCGTAGGTTCGCTCTCGTCTCGTTATTACATCAATGACCTTCCTATCTGCGGAATTAGCCTAACTTTCCTAGACCAAAGTTCGTAATTTTATCGTTTAACAAGTCCTTTTCGTAGCATCGTAACGGGGATTTTCCATCGGGTGCCATTCTATCAAGTTTGAATTCCAAAAATAAGATACTACTTAATAAGAATCATCTCTTAAATTAAATCTAAGTAATCCACATTTTCACATATGAGATGATCATGATAATCTACTAGCATGATTCTAGCCATTAAATAAAATCAATGCATTTGACTATCAATAACATAGAATATGCAAAAAATCTACTACTTAAATTTCTATTTCATAAAATTGTTTCTACAAAAAAGAGTTTCCTATCTTTCAAAAAACAATGTAGAACTAAACAGAGCTAGTCAACCATGAACATAGAAGCGTCCTGGGTGCCTAGGGGAGTCATCCTCATCCTCACAGTCACTATCAGCCATTTGAAAATTACTAGCTACTTCCTCTGTTTTCCCGTGAGGTGGGAAAATAAACCCTGATGACACATCATATGGATTTGGTTCCTTAGCATCGTCCCATAATCGATGTAGGAGATTTAAATGGTCGAGCCTCATTCCTATCCCGAATAGGACTGGGGCTCTTTGGTGTATATATTCTCGGTGATGGTGGCTCTGTCTCTATCTTATCGATTTCAAGACAAGATTACTCTTGAAAGTTCTCCTATATTGCTTAGCGATCATCGTTTCTTGGAAGCCCGCCTCCCAAGATCCGGTTCCGCTTTTCCTACAAGTTTCGGTCTATGTGACTTAGGCATTGTGCCTTAGTTTTCATATGACCGTTGATAGAAAACAAACAATTTTATATACATGCAATAGTAAAAATCCAAATTCAAATAATTACTGCATGGTAAAAATAAACATCCTAATGTCAATTTTTAATTGTGGAAAAATACATGTGAAAAAAAAATCCTAAAATTTATAGAGAAATAATCTCAGAAATAAATTTCCATGTAAAAATTTCTAAGAAAAAAAATTTCCTAGAAAAAAAAATTCCACTAATTATTTCCCATAAATAATTTATTTTGCAAAAAAAATTAAGCAATATCTAATTAATTTTAAACAACCTAATTATTTAAAAAATTAATTAAAAGATTTTGAAAAAACCGCAGTTTTTCAAAAATTGTAGATCACAAGATCAGAACCACAAACAAAAGCATGCAAACCATGGAAAACTGGCTCGATGCCAATGTTGTATTTTATCGATATCTCATGCATGATTCCTTGGTCACAGCTTTCAATTTGAAGTTCCAAGCTTTGATCTACAGGAGAAGATGTTCTTGGCACACTCAAGATCTTCTTCTTCTTAACTTTGCTGGAGTCAAGTTCCAACCACGAACGGGAAGCAACCTTTTTTTCACGAACCAAGAACCAAGAACTGACAATGGCTAGGGAGGATACCACCTATGGAATCTCCACAAATTACTGGCTTCTACTTTAGAAAATGTTGGAGGCTGCCATTAAAGGAGAGAGAGCTTTTCTTGTTGTTCGGATGATCAATATGTGAGAGGTGGGGGGTCTATTTATAGAGGTTCCCACCTCCTCAATATTGGATAGGATAGAGTCATATACTCATCTAATATCTGATAGGATAGAGTCCTATACTCATCTAATATCAGATAGGATAGAGTCATATACTCATCTAATATTTTTTTTTTTGATAGGCAAGCGGGGTTTTTTAATTAAGAGGTCCCCTACCCCTTCCCATAGGGAAAAAAATGAATTATTACAACCTTAAGTACTCAACCCCATTAGCATCTTCAAACACTATTTTCTTTATATCTTCAGAAAATGAGCTTGGGGTGAGTTCAATAAAGAAAACATTTGGTACATTCTCTGCTAATTTATCTGCTAACCTATTACATTCTCTAAAAATGTGAATAATATCAAATAACTCTAGGCTAACAATCTGCTTCTTTATGTCTTCAATCATCTTCTTTGCTCTCCATGGTTGCTTTCTTTTCTTGATGAGCGACAGCACATTTGTTGAATCGGTTTGCGCCTTAATCTTCTTTATGTTGTACTTGTGTGCTAACTTCAATCCTTGATGTAGTCCTTCTAACTCAATGAAAGCAATTGAATGGAAATGAGACTTCCCTTTCGCTTTCTTTGCCATTACTTGTCCTTGATCATCTCTTAAAGTCGCCGCCCATCCTCCTTGCATGCCTGTTAGTGTACCATCAGTGTTTAAGTTCACTATTCCTATCCCAGCTTTCTCCCACTTACATCTTATAACTGTTGCACAGATGGGTTCGGTGTGGACATTCCATCTCTGCATAAACTCATCTCTTTCCTGCCCTTCCTTCATCTTGTATGTGATCGAGCTTAGCTTTGTCTTGACGTCGTGCATGATCAGCTGTACCATTTCATTAAAGAATCTTGTTTTTCTCTCGAATATCCTATTGTTCCTCTCCTCCAAATCCAAAGAGATAAACGCATTTGTGACCGGTTTTAGTCGTCTTTCTTATCGCTTTTCCCTTGCTATTTTGACACGCCCCACTCAATTTCGCCTTGCCACGCCCTCATATATTCGCCTGTAACCTCGCTAATGACATCGATGAACACCATATATTCCGGCGCGAAAGAGCACTCGAAGAATAGGTGTTGATGGGTCTCTGTCTCCCTCCAGCATAACACACAAATGTCATCGTGTATAATGTCTCGCTGTCGCATTTTATCCCTTGTTTTCAGTCCTTCATTGAAGAACATCCATCCAATGAATGAGTGGCGTGGAATTCTGTTTGGAAACCAAATTAAGCCTTGCCAAGCTGGCGTCTGCCTAACATTCCTTAAGCTATCGTAAGTGTCCTTTAGCGTGAACTCTCCCCGTGAATGTCTCCTTCCATACCACACTATCATCTCCCTTCAATCTCCACCTCCTCTTCCATCATCGCCACTATCTCATTCATATGTATTACGATGTGTCGTGGAACAGCCCGTTTCCATTCTCTATTAAGTTCGATACTTTAGTATTAAAGTTACCTATGGAAGCATATCGTAATACTTGTGGGAACTTGTCTCTAAGTATTCTGCTGGATGCCAAGGGTCGCCCCGCGTGTTTGTGTTCCTTCCATCTCCGATCTTATACAAAATCAGATTCGACGCCGCCTCTTAACCCGAGACGTTCCTCCAAAATCCGGGAACAATCGGTTGGTATTTTCATTTCCCGAACCTCTTTTGCTTTATTAAGTTCTTCTTCACCCACTTAACCCAAATAGTTTCCTTATTACTTGCTATCTGCCATACTTGCTTCAGATTTGCTGCTTTGTTTGCTGTTTTCAAGTCTCTTATTCCCAGCCCTCCTTCATCCATAGGATAACACATGTCCTCCCAACTAATTAACGCATTCGCTGTCTTCAGGTCTGGGCCTTTCCACAAGAACTTTTTGCATAAGCTATTGATGTCTTCAATAGTCTTCATTGGAAGTATAAAAGAGGCAGTCCAGTATATACTCACGTTGTTTAGTACTGCTTTCACAAGTTGTAGCCTCCCTGCATAAGAGAGTGACTTTCCTTTCCAGCTCTGTATTCTTTTCTCTACTCTTTCATACAACGACATGCAATCTGAAGCTCTCAGTCTTGTTGTGATCAATGGCAGCCCCAGATACTTCACTGGCAGAGTTCCCACAGGAAATTGTAATGCATCTTGGATAGCATTACATTGAGCTTGGTCCATTCCGGAGAAGTATACTTGACTCTTGTTTATGTTTACCTCTAGTCCTGCACATTGCTTGAACTTCTGGAGATTTTGGCTTAGACACCTAGTCAGGTCCACTTCACCTTTCATGAATGCAAGTAGGTCATCTCGCAAATGAGATATGAGTTATAACCGGATCATAACATTTAATATGTAACTTGTACCTCCCATCCGCAACACTTCTCATCATAAGATCAGTGAAAAGATCCATAACCAGTACAAATAGATACGGTGACATTGGGTCTCCTTGTCTTATCCCTCTTGTACTTTTGAAATACCCATATGGAGACCCATTTAACATCATTGAGTATGTGACTGTTTCCATGCATACTTTAACCCAATTGATGAACCTGTCCGGTACCCCAATTCTCTTTAACGCAAATATTACTGCTTCCCATCTCACACAGTCATATGCTTTTTTTAGATCAATCTTCGCCATACATCTTGGAGGGTGAGATTCTCTGTGATAGTTGTGCACCAACTCATGTGACAACAATATGTTATCCTGTATGCTTCTTCCAGCTATAAAAGCAGATTGGTTATGTGTCACCAATCTAGGCATGAACTCCTTCATCCTTCTAGTTATAATCTTCGTAATGCATTTGTATATAACTGTGCAACATGCAATAGGTCTGTACTCTCCGAGAGTATTAGGGCATTGAACTTTAGGAATTAGGGTAATACATGTAGCATTTACCTCATTAAGCATTTTTCCTGAGTTAAAGAAGTTCCTTATTGCTTTTACAAAATCATCGCCTATAATCCTCCAGCAAGCCTTGAAAAATAGAGAACTTCCATTCCCGGTGCTTTGTCATTATCTATATCTGCTAAGACTTCTACTATCTCATCCCTCGAGATCTGTTCTTGCATCTGATCTTTTTCCTCTTGTCTTAGTGTTTCCCTTGGTTGCATTCCTTCAAACTCCGCAAAGCTTACCATTTGTAAATCCTCTGGGCTAAACAGCAGTTTGTAATAGTTAACACATTCATCTCCAATCTCATTCAGATCCTCTAATACCTTACCTTGTGCATCTTTCAAACATGTAATTCTGTTTGTGCTTCTCCTTGTCTTAACAGACTTAAAGAAATACTCCGTATTATCATCCCCCAGAATTATAACTTGATCCCTCGATTTCTGTTTGTAAAAAGATTCTTCTGTTTTTGCTGCCTTCACATATTCCCTGATGGCTATCCTTTCTTCCTTGATGAGATTCTGATTTATTGGATCCACTTGTAGTTTAGTCTGTACCACATTCATTTCTTTCTTTGTTACCTCTGCTCTAGTTTGTATCTGCCCCACTTCTTCTCTATTCCACCGTATCAGTTCCAGCTTTACATTTTTAAGTCTTCTCATGAAGGTATACATAGGATTCCCTACCACTTCGATTGCCCAAGCCCTCTCTACTGTTTCCACAAACCCTGTTTCTTTAATCCAACAGTTGAAAAATCGAAAACTCTTCTTCTTATAGTTCCTCTGTGTTAAGGGGTAAACCACCATAGGTGTATGGTCTGATGTAGCTCCTTGATTCAAGAATTCAGCTTGTGTATCCCCAAATTCGCTCACCCATTCCGCATTCACTAACACCCTATCTAATTTTCTCAAAGCTCTATTGTCTTGCTTATTGCTCCAGGTGAAAAGATGCCCTTTATATCTCATATCAACCAACCCAGCCATTGTAACACAATCAAGCAAGTCTTGAAAGTGTATAGTTCTTGTTTCTGATCCACCTACTCTTTCTTGAGGTTTGAGTACTGAGTTAAAGTCCCCTAATACAATCCATGGTAGTGTCGTGTCCGACATATTGACTAGATCATTCCATAATGTTCTCCTGCTGATCATATAATTTGACGCATACACCATTGTTATCAAGAATTTCTTTCCATTATTCATAGTACACTCCATTGTGATGCTCTGCCTATCCTTGAGTATCAGCACCATTTCGCAATCCTGTGTATTCCAACACAGCCATACTCTTCCCAGATCATCACTACTGTAATTATGTTCGCATTGCCATCCATTACACACCTTGTTCAGTATTTGTACCATATTCCCTTCCTTAACTCTTGTTTCTAATAACCCCAGAATACTTAGCTCAAACTTCCTTATCAGCTCTTTCACTTCGTAATGTTTGAACCCTTGATTGAATCCCCTCATATTCCAGCAACCGATTCTTGTCATAAAGATTTTTTGCTAGTGTTCAAGGGATCAGATTCCCCCCTTCAGACCTTCCTTTTTTGTCCACCCAGATGTGCCTTAGTGAGGAGAGTCGTTATTGGTACTTCTTTGGCCTTACTGCTCATTTGTACTTTTCTGTTTTGCTCCCCCTCTTTACTGCTCTTCTGTGGTGGCCGCTCTACTTGTTTCGGTATTTTCCCCATTTCCTTTCTCAGTATTGTACTTGTGCTGCTGTTTTCAGTTAGGTTCTTGAATCGGTTATCTCCATTACCGATCATATGTACTCCTCTCGCTTCTGTCCCCAGTGATTTCCCTCTGATGGTTGTGTCCGTTTCTTTCTCTGCCCTCTTATCACCTTCTTTTCCCTCATTCCCCACACCTTGCTTCGTTCTTTCCTCAGTTCTGTTATCCTCATCCTCATGTCTTTCTTCTTGATGCTCTTTCCCTTCTGTAAGCATCTCTTGTCTTTTACCATCTTTTTTCTGATTTTCCTTTCCTTTCTCTACTTGTGCTTTATCTCCGGCATTACTACCATCGCAGTGACTTCCCTTTTGCATCTCTTGAATCTCACCCCTTGATGTGTTTGTTCTATTTGTTCCTCGTCCCCCCGAACTTCCTTCCCCTTGCACTCTACTTCGAGCTCTGATCTATGTTTTTTACCCGGAGATTCCCATCCCTCATTCTCTTCTACATTGTGTTTTTCTTGTACTTCTTGAGTTTCTACAATGATCTCTTTGTTTTTCCTCCTTCTCGTCTTTTTGGCGGTTGATTACTATTCCCTTCATTGATTTCGTTAACCTTCCTTACCCATACTTTGTTCATCTCATCTCCCCATTTGCTTCTTCTTTGGGCACTTATGTTCTCGTATGTCCAAAGACTTCACAGTCCTTGCATTTCGGGGGCTTCGAGTTATATTCAAAAGAGACTTTGAATGCTCTCTTTTGATCCAAAGATAACTGGGATGCTTTCGATAATCTTGACATTTTGCATCAATCTCAATACAAACTTCGTGCATCGACGCTACGGACATATTCTCCGTTAATCACAAGAAACATCGGTATTCCTACAAAGACTTCCTACTTGGCTAAAGCCAACTTTGTTCCACATCTCCATTGGTAGGCCTTTTAACAACCACCCATATAGGGATGGTTCAAGTTCTCTTGTCTCCGCCTCCACAAAAAGCTTCCAAGGCCTCAGCACAAACAGTTGACTTGCAATGTGGAATGATCCGATATCCAATACTGCCTTCCTATCGTCATCTTTTTCAAACTTAAAGGTATACATTGTTTCTCCATAAGGTTTCATCACAAAACCTTTAATCCCCCAAGTTCTAGTTACAATCTCTTTAACATAATTGTAATTCAATCGTTTCCCTACAAAGGATCCAACAACAAGGTTTTCAAACTTTTTGTGGTAGTTTGTGAATTGCGAACTAGTGACATGTATCACTGGTTTCCGTTTACCTCAGTAAGTGGAACAAAAGAGAGTGTATCGCATCCTACTGCTTTCTTTCCTATTACCTCAGCCCATGTGCTCTTAACTTCTGATGCGTTTCCCTCCTTTTCTTGACCATCCATACTTGCCTTGCTCTTTCTCTCGTCCCATTATGCTCTCAGATCGCTATGCTCGACGGTTTTGTGGACTTTCACCTTGTTCTTTTGTCTTGTGTGCATTCAAGTCCGATGCTTTGACCCCATCGTCTTGGGTTTCTATGTTCTCGTTTCCCCATCGGACCTTTCTTCTTCTTTCTTGTCTCGTTCAATTTGTTTGATAGTTTCTCCGTTTTCTTGTTTAATCTTAGCCCTTCCTTGCCGGACCAGTAAATACGCAATGTTGTGTTAAACCGGCTTAAGTCTTCGATTGCTTTTACCGCTTCCACGGACCACGAAGCCTCTCGAGCAATGACTCCTTTGTTGGCTTAAGACTCTCCAATTCCGGGGACTCTTCTTTGTCTCTTCTTTTTCCAAATTCACAAACTCCTCCAAAGCCAGTTTTTCCTATACCTCTCTACCGATCCCTCACCATATTTTGCTCTCATATCACTCTCAAAGCTATCCACTTCCGGATCGGATCCATCGGATGAACTTTTCCCAAAGACTTTTAGATGGTGTGCTAGGAATTACTGCTGCTACAACCCTAGATTTTTTTGTGTTCTGCATGTTTTTTCTAATTTAATGTAAAGTTACTATACTACCCCTAATGAAACCAAATCACCCTATTTTTGCCACCATTAAAGCAAAAATATCTGTTTTCCTCCTGTCTAAACTCTTATACTCATCTAATATCTGATAGGATAGAGTCTTATACTCATCTGATATCAGATAGGATAGAGTCATATACTCATCTAATATCTGATAGGATAGAGTCCTATACTCATCTAATATCAGATAGGATAGAGTCCTATACTCAGTGGTTTATCCTTATCTTGGTGGGCGTCTATCCAACCTTATTCCAACACTTGGGATATAAAGTTGACCTTCTGTGCTAATGGCTAACACCAATATAATTTTTTCTTAGGACTATATTCTCCCATGATACCTCCAATACCGCTCTTGCCGTGCTCATAAAGCGATGACCATAGATGAACCAGGGCGTGCTTGTGGGTGCGAAAGAACACCGTAACAATACATTTTCGTAAAACAATACATTTTCGTAAGGGAAATTGTCACGAGAAAATTATATATGAGAAAATGGATACTTCTCGAGAAAATTTTCCGAGCAATCAAACAAAGCTTAAGATTAAGATTGGGTGTTAATATTCTCACCCCTCAAAACGATAACCTCCCCGCCTTAAACATTGAAGTACCAAATATACCCTCTGTCTAAAACAGAAACCATAAACCATCATCTCCTTCAAGACTGGTTGTATGCTGATTGAAGAACTAGTATCAAACACCAATTAACCAGTTCTAGTCCCAGTATACAGTACAACCTTCTTAAATGAAGTTCATATATCCTTTTAAATTGCACTTGGGTAAATTACACATTACTCAAAATGAGCAAGCATTTGTGGATTATGAAGTATAAAAGAGATGTTGCCATTCACAATCTAAGAAAGCTAAACATAAGGAAAATGTGCTTAAATTTTCTATTAGCCATTTGTGATAAATGCCGAACAAGTCATGATTTAACCAAAAAATATTTTAATTGTTTAAGAAATAAGACCCAATTCTCAAAACTAGAACTGGGTAATTGGTGTTTGATAGTGGGAGAAGAACTAGTAAATGCAGAAATCGAGTAAATCTGGCCTGTGATGGACTAGCAATTCTTTTTCAATGGTAATTGATTAGAAGAGCTTTTGGAGCTAATCTACAACCAGTTTGTCTAAATATCAGCCAAGTGGGTTTCAAAATTAACAAAAAAATCCATGACTAACGAAAAATAGAGAGAGAAATAGGAAGAGAATAAGTAAAGAGAAAGTGGCTGGCCAGGTGTTTGATTGAGGGGTATTTTGGGTATTCTAATTTTTAGGCGGTGAGCTTATAGAGAAACGTGGGGGAGAATATTAGTATCCTTAAGATTTCCCCCTTTTTAGCTTCGTGCACCACCATGCAACAGTCCCCTTAAAGACAATTTTTCACCAGATCACTATCAATATATTCTCTCTCCATATTAGAACAGGGTAAAAGCGTCACTCCACTTCTACCTGTGCTTCAACTTATCGCTCACGGCTCACTCAAACGCCTTGATTTCTATTAACGCCGGATGCAAAAAAATCCATTAGCTCAGTGAAAACGTGATACCAAAATTACCAATCCATTTTGACTAAGCAGTGATGGCGATACAACAGATGGCAAATTCAACAATATGGATTTAAGTATTTAACTAGACGTATTTTGGTGGCTATGAAATCCCATTAGTATTATTATTTAAACTAACTGATTCTGATCAGGTTGAACATCTATTTAGTTTCTTAATCAAATATGGCAGCATAAGTAACAAACAAAGCAGAAAACAGTTGTGTTCTAGACATTAAATACATGAATGTACACATGCAACTTAAAAATGTTGATATGCATTTGAGAAACTTTTGATTACCACCAACAAATATGTTTAGTTATTTTTTAGGGTTGCTTGGGCAGCTGGGATTAGGGATGACCCCCATTTGCAAAAATATTAGGTATACCCCCGGTTGCAAGATCCAACAGCATTGCTTCTTTGCGTATAAAGAAACCCTTAATCTCGTAGTCTTTGGATCTGCCAAAAGTGGGGAATGTCATTAATACTTTTTAAAAGGGGAGGTCATCTCTAATTGTAATTAGTAACAGAAGTGGGGTGGGGTGTGTGTAACCCTTAAACCTGTTATAGCCTATACACGCGCATCACAGTTTGGATTTGTAACTATACGATTCATTACATAGGATTCACAATAAAGTACCAAACAAAAAAGTAGCAACATGGTGCTGTTTATTCCACACATTTTAGTTAAATGTCTTCTGAAGAATTATTTGGTAACTGCTCCTGCTTCAGTTAGCATTGGGACGAGCTTCCCTCCACTGTGGATTGATGTCACAGCTACAACCAGTAACAAAAGAACAACACATAAACTCCAAGGATATGCTATGGTTAAAAAAAAAAGAAAAAAAGAAGGGGAAAAGATCATACTATCACAGCCGCCAACATGTTCCCCACCAATGAACACGTTCGGGACAGTTCTCTGTCCAGTCAACTCAGCCAGAGCTGCTTGGACCTCTCTTCCATCACCTTCAATAGAAAAGAAAAATGTGTCATGTCCTATTAGGACAGACTTGGAGATCTGTTTAGTTTATGGGTACTTTAGTATTTTACTTATATTAGGTATGGAGTGGCCAAGAGTTGTTAGTAAGAGCCATGTGTAGGTAGTATAGAGCACCAGAAATCTCTTGGATCTGATGTAGAGAAACTGGTATAAAAGCAAAAAGAGGGATAGAAAATGTAAGAAGAAAAATATCAAAAAAGAAAAGAGGCTATGTATTCTGTTAATCATAGAGGTTGTTTGATTAAGGTAGTCTATTTGGATTAGGTTTCTATTGTTGCAGTCCTAGTACAGGACAATTGGTATCGGAGCATTCTTTCCCGGGGAAAATGACTTTGTTAGAAGTGGAGAAACTGGCTAAGGGAACCCAGAACCAGGTCACTAAGATGCAAAGTTTAGTTAATCAAATAAATGACAGATTAATCAGGGAAGTCCAAGCAAAAGAAGTTTCAGAAAAGAAAATGGAAGCTAGATTTGAGCTCTCAGAGAAGAAGATGGACAACAGATTCAACTAGTTTTTCAAGTTGTTAAATGAAAAGGGAAAGAGTACAGTAGCAATGGGGTTACCTTCTGGGTCACGGACTCCAATAGCAACAACAACCGATGATGAACACTCCACTAATGGCTTGCGACAAAAGACCCTAGTCGATATGGACGACTATGGTAAGTTTCTAAAAACCCCAAGGTTAGACTTTCCGCGTTTTGATGGAGTTAACCCAAGAGCTTGGGTTCGCAAGGGTAATCAGTTTTTCTACATTCACCCCATGGAAGAGAGTACAAAGGTTAAGGTAGCTTCTCTGTATTTAGAGGGAAGGGCTGATTCATGGTTCCTTGAGTATCAAGAGGGTAGAGAAATTATTGAATGGACTGAGTTAACGGAACAGATCTACAAACGATTTGAAGAAGTGGGGCAAGATAACTATGTAGGAAATTTTAATAAACTGGTTCAAACCGACACAATAGAGGAGTATTATGAATGTTTTGAGACATTGAAAGCTATCATGGTGAGCAAGAATAAAGAGCTAACCGAAGAGAATTTTGTACTCAGTTTTTTGAGTGGGTTAGAGGATGAAATTAGAACTTCAGTTCAGATGTTTAAACCTACCAATCTACACCACGCATGGTATCTCGCAAAAATGCAGGAGTCCACATTAGAGGCTCAATTCAAGAAAACCAAACCAGTCGTCAAAACTTTTCCCAATACCACTTCATACTTTTCAAGTAATAACAACCCAAATAAACAAATCTCCTCTCCAACCATCACACCCAAGTCACCATCCACATCAAAGCTTACACTTCACACCAATACATCATCAACACAAACTCCTCGCTTACCTCCTATTAAGAGACTCACACCAGCTCAAATGAAAATTAGAAGAGAGAAAGGACTTTGCTACAACTGTGAAGAACAATACAAGCCTAGACACATATGCAAGACATAATTCTTATACATGTTGATGGGTACAGAAGAAGAGGACGGGGAAGAGGATCAACATACGGAAACCGAGGACAAGCAATCATTGCAGCAGATAGAATTCAAGGCATGATCAAGAAGAGACCGATTACTGTTTTGATCGACACTGGTAGTACACATAGCTTTCTAAACCCCAAAGTTGCTAAACAAGTGGTTGCCTTATAGAACCAACTGCTCATATGTTGGTGACAGTAGCTAATGGAGATAAAACTGTGTGCAGAGCCATATGTAATAAGTTAAAATGGGAAATGCAAGGTTTCATGTTCGAAGACAATATAAGACTTTTACCATTAGGAGGCTGTGATATGGTGCTTGGCGGGGATTGGCTTAAGCAATGTGGTGATGTTTTGATTAACCTTCAGAGATTGCAACTGTCATTCAAAAAAGGGGGGAAAAAGATAACTCTGAAAGGGGGAGAAGAGGTCACTTCTGTGAAAATGATTTCTGCTAATTCCTTAATCAAGTTTCTAAAGAAGAATACACATGCCTTAGTAGGACAAATCTTTTCAATCACGGCTACGGAACTTCAGCAAGACAGCCCAGAATCAGTCACTTCACTGATACACGAATTCACCGATGTTTGTAAGGAACCCAAAAGCTTACCACCCTCCAGAAACTTAGACCATCATATCCCTCTTAAGCCAAATGCAGAACCCACCAACCAAAGACCCTATAAACACCCATATATTCAGAAGGCTGTGTTGGAAACACTCATGAAGGAAATGTTACACTCAGGCTTCATCCAACCCAATCATAGTCCGTTTGCTTCTCCAGTTCTACTAGTTAAAAAGAAAGATGGCTCATGGCGATTTTGTGTCGATTACAGAAAACTCAATGAGATGACCATCAAGGACAAATTTCCTATGCCAATTATTGATGAACTTCTCGATGAGTTACATGGGGCTCGAATATTTTCCAAGATTGATCTCAAGTCCGGATACCATCAAATAAAGGTACATGATGCTGACATATACAAGACTGCCTTCCGAACTCACCAAGGCCACTATGAGTTTAAGGTAATGCCGTTTGGACTTACTAATGCCCCTGCGACATTTCAAGCTTTAATGAATGACATCTTCAACCCTTACCTCAGGAAATTTGTCTTAGTCTTCTTCAATGACATTCTCGTGTACAACACTTCACTTGAAGAACACCTTATACACTTAAGACAAGTGTTGGACATTCTTAGAACACACACCCTATATGCCAAGCTCTCCAAATGCACCTTTGCTCGGCCTCAATTAGAATATCTAGGCCACCTCATCACACCAACGGGAGTTGCTGCTAATCTTTCTAAGATTGAGGCCATGGTCAATTGGCCTAAACCAAAAACAATTAAAGGTCTACGAGGTTTTTTAGGACTTACTGGCTATTACAAGAGATATGTTCAAGGTTATGGAAATATAAGCAAACCTCTCACTGAAATGTTGAATAACAACTTCAAATGGTCCAAAGCAGCGGAAGATGCATTTATGCAACTTAAAATGGCTATGACCACCACTCCAGTTCTTGCCTTACCTGATTTCACAAGGCCATTTGTTATAGAAACTGATGCTTGCGTAAGGGGAGTTGGGGCAGCGTAAGGGGAGTTGGGGCAGTACTTATACAAGAAGGAAAACCTATTGCTTTTTTCAGCAAAGCATTAGGTCCTAAAGCTCTGGGCTTTCTCCACTTATGAGAAAGAGTTGTTGGCCATTGTCATGGTCATAACCTGATGGAGAGCTTACCTAACAAGACATCACTTCATCATTCACACAGATCAACATAGCATCAAATTTTTCATGGAGCAGAGGATAACTACTCTACTACAACAAAGATGGCTCACAAAGCTCCTAGGATTCGATTATGAAATAAAATACAAAAGAGGAAAGAAAATTCTGCTGCTGATGCTCTCTCTCGAGTAATGGAAGAACAAGGGTCATGCCATATAATGTCTACAGTGCAGCCACAGTGGATGAAAGAAGTAATTCTCAGTTATGAACAAGACCAAGTCATACAACAACTCATTTCACAGTTGTTAGTGACACCAGATAGCATTAAAAACTATTCATGTGGCTGGGATGGGGTGATATAAAGGCAGGTTATATATTGGCAACAACAAGGACTTGAGAAAGAGATTATTGGCTACGGTGCACTCTTCTTCTGTTGGAGGTCACTCAGGCATTCAAGGTAGTTACCTCAAGGCAAAATCACATTTCTATTGGCCTAGCATGAAGGAGGTCTTAGACACTGTTAGTACATGTGATGTTTGTCAAAGATGCAAGGGAGAACACATTTTTCCAGTTGGTTTACTGCAACCGCTACCTGTACCACATCATGCCTGGCAACACATCAGCATGGACTTCATAGAAGGACTATCCAAAGCTGAAGGTAAAGAAATTATATTAGTGGTTGTGGACAGATTGACTAAATATAGTCACTTCATTAGCCTCAGTCACCCATACACAGCTTCTACAATTGCCAAGGTCTTCATGGACAACATATACAAGTTGCATGGCCTTCCCCAATCCATTACATTAGACCGAGACAAAATCTTATCAACTCTTTCTGGAAGAATCTCTTCAAAACACTTGGAACTAAACTCCACCTAAGCACCTCTTATCATCCCCAAACAGATGGGCAAACGGAGAGAACTTATGCTTGCCTCGAGACCTACTTGAGATGCATGACAGGGCACAAACCTCAAAGTTGGGTCAAGTGGTTGCCACTTGCTGAGGGGTGGTTTAATACTAACTACCACAACAGCCTTAAAATGGCTCCATTTACTGCCTTGTATGGCTACTCTCCACCCCATTTGGCTATCCTAGCTAATGTCACTCATTCCATAGCAGCAGTAGATGATTATTTGAAAGAAAGACAGGCCATGGTTGAAGTGATTAAAGATGATCTGTACAAGGCCCAAGAGCGGATGAAATTCTATGCCGACAAGAAAAGAACAGAGAGGTCATTTGCCGTTGGTGATTGGGTATACTTGAAGCTCCAGCCATACCGACAAACATCAGTAGCTCTCCGCAAAAACTTGAAGTTATCCGCCAAGTTCTATGGTCCTTTTCAAGTCCTAGCTCGAATTGGGGTGGTCGCATACAAGTTACAACTACCAATAGGCTCCAAAATCCATCCAGTGTTCCATGTTTCACAGCTGAAACCGAAGTTAGGGATTACAATAACACCAGTACCTCAACTACCATTGGTGGACCAAGCAGGACAGTTTTTAGTGGAACCAGTAGCTATTCTGTCAAGAAGAATTGTCCCTCGGAACAACAAAGCAGTGACACAGGTTCTTGTCCAATGGTCTAACACAGTACCTGAAGACTCGACATGGGAAGACTGGTCGAGCATTATTGCTCATTACCCTCATTTCAATCCTTGAGGACAAGGATTTTAAAGGGGAAGGCATTGTCATGTCCTATTAGGACAGACTTGGAGATCTCTTTAGTTTATGGGTACTTTAGTATTTTACTTATATTAGGTATGGAGTGGCCAAGAGTTGTTAGTAAGAGCCAAGTGTAGGTAGTATAGAGCACAAGAAATCTCTTGGATCTGATGTAGAGAAACTGGTATAAAAGCAAAGAGAGGGATAGAAAATGTATGAAGAAAAATATCAAAAAAGAAAAGAGGCTTTGTATTCTGTTAATCAAAGAGGTTGTTTGATTAAGGTAGTCTATTTGAATTAGGTTTCTATTGTTGCAGTCCTAGTACAGGACAAAATGCCATATAAATCCAAAAGCTATGCTCCGAATAATTCCTAATATATCTTAAGCAAATAGTATTGAGCATAATAAGATCATACGATTGACAATGCAATAAACATGAAACTACAAACCAGATACTATTGCTCTGGGACAGGTACAGACCAAATTCTACAAGATGAAGGAGCATTACAACAACTATTGGGCCGGCATCATCCTAATACAATATTCGGTTCACCCTGTGCCCACCCCCGGGTCGTGGGGAGTAAGGGGCCCCACTGCTTGGATTTTTTCAAGGTTTTTCACATTCTAAAGAGACTATTTTCCTATATAAGAAGTGTGAAAGAAGGCTGAAACTAATAAGCCACTCTCTAGTCCAACAAAGGAGAAAAAAAAAACATAGTGGAGAGAAATTGTAATCCGAAAAGAAGCAAGTAGAAAACCTTCTCATTATTGCAGATATATTTTGGACATCAATAAGAGACAACCGAAAGATTTTTTTTCTTCCATTGTTAATCTTCTTTGCTTAATTCTTGATCAATCTTGCACTATCTTTTCTATCTACGCGGTTGTTTGGATTAGTGATTATGGCGTCATATTTGAATGGTTAACAGCAGATTTCTTCCAAACCATTTTGAGTGATTTGGTGATGTCGCAAATGATAAGGTGTGACAGCCTAGCTATGTTGACTAACAAGAGCACATTCAATAGAGACATCAATATACATTTATTAATATCAGAAATTTCTAGAATGTTAACAAAGAAGTAAAGTTACAAGTTAACATTACAAAAGAAGGAAGAGTATCAACAACTAGGCACATAAACTAAACAACTATATAAGATGGAGTATTACATAGCTATTTTTTTTTTGTTCGCTTTATATAGGGCATTAATATAAAGTAAAAGTTTGCTAATATTTCTGGTTTGTTGAGTTCCTAAATTGAAACCAAGGTTTGCATGACTCTTTTAAAAGACACTTATTTTGCTCACAGTTTACACTTCTGACAAAAATTAGTAAACAAAGATACTGTTAATATGAACCATTGTTGCAACTCTTTGGAAGATTTTCACTTCTACCATGAAGGCATGGACAGCATGGTTTTAGTTTGGAGACTTTTGTAATACTGAGTGATAAAAGAAACAAAGAGACAAGGAGAAAAGACGGTAATCAAGAAACAGAACATGTTGAGGCTCAATTCTCAAGAATCTGTAATACAAGACAAACGTTCAAGTAACAAGCTTAGCTACAAATTATAAATTAAGAATATTTTGCAAAAGAATGAAATGTTTGAAAGCAAACCAATCCTTCAGGGAAAATGGGAGACAGAGCATTGACTGCTTACAGAAGAGAAAGTAGAAACAGCAAGAACCTAAAAAGACGAAAAAGAAGGAACTAGAGAATCTAGATGATGGTAAGAACTGTGAAGTAACAATAATTTGAAAGTAGTATGGGAAGATATGAAGACTCAGAGTACGTAAAAAAATTAGTGCTTAGTGCTTACTAGTTGAGTTTTAGTTTATAAAGAATTAGCATAGAGCCAGATGATTAAGTTTTTCTTAAAGGATAACAAGGAACATAAAATCTGAAGGATAAAAATAGAAAAGCCTTTGGTTTTGCCGTTTTGGGTATTTTTTTATGAAAGACTTGACACAAAATGATAGATTACATCGGTTTACTTGGCTAACCACAAAACATGAAAAAAATAAAAATTCCTTCAGCAAAACAAAAACACAAAACAGGAAAAAAATGCAACAGCGATATCAGTAAGTATCATAGAAACTCTTACGTAAATAATGAGGACAACTAAAATCAAAACTAAAGAAGAAAGGAATAATGATTTCAAATTAACGTCTTCTTTTATACCTTGTGCAACCTAATTTAATCTTCTAATAAAATCAAACAATATGGTTCCTAATGTAAAGGTGGTGCAATGACGCTTGGTTATTATGCAAAACATGACAAGCAGTATACTTTCTTAAGTTACGGGTGAGCAATTCTTAATCTGCGCCAGTGTAACCTTGTCCCACACATCAATTCAAGCAAGTATTTTATGTCATAACATAAAAGAAAGAAATAAAAATTAATGATCACCTCATAAATTAAAAGAACGAACCGGCTACTCAAAACCATTTCATCTTTACATGCAATAGATTGTCGACCACGTAAATTAAATATTAAAAACGAGAATATGAAGTAGAAGAAGAGATTACTTTCTTTGTCCAATTCAATGACCTTAAAAGTAGCACCCAACTGAGACAACAAATTCTTCACCTTGTCACAATAAGGACAGAACGATTTGCTGCAAATAATAATCAAATCAGAGATAGAAAATAATGGCAAAAGCCTAAATAAGAAAGAATTTATATTGTGTTAAAGAAAAAAAAAAAAAGAGATTTGGGGAACAACCTGAAAACGACGACTGAATTAGCGGAAATTATCTCCTTAGCCTTAGAACCTGCCATCTATTCTGATTTCTTTGCCGGGGAATGAAACTTGACAAGAGGGCGCGTGGGTGATATCTATTATAACAAAACACAATAGGTGGTGGGGATTTCGTAGGGGTCTGACTTAGAAGAGGGACAGGTGTATGGCTTGAATATACCTTATTTAAAAAAACAATCACTGTCAATCTGCCATAGTGCCATGCTCTAAGGGTGTGTTTGTTAACTAGCAAATGGGGGTGGCTAATTGTATTTTCCCACTAGAAGCACCATTTGCCAGTGTTTGGGTGTATTTAAGGGCCCTGGCAAACACTATTTGGAATTAGCCGGCAAATCAAATTATCCCACTAGAAGTGGGAAAATAGAAAACACCTCCCCCCAAAGTTGAATTAGTCACCCGGTATTTTCCCAGAAAATAGAAACAACTCTCCCTCTGATCTCTCATCTCTTTCTCAATCGCAAATAGAAAACAACTTTCCCACTCGATCTCTTCTCTCTCTCTCTCTCCCTCTCATCAACTTGCTCTCTTTTTTCGGTATACTCTCTCGCTCTCATTTCTTATCTCTCTTCTCTCTTATCTCAATCTTTTTTTTTTCACTATTACTTGTCAAATTTCTCTCGCTTTGGGTAAATTTTTCTACATAAGGCACGCGTTACCGTTATCGAGATGATTTTATCTGCCTTTGTATTTTTAGAAAATTCAATCATGATTCTTGTTTTACAACGTGATTGATTGACGAGTATTAGATGTATATGGACTCGTGTTCTCTCATTAAAAATTAGAAACTAGCAAAGGTGATTTAGTCCCTTCTTCGGACTTAGAGGTCGGTTTGATGCCTTGAGATTTGAATACTTGGTTCGGTATATTATTTTTTCTCTAATATACTAATCTGCAGAATATTAAAACTTGACGTGTGGGCATAAGTCCGTAACTACAGCTTAATCATCTACTGTCTATTTCTCTCAAAGCTTAATTTAAATTGGATTATTCACATCTTTTGGCCTATGGTGCATAATTACACATGTTAGGTGATTGAGAAATGGATGTTTGTTTTTAAAGGAAAAAAAATAGAAGAAAAATAAACTTATCAGTCTTACGAATGTGATCTAAAAAAGAAACAACAATTCAAATAAGTGAAATAACTACATAGAAGAGGGAGGAGAAGACAAAATATAAAATCTGAATCTAGCTTACTCACAAATTGTAGTCCATTTTATTTGGAGCAAAATTACTATAGGGATGATTAGATGAACATCAAACAAGATATTAATTATACATTTTACAATTAGAGAACATCTTATTTGGAAATTAAAGAAGTTCATGCAAGACTTTCTCTCACTCCAAGATATGAAAATGAAATGATGATCTTTAAACGAAAAAGTAAGAGATGAAACAGAACCAACTCATATTAAACCTTAAAGTACCAACAACTGATTGGAAGTGGTAAAGAAGAGTTTGAACCACTCACATAGGTGTTGAGCTGCCTAACAAAGCTTGAGAAGTTGTTGTGCTTGAAGTAGTTTGGGAGGAGATCCCTTGCAAACTCTGGGGGTCTCCACACAACAAAAGTGGTTTGATCTTCACCCCAAGAGACAATGTGGTCTGTCTTAGGGTCATCTACAAACTGGTAAGTCTTAGTAAGGAAGGGTGCAGGAACTCCTTTTTGAGGATCTATAGACATCACCATGCTTTCACCCCTCTCCACCATGAAAGCCATACCAAACTAATGAGTCTGGAGTTGCTACCACCCACAATGTGTAATACTCAATCGAAGATATATAGTTAAGAACTCTCCATGACGCGCCGTGCCACCATAGTACCATAGTCCTATAGAAAACAAAATTGAAAAGACGTGCAAAAAAATGGATACCTTGAGAAAGTATAGGATGGAGCTGATCATCTCTAGTAAGAGCCATCATAACTTGAGGTAAACCGAGGAAAGAAGATCGCCTCTATCAACCTGCCAAAATGAATAGCCTTCCCATACGCTTTACAAACCTTCTCAAGATCTTGACGTGACAGGGGGCAGTACACCGGGCATGAAAAGAAACCCACCTTTAACTTCAAACAAATGACTATGCCAAAGCTTCTTTTCCTCATCAGGCAAAGTTAAAAACAAATTCTCAGAAACAATATATTCAATCCCAATCATCAGAGATTAATTAGCACTAGAAAAGGCACGCGTTACCGTTATCGAGATGATTTTATCTGCCTTGTTTCGAATCTTCTCTTATTATATGGTTTTAGCTACTTTGCTTATTTTTGGACTGGGTATGGTTTGGTGTACGTAGTATGTCTTTGTCTTTGTCTTTGTTATTTTGTCATTTTTTCTGTTTGGTGAGCTTCCTCTACATTGTTCATGCATGTATGTTTGTATCAATTTGTATGTTTCGTTAATTGAGTACATGAATTTGTATACTTTATTAATTTTTTTTTTCTTTTTGAGATATTGTAGAATGATTACCGAACGTCAGCGTAGGTTAGTGGCATTTCTACTTATAGTTATAAGTGCATATATAATGATGACATGGTGGTATAGGAGAATGTATATTGGGAGGTATAGGCCTAGGCGTAGGGCTCCCCCCGCTCTTATTAGAGGTCCTCGTAGGAATTGGGATCAAGTGCGGAGAACTCAGATTGGGTATGATGTATACAAGCACCGACAGATTTTGCCACGAGCAATTAAGGATGAGGCGATCAATGTTTCGCCGCTTGTGCACTCGCTTTGCATGGTCATGGTCTACTACGGAAAGCGGACATGTTACATTGGAAGAGCAAGTTGCCCTATTTCTCAACACTGTTGGGCATGACATGCGTAATCGGAATGAAACATTTCAATTCTTCCGTTCAAGAGAAACAGTTCACCGTTATTTCCATCTTGTGTTGGATGCAATCCTTTGTTTATTCAGAGAGTTAGTAACAAATGCTACCGCTGATAACTCCCAGCGAAAGTGTACCAACACACATCATTGGCATTGTTATTTCAAGGTCACCAACTTTTGGAAAATGGATAGGATCATTCTGATTTCAATGTTTAATAGTTCAATAAATATTTATGAAGTTTTTTATCTTAGGATGTTGTGGGTGCGGTTGATGGTACACACTTTCTAATCAATTTACCACTAGCGCAACAGGCTAGGTATCGTAACAGGAAAGGTGTTGTGACCCAAAATGTGTTAGTAGCTTGCACATTTGACATGAGGTTCACATACGTGCTAGCAGGGTGGGAGGGATCGGCACACGATGGACGGTTGTTGAGGAGTGCTGTGGCTCGTCCTGGGCATAAGCTTACTGTTCCAAATGGCAAGTACTATCTTGCGGATGCTGGATTTGCTTTAGTGCCAGGGTTCCTCACGCCTTACCGTGGTATACGGTACCATCTTAGAGAGATCGGTGAAGTTCAACCTCAAAATCATAAAGAACAATATAATTTTCGCCATTCATCTTTTATGCATCGTTGTTGAAAGGACAATCGGTCTCTTGAAGAAGCGATTTGCCTATCTAAGGCATGCAGTTTTCCACGATGTCAAAACACACACAAAGGTTATCCTTGCATGTTGTGCATTGCACAACTTCTTGCGAGAAGAAGATCCTGATAATACATTGAGTGATGAGGAGCTCACTGATGATGAGGAAGAGGCTGACAACTCTCTGAATGCTCCAAATATGAATATTGATATGCAGCCAAGCATTGGGTGGACTAATTTTAGGGATGAGTTGTCAATTGCAATGTGGGCAGATAACGAGTGATGTAATAGATATTATGATTTTATGAGTGATATTTTTGTAGTAGACTTATGATTTTATTAGATTGTTTTTGTAATAGACACTATTATGTTTCAACTACTTATAATGTTTTATTCACATGCAATCTTTCTTATTTGTTACCTTGATATGTTACTATGCTATGTTCTTTGTTGGTCATTGCTTCAAACTAGGTATGGCTGGAAAACAGAAAAAAGTTGTGAAAACAAGATCACCCCAAATTAGATGGTATCCCAACATGGAAGCCATCTTGGTAGAGGTGTTGTTAGAGGAGTTAGCTACTGGGGGCAAGAGGGCAGATAATGGGTGGAGGAAAGAGAGCTTGAAGCGTACTGCTGATGAGATCAATACGCGACTTGGAATGAATTGTGTTTCAGACAATATCAGGTCGAGGTTGAAAACAATGAGACTTGCTTGGCAAGTTGCAAAACATGCAGTTGATGCTAGTGGGTTTGGTTTGTCTTTCAACAAAGAGACCAAGATAATTGATGCAGATGAGAATGCATAGGAGAGTTATGTAAAGGTAATAAAATAATCTCATTTTTTTTTATAGGATTTGGTTTTGGATGCCATATTAATTGGTATATTGTGGGATTTAGGCTCATCCGTTGGCAAACACTCTCAGGCAGAAATCATTTCCTTACTATGACTAATGTTGTCTCATTTTTGGGAATGATTATGCAACTGGAGAAGGGGGCAATAGTGGGTTCGATGATGACATGGTGGATGGAGGTAAGTTGATTAGATGTAAATAGAGTTGAATTTTGTGTGTCTAACTAGTTTTGAAATTAACTTTTTGTTTCAACTTCTTGTTTAGATGATTCTAGGCAAACCCAAGGAGATGGGGGTGACGATTCTGATGCTAGTGAGTCCTCAGCTATTGGTGCTCCCTCAGATACTGGTGGGGATACTTCTCAAACTGATAGTGGTCCTAGAAGCACTACACCTACTTCTAAGAAGACTAGGAAGTCTCGATTCTTTGAGGATATACCACCCCCTTCGCTTAAGGTGTTAATCAAGCGTGGCAAAAATTGCCGAGGCCCTCAAACCGTAACCACAAGAAGAAGAAGTAGACCAAATAGATTTGTTGAAGGATGCTTTGCGCCTCTTCCTGATATGAATCCCGAGCTTTTCTTAAGGTCGCTTGACTTGTCGGGTCGAGAATGATAGGCTTATTAAGGTCTTCTTGGGCCTTAAAGAGGATATCAAGGCTTCATGGTTGTTTAGGAGGCTAGAACAAGTTTGGACGTTGATTCAACCTTGTTTTTTGGTTTATTTCTATGTTTGAACTATATGTTTTTGTGGGATTGTTGTTAAGTGGTGGACCGATATATTATTGTTAAGTGACATTGATGTTACTTTTGGATATTTTATTGTGTGTTCTTGTTGAGTCTTTGTGTGCATGTAGTGGGTTGGTGTGTGTGGTAGTGTGTGTAGTGTGTGCAATTAGGTGGTGTGGTGGGTGTGGTGGAGTGGTGGTGGTGTCTGCTACTGCTATGCTGCGATGGTTGTTTAAGAAGACATCCTATGGATACTATTAAAGTTGAGTTGTATTGTATTTTATTTTATTTAATTTGTATTTTATTTAATTTTTTGTTATACTTCATTGAGTTTGAAAACCAAAAAAAATATCTCCAAAAAATTGAAATATCATTTGCCACTGGAGAAAAACCATGTAAACAAACACTGGCAAAACTGACAAATCTTATATTTTCCCACTATAAATTTTTGCAAACAAACACTGGCAAACTAAAATTTTCCCACTATAGATTTGTCTGGCAAATTTATAGTGGGAAAACACTAGCAAATCTTATATTTTCCCACTATAAGTTTGCCAGTTAACAAACACACCCTAAGAGTATTTGCAATGTAGGTGAATAAGGGGTGGTTTGTGACTATAGTTACCAGTTTTGTTAGAAAATAGTTGTGTAATGCATAAGTTAAAAACTGGTGACTTTAGTCCCCAGTTGATTTCAAGGTGAAACCTTTCACCGAGATAGTGGCCGACTTGTTAACTTCGGACGGGATGTTGGATTCCGTCTCGTGTGTTTTTTTCATTTTTTTTTTAACTTCAGACAAAACACCGGACGGGATGTTACATTCCGTCTGGATCAAAAAGCCTCCAGACGGAATCTAACATCCCGTCCGAGATATTTTATTCACCTTTGCATTGCACAACTTCACCTTGCTTTTCACCAAAACGGTGAAAAAATGGTGAATAAGTGTTGAGGTGGCAGTGATAAGAGGGGGATTATTTTCACTTGCATTGGGAATGCTCTAATGGGCTATAGTGATCCAATTTAATGAATTTATTATCTCGCGAAGGAAGAGAAAACGACTACTACAGGGAGATGAGAAATAGGATGGAAGCCCATACTAGTATAACTGCATAAGTAGTGGGGGTGAACGGGCAGTGCATTTTGTTAATTATGTTCATTTAAATACCTTTCACATAGGAAATAAGCATTTAAAACACACAATCAAGACTGAAAATCCACTTAGTGGAGGTTGTTTCATACCTGAAGCAAGAATTTTGTGAATTCTGATGACACTGTAGATATAAAGCAATCCAAAGGGCTAGGGAAAAGAGCTGCAAAAAGGTTTGACTGCATATTAACAACGCAAAAAACTAATCAATTCCCTGTTTAAACTTTGCAGAAACCATGTGAGGGGAGATAAACAATCTAGGCATATTTGATGTAGATAAAATAATTATTAAGAAAGGCACAAATACAGTCGGAAAACAAACTGATTACTTTGGAATCTAATAGTGTGTACAATTTTGGATAAACAGATTCTGCCTTGAAAATATTCGCTCCAGTTTGACTCAAATCATATATATAAGTTGAGACAATTTTGGGCCTTTCACTGAATTTTCCATTCTTTCAGCATTACTTCTCGTGACAAGATGTATATACAACTAAACAATAACTATAGATGTTTGGTGTTTACTGGACAACGACCTGACGATTTATGTGGTAGGGAATGGTTGCACTCTTCTCGGGATAAGAGTTGTCTACGTATCAAGTTTCTTGGGGCAAACTTGAATCAAGCCTTACGTAGTTCATCTCTCTCTACTTATAGATGTTTGAGCTGACTTTCCTTATCTGCTCCATGCCATTATGAAGTGTAGATCCACCTTATGTGCTATCTTGATGATTCACCATTATTTTGATCTTACAAAGTTAATGTCTCCTTGATTGGTGCGTTGACTGAGCTCCAAGATTGTGCTAGTTGATTTTCTTATATATATGGCTGTAATTGATGTTGGTGACGACCTGGGTTCGGGTCGTTGGGATATTATGATAGAGTGGTACGAGCTGGTGTATGGACACGTGTACTATAGTGTAGAACAGAGGGTACTTACATAGCCCCCTTTATTTGATCCGTTCTTTGGACAGCTGTGATGTAAAAATAAAGTTTTTGACGACACGTGTCGAACAGCTGGTAGGTTTAATTTGCTTTTGAAAAATGTGCGGGAATTGTTGGGCTGGATTCGTGGGCCCGAAATCACGGCGATTTGTGGGCGAGTAATGATTGTGTTATGTGGGAACACGAAACGTTTTATATTCCCTCGAGGTTTTGGCAGTTGGAGGGTTTTGACGTGTTAAGGTGTTTCACTTCCTCCTTTCTTCAATCTAGGACAGAGCATAGCGAAAGAAAGAAAGAAAAGAAAAAAAAAAAAAAAAAAAAAAAAAAAAAATTTTCCAATCTTTGGTATTAGGTGCGCCTTTTGATCTTGCAAAATTTGACTTTTTATTTATTTTGAACTCGTAATGTCTGCTACCAGTGATAGTTTGAGTGGGGAAGTTAATGTTGATCAGTGGAGAGAGAGAACTTTGAGTGGAGATGATGTCGAAGTTAGGGTTCGTAGTGGAGATGGGGCTTCATGGTCTTTTTCAGTGGAGACGAGGGCTTAGGAGGTTGGGTCTAGGTCGGTTTATGTTGATCTGAAGGAGGAGTTCGGTTGGATGAATGCCGACCTGGCCATATACGACCTAGGTGGAGAAGGGAGGTTGTATAATGATGACTATGTACCTCCGGATGGAGGAGTGGTGGTTTGTTATGGGCAGTTAAAGGCTGGGATGAGGTTGCCGTTTTCCCGTCTTACTGTTGAGGTTTTGAACTATTGTGACAAAGCCCCATGCCAGTTCGTAGGGAATAGTTGGAGGGTTTTCCATGTACTGGATTTGTTGAATGAGCGGGGTTATAATATCCGCTTAGGAGATGTGTTGGAGCATTTCTATGTGAAGAGATCGGTTGCACCGAATTTTAGTTTGCAGGTCATAAGGGGGAAGTCATCTTTAATTGTGGGGTTGAGTGATAATGATTCTAAGCTATCTACCTAACCTAAAAATGAATAAGTCTACCTACGAAATGAACTGATGCATTCACAAAGTAAGTAAACTAACAACTAGATTTTTACTATCTATTATCAAAGCTTCCACTCTCAATCAATAGTACGATATAGTGGAGTAGAGTGATTCGTTCCACTCTTAGTCCTTCCGTATGCTTGTTTTCTAGTCTCAATACTCTACTTAAAGTCGATGAGAGTTTTACGGGGGAATTAGACTACGATGCAACTACCCACCTAAATGCACTAGTCGGTTATCGAATACTAAGGGAATGCTTCACGTTGATTCGATGATAAGGAGTTAGAGGGGATTGATTCCACCTTAACTCAACTTAATCCACTAGCGGCGAATTAAAATTCAGAATCCGAATTGAACTGCTACACGTAACAATCGGTTCTTCCTAATCCCTAATTACACATGGCATTTCTACCAATTTATAACTAGCATGTGAACAATTAAACCCATTCTCATGGTGAACTAATTATTTCTACGTGGAATAGAAATTACGGCGACTCTACGCTAAACGGAATCAAGCTTTCATCAAGGCTTCTCAACCCCCTCTAATGGAGGTTTAGCCTTGAATCATTCACAATCATTTCCATTTAAATTTAAACTAAACATAATATAAATAAGCATTGAAATTTACTTAATTAAACAATAATGGAATCTAATTAATAACTAAGAATTGAATGGTAACAAGAATTGAATTTAGATCTAATAAATTGTAAATGACAAAAACGAAATTGATAAAGGACACTACTTTATTGATCTAATCAAATGAAGAACAAGATCCAAAGGTTTAATCTAATAAAGGATTTGAAACTAATAAAATAAAACAATTAAATCTAGATCTAGAAGCTATTTTAATGGCTACTTTCTATTCTAAGCTATCTACCTAACCTAATTGCCATTAACACTGAGTTAAGCTTTTGTTCTTATACATTCAGATCCAAAATCGTGCATGGGCTTGGAGCCATGTTTTGGGCCGCAGAATCAGGCCCAAACCCAATTCTTTCAAATTCAAAAGGCCTCTTCAGCTGCAGTTGGCTTCCACAGACTTTTCGTCCACTTCTGCTCCTCTGATTGGGTCAAGGCTTGGACCATTGCAAAGCTCTTTCCGAGCCGGTCGTTTTGACATAAGGTAGGCCTCATTCCGTGGTCTGAGTCCAAAGATATGGCATTCGAAGTTCTCACGACTTTTGCTCCTTTATCTCGCTAAAAGTGGCACATTTCTCGCACATAATGGACTTTGAAGCCCGAAATGCATAAAACGCGTAAATCGGTATTAACTCTTACTTATTATTCACATAATTGGTCTAACAAGATGATTATTAAAGGGTTAAAACTACAGTTTTGGGCTCTTATCAAACCACCCCCCAAACAAAGATTTTGCTTGTCCTCAAGCAAAAGATGAGAAAATTATAATAAGTGACCAAAAATGGAGTTCTAACTACTCTCGCTTTGGCTGAGTGCGATTGCATTGACCATATGCAACAAGGCCTTAAAACCACTAGGAATTCCCTAGTGGACGAAGTTATAGCCCCTCGTGAGATTTTTCCAAAGAAGGTACTCACAAACTTCATCTATACTACAACGACTAAGAAAATAAAACTATTGTTTCCTTATTCATGCTCAACTATCTATACATCTCTCTAGCAATTACATAAGAATAACCACCAAAACCCTAAGTTAATATATGCATAATAATCAATCATCTACAATAAACATATATACAATGAAAGTAGTACTATCAAATGTTTAGCAGGTTTGTTTCTCGAGAACTTCGGAATAGCTAGCCCCTTAAGTAGGTTCTCACAATAATAGTCAAGAAACAACACTCCTGATTTTTCCACTCAAGTTTCACATCTCCCAGTACAAGGGCACACTTTACCTTACAATCTCAATGACAACAAGGAAAACGGGTCGATCAAACACATCCGCCACTTACTATCACACTAACCTATTCTTAATTGAGCTAGAGGTCTTTATTAGGTGTTACGGGATTAGGAGATGGTTTAAGAAGGAAGGAAATGGATATTCTAAAGGACAAGTCCGAGATAATAGAGTCTTCATATTATGTAACTAGAGAAAACCTTGTTATTTACTTTTGCTTCTACAATTTGTTTCCATCCTTAGCCATATATATATTTTTTTTTTTTTTTTTTTTTTCTTTGGCTTTTTGACTCCTTTTATTCTATTTTGGAGTTTTTATTTTATTTCTTTTTTTTTTTTTTTTCCTTGGATGGAAACTTCTTTTCTTTTCCTCAAGCAACTAACTAATTTTTGTTTACAATGTGTTTTATCTTCTTCTTCTTTCTTCACTCATTTTATTCTCGGACTTATCTTCATTGGGTAGGTTGATTTATATATATATATATATATATATATATATATATATATATATATATATATATATATATATATATTTTTTTATTATTTTGTTTTTGTTTTTGTAACGTGGTAAAGGAATTGTGGTTTATGGAAGGGCTAATGAAAGGCTCGTGAGTGGCGACTTAGCGGAAAATAATTCATAGGTTTGAATTTCTGGCTATATCGATCCAAAGAGCGCCTAAATTCTCACTTAGGATATGGTTTAGTGATCAAGCAAGTGGACGTGTGATTTCTCTATCCGGATTTTACTTCTCCTTGTGGTCATTTCTCAAATGTTTCGCTTCATATAAGGCTTTAGCTATATTCTCACAGGATTTGTGTAGAATAAGTACTCTAGCCTAGATTTTAAACTTATCGCTAACAATCGTAGATACTCATGTAATATATTTATAGATAGATGCAAAGATTATTACCTACGATTAACCTAAGTTTCTAACAATTATTCTCGATGCAAAAGCTATGTGAGACTTCAAGATTGTTAAGAGCATGGAGAAAGAAACAATACCAATATTCCTAAGTGTATAAGATGACTTATTTATTTATATTTTTAAATTTTTGAAATTTTAACTAGAAAAAACGAATGCATATTATATATTTATATCCTAGCGGATGTCTTAATTACCCGTTTCTATGCCCCCAAACAAAAAGCATGCTTTGTCCTCAATGCATTGTAAATAAAGAGGGTAGGAAAAATACCATTGAAGGCGTGGAAATTCGTAAACATCCGCGAAAACAAGGTTAGAACGCACTTAATATAGGAAATAAAACCGACGAACTCTATAAAGAGTTCCACCCATTATGGGGTTAACATAATTAAATTGCTTGGGACATAAGCGCACACTAACGTAACTAAAACTTACCTCCACTCCGTTGTTATTCACATCTTCGCTATCCTCTACTTCTATAAAGAAGTGAGGTTCCTTCGCGCCCCGCCATGCTATAATAATTTGCCGTGCTTCACGCCATTTATCATCTATGGTTGCTAACCTATTAAGTGCCACTTGGTCCGATGGGGTGTAGGGTGCAACCTCGGTGAGGTTATATCCGCCACCCATGCCAAGTCATTGCACGGAAAGATCGAATAATACTATTGATGGGTCGCGACGCGTCTACCTTTAATCCAATCCGTGAAACGTGTACAAAAACAGGAAAGAAACATAGCATAATACGTGAAATTAGAAATTAGCATAAGAAGGTACTTATGCCTCATGGTACGGGCTCGTGCTAAACTAGACATCAAAGTCCCGGAAGGTCATAACCGGGCCCATTGGCTAAAGCAAGGAAAAAACGCCGCAAGTGGGGCGCCATTCACGTAAGAAAACGCCATTCCCCTAAAATGTTTAGCATAATCCAAAACATAACAGTTCCTATGTTCATGGACAAAGCTACCAAGGCAACGCGCTTATAGTCCCTTGGTCCTCAATACGGAAAAATGCCCGCCCCATAAGCCTCGCGTAAAAGACTCATAAGTATAGATTATGCATATTATCGAATCCAATAACAACACCATGGGTCTTGTATCTCACCGGGCATTGCAAGTCCAAGAACAAATGCTAGCAAGAACACGGTAATTTCCATTGGTTCATCGTCAATGGTGATGGAGAACACTTGTTCTCCATCCGTCTCAAAGAAAATGCAGTTATTATAAAAATAAGATGCAAGTCTTTGGAGACTAAAGTTCAAATTTCGGTCTTAGCATAAGAGGTTCCCAACAACGTGTATGTGATCACCTCAAAACCAAGCACCGTAGTAAGTAGTGCTTTGGAACAAATCTTCAAAGACTGTTCCGTATTATTATGGGAGATGTCATCTCAAAACTACGCTTCTGAATAGTTGCAAAACGACCGGCACAACGCCAAAAAACGGAATTTTTCTCGTCCAGAAGTCGGTATGCTGGCGCAAATAAAGGGCGCTGGCGCTTTTTTGTATTTTAGAATTCCAGAACTTACGCTGGTCGCTACTGACTTTGGCCGCTGAGCAAATTTTTCTCGACAGAGTGTAGGGCGCTGAAGCGCCAACTAGGGCGCTGGCGCTGGCTAAACTAGGCATGCTGGCGCCGAAGTTGCGATTTTGTGAAAATGGAGACGAAACGGGGAATCGCGGGTGTGAAGGGGCGAAAGTGATGGGGTTTAGGTGTAGTGTGAGTTGTGAGGGTAGATTGTATCAAGTTTATATAGGTTTAAAGTTGCTAGAATGGATCGGAAAGTTGCCAAAACTAATTACGGCAGCTTCGAAATCCTAAAATTTCCAAACTCGAAAATCGGAAACAACTCATATCCCGGATTCGATTCAAACCCAAGATTCTTATTTGGATTTTATGATTGAATGTACCTATTTAATCTAGATTTCATCCTACAATGATTCTCAATCATAGATAGGCCTAAACTCCATATTTTCACCTTACTCCGCAGTAGAAATTCTAACACTAGGGTTTTATAAAAATACAAAATGAAATGATAAAACCACCCCCAAACAAGTTGGGAAGGTGGGATCAATATGAAACAAGCACACATAATCGAAAATAACCCCTTATATTATAATTTTCATTCAAGGTCCTTTCACTTACAAAATTCAAATTACGAGAATAAAAATTACATTACAATAAAACAACAAAAATAAATAAAACAACAACTTATAAAACAAAAATAACTACGACTATCACTCCTCATCCTTCTAAACACCTCGCCAAGGGGCCGAGGGCACCGCCTCTAGTGGTGGCTCCCGGGCTCCAAAAGGTCCAAAGAAGTCATCCTTCGCCGACGACGCCATGTCTCGTGAGTCCGGTCCTCGAGGCGTAGAGTCCATGATGAGGTGGGAAGCGCATAGCATATCCACTCTAAACCGGGCGCTTCGGGCTTCCATCTCAGCCCTCGCCGCGCCCATCTCTCATCCTCCTCCCGGGTGCGGATCTCGGTTGTGATGAATAGTCGCCTGTCGAACCGAGGTCTGGCAGATAGTGTTTAGTGAACGATGCCCCTATGAAGCATAGCCATGCGCTAAATCGTACCAACACCTCTCGAAGGCATCCGTGATCAAAGCAGGTCACGCCCTCCTCATCCTCGGAGGCATCCTCATCCTCCTCCTCTTCATTCCCAGCCCCACCATCCTTCTTCTTCCTCTCTATCCTCCGCCTCCTCCAAACTTGTTGGACACACCCTATAGATACGCTGTTCCGTGCGGGTAATGTAAATCCTCCGTGCCGGAGCCGCTTTCATCTTCAAAGATGATCTTGGTGATTAACACAGAAGAGGTGCCAAAGACCTTCCGCCCCTAATCATGCTTCAAGAAAACTCCGTGGATACAGAAATCGTTATTCGCGCCCCGGAGTATCCATAGACGGAGAGGCAGGTCGAACCGATGTCGCCGACCTTGTCCTTCCCTAGGACATTCGACCAATCCACCGGGCAGAACAAATTTGGTTGGTCCCGAGGGATGCCCGGCGAACACAATGGGGAGTTTGTATTGTAGCTCCCATTGATGACAAGAACGCCCCATCAATGGCTCCACAATCACAAACCGGGCTCCCCGTAGGGTGGTTTCCGTGATGGATTCTAGGCGGAATGCCTAGAATCTCAGCCAACAGCCCAGTAGTCAACTCCCTTCTCTTCTTCCTTACCATCACAAAAATCCTACTCCCCTCCAACTCCCTGGTGTTGTAGAAACGTCGGACCAAGTCTTCGTGGTAGAAGGCTTCGGTCGAGTACCAGAGACTATTCCAGTCTCTACTAGCCATTTCGTCACCGTAAAACGGCGCGAAATGGTCTGCAGTGAAAACTTGCTCCGGTATAATTCGGCGTTGAGCCATCTAGTGTTTGGAATGGAGTGAGGGTTTAAATATGATGTGGTGGTGGTGGTTTAGCTTGACCGACTAAAAGAACAGTGGTGGTGGTGGTGTGGTGGCGGCGCAGCACCAATTTTTTGATTTTTTCGGTGGTTTTTCTTTGGTTAAATTGGTGGAGTTTGTTTTGATTGGTGTTTGAAGTCGATTGGGGTTGGGATTTGATTTTTTAGCGTGGGTTGTTTTTAGTTTTCTTTTATTTTGATTTTTGTTTTAGGTTTAAGCTTTAAGCTTGGTGTTAATGGCGGGAAGATGAAAAAAACGATGAACTGTTCGGTGAGAATGTAAGAGAAAGCCTCCTCCATGGGCGCTGGTGGGCGCTGGTTAGGGAATCAAGCCCAAAATCGAAATTTTTGATTTTTTCGATTTTTTCGCTAATTTCAAATCAAAATTCCCGCCGTTACATGTCCAATTTTTGCAGAATGAGATATGGAAATGATCAGGAGAGAATTTCCTATCCAATGATCCATAAAACACTCTATTCGACTTCGGGTGACATACGAGATAGTGGAAAATGCCTCAAGTGTGTGCATGACGTAAGTTATGCTAACTAATGAAATCTAAATTAATAGATTATGTCAATCCAAATCGTAATACAATAAAAAACGCCTAAGCAACTCTAATGGCACATAAACATTTTAGTACGGAACATTTACATTGACTCCCCAAACAAATTTTACAACGGCTTAGAAAATTTGTTTTAGCAAAATGGTCTTTTAGAGTCGATTCGAGACTTCCTAGATTACTATGTTTATTTTTATTTTATTTTTTATTTATCTTTAGAAAGAAAACAATAAGCAATAAAGATATAATTCACACCATAGAGAAACATGACTCAAAAAATCCGAGAAAAACATGCAAGAGTGGAAAACGTGAACTATGTGAACCGTGGACTTAGGATCCGTACTTACAGCCACACACTCCATAGGGAGGGCCCGGTTACCTTAATGGTGCACTCACCAATATATTGGAATGAAAGGAAATGCACCAACACAGAAATTTGAGTCGCTTATAGTCGATACTCAAGACTTTATCTAAAACATATGTATGAACATGCATTTGATCATATATCAACAACCTAAATAGTTGTGGATCATTCCATAAATAAATATCCCAGAAAACATATCCAAACACAATCAAACACCAATTTTCCCTATGACTCAACCTAGTGATATGAAAGGGAAGTCGGATTACCCTATTGTGTAACCTATCATGCACCTTCTTTTAATTTTTGAATGAGTGGGTGTTCTAGTAAATAAGTGTGGAAAAGTGAATGGGTGTGGAGAATATGGTGGATATGGATAAGTTGTAGAAAGACAGCCTGCATTAATAATCGAGGATGTGGTTTTAGCATTGAACTCATTCATTTGTGTGTGTAGGACTGCCTCAATTCTTGAAAATGAAGGTGTCAAGTAGTTTGTCCTTCAAGTATCCCCGCTTGCTGTGAGGATTTAAAAATTATGAAGCACAGGAGAAACAAAAGGATCGAGTGCAAACTCGAGATTCCTTTGAAAGTGGTGGAAGGAGGGGAATCGAGGTGGATGTTGTGCAAGTTAGTTCTTTGATAGGGTGAATTGTCACCTACCAAGAAACTCATCAAATTCCTCATCAAGATTGGTCATATCCACATTACTATGGTAGTCCTCTACATCTTTGAAAGTCATCTATCCCGGCCCTCATCACTAATATGTGTATTGACTAGTGTAGGAATGGAAATATTGGAGTCCGACTTTCCAAAGGAAAGAATGTTTGGCATATGATTATCGGGAACGAACGGTTGAAATAATCTCGGAGCAAAGCTCTCGATCATGCTAACCTCTCCATCCATGTATCGAATCGGGTAATCGCGGTCCTTGTTTTAAAAAACATTTACTTCAACAGCTAGATGGCCAAAAGACATGGACATTGAACCATCACGCAATTAATGAGCCGCGATTGGCAAATTGCCAAGAAAGGACTCCCTAGAATGATCGGACAGAGTAGCTTACTTCCGATCGAGGACTACAAAATCAGCCGGATAGTAGAAATCCCGAACTTTTACCAACACATTTTCGACTACACCCTTAGGATACTTAATAGACCGACAATTTAATTGCAACGCCATTTTAGTGGGTTGCATCTTGTCTAGACCTATTTGTCTATACAAATAAACGGGAGTAAGTTAACACTAGCCCCGTGTCTAATAACGCCGTCGTCGATAGGAATCTCCTAAGGTGCATCAGACAAAGAGGGATCTACTGTGGTCCTTTGTACTTAACAATTCCATTATGTTCGTGATAAGGTTAAATTGTTCTGTTAAAGGCGCCTTTTGGTATATTTGTCTTACGCCTAGTAGTACACAATTCCTTAAGAAACTTAGCATGATATGGTAGCTTTTTAATAGCTTCGGAGGAAGGGAAGGTTTATAGTTAGATTCTTGAAAACGCCCCTAATCTCCTCGTAATTTGTATCCCTAGTTAACATGGCTAATTTTTGTGGAAACGGTGGTTTCGCCTCATATTTAGCAATGGTATCACCTCGATGTTTAACCGCGGATTTATGTTTCTTAGGTCAGGTCAGAATCGGGTACCTCTACAGCCGGTAGGCTTCTTTCTATTTCGGCATCTAGTAAAATAACATGGATCCAAGCCCATGCACGATTTTTGGATCTGAACATATAAAAACCAAAGCTTAGCTCTTTGTTAATGGTAGATAGTTAGACCTAGATTAGAATTAGATTAGTTAGCCTCCATTAATGAGTTTTAGAACTTAGTTTTAGAATTTCATTTTCTTGTTTTAGATTAATTTCTTGAATCATTGAATATCATTCATTAGATAAATAAAATAGTGATTATTCTTGTCATTTTGGTTTTTGTTATTTCAATCTATTAGATCTAGTTTTAATTCTTGTTGATTATCATTTCTTAGTTGTTAATTAGATTTTAATTATTGTTAGTTAAATTAGTTAAGTTAGAATTTTAATATGATGTGTAGTTATAATTCAATGGGAAATGATGGGTTGATGACTCAAGGCTAAACCTCCATTAGAGGGGTTGATGAAGCTTTGATGAAAACTTAGTGGTATAGTGTAGAAGCATTGTAGAATCTATTCCACTCTAGAAGGTCGTGATTCGCCATGAGAATGGGTGGACGACCTCACATGCTAGTTAGTATTTGGTAGAAATGCCATGAACACTAGAGATTAGAACTCGAAATTCTTGCCGTAAGAACGTAAGAATTGAGATACAAGAATCTATGCTAGGTTATTAAGTTGGATTCGAGGTGGATTCAATCCCCCCTAATCCTTTATCTAGATTAAAAACAATCATATTTCCATAGCATTAGTAGTTTAAATTCAACATAATCAATTTCATATTGTATCGTAGTATAACACCCTTCGTAAAGCTCTCATTAGACTTAAGACGATCAATTAGATTAGAAAACACTCCATGCTAGAGAACTAGGAGTGGAACGAATTGTTACTCCACTCTATTTCGATAGAATTGAGAGTAGAAACTTTGATAAATATAGACACATAGAAAGTTTTAGTTTACTTACGTTTTGAGTTCATTGTTCATTTCGTATGTAAACTATTCAATTTTATGTTTATCAAATGGCGCCGCTGCCATCTTAGTTTCACTTTAGCATTATTTTCATAGTATAATTAGTCATTTTTAAGTCTCATTTCACCCACCCACCCTTGTTTGATTCATACTGTGGTTGTTCGTTTCAGCATTGAAAAGTTCGAAAAATTACTGAGGGCCGCGACTTCAAAGCGAATGGCACCGCCAAAAGCGCTGGAACATAGAGCGCGACCCGCCCCCATACCGAGTCGCGACAGCGCTAAGTTCTTGGAACATAGAGCGACCCACGCTAAGATTCTTTGGAACACGGGCCGATACTAATCAATGCGAAGCGCTGGCATACTCAAAATTTGAAATTTGCGGATTTCCACGAGGTTTGTTTTGAATTTTGAATTTTCAAGTTTTTCAGTGTTTTAACTTGTTATATACACCGAACACGCGTAAACAAAGGCGCTATTCATAAGCGAAGCAAGGGCCTTAATCAGGTATTCCTTTCTTCCACACCTCGCATCTCGGTTAGAGGTTTCTACTAGTATATCGAATTGTTTGGAGTGTTGCATGTTTAGTTAAGTTCGACTTAGTCTTGCATGAGATTAAGGTGCGGTCGAAGAAAACAACTAACGTAATACACGGCAAGCGTCAACAAACAAGTCTATCTAGTTTCCCACCCACTACACCTCTAGCTACTATTCACACACACCACCCGATATTATGGATGAAGAAAAGAGAGACTCTCTCTCGACTTTTATAAAGCCTTGGCGATAGCCCTAAATCTTGCATCGTTCTAGCAGACCCAGTGGGGGATTTCCGCATCCCCCAAATATATTTAATTTGTTACCCGTTTTTCATGGTTTAGACCATGAAAAACCTTATCAGCACATGCGTAGGATTGAACAAGTCCTTACAACATTCCACCATCCTACGGTTGGTGCGGAACAAATTAAATTGAGGGTATTCCCTTTCACCTTAGCTGATAAGGCGGCGTTTTGGTTAACTGCCCAAAGCGCCCTAATTACGTGGACTCGTGGGCCAAACTTGTTCAAATTTATTTATGGAATATTTTACCCACCCCTAAAGGCCGGATGAAATGCTTTCCAAGATTCACTTTTCGGCGGAGAATCCTCATGAATCATTTTAGAGGCTTGGAATCATTTCACCGATCTCCTTATAGAGTGTCCACACCATCACCTAGCAAAAGACACCGTTAGTTCGTGCCTTTTTCAAAGGACTTCTACACCACCATAAAGAAGTCCTAGACATAATGAATGGGGGTAGTTTCCTAAGTAATTAAAAGGAGCCGAGAGGCATATAAATTTTTGGAAGATCGGACTAAAGCGTAATAATAATTGGGGGTAGTGGCGATTACTCCGCTCCGCTAGTTCTTCTTCAACGATTAAGGCTACCAAGTATGTTTGAGGTTAAATCAGATCCACGAGCTTAAAACTCTAATTGAATCCCTCACAAAAGGTAGAGGCCATTTTCGTACAACAAAAGCCTATCCCGTCATGAATGTAAATTCAAATCCATGTAGTTTATTTGGAGTCCCGAGCATCCGACTCCCACTGTCCTATAGCCTATGAACATTCTTGTTCCATTAATAGTGAACCTAGCGCCCTTGGAGACAAAATCCCAACCGGTTGGAGAAATAACCAACAAGTCACACTACGAGGTACAATAATCAATATGTTAGGCCAAGCGATAGTTATAACCAAGCTCCACCACAACAAGGGCGGGATCGGGGTAATTATAATAATTATAACAACCAAAGCCGCAACCTCGACAAAGTAAAGCACAAGGTCAATGTAGTTATAATAATTATAATGCTAATAGAGGTATCGTTTTAGGTAAATAATAACTATCACAATCCGCCCATAAATAATCAAGCGAGATAGTTCGTCACACCACCCGCGTGACTACTACACCCACACAACCGGATCGTCTTGACACCTTCATACAAGTGAGCCAACAACTTTTCCAAACCATGGCTCAATCTAGCCAACACATTCTACAATCCGTTAATAATTTAAACCAACGGTTAGCCACAAAAGAGAAACCAAAGTGTTTCGGGCAAGCGATACCCAACCCTAGAGCGGCAAACCACGCCTTTGAGGTAAAGCGGTAATACTAGTGCGGAAACTACATCCGTGGAGGTCAGCTAAATGCCATCACCACTCTCCGTTACGGAAGAGTGGTTGATAATAAAAAGTAACTATGCCTATAGTTACCCCATCGATACTCCACACACGGATATCGAACTAGATGCGAAATAGAAACCGAAGAACCTACCACTTTGTAGAGGTACCGGTTAAACCACAACCTAAGAAATAGAAAGCCAAGGTTACACATCAAGTCGAGCCATACGCTAAATATAGAAGCGAAACCACCGTTCCCTCAAAAATTAGCCATGCTAACCGGGGATACTAACTTTGAAGAGATTAGGAACGCGTTTTCAAAATCTAACGATAAACCTTCCTTTTCACCGAGCTATAAAAAGCTACCTAACCACGCTAAGTTTCTTAAGGAGTTGTGCACTACTAGGCTTAAGACCAACATACCTAAAGGCGCCTTTCTAAGCTGAGCGGTTCCCAACTTTATCGAAAATAATGGAATTGTTAAGTACAAGGACCCTAGTCATTCTATCATGCATAATGCACCTTAGGAGATTCTCACCACGGCGGCCGCTCTACTAGACGGGGGCTAGTGTTAACTTACTCCCATTTTATTTGTATAAACAAATAGGTCTAGAGGAGATGCAACCTACTAAAATGACATTGCAATTGCAATTCGGTCTATTAAGTATCCTAAAGGGTGTGGTTGAAAGCGTCTTTGGTTAAAGTCAAAATTTTTACTACCGGCCGACTTTGTTATCCTCGACCGCGAGAAGTCACTAACGACTCTGTACCTATCATTTTAGGGCATCCCTTCTTGGCTCCGCTGGCGGCTCATAAAACTGCCGCGATGGTTGATGTCCTTGTCCTTTGGCCATCTTTACGTTAAGGTAAATGTTTTCAAAGCGAGGACCACGGTATCGATTCATCTACAAATGGCGAGGTTAGCATGATCGAGCTTAGCTCAAGATTACTTCAAAAACATGTTTTTAGGAGAAACAGATTAACAAATTCCTTTCCCCGGAAATTCCGACTTTAACAATGACTCCACGGTAGTAGGCGAAATCGAAGAAGAATTCTGCTGACTCTTTTGCACCGCTTCTTTACCACCAGCAGCGAGTCCCCCTTGCGACAACAACCATTCATCCCTTGATGCTATGGCCGGAAGATGAATTTTTCAATCTCTATCCCATTGATCCTTTTTGACCTACCTATTGAGGAATGTCTTGCGTATATCAAGATTTCGATGATATGGACTTGAGAGCTCTCTTTGAGAATCATTCACCTTCCATCACCAATATTCCCCACCCTCCACCTTTTCAAAGGAACCTCGAGTTTGCACTCGATCCTTTAGTTTCTCCTGTGCTTCATGATTTTTTAAATCCACCTAGTAAACAAATACTTCCCAAGGATAAACCACTTGACACCTTCATTTTCAGACTTGAGACAGTCCCTAACTACACCATGAATGAGTTTTGTGCTAAACCCATATCCTCATTTTTTCCATGCTTTTTCTCTAAAACTTATCCCAATCCATCATATCTTCCACAACCATTCACTTTTCCACACTTATTCACTAGGACACCCTCTCGTTCAAAGATGAAACATAAGGTGCATGCTCGGTTATGTTATAGGTCTATCCGACTTCGCTTTCATTCCACTAGGCTGCGTCGTAGGAAATCTTGGTGCTTGATTGTGTTTGGATATGTTTTCTGTGATATTTATTTATGGAACGATCCACAACTATTTCGGTTGTTGATATATGATAAACTGCATATTCATACATATATTTAGATAAAATCTCGAAGTATCGACTATAAGCGACTCAATTTTTTGTGTTTGGTGCATTTCCTTTCATTTCCATATATTGGTGAATGCACCATTCAGGTAACCGGGCCCTCCCTATAGAGTGTGTGGTTGTAAGTACGGATCCTAAGTCCACGGTTCACATAATTCCGTTTTCCACTCTTGCATGTTTTCTTGGTTTTTGAGTCATGTTTTCTATGGTGTGAATTATGTCTTTTCTTTGCTTATTGTTTTCCTTTATATTAAACCTAATTCATAAAAATTAAAAAAGTTTAAAGCTATAAAAATAGTAATCTAGCAAGTCGGGAATTTGACCTTAAAAACCCACGTTTTAAAACAAATTTTTACAAACTGTTTTCAAAAATTTGTTTTAAAGGGAAGTGTTAGTTTTCCATTCTTGATCACTCAAATTCCTATTCTTACCCCCACCTCGCTCCCTTGTCAAAAAAAAAAAAAAACGCTCGCCAAGTGGAGGAAGCGCTGTGCGTACGACTTCGTGGACCGGAAAACTTCCGGTTTTTTTGCGGGTTGTTTCGGGTCATTTGCAGCTATTCCAGGCGTAGTTCGAGATGACATCTCCTACAATAATACCGGAACAGTCTTTCAAAGATTTGTTCCCAAGCACTACTTATGGTGATTAGACTCGCGAGGTGATCACACACGTAGGCTGGGAACCGCTTATGGTTCTTGCTAGCATTTGTTCTTGGACTTGCCATGCCCGCTGAAATACAAGACCCATGGTGCTATTGGGTAGATAATATGCATGTCCGGGAGATAAGGTAAGTTTTTAATTCCATTTAGTGTGCTTATGTCCCAAGCAATTTAAGTCTGTTAACCCCATAATGGGTGGAACTCTTATAGAGTTGCGTCAGTTTTTATATTAGTATGTTTTAACCTTGTTTTGCGGATGTTCGAGAATTTCCATGGCGTTTTCATGGTACTTTTCTACCCTCTTTATTTAAATGCTTTGAGGACAAAGCATGCTTCTTGTTTGGGGGTGGGCATAGAAACACGTGTAATTAAGGCATCTGTTAGGATATAGATATGTATAATATGCACTTGTTTTCTAGTTAAAATTTTATAAATTCAAAAATATAAATAAATAAGTTATGCTATACACTTAGGAATATTGGTATTGTTTTTCTTTCTATGCTCTTAACAATCTAGAAGTCTCAATTAGCTTTTTGCATTAGAATAATTTTTAGAAACTTAAGTTAATATGTAGGTAATAATCTTTACATCTATCTATAAATATATTACATGAGTATCTATGATTGTTAGCAGTAAGTTTCTGAAATCTAGGCTAGAGTACTTATTATAACAAATCCCGTGAGAATATAGCCTAAAGCCTTCTAAGAGTGAAACATTTGAGAAATGACACAAGGGAGAAGTAAAATCCTGATAGAGAAATCACACGTCCACTTGTTTGATCACTAAACCATATCCTAAAGCGAGAATTTAGGCCCTCTTTGGATCGATATAACCAGAAATTCAAACCTATGAATTATTTTCCGCTTAGTAAGCCCCTCCGAGCTTTTTTTTCATAAACCACAAATCCTTTACCCCCAATTACAAAAACAAAACAAAATAAATAAAAAAAAAAAATCAACCTACCCAATTTAGAATAAGTCCGAGAATAGAATGAGGAAGAAAGAAGAAGAGAAAACCTATGTAAACAAAAATTAGTTAGTTGCTTCAGAAATAAAGAAAATAAGTTTCCATCCAAAGAAAATAAAAATAAAAATAGAAATAAAATAAAAACTCCAAAAAATAGAATAAAAGGAGTCAAAAGCCAAAAAAAAAAATAAAAATGGCTAAGGATGGAAACAAAGTGTAGAAGCAAAAGTAAATAACAAGGTTTTCTCTAGTTACATAATATGAAGACTCTTTTATCTCAGACTTGTCCATTTTGAATATCCATTTCCTTCCTTCTTAAACCATCTCCTAATCCCCGAAACACCTAATAAAGACCTCTAGATCAATTAGGAATATGTTAGTGTGATAGTAAGTGGAAGATGTGTTTGATCGACTCCGGCTTCCTTGTGTGTCATTGAGATTGTAAGGTAAAGTGTGCCCATGTGCTTGCACTAGAGTAGCAAAACTTGAGTGGAAAAATCGAGTGTTGTATCTTGACTATTATTGTGAGAACCTACTTAAGGACGCTTATTCGAAGTTTCAGAAACGGACCTGCTATTGCATTTTCATAGTAGTACTCATTGTATATATGTTTATTGTAGATGATTGATTATTATGCATATATTAGCTTAGGTTTTTGACTTGGTTATTCTTGTTCATAGCTAGTGAGATGTATAGATAATTTGGAGCATGAATTAGGAAACAATAATTTTCTTTCTTAGTCGTTGTAGTATAGATGAAGTTTGTGAGTACCTTCATGGAAAACTCTCCACGAGGCTATAACTTCGTCCACTAGGAAATTCCTAGTGGTTTAAGGCCTTGTTGCATATATGGTCAATGCAATCGCACTCAAATAAAGCGAGTAGATAAAACTCCATTCTTGGTCACTTATTCTAATTTCTCATCTTTGCTTGAGGACAAGCAAAATGCTGTTTGGGGTGGTTTGATAAGAGCCCAAAACTGCAGTTTTTAACCCTTAACAATCGTACTTTTAGACCCAATTATGTGAATAATAAGTAAGAGTTAATCTCGATTCATGTGTTTTTATGCATTTCAGGCTTCAAAGTCCATTATGCGCAGAAATGTGCCACTTTAGCGAGATAAAGGAGCAAAGGTCGGTTGCTAAGGAGTTCTGTGATTAAAGGCCAATTTTCAAGAAGACAAAGCCTCTGTAAAGCCCGGTCAAAAGATGAAAAGTCAAAGTCCACGTGGGCAGAAATAGTGCACAAAGTCAACAGAACTTCCAAAGACCATATCTTTGGACTTAGACCTTGGAATTGGGCCTACCTTACATCAAAACGACCGGCTCGGAAAGAGCTTTCCAATAGTCCAAGCCTTGGCCCAATCAGAGGAGCAGAAGTGGACGAAAATTCTGTTGAAGTCAACGGCAGCTGAAGAGGCCTTTTTGGACTGAAAGTATTGGGTTTTGGGCCTGATTCTCTGGCCCGAAATATGGATCCAAGCCCATGCACGATTTTTGGATCTGAACATATAAAAACCAAAGCTTAGCTCTTTGTTAATGGTAGATAGTTAGACCTAGATTAGAATTAGATTAGTTAGCCTCTATTAATGAGTTTTAGAACTTAGTTTTAGAATTTCATTTTCTTGTTTTAGATTAATTTCTTGAATCATTGAATATCATTCATTAGATAAATAAAATAGTGATTATTCTTGTCATTTCGGTTTTTGTTATTTCAATCTATTAGATCTAGTTTTAATTCTTGTTAATTATCATTTCTTAGTTGTTAATTAGATTTTAATTATTGTTAGTTAAATTAGTTAAGTTAGAATTTTAATATGATGTGTAGTTATAATTCAATGGGAAATGATGGGTTGATGACTCAAGGCTAAACCTCCATTAGAGGGGTTGATGAAGCTTTGATGAAAACTTAGTGGTATAGTGTAGAAGCATTGTAGAATCTATTCCACTCTAGAAGGTCGTGAGTCACCATGAGAATGGGTGGACGACCTCACATGCTAGTTAGTATTTGGTAGAAATGCCATGAACACTAGAGATTAGGACTCGAAATTCTTGCCGTAAGAACGTAAGAATTGAGATACAAGAATCTATGCTAGGTTATTAAGTTGGATTCGAGGTGGATTCAATCCCCCTCTAATCCTTTATCTAGATTAAAAAACAATCATATTTCCATAGCATTCGTAGTTTAAATTCAACATAATCAATTTCATATTGTATCGTAGTATAGCACCCTTCGTAAAGCTCTCATTAGACTTAAGACTGATCAATTAGATTAGAAAACATTCCATGCTAGAGAACTAGGAGTGGAGCGAATTTGTTACTCCACTCTATTTCGATAGAATTGAGAGTAGAAACTTTGATAAATATAGACACGTAGAAAGTTTTAGTTTACTTACGTTTTGAGTTCATTGTTCATTTCGTAGGTAAACTATTCAATTTTACTTTTATCACCTTTCTTGAGAATAAACCCTTGAATATTTCGGCCAGAGAAAGAGGGTTTCTATTTATATGCTACAACAGGGACCATGAGGAGAAATCAAGGTTAGGTCTCTTGACAGGCTTGGGCTTCCCATGTTCGCCCAGAACACACGGCCTAAGTCCGTCAACAAATGGCTTATTCCACTAAAGGCCATTGTTGCACTACCGCCCTAATCCCAAATTATGTGTTACGTTTATGGGCTCCATATTATATGCTCGTTGATCTCCCCGTGTTTAAGATATCGAATGCCCGTTGATTAAGTCAAGTTACTGACAACTACATTAATCAACTTCTTATGTCCTTAAGTAGTATCACTCAACCTCATTGTCCTGTCGGATTAAATCCACCTACAGGGTTTACATGACAATCTTTATGAGCTCCTCAATGGGACATCATCAACCCGACTTCCCTGGGTCATGTATTCCTTCTATAATCAACAACACACCTTACATACAATGTCATTACCCAATCCATTGAGTTTGTTGATTCACAAATGAATCTCACTCATAGATGATTTAAAGCAATGTAAAATGCACGTAAGTGCCCGTTATTATATCCGGATTAAGAGGACAATCATCCATAATAACAGAGGTGTTTGTTCTCTTATATAGTCAGTATAAAGAGAAACAACCTCACTTGGTCCTGTTCAATACACACAAAGTGTACTAGTGTAATCCCAGTAGTCAAGATAGACTAATGCAGATTATACTACAACCGTACCAATGGTTTGTCTAAATCTATCTAGGTTGTGAACGTTTACTTATACTTTATAAGGTACTGATAATATGATCTTCTGTGTGTCACCACACACCATATTATCTACAACATAAAGTATTAGACGCATGCATATAACTAATAACATATATAATATGTATAACATTTGCCCATATAATTCTCACTCAAAATATAAAGAATTAGAGCTAATACAAAAGTAATGCTTTTAGTATATAACCCTATCAGCTGATACCCGGGACAAGAAGACGGCTAGTGAGAATAAGCCTGTTGCCCAAAAGTTAAAGTGATCGGGGAGTACGACCCCACATGACAAAAGTGCTGATGACGTTCTGGATAGGGTTGTCACCTATAAGGACCCATCGAGTAGGTTGAGTAAGTTTGTTAAGAATGGGGGTTGTAGCTTCAAGAGCTATTTGGTTGCGAGAGGGTTGCTTGAGAGCATTGCCCTGGATGGAGATAGGCTTCAGTTGGAGACTGGGAAGGACTTGGGGATGAACATCAAAGATATGGATCGCTCCCTGTGCTTTGTATGTGCCTCTCCACGGGTATTGTCTTGTTTTCCACTTCTACTGCTTTGTGATTTACTTTGTTTGTTGTCAGGTCCTGGCTATGTATAGGAAGCTGAAAGAGATGGCTCTTATCTCCGACCTGTACAAGAAGGAATTGGATGCTGCCAAGGAGGCCTATGACAAGCTGTTTGTTGTTCAAGAGGTAGAGCGAGCTGAAATGTCGGGGCTGAAATTGCAGGTTGGAGATTTTGCTAGGAAGGTGGCCTTGTTGCAACCATCTCTTGATGCTTCAAAAGTGGAGGTGCAACACTGGATTGGTGAGTGCAAGAATGCACAGTTCGTTGCTGAAAGGGCACAGAAAGAATATAACGACCTGGTTGACTTGGTAGAAAGTGGTGATACTTATGTTTTGGTGGATGATTTTATGGAGCTAGAACGTAAGTATAAAACCCTGAAGAGGTCGGTTGAAAGTGGGGCTACAACAGTAGTCGTGGAAAGTATTGCTGCAAATGCTAATAGACAACCTGATCTATCATACGACCAAGCTACTGCTCCAACCGTTCAACCAAATGAGGAAGTCTCTATAGAAGTTGTGAATGTGAGTGGTGATTCAGCTAGGGGCCCTATTGGTGAAGAGGGTGGCCCACTAGAACCTTTGAATGTTGAGAATCTTCCCCGTGTCTTCTGACTGTGCCTTTTCTTTCTTTGCTATTGATGTGTTTGAATGATGATGATCTATGTTTTCTCACTTGCTTTGGTTGATACTGATAACTGATACTGATAACTTTAATTCTTTGATGATGGGGGTGCTGAGGTTGTTTTCTCAGGATAACCTGGGGGCCTCTAGTATCCAACATAATTTTGTAAGTAGTAAAGTATTTAAATTACTTACTTGTTCTGCCTTGATATTGTCTTTGAATTTTGCTGTGGATGTGGTTGTTTTATTGTTGTTTGATTCATTGTATGACGATCTGTACTGCACAGTGGTAGTCCTGATGACTTGTTGTATTATGGTAGATCGTCTAATTGTTTGGCACACAACCTAGTTAGATGATCGTAGTTGTCACCTAGGTCGCCGTTTTGTGTTTGGTTGGGTCGTTCCTTTTGGGGGAACTCTGATTGTTTGATAACTAGCCTTTGTTTGGTAGTTACTGTAGAGCCAAGCTTAACCTTGTTTAAAAGGTTTTAAGTTGACAGTGGGTCTTTTTTGGGGTCCTATATGTTTGAATTTAACTGATAATTGTGTGGAATTTACAGTTGAATCATGTTTAACCCTGGTCATGCATTGGTGTAAGTTGATTTAGGGTCCTTTTGGGGGACCTTGGGTTGGATTGATTGATGCTTTGACCACTGTGTGGTAATTGTAGTTGAGTCGTTCTTGACTCCGTCTTTGATGTACGACCCGACATTGTGATGTCCTAGGTTAGATAGCATAGTGGAAGTTGTGTGGTACTCATGTAATACAAAAGATGACATTTGTACACACAGTGCTAATGAAGTTTTATTCATATTGACTAATATGTATGGAGAAAATTTTAGTGATAAAAATGCTTGAGGAGAGCTGTGTTCCAAGGTCGGGGAAGCACATCACCGAGTTGAGTTTTAATCCAGTATGCTCCGTTTCCCATGACTTTGTCAACGATGTAGGGACCTTCCCATGTTGGGTCCAGCTTAGATGGAGCTAAAGTCTTTTTTAGGATTAAATCACCAGCTTGGAAGGCTCTAGGGACGATCTTCTTGTTATAAGATCATTGGATTGTTTGATGGTACCGAGCTAGGGATATTGCAGCTATTTCCCTTCGTTCTTCTAGGAGATCAATTTCTTTTGCCAATATGATGTCATTATCTCCTGATTCTACAATGTCAAAACGCGTGGTTGTGATTGTGAGTTCTGGTGGTATGACTGCCTCTATTCCGAAGCAAAGTGTGAAAGGAGATTCATTGGTACTGGCTCTAGCTGTTGTTCTGTAAGCCCATAGAATGTTCTCGAGTTGCTCTGGCCATTGGCTTTTCTTGCTCTCCAACTTTTTTTGGAGATTCTCCTTGATTGCTTTGTTGGTAGCCTCTGCTTGACCATTGCTTTGTGCATATCTAGGTGTAGAAAATGCTTGAATGATGCACCATTTTTGCATAAATGCCTTGACTTGGGAGCCAGCAAATTGAGTGTCGTTGTCCATGACAAGGGTGTGGGGGAGACCAAATCTTGTGATAATATTGGTCCATATGAAGTTGATGATGTGGACCTCTTTGACTTGGACTAGTGGGATTGCTTCTACCCATTTGGTGAAGTAATATGTGGCTGCTAGGATGTATTTGAGTCATGTTTTCTTTTGTGGGATAAATGGTCCCATGATGTCTAGCCCCTACATATGAAAGGGCCATGGGCTGCCTATGTTGATCAACTCTCGTGCTGGACTCTGATGGTTGTGTCCAAATGTTTGACATTGGTAGCATTTGAGAACATATGTATTTGCCTCGATGTGCATGCCTGGCCAATAATACCCTTGAGTGATTGCTTTGTGAGCCAGAGATCATGCTCCTGCATGGTTGCCACATTCGCCTTTGTGAATCTCGTCAAAGATGAGTTGACCTTCACGTAGAGTTATGCACCTTAAGTGAGGTCCACCTGCGGATTTGTGGAACAATTGTCCGTTGATTACGGTGTATCTGTGAGCTCGGAATTTCACAACACGAGCATTCTTTGCTTCAGTTGGGAGTTCCCCGTGTAGGATAAATTTCAGGAATGGTCCCATCCAGGATTGAGTGATCTCTTCTCTGGATGAGGGCTGAAAGTCTGTGAGGCTGTTGACACTTTCTTACTAGTATGCAGGCCTCTCTAGGATGTCAATGTAGACCGTGGTTGGACATGTCTCTTGGGTTTTGGACGCTAGGAAGGTCAGGCTGTCTGCATGTCTGTTGTCCTATCAAGGAATGTGTTCTAATGAGAATGTTTTGAACGAGCTGATGATGTTATTGACGACCTGGGCGTATTTGGCCAGGTTTGCTCCGTTGGTGACATACTCTTTGGTGAGCTGCTTGACAATTAGCTGTGAGTCACTGTGAGCTTTGAGTTTCTGGACTCGTAACTGTTGTGCCATGTGGAGGCCTGTAATTAATGCTTTGTACTCTGCTTCATTGTTGGATGTTGTGAAGTCGATCTTGATTGACTTTTATAGCTGTATTCCTTCTGGTGAAGTTAACACAGATCCCAGTCCACTATCGCTGTTGTTGCATGCTCCATCTACATAGAGGTGCCATGTGTTTGGGGTGGGTTGTTGATGAAATGAAGTAATTGGCTCGGGTTCCCAATTGACATCTTCGACGGGGAAATATGCCAAGAAATCAGCAACGACCTGACCTTTGCAGGACGTTCTAGGAACGAAGTCGATGTGATGTTCTCCGAGTTCTTCAGCCATTTGGCCATGCAGGCTGTTTTGTTGCTAGAACTCAAGACCTGTTTGATGGGTACATCTGTGATGACCTTGATACTGTGAGCCTGGAAGTAAGATCGGAACTTTCGAGCTGAGTACAGCAAAGCTAACATTGTTTTCTCCATTGGGGAGTAATGTTTTTCTGAGTCGGCTAATGTTTTGCTGGTGAAGTAGACATGCTTTTCGATTCCTTTGTGCTCGCAAAAGAGAACCGAGCTGATAGCAAAGTCGGTAGTTGCAAGGTAGAGCCCCAGTGTCTCTCCTTCTGTTGGTTTGGATAGGACGGGAGGAGTTAATAGGTAAGATTTCAGGTCGTTGAAAGCCTTTTAACATTCGTATGTCCATGTGAATGTTGCACCCTTCTTCAGTATTTGCAGGAAGGGTATGCACTTGTTAGATGCACGTGAGATGAATCTGTTGAGGGCTGAGACCATGCCAGATAACTTGTAGATTTGTTGCTTGGAGGTCGGTTCTGGCATCTCAAGGAGAGCTCGTATATGTTCTGTGTTTGCTTCGATGCGCCATGATGAGATGAGATATCCTAGGAACTTCCCTAAAGCTACCCCGAATACGCATTTTGTTGGGTTGAGCTTCATTTTGTTTTGGCGCAGTCGCTCAAAGGCTTCTTATAGGTGAGAAATGTGATCTATAGCTTTTGCGCTTTTGACTACCATATCATCTATGCAGACTTCCATAGTGTCGCCCAGCAAGTCTTTGAACATTTTTGTGACCAGTCTTTGGTAGGTCGCGCCTGCGTTCTTTAAGCCGAATGGTAGGACGTTGTAGCAAAATGTTCCCCGTTCGGTAATGAAGGATGTCTTTTCCTAGTCTTCTTCTGCCAGTGGTATTTGATTGTATCCACTGTAGGCGTCCATGAACGAAAGAAGTTCGTGACCGCATGTTTGATTGACCAGAACGTCAATTCTTGGCAAGGGGAAGCTGCCCTTGGGGCAGTGCTTGTTAACGTTGGTGAAGTCTATGTAGGGTAGTACCTGGCCGTTCTTCTTAGGAACGGCTACGATGTTAGCTAGCCAGGTCGGATACTCGACTTCTGTGATGAATCCCACATTTTTTAGCTTTTCTATCTCTTCATTGATGGCTTTCTGAAATTTGAGAGTCAGTTTGCGAGGTCGTTGCTTGATAGGCTTTACATTTGGATTGACATTTAATTTGTGGCATGCGACCTGTGGGTCGATTCCAGGCATATCGATATACGACCAAGCAAAAACATCTTTATTGAGAAATAAAAATTTGACAAGTTGCTCCTTGAACTTGGGGTCTAAATAAGCCCGGACATAGACAAACTTTGGGTCATCATTTGTGCCCAGATTGACTTTTTCTCCAGGTTCTATTTGTGCTTGTTTCCCTTTGATTTTGTCTGCTGCTGCTGGTGGAGGGCTGGAAGCTTGAGGATCTTTCTTCTTTGGGACGTCCTTGCTTTCGACGACCTGAGGCTTTGGTGTGGTTGTTGTGCTGATGTGATTGCATTGATGACCTTCTAGTTGGTTGCTTCTGAGCTTCGTGATGCCTTGGGGTCCGGGGAATCGTAGTACCTGGTGTAGGGTTGATAGAATTGCTTAGATCTTGTGAATCCATCGGCATCCTAGAATGGCAGTGTAGGACGACTTGACATCGATCACACTGAAGCGTGTTGAAGTTTTGACCATGTCTTCCTTTTCGCCAATGGAGACTGGTAAGATGATGTCTCCAATGGCATATGTGCGATCTCCGTTGAACCCATAGAGTGGTGCATTTGACTCTATCATCACTGAGTCTGGCAGGTGCATGTCCTTGTATGTTTGATAGAAAAGTATGTCACATGAGCTGCCTGGATCGATGAAGACTCTTTTGACTGTCCACCCATTGATTTTGACGTGCACTACCAGGGCATCATTGTGGGGTAGGCACACCTTGTCTAGATCGTCCTTTGTGAATGTTAGGGAGGTCGTTGATTGAGAGCTGGTAGGAGTGATGACTTCAGCTTTGTAGGAGAGATGGTAGATCTCCTGAAGTGCTCTTACCCTTTTGTGCTTTTCCCGACTTGAGGTTTCATTGTTGGAGGTATCAGTAATCATATTGATTACCTTTTCTTCGCCATTGTCGGAGGAGTGTTGTCTCCTATTGTTTCTTGACCGACCTAGAGATTTAGATCGTCGGACCGTTCGCCTCCCTATTTACATTTGGGCGGGGGCGTCAGAGTCGCTGCTCTTACTTTTACTTTGGTGGCGTTTGGCATCCAGCTTATGCCTAAGGTCGCTTTCTGGCAGGAGCTCTTTCAATTGGCCCTCCTCGACTAAGTCTTAGAGGTAGTGTTTGAGGCTCCAACATTCATTGGTGTCATGGTGGTGGAGCTTGAAAAAATGGTAGTATGGACGTTCTGCTATGGCGATCACCTTGTTGATGTTGGGTTTGAAGTATGGTGCTTTATAGATATTCTTCAGGATCTGGCTCGGCTTCTTGGAGAAGTTGGAGAATTCTCTTTTTGTATAAGAGGGCTTGTTGGAGCTGGGGCCCTTGTTGTTGTTGTTGGTGCTGCCCGTGTAGTGTTTGTTTTCTCTGGGTTCTCGCTTGTCGCTTACTGCGAGAACTTCTTTGCCTTTGCGCTATGCCCGCCACTCTTCGTACTGCGAGAACTTCTTTGCCTTTGCGCTATGCCCGCCACTCTTCGTACTTGATGTACTTGTCAATTCTGTGATACAGGTCATCTAAGCTTTCTAGTTTGTTGCGCATCAGAGATCCTGCCAGGTTGGAGTTATCTAGGAGAACGTTGGTGAATGCAGAAGTTGCGAAGCTATCCTTTAAGCCTGGCTCCATTACGAGGAGTGATAAGAGCCCAAAACTGTAGTTTTAACCCCTTAATAATCATACTGTTAGACCAATTATGTGAATAATAAGTAAGAGTTAATACTGATTACGCGTTTTTATGCATTTCGGGCTTCAAAGTCTATTATGTGCAGAAATGTGCCACTTTAGCGAGATAAAGGAGCAAAGTCGCGTGAGAACTTCGAATGCCATATCTTTGGACTCGGACCTCGGAATGAGGCCTACCTTATGTCAAAACGACCGGCTCGGAAAGAGCTTTGCAATGGTCCAAGCCTTGACCCAATCAAAGGAGCAGAAGTGGACGAAAAGTCTGTGGAAGCCAACTGCAGCTGAAGAGGCCTTTTTGGATTTGAAAGAATTTGGGTTTTGGGCCTTTGATTCTCTGCCCAAAACATGGCTCCAAGCCCATGCACGATTTTTGGATCTGAATGTATAAGAACAAAAGCTTAACTCAGTGTTAATGGTAGTTAGGTTAGGTAGATAGCTTAGAATAGAAAGTAGCCATTAAAATAGCTTCTAGATCTAGATTTAATTGTTTTATTTTATTAGTTTCAAATCCTTTATTAGATTAAACCTTTGGATCTTGTTCTTCATTTGATTAGATCAATAAAGTAGTGTCCTTTATCAATTTCGTTTTTGTCATTTACAATTTATTAGATCTAAATTCAATTCTTGTTACCATTCAATTCTTAGTTATTAATTAGATTCCATTATTGTTTAATTAAGTAAATTTCAATGCTTTATATTATGTTTAGTTTAAATTTAAATGGAAATGATTTGGAATGATTCAAGGCTAAACCTCCATTAGAGGGGTTGAGAAGCCTTGATGAAAGCTTGATTCCGTTTAGCGTGAAAGTCGTCGTAATTTCTATTCCCGCCCGAAATAATTAGTTCACCATGAGAATGGGTTTAATTGTTCACATGCTAGTTATAAATTGGTAGAAATGCCATGTGTAATTAGGGATTAGGAAGAACCGATTGTTGCGTAGTAGCTTCAATTCGATTCGGATTGACGACGACTTCGCCGCTAGTGGATTAAGTTGAGTTAAAGGTGGAATCAATCCCCTCTAACTCCTTATCATCGAATCAACGTAGCATTCCCTTTAGTATTCGATAACCGACTAGTGCATTTTAGGTGGGTAGTTGCATCGTAGTCTAATTCCCTTCGTAAAACTCTCATTGACTTTAAGTAGAATATTGAGACTAGAAAACAAGCATATCTGGAAGGACTAAGAGTGGAACGAATCACTCTACTCCACTATATCGTACTATTGATGAGAGTGGAAGCTTTGATAATTGTTAGTAAAAGTTTAGTTGTTAGTTTACTACGTTGTGAATTCATCATTCATTTTAGTAGGTAGACTCATCATTATTATCATTATCAAATGGCATTTGCCATCTTAGTTTCACTTTTCGTATTGTTTTCGTAGTGTTAGTCTTGTTTTTAAAGTCCCATTTCACCCACCCACCCTTGTTGAATCATCTTGTGGTTGTCCATTTTATAGTTGAAAATTTTCGGCAAATTTTACACCTTTGGCATCCTCATGAATGAAGCGACCGCCCTATGTTTCTTGGACACCACCTTTGACCGCCCCCATATGGAATGACCGACCCTAAAAACACTTTGTAATTTGAAAATTACCGAGCCTTGGCGCTTCTATCGCGGCAATGGCCGAAATACGTGTTAAATTTTTTCGGTTCGGCGGTTTTGATTCGAACTTTGCTCTTTCATATTTTTCAGTGTTCTAACCTGCTATATACACTTGAACAAAGCGTAAACAAGGCGCTATTCATAAAGCGAAGCAAGGGCAATCGGTATTCCTTTCTTCCACACCTCGCATCTCTGTTAGAGTTTTATACTAGTATATCAGAATTGTTTGGAGTGTTGCATGTTTAGTTAAGCTCGACTTAGTCTTGCATGAGATTAAGGTCTGGTAGAACAAAAATACCAAACGTAAATACACAACAATAGCAACAAACAAGTCTATCTAGTATACCACACACTACACCTCTAGCTACTATTTCACACACACCACCGATATAATGGGGAAGAAAGAGACTCCTCCTCTCGGACTTCTACAAAGCCTTGGCGATAGCCCCCAAATATTGCATCGTTCTAGCAGACCGGTGGGGATTTGAGAATCCCTCCAAATATTTTTAATTTGTTACCCGTTTTTCATGGTTTAGACCATGAAAAACCTTATCGGCTACATCGTAGGATTGAACAAGTCTTAACAACATTCCACCATCCTACGGTTGGTGCGGAACAAATTAAATTAAGGGTATTCCCTTTCACCTTAGCCCGATAAAGGCGTCTTGTTTAACTGCCCAAGCTCCTAATTACGTGGACTTCGTGGGCTAAACTTGTTCATTTGTTTATGGAACATTTTACCCCCTAAAAGACGGATGAGATGCTTTCCAAGATTCATTTCTTTTCGACAAAATCCTCATGAATCATTTTTGAGGCTTGGAATCGTTTCACCCGATCTGCTTATAGAGTGTCCACACCATAACCTAGCAAAGACCGTTAGTTAGGTGCCTTTTTCAAAGGACTTCAACATCACCATAAAGAAGTCCTTGACATTATGAATGGGGGTAGTTTCTTAAGTAAAAGGAGCCTGGGAGGCTTATAAATTTTTAGAAGACCAAACTAAAGCGAAATAATAATTGGGGGGTAGTGATGATATCCTTTCGCTCGGCTAGTTCTTTCTTCCTTGATTAAGGCGCGCCGGTATGTTTGAAATTAAACACGATTCGAGCTTAAAACTCTAATCGAATCACTCACTAAAAGGTAGATGCCATTTACGTACAACAAAAGCCAATCCCGTCATGAATGTAAATTCAAATCCATGTAGTTTACATTTGGAGTCCACGAGCATCCGATTCCCAATCGTCTATAGCCTATGAAACGGGCTTGTTCCATTAATAGTGAACCTAGCGCCCTTGGAGACAAAATCCCAACCGGTTGGAGAAATAACCAACAAGTCACACCTCAAGGGTACAATAATCAATATGTTAGGCCAGCGAAGCGGCTTTAACCAAGCCCCACTCACGACAGGAAGGGCGGTCGGGGGTAATTTTAATAATTATAACAACCAAGTGCAACCTCGACAAGGTCAAGCACAAGGTCAAGGTAATTATAATAATTATAATGCTAATAGAGGTATCGTTCGGTAAATAATAGCTATCAAAATCCACCGATAAATAATTCACGGGAAATAGTTCGGTAACACCCCCGTGAACACTACACCCCACACACCGGATCGTCTTGACACCTTTATACAAGTGAGCTAAAAACTTTTCCAAACCATGGCTCAATCCAACCGGCGGCTTCTACAATCCGTAAATAATTTAACCCAACAATTGGCTCAAGATAAAGCCCAACCCAAAGGTGTGTGTTTCGTGTAAGCGCAATACCTAATCCTAAAACAACAAACACAGCCTTTGAGGTAACCGATAATACTAGTAATGAATATGAAAATGTAGGTGAGATAAATGCCATCACCACTCTCGGATTCGGCGAGTGGTTGATAACAAAGTAACTATGCCTATAGTTTACCCACCGATAACCCTACACCTACTATTTTACTAGATGCGAAATAGAAACTGAAGAGCCTACCCTTTGTAGAGGTACCCGGTTACAACACAACCTAAGAAACATAAAGCCACGGTTAAACATCCGGTGATACCATTGCTAAATATAGAGCGAAACCACCGTTTCCACAAAAATTAGCCATGTTAACTAGGGATACAAATTACGAGGAGATTAGGGGACGTTTTCAAGAATCTAACTATAAACCTTCCCTTCCTCGAAGCTATTAAAAGCTACCATATCATGCTAAGTTTCTTAAGGAATTGTGTACTACTAGGCGTAAGACAAATATACCAAAAGGCGCTTTTTAACAGAACAATTCCCAACCTTATCTGAACATAATGGAATTGTTAAAGTACAAGGACCACGGTAGATCCTCTTTGTCAATGCACCTTAGGAGATTCCTATACGACGACGACCGCGTTATTAGACACGGGGGCTAGTGTTAACTTACTCCCATTTTATTTGTATAGACAAATAGGTCTAGACAAGATGCAACCCACTAAAATGGCGTTGCAATTAGCTGATCGGTCTATTAAGTATCCTAAGGGTGTAGTCGAAAATGTGTTGGTAAAAGTTAAAGGGATTTCTACTATCCAGGCTGATTTTGTAGTCCTCGATCTGAGTAATCGCTAGCGACTCACTGTCGATCATTCTAGAGCGTCCTTTCTTGGCAACTGCCAATGCGCTCATTAATTGCCGTGATGGTTCAATGTCCATGTCTTTTGGCCATCTTCTTTGTTGAAGTCAATGTTTTTAAAACAAGGACCACAGTTACCCGATTCGATCTATGGATGGAGAGGTTAGCATGATCGAGAGCTTTGCTCGAGATTATTTCAACAACACGTTCACGATAATCATATGCCAAACATTCTTTCCTTTGGAAAGTCGGACTCAACATTTCCATTCCAACACTAGTCAATACACATATTAGTGATGAGGGCCGGGATAGATGACTTTCAAAGATGTAGAGGACTACCATAGTAATGTGGATATGACCAATCTTGATGAGGAATTTGATGAGTTTCTTTGGTAGGTGACAATTCACCCTATCAAGAACTAACTTGCACAACATCCACCTCGATTCCCCTCCTTCCACCCCTTTCAAAGGAATCTCGAGTTTGCACTTTCGATCCTTTTGTTTCTCTCTGTGCTTCATAATTTTTTTAAATCCTCTAGCAAAGCGGATACTTGAGGAAGGACAAACTACTTGACACCTTCATTTTCAAAATTGAGGCAGTCCTACACACACAATGAATGAGTTCAGTGCTAAAACCACATCCTCGGTTATTATGCAGGCTGTCTTTCTACAACTTATCCATATCCACCATATTCTCCACACCCATTCACTTTTCCACACTTATTTACTAGAACACCCACTCATTCAAAAAATTAAAAGAAGGTGCATGATAGGTTACCTGATAGGGTAATCCGACTTCCCTTTCATATCACTAGGTTGAGTCATAGGGAAAATTGGTGTTTGATTGTGTTTGGATATGTTTTCAGGATATTTATTTATGGAATGATCCACAACTATTTAGGTTGTTGATATATGATCAATCTGCATGTTCATACATATGTTTTAGATAAAGTCTTGAGTATCGACTATAAGCGACTCAAATTTCTGTGTTGGTGCATTTCCTTTCATTCCAATATATTGGTGAGTGCACCATTAAGGTAACCGGGCCCTCCCATGGAGTGTGTGGGCATGTAAGTACGGATCCTAAGTCCACGGTTCACATAGTTCCGTTTTCCACTCTTGCATGTTTTTTCGGATTTTTTGAGTCATGTTTCTCTATGGTGTGAATTATGTCTTTATTGCTTATTGTTTTCTTTCTAAAAATAAATAAAAAATAAAAATAAAAATAAACATAGTAATCTAGGAAGTCTCGGGAATCGACTCTAAAAGACCATTTGCTAAAAACAAATTTTCTAAGCCGTTGTAAAAATTTGTTTGGGGGGTGGGTGTTAAATGTTTCGTACTAAAATGTTTATGTGCCATTAGAGTTGCTTAGGCGTTTTATTGTATTACGATTTGGATTGACATAATCTATTAATTTAGATTTCATTCGTTCGCATAACTTACGTCATGCGCGCACTTCGAGGCATTTTCCACTATCATTATGTCACCCGAAGTCGGAATAGAGTGTTTTATGGATCATTGGATAGGAAATTCTCTCCTGATCATTTCCATATCTCATTCGCCAAAAAATCGGACATGTATGAAGCGGGAATTTTGATTTGAAATAAAAAAAAAATCGAAAAAAATCAAAATTTCGATTTTGGGCTTGGGCCCAACCAGCCCACCAGCGCCCATGGAGGCCTTTCGGCTCTTACATTCTCCGCAAACAGTTCATCGTTTTTTTTTTCATCTTCCACGCCATTAACACCAAGCTTAAAAGCTTAAACCTAAAACAAAAATCAAAATAAAAAGAAAACTAAAACAACCCACGCCAAAAATCAAATCCCAACCCCAATCGACTTCAAACACCAATCAAAACAAACTCCACCAATTTAACCCAAGAAAAACCACCGAAAAATCAAAAAAATTGGTCTTTGCGCCACCCACCGCCACCACCACCGCTGTTGTTCTTTTCGGTCGGTCAAGCTAAACCACCACCACCACATCATATTTAAACCACCATCCATTCCAAACACTAGATGGCTCAGCGCCCGAATTATCACGGAACAAGTTTTCCTGCCGGACCATTTCGGCGCCGTTTTCACGGTGTGAAATGGCTAGTAAAGGCTGGAATAGTCTCTCGGTACTTTCGACCGAAGCCTTCTACCACGAAGACTTGGTCCGGCGTTTCTACAACCGAGGGAGTTGGAGGGAGTAGGATTTTGTGATGGTAAGGAAGAAGAGAAGGGAGTTGACTCTTGGGTTGTTGGCTGAGATTCTAGGCATTCCGCCTAGAATCCATCTGGAAACCACCTTACGAGGACCCGGTTTGTGGGGGTGGAGCCATTGATGGAAATTCTTGTCATCAATGGGAGCTACAATACAAACTCCCATTGTGTTCGCCGGGCATCCCCTCGGGACCAACCCGGTGGCTACACCCCCGATGGATTGGTCGGAATGTCCTAGGGAAGGACAAGGTCGGCGACATCGGTCGACCTGCCTCCCGTCTATGGATACTCGGGGAGCGAAGTACGATTTCTGTATCACCGGAGTTTTCTTGAAGCATGATTAGGAAGTCGGAAGGTCTTTGGCACCTCTTCTGTGTTAATCACCAAGATCATCTTTGAAGATGAAAGCGGCTCGATGCGAGAGGATTTACATTACCCGCACGGAACACAGCGTATCTATAGGGAGTGTGTCCAACAAGTTTGGAGGAGGGCGGAGGATAGAGAGGAAGAAGAAGATGATGGTGGGGCTGGGAATGAAGAGGAGGAGGATGAGGATGCCCTCAGGGGATGAGGAGGGCGTGACTGCTTTGATGCGAGATGCCTTCGGAGGTGTTGGTCGATCTGAAACGCATGGCTATGCTTCATAGGGGCATCGTTCACTAAACATCTGCCTGCGGACCTCCGGACTTCGGCGGCGACTATTCATCACAACCGAGATCCGCACCCGGAGGGAGGATGAGAGATGGGGGGCGGGGTGAGATGGAAGCCAGCGCCCGGTTTAGAGTGGATATGCTAGCGCGCTTCCCACCTCTCATCTGAGACTCGCCTCGAGGATACGGCTACGAGACATGGCGTCGTCGGCGAAGGGACTCTTCTTCTTTGGACCTTACGGAGCCCGAGGAGCCACCACTAGAGAGGCGTGCCCTCGGCCACCTTTGGCGAGGTGTTTAGAAGGATGAGGAGTGATAGTAAGTAGTTATTTTTGTTTTATAAGTTGTTGTTTTATTTATTTTTTGTTGTTTTTTTATTGTAATGTAATTTTTATATTCGTAATTTGAATTTTGTAAGTGAAAGGACCTCGAATGAAAATTATAATATAAGGGGTTATTTTTCAGTATGTGTGCTTGTTTCATATTGATCCCACCTTCCCAACTTGTTTGGGGGTGGTTTTATCATTCAAAGGCTGTATTTTTATAAAACCCTAGTGTTAGAATTTCTGCGGAGTAAGGTGAAAATATGGAGTTTAGGCCTATCTATGATTGAGAATCATTGTAGGATGAAATCTAGATTAAATAGGTACATTCAATCATAAAATCCAAATAAAGATCTTGGGTTTGAATCGAGAATCCGGGATATGAGTTGTTTCCGTTTTCGAGTTTGGAAATTTTAGGATTTAGGAAGCTGCCCGTAATTAGTTTTGGCAACTTTCCGATCCATTCTAGCAACTTTAAACCTATATAAACTTGATACAATCTATCCTCACAACTCACACTACACCTAAAATCCATCACTCACCCTTCACACCCGCGCGATTCCCGCGTTTCGTCTCCATTTTCACAAAAAGCGCAACTTCGGGCGCCTGCCGCTAGTAGTTAGCCAGCTGCGCCCTACACTTCTGTCGAGAAAAATTTGCTTTCGAGGCCAGCGCATACAAGTCAAGCGACCAGCCCTAAGTTCTTGGAATTCAAAAATACAAAGCGCGCGCGCTATTTGAGCCCGTCCGCTACGACTTCTACGGACCAGAAAAATTCCGGTTTTTTAGCGTTGTGCCGGTTGTTTTGCAAGCTATTCGAGCGTAGTTTTGAGATGACATCTCCCATAATAATGCGAACAGTCTTTTCGAAGATTTGTTCCAAAAGCACTACTTACGGTGCTTGGTTTCGCGAGTGATCACATATGTTGGTGGGAACCTCTTATGGTAAGACCGGCTGAACTTTATTCTCCGGCACTTGCATCTTATTTTTTATAATAACTGCATTTTCTTTGAGAGACCGGATGGAGAACAAATGGAAATTACCATTGACGATGAACCAATGGAAATTACCGGGTTCTTGCTAGCATTTGTTCTTGGACTTGCTATGCATTTGAGATACAAGACCCATGGTGCTATTAGATTCGATAATATGCATGTCTATACTTATGAGTCTTTGCACGAGGCTTATGGGGCAGGCATTTTTCCGTATTGAGGACCAAAGGGGACTATAGCGTTGCCCTTGGTAGTAGCTTTGTCCATGAACATAGGAACTGTTATGTTTTGGATTATGCTAAACATTTTAGGGAATGGCGTTTTCTTACGTGAATGGCGCCACTTGCGGCGTTTTCCTTGCTTTTAGCCAATGGGCCGCCCGGTTCTATGACCTTCCCGGGACTTTGATGTCTAGTTTATACGAGCCCATACCATGAGGCATAAGTACCTTCTTATGCCTGTTCTAATTCCGCGTATTATGCTATGTTTCTTTCCTTTTTTTACCGCGTTTCCGCGGATTGGATTAAAAGGTAGACGGTGCGACCCACCAATAGTATTATTCGATCTTTCCGTGCAATGACTTGGCATGGGTGGCGGATACAACCTCACCGAGGTTGCACCTACACCCCATCGGACCAAGTGGCACTTAATAGGTTAGCAACCATAGATGATAAATGGCGTGAAGCACGGCAAATTATCATAGCATGGCGGGATGCGAAGGAACCTCTCACTTCTTTATAGAAGTAGAGGATGGCGAAGATGACGAATAACAACGGGAGTGGAGGTAAGTTTTAGTTACATTAGTGTATGCGCTTATGTCCCAAGCAATTTAATTATGTTAACCCCATAATGGGTGGAACTCTTATAGAGTTGCGTCGGTTTTTATTTCCTATATTAGTATGCGTTCTAACTTTGTTTTGCGGATGTTTACGAATTTCCGCAGCGTTTCAATGGTATTTTTCCTACCCTCTTTATTTAAATGCTTTGAGGACAAAGCATGCTTTTTTTTGGGGGCATAGAAACGCGTGTAATTAAGACATCTGCTAGGATATAGATAGATATAATATGCATTTGTTTTCTAGTTAAAATTTCAAAATTTAAAAATATAAATAAATAAGTCATCTATACACTTAGGAATATTGGTATTGTTTCTTTCTCCATGCTTTTAACAATCTAGAAGTCTCACATAGCTTTTGCATCGGAATAATTGTTAGAAACTTAGGTTATCGTAGGTAATAATCTTTGCATCTATCTATAAATATATTACATGAGTATCTATGATTGTTAGCGATAAGTTTAAAATCTAGGCTAGAGTACTTATTCTACAAATCTATGAGAATATAGCCTAAAGCCTTATATATGGCGAAACATTTGAGAAATGACACAAGGAGAAGTAAAATCGGGATAGAAATCACACCGTCCACTTGCTTGATCACTAAACCATATCCTAAGTGAGAATTTAGGCGCTCTTTGGATCGATATAGCGAGAAATTCAAACCTATGAATTATTTTCCGCTAGTCGCCACTCTGAGCCTTTTCTTTAGCCCTTCCATACACCACAATTCCTTTACCCTGTTACAAAAAACAAAAAAAAAAAAAAAAAATAAAAAAAAATATAATAAATATATATATATATATATTTAGAATAAGTATGAGAATAAATGAGTGAAGAAAGTGAAGAAGAAGAGAAAAACACGTGTAAACAAAATTGTTAGTTAGTTGCTTGAGAAAATAAAAGAAAAGAAGTTTCCATCCAAAGAAAAGAAAAAAAAAAAAAAAATAAAATAAAAAAAAAAAAAATAGAATAAAAGGGAGTCAAAAGCCAAAAAGAAAAGAAAAAAAAAATATGGCTAAGGATGGAAACAAAGTGTAGAAGCAAAAAGAAAATAACAAGGTTTTCTCTAAGTTACATAATATGAAGACTCTATTATCTCGGACTTGTCCTTTAGAATATCCATTTCCTTCCTTCTTAAACCATCTCCTAATCCCGTAACACCTAATAAAGACCTCTAGCTCGATTAGGAATAGGTTAGTGTGATAGTAAGTGGCGGATGTGTTTGATCGACCCGGCTTCCTTGTTGTCATTGAGATTGTAAGGTAAAGTGTGCCCACTTTGTACCTTTGGAGTAGTGAAACTTGAGTGGAAAAATCAGTGTTGTTTCTTGACTATTATTGTGAGAACCTACTTAAGGGGCATTTATTAGAGTTCGAGAAACAAACACTGCTAAACATTTGATAGTACTACTCATTGTATATATGTTTATTGTAGATGATTGATTATTATGCATATATTAACTTAGGGTTTTGATTTGGTTATTCTTATGTAATTGCTAGAGATGTATAGATAGTTGAGCATGAATAAAGGAAACAATAGTTTTATTTTCTTAGTCGTTGTAGTATAGATGAAGTTTGTGAGTACCTTCAGCTGGAAAACTCTCACGAGGCTATAACTTCGTCCACTAGGGAATTCCTAGTGGTTTAAGGCCTTGTTGCATATGGTCAATGCAATCGCTTTTCAGTGAAAGCGAGAGTAGTTAGAACTCCATTTTTGGTCACTTATTCTAATTTCTCATCTTTGCTTGAGGACAAGCAAAATCTTTGTTTGGGGGTGGTTTGATAAGAGCCCAAAACTGTAGTTTTAACCCTTAATAATCATCTTTGTTAGACCAATTATGTGAATAATAAGTAAGAGTTAATACTGATTAGCGTTTTTATGCATTTCGGGGCTTCAAAGTCCATTATGTGCGAGAAATGTGCCACTTTAGCGAGATAAAGGAGCAAAAGTCGTGAGAACTTCGAATGCCATATCTTTGGACTCAGACCTCGGGAATGAGGCCTACCTTATGTCAAAACGACCGGCTCGGAAAAGAGCTTTGCAATGGTCCAAGCTTTGACCCAATCAAAGGAGCAGAAGTGGACGAAAAGTCTGTGGAAGCCAACTGTAGCTGAAGAGGCCTTTTTTTGAATTTGAAAGAATTGGGTTTTGGGCTGATTCTCGGCCCAAAACATGGCTCCAAGCCCATGCACGATTTTTGGATCTGAATGTATAAGAACAAAAGCTTAACTCAGTGTTAATGGCAGTTAGGTTAGGTAGATAGCTTAGAATAGAAAGTAGCCATTAAAATAGCTTCTAGATCTAGATTTAATTGTTTTATTTTATTAGTTTCAAATCCTTTATTAGATTAAACCTTTGGATCTTGTTCTTCATTTGATTAGATCAATAAAGTAGTGTCCTTTATCAATTTCGTTTTTGTCATTTTACAATTTATTAGATCTAAATTCAATTCTTGTTACCATTCAATTCTTAGTTATTAATTAGATTCCATTATTGTTTTAATTAAGTAAATTTCAATGCTTTATATTATGTTTAGTTTAAATTTAAATGGAAATGATTGCGGAATGATTCAAGGCTAAACCTCCATTAGAGGGGTTGAGAAGCCTTGATGAAAGCTTGATTCCGTTTAACATAAAGTAAAGTCGTAATTTCTATTCCCTTGAGAAATAATTAGTTCACCATGAGAATGGGTTTAATTGTTCACATGCTAGTTATAAATTGGTAGAAATGCCATGTGTAATTAGGGATTAGGAAGAACCGATTGTTACGTGTAGCAGTTCAATTCGGATTACGGACGACTTCGTCGCTAGTGGATTAAGTTGAGTTAAGGTGGAATCATCCCCCAACAACTCCTTATCATCGAATCAACGTAGCATTCCCTTAGTATTCGATAACCGACTAGTGCATTTCGTGGGTAGTTGCATCGTAGTCTAATTCCCTTCGTAAAACTCTCATTGACTTTAAGTAGAGTAGTGAGACTAGAAAACAAGCATACGGAAGGACTAAGAGTGGAACGAATCACTCTACTCCACTATATCGTACTATTGATCGAGAGTGGAAGCTTTGATAATTGTTAGTAAAAGTTTAGTTGTTAGTTTACTTACGTTGTGAATTCATCATTCATTTCGTAGGTAGACTCATCATTATTATCATTATCAAGGAGCTCCTTCTTGAAACGTCCTAGGAACTCACAGATCGTCTCTCCATGTGCTTGCTTTAGCTGAAACAAGGAGTCCAGGTCGGCTTGTTTCTTCCTGGTGTGGACGAACTCTGCTACGAACGTCTCAGCTAGTTTGTTGAAATTGCTGATTGAGTCCGGGGTGAGCGTGTACAACCATTCTAAAGTTTTGTCCTTCAGGCTGGCTGGAAAGAGTTTGCACTTCAGGTAGTCGTATTCTGGAGCGCTATAGAGTGTGAGAGTCTGGCTGAAACGAGCTACGTGCTGGCCTGGACACGAGCTACATTCATACAGTGGGATCGTTAGTTGGATGAACTCTGAAGGCGGTTGCTTGTGAATGGTGACACCTTGTACGTCTAGAGTATCTTTTGAGCGATCTGGATCGCGCTTGTCTTGTCGTTTGACTTCTCCAACTTTTGTGCGAAGTCTTCTAACCTTTGATTGGTTGTTGTGGTGAGGGCTGCGACGGCATTGTTCTCTACTACATCTAGAGTGCCGTTGTTAGTGTTAGAGGTGGCCTGTTCGCGCATCGTCTGGTTTTCTTGCTACAAGGTGATGAATGCTTCTTGGAGTGTCTTCATATGTTCTGCTAACATCTGAAGTGAAGGGTCCATGGTGGTTTTTTTGACCAGCTTCGTGGGCTTTAGAAAACAGTGTGTGTTCTTTTCTTAAGGAAACGAACCGGCAGACGACGCCAATGTAGATGTTTGGTGTTTACTGGACAACGACCTGACGATTTATGTGATAAGGAATGGCTGCACTCTTCTCAGGATAAGAGTTGCCTACGTATCAAGTTTCTTCGGGCAAACTTGAATCAAGCCTTACGTAGTTCATCTTTCTCTACTTATAGATGTTTGAGCTGACTTTGCTTATTTGCTCCAGGCCGTTATGAAGTGTAGATCCACCTTGTGTGCTATCTTGATGATTCACCATTACTTTGATGTTACAAAGTTAATGTCTCCTTGATTGGTGAGTTGACTGAGCTCCAAGATTGTGCTAGTTGATTTGCTTACATATATGGCTGTAACTGATGCTGGGGACGACCTGGGTTCGGGTCATTGGGACGTTCTGATAGAGCGGTACGAGCTGGTGTAAGGACACATGTATTGTAGTGTAGAACGGAGGGTACTTACAATAACTTTATAATTAGCAGGCCTTTAGGACAAGTCACCTCGCCTAGCACCCCAACCACGCCAAACTTACAGTCTTAATACAACCACAATATAACTTCATTGTTCCTAGGATACAAACTCCATGTTTTCTAGATAATATTATTTATTACATCAAACTCAAACATAACAGATAATAGTATTTATTACAGCATACTGACCTTTACATAAACAAAATTCGCAGAGACAAACAGACATTACTAGGAAGAGTCCACGACGTAGTCAGAAGCTAACATTGGCTTCAAAGTTAAATCACCTATTGCGTGTATGACATAACTTGTAAAAGTAATAAAATCCAAAAAGTTATCGAGGGTTGAGAATGATTGGGTAAATTTTAAATCACTCTAAATTAAAGTTATAGATTAAATATTTACAAAAAAAAAAAAAAAAAAAAAAAATACTAGTCATAACAAAGCAAATTTACATTATCGATTAAAAAATTATTAAAAAAAAAAAAAAAAGGATATGAATGAACCTGAAGTTGTAGAGAATTTCAGAGTTGTTCTATCTTTCTTTCTTTCTTTTTCAGTAACTTTTTAGAGTGAATAGCTCGAAATGGGGAAAGAAGAAAACCCGTTAGGAGGAATCCAGTATTTTTGCTGTTGAGTGAGAGCAAGAAAGAGCGCGAGGGGGGAGAAAAAGGAGAGAGAGATGGGTTTGGGTGGAGAGAGAGATATTCGAGAGAAAGAGTATTTGGCGAAGAAGAAGAAAAGGAGATTAAGGACAGACAGAAACCTACCAAACAACTTTTTGGGTCACGTACCCCCCACCCGGCCCAAGAACGTTCGCTCCGCTCACTTGATTAAAACAATCCGCACGTCATTGAATTGGCATTCATCAAAGCCCAACTAACGTCCGCATGTCTATTTCTTTTTCTTTTTTTTTTTTTTGGAAATGTTTGGTTATTAATAGAGTTTATTAGTGAATTACAGGAATTAAGTATAACTAGCTAATGGCCCGGCCATTGCCGGGCTTGCTACATTAATAGTGGATGATCTTATGATTAAGTACATTGCATAATATATGGTATCACTTTAAGCCTTCAACAACAACAATAGGACCAAGTTTCAAAGCTAACAAAACAACTACTTGAGCACCCAAAGCTTCAGCTTGCTTCAGCTTGAAATATCATAAATGCTGCTCCTAATATAATTCGAAATCTCATAAATGATGCTCCTAATATAATTCAATATTGCTCCAGCTGCAGCTTTACTACCAAACCTGTCAAATCCAGCATCAATATTTACTTTAGCCTATGGTAAGATAGGAGGTGACCAAATATCTAAAAGAATGCATAGCTAGATAGGTTTATAAATCTAAGCTTCCCACTTCTGATCCTTATTAAAAGCATCAAAACATCTTGATCTATTAAAATCAGTGATCTGCAAAATGGCTTTCGGAGATATATCTTTGTTCTCCATTCTAGCCTAGCTTGTTCCTACAGTCCCAGAGGTCATAGAGAAGAGAAATGGAGAAATAGCCACTTCTTTTCATATCCTCATCTTTCTGCAACTATGTTCAACTCGATGTTGAGGCCTGGACTGAATCCCAATGCATATACCTGTTGATCTTGCGAATGGCATAAACAACAGTCAAAAGGTCAATCAGTTCACATTACCAACCTACCGCAACTTCCACTAGCAGGGTGGGTCAGCTCTGCATTATGGCTAGAACATGGTATTGCTTAGTTGCTTTCCTTCAAATTCTTCAAAGTAATCCTTGTATTTGCTTCTTATAACTACATCGTTAGCTCCACTAATATAATTCAGGAATGAATGTGCTAGGTTCATCTGTCGTGAGACAGTTAGTTAAGGAATATCCAATTTGTGTTGTACTTACTACATAAATAGACAATGTATTGTGCATGCAACTCGGCATCGTCACACCATCTATACTACTTCTAAATCCTATTCTTCGATAGCATCTACATTTTAGGGTCTACATAGAAAGGAGAAGTGTTGTCGATCCACTTTAGCTTCAACTCGATCTCCCCAGACTCAACACCACAAAGCCTCAACCAAACATCTTGCACAACCTCACCATCTACACAACATATATATATATATATATATATAGATGGTGAGGTTATATATATATAATTGTTTGCAATAAACTCATCAATAGTTGAAAAATAACTGACCTTGGTAATAACACGCTCAAGATATACGGTCTCCAATTGCAGTAGAGCCTGCCTTAGAAGAACCAAAGCTTTTACATAATCAGGGTCTTTCATAAGTGTCAATCTGTATCAAACATTTCTTCAGAGGTTTAATAAGAGCCAAGATGACTTTGTATAAAAATATTTGAGACTACTGTGCTACCGTAGCATTACAATCGATGTGTCCTCATTGCCTTTTCCAAAGAATTTAACTAAAAGCTGTAAGAATCATAAATACCAAAACATCAGGAAAGCCAAGATGGTGCCTATTATTTGAAGGTGTTCATAATCAACTACTCACAGAAAGCCAAGAGCCCTATTATTTGAAGGTGGGAAGTGTTATGCATGTTCGCGACTTTGAAACTTTATGCTCCATCTCTGTGTCTAAAATTTTTATTTCAGAGGGTATATTCACCAAAACTAAGACGCTATATTCATCAAAAATGCATCTCTGACGTGACTGGTCATACACTTCACTAAGCATCTAGCTCAAATAATCAAAGGAAACAAAAATAACCTTTGGAGTTACCTATGATTTGAACAGGATCAATAGCAAGGCAGGGATCATTGATTCAATAATTAATTGGCTCCACATTGTAGAAAATCAAATGCTCTTAAGCATTAATATATTGGAAAAAAAAATGCAATGACTGTGAACTCACATTGATTAAATCTAGAAATGTGAGTTTCATACAATGAGTAGAGATGTTTTTCCAAATCCAAAGAGCACCAACCTTAGTATTAATAATGCTAGCAAAATTTTGGGTTTGGGTATGTTTAATCAATCTGCAAACAACCAAGAAACACGGTAATGTATGTATAAGGCTATAAACATTTGAAGTATCAAAAGTGTTCAAAGTTCAAACTTCAACTGCAAACCATTTAGCAAAGCAATCCAATGGAGAAAATACATGAGAAAACCTACATAAAAACAATATAAGATTCAAAACCAAAATATATAAAATAAATGATAAGTACAATATATTAAGCAATATAATTTAAGGCCCCTTTCCTTTTTATACCTTTCGGTCCAGGTTCAAATTGTTCTCTTCCAAGTCCCTAATAACTATTTCTTTTTTGCAACTTATTCTCAAAAAGCTTGCTAGGCACATTAAGGGTGAATGACTTTCTCACACATGGACAAAACCCACATTACACAATTGTAAGTGAGAATAGTACCTTGCCAACTACACCCGAATCTTGCAACCAATCAATTGGAATTCCAAAATCTCTATATCACAATGATAAGTGCTCAAAAGTAATGATTTATAACCCCAATAATGTGTATGTTAGTCTCAATTTTATATTTAAATATTCTAATATGATGCAATTTGAGTTTTTGTAGATCAAAGAACCTAAATATGAAATATGGAGGGAAAAGAAGTCAAACAAGTAAAAAAGGAGTCACTGGGAATTACAGCTAAAGGCCTAGGGCAAAAATGTCATATTTGTCTCCATAAGTGCCAAGCTTAATGGGACTCTATAAGAGGATAATAATTGAGTTAGAAGAGTCTTCAATCTGATCTCAAAGCCTTAATTTCGAGCTCATAGGAAGATGAGATCAACATGGAGAAGAAGTCAGAGTTTCACAAGAATTAGGAAACTGAAAGCTGTCAGAAGCTGCAGCTTGGGAAATAGCCTGCAGGGCAAAATGGACCACGTCTAACTTTGGTCCAACCAAATTTAACTTTTCCAAGATTGCTTTTAGAAAGATTACAGAGAGTTTGACACCAAATAAACATAGGATTCGGATCTCTATCTAGACGAGCATGTAAGCCAATATATAAGGCACAAAAACCTCAGTTTACATCATCTAGGAAATTTAATGTTTGCATCTTAGATCTAGAATTAAGAGAGAAGAAAGTTCAGACCTTTTCACCATTAATAGCTATAAAGATTATTCCTTTTCATATTGTGTTCATAGCATAGTATGAGGGGCTAATCTGCCTTCTCTTGGGAGGGGAGATGAAGCCTTTTTCGTATGTTTTAGTTTAGTTCTTCTTCTATCATGTTTTAGTTTAAATCCCTCATTGAGTTTCTTCTTATTCATCCATTGATTTAAAGCTCCTGTGGAGGTTAGGAGGTCATAGGGTAATTCAAGATTGTGTAGAGCCAAATACCACAAACCCTAGATTCTTTTCTTCTAGTTTTTAGTGTTCTAGTGTGATGATTGGATTCTTTATGGCACCTCAATTAGTTGTATGGTTAATGCCACATGTGGATTTTCCATGGCACCTAGAGTTGTATATTGAATGCCACTTAAAGCACAATTTGGTTAGATAGAAGATATCATTGGAGATTGAAGAAGTATTTGATGAAAAGATAGAAAGCACGTTGAAAGCCACATATTATCATCATGGTTATGAGCATAAGGTTTGTAGGTATGGTGAGTTTCTATTGGTGACTTATATTAGGCATGATAGGTAGATCTATTAGACTAATTCTATGATTTTGGTGGATTCATCTCTCCCAAGATATTATCTTTCTTGATTCATATTCATATATTTAATTTAGTTTATTTTATGCATAGTTTAAATCTCAAACCAAATCAACTATATATTCTGCATTACTTAGCCACATCTTTTACTTACATCCATTAGAGTAATTTAGATTAGGAATTTCTATTATCATCACTTAGTTATTTATAGTAGGATTGATACCTTGCTAGCCACTATACTAATCAATATATATTAGGCTAAGTAAGATTTGCAAAAGATACGTAACACAAACAATGACACAAATAATTACGTGTTGCGTGCTTTTTCAATGGCGCCGCTGCCGGGGATAAATTGATTAGTGATGATAAAAGAAATTCCTAATCTAAATTACTCTAATGGATGCAAGTAAAAGATGTGGCTAAGTAATGCAAAATATATAGTTGATTTGGTTTGAGATTTAAACTATGCATAAAATAAACTAAATTAAATATATGAATATGAATCAAAGAGAGAGAATATCTTGGGAGAGATGAATCCACCAAAATCATAGAATTAGTCTAATAGATCTACCTATCATGCTTAATATAAATCACCAATAGAAACTCACCATACCTACAAACCTTATGCTCATAACCATGATGATAATATGTGGCTTTCAACGTGCTTTCTATCTTTCCATCAAATACTTCTTCAATCTCCAATGATATCTTCTATCTAACCAAATTGTACTTTAAGTGGCATTCAATATACAACTCTAGGTGCCATGGAAAATCCACATGTGGCATTAACCATACAACTAATTGAGGTGCCATAAAGAATCCAATCATCATACTAGAACACTAAAAACTAGAAGAAAAGAATCTAGGGTTTGTGAATCAAGAGATCTGGGGATCGAACCCCGCCAGCATCAAAGAGTTACTGATCTCATTTAAAACAGGCTTACCAAAAAAAAAAAAAAAAAAAAAGGGTTTGTGGTATTTGGCTCTACACAATCTTAAATTACCCTATGACCTCCTAACCTCCACAGGAGCATTAGATCAATGGATGAATAAGAAAAAACTCAATGAGGGATTTAAACTAAAATATGATAGAAGAAGAACTAAACTAAAACATACAAAAAAGGCTTCATCTCCCCTCCCAAGAGAAGGGAGATTAGCCCCTCACACTATGCTATGAACACAATATGAAAAGGAATAATCTTTATAGCTATTAATGGTGAAAAGGTCTGAACTTTCTTCTCTCTTAATTCTAGATCTAAGATGCAAACATTAAATTTCCTAGATGATGTAAACTGAGGTTTTTGTGCCTTATATATTGGCTTACATGCTCGTCTAGATAGAGATCCGAATCCTATGTTTATTTGGTGTCAAACTCTCTATAATCTTTCTAAAAGCAATGTTGGAAAAGTTAAATTCGGTTGGACCAAAGTTGGACGTGGTCCACTTTGCCTTGCAGGCTATTCCCAAGCTGCAACTTCTGACAGCTTTCAGTTTCCTAATTCTTGTGAAACTTTGACTTCTTCTCCATGTTGATCTCATCTTCCTATGAAGTCAAAATTAAGGCTTTGAGATCAGATTGAAGACTCTTCTAAATCAATTATTATCCTCTTTTAGAGTCCCATTAGGCTTGGCACTTATGGAGACAAATATGACATTTTTTCCATAGGCCTTTAGCTGTAATTCCCAGTGACTCCTTTTTGACTTGTTTGACTTCTTTTCCCTCCATATTTCATATTTAGGTTCTTTGACCTACAAACACTTAAATTATATCATATTAGAATATTTAAATATAAAATTGAGACAAACATATACATTATTGGGGTTATAAATCATTACTTTTGAGCACTTATCACAACCCCCAACTAGCATTTTGCTAGTCTCTTAGCAAATATGTGGTATACTAGAGAAGTGTTCAAAGCTAACAATACTAATTAAATAATAAACTAACTCACTTTCGCAGGCATCGCGGTTGCATTTACCATATGCAACAAGGCTTTGAACCTTTAAGTTACCTTTAAAGGACGAGTTATAGCCTCGTGAGGGTTTTCAGTTGATATAGCCACAAAATCAATTTTACATATGAACTATGGTGAAATCTAGAGAAAACAACTTTTTCAGGTAAAATGTCTAAATCAAAAAGTTATTACTTATCATACACATGATCATAAAACATTAGGCTAAGGTTCTATTCATAAAGATAGAAAAAACTGACTAATCATCCTAACTAGAGCTTATTCATTTTTAACCATTTTGATTCCTTTCTCTTTTCCAAGCAACGCGGAATTTCTACCTCACCTTTGGATTAGTATTTCGACTTCAAATCTCACCATTTCATACACTCACAAGGAAATCTCTCTCAGATAAGTTTTCTATTTTACATCTATATGCAGGGAAATGAGTAAAAAGTAGAGCATCCCACATATTTAGTCAGAAAGACAGAAATTTGCAAATATATAAATAAAGTCTCATGGAAAGAATGTCAATCACATTTGAAGTGTCGGGTCCTTCACTTTAGCATCCTCTCACCTATTGTACACTTCATATCATACTTTCGTGATAAGTCTGGGTATTAAAACAGGGCTTAGGACAGGTTGACAAGAAAAGGGTAAAAAGGATTCAAAAATTTCTGAGAATATACTAAAGACTTTGTGCTTTTGACCTTCTTGGAAATTTTCTTCACTTGTAGACTGCAACACTTGAACTCTATCACTACTTTTTCTTAATTATTTCTTTTTTTTTTTTTCTTCTTTATTTTATTATTATTTTTTTCTTAGAGCAAAAGGAATGATTTTCTTCATTTGACTTTGGTAAATTTTCCTTCAAAATCTTCTTCATTCTGGCTTTCTCTTTAGTTCTTTAGAAATCCTCAGAAATATGGATAAGGCTAATAATATGGGATATACTCCTTATCTGGAGTTGGGTTTGAGATGATTGGTTTAAGAATAAAAGGTTTAATATATAAGGCTCAAAAGTGGTTAACATGATAATCCTACTAGGTGGGATAAAGGTTGATTGGTTCACTACTTGACTTATCAGTATGATATTTCGCTTTGAATATACTACAAGACCTAATAGCTATCTCCCCAGTTGATGCCACCTCGTGATTGACCAAATCAAGAATGAATGAGACTACACAACAAATTTAAGCACAGAAAAATGGTTGAGTCAACTTGGACTCATATTTACGTAAAGACTCTCCAAGAAATTAAAATTGAAAGGCTAAAGTCTCACAGGTCAAGTCTCTATACTAATCATCTAGTTTGGTAGAAGTTTAAGTTGCTTTTTCATTTGAAATTCCTCTAGTGGTGTATTATATGAACTTACTCTAGACTAAGACTTTTATCAGTGAGCTCTATTTCTAGTAATAGAAACTTAGTCTAAAAGTCTTACTAATCCTGGTCATGACTTATAATTTCCTATTTCATTAGCCAGTTTAAACGATAAAAATATACTTTTCACCTAGAATCACCATAATTCACATATAAACTTTCCAAATATTGTAATTAAAATATTGAAAATTTTTAATTCTCATCCCCCTAGCTAAATTAGGCATTGTCCTCAATGACTAAATAAAATAACTGAAAGTTTACCATAATTGAAATAATCAGAGAAAAGGAAGGATATTACCTTAAATGCGTGCAAAATTACATCAGCTCAAATCTGTAGAATTTATATCCTTAACAAAAGAAATAGGAGTAATGATTCGTGAGGAATAAAATTACTACAAGGACTAAATATTTGTCATGTGCATGTCCATAGAGTTATACGTCTCCAAAAAGGTGGAGGTAGAATGTAAGAGTTACATGTACAAATGACATGACTGAAAATTTTAAACAATGAATAATAGTAATAATAATAACTTAAATTAATAGTTTCATTGTTGCACGGAATACAAGATTTGTCTCTGCCTACAAATAAGAGTGATAAAACCATAATAGACAATCAAGTACATGAGTGATCATATTAAGAAGTACTGGAATACATAATCCTAGATAAAGGACTCTATTTCGATTTTGGACAACCTCTTTTTTGAACGGATGTTTCAGCTTTGTTGTTCTGGAGCGTAAGAATATGTTCCATCAACTCCCTATGTCACTGAATATTCATCTCCTCCTTGTTTTTCTGATAATTATACAATTTGTGCATACCCCTAAATATTGTTAAACCCATGTCTCGCACATTCGGATCCATCTGAGCATCAAAGACACTAGTGTTTTCAAAATAAGGAGGTGGGGAATCAGGGTCGTGATGAGCTGGTGTCATAGCAAAAACTGGTTCACCCTCGTCTGTCAATAAACTAGGCTCCCAAAATCCAGGTGGACAGTGTAAAATCTGCCTAGGAATCTGTCCTTCTTTAAGTTCTATTCCTTCCGCCTCAACTATTTCTGCACTAAACAATTCTAACTCGCACAAAAGCCTAGTGATAAAAGCTGGAAGGATGAGATACCCATGATTTGCATTTTTCCTCTCCATAATATTCTTCATTATAGTCTTTCCCAAGCAAATTTTGCTATCCCTCTTCATTAGCATAAATAAAATATGACCACCAGGTTCATATATCGTAGAAAAATTACTCGACCCAATGACATTATCACAAATCCAACGATATGTCAAAATTTGATTCACCTGAAGGGAGCAAACTCGGACACGATTTGCAGAATCTACTTCTACTCTTTCTCCAAGCATGACTCGATAATCACATGATTGTTTCGCCTTTGTTTGTGGTCCATAGTGTGCTGAAATTCCCATTTTTTCGACTAGAAAATTAGGAGTGATGATGGTGGGTTCAGAGTCATTATCCCAATACAATTTCATTTTCCCATTCACCTCTTCATAATCGATTATGCAGTCGTAGAAACATCGAACAATACCTTCATGATATTTGTCTCCATTAGAATAAAATAGACAGTCCCAACCCCGAGTTTCACATTATTCTTTAAAAAATCCGTTCATGGCATTGTTATCAAACAACTCTCCATAACAGAGTTCAGCGTGAATCTTTCGTTCGGTCGTTATGTTCAACTATTTGCGAACTTGTCCTCGAGATGTCGTAATGCGTATGGCCAAAAGAGGGGGTAAGATAACACAACAACACCCCAGGAACAATACTGCAAATATTTTCTCAGTAATAAATCGTCCTGTACACAAAAACCTTCTTTCTCCGAAATCTTTCAAGCCAAACAAGTATTACTACGGCACCATTCCTTCCTCACAGGTCAATACCCCCTGACTACCTTCACGTTTTGCCCATTCTCCTCCGACAACAGCCAACAAAAAAGAAAAGACAGAAGCCCAATCTCCAACCGAATTCAACTCTACTCTCTTTTCTAATTTTTGTTGTTCTTTTCCTTATCAAATGAGAACTTAATTCACCATGTCATGAAGAGAGTATAAATTAAATACAGAAGTCTAAAATTTGGGGATTCCTTATCCGAAACTGAGAGGTGAAGCTAGCGAAAATTAGAGGAGTTAATTGGGAAAAGGGGACGTCAAACAGGTTGAACTTTTGAGTGGTGATGCCAAGGAGCGAGTGGTAGGGGTGCAGCTGTAGGTAGGAGATGGAGGCGATGAGTTATGGTGGTGGTGCGACTGTTGGTAGGAGATGGAGGCGATTGTTTTTTACTTTTTGTTTCTCTAAAAAAACCCCAGTTAATTGGGCTTTTCTTTAGTTTTCAGGCCCATGTTACTCGATCGAAACTTAGAATAGGATTTGGTTCCAAAACAAAAAGGTATTCTACCTCACTTGACCAAAACAGAGAGGAATTTCACCTCACTAGTTCGCGCACAGTGATGCAGACGCATCACATAACACTACTAAGCTCATATAAATTAACTTCTTATTCATAAAAAAAAATCATATTCATAAACTATTGATAATATAAATAATTAAAAGTAACTAATATCATGACAGTAGAAAATAAAACTACTACTACTTTCTTCCTAATACTATACTATACCATAACGACTAAAGATAAATAGATTAATTCTCCGTACTCTTGATACTTCAAGCTCCTTCCCAAACCTTGTCATTTCTATCAATGTGCTCAAAAATTATCTTCCAAACTTCCTTGTCGGTACAATTTTTGTAAATATCTTCATCACTCCAATAACACCTCGACAACAACTTTCTTCCGTATTTGATGTCCAATTTAACCGTATAATCCCAAGGCAAGAGTCTAGAGTGCCTAAGAGTGATGTGTAGTGCATTGACTGTTTGAATTGGGATCCAATCTTTGTAGTGATTCTCTAAGCCTGGACACAAGTGACGTACCATCTTGCAAATAAAAACGGGGAGCACTAGCTTATTGGTGTTCCTAAGAAAGACGTATACGATTTGTGTTAGCATTCTATAGAATACGTTGTAGAATTCTCCATTCTCCAAAGCCTTTAGTAAGTGTAGGCTATATTTATCAGCGAAAAATAGATTAGGATCACCGAAGATATTGGTAGAGATCCACATCAAAGCTAAGGCACGGTTTCGAGCAAAGGTGTTTATAGGGATGCGCTTGCGATCTATTACTTTCAAACCTGGTCCTAGTTGCTTCTCGTAGGTGAGAGCCCCATTCTTTGGTTCTTGGTTTAGAAAGTTCCTATTGATTCCTCGACTCATATCCTCCACCAATCCTGCTAGTTCACGCCTAATCTCTTCATCTTCTACTCCAAACATCCTTGCAATCACTTCGGGGCTTATGTAGAAGTGCATGGTTTTAAGAGATCCTACTAGGTATCCCATAGTACTGAAGGTTTGAAGACAAGAATAGAATTCACGAACCATCTGAGGAGAGTAGGTGTCTTCTGGTGTATAAATCAAAGTAGCCCAGTTTCTAATTTCTGATTGATTTCCGAAGTGATGTCCTAAAGGGCTGTTAAACAAATCTTGATAGCACTTCTCTGGTATGATCTTGGCATCTGGAGAGAGATTAATTTGGGTGAATTCAACAGTCTGGAATGTACCTAAGTTCATGTAATTCATTGTAGCACATGGTCGGTTTATGAATTGAGAGGTATTTGCGGTGAAAGCGGTGAAATATAGAGAGTATGGGTCGATTTCTTCTGACATGTTTTGGCGATGAGATACAAAACGAAAGAGATTTAGAACGTATTGAAGTAGTGAACTCAGGAGACATTACAAAGTATAGCTTTATAGGAAAAGTTTCAGACGTGCTCCACTTCTCTCCTAGTCAGAAACGCAAAGCTACAGCTTCCTAACGCTGGGTAGATTTCTATTCCTTTTTGAACACGAATTCTATAGACTACTTGACTCTCTCTTCTTTCTTTGTATGAAAATATTTAGTCTTTTGGGTTATGTTGGACTATCCTAAGTCCTCTGATCCTAGTTAAAATGGAATTAGTATAAAACTAATGAGAGCTAAAGTGGAAGTCCATCTTTTTATAGTTGAAGCAATGTGAGTTCAGTGAGGTTTCTGCTGTGAATTTTCAGCACAGGCTCAGGTACGCATCTCTCTCTCTCTCTTTTTTTTTTGAAAAGGAATAATTTACTATCTATTTAAACTACTTGGGTTGCCTCCCATAAGCGCTAAGTTTAATGTCGCCAGCCGACATAGAGGGGGGAAACTTAAGTTTACCCCCCAAACTAAATTAGGCTCATCTTCTAATGTGGTCTGATTTGCTCTATCCTTCATTTTCTAGTGGCAAAAAATAAGAAATGAATGGAGCTTATTGTAACTGGTTCTGCTAGTACAAGGATATAATCTTGCAACACCGTGGGTAGTTTATCCCATAGATTGTTTTCCGGATCAGGTATGTCTTTGTATATTGGTTCTATAAGTAAAGTTTCCTCTATATCTCGTGTAGGTAGCTCTAAAAATGGTTTTAAACGGTGTGCATTTACTTTAAAACTAGTACCTCATTTTGGATCCTCTAACTCTATTGCACCATGGTGTGTAACATTTCTTACAAAGTAAGGACCTGACCATCTAGACCGCAATTTCCCTGGAAATAATTCTAATCTAGAGTCATAGAGTAAAACTTTCTGACCTGAGTAGAAATCTTTCCTTAAAATTTGTTTGTCATGGGCTAGCTTTGTTCTTTTCTTATAGTTCTTTGAACTTTCATAGGCGTCACTCGTATTTCTTCTAACTCGTTTAGTCAGTAGCTTTCTTTGTTCTCCAAACCTTATCTAATTCGAAGTTCATGGCTCTAATGACCCCAATAGGCTTGGTGTTCTAGTTCGACGGTAGGTGACAAGTCTTGCCATAGATAATAACGATAAGGGGACATAGCTATAGGAGTTTTGAATGCAAAGACGATAAGCCCATAAAACATCATTAAGTCTAAAATACCAATCTTTCTTCGAAGGGTTAATTATTTTCTCTAGAATATTTTTATCTCCCTATTCAAACTCGGGGCTTGCCCATTTGTTTGTGGATGGTATGGAAGAGCAACTTTATGTGTTATTACGTACTTGGACATTAGATTTCCAAATACCCGATTGCAAAAATGCGAGCCATTATCACTAATTATAGCTCTAGGAGTTCCGAACCTAGGTAAAATATATACTTTAAGAAAATCTACGACCACTTTATGATCAGCGGTCCTTGTTGCTATGGCTTCTACCCATTTGAACACATAATCAACTGCCACTAGGATGTATAGAAAACCATTAGATTGAGGGAAAGGGCCCATGAAGTCTATGCCCCATACGTCAAAAATTTCACATATGAGAATGGATTGTTGGGGCCATTCATTTCGTTTGGTTATTTTTCCTAAATGTTGGCATCTAGAACAAGCTTTACAATAGGTTATAGCATTTCTAAACATGGTGAGCCAATAAAATCCACACTGCAAAATCTTAGCAGCGGTTTTTCTTGAACCGAAATGCCCACCACAAGCTTGGTCATGGCAAAAAGATAGAATAGATTGTTGCTCAAATTCTGGGATGCATCTACGGATTATCTGATCTAGGCAATATTTAAATAGGTAGGAGTCATCCCAAAAATAATCTTTTACTTTGACGAAGAAAATATCCTTTTCTGGTTTGGTCCAATGAGATGGGATTTGATTGGTCACTAAATAATTCACGATATCAGCATACCATCGTACTTGTGAAATATTATAGAGGTGTTCGTCAGGAAAGTTTTCTCGAATAGGTGGTGATTCTACGAGAGACTCACACACTAGCCTAGATAAATGGTCAGCAACTACATTTTCCTTTCCTTGTTTATCGTGGATTTCTAAGTCAAATTCTTGTAAAAGAAGGATCCAACTAATTAAACATGGCTTAGCATCTTGTTTAACTAATAAGTGGCGAAGCGTCGCATGATCATTATAAACTATAACTTTAGATCCAATAAGGTACGAACGAAATTTGTCAAGGGAAAAGACGATGGCTAACAACTCTTTTTCAGTTGTAGAATAGTTTCTTTGAGCATCATTAAGTGTTTTACTAGCGTAGGATATTACATAAGGTACTTTGTCCACTTTTTGGCCTTATGATGCATCACACATAATTTCAAAAGGTAATCTCCAATCAGGAGGTTTGATAATTGGTGCGGTTGTGAGTGCATGTTTAAGTTGTTCAAATGCGGTAAGGTAGTCTTCCCCAAATTCAAAGTCACTATCCTTGACTAAGAGATTTGTTAAAGGCCGTGCAATTTTGCTAAAATCCTTAATGAACCTACGGTAGAAACCGGCGTGTCCTAAGAAGGCTCGAATATCTTTTACACATTTTGGGACAGGGAGTTTAGCTATTAACTCAACTTTTGCTCTATCCACTTCAATACCCGCATCAGACACGGAATGACCTAAAACAATCCATTGTTTTACCATAAAATGACATTTCTCCCAGTTAAGTTATGTGTTTTGTGCGAGTTAGAATTGTTTAGTGCAGAAATAGTTGAGGCGGAAGGAATAGAACTTAAAGAAGGACAGATTCCTAGGCAGATTTTACACTGTCCACTTGGATTTTGGGAGCCTAGTTTATTGACAGACGAGGGTGAACCAGTTTTTGCTATGACACCAGCTCATCACGACCCTGATTCCCCACCTCCTTATTTTGAAAACACTAGTGTCTTTGATGCTCAGATGGATCCGAATGTGCGAGACATGGGTTTAACAATATTTAGGGGTATGCACAAATTGTATAATTATCAGAAAAACAAGGAGGAGATGAATATTCAGCGACATAGGGAGTTGATGGAACATATTCTTACGCTCTAGAACAACAAAGCTGAAACATCCGTTCAAAAAAGAGGTTGTCCAAAATCGAAATAGAGTCCTTTATCTAGGATTATGTATTCCAGTACTTCTTAATATGATCACTCATGTACTTGATTGTCTATTATGGTTTTATCACTCTTATTTGTAGGCAGAGACAAATCTTGTATTCCGTGCAACAATGAAACTATTAATTTAAGTTATTATTATTACTATTATTCATTGTTTAAAATTTTCAGTCATGTCATTTGTACATGTAACTCTTACATTCTACCTCCACCTTTTTGGAGGCGTATAACTCTATGGACATGCACATGACAAATATTTAGTCGTTGTAGTAATTTTATTCCTCACGAATCATTACTCCTATTTCTTTTGTTAAGGATATAAATTCTACAGATTTGAGCTGATGTAATTTTGCACGCATTTAAGGTAATATCCCTCCTTTTCTCTGATTATTTCAATTATGGTAAGCTTTCAGTTATTTTATTTAGTCATTGAGGACAATGCCTAATTTAGTTAGGGGATGAGAATTAAAATTTTACAATATTTTAATTACAATATTTGGAAAGTTTATATGTGAATTATGGTGATTCTAGGTGAAAAGTATATTTTTATCGTTTAAACTGGCTAATGAAATAGGAAATTATAAGTCATGACCAGGATTAGTAAGACTTTTAGACTAAGTTTCTATTACTAGAAATAGATCTCACTGATAAAAGTCTTAGTTTAGAGTAAGTTCATATAATACACCACTAGAGGAATTTCAAATGAAAAAGCAACTTAAACTTCTACCAAACTAGATGATTAGTATAGAGACTTGACCTGTGAGACTTGAGCCTTTCAATTTTAATTTCTTTGAGAGTCTTTACGTAAATCTGAGTCCAAGTTGACTCAACCATTTTTCTATGCTTAAATTCGTTGTGTAGTCTCATTCATTCTTGATTTGGTCAATCACGAGGTGGCATCAACTGGAGAGATAGCCATTAGGTCTTGTAGTCTATTCAAAGCGGAAAATCATACTGATAAGCCAAGTAGTGAACCAATCAGCCTTTATCCCACCTAGTAGGATTATCATGTTAACCACTTTTGAGCCTTATATATTAAACCTTTTATTCTTAAACCAATCATCTCAAACCCAACTCCAGATAAGGAGTATATCCCATATTATTAGCCTTATCCATATTTTTGAGGATTTCTAAAGAATTAAAGAGAAAGCTAGAACGAAGAAGATTTTGGAGGAAAATTTACCAAAGTCAAATGAAGAAAATCATTCCTTTTGCTCAAAGAAAAAAAATAATAATAAAATAAAGAAGAAAAAAAAAGAAAAAAGAAAAAAAAATTGGGCAAAAGTTGTGATAGAGTTCAAGTGTTGCAGTCTACAAGTGAAGAAAATTTCCAAAAAGGTCAAAAGCACAAAGTCTTTAGTATATTCTCAGAAATTTTTGAATCCTTTTTACCCTTTTCTTGTTAACCTATCCTAACCCCTGTTTGAATACCCCGACTTATCACTAAAGTATGATATGAAGTGTACAATAGGTGAGAGGATGCCAAAGTGAAGGACCCGACACTTCAAATGTGATTGACATTCTTTCCATGAGACTTTATTTATATATTTGCAAATTTCCGTCTTTCTGACTAAATATGTGGGATGCTCTACTTTTACTCATTTCCCTGCATATAGATGTAAAATAAGAAAACTTATCTGAGAGAGATTTCCTTGTGAGTGTATGAAATGGTGAGATTTGAAGTCGAAATACTAATCCAAAGGTGAGGTAGAAATGCGTTGCTTAGAAAAGAGAAAGGAATCAGAATGGTTAAAAATGAATAAGCTCTAGTTAGGATGATTAGTCAGTCCTTTCTATCTTTATGAATAGAACCTTAGCCTAATGTTTTATGATCATGGGTATGATAAGTAATAACTTTTTGATTTAGACATTTTAACTAAAAAAATTGTTTTCTCTAGATTTCACCATAGTTCATATGTAAAATTGATTTTGTGGGTATATCAATTAAAAACCCTCACGAGGCTATAACTCGTCCTTTAAGGGTAACTTAAAGGTTTAAGGCCTTGTTACATATGGTAAATATAACCGCGATGCCTACGAAAGTGAGTTAGTTTATTATTTAATTAGTATTGTTAGCTTTGAACACTTCTCTAGTATACCACATATTTGCTAAGAGACTAGCAAAATGCTAGTAGGGGGTTGTGATAAGTGCTCAAAAGTAATGATTTATAACCCCAATAATGTGTATGTTAGTCTCAATTTTATATTTAAATATTCTAATATGATGCAATTTGAGTTTTTGTAGGTCAAAGAACCTAAATATGAAATATGGAGGGAAAAGAAGTCAAACAAGTAAAAAGGAGGAGTTTGGGAATTACAAACTAAAGGCCTAGGGCAAAAATGTCATATTTGTCTCCATAAGTGCCAAGCCTAATGGGACTTTAAAAGAGGATAATAATTGAGTTAGAAGAGTCTTCAATCTGATCTCAAAGCCTTAATTTCGACTTCATAGGAAGATGAGATCAACATGGAGAAGAAGTCAGAGTTTCACAAGAATTAGGAAACTGAAAGCTGTCAGAAGCTGCAGCTTGGGAAATAGCCTGCAGGGCAAAGTGGACCACGTCCAACTTTGGTCCAACCGAATTTAACTTTTCCAAGATTGCTTCTAGAAAGATTACAGAGAGTTTGACACCAAATAAACATAGGATTCAGGATCTCTATCCAGAAGAGCATGTAAGCCAATATATAAGGCACAAAAACCTCAGTTTACATCATCTAGGAAATTTAATGTTTGCATCTTAGATCTAGAATTAAGAGAGAAGAAAGTTCAGACCTTTTCACCATTAATAGCTATAAAGATTATTCCTTTTCATATTGTGTTCATAGCATAGTATGAGGGGCAAATCTCCCTTCTCTTGGGAGGGGAGATGAAGCCTTTTTCGTATGTTTTAGTTTAGTTCTTCTTCTATCATGTTTTAGTTTAAATCCCTCATTGAGTTTCTTCTTATTCATCCATTGATATAATGCTCCTGTGGAGGTTAGGAGGTCATAGGGTAAATCAAGATTGTGTAGAGCCAAATACCACAAACCCTAGATTCTTTTCTTCTAGTTTTTAGTGTTCTAGTGTGATGATTGGATTCTTTATGGCACCTCAATTAGTTGTATGGTTAATGCCACATGTGGATTTTCCATGACACCTAGAGTTGTATATTGAATGCCACTTAAAGCACAATTTGGTTAGATAGAAGATATCATTGGAGATTGAAGAAGTATTTGATGGAAAGATAGAAAGCACGTTGAAAGCCACATATTATCATCATGGTTATGAGCATAAGGTTTGTAGGTATGGTGAGTTTCTATTGGTGATTTATATTAAGCATGATAGGTAGATCTATTAGACTAATTCTATGATTTTGGTGGATTCATCTCTCCCAAGATATTCTCTCTGTTGATTCATATTCATATATTTAATTTAGTTTATTTTATGCATAGTTTAAATTTCAAACCAAATCAACTATATATTCTGCATTACTTAGCCACATCTTTTACTTGCATCCATTAGAGTAATTTAGATTAGGAATTTCTATTATCATCACTTAGTTATTTAGAGTAGGATTGATACCTTGCTAGCCACTATACTAATCAATATATATTAGGCTAAGTAAGATTTGCAAAAGATACGTAACACAAACAACGACACAAATAATTACGTGTTGCGTGCTTTTTACACAACGTGGCCATGTCTCATGGGCGTGGGAGTGTATAGGCCTGAGTATCATGTTGACCTCGAGAAATAGTATGCCATCTTCACCGCAAGCAAAGAGAATAATAAACTTGATCAGTACCAATAAGATAAGCAAACCTTGAGGATGCAATGTTATTGATGGCATTTGACTCTTTTATGAAAAATATCAATTGTAAGAAATCTCAATATCTTGTGTAGCTAATTTGCCCGCAGCTATCCTGGTTACAAATGAGTGTTCAGGAACCATATCCTTGTGTCGCACCGCACCACACCACTCCTGTGCAGTCGGTTTTTTCATAATGGCACATTTCACAGTCTCGTGTGCTTCAATTTCATTGTTTTCTTAGCAAAGTTCAGACATGGTGGCTCGACACTAATGCTACCGCCGAGACAACTTCATACCTTATCCCTATTCTAGCCTTAAACCCAATGCTACAGACCTATTCAATCCATAAAACTATTGCAAAAAAAAAAAAAAAAAACTTATGTGCTAAAAACTATTACGTGAGAAAAAAGTAAGAGCAGTGTAATTAATTCATAAATACGCCAAGATAATAGTATAACAAATTAACAATAAAACTTGCATAACAATAATAATAATTAAAGCTAATTCATATGATTGTTGGTAATTTTCCTAGTTATGTTTCATTTAACTAAATTTGGTGAGCTATGAACTTATAAAACTTAATAGCTTTCGAATAAAGTACTCGCAGTCTCATATAGAGTCAGTCATTAATAGGTACTTTTGTACAGGGGAAAAAATAATAATAGATAGAGATCATGTTACATACTAAGAGTGAAGAGATGGTCGATGAAAAACTCATTATATCCTATCATAGTGAGTGCAACTTGATGCATTGTCTTCAAGTCATTCAAAAAGCTGTGGTAATATGTGATTTAAGCTAGAACCACCTAAGGTAACATATGCCAAAACTTCTGCAAAAACATGTTTAAGTATGAATTAGTAAGTGAAGAGCATACATACATACTAATCACCCTAAAGAGTGTGGCAGAGATGACAAAAATGTGAAAAAGTTAAAATGAATAAAAAGTAGAGAAGAAATAAAAGAACAAACCTTCAAAACCTAGGAAGTTCATAACTTAGTTCCTTCAAAATTGGAAAACCCGCATTAAAATGGTCAAACTACAAACCTCCCCTCATGGCTAAACATCTATACATTTTTTCAAAAATATAATGAACAAATTAAACAATGTCTAGAACTTAGTTCTCTGAAGATTTAAAACCCCGTATCTAAAAGCTTTGAATAACATGCATAAAAACATAAGTCAAATTCTGTTGAAAGTAACTAATGGATTGAATCTACTAAAAATTTACATAAAATTCATTTGATTGCTTATACATGCGATATGAACATATTGATATATACATTAGAAATATCAAATAAATCATTCAATCTTAACAACCAAACCAATTTAACAATAGTGGTTAGTCTTTAGTACGTGCATATTCCTTTAACTTTCTAATACATACACCTTTGTATGTAGATACCAACACTTACGAAAATGCCAGACTTGGGTACAAACATTAGTAGTTCATCATAACTTAAACATAGCTGAGTGTGCAGTAGTTAATTGTCATGTAAACAACAATAACTAGTATTAAAATTTATTTGGAGTATCTGTCGTCATCTTTTCGAGCTCTAAACGACAACAAAAATATTTATACTAACTACAACAGACGGAGCTGCTTGCTTATTACACATTGTATTTTAATGACAGTAAAACTCTATTCACATGGTGGCAAAGCATCAATTCAAAGACCAAGCATGATGCTTAACACTATTAACACATGATTAATTTCTATGTGAGTCATGCTTCTAACGATAGTTAAGTTTAAACTTTTGCAAGGTTCAGTAGAGACATGAAACAATTTTCTTTCTTGCCCAATAAAAAAAAGCAATGCACATGGAGCAAAAAATGATAGGTTGGTAATCGAAATCAAAGTAATAAGAAAGTGCAACTCTAGTAGGTCGTATCTACAAATGCAATGTTAAGTTGCACTATTGATCAGCTCTCAAATTTGCATTTTCTTACCCGTATATTGCTGCATCACAACCCTTCTTATTCTTAACGAAAAGACAACTCATAGCTTTTATTGTCTTTTTCAGGTTATGAAGTATTTCAGACCACTTATCATAAAAGCTGCGTCTTAACACCAAAAGGAGCCTTAATCACGCTTATTATGAAGACCAGAAGTTGCTATGGAAAAATGCTGAAAAAGTTAAAGTCAACGATCAAAGTCAACGGTCAAAGTCAAAGGTCAAGGTCAAAGGTCAAAGCCTTCAGCTCAGAAGACCAGAGATGGAGGCCTTTATCTCAAAATATGATATTCTCCCAAAACCTACCTTGGTCAAGAAGAAATCAAAAAGCAAAATCAAAAGTGAGGTGTGAGGAGTCTAATTTGTAATGGAGAAGGGCAAATCTGTAAAAGGCAAAATTAGGGGTATATAACTGATCAACTCCCAAATGTACGTTTTATTACCCGTATATTACTGTATTACAACGTTTCTTATGCTTAACGAAAAGACAACTCATAACTTTTATTGCCTTTTTCAGGTTATGGAGTATTTCATACCACTTATCATAAAAGCTGCGTCTTAACACCAAAAGGAGCCTTAATCACGCTTATTATGAAGACCAGAAGCTGTTATGGAAAAGTGTTAAAAAAGTCAAAGTCAAAGGTTAAGGTCAAAGGTCAAAGCCCTCAACTCAGAAGACCAGAGATGGAGGCTCTTATCTCAAAATATGACATTATCCCAAAACCTACCTTGGTTAAGAAAAAAATCAAAAAGCAAAAGCAAAAGTAAAGTGTGAGGTGTCTAATTTGTAATTGAGAATGACAAATCTATAAAAGGCAAAAGTAGGGATATATAACCCAAAAGTAAGGGAGAGAGAAACCATCCAAATTCTTAGGATCCAAACCATTTGGTTTGTTAAATTTCTTGCCTAGTTTTTCAATTCAAGTTTTTTTTTTTATTGTTTGTTTTATTTCCTTTAAATCAAAACTTGTTATTTTACTTGATCTTATTGATAGAACGCTCTTTACACACGTTTATTGGCTTTCAGTTACTTATTTTCTTAAGTCCGAGGTCCACAGTCCAAAGTCCGAGGTCCATAGTCCAAGTCCAAAGTCCAAAGTCCAACGTCCGTATAGTCGTACGTTTTAGTCAAGTTACCTTACTCACGTGGGTTTGGTAGGATAGGTCGAGTAAGGGATCGTCCAAACCTTAGGGCTCGGATAGGTTCACAACTGGAGTTACAACTTTAAGTGAGTAGGATTTTTAGGTTTCTTTTTAGTTGGTTTTTAATTAAAATAACGGTAATGCAAATAAAATAAATTACTACGGTGATTATATGTAGGTAAACAAAATGTAAAGAAACAGGGAGAGCGTTAATCATGCTCATGCAAGAATCATTTCTTAACAGTTTTTATTATCAAATCACTACATCTCTAATTCGTCTCGTTTCGGAGACGACGTCGAGTATTGATCCCTAGTGCATGCCCACATCTCTAGGTCGCATTTCACTAGCATAAGGAGTTTTAATAATACCGCATCTCTGGTATATTATTTCCGCTCCTGGCTCGATTTCACATCAGCTGGACGAATTGGAGAGCTGTCTGACACCAGAGAGTCGCGCGCGAGACTGTCCTGGAGCATCAGCAGTCCAACTTTGTACAGTCTCAGTCATTTTGGGACCGGATGTTAATTCTATGCCTAATTCCTAAGTAGTGATTCTAGAATATTAACGAGTCAATCCGGATTTTTACACGAAAGCAAAGATAACCCTCCCCGAGGGGATTAGCTCATCATCATAGAAGGAATAATAAAACTTGTTGTGATACATTAAGTAAATAAATGCGGACGTAAATTAAACTAGAAAAGAAATGACTGTTATTAAGGGTAAAATAACTTATTGTATTAAGCTGCTGAAATAAAAATGGCGGAATGTAAGTACTGAAGAAGAAGAAAAACTAAGCGTAGCTAAAACATTAATATGCTGAAGACCTTATAATGAAGGCGAACCCCTCATATATATAGGCGGATGTCTGGAGGATGATTTAATTCGGTCTTGGCTGTTTCTCCATTTGAGACATTCAAAACTTTGAATGTCGAGGTTTTGTTTTCACGTGACTTCTTTTAAACCAAGTTTTGTTTACGAAACAAAACTCATTTAATGTTTCGTCCGCTTGCGCCTTATATTTGTCCCTTTGCTCAATTTCATTTCCATCTTGAACAGGTACGTGTCTTCTCTCATTGCAAGGTGGCATCAATTTGAAACCATTCTCTGCCACCTGCCTATGCTGACTCATCATGCCTTCTGGGCCCGCAGAGTGTGTCCAGTGGCGGCGCCGATTTTGGCATTTTTACGACTTTTTGTCCTTGCGCAGAGTTCGTCGCCCGGGTCGCTATGGCAGCTTCACTAGCCAACGTCGGCACCTAGATTTATCCGATTTGAGCTTCGAAAGTTTCCTGCTTCTTTATATATGGGCCCGTCCTGCACTGGTTCTGTTCTTTTGGAAACTTCGGCTCTAGTCAGGCTTTGTTGGGCTTCACGGGGATTGAGTGGGAATTCCAAATATTCCCGTATTCTTGTACTTGGCAGCTTCACTAGCCAACGTCGGCACCTAGATTTATCCGATTTGAGCTTCGGAAGTTTCCTGCTTCTTTATATGTGGGCCCGTTCTGCACTGGTTCTGTTCTTTTGGGAACTTCGGCTCTAGTCAGGCTTTGTTGGGCTTCACGGGGATTGAGTGGGAATTCCAAATATTCCCGTATTCCTGTACTTGGCAGCTTCACTAGCCAACGTTGGCATCTAGATTTATCCGATTTGAGCTTCGGAAATTTGTTGCTTCTTCATATGTGGGCCCGTTCCGCACTGGTTCTGTTCTTTTGGAAACTTCGGCTTCACGGGGTCGAGTGGGAAACTCCAAATATTCCCGTATTCCTGTACTTCGATGCATGTTTTATCACTATATTCATTTTAATTGAGAAACCCGCAAAAGTACGAAAAATATAATTATTACATGATTATTAAAAACACATAATCGACCAAAAATGCTATGTCTCGGGGTTTAATATTACGGTTTTGGGTGCTTATCACACCACCCCCAAACAAGCACTTTGCTTGTCCTCAAGCAAAGAAGAGACATTAAAATGATAAGTGATAAAAATGTGTTGTCCTAAGCTAAATCTCATTTTCATAGAGAGCGGTTGCATTGACCGTATGCAACAAGGCCTTGAACCACTAGGAATTCCCTAGTGGACGAAGTTATATAACCGTCGTGAGAGTTTTCCGAGAAGATACTCACAAACTTCATTTATACTACAAACGACTTAGTAACAAAGGCTTGTTTCCTTAATTAATCTCAGGTATCTAGACATCTCACTAGCAAGGGAAACAAGGATTTTATTCTTTCGAAATTCAAGTTAATATACATACAATAATCGAAACATCTACGTATGAGCATGCATGCAGTGATCTAATAATAAAATGTACGAGCAAGGGCCGTTTCTGGATCCTTTGGATAGCGTCCTTAAGTAGGTTCTCACAGGTATGTGTCGAAACACAATTTCTCTCTTATTTTTCCACTCAAGCTTTGCTATCTCCAGTATGCAGTGGGCACACGTTTCCTCACATACTCAATGACAGTCAGAGGAGCCGAGTTGGAGAAGTCACAACTACTACTTATTATCACACTATCCTATCCCTAATTGAGCTAGAGGTCTTTATTAGGTGTTATGGGGCTTAAGTGGTAGTGTAGAAGAAAATGGAATGGAAAATTAAAAAAAAATGATAAGTATGAGAGAATAAGGTCTTCGAGATATTTATACTAGAGAATCCTTATTTTCCTTCCTGCTTTTAACATGGGTTTCCATACTTGGATTTTGCAAGCTTTTGTATTCCCTTTTGATTTGATTTTTGGCCTTTTGATTTTTGGAAACATATTTCTATTTTCTTTTTCTTTTCTTCTGAAATAGGTAACTGATTTTGATTTGTGACAAGGTTTTTCTCTTCATTTTTCTGCACTTCATCCTATTTCTCATACTCATCATCTAGGTAGGCTTATTTATTTGTGGTTACTAGATGGGTAATGATTTTTTGGTGAAGTAGAAAGGATTAATGAAAGGTTGATGGGCTTAACTAGCGTAAATTTTTTTATAGGTGCGAATTTTTGGCTATATCGATCCAAAGAAGGCCTAAATTCTCGCCTAGGATTTGGGTAGTGATCAAGTAAGTAGGCGTGTGAACTTCTCTATTAGGAAGAACTACTCCTTTTGTGTCATTACTCATATATCATACATTTGAGGCTTTTGGTTAGATTCTTACGGGGATATGGAAACTAAGTTGTCTAACCGTGGGTCCTTAAACTTCTTGTTGTGTGCATTTAATGATAGTCGGTGCATGAATGCTCATGAAAAGATGTAAAACTATTGCATAACGTATTAAATTAAGTTTCTATGGACAAGTCCCGATTCTCGATGCTAGGGGAGATTTCTAAATATTTTTCATCATAGAAAGGGAAACGAGAATTTGTCACTAAATACGTTTTATGTAGACATTAAGTAAACTATATACAACTATGCATGCCTAATTTTTGCAAAAGGTTCTCACCACCCCCAAACAAATGGATTAATCGTGTCCTCAAAGTGTTAAGAGGAAGAAAGAGTATACGAGGGAGGCTTTGAGCAAAAAAAAAAGTCGACATCTTCCACAGAAATTTATTGTAACACACTATATATTATACATCATAAAAGTAGAAGCACTATTTGTTAGAGTAGCACATTGTTAGGTCATTTATTTATTTCACATCAAAACATAAAACAAATATGTACATGCATCAACTCACATTGCCCAAACCTTGAACTGGGGGATAGTCCCTCCTTGCCTCGTCCCTGTAGAAATGCCATTCCTTCGCATCCCGCCAATCTATCATAGCTTTCCAGACTTCACTCCATTTCCTCTTCTTTGCATTGTCTAGATGAGCTATCATTTTTTCATCATTAGGAAAAGAACGAACTTTCTTAAGATACCTTGCAGGGCGTGTCCATGTCCGAAATCGCAAGGAACGAATTATCTTGTTTGTTGGACACATAGAGTCGACCTTTACCCAGTCCTGAAAGGTGGCTGCAAACTCAGGGAAGTATGTCCTCACTATCCCGCATCTATGAATCGGCGGGGTAATATAGTGTTGCCGAAAAGACCGAGCCTTCTTAAGATTCTCAATTACTAGTTCTCAGAATGTCGAAGGTGGTATGTTCTTTGGGCCAATGCATGGAATGTCTTACGCTGCCTTTGATGCCGTGGAAAAATGCCAATCTCCCATGATGTTGAGAATAATAAATAACATGGCGGTTCCAACATTCATGGTCATCGGCTAGTGGAATAGTGAATTCGGCCATCGGCCCGCCTTCGCACGTTTCTTTGGCGTGGGCAAGGCCATCGCCATAGCGGCAGCAAAATCTTCCCTAGAGTAGTCATTAAGGTCATTCTCTATCATGTATTGGATGGGGAGATCTGGCTGAAGAGGAGGAAGGTCTAGAGCCATAGCCATTGTTGGCTCATAAAAGGCGTGTCGGGTGTTACCAATACGTGAGTGTAAACCCATTCAAAGGGAAACCCCGGGCCGGTGGTAGATCTTCCATGTTATTATAAAAATAAGTTGCCAAACCTGGGGGTATATCCGCTCGGGTGTAGAATAAGAGAGTTCCATCCAACTTGAGTGATGTAGTCTCCGAAAAAGATGTCCATATCTTGGGAGAATTTAGCAAGGAATGGAAATATTGTTCGGAATCATCTTTGGAGCTTCCATTGTGAAAAAAAATGTGACCTGTTTAGACAAGGATAAACAAATATTAGAGCATGATGAGAATAATTAAGTAAAAACAAATTACCATACGAAAATTAAAAACTAAAAAGAAAATGATAATATAAAATTGCAAAATTTAAATGGTTTTATTGGCCCAAGTAACGGCGAGGATCCTTATGTGGGAGGAATCCGTTTATAAGATTCTCTATGCCGTCAATCCGTGCAACAGCCTGTTGCAACATTTTGCTTTCTGTCTGGTAAATCTCGGCGTGGTTCTCCATTATGAGAGTGTGATTTGCCAAGAATTGGTTGTGGCTGTGCAAGAATTGTGCTTGTTCCTTTTCGTTTATTGTCCGCAGGTCCTAAAATTCAAGAAGGCTGGTGATAATAATGTTCTGACGTTTGAATAATGTCATCAGTCCTTGTTGAATTAAGCGAAGCCCTTCCATGGGATTAAATACGTTGCATAAGGCATTTTCAGTAAAGATGTTGTCGGTGGAACAATCTTCGTTGGTTCCTACACCGACATGGTTCTTTGCAACGTCGGGGTTCCAGAATCCGTTCCTACATACTGAGTGAATGGTAAGAATGTTAGCTGTTCGAAGAGGTGTATGAGGAGAAGTACTAGAAAAACCCCAATGTATCATGATAAGTGTCACAATGGTTGGTAAAGGGGCTGCTTTTTCCCCGCACGCGATCGCATTCGCAGAAATTTTATAATGCAAAAATCATTGCAGTTAGTCTGCAACACCCAGAGTAAATGGAGGAGTGGTTTGGTTATTTCGGAAGTCTTAGATGTGCCTAGGACATTATGAGCTACCCATTGGATCACAGATAATTGGTTCTTTTGTAAAGATCGCTGATAAACAATACGGTTTTTCTGGTTGTATTCGCCGTGAAGGATAGTTGCAAACATCAGATGTCGGATATTATCGAAAGGTGAATCCTGAAGGTGTACTCCTTGGTTTGTAATAGGAATTTGAAGTACCTCAGAGATGATTTCCATAGTCAATTCATGCTCGCATCCGTTAGCAAGAATTGTCCGTTTTGGAAATAACCACTTTTATAAAATAACAAGACCAATTCTCTGGAATAAAATGTTTGCTTATGGTGTAAAAGAGGGTACCATCCTCGACGTAATATTTCAGTGTCAAAAAAAGGATGAAAAAGACCATTTTGAAAATTTTCCATAAAATTTTGCTCAGGCACGAAACTTCGAGTGAGGGCCATTAAAGATGGAGTGGTGAAAAATTATTTTGGAAAAATGTAAGTTAAATTTTTTTGAGGTGTCTATCCTTGGTATAAATAGCCACCCATCCGAAAATGTAAAAGATACGTTTCGAGGTGTCACAGGGTAGTTAGACCACGTGTATCTTCTAAGATATGCACAAAAGTGGATGAAGTGTGGATGAGAAGAATGGGGCATGTGACAAGGAGTGCCCCTTTGTTTGTTTGTTTGTTTGTTTTTTTTTTTTTTTAAACGTAAGTAGAGGGACAAGGAAAATGTAGATATACTATCACAATAGGATGTAAGAACGTACAATGGTATGGAAACACAACATAATGATACGATGACTTAACTACAAACCTAAATATTAGATAGAATTATATGCCACATTAACAACATGACTATAATAAAACAACCGAGCATGAAAACTTGAGTAGAATATTCAAGCTGCTGCTGCTCAAACTTTTCTAGTGCATCCATGAATCTTGAACTTGGAGTGATCTAAAAACGTTTTTTAGAATAAGAAGTGTAGAGGGAAGAATAAGAAATGAGTGAATATGGAGGAAGAGTTGAACTTATTTATAGAAAGAAAATTGCCGTTTTCTGACCGTTTTCTAGATGTGGTCATGACCGTTTTCTGACCGTTTTTTAGTTGTGGTTCATGACCCTTTTTAGATGTGGTTCATGACCGTTTTCTGACCGTTTTTTGATGTGTTTTCATTATCGGTTTCTAAACGTGTTAGTTACGTTAAAATTTTGTTGTTTAAGTATGACATATGAAATATATTTATATATATGTATATAATTTATTATTAGCAATATATGTTCCTACCTATATACTATAATATTAGATATAGCTAATATAAAACTATTTAGGAACCATCTACTATTAAGCTAGAAAGTGAAAACACGTAAATAAAATGTATGATATAATATTATACAAGACCGGAAAAAATAAATCTAGCTACTGATGATCCTCCTCGGTGTCAGAAGAGAATCCTGGGCTGCGCAGAAGAAGAACCGGGAGTCCCCGCGACGTCGCAAGACGAGCTCCGTGGAGGCTAACTGCTCCCTGGATATCACCAAGGTATCCATCACACTGAGCTCGAATCGATGCCGCTCGCCATGAACATTCCCTCAAACCGGTTCCGGCGAGTAAGCATATCCGTCTGAAATGCAGTTATGGAGGCTCTCATTTTCTCGCTGGAATTCACCCATCTTTGTCGTCATCGACTCGTGGCGAGTGGTCATATCTGTCCTTAACTCGCCCAAGGTACGTCTCATCGATACCTGGCGAGTGTACATGTCTCTCAGACCACTGTTCACTGCACGTAGGGCCTCTATGGGTTGGGTGATCTTACTCATGGCAGTCTCATCAAAGTATGGTGGGTGAGAGGATCCTACGCTAGCGTGCTCGGCAGCCCTAGGTGCTGTGGGCTCCCAAGGGTCTTGTATGCATTTCTTAAAGACCAACATATTCTCATATTGTGGTATAGGGAGTAAAGGGGTGGCAGACAGAAATCCCAGATTAATCATGACTTGCGTTACTAGAACGGCAAGGGGGGCTGACCTAAGAGTGGCATGTGTGATAATATCAAAAAGAAAGGTAACGATGCAGAAGTTACCCTTTCGCTCTGGAGGATCCGAGAAGGTGGAGGAAGGTCTGTTGATGTCGGAAGGCTTCGAGGTGCCAATGACGTTGGTCCAGCCATTGAGTCACTGCTAGCTGGTTCCGTCGCACCGAGCGCTGATACGCGCATTTCCCGTCGATGTTGTACTCTCCCTCGATAAGCGTGTTGAGCATTAGGTCGTAAGTCCGTGGGTACACGGACTGCTCTTTGAAGTCGATGCGTTGGTCGACCCGGTGGAATGCCCGTGATCCCGGAGAGCAACATCGGTGTGACTTCGTGGCGCACACCCTCAACGGTGACCCAAAAATGGTCACCATTAAAGCTTCCATTGTCGTAGAATTTCATCACCAAATCCTTAGAATAAAGCCCTCCATTGGCATATAACAAACTCTCCCATCCTCTAGAGTGAATTTTGTGATCAAAGAATGGAGCAAACATCCCGTTTTCAAACAAATTTCCAAAAAAATTTTCCACACAAATTCGTCTGTTTCCAGCCATTGCTGATCTAAGAGGGAGGATGGCTATTGATTATTGATAAGGGGGAGAATTGGGATGATCTGGCGGAAGGAAATCTTGATCGGAGTTGTCTTGGGGTCACGAGACCGGTTTTAGTGTGGGCCTATCTCGTGCGAGACTGATTCGAGAGGGGGCAAGATCCGGTTTTTTTGGAAGACGAATCGTGGATTTGTGACGCGTGTGATCGGGTATTTTGGGTTTAGATGGACCGAGAAATCGATATTTGGGTTGGGCCAAAAATTTTCTCGAAGCCCAAACCAAGCCTAAAGCCTGATTTAAACCTAAAAATCTAAATGCGTACCCATGACTCGTTTGGACTCCGAATTGGACGAATGAGATATCGAAACGATCGGCACAAAAAATTATATCCAATTGTATGAGTCATTCTTGAAAGTCACAATTTTTTTTTTTTTTTTTTTTTTTTAAGAGAAGGAAAGTGTAAAGGTTTTATTTACATACAAGGGAGATATACGTGAAAAACACTGGATGTCCAGGGGAGTCACCATCTTAAATCATAGACAATTGTCATGTCGGCTCGGAGTTTAACCCAATCCAGCCGGCTGTGGCTTCACCTCTATGTATTATGGGGTTAGGGGCGGGGACGGTACCATCTTGGACCCGTCGCTTACACGGCCTAATAAAATTGCCCTTTTACATACGACTATCCTCAAACCGCCCCAAAGGGACTCAAAGTAACCAATTCTAGGGTTGGTCCGGTGGAATCCATTGCCCGTTTGTGTTCCAAGTATGCAACATCTGAGGTTTGATTACTAATCCCCTTGTGCAAAACTTAATGCAAAGGGAAAAGGTAACAAAATAAACATATTTACAAGGTGAGTCTTTTAACGTCAGATCCTCAAGACGAATCCCAACCTGTGGGAGAAACGGCGCGGCGACGAAGATTATCCTGCGCAGCTGGTGTTAGACAAAAGTATACCTTAAACTGGCTAGTATCGGATAGGAAGTCCGGGCCTAGACAGAAGGGTGTTTGGCAATGCATACACCAGCCCATCCTTCGCGCACGTCTTTTACGAGCAAAAGAACTACGACCATTTCCTATTCGTGATGAGTGAGACTTACACCAAATGATTAGCTGAAGTTCGCGAGGTAGAGAGTAGAAAAGGGAAGAGAAGGAAGGAGGTGAAATTTTAGGTACCCATCGTTACCGAAAAGCACGCTTTTGCTCGTGTTACGTGAAGACATTTATACTCGGTTCGCAAAAGATTTTTCGCGTGGACTAAGGCTCCGGCACTTGCAACCACACACTTCAAAGAACTTTGGAAATCATAAGATAGAAGATGGCCCGGCTACCAAAATGGCGTACCCTCTATAGAAACAAGATTGAGTACACCAAATGAAACATCTAGTCAGTGTAAACTGGATTCTGAAGAAGAGTCTGTTCAACATCTGGTGAGCGTAATTCGTGGTAATGTTTTAGGCGTTGTCCATTGACTTGAAATTCGTTGTTATCTTTTGGATTAAGCAAAGAGATTGCCCCATAATGTTTCACAGCTGACACAATGAAAGGACCAGACCATCGTGTTTTCAATTTACCAGGAAAGATGTGTAATCTGGAGTTGTACAGTAAAACTTTTTGGCCAATTTTGAAATCCTTACGCAAAATGTGCTTGTCGTGCACTCTTTTCATATTAGCTTTGTAGGATTTCGAGAGATCATAAGCATCACTCCGAATCTCCTCCAGCTCATTTAATTGCAGTTTTCGCTTCTCGCCTGCCTCGATGATATTGTAATTGAGGCTTTTGATGGCCCAAAAGGCACGGTGCTCAAGTTCAACTGGCAGATGACAAGGTTTTCCAAAAACAATGCGGTAAGGAGACATCCCTATAGGTGTCTTAAATGCTATTCGGTATGCCCACAAGGCATCCGATAAGCGGAGAGACCAGTCCTTTCTTGATGGGTTGACAGTTTTATCCATAATAGACTTTATCTCCCTGTTGGAGACTTCCACTTGGCCACTCGTTTGTGGGTGGTATGGAGTAGCAACCTTGTGAGTAACTCCATATTTCTTCATTAAAAACCCAAAAATTTTGTTTCAAAAATGTGTACCCCCATCACTGATGATAGCTTTGGGAACACCAAAACAAGAGAAAATGTTTTCCTTTACAAATCTCACGACAGTCTTATGGTCATTTGAGCGACATACGAGTGCCTCAATCCATTTGGACACATAGTCTACAACGACTAAAATGTATAGAAAACCTTGAGAAATAGGGAAGGGTCCCATAAAATCAATGCCCCAAACATAAAAAATTTCCACAATCAAGATAGGATTTAGGGGCATCATATTTCGTTTGGTAATTCGACCTAGGTGTTGACAACGAATGCAAGCAACGCGAATGTTAGGTGTGCATCGCGAAAAAAGGGTAGGCCAGTAAAACACATTGTAACACCTTTGGCGCAGTTTTTTTTCCACTGAAATGACCTCCGCAAGATTGTTCATGGCAAAGGATAATATCGTCGGTGTGTTCCCAATCGGGAATGCGACGAATGAGTTGGTCGAACAATACTTAAAGAGGTAGGGTTCATCCCGTAAATAATATTTTACGATGGATAAGAACTTTTTATGATCGGGGCGTGACCAAAAGGAGGGACTTCCTCAGAACTAGGTAGTTAACGATATCCGCGTACCATGGAGATGAGAAAATAGAGTACAAGTATTAGATGCGGGAAGGAATCACCGATAGCATCGTAATCACTATCGATGTCACCAACCAGCCTTGATAAATGGTCGGCTCACGACATTTTCGGTTCCTTTCTTGTCTTTGATTTCCGGGGTGAATTCTTGTAAGAGAAGGATCCAGCGGAACAATCGTTGTTTTAAGGCCCTTTTTCGCGAAAGTAAGTACCGAATTACGGCATGGTCAAGATATACTATGGTCGATGTTCCAACTAGGTAGGGAGAAACTTATCCAAAGCATAGACAACAGCTAGGAACTCTTTTCGGTTGTGGTATAATTACGTTGGCGTCGTTAAGAGTTTTACTAGCGTAGTAAATGACAACGGGTTTGTCGTCGCGCCGTTGGCCTAGCACGGCACCAATAGCAAAGTCGCTAAGCGTCACACATTAGTTCGAATGGTTGAGACCAATCGGGGGTTGAATGATAGGAGCGGTAGTCGAGGCGGTTTTAGAGTATCAAAAGCTTGTTTGCAATTGAAATTGAAGTCGAATCTGCATCCTTAAGCAGAGATTGGTTAAGGGTCGAGCAACTTTAGAAAAATCCTGAATGAATCTCTGTAAAACCCCAAAGATGGCCTAAAAGGCACGGATATCACTTAATGCGTGGGAAAGGTAGCGAAGAAATTTTAACAATTTTAGCTTTATCAACCTCTATCGATCTTCTTTTGAAACAATATGACCTAGAACAATTCCTTTGGTAACCATGAAATGACACTTCTCCCAATTGAGTACCAGATTTTTCTCGAACGCGTTAAAACTTTGGAAAGTTTGGATAAACAAATCGTTAAAGGAATTTCCGTAAATGAAAAAGTCGTCCATGAAGACTTCCATATAACGTTCCACCATATCACTAAAAATGTGAAGCATGCAGCGTTGGAAAGTGCCTGGAGCATTACAAAGACCAAAAGGCATTCGTATCCGTATGCAAAGGTTCCAAAGGGACATGTGAAAGTTGTCTTTTCTTGATCAGCGGGATCGATGACAATTTGGAAGTATCCGAATAGCCATCAAGAAAGCGATGTAGTAAGCATGACCGGCTAAACGTTCTAGCATCTGGTCAATGAATGGGAGAGGAAGTGATCTTTACGGGTTCTGGCATTAAGTTTGCGATAGTCAATGCAAATTCTCCATTTTAAAGGAATGCGCAAGTGGAGATGCACTCACCCTTTTCATTTTGCACAACTTGAATCTTTGGACTTTTTGGGAACAACGTGGACGGGACTAACCGATCACTATCCGAGATAGGGTATGTGATACCCGCATCAAGTAAACGTAGAACTTCCTCTCGCACTACTTCCTTCATTGCGGGATTAAGGCGGCATTGTGGTTCTCGTGATGTCTTTGTGCCGTCATCAAGATGTATACGATGCGTGCATATGCTAAGGTCTATTCCCTTGATATCATCTAAAGACCATCCGATAGCGGAGCGGTGTTCACGAATGACATGAATCAAACGTGCCTTTTCGTCTGTAGTCAAGTGAGCAGAAATTATTATAGGGTGACTACCATCGGGATCGAGATGTGCGTGCATTTCAAATCAGGGGTAGAGGTTTTAAATCCGGAGTTGGAGGATTGGGGATCAAGGATTCGTGAGGGATCATCTCTTCAATGGAAAATAGCGAATCCGGTTCTTCTGAATTAGTTTGTACCGAAGCATTAGGGTCAAATAGTGGTACTGACTCTAATAATGCATGGACATCCCTTATGTATGAGTCATCGTCAAACTCCGGATTATCAAAAGAAAGAAATTGGTGTATCTCGTCTGGGGGAAAAGAGTTTGTGAAATAATCATGTTCCAGACTATCAACCAAGCTAATCTCGCCCTCCATTATAGGATCGGGAAACTGTTTCATTAATTTGAACACGTTGAGTTCGATTGAGAAAAGGTTCCAAAAAGACAATGTCATTGAACCGTCCCGACAATTTATGAGAGCGTTGGCAGTTGCAAGGAAAGGACGTCCCAAGATGATAGGGATGGAGTCACAGGCTACTTCAGTATCTAGAATGACAAAATCAACTGGATAGTAAAAATCTTGGACCTTTACTATAACGTTCTCTACTATGCCTTTTGGGTACTTAATGGAGCGATCCGCGAGTTGCAGAGTCATATTGGTAGGTTTCAATTCATGAAGACCTAACTGCTTAAATAAGTAGTAGGGAAGTAGGTTAACACTGGCACCTAGGTCTAAAAGCGCAGTAGCGGTATACTTGTCGCCCAACGTGCATGGTACAGTTGGTCGACCTGGGTCCTTGTACTTTACCACACCATTGGTAGTGGTAATCGAGGGAAACTGCTCAGTGAGGAACGCTTGTTGAGGTACATTCGTACGTCGTTTGGTGGTGCACATGTCCTTCAAAAACTTGGCATGCTTGGGCAAATGCTTTAGCGCATCTAGGAAAGGTAAGTTTATGGTCAAATTTTTGAAGGTTTCACGGATCTCATCAAAATGTTCGTCATGTTTGTTCTTTACCAAACGGGCAGGGAACGGAGCTTTTGGACGGAATCGCGTACAAGGATCAATGGTATCTTTTCCTAGGGACGTAGGTGTAGATTTTGATGGTACAACTTCGTCCGTTATAGGTTGCGAGGTAGGAGTTGGAAGGACGTTAGTCGTGGCTTCCGTCGATTCCTCGTCTGGCATACGTATATTATTGTCGATGGTTCAGCCAGAACGAAGAGTGGTAATGGCATTTACCTCACCCTGGCTTGGATTACTAGGTCCTGGTGCATTGTTGAGTTCAAAGGCAGTGTTTGTAGGCTTAGGGTTTGGAATTGCTTGGCTAGGGAACACACCCTTTTGACTTTTATCCTGAGCTAACAGCTGAAGAGACTGTTGGATAAAAGCTAGGATTTGATTCTATTGATTCATGTATGTCAGGAAAGTTTCAACCGTTTTATCGGCTGTGGATTGTACCAAGGGAGCAGCAGGAACTAGTTCACGGTTATTATTCACGGGTTGATTTTGGTAGCCATATCCTTGGTTAGCGGGAACAAGGTTGCGGTTGTTTTGGTATCCCATATTTGCGTTATTGGGAAAATTACTTTGCCCTTGCTGAAATTGTGGAGGATTTCCTTGACGATAGGAATTGTAGTTCGCAGTGGTAAAATGACAGAACGTTGTTGCCACCGGAAGGAGCTTGTTGTTGGTTGGGGGTGCCCAAGCTAAATTCGGATGTTGTCGCCAAGGTGCATTAGGGATGTTAAAAGCACAAGCCTCTTGAAGGTTGGGGGGAGGACACTCGTATACCAAAGGACAATAAGAATCGGCGTCTTTTCGGGACTTAAACAAAGAGGGCATGGGGAAGCGTTGCAGCCATGACCTGTTTGGGTTTTTGTTCATTTACTTGTACCGAAAGAGCATCGACCTTTTTGTTTAGGGACTCGATTAGAGTTTTTAATTCCGGATCGGGTTTGACCTCGAACATAGACGTAACTTTGGTAGGAGTGTCGTTAGAAGATCTAGAAGAATTAGTGTTTCCCCAATGGGTGCTTCGTGAGGCCTGTTTCTCAAGAAAGTGTATGCTTCAGTAGCGCCCTTGTCCATGAAACAACCGCCGTTCATGATATCTAATGTTTCCTTTTGATGGTCAGAGAGACCATTAAAGAATGAACGGACTAATAGAGCGGTGTCGAGTTGATGATGGGGACATTCGAGAAGTAGATCAGTAAATCTGCTCCACGCTTCCGAAAAGGATTCCTGGGGGTGCTGGCGAAAGAATTGAATCTTTTGAAGCATTTCTGTAGTTTTCTTCTGAGTATAGAACTTTATCATGAATGCTTGAACAAGTTTGGCCCATGTGTCAATGGATTGCGGCGCTTGTCCGGCGAGCCAAACTGAAGCTTTATCAGCTAAGGTGAAGGGAAACAACCTAAGCAAGACTTGTTCGTTGGTAAAGGTCGGATGGCAAAAAGTGGTGACTACTTGTTGCATCCCGGCGAAGATGATTGTAACGGTTTTTCATGGTCTAAACCATGGTAAACAGAAACAAACCGAAAATGTTTGGCGGAATACTGAAAATCACCTACAATCGCGATCGAGTTTAATGCGGGAAGCGGTGTCCTTCCCCGTAAGGGCGAAAGATAGAAACCGAAGGGGTTTCTCGACCGTGAGATTTTCTTCACCATAATTAAAGGAGATAATGGAAACGGAGATGTTTGACGAGGTTGATTTCGGAGGAGGAACTATGCCTAGGAGATAACATAAACAGATTGTTTCTTGTATTTTCGGCGATGATATGTAAGTTCTAATTTCTTATGTTTACCGGACCGTAGTCTCATACAAATTTAATTTAGTGCTCATAAGGAACAAATAATGACTGGAGGTTTTAGAAGTTAGGAAGGAGGAGTTGAAGCACGCCTTCCCGAAATTTTTTGCTAACTTTCGGCGAGGGAAGCTAGGATAACGTGTGAATATTCGGCAGCCCGAGGTTACCCGAGAGAATTGAGGGAGGTTGTTCGTGCTAGCACGTTCCTTAATTAGGCAACCTCAATTTTTCAAGTTTCTAGGCAAGGCGATGGAATAGGATGATGATTTATGATGGTGTATTATGCGGGGTGTTATTAAGATGATTTAAATGAAATTATTTAGCAAAACAGGACCAAAGAGCCCAAAAGAGTACTGAGAATGAAAGTGGCATGTACCTGAAAACCGGAGTGTTGATACTCCAGGTTAGTCTCGTGTGCTACTAATTCAGTCTCGTCCGAGACTCTTTTGTCTGTTCAGTACTTCAAATTCCTACGGAGTACTTAGACTGTGCTAATGAAAATAAACAAGTTGGCTCACAGATATTTGTTAGTAGAAAAAATTACGGTAAAGAGTTAGTATTGTAACAGAAATGAAAATTAAAAAGATGAGGAGGTAGGGGAGGGGGTTTTTATGGATGTATTCCAGTTATTACGTTAAGTCCAGAGTCCTTCCCTGGCAGCGGCGCCATTTGATAGAACGCTCTTTACACACGTTTATTGGCTTTCGATTATTTATTTTCTTAAGTCCGAGGTCCCACGGTCCAAAGTCCGAGGTCCACAGTCCCAAGTCCAAAGTCAAATGTCCAACGTCCGTGATAGTTAAATGCGTTTTAGTCAAGTTACCTTACTCCACGTGGGTTTGGTAGGATAGGTCGAGTAAGGGATCGTCCAAACCTTAGGGCTCGGATAGGTTCACAACTGGAGTTACAACTTTAAGTGAGTAGGATTTTTAGGTTTCTTTTTAGTTGGTTTTTAATTAAAATAACGGTAATGCAAATAAAATAAATTACTACGGTGATTATATGTAGGTAAACAAAATGTAAAGAAACAGGGAGAGCGTTAATCATGCTCATGCAAGAATCATTTCTTAACAGTTTTTATTACCAAATCACTACATCTCTAATTCGTCTCGTTTTGGAGACGACGCCGAAAGTATTGATCCCTAGTGCATGCCCACATCTCTAGGGTCGCATTTCACTAGCATAAGGAGTTTTAATAATACCGCGATCTACGGTATATTATTTCCGCTCTGGCTCGATTTCACATCACTGGATGAATTGGAGAGTCGTCGACACAGAGAGAAGTCGCGTGAGACATTTTGGAGTCACGCGAGACCTATCTGGAGCATCGGCTGATCCAACTTTGTGTGATCTCGATCATTTTGGGACCGGATGTTAATTCTATGCCTAATTCTAAGTAGTGATTCTAGAATATTAACGAAGTCAATCCGATTTTTACACGAAGCAAAGATAACCCTCCCCGAGGGGATTAGCTCATCATCATAGAAGGAATAATAAAACTTGTCAGTATACATTAAGTAAATAAATGCAGGGACAGAAATTAAACTAGAAAAGAAATGATCTGTTATTAAGGGTAAAATAACTTGCGTATTAAGTCTGCTTTGAAATAAAAAATGGCGGAATGTAAGTACTTGAAGAAGAAGAAAAACTAAAGCGTAGCTAAAGCATTAATATCTTTGAAGACCTTATAATGAAGGCTAACCCTCATATATATAGGCGGATGTCCGGAGGATGATTTAATTCGGTCTTGGCTGTTTCTCCATTTGAGACATTCAAAACTTTGAATGTCGAGGTTTTGTTTTCACGTGACTTCTTTTAAACCAAGTTTTGTTTACGAAACAAAACTCATTTAATGTTTAGATCGCTTGCTTTATATTTGTCCCTTTGCTCAATTTCATTTCCATCTTGAATAGGTACGTGTCTTCTCTCATTGCAAGGTGGCATCAATTTGAAACCATTCTCTGCCACCTGCCTATGCTGACTCATCATGCCTTATGGGCCCACAGAGTGTGTCGATTAAAATGCGATTTTGGCATTTTTACGACTTTTTGTCCTTGCGCAGAGTTCGTCGCCCGGGTCGCTATGGCAACTTCACTAGCCAACATCGGCACCTAGATTTATCCGATTTGAGCTTCGGAAGTTTCCTGCTTCTTTATATGTGGGCCCGTCCTGCACTAGTTATATTCTTTTGGAAACTTCGGCTCTAGTCAGGCTTTGTTGGGCTTCACGGGGATTGAGTGGGAATTCCAAATATTCCCATATTTTTGTACTTGGCAGCTTCACTAGCCAACATCGGCACCTAGATTTATCCGATTTGAGCTTCGGAAGTTTCCTGCTTCTTTATATGTGGGCCGCTCGCAGACCGGTTTTGTTATTTTGGGAACTTCGCTCTAGTCGGGCTTTGTTGGGCTTTCGCGGGGATTGAGTGGGAATTCCAAATATTCCAGATATTCTCATTACTTGGCAGCTTCACTAGCCAACGTCGGCATCTAGATTTATCCGATTTGAGCTTCGGAAATTTGCTGCTTCTTCATATGTGGGCCCGTTCTTCTTTGGACCGTTCTTTTGGAAACCGGCTTCCACGGGGTCCAGTGGGAAAACTCAAATATTCCCGTATTCTCGTGCTTCGATGCATGTTTTATCACTATATTCATTTTAATTGCGGAAACCTGCAAAAGTACGAAAATATAATTATTACATGATTATTAAACACATAATCGACCAAAATGCTATGTCTCTCGGGGTTTAATATTACAGTTTTGGGTGCTTATCACTTATTTCAATATTCAATCTTATTTTACTTGTTCTTATTTCAATCTTTAATCAATCTTTCTTTCAATGTTTTTAAGTCATTTCAATACCAAGAACTAAAGCTTTCATGTTTTCATTAGCTTAAAACCAATCTAATCTATACAAAAGTCTACCTTTCTTCTTCACAACTCCGACCCACACTCAAACTCTAAACAATTTAGGATGAACCTCACTTTTAAAACAAACTCTTTTGAAGTTACCACCACTATCTAAAGCCTTCAAATGGCACCGCCATCATGGATTGAAAAAGTGAGAGTGGTTGGTTGAGAATCTAAGAAGGGAGCATCATTCTCATCTTTCAATTTCTTTTTTTTTTCAATTTTTCATCATTTTATTTTATTATTTTTTAGTATTGATCTATTTTCTTACAAATCAAGTTGCAAGACAACAAAGCTGGAGAGGGGCTGAAGACACAGTGAAAAGATAATCGATCTTCATTGGTGCCGCCTGGCAACCGCGAGTTGGCTAGGGGGCAACCACCCAGTCACCTCCAGAGACGTGGGTCCAGTTTTTTGGCAGCTCCTTTGGTTTTTGATGAATAGTTGTACTCCAAGCCCATATTTTGTAATATAGTAAGAGAAGTCAGTGGAACTTGTTTGTAATAGTTAGATATAAAAAGAAAAATGAAAAAAATTAGGAAAAATTGGTTTATGATTGATTCCTTATGATGAACATGAGTTAAACTTGGTTTAAGTTATATATTTACCAAGGGATTAAAGTTTTAATTGCCTTGGGAAGTTCAAGTGTGTGAGGCAAATTGTGGATCATAGCTCACACACTATGAATCAACTTGGTAATCAACACTCTAAATCTATTTGACTCTAGTTAATCTAGGTTATTAATCTAAAACTAGTTAATCTATTAGATTAGTAATATTAGTTTAGTTTAAAGTTTGGGTCCTTGAAGGCAAAGTTGCATAAATTATCAAACACCCAAGTTGTAGGCTTTTTAAGTGGGCTTTTATTGTAACTTAAAACAGGGTAAAGCTCGAAAGGTTGGGCCTGATTCACAGATCACGCGCCAACCGACGTCGCGTTCTCCTCAAGCAGCGAGTAAGCACGGCTTGAGAGGTAAATTCTAAAACTCCTCGAAGCTCAAGTAAGAGGATACCTTGTGTGTTCAAGCATGCTTACGTGATTGTTTGAATTTTACTTTCTGCACTGCAATTTACATTCACGCATAAGGCTGAACCCGAGCCACATAACAACCATTGGGAACTCATTCCCCAAGGTAGGTAAATTAGACGTTGCTTGATTCTTGAAAGCCCTAGACCAAAAAATTTAAAATCAATCAACTAGTGCCCAAAGTAGTCACGCTCCTCTAGAAAAGGACAAAAATATAGCCACGAGGATGTAGAGTAATCAGTTACCAGATTCCGGTGGACCAACTATCTTCCTCACTCTCTTCCCCCAGATTCACCGTGAGTGAGATTCTTTGTAGCACACAACTTGGTGAAGTTACTGTCTACTCTTCTGAGACATGTAGTAGAGCCATCCTATTCTCGCGCCCAATTGTTCCTCTGAACAGGGCATAATAAAATATAGACCAAAAGCAAAGTTTTCAAAACTCCATACTTGCAAAAATGAATTTTGAATTCTTGAGCATACATTGCACCATTTGTGCATGTTAGGTTAGTTTTGGGGCTTGCTAAAAGTGTATGATACTGCATTCAGGCACTTCTAGTATTGGCAAGAATAAAACTTACTCATGTAGGAGAGCTCGTCGCCCTAGACAATCTCTTGTTTCTAGTCCTCCATCTCATAAGATGGCTGACGAAGTAGTGCAAGCTGAAGGCCTTTCTCCAACTTCTACACACCATTGCAAGATGGGCCTCTATCTTGTATACGCCTCACACCACTCATGAGCGATTTTCGCATTCCACTGAACTTGTTCAATCTTCTACCCATCTTTCACGGTTTAAACACGAGTTACCGTATGAGCATCTATGCCGGATATATGAAGTTTGTAATACTTTTCATCATTCGGGCATCGCCGACGATCAGGTTAAGCTACGAGTGTTTCCTTTAACTCTAGCTGGTAAGGTCACACTTAGCTTCTTTCACAGAAGGCCAACTCTTTCAATACATGGGAAAAGGTTGTGTTCTCCTTCATGAAAAAGTACTTTCTGCCGAAGAAAACAGAAGAGATAAGAAGCAAGATACAATTCTTCAGATATAGTCCGAGTGAGACATTTTCCAAAGCATGGGATAGATTCTCCGACCTACTCCATTCATGTCTTTACCATAAATTAGAAAAATCCACTCTTGTCCAATGTTTCTACAAAGGCCTTCTCCCAGAACACAAAGTAACCCTTGACATCATGAGTAATGGTAATTTTTTGGATAGAGGTGCAATTGAAGCCTTAATCTTTCTTGAAAACCAAGATGAAAAGAGTACATATCGGGGCGACATAAAAAATTCCAGAACAGCCCAACCCAGTACATCTAAGGCTAGTGGTATTTTTGAGGTGAAATCAGATCCAAAAATCAAAACCTTAATCGAAACCTTCACAAGAAAGATAGATGCCCTCACAACTAAACAAAAAGACCAAACCCTTCATCCTATCATAAACGTAAATGCTTCACCATGGAATTTTTTCTAAGCTTAAATCATATAGATGCCACCTGTCCCTTGATCACAAACCTATCATCATTTCAGCCAGAAGAAGTATGTGCTTTCATTGTACCAAATGCACCATGAGACAACATCCAAACTTCGCATGGACCAACATTCCACAAAACCAAACACCACCAGGTTTCAACAAACTGACAAATACATTCAGACAAGGACAAGGACAAGGTACCTATACCAATCAGAATAAAGCATTAGTTCCATTCCAGTTTAACTAGAACTATCAAAATCCACCTATCAACAACCAAAGAGACCTAGTTCCCATTACACCATCAACTAGTGTCCAAACAGATAAGCCTACCGAAATAATGCTATCTGTCATGCAACAGCAAACCCAAATTCTAGCATCCATGCAACAATTTCTGAACTTGTTAGCCCAAGATAAAACTCAGAAAGGTGTGTTCCCAGGTCAAACTATTCCTAATCCTAAACCGACAAACACAACATTTGAAGCAACAAGTGACGTGAACGAAGTTGGAGCACTAAAAACTCTTTCTTAATCATCCCATCTACGAGGATTTACTCCTTTTTTTCGATGTATTCCTTTCCCATTTCATTCCATCTTTTTCTTTAAAGGGATACATCAATAAGGTAACCGGACCTCTCCACTTGGATAGTGTGGTTGTAAGTGCTAGAGCCTTAGTCCACCATATATCTCACATATTCTTTGTAAAACATTTTTTACTTGTCGTTGGAGTAAGTGCAAACCTATGGAGGGAGTATACAAATTTTCTTTTATTTATTTTACACTTCTTTTTCAAAAATGTTTGTTTTCTTTGTGCTGTTAATGATAGATTCTAGATACATCAATAGTTAAGTGATTTCTCAAAACAGGCAATGGATTTTAAATAGACCAACCCCTAGAACAACACAATCTAGGGGCGGTTTGAGATCATCTTTGCTTACTAAGGGTCACCTATATCATTGAGCTATTCGCTGGGTTAGGACATTTCATGTCTTGTGTAGTAAATCCCCCAACTTGCCTAGTTGAAGCTCTGTTTGTCTAGATTGGGTTTGCCACAGAGCCGACATAAAAGTTACCTAAGATTATCTGTTATGGTTTGTTTTCAAGTAGTAACATCTAGAATCACGGCTTTTGAGTACGAGTTTCTTAAAATATTTCTCCATAATTTTCAAAACCAGAGGATATAAAATTGATAGTTATATGACCGGAGTAACCAAAATGATAATGGATTAACGTATAATTTTATCTTCTTGGCAAAACCTCTATATTGATAGAGATATATTTTCAATGAGAAAACCAACTTTAAAAAAAAATAATAATAAAATAAAAAAAAAGACGAGGCGTCTCCAAACGAGAATTAAACAAATAGAGTAACCCAAAGTGATACTATTATTTGTTTAATTCTATCTTTTGCCTTCACCTCTCTATTTTGTCTCGAGAATTGGACGTTAAAAGATTAATTTTTTTTCAAATTTTCAAAATTTTCCTTTCTTAAAAATCTCTCCCCTCTCGTTTAAATATTTTCCCCTTCTAAATCTCTCTCGTTTCTAAAAAACTTTTCAAAAATGTCTTCTGTAGCAAACAAAAACCCTCCACCTAGCAAGACTAGATCGATCAGTTTCAATGATTATGTGCAAGCACTTCCTAGAGAACTGCAGCTTAAGATATGGACACATATATGACACTTGCCTCCTTTTGTGTTTACTGAGATGGTATATGGATGATGTAGATAGATGATGGTCGTTGAACAAAATAGAAGCATATCAAAACCTAATTATCCCTCAATAAGTAAAGGATGAGTAGGGTATCGTTCCACTTTTAAGTGTATATTATGTGAAGGACAGGACTCGAAAGGGGGTTTGAGGGATTAAAAACTATGATTGTAGAGATTTTAGATTCTAATGCTAAACTAAACTAAATTAACTAAACTATTGAGAATTTATAAGAGAGAGAATTCAAAAGATTAGAATCCACCAATACTTTTGATATATGACCTTCTGCTTCATGGTTGTTCTTACAAGTAGACTACAATTAGGCAATCGAGAGAGTGTCGATGCCCTTTTGGACGAAACATCGTTAACAATTAATTCTACTTAAGGTTATTCCTATGTTTATGCTATTAATATCTTCTTTCCTTTTATGTAAGCTCGGGCTGCCATTCAATGTATTACCGAGAGCAACATCAAGGAGTACTTCCTAATAGGGCAGCCATTCAATGAATCACCACTTCAGACAAACACAAAGAATACTTCCCCTAGGCAGCCACTCCCTAAGCTACCCCTTCTAAGACAACACAAAGAATACTTCCCTAACTCTAAAGAACTATAATACTAGAAAAAAAGTAAAGAACACTAGCATGATATTAATATTGTAAAACATAAACGTTATCCTATACTTCCATCCCCTGGTGTGGGCAATGGAACTAATAACTAAAAACATAAAGAACTAACCTGATTAAAAAACACCATGAACCAGAAGAATCATTAAACCTTAAGCATCAGCTCCATCTCCTCCCTTGAAGGAGAAGATTAGCCTTCCTATAAAGAAGGAAGAACATGAAGAACGAGAAGAAGAAGAGTCGAAAAACATAAGACTAGAAAGACTAACTTATTAAGACTCGACTAGTTAAAACTGAATATTTTATTATTAATCTCTCTCTGCCTCAAGTTCTGGAGACAAGAATATAAGTGAATTGGCAAATTACATGAGGCACTTAGGTCCTCTATTTATAGGGGTTACAATGAGTTCTAGAAGCATTCCAAACTGCCATTTGTTTCCTAATACAAATCAACTTCTTTCAGAGTCCAACATTATCTCCAAAACTGAGAAGGAAGTGGCTACAGTGTCATTTCATGCATCTGGTCGCACGATCCTTGTGTCACAGATGCGAGCATTGCGTCTGGATGCACGATCCATGCGTCCCAGACGCGGAAGTCTATTTTGCCTCTTTTGCTCTATCCTTCTATCCTCTTTTGTGGGCTTTGGTCCAAACAACGAATCCTTTGGCCTTGGGCTTCCAAATAAGCTTTAAAATAGGTCAAAGTCGCATCTTTAATAGCTTCAATTCCTTGGCCTTCTCCATGATTGTCCACGGGCTTCCCATGTGATCCTTAATGCTTTGAATTGCTCCATTTTACCCCTTTTTCTCTAATATTCCACAAAACTCTCTCTTTCACCTGTAGAATTATAAAACATAACTTACAAACACTATTAGTCCACTAAGATAGCTAAACAAGAGGCATAATCGAGGGTTAAATTACACTTTTTGAGCACTTATCACAACTCCCAACTAGCCTTTTGCTAGTCTCTTAGTAAATAAGATTAAAAAAAATAGATAAGTGATCAAAATCACATCCTAAGAACAAAAATAAAATCCTAACTCACTTTCGCAGGCATCGCGATTGCATTTACCATATGCAACATGGCTTTAAACCTTTAAGTACCCCAAAAAGGACGAGTTATAATCTCGTGAGGGTTTTCAGGTGATATACCCAAAAATCAATCAATAACATGTTCAAGAATGGTAGTATTTTTCAGAGAGAGAAATTCCTTACCACTTAGTGATTACTCCAACAGACGGTCGCCATTGCTAACTACATTGCTGCAAAGACTCATAGATTGTGATGGGAGATAGTAAAAATTGACAAAATTCTCAATCAAGGCTTATGTGTGTACTTAGTCAATCTCCTATACTCTCCTATCCAAAAAATAGAATCCCTAGTTTACCTTTAGATAGATAATCTCGACTTTCAATCCTCACTGGTCATACTCTCAGAAAAGAATCTCTCAGAAGATGGTATACTATTTTACCTCATGTATGTGGTCAAAAGAATAATGAATATGAACATCCCACGTACTACCTTGAAAAATAGACTTCTAGATGACAGTAGTCTCATGGAAAGAATGTTAATCACATATGAAGTGTCTAGTCCTTCACTTTAGCATCCTTTCACCTATTCTAGACTTCGTACCATACTGTAGTGATAAGTCATGGGTTGTAACTTGGCTTGGGTATTGGTTTATGAAGGAAAGGTAAAAAGGATTCTAAGGTTGTTTCTGAAAACACTAAGGGTTTTACTTCATTCTTTGGAAGATTTCTTCAAATTCTGTATCGCAGAGAAAATTCTTCCTTTGTCTTAGCTTTTCCATCAATTCTGTTAAACTTATTTTATTTATTTTTTAACTCAGTGGTATATCCTTGATTAGTACTGGATATGCTTGTTTTCCACTAGCTTCTTTCACTTAGAACAGAATGATGGTTTCTATTGTATCTCTCTGATATTTCCTTGTAATCTTCCTTTTGTGCTCTTTCTTCCTCCTTGTTCCCCTCGTATTCTCAGAAACATATAGGTATGGCTGATAAAGGTTTTTAGCTATACTCCTTGTCTGGAGTTGGGTAAAGGGTAAAGGGTTTTATGAAAGAAAATGGCTTATTATAAGGCTCAAAAAGGTTTAACATGATGGTCCTACTAGATGGGATAAAGGCTGAATGGGTTCACTACTTAACTTATTAGTATGATACTCTATTTTGAATAGACTACAAGACCTAATGGCTATCTCCCCAGTTGATGTCACTTCGTGATTAACCAAATCAACAAATAATGAGACTATATTACAACGACATAAAGAACTGAAAGATGTTGAGTCACTAAGACTCGGATTTTTCGTAAGTACTATCCAAAGAATAGGTATAAAGCTCAAGTCTCGCGGGCTAAGTCTAAAAAATCTACTTCCAGTTTACTAGGGGTTTAAATCTCTCTTCTAGCAAAAGTACACAGAACTAACCAAGTACTATGGTGGTGCCTTGATAAAGAATTCTATCAACAAAAACTATGTCCGAGCATAATAAATAGTCTAAGCGGTAATGAAATCAATAATGTTAACTATCTATCAAACTCAACACTAAACAGTATAGAATATATATCCCAAACTCATCATTAAAATTTATTTTTCTCATGCTGCTGATATAGAAACAAAAATATTTTTGTTTTTTTGAAAACTAATTTTCGAAATTCATTTCTGAAGAAGACCCCCCCTACTTATGCATGCATTGACCTCAATGTATAAAGAAGTAAATGAAATGGATGAGAAAATGGTTGGATATTACCATTGATGCCGAATATCAGAATTAGTTCAAGCAAATATTTTTTGGTCTTTTTACGTCAAATCCCCAAGACGTAATGTGAGTCTTTTAAAGTCAGATTCTCAAGACTTTTGAGGCCTTTATAGTCAGATCCTCAAGACTAGTATTCCCACCCACTAGGTTTCACTTTGTAGGAATTCTTCTGATCTTTCTCAGTAGGTGATTGACAAACGTATACCTTGTACCAACAATTTTCTCTTAATGGCTGTAACCCAGGACAAGTTTCAGAATGACAATTCTTACACCAACCTAGCTTATGCACTCTCCTCTTACACGCAAATGAACTTTCACCAAACCCTACACGAGTCATAGAAATAATCTTCCTTTGAAGGTAAAGAGGGAGTAAATCCCATAAACTAACAGGTGGGGAACACTTAGGTTTCCATCTTAAAACTGATCTTTTGACAACATGCTTACTTCCTGTAGACATTTTCGCTCGATCTACAAGAAATCCTTCCTTTGAAACTTAGTGACCTAGCACTATCCCTTCCTTTACCATGAAGTGACACTTCTCCCAGTTCAGAACTAAGTTGGTATCGCAACAACATTGAAGGACTAAGGAGAGATGGTGCAGGCAATCCTCAAATGGACATATGAATGTGGTCTTCTCTTGGTCATCAAGGTGAATATGGATTTGAAAATATCCTGAGTAACCATCAAGAAAGCAGTAGTAAGCTTGTCCAGCTAATCTTTCTAACATCTGATTGATGAATGGCAATGGAAAATGGTCTTTCCTTGATACGCTATTCAAATTCCTGTAATCGATGCAAACTCTCCATCTATTTTGAATCCTGGTTAGAATCAACTCGTTGTTCTCGTTCTCGATCACTGCGGTTCCGGACTTCTTCCGCACAACTTGAACTGGACTAACCCATTGACTATCAGAAATAGGGTAGATAATGCCAACATCAAGGAGTTTGACGACCTCTTCTCGGACTACTTCCTTCATCTTTGGATTAAGCCTCCTCTGTAGTTGCTTAGAAGTCTTGGAATCCTCTTCCAAATGAATCCTATGTTGAACTATCATAAGGCTAATCCCCTTGATTTCATTAATTGTCCAACCTATAGCTGACTTGTATTCCTTTAAAAGTGATACTAACCTAGATTCCTGCTCCTCACTCAAATCTGATGCAATGATTACTGGGTAGGTTTCCAAATCTCACAAGAAAAAATACTTGAGTGTAGACGGCAAAGGCTTCAATTCTAGCTTAGGTGGCTCCTTCTTAAGCTCTTTAGATGGTCCATCAGGCATAGGCGATTTAAACTTTTCTTTGAACTTGCTGTCATCCATGACAGGTGATGAATCCAAAATCGCATTGATTGCCTCGACACTAAGTTCCTCACAGTCTGAGTCTGTCAGAGCTTTCAATAATTCGTCAGCAGGATATGAATGAGTAAGATAATCCTGTGCTAACGCTTCAATCATGCATATTTCGTTCACAGCACACACCTCCTGTGGTTGCTGTAACATATAGAAAACATTGGTCTCGCCTCTCATATTACCAGAGGATAACATCATATTACCATTTCGATAGTTGATGAGTGCATTTACAGTGGCCAAGAATGGTCTACCTAAAATGATTGGTATCTGCCTACCAGATGTAGGTTCGTGGTCGAGTACTATGAAATCAACCGGATAATAGAAATCTTCGATCTTGAATATGATGTCTTCAATGATTCCTCTAGGTATCTTCACTGATCTATCTACCAACTGTAAAGTAACATCTGTCGGTTTTAGATCCTTGAAGCTCAACTTCTCGTAGACGAAATGTGGTAGAAGATTCACACTGGCACCCAAATCTAATAAAGCTTGCTCCTCCAAAGAATCTCCAATTCTGCATGTAACAGTTGGACTTTTAGGATATTTTAGTTTCACAACCGCTAGATTCTGTAGGTACGATGAACATCTTTGAGCGATAAAAGCTTCTTTCGGAATGTTGGTCTTCTTCTTCGCTAGATTGTTCACGAACTTGGCATACGAGGGAACTTGCTTGATGGCGATCAGAAATGGGATATTAATATGCAAATTCTGAAATACATCGCAAATCTCCTTGTACTGGTCTTCCTTTATGGTATTCACTAGTTTTGAAGGAAACGGTGCTGGCGGATTCTTCAATATCGGTTATCTTCTTTCTGCTTTGGTTGGCTTGGTAACAAATAGTGGAGTGACAAGTGGAGTCACTCGTGATGGCTTCTTCTTACTTACTTCCACAGTAGTTCCTTCAACTTCTTTTGCAACAGTTTCTTCAGCAGGTGGCACAATACTAGATGTATCTGGAATGTTAGAACTGGGTGGGATGGTGGGGACATAAGTTACCTTAGGCTCCGCATAATCTTTCCCTGGTTCATAGACAATCTTATTATCAACTTTCTTGCCTGACCTCAGAGTGGTGACAACATTAACTTGGTGATTCGACTGAGTAATCTCCAGGTTATCCACCTGCAAGACAACTCTTCTATTCGGATTTGGCTCCGACTAGCTTGGTAATGCTCCTTTTGATCTCTCTATCAATGCGGCAGCGATTTTCCCTATTTGGCCTTGAATGACACTAAAGTTATTCTCCAAATTCTGGATTCTTTGATTTGTCTGTTTTAGCTCATTGACAATGGTGGTGATAGCTTCTTCTAGATGTAGGATAACTGCTTTGCTCGACTGAGGCGTAGGTGCAATGTATCCACTCATAAGATCTGGTACTAACTCTTTGTTTGTGTTGGCTTGGTATTACTAGTTCTGGTATGACTGTTGATTTCTTTATGGTTGCTGGCGGTTTTGGAACTGATATTGGTTATTCTGGAACTGATTTGACTGATTTTGGAATCCTGGAGGAAAATTCCTCTGATTTGTATTTTGTGGCTTCCAATAATTCTGTCCCTGATTGAACTGGTTATTTCTTCCTAAAGAGTTAATACTACATGCCTCTGCATTAGTATCCAGATAGTACGAACACTCTTCAGTAGTGTGGCCCTCATCAGAACATAGCTCACAAATGGCATAACAAGGCTTGGATGGCTGAGGTTTAGCTTGGAAATTGTTTGCTTTTGGAGGATTCATGGAGAACTGATCAAACTTCTTGTTCAGAGTTTCAAGTCCTATTGATAGGCTTGCCATAATTGATAGCATCGTTTGATTTGGGTCTTCTTGAATTTGGTTGCCAAATTGCTTCGGCACCCCCTCCACTCTATCTACGTCCTTATTGCTAGTACTCCATTGTTGAGCATCTTTAGCTAAATTCTCAAGAAAGTTATAGGCTTCCTATCACACCCCGAATTTCGACAGAATTCGGAAAAACATTATTTGTCCCCGACTCTTCGATTTCCGAGGTGTGACGCACTCTCCACTCCCAAAAACCCATAAACAGTTTTAAAATATGCGGATAATTAAAACCAATAAAATTTTTAACTTAAACAATAGTCATCTTCATTACCAAAAACAATTTACAAATGAAAATGCAAATAACCTTATCTCAACTGAAAATCTATATCACCTCGAGGAAAACAAAACTTATCCGAGATCAATGCTAACGCAAACCACAAGCAAAGAACCAATCTTCTTCATCACTAAACCTGTCAAGACTTATCAACTATGTTCATTTATCGAACACACCCGATAAGCAAACATGCAAATCGGTTGACATTATAAACAATCTTGGTGTGTGAGTAGCCCTAAAACAACATATACTTATACAAATATAAACACAATCCACAAGGCGTTAGTTCCTCCACCGAGGTTTTAACTTTCAACGAAAAATACAACATCCTTAAGAATAATAATTAGGCAGGTAGTTCCTCCATCGAGGCCTTTAACTTCCCACTAACCACACAACAAACTATACACATAATAAATAAGGCATGTAGTTCCTCCATCGAGGCCTTTTAGGTTCAACTAAACAAATAACCAAACAACCATATTATATAATGCCTCATTTCATGCTCAATCACGAGTGGGTCGTCTACGCCCAAGTAATTAGTTTGACCCACCCTTCGCAAAACCATATATAATCATCTATCTACATATACATCATTAACAAACATATTACCATAATTATATTAATTAAGGTTTTCTTTGCGTGTCCCTAAAATCACGTCAGATCTATGTCTTACCTAGTTTCCGGCTACCACAATCGCTACCCCGAACATGTACATCCACATGCCTCCCCTTACATAATGAACCACTCCTCCGCGTAACGAACCACCCGGAAAGGGATGCGCGACACCGTAAATCCTCACACGGAAGCAATTATGTAAAATCGCCACTATTCGGCATAAAAATATTATGCGATCATCGTTCTATTTTGCGAACGGAATAATCAAGCCACTATTCTACGCCAGAGGGTACGAAGGCCATTCAGATTAATCAAACGCCGTATGGCCGAAGGCCAATCACATAAGTTGTGGAAGGGCCAATCACATGAGTTGTGGTAGTCAGGTTCTAGGATTTTCGTTACGTAATTTATTCAGGTGTCATACGTTAATGACTCATAAACATTCCACTATATCACGTGCAGGTCAATTACCTTATTGCACTAAGCCACGATAATTAGAAATATCTCAATTATATCACCTAACCACTTTCATACTTTCACGTGCCAATATATTATTGCACTACACCACACTCCCGTGGGCAAATATTCACCAATACTATGCTACCTCATAGTAGCATCTCACATATATAACAATGGAGCGTTTATATACATTCCTCCAAAAATATTACATTAATATATATATCCCAACATATTATATCATGTCACAATGCTTCAACGATCGCGATACATCTTTATTATAACGATTAGGAATATAATGTCTCCTAACATATCAATATCGTCACGTGTCAAAAATACACAACATCAATGTCAAATCTTTCTTAGATAATGACCACCAAATTATACAAGCTTCCACAACATTTTATTACTATATGTGTCCATATAATATACACATAAAACGTAGTACAAATAAACAGTCCACAGTCCACAATCAAAGCCCAATATATATATGCTTTACACACTACTCACATCAAATCTAAATTAGATAATGACCAACCAAGTTATACAATCTCAACAATATTTTATTACTATATTTATCCATATAATCAAATATGTGAAAAACTGGAAAAGTCAACATTCCCAGTCAATGGTCAAAGTCAACGGTCAACAGTCAAAGTCAACGGTCAAAGGTCAACCCATCATGGTCAAGGTCAAACTCAACATGTCATGGTCAAAGTCAAAGTCAACATGTCCTAGTCAAAGTCAAAGTCAACATGTCTTGGTCAAAGTCAAACTGTCCTGGTCAAAGTCAACAGGTCCTGGTCAAAGTCAATTCATCATTGTCAAAGTCAAACTGTCGTTTCTGTGTTCGACAAGTTCAGGGTCATAGCCATGGTTCATGGCTAAGGTCAATGGTGCATGGCTCATGGGCTCATGACCGCGGTAATGGTCGACCGGACCTAACCGCCAAGCCCCAAACCTTAGAACCCGAAAGTCTAAACATTTAAAGACCCAATTAGATCTATTCTAAGTCCAATGGACTGGCCCCAAGCAATATTAGAAACTAGCCCAAAAACTGAAAACAAAACTGGCCCAACACACTAATCAAACTGGCCCAAGAAAACTAGTCAGATTTTGGCCCAACCACTAAAATTAGATTTCGGCCCCAAAATGAAATAATAGAACTGGCCCAAACAAAATCGGCCCAAATAAACATTTAAACTTAGCTACGGCCCATGACCAGGCCCAAGCCCAAATCGGCTTGTCACTGTTCATCTTCCCCTCCACCAACAGCCACCAAAATCCGGCCACCCCAAGCTCTAATCGACCACCCACTTTGACCCCACGGTTTCACTCCCTATAACCAACCCTACAACTTTACTCAAAGCCACAAACTCAATTCTTAAGTTTAAAAACTTCAAACAAACCGATCTCGGAACCTTCATTGCCGCCATTAATGGCGACAAAGCTTCCAACGGCATTCACGCCTCCTCACTACCCCACACACACCCTCACAACCAAACATCAACCCATTCATCCACAAACTCAACAACCAATTAAACCCAAGAAAAAACAGCCCAACACCGCGCCATTAATGCCTCCAAGCTTCATCGCCCTCACTCGACATCCCCACACACACAACCCAACAAACCATTCAAGCCAATTTAAATTAAAACAAACAAAATGATTTACGTGGTCGACGCCATTTATCTGTCGTCCGCCGAAGCTTCGACAGAGCTTCAAAGCCCGACATCAACCAAGGAATTTCAACCAACAAAACAAAAAAACGATCTTCAAACCATACAACAAACAACAATGACAGTCCACTCATAGAGGTTTACTGGCGAGTTATCAGTGCCGCCATTAAAACCTCCAGAGTTCGAACAGTTTACCCAATTAACAAAGTTACGACAGTTTAATAACAAAATTCGAAATTTAACAAAGTTTAATAAAACAGATGTACACGGAAAACGATAAATCCAGTGAAATAGCAAAATAGCTACTCAATTGACGAAAATTTCGATTTAATCCCTCGTCGTCCGAAACCGTCAGCTCCACCCTCCGTGAAATCCGGCTTTTCATCTCTGCCTCCATTTTTAATATTCTATTATTCTCTAAACCCTATTTTCTAGAAAAATGTGTTTATATACTTGGGTCCGAAACCTAAGCCCAACACAGACTCGGGCCCAGAAACCAGGCCCACGTTTCTCAAATCCGGTCCAGCGAATTTTGAAAATAAATAATTAAATTAATTAATTAAATAGATAAAAACGTATTTTTAAAATACGGGCGTTACACTTCCTCTCCGATGTAAACTTACCTTAATGCATTGACTATAACATTTGCTTGTTCATAGTAGAAAGTCCTCGAAAGAAAAAATGAGCATGTGTGCTCTTATCATAACCATGATATGGACATGAGACAAGCAGATTATTGAATTTCTCCCAGCTTTGAAGATATTCTTCAGTCACCTTCTGATAAGAGCCCAAAACTATAGTTTTAACCCCTCAACAATAATACTTTTAGATTAATTATACGAGTAATAAATAAAAGTTAATGCTGATTACGTGCTTTTATGTATTTCAGGCATTAGTGTCAATTATGTGCAGAAATGTGTCACTTTTGCAAGATAAAGGAGTAAAGGTTGGTTGATAAGAAGTTCTGTGATTAAAGGTCAAGATTCAAGGAGAAAAAGCCTTTTTAATACCCGGTCAAAGCTAAAAAGTCAAAGTCAACGCGGGAAGAAACAAAAGTCAGCAGAACTTCCGAAGGCCATATCTTTGGACGCAGACCTCAGAATTGGGCCTACCTTATGTCAAAACGACCGGCTCAGAAAGAGATTTCCAATGGTGTAAGACTTGACCAAATCAGAATAGCCAAAGTAGACGAAAAGTCTATTGAAGTAAAATCCGGCTGAAAAGGCCTCTGTGGACTGAAGAAATTGGGTTTTGGGCTCGATTTTCCGGCCCAAAACATGGCTCCTCAACCCATGCACGAAAATGTGGATCTTGTCTCCTCCATTTCATGACACAAGACTTAACTCTTAAGGATCTAGTTTTTTAGGTAGCCATTAGCCAATAGTTTTAGATCTAGTTTTAGATTCCATTAATTAGTTTCAATAGCTTGTTTTAGATCTAGATTTTTATGCATTCACTTAATTAGTTTTTTCAATTCCAATAGATTAGTTAGAACAAAGTAGATTATTATTTTAGAATCAATTTTAGTTTTACAATAAAGTATTAGTTTTTCAATTCAATTTAGTTTCATTAGATCAATAAAGTTAGTTGTTACTCATAATCTAGTTTCAAGTATTAAATCACTTAGATCTAATTTCAATCATATAGTTATAAATCATTTCTTAGTTGTTGACTTAGTTTTAAATTCTTGAGTAGTTCAAATTAGTAAATTTACAATCTTTATATCATGTCTTGCTTAAATTCGTATAAAAATGATTGTTTGATGACTCAAGGCTAAACTTCCATTAGTGGGGTTTGAGGAAGCCTTGATGAAAACTTGACTGTATAGTGTAGAAATAGTTATAAGAGTCTATTCCACTCTAGAAGGTAATTGATTCGCCATAAGAATGGGTTGAACTTCCTCACATGCTAGTCATTAGTTGGTAGAGATTGCCATGATTGATTAGGGATTAGAATGACCAATTCTTATCGTAAGAATGTAAGAATTGGATTACAACAATCTATGCTAGTTTATTAAGTTGGATTCAAGGTGGAATCAAATTCCCCTAATTCTTTATCTAGTATCAATTTAGCATTTTGTAGTTGAATTATCGTATCTTGTTATTATAATTTCCATCATAGTATAAATTCCGTGTTACTCTCATTGACTTTGGATAGACTGATAATCTTAGTAAACGTGAATTCTAAAGAACTAGGAGTGGAACGAATCTTCTACTCCACTTAGTGCAATAGCATCGAGAGTGTAGAAAACTTTGATAATCAAGCATAAAGTTTAGTTTTAGTTTTACTTGCGTTGAGCTTAATCACTTATTCGTAGGTAAAACTATTATTTTTACAGTTATCAAATGGTGCCGCTGCCATCTTAGTTCCCTTTAGTATTGTTTTCTATAGTATTGTTAGTCTTCCCAAAGTCCCATTAAGCCCACCCACCCTATTTGTTTCTAACAGTGATTGTTTGGTTCAGAAACTTAATTTTTTTCAAAGAACAAGCCTGAGCGCGCCCCGCGCCTTTACAAGGCTAACTTCGAGTGCCCCTAGCGCTGAAGTGCCTGGAACTCGACTTGGACTTGAGCGCGACCTGCACCCTACCAAGGCAAAGTTCGAGCGCCCCCCGCGCTGAAGCACCTAGAACTCGAGTTGGACTGAAAACCCATGGCCCTCTTCTTGAACAGCCCAATTTTCTTTGGTTAGTTCAAATTTCCATTACTTCAAGTTATTGTGTTTCTAACTTGTTACACAATAATCACCAATTGTTTTACTGTATTTTTAAATAACGTATTTTTCTATTTAATTAATTATTTAATTATGTATTTTCAAAATTTCGGATTGGACTCGGGATACGTGGGCTGGATTTGGGCTTGGGTTTGGACCCAAGTATATAAACACATTTTTCTAGAAAATAGGGTTCTGGAGAATAAAATATATTAAAATGGAGGAGAGAGATTTCGGATTTCCGGAGGTCTAGGCTCGAACTAGGAGGATTTTAGGGTTTTAATACGGTGAGTAGTTAGTTTTTCTAATTCACCGGTATACGAGAAATCGTTATCTTGTTATTCGGTAATGTTTTCACTAAATTTTACTTATCATTATTAGGTTATTGTTAATCGCCAAGATTTATGTTTGAAGCGTTTATTAAACTGTTTTAGTTGATATGATTTTAGTCTTGTAAATGAGATCCAACTTTGGGTACATCTTAGATTGTCTTTATACTCATCGAAAACCACGTGCATATTCCTTCACACAAGTAGGTAAATTTGACATTAAAGATCACATGTTGTTTATACATCCATATTGATGTCATTCTAATTGGGATCTCTAAGATTCTTTTTCACCTTGTGGCTTTGGTTTGCTATGTAGATTGGTTTTGTTTTTTTACGGATTGACATCATGCAGCCGATGCATTTGATTTAAACAGATCTTTTTGGTTGGTGTTGGATGCAAATAATTCTCTATCATGAGTTCGTTATAGGGAGACTTGAGTCGATATCTTTGTCGTGGATCGTTCTATTGAGAAGTGATAGTAACGTTTGGTCGCGGAGTTCTTGAATTGGCCTTTTAATCAAATCGACATTGAAATTGGTGGTGGCTGTTGGTAGCTAGAAGATGATGAACGATAATCCGAACTTGGTTAAATGTTTTAGTTCTTGGGCCCTAGCTTGTTTTGTTTGGGCCGGATTCTATTATTTTGTTGGGCGGTTTTGTTTTAAGTGGTTGGGCCATTTTTCTATATGTTTTGTTTTGGCGGTTCTATTTTGGTTTCATTCCGTTTTAATTAAGTTTTGTGGACTGTTTAGTTTAAAATTTTGGACCGAACCACTTAACTGTTTTGGGGCCGGTTTTCTAATAATGGACATCCATTGGACTTAAAACAGATCTAATTGGGTCGTAAAATAAATAAGTGGACGCGTTTAGACGTTCGAAGTTCTAAGGTTTTGGGCTTGGCGGTTGGGTCCGAACCAAGACCTTTTAGCTAGAGCCCTTGCAGTTTAGCCATGAACCATGGCTATTGAACCATGAACACTGTCGAACACCTAAAAAGCAGTTTGACTTTGACCAGGGATAGTTTGACTTTGACTTAGACGGTTTGACTTTGACCATCGATCGATTGACTTTGACGGTTGACTTTGACCTCTGACCATGGACGATTGACTTTGACCTTTGACCATGGACGGTTGACTTTCACCTTTGACTTTGGCGATGACAGTTTGACTTTGACCATGAGACGGTTGACTTTCACCTTTGACTTTGACCAGGACAGTTTGACTTTGACCATGACCTGTTGAGTTTGACCTTGACAATGAGGTGTTGACCTTTGACCGTTGACTTTGACTGTTGACCGTTGATTTTGACCGTTGACCGTTGACTTTGACCGTTAATCGTGAATGTTGACTTTTCAGTTTTTTCATATGTTTGTTTATATGGATATATATAGTAATAAAATAATCGTCGGATATCAGTATAACTTGGTTGGTAAATTATATAATTTAGATTTGACGCGTGAGTAGTGTGTAGAAAGCATATTGGGCTTTGATTCAAATTCCGGGATCATTTAATTGTACTCACGTTTTATGTGTATATTATATGGACACATATAGTAATAAAATGTTGTGAAAGCTAGTATATATTTGGTGGTCATTATCTAAGAAAGATTTGACCTTGATGTTGTATATTTTGAACGTGATGATATTGAGATGTTAGGAGACATTATATTCCTAATACGTTATAATAAAATGTATGTGATACGTTGAAGCATTATGACATGATATCATATGTTGGGATATTTATATTAATGCAATATCTTGGAGAAATGTATATACACTCCATTATTTTATATGTGAGATGCTAATATAGCATTGGTGAATATTTGCTTTACTGGGAGTGTGGTGTAGTCTGCAATAAGATATTAACACGTGAAAGTATGAAATATGGTTATGAGATATATTGAGATATTTCTAGAGATTGTGGCTTAGTGCAATAAGGTAAACGCACGTGATATAGTAGAAATGTTTATGAGTCATAGATGTATTGAATAAATTACGAATCGAAAATCCTAGAACGACTACCACAACTCATGTGATTGGCCCTTCCGGCGTTTCGGTTAATTTGAATGGCCTTCGGCTGCCCTTCCGGCGTTCAGTTAGTTTTGAATGGCCTTCGGCCACCCTCCCGTGGCGAATAATAGTGGCTTGATTATTCCGTCTCGCAAAATAGAACGATGATGCGCGAATAATATTTTATGCCGAATAGTGGAGTCTTACATAGATTTGGCTTCCGTGTGAGGATTTACGGTGTGCGGCAAGGTGGTTACGCACGGAGTGGCTCATTATGTAAGGGAGGCATGTGGATGTACATGTTCGGGCGTTGGGTAGCATTGTGGTAGCCGTGAAACTAGGTAAGACATAGATCACGACGAATTTTAGGGACACGCAAAGAAAGCCCGAAATAATCTAATTATGGTAATATGTTTAGTTGGTTATTTGTTTAGTTAGAACCTAAAACCTCGATGGAGGAACTACATGCCTTATTTATTATCATTGATAGTCGGGCACGGGTGGTTAGTGAGAAGTTAAAGGCCTCGATTGGAGGAAACCACCTCCCGCCTAAATTATTATACTTTAAAGATGTTGTAATAGTTGTTGAAAGTTTTCGATGGAGGAACTAACCGCGTATGGTTTGTGTATATATTGGTATAAGTATATGTTGTATTTTAGAGCTACTCACACACCAGCATTTTATAATGTCTGACCGATTTCATGTTTGTTTATCGGGTGTGTTCATTAAATGAACATAGTTGATAAGTCTTGAGAGGTTTAGTGATGAAGAAGATTGGTTGCTGCTTGTGGTTTGCGTTAGCATTGCATCTCAGGTTGTGTTTTGTTTTCCCTTGAAGTGATATAGATTTTCAGTTGAGATAATATTATTTGCATTTTCATTTGTAAATTATTTTATAATGAAGAGGACTTTGTTTAAGTTAAAATTTTTATTGGTTTTAATTATCCGCATATTTTAAAATGTTTATGGGCTTTTGGGAGTGGAGAGTGCATCACACCTCGGAGATCGAAGAGTCGGGGACAAATAATGTTTTTTCCGAATTCTGTCGAAATTCGGGGTGTGACACGTATACAAGACGCTATTCATAAGTGAAGCAAGGAAGCATTAAGGTACTTCTTTCTTCCACTCCTCGAATCTTCTGTCAGAGGAGTTCTTATACTAGCATATCAGGGTAGTTTTGATTGTTGTCTGGTTTCTTCAATATTGGACTTAGCCTTGCATGAGATTAAGGTCAGGTAGAGAAAAAACAACTAACGTAATCTATCGTGAACGTCAACACACACAACTATCTAGTATACCACACACCACACCTGAAATAATGGCTGAAGAAAGAGAGTCTCCTCTCTCTGACTTTTACAAAGCCTTGAACGATAGCCCAAAATCTTGCATCGTTCTTGCAGACCCAGTGGGGGATTTCCGAATCCCCTCAAATATATTTAATTTGTTACCCATTTTTCATGGGTTAGACCATGAAAAACCTTATCAGCACATGCGTAGGATTGAACAAGTCCTTACTACATTCCACTATCCTATAGTTGGTGCTGAACAAATTAAACTGAGGGTGTTTCTTTTCACCTTGGCCGATAAGGCGGCGTCTTGGTTAACTGCCCAAGCACCTAATTCTGTGGACTCATGGGCTAAACTTGTTCAACTATTTATGGAACATTTTTACCCACCACTGAAGACCGATGAAATGCTTTCCAAGATTCATTTCTTTCAACAGAATCCTCATGAATCATTTTCAGAGGCTTGGAATCGTTTCACCGATCTTCTTATAGAGTGTCCACACCATAACCTCGCGAAATACACGTTAGTTTGTGCCCTTTTCAAGGGATTGTTACACCACCACAAAGAGGTGCTTGACATAATGAATGGAGGTAGTTTCCTTAGTAAAGGAGCCTCAGAGGCTTATAAATTTTTAGAAGATCAAACAAAGCGTAATAATAATTGGGGGTAGTGACGATATCCCCAGCAATGCTAGTTCTTCTTCAACAGTTAAAGCTACCAGTATGTTTGAGGTTAAATCTGATCCTGAGCTTAAAACTCTAATTGAATCCCTCACTAAAAAGGTAGAAGTTATTTCTGTTCAACAAAAGCCTACCCCTGTCATGAATGTCAACTCCAATCTATGTAATTTCTGTTTGAGTCCTGAGCATCCTGACTCCTACTGTCCTCTCGCTTATGAACAACAAACAACACAACAAGATCATGTTTGTTCCATTAATAGCGAACCTAACGCACCTTGGCGACAAAACACCAACTATGGTTGGCGAAATAATCAACAAATTACATCTCCAAAGTTTAATAACCAAAATGTTAGGCAAGCAAACAACTACAATCAAGCTCCACCACGACAAGGACAAGGCCAGGGACAAGGTCAGGGTAATTATAATAATTATAACAATAATAATTATAATGCTAATAGAGGTATCATTCCAGTAAATAATAACTATCAGAACCCACCCATTAATAATCAACGTGACATAGTTCCTGTCACACAACTTATAGCTAACAGTCCTCCACAACCGGATCATTTTGATGCCTTTATACAATCCCAACAACAAATTTTACAAGCCATCCAACTTTTCTTACAGCAGTTAGCACAAGAGAAAGTACAACCCAAAGGTGTGTTTCCAGGACAAGCGATACCTAATCCTAAAACAACAAACACAGCCTTTAAGGTAAACGGTAATACTAGTATGGAAAATGCAAACATAGGGGAGCTAAATGTCATCACCACTCTCCGTTCTGGCAGAGTGGTTGATAACGCCATAACTATGCCTATAGTTACCCCACCAGTAGTCCCTACACCGAATATTGAACTAGATACCGAAATGATAACTGAAGATCCTACCCCTGTAGAGGTACCAGTTAAACCATAACCTAAGAAACAAAAAGCCAAGGTTAAACATCCTGTTGATCCATATGCTAAATATAGAAAGAAACCACCGTTTCCTCAGAGATTAGCTATGTTACACAAGGATACAAATTTTTACTAGATTAGGGAAGTTTTTAAAAATCTAATGATAAACTTACCTTTTCTTGGAGTGATAAAAAAATTACCTCACCATGCTAAGTTTCTCAAAGAGTTGTGCACTACTAGGCGTAAGACAAAGATTCCTAAAGACGCCTTTTTAACTTAACAGTTTCCAACTTTAATCGAGCACAATGGAATCGTTAAGTACAAGGACCCTGGTCCTCCTACTGTACAATGCACCTTAGGAGATACTCACACGACCACTGCTTTATTAGACTTGGGGGCGAGTGTTAACTTACTCTCGTATTATGTATACAAACAAATAGGTCTACAGGAGATGCAATCTACTAAAATGACGTTGCAATTAGTTGATCGGTCCATTAAGTATCCTAAGGGTGTTGTCGAAAACGTGCTTGTTAAGGTTTAAGATTTCTACTATCCTGCTGATTTTGTTATCCTCAATACAGAAGTCGCTAACGACTCTGTTCCGATCATTTTAGGGCGTCCTTTCTTGGCATCGCCAACGCCATAAACTCGCCATGATGGTTCGATGTCCATGTCTTTTGGCCATCTTTCTGTTGAGGTAAATATTTTTAAAACGACAAAACAGTTTCCAGATATGATTTTGGATGGAGAGGTTAGCATGATCGAGCTTAGCTTATGATTATTTCAAAACCACGTTTTCGGATGATCAGATGCACAAATTCCTTTCCTTTGGAAGTTCCAACTTCGACGAGAACTCCCTGGAAGTCGAGAAAGATTTCCTTCGTCTCTTTTGCAACTCTTCCTCACCACCTCGCGAATCCTACCCGCCAACATCCCTTCATCCCTCGACGCCATGACAGAAGAAGAAGTTTTCACCCTCTATCCTAGTGATTCTTCTAACCCACCTATTGAGGAATGTCTGGCATATTTAAAAGATTCTGATAATCTAGAACTGAGAGCATTAGGTGAACGCCATTTACCTACTTCATATCATCCTGTTACACATTCACCTTCCATCAATGTTCTCCGCCCCCCACCTTTTCAAAGGAACCTTGAGTTTGCACTTGACCCTTTTGCTTCTTCTATGTTTAATGATTTTCTAAATCCTCCTAATACGGAAGTAATTCCCAAGGGAAAGGCACTTGACACCTTCATTTTCAAAATTGAGACAGTTCCCACCTACACCATGAATGAGTTTTGTGTTAAACCCACATTCTCATTTCTTCCATTCCTTATGTCTAAAATTCATCCATATCCACCATATCTTCCACAAACATCCATTTTCTCACGATCATTCACTTGGACACCCTCTCGTTCAAAGATGAAGAAGAAGGTGCATGCTCGGTTACATTCTAGATCTATTAAACTTTGCTTTCATTTCACTAAGTTGCGTCGTAGAAAATCTTGGTGTTTGATTCTATTTGGAGGGTGCATTCCATGTTATTTATTTATGGAAAGAGCCACAAGTCTTTAGGTTGTTGATATATGGAAAATGTATGTATATATATATATATAGTTATTTATTAAAGTCTCGAGTATCTGATTATAAACGGCTCATTTTGTTGTTTGATGTACTTCCTTACAATTCCATATATTGGTTAGTGCACCATTCAGGTAACCGGGCCCTCCCTATGGAGTGTGTGGCTGTAAGTACCGGATCCTAAGTCAACGGTTAACATAATTCACGTATTCCACTCTAGCATGTATTCTCATTTTTTTTTAGTCATGTTTCTTTATGGTGTGAATTATGTCTTTATTAATTTTGGTTTTTCTTATATTAAATCTTATTCATAAAAAGTAAAAAATATCAAAACCATAAAAATAGTAATCTAGGAAGTCCCGGGAATCTGACTTTAAAAGACCCATGTTTTAAAACAAATTTCCTAATCTTCGTTGCCGAAAATGTGTTTGAGGGTGGGGTGTTGGTTTTCCATCCTTGATTGCTAAACTTTCCATTTGTTTTGCTTATGCCGATTAAGTGTATTTTGATTCGGGTTGACATTATCTATAAAATTAGATTTCATTCGTTCGCATAACTTACATCATGCATGCACATCGAGGTATTTTCCATCTTCTTATATGTCACCCACGATTAGAATAGAGTGTTTTATGGATCATTGGATTGGAAATTATCTCCTGATCGTTTCCATAGCTCATTCGCAAAAATCAGACTAGTAACGAATCGGCAATTTTAGTTTGGAGTTGCACGAAAAATCGGGAAATTTCGGAAACAAGATTTGGGCTTGGGCCCAAAACACACACGTGCGCGGCACGTGCGTCTCCTTTTTCAGCAAAACAGATCACGCATTTGTTTCTTCCTTCCGCCATTAACAACTCAAAACCCTAACAAGAAAAAAAAAATGAAAACCTAAATACTGCCACGCCAATTAGGATTCCCCCACCCCAAACCTTCCCCACAACATCCCCACCACCATTTCCATCAATTTCAACCACCAAAATAGTAAAAAACTCGAACCACTGTGCCACCGCCCAAACTTTAAGTGAGTTTGATTTAAACTCCATCCCCACATTACATTTAAACCCTCAAATCGTTCCAAAACTTCAATGGCGCAAAGACGGAGAATTTTGCCGGAACAAGCTTTTTTGGCCGACCGCTTTGCACCGTTTTACCGTGACGAGATGATTAGGAGGGATTGGAATAGGTTGTGGTATTCGACAGATGATTTCTACCATTCGGATTTGGTGGAACAATTATATAAGAAGAGGGAGTTGGATGGAAATAGAATTGTTGTTAAGGTGGCTGGGACGAGGAGAGAAGTATCTAGTAGGCTGAGATTTTAGGCATTCCGCCTAGACGCCATCTCGACGCAACATTGCAGGAATCCCAATTTGGTAGGATAGAGCCTTTGATGAACGAGACGGTTTTGGAGGGAAACTACAATGCAAGCTCGCATTGTGTTTGCCAGTCGTCTTTGCGAACCAACCAGCTGGCTGTAGCTCAGTGGATTGGTGGGAATGTCACCGGAAAAGAGAAGGTCAGTGACATCACTCTGAACTGTCTTCACGTTCTATGGATACTCCAGGAGAGGAAGTATGAATTATGTATTCTCGAGTTTTTGATTAATATGATTAGGGGAGTTGGAAGAGTATTGCACCTCTCCCTGTTTTGATAACAAAGATCATGATGAGTTTGAGAGCAACTCCGAAAATTGAACGTACTATGATTAAGTTGCATACGAATGTCATAGTGTATATGAACTATGTTCAGAAGGTTTGGAGATTGCTTGGAGAAAGGGTAGTTGAAGAGACTGAGTCAGATGATAAGGAGGACACGACATGTTTTGATGTTGACGCCTTGGAGAGATGTACTTCTGATTTAGAATGCATGTCAGTGATTCATCATGGCATGCGTTCTCTTAATACTATTTGTGAAGATCTCCGGATTCGGCAGTCTACCATACATCATAACTACGAGAGTCGTGCCCAGCGCGAGGATGAGCGTTGGGAAGAGATGGAAGCACAACGCAAGTTCCGAGAAGAAAGGCTTGAACGCTTCCCACCCCAGGGGGTTCTTCTTCTGAGGAGGCGTCTATGAGGCACGAGCGTCGTTGCCGAAGGACGGATGGCTCGGCCCATCTTCATCTCATGCTCCATCTTCAACCAGTAGAGAGTGGTTTAGGGAATTTATGGATTGGTGTTGTTTGTTTTTATTGTTTTTATTAGTTCGGATGTTAATTTTGAATTTAGTAGTTAAATTTGAATTCGGTAGTTAATTGTATTTGAATTTGAATTTTAATATAATTTGGTTCTTTTCAAATTATGCTTTGATTTTAGTGTTAATCTCACCTTCCCGAATTGTTTGGGGGTGGAATTATTTCTTTTAGCATGGTTTTTTATATGATCCAAAATTTATTATGTAATTTTGCGATGATTGTTGGGAATGTTGCCGATATTGGCATGGCTATGAGTAGATATTATGGTAGGATGAAAATTCAAAGAGTTAGGAAGTTACTATTCTAAAGTTAATCTTAAAGATATTAGGTTTGTTTTAGAATAATGAATATGGGTTGTTTCTGTTTTAGGTTTTTGGAAATATTTTGTTTCCGACAACTGCCTTAAACCTTTTTGGCAACTTGTCGATTCGTTTTAGAAACTAAAACCCTATATAAACTTCCTTCACTCTACACTCACAACCCACACTACATCTCACTTTCATCTCTCACCTTTCACTCCCTATTTTTATCTCTTTTCTTCATCACTTTAGCACCCAGCTACACGGAGCGCACCCTGCGCCTCAGTGGAGCGTACCCTGTGCTTTACCTATATGTTACTCATCTTAGACCAGAGCGCACCCTGGGCCCTCACAAGAGCAAATCCGAGCGCACCCCGCGCTCAAAACACTAGAACTTGCCCAAGGCCTGAGCACATCCAGCGCCCATCCCAGGCTAAAAGTAAGCGTGCCTTGCGCGGGCTAAGTGCCTGGAACTCGATTATAGCCAGAGCGCACCCCGCGCCCATATAAGGCATAGGCTGAGTGCACCCCGCGCCCTGACATCCGTGGCACGAAAAATTCCAATTTTTGGTAGGTTGTTCCAGGATTGTTTGCAACTGTTCTAGAGAGTAGTTTTGTGATGACATCTCCTACAGTCATAACGGAGCAGTCTTACAAAGACTTGTTAGGAAGCGAGACTTATGAAGGTTGGTTCTGCGACAGGATCTTGCAGTTAGGATGGCAGTAGCTACTGGTAAGTGATGACGACTCGTATTCACCTCAGCTTACTGCATTTTTCTACAATAATACTACTTTCTATTGTAACCAAGATGGAGAACAAAAATTTTCCCTTGCAATTGAAGACACGACAATGGAATTCAGTAAGTCTTTGGTAGCGTTAGTTTAGGGATTTCCATTGCCTGATCCTATGCACATGTGGGGATATATGATCGATAATGCATACCTCTATGACTATACATATTTATATACGTATTATGGGGGAGGGGTGTTTCGTATAATGGACCAAGGGCGTTATAACATAGCCCTTGGTAGCCTGTCCCTGAATGTAGGAACCACCATGTTATTCATCATGATGAATATTTTGGGGGAGTGGCAGTTTACTTTTGCAAATAGTACCGCTGGTGACGTTTTCTTTGCTTTAGCTAAGGGACGTCACCGATATGACATTCCCAGAGTATTAGTGGCTAGTCTAAAGAGAGCCCAAAACATGAGGCATAAGTATCTTCTTATGCCTATTTTGGTTTGCCGCATCATGCGCGGTTGTTTACCTGTATTATGTACCCAGTTCACGGATTGGAAAAAGGTTGAAGTCATGAGACCCACCAATTGGGTGGTTCGTTCATTTCGAGTTATGACTTGGCCGGGATGGCAGGTGCAGCCTCATTTGGTTGCCCCTTACACCCCATCAGACATAGTAACACTCAACAGGTTAGCACGAGTTGATAACACCCGACGATAGGCTTGGCAAGTTATCATGACATGGCAGGACGCGAAGGAACCTCATCTTTTTGAAGAAGATGAGGATGATGCTTAAACGCGGGAGATAAGGTAAGTTTTAGTTTCAGTTAGTGTCTGCTTATGTCCCAAGCAATTTAATTCTTGTTAACCCCATAACGGGTGGAACTCCTATAGAGTTGCGTCCGTTTTTATTTTCTATATTAGTATGTTTTAACCTTGTTTTGCAGATGTTCCAGAATTTCACGCGTTTCCATGGTATTTTTCTACCCTTTTTATTTAAATACTTTGGGGACAAAGCATGCTACTTGTTTGGGGGTGGCATAGAAACACGTGTAATTAAGGCATATGCTAGGATATAGATATGTATAATATGCACTTGTTTTCTAGTAAAAATTTCAAAAATTTAAAAATATAAATAAAAAGTTATGCTATACACTTAGGAATATTGGTATTGTTTTCTTTCTCTATGCTCTTAATAATCTAGAAGTCTCACGTAGCTTTTGCATTAGAATAGTTTTTAGAAACTAAGGTTAATATGTAGGTAATAATCTATGCATCTATCTATAAATATATTGCATAAGTATCTATGATTGTTTAGCAGTAAGTTTTTGAAATCTAGGCTAAAGTACTTATTCTACAAATCCTGTGAGAATATAGCCTAAAGCCTTATATGAGTGAAACGTTTGAGAAATGACACAAGGGAGAAGTAAAATCCGGATAGAGAAATCACACGTCCACTTGCTTGATCACTATACCATATCCTAAGCGAGAATTTAGGCCCTCTTTGGATCGATATAACCATAAATTCAAACCTTATGAAAGTATTTTCCGCTAGTCGCCCCTCTGAGCCTTTCTTTAGCCTTTCATAAACCACAAATCATTTAACCTTTTACAAAACAAAATAAAAAAAACAAAAAAAAAATCAGCTTACCCATTCATTGAATGAGTCGGAGAATAGAGATGAAGAATAGAAAAGAGAAAGACCTTTGAAATCAAGAATTGTTAGTCGCTTTAAATAAGAAAAGGAAGTTTCCATTTAAATAAAAAAAAAAAAAAAAAAAAAAAAAAAATAAAGAGTTAGAACTCCAAAAATAGAATCAAAGGAGTCAAAAGCCAAAGAAAAAGAACAAAAATATGGCTAAGGATGGAAACAAAGTGTAGAAGCAAAAGAACAAAGGTTTCTCTAGTTACCTAATATGATGACCCTATTATCTCAGACTTGTCCTTTTTGAATATCTATTTCCTTCCTTCTTAAACCATCTCCTAATCCCCGTAACACCTAATAAAGACCTCTAGCTCAATTAGGAATAGGTTAGTGTGATAGTAAGTGGCAGATGTGTTTGATTGACTCCGGCTTCCTTGAGTGCCATTGAGATTGTAAAGTAAAATGTGCCCACTATGCACTGGAGTAGCGAAACTTGAGCAGAAAAATCAGAGTGGTTTTTGTCTTGACATTTATGTGAAGACCTACTTGAGGATGATATTCCGAGTTTTCATAAATGGATCTACTAGTGCATTTCATAGTACTACTCATTGTATATATGTTTATTCGTAGATAATTGCTTATTATGCATATATTAGCTTAGGTTTCGACTTGATTATTCTGTATTCATTGCTAGTGAGATATATAGATAATTGGGAGCATAAATAAGGAAACAATAGTTTTATTTCTTAGTCGTTGTAGTATAGATGAAGTTTGTGAGTACCTTCATTGAAAACTCCTTACGAGGCTATAACTCGTCCACTATGGAATTCCTAGTGGTTTAAGGCCTTGTTGCATATGGTCAATGCAATCGCACTCGGCGAAACGAGAGTAGTTAGAATTCCATTTTTGGTCACTTATGCTAATTTCTCATATTTGCTTGAGTACAAGCAAAATACTATTTGGGAGTGGTTTAATAAGAGCCCAAAACTGTAGTTTTAACCCCTTAACAATAATACTTTTAGACCAATTATGCAAGTAATAAATAAGAGTTAATACTGATTACGTGCTTTTATGTATTTTAGGCATTGGAGTCAATTATGTGCAGAAATGTGTCACTTTTGCTAGATAAAGGAGCAAAGGTTGGTTGCTAAGAAGTTCTGTGATTAAAGGCCAAGATTCAAGGAGAAAAAACATTTTTAAAGCCCGATCAAAACTGAAAACTCAAAGTCAACGCTGGCAGAAACAGCGCATAAAAGTCAGCAGAACTTCCAAAGGCCATATCTTTGGACGTAGACCTCGGAATTGGGGCTACCTTATGTCAAACTGACCGGATCGAAAAGATCTTTCTAATGGGTTAAGCCTTGACCCAATCAGAGGAGCAAAAGTTGACAAAAAGTCTATTGAAGAAAAATCTAGCTAAAAAGGCCTCTGTGGACTTAAGAAATTGGGTTTTGGGTTCGATTTTCCTTCCCAAAACATGGCTCCTCATCCCATGCACGAAAATGTGGATCTTGTCTCCTCCATTTCAAGACACAAGCCTTAACTCTTAAGCATCTAGTTTTTTAGGTAGCCATTAGCCAATTGTTTTAGATCTAGTTTTAGACTCTATTAATTAGTTTCAATAGCTTGTATTAGATATAGATTTTTATGCATTCAGTTAATTAGCTTTTTCAATTCCAATGGATTAGTTAGAAGAAAGTAGATTATTATTTTAGAATCAATTTTAGTTTTACAATAAAGTATTAGTTTTTCAATTCAATTTAGTTTCATTAGATCAATAAAGTTAGTTGTTACTCATAACCTAGTTTCAAGTATTAAATCACTTAGAGATCTAATTTCAATCATTTAGTTATAAATCATTTCTTAGTTGTTGATTTAGTTTTAAATTCTTGAGTAGTTCAAATTAGTAAATTTACAATCTTTATATCATGTCTTGCTTAAATTCGTATAGAAATGATTGTTTGATGACTCAAGGCTAAACCTCCATTAGAGGGGTTTGAGGAAGCCTTGATGAAAACTTGATTGTGTAGTGTAGAAATAGTTGTAAGAGTCTATTCCACTCTAGAAGGTAGTTGATTCGCCATAAGAATGGGTTGAACTTCCTCACATGCTAGTCATTAGTTCGTAGAGATTGCCATGATTGATTAGGGATTAGAACTACTAGTTCTTATCGTAAGAACGTAAGAATTGGATTACAACAATATATGCTAGTTTATTAAGTTCAAAGTGGTCATGTGAACATAAGGCTAAACATTGTCTAAACCATTGAACTTTGGAAGCATAGAGATTACTGATGTTCTAAGTTCAAACTGGTTAGCTTCAGTCTCTGGAAAAACAATACTGCTGGGTGGGTCTCTAATGATTGGTGAATAGAAATCACTCAGCTTCTTCCTCTGTTGTGCTTGCATGGGTGGGATAGCTTCGAGATTATTGGTGTCCAAAACACGTCCATCATTGCGTGCGGCCATTGTTTCAATCTTGTCTAGTATTCTTGTGAGTCGGTTGTTAAACCTTGTCCACTGTTGTATTCTTACTGGACGATGATATGGATGATGGGGCATATACTAGAAAATGCTATGCGAAAATGACAAAAAACTATCCTACAATGCTTGAATGCAATTAAACTAATATGCAACTATTCTAAATTATACTAATATGCAAAACTACTTTCCTTCAACTGGGTTGGGCTTTGCAGCTAGTATCTCGCCCGTTGTCTAAAGTTGTCCTTCTAGGGTTATGGTGAATCACTTGGATTGCTTAAGTACCACGGCCCACAGACGATAGTCCGTTTGTCAAGATTCTGACAAGAAACACTAGAGTTTGATGTTTCGCTGTGTTGGCTTACAACTTTAATTGTTGAAAAGGTCCTAAATGCAATTATACTATAAAGCAATAAAACTGAACTATGATGCAACTATACTAAGAAGGCAATAAAACTAAACTACGATGCAACTATACTAAGAATGAAATAAAAAGAATGAAGATTCGACTAACCTGGATGGTAGATCTTGTCTTCGACATGTCCTTCAAGCTTCTCTCTTTCTCAAAAGGATGGATGATGCGGCTAAAATTACCTCAATATCCAAAATTCTAATCCAAAATTACCTCAAAACGACAGCGACGCCATTTGACACACTCCTAGGGCTACAATTAATTATATCCTCGGTAGCAGCGCCATTTGACACGCGCTCTTTTTGTGTGTATATGGTATATGGATGATGTTGATAGATGATGGTCGTTCAACAAAATAGAAGCGTATCAAAATCTAATTATCCCTTAATAAGTAAAGGATGAGTAGGGTATCGTTCCACTTTTAAGTGTTTGTTATGTGAAAGATAGGACTGGAAAGGGGGTTTGAGGGATTAAAAACTATGATTGTAGAGATTTTAGATTCTAATGCTAAACTAAACTAAATTAACTAAACTGTTGAGAATTTATAAGAGAGGGAATTCAAGAGATTAAAATCCACCAATACTTTTGATCTATGACCTTCTGCTTCATGGTTGTTCTTACAAGTAGACTACAATTAGGCAATCGAGCGAGTGCCGATGCCCTCTTGGACGAAACATCGTTAACAATTAATTATACTTAAGGTTGTTCCTATGTTTATGCTATTAATATCTTCTTTCTTTTTATGTAAGCTCGGGCAGCCATTCAATGTATTACTGATAATAGTTAAGTGATTAGTTTTACTAATGAATAAAGCGATGAAACTCTAAACGCAAGTAAAAGTAAAACTGAACTTATACTAGATTTATTAAAGATTTCTACTCTCGATACTATTGAAGTAGAGTTGGAATAGAAGATTCGTTCCACTCCTAGATCTTTAGCATTCAAGTTTTCTACAACTATCAATCCTACCAAAGTCAATGAGAGTTTTACGAATTATACTACAAAATGCTACGGAATACTAAAATTTGAATCTAGAATAAGAATTAGGGGGGAATGGAATCCACCTTGAATCCAACTTAAGAAACTAGCATAGATGATTGTAATCCAATTCTTACGTTCTTATGGTAAGAATTGGTCGTTCTAATCCCTAATTATACATGGCATCTCTACCAATTCATAACTAGCATGTGAGGATGTCCACCCATTCTCATAGTGAATCAACGACCTTCTAGAGTGGAATAGACTCTTATAATGATTCTATACAACACAATCAAGTTTTCATTAAGGCTTCATCAAACCCCTCTAATGGAGGTTTAACCTTGATTCATCAAACTATCATTTCCAAATGAAATTGAATAAGACATAACATAAAGATTCTAACTTTATTAATATAAAGATTCTAATCAATAATTCAAAACTAAATTAAACAACTAAGAAATGAATAACAACTAATAACTGAATTTAGATCTAAGTAATTCAATAAGTCAAAACCGAAATTATCAAGACTAACTATTTTATTTAATCCAATGAATAATAACAATCATTCAATAATCTAAATTAAAACAAGGAATGAAAACTAATTAATAAACTAATTAAAATTCTTAAAACTAGATCTAGAACTAAGGTTTAATGGCTACTCTAATGGTTACTTTCTAACCTAAACTAATTGATACTTAAGAGCTAAGTCTTGTGTGTGGAAATGGAGGTGACCAGATCCACATTTTCGTGCATGGGCTGAGGGTCCATGTTTTGGGCCGAAAAATCGAGCCCAAAGCCCAATTTTTTTAGTCCACAGGGCCCTTTTCAGCTAGCTTTGACTTCAACACGCTTTTGGTCCACTTTTGCTCTTCTGATTGAGTCAAGGTTTAGACCATTGGAAAGCTCTTTCCGAGCCATTCGTTTTGACATAAGGTACGCTCAATTCTGAGGGCTGAGTCCAAAGATACGATCTTCGGAAGTTCTACTGACTTTTATGTGCTGTTTCTGCCCGTCTTGGCTTTTAATCTCAGAACTTCATAGCAACTAACCCTTTGCTCCTTTATATCGCCAAAGTGGCATATTTCTGCACATAATTGACTTCAATGCCTGAAATACATAAAAGAACATAATTAGCATTAACTCTTATTTATTACTCACATAATTTGTCTAAAAGTATTATTGTTAAGGGGTTAAAACTACAGTTTTGGGCTCTTATCAAACCACCCCCAAACAACATTTTGCTGGTCCTCAAGCAAATATGAGAAATTAGCATAAGTGACCAAAAAATGGAGTTCTAACTAATCTCGTTTCGCCGAGTGCGATTGCATTGACCATGTGCAACAAGGCCTTAAACCACTAGGAATTCCCTAGTGGACGAGTTATAGCCTCGTGAGAGGTACTCACAAACTTCATCTATACTACAACGACTCAGAAATAAAACTATTGTTTCCTTATCTATGTCTCAAATTATCTATACATCTCACTAACAATGAATACAGAATAATCAAGTTGAAACCTAAGCTAATATATGCATAATAATCAATCATCTACGAATAAACATATATACAATACTATAAGATGAACTAGCAGGTCCGTTTCTAAAAACTCAGAATAGCGTCCTTAAGTAGGTCCTCACATAAATGTTAAGAAAAAACCACTCTGATTTTTCCGCTCAAGTTTCTCTACTCTAGTGTGCAGTGGGCACACTTTACCATACAATCTCAATGACACACAAGGAAGCCGGAGTCGATCAAACACATCTGTCACTTACTATCACACTAACCTATTCCTAATTGAGCTAGAGGTCTTTATTAGGTGTTACGGGGATTAGGAGATGGTTTAAGAAGGAAGGAAATGGATATTCAAAGAGGACAAGTCTGAGATAATAGAGTTTTCATATTATGTAACTAGAGAAAACCTTATTCTTTACTTTTGCTTCTACACATTGTTTCCATCCTTGGCCATATTTTTTTTCTTTGTCTTTGGCTTTTGACTCTTTGATTCTATTTTTAGAGTTCTAACTCTTTATTTCCTTTTATTATTATTTTTTATTTTTTTATTTGGATGGAAACTTACTTTTCTCTTCTGAAGCGACTAACGAATTCTTGATTCCAAAGGTTCTTCTCTTTTCTATTCTTCATCTCTATTCTTAGACTTATTCAAAGAATTGGGTAGGTTGATTTTTTGTTTTGTTTTGTTTTGTAACAGGGTAAAGGATTTGTGGTTTGTGAAAGGCTCAAGAAAGGCTCAGAGGGGCGACTAGCGAAAAATAATTCATAGGTTTGAATTTCTAGCTATATCGATCCAAAGAGGGCCTAAATTCTCGCTTAGGATATGGTATAGTAATCAAGCAAGTGGACATGTGATTTCTCTATCCGGATTTTACTTCTCCCTTGTGTCATTTCTCAAATGTTCACTCATATAAGGCTTTAAACTATATTCTCACAGGATTTGTAGAATAAGTACTCTAGCCTAGATTTCATAAACTTACTGCCAACAATCATAAATACTCATGTAACATATTTATAGATAGATGCAAGGATTATTATTTACATATTAGCCTAAGTTTCTAAAAACTATTCTAATGCAAAAGCTACGTGAGACTTCTAGATTATTGAGAGCATAGAGAAAGAAAATAATACCAATATTCCTAAATGTATAACATACTTTTTATTTATATTTTTAAGATTTTTGAATTTTTTAACTAGAAAACAAGTGCATATTATACATATCTATATCCTAACAGATGCCTTAATTACATGTGTTTCTATTCCCCCCCCAAACAATAAGCATGTTTTGTCCTCAAAGTATTTAAATAACTAGGGTAGAAAAATACCATTAAAACACGTGAAATTCTGGAGCATCTGCAAAATAAGGTTAAACATACTAATATAGAAAAGAAAAACTGATGCAACTCTATAAAAGTTCCACCCATTATGAGGTTAATGAGAAATAAATTGCTTGGGACATAAGCAGACACTAACTGAAATAAAAACTAACCTTAACTCATGTTTAAACATTTCCTTCCTCATCCTTAATAAAGAAATGAGGTTCCTTCGCATCCTGCTATACCATGGTAATTTGCCAGGCTTCACGCCACTTATTGTCTACTATAGCTAACCTGTCAAGCGCCATTTGGTCGGATGGGGTGTAAGGCGTAACTTGATGAGGTTGTATCCTCCACCCTTACCAAGTCATTGCACGGAACGATCGAATAATACAATTGGTGGGTCTCACAATGTCGACCCTAACCCAATCCGTGAAACGGGCACAAAAAATAGGGAAGAAACATAGCATTATACGACAAATTAAAATAGGCATAAGAAGGTACTCATGCCTCTTGCCATGGGCTCGAGCTAAACTAGACATTAAAGTCTGGGGAATATCATAGAGTGTACATCCCCCAGCTAAAGCAAGGAAAATATCACAAGTTTAGTCATTCACAGAAGAATAATGCCATTCCCCTCTAATGTTTAGCATAATCCAAAACATAACAGTGCCCACGTTCATAGACAGGCTACCAAGGGAGACGTTATAATCCCCTTGGTCCTCTATCCTAATGATTCCTGCCCCGTAATGCTCATGCAAATCTTCATAGTTATACAGGTACATATTATCTACCAAATAGGCTCATGAGTCTTGTATTTGGGCTGGCATAGCAAGTCCAAGCACAAAGGCTATCAAGAACCTAGAAATTTCCATTGGTTCATCCCCGATGGTGATGGAGAACACTTGTTCTCCATCTGGTCTATCAAAGAACTTACAATTATCATAAAAATAAGATGTAAGTGCAGGAGAATAAAGTTCATCAGGACTTACCAATAGTGGCTCCCATCCTGCTAGAATGATCATTTCGCGAAACAACGCACCATAGGTGTCACTTTGGAAAAAGTCTTCAAAAGACTGTTCGGTATGATACGAGGGAATGTCATCCCCAATAAACTTGCTGAAATAGCTGTGAAAGACCCACAAAAAATTGGAATTTTCTTGCCCACGGGGTTCTGGGAGCGGGGTGCGCTCCACTTATGCCTGGATAGGGTGCGGGGTGCGCCTTGGTGATTTTTCGAGTTCCAGGCACTACGGCGCAGGGCGCGCTCACTTTGTGCCTAGGATGGGTGCGGGTCGCGCTCAGGATGAAAACTGGAATTCCAGTGTTGTGGGCACAGGTCGCGCTCAGCTCAGGGCTTGGTAGGGCACAGGTCGCACTCTGATGAAATTCGTCGGGCCGAGCCTTAGGGGCGCAGTCGCGGCGCTTCCATCGGGCGCATAATGCGCCCGAGAAAGCTGATAGTGCTAAAATGGATAAAAAGATGGGAATCGTGAGAGTGAAAGGTGAGAGATGAAAGTGAGGTGTAGTGTGGGTTGTGAGTGTAGAATGAATGAAGTTTTTATAGGTTTTAAGTTGCTAAAACGAATCGGGAAGTTACCAAAAAGTTTTAAGGCAATTGCCGGAAACAAAAAATTTCTAAACCCGAAAACAGAAACAACCCATATTCTCTATTCCAAAACAAACCTAATATCTTTTAGGTTGAATTTAGGATAGAAACTGCCTAATTCATCGAGATTTCATCCTATCACAATATCTATTTATAGTGATGCCCATATCGGCAATATTCTCAACCCTCACTCCAACACAAATTCTAAACTGGAGGATCATATCAAAAATCATGCTAGAATACATAATACCACCCCCAAACAATTCGGGAAGGTGGGATTAACGATAAAACTAATGCACAATTTAAAAAGAACTGTATTATATTAAAACGAAAATTCAAACAACATTTAACAAACAAATTCAAAATTAAATAAGGAATTCATAAATTAACATCCGAACTAAAGTAAAAAGCAAATACAAAACAACATCAACTCATAATATTCCTAAACCACTCGCTGCTGGTAGTGGAAGGGACATGGGAAGGTGATGCCTCCCCGAGCTCCCCCCGATGGGCCGAGCCATCCGGTCCCGCGGCGACGACGACGCCGTGTCTCACGCATCGCTTGAAGAAGAAGCACCCCACAGGGTGGAAAGCGTGCAAGCATATCGTCTCAGAACTTACACTGAGCTTCCATCTCAGCCCTCGTCTGTTCCCACCTCTCATCCTCGCGCTGGGCACGAGTCTCGAAGTTATGATGCATGGTAGCCTGCCGACTTCGGAGGTCTTCATAAATAATATTGAGAGAACGCATGCCATAATGAATCATAGCCATGTGTTCTGCATCCGACTTACACCTCTCTAAGGTATCGGCATCAAAACATGCCGTGTCCTCCTTATCCTCCTCCTCATCCTCTTTGACTTCCCTCTCTTCAGGCAACCTCCAAACTCTTTGGATACACTCCATATAAATATGAGGATTTTGGTGCTCTTTCAGGCAAATCCTATCAGAAGTCGGAGTCGCTCTCAAGGTCATCATGATCTTGGTTATCAAAACAGGGAGAGGTGTAATACTCTTCCCAACCCCCCTAATCATGTTACCCAAAAACTTCAAAATACAGAACTCCTACTTCTGCTCTTAGAGTATCCATAGAATGTGAATGCAGTTCAGACCGATGCCAATGATTTTCTCCTTCCCTATGACATTCCTACCAATCCACTGAGCTACAGCCAGCTGGTTGGTTCTGAGAGACGACTGGCAAACACAATGCGAGCTCGCATTGTAGTTCCCTTCCGAAACAATCACGTTCATCAAAGGCTCGACCCCAGTAAATTGGGAATCCTGTAGTGTGGCATCGAGATGGCGTCTAGGCGGAATGCCTAAAATCTCATCTAACAACCCAGTAGATACTTCTCTCCTCCTCCCAACCACCTTAACAAAAATCCTATTTCCATCTAACTCCCTCGTCCTATAAAACTGTCGGACCAAATCTTCATGGTAAAAATCGTCTGTCGAGTACCACAAACCACTCCAATCTCTCCTAACCATCTCGCCACCATAAAATGGTGCGAAGTGGTCGGCAGTAAATGCGTGCTCCGGCAAAATCCGACGTCTTTGAGCCATTTTAAGATTTGGGACGATTTGGGAGTTTAAATTGAATGTGGGGATGGAGTTTGAGACAACCTCACTAACCAAACAGTGGTGGTGGCGCGTCAGTTCAAATTCCTCAAATTGTTTTGTGTTTTCTAATGTTTTGGTGGTGGGAATTTGTGGGGATGGTGGTGGGTACAGTTTGGAGAAGATTTGGGGTGGATTTATTTAATTGGCGTGGGTGTAATTAGATTTTTTTTTTTTTTTTTTATTTAGGTTAGGTTTTGGGAGCTTAAAACTTTGTTAATGGCAGTTTTGAGGAGGAACGCGACTGTTGTGTTGAAGATGGAGAGGCACATGCATTGCATGTGTGCGCGAGATTGGGCCCAAGCCCAATTTGATTTTTCAAATTTTTCGATTTTTTGCGCAACTTCAAACTAAATTTGCCGCTTCATTACCGGTCCGATTTTTGCGAATAAGCTATGGAAATGATCAGGAGAGAATTGCCAATCCAATGATCCATAAAACACTCTATTCTGTCCTCAAAGTGCGTGCGTGACGTAAGTTATGCGAACGAATGAACTCTAATTTCATAGATAAAGTCAACCCGAATCGAAATACAATTAAACGGCCTCAAGCGAACAACAAAATGGAAAGTTGAACAATCCAGTACATAAATGAACACCCACCCCAAACAAATTTTTGGCAACGAAGTTTAGAAAATTTGTTTTAAAAGCTGGTCTTTTACGATCGATTCGAGACTTCCTAAATTACTATTTTATGATTTTAACAATTTTTTTAATTTTTATGAATAAGGTTTAATATAAGAAAAACAATAAAGCAATAAATGCATAATTCACACCATAAAAGAACATGACTTAAAATCCGAGAAAACATGCAAGAGTGGAAAACATGAATTATGTTTAACGTAGACTTAGGATCCAGTACTTACAGCCACACACTCCATAAGGAGGGACCGGTTACCTGAATGGTGCACTTACCAATATATGGAAATGAAAGAAAGTACACCAATGAAAAAGGTTAGTCCTCATAGACATGGTCCTGTAAAAGGACTTTCTCTACATCGGGGGTCAATAGCTCGTGAAAATGTTTCAACCATTGGCCATTGACTTGAAAGGTATTGTTGTCCTTGGGATTTACCAAGGTGATTGCCCCATGAGGGGTGACTTCAGTAACCAGAAAAGGACCAGACCAACGGGTTTTTAATTTCCCTCGAAAAATATGTAGACGGGAGTTGTAAAGCAAGACTTTTTGACCTAATCACAAACTCTTTGCGCAAGATTTGCTTATCATGAACAAGTTTCATGTTAGTTTTATAATTTTTCGCGAGATCATAAGAATCGCTATGGATTTCTTCAAGCCCATTCAATTGTAACTTGCACTTGACACCCGCCTCATCGACATTGAAGTTAAGGCTTTTTATAGCCCACATAGCATGGTATTCCAATTCAACGGGCAAATGACAAGGTTTCCCAAATACAAGTCTAAAGGGAAACATACCTATATGAGTTTTGAAAGCCGTCCTATATGCCCATAAGGTATTAGATAGATGCTTTGACCAGTCCTTCCTATCAGGATTTACAGTTGTTTCTAATATCTTTTTGATTTCCCTATTAGAAACTTCTACTTGTCCGCTAGTTTGTGGATGATATGGAGTTACTACTTTATGTGTAACTCCATACTTTTTCACTAGAGATGCAACAACCCTGTTGTAAAAATGTGTTCCACCATCACTAATGATGGCTTTGGGAATGCCAAATCAACAGAAAATATATTCTTTAACAAAAAACACAACTGTTTTATGGTCATTACTACGGCAAGCCATGACCTCTATCCATTTAGACACGTAGTCCACAACGACTAGAATATAAAGGAAACCATGGGAAACTGGAAAGGGACCCATGAAATCAATGCCCATACGTCAAAAATTTCTACCACCATGATTGGATTCAATGGCATCATATTACGCTTCGTGATTCGCCCAAGTTGTTAGCAACGAATGCACGTCTTGCAATGCACTTGGGCATCTTTAAAGAGAGTATGCCAATAAAACCCACATTAAAGAATTTTAGCAGCTGTTTTCATACCTCTAAAATGGCCACCACACTCTTTTCATGGCAAAATGAGAGAACCTCATTATATTCCCATTGGGGAATACAACGACGAATAATCTGATCCGCACAATACTTGAAAAGGTAGGGCTCATCCCAGTAGTATAGCTTAACTCTGGCCAAGAACTTCTTACGTTCATTTCTTAACCAATCATAAGGAATAACATCAGATGCTAAATAATTCACAATGTCAGCATACCATGGTGCAGAAAAATAGCATACAGATGCTCATCCGGAAAAGAGTCCGGTATGGAGTCAGAATCACTATCATCGTCGTTTGTAAGTTTAGATAAGTGGTCGGCAACTACATTTTCGACCCCTCGTTTGTCCTTTATTTCTAATATGAATTCTTGCAAGAGAAGAATCCATCGGATTAATCTCTGCTTAGCATCCTTCTTTGTGAGAAGGTACCTAAGGGCTGCATGGTCCGTGTAAACTAGAGTCTTAGAACCAACCAAATAAGGACGAAACTTATCTAAAGCATAAACGACAGCTAAGAATTCTTTTTTAGTAGTTGTATAATTCCTTTGAGCATCATTTAGAGTTTTACTAGCATAATAAATAATAGTGAATTTATTATCTAGTTTCTGTCCCAAGACAGCACCAACTGCAAAATCACTAGCATCATACATGAGTTCGAAAGGTTTAGTCCAACTAGGAGGCTGTATAATGGGTATAGAAGTTAAGGCGGCTTTTAAAGTTTCAAAAGCCTGTTTACAGTTAAAATTAAAATCAAAGATGGCCTCCTTTAAAAGCAGATTAGTTAAGGGTCTAGCTACTTTCAAAAAATCTTTGATAAAACGCCTATAAAAACCTGCATGGCCTAGAAAGGCTATAATATCATGGACAGTCCGTGGTATGGGTAGAGTCGCTTATCTTATCTAGTTTGGCCTTATCTACTTCAATGCCATCACTAGATACGATGTGACCTAGTACTATGCCTTTTTTCACCATGAAGTGACATTTTTCCCAATTAAAATGAGACTCTTCTCTTTACATCGTGTTAAAACTTTAGACAAGTTAGACAGGCATTCAGTGAAAGAGTCTCCATAGATAGAAAAATCCTCCATGAACACTTCCATAAAACGCTCTACCATGTCACTAAATAAATGAATCATACACCGTTAGAAGGTACCAGGAGCATTACAAAGGCCAAAAGGCATTCATTTATAGGCGTATGTTCCAAAAGGACATGTGAAGGTAGTCTTTTCTTGGTCATCAATATCAATAATAATTTGTAAATAGCCAGAGTAGCCATCTAAAAAACAATAAAAAGCATGGACTAGCTAGACGTTCAAGCATCTGATCTATAAAGGGTAAAGGAAAATGATCCTTTCATGTCATGGCATTTAAACGTCTGTAATCAATACAAATCCTCCATTTCATAGGACTATGCGTGGAAACATATTCACCCTTGGCGTTACGTACCATGGTAATCCTTGATTTCTTTGGAACTACATGAATGGGACTTACCCATTCGCTATCAGAGATTGGGTATATGATACCCTCATCGAAGTAACCATAAGACTTCTTCCCTGACCACTTCTTTCATGGCAGGGTTTAAACGACGCTGAGGTTCACGGGAAGTCTTTGCGTTATCCTCTAAATGGATACGATGAGTGCACACATTAGGGTGAATTCCCTAAATGTCGGCTAGGGACCAACCAATCCCAGAACGATGTTCCCTAATCACCCTGATTAACAGTGCCTCTTCTTCCTTAGATAACAGAGAAGATATAATTACCGGATGACTACCATCCGGATCAAGTTGAATATACTTTAACTCAGGAGGAAGAGGTTTAAGCACCGGGGTGGAAGGAATATCGATAAATGCTTCTGGAGGGTCTTCATCTTGAGTAATCAATACTTGCTTAGGCAGCAGGTCTTCAAACTCTGTATATGGAGCAACCGAAGGGTCTACAATTTGTGTAGACTCGTAGATGGTATTGACTTCCTCTATGTAGGAGTCATCGACAAAATCTGAACTTCCAAAAGGAAGGAATTTATGCATATGGTTTTCTGGAAACGTGTTATTAAAGTAATCTTGAGCTAAGCTCTCGATCATGCTAACCTCTCCATCTATAGATGAACCTGGTAATTGTTTCATCATTTTAAAAACATTTACCTCAACCAAAAGATGGCCAAAAGACAAGGATATCGAACCATCGCAGCAGTTTATAAGCGCGTTGGCAGTCGCCAAGAAGGGACTCCCTAAGATGATCGGAACAGAGTCGTTAGCGACTTCTGTATCGAGGATAACAAAATCAGCAGGATAGTAGAAATCCATGGACCTTAACAAGCACATTTTCAACCACACCCTTAGGGTACTTAATAGATCGATCTGCTAATTGCAATGTCATTTTAGTAGGTTGCATCTCTTGTAGACCTATTTGTTTGTATAGATAATACGGGAGTAAGTTAACACTCGCCCCCAGGTCTAGTAAAACAGTCGTCGTGTGGGAATCTCCTAAGGTGCATTGTACAGTAGGACGACCAGGGTCCTTGTACTTAACGATTCCATTGTGTTCCGTTAAAGTTGGAAACTGTTTAGTTAAAAAAGCGTCTTTAGGAATATTTGTCTTACGCCTTTTATCTTGTTGTGACTGTTATTGTTCATAGGCGAAAGGACAATAGGAGTCGGGATGCTCTGGACTCAAACATAAATTACATGGATTGGAGTTGATATTCATGACGGAGATCGGCGTTTGTTGAACAGAAATAGCCTCTACCTTTTTAGTTAAAGATTTGATTAAATTTTTAAGTTCCTGATCAGGTTTCATCTCAAACATACCGGGCGGCTTTAACTGTTGTAGCAGAACTAGCGGAATGGGAGAAATCGTCACTACCGCCCCAGTTATTATTACTCTTAGTTTGATCTTCAAAAAATTTATAAGCCTCTGATGCTCCCTTAGTTAGGAAACTACCCCCATTCATTATGTCAAGCACCTCCTTGTGGTGGTGTAATAGTCCTTTGAAAAAGGCACGAACTAGCGTGTCTTTCACGAGGTTATGGTGTGGACACTCTATAAGTAGATCGGTGAAACGATTCCAAGCCTCTGAAAATGATTCATGAGGATTCTGTCAAAATAAATGAATCTTGGAAAACATTTCATCGGTCTTCAGTGGTGGCTAAAAATGTTCCATAAACAATTGAACAAGTTTAGCCCACGAGTCCACAGAATTTGGCGCTTGGGCAATTAACCAAGACACCGCCTTATCGGCTAAAGTGAAGGGAAATACCCTCAGTTTAATTTGTTCAGCACCAACTGTAGGATGGTGGAATGTAGTAAGGACTTGGTCAATCATACGTATGTACTGATAAGGTTTTTCATGGTCTAACCCATGAAAAACGGGTAACAAATTAAATATATTTGGGGGGATTTGGAAATCCCCCACTGGGTCTGATAGAACGATGCAAGATTTAGGGCTATCGTTCAAGGCTTTGTAAAAGTCAGAGAGATGAGACTCTCTTTCTTCAGCCATTACTTCAGGTGGTGTGTGTGGTATATTAGTTAGAGGTGTAGTGAGTGGTATACTAGAAAGGCGTGTTTGTTGACGTTGCCGGTTAATTACGTTACGCGTTTTTCTTCGGCCTGACCTTAATCTCATGCAAGGCTAAGCCAATTTTAAAGAAACACAACAACACTCCAAACAATCCTGATATGCTAGTATGAACCTCTAACAGGACATGCGAGGTGTGGAAGAAAAGAGTACCTGAATGCCTCCTTGTTTCACTTATAAATAGCGTCTTGTTTACGCGTGCTCAGTGTGTATAACAAGGTAAAACACTGAAAACTATGAAGAAATAGAAATTTGAAACAAACCTGTGGAAATCGGGTAATTTCAGCAGAGGGCGCAGGTAGTGCTCAGATTCGAGCTGGAGTTCCAGGCTCAATTTAGCCTTGGTAGGGCGCAGGTAGCGCTCAGGGAAAACCTCGAGGTCCAAGCGCTTCAGCGCGGGGCGCACTCGTGTTTTGCCTTGGCAAGGTGCGGGCTGCGCTCAGCCAAAGAGTGGAGTTCCAGGCACTTGGGCGCGGGTCGCGCTCCAATTATGCCTACCCAGGGTGCGGGTCGCGCTCCATGTAATTTTTCGAGAAAAATTTTCAGTGCTGAAATGGACAACCACAGTGAGAATCAAACAAGGGTGGGTGGGTTATAGGACTTTGGAAAATTAACAATTCTAAAGAAAACAATGCTAAAGACAACTAAGATGGCAGCGGCGCCATTTGATAATAATTAAATGATTAGTTTTACTAATAACTAGAGCGATGAAACTCTAAACACAAGTAAAACTAAAACTGAACTTATACTAGATTTATCAAATATTTCTACTCTCGATACTATTGAAGTAGAGTTGGAATAGAAGATTTGTTCCACTCCTAGTTCTTTAGCATTCAAGTTTCCTACGACTATCAATCCTACCAAAGTCAATGAGACTTTTATGAATTATACTACGAAATGCTACGGAATACTAAAATTTGAATCTAGAATAAGAATTAGGGGGGAATTGAATCCACCTTGAATCCAACTTAAGAAACTAGCATAGATGGTTGTAATCCAATTCTTACGTTCTTACTAGTAAGAATTGGTCGTTCTAATCCCTAATTATACATGGCATCTCTACCAATTCATAACTAGCATGTGAGGACGTCCACCAATTCTCATAGCGAATCAACGACCTTCTAGAGTGGAATAGACTCTTACAACGATTCTATACTACACAATCAAGTTTTCATCAAGGCTTCATCAAACCCCTCTAATGGAGGTTTAGCCTTAATTCATCAAACTATCATTTCCAAATGAAATTGAATAAGACATAACATAAAGATTCTAACTTTATTAATATAAAGATTCTAATCAATAATTCAAAACTAAATTAAACAACTAAGAAATAAATAACAACTAATAACTGAATTTAGATCTAAGTAATTCAATAAGTCAAAACCGAAATTATCAAGACTAACTATTTTATTTAATCTAATGAATAATAACAATCATTCAATAATCTAAATTAAAACAAGGAATGAAAACTAATTAATAAACTAATTAAAATTCTCAAAACTAGATCTAGAACTAAGGTTTAATGGCTTCTTTCTAACCTAAACTAATTGATACTTAAGAGCTAAGTCTTGTGTGTGGAAATGGAGGAGACCAGATCCACATTTTCGTGCATGGGCTGAGGGTCCATGCTTTGGGCCGGAAAATCGAGCCCGAAGCCCAATTATTTTAGTCCACAGGGCCCTTCCCAACTGGATTTGACTTCAACAAGCTTTTCATCCACTTTTGCTCCTCTGATTGGATGAAGGTTTAGACCATTGGAAAGCTCTTTCCGAGCCAGTCGTTTTGGCATAAGGTACGCCCAATTCTGAGGCCTGAGTCCAAAGAAACGATCTTCGGAAGTTCTGCTGACTTTTGTGTGTTGTTTCTGCCCGTCTTGGCCTTTAATCCCCGAACTTCTTAGCAACCAACCCTTTGCTCTTTTATATCTCCAAAGTGGCACATTTCTGCCATAATTGACTTCAATGCCTAAAATACATAAAAGCATGTAATTAGCATTAACTCTTATTTATTACTCGTATAATTAGTCTAAAAGTATTATTGTTAAGGGGTTAAAACTACAGTTTTGGGCTCTTATCAATTACTGAGAGCAACATCAAGGAGTACTTCCTAATAGGGCAGCCATTCAATGAATCACCACTTAGGGCAAACACAAAGAATACTTCCCCTAGGCAGCCACTCCCTGAGCTACCCCTTCTAAGGTAACACAAAGAATACTTCCCCAACTCTAAAGAACTATAATACTAGAAGAAAAGCAAATAACACTAGCATGATATTAGTATTGTAAAACATAAAACCTATCCTATACTTCCATCCCCTGGTGTGGGCAATGGATCCAATAACTAAAAACATAAAGAACTAACCTGATTAAAGAACACCATGAACCAGAAGAATCATTAAACCTTAAGCATCAGCTTCATCTCCTCCCTTGAAGGAGAAGATTAGTCTTCCATAAAGAAGGAAGAACATGAAGAACGAGAAGAAGAGTTGAAAAACGTAAGACTAGAAAGACTAACTTATTAAGACTCGACTAGTTAAAATAGAATCTTTTATTATTAATCTCTCTCTGCCTCAAGTTCTGGAGACAAGAATATAAGTGAATTGGCAAATTACATGAGGCACTTAGGTCCTCTATTTATAGGGGTTACAATGAGTTCTAGAAGCATTCCAAACCGCCATTTGTTTCCTAATTCAAATCAACTTCTTTCAGATTCCAACTTCGTTTTCAAACCTGAGAAGGAAGTGGCTATAGCGTCATTTCATGCATCAGGATGCACGATCCTCGCGACTTAGGCGCGAGCACTACATCTGGACGCAAGATCAATTCGTCCCATATGCAGAAGTCTATTTTGCCTCTTTTGCTCTATCTTTCTATCCTCTTTTGTGGGCTTTGGTCCAAGCAATGAATCCTTTGGCCTTGGACTTCCAAATAGGCTTTAAAATAGGTCCAAGTCGCATCTTTAATAGCTTCAATTCCTTGACTTTCTCCATGATTGTTCACAGGCTTCCCATATGATCCTTAATGCTTTGAATTGCTCCGTTTTACCCCTTTCTCTCTAATATTCCACAAAACTCTCTCTTTCACCTGTAGAATCATAAAACATAACTTACAAACACTATTAGTCCACTAAGATGGCTAAACAAGAGGCATAATCGAGGGTTAAATTGCACTTTTTTAGCACTTATCAATATACTGAAAATCATTCCTGGTTTAGGTAAGAGTTCATACGCACATAAAAGATGAGCTATGAGAGAAGTCTGGTGCTTGAATTGTCAAACACAAACTTGCCCCGGTCTTCAACCTCATAATAATTCTATTTATAAAGTCTACATATGTTATCCCCTAGTGCATTACGCTCAGTCTAAAGAGAGTAATCTAGCCATCTGGTTGGGATTGACTCAAGTTTTCAAAAGCTTTCAAGTCTTAGGGATCTGACTTAAAATGACCTACAGATAAGAGCCCAAAACTGTAGTTTTAACACCTTAACAATAATACTTTTAGACCAATTATGTGAGTAATAAATATGAGTTAATGCTGATTATGTGCTTTTATGTATTTCAGGCATTGGAGTCAATTATGTGTAGATATGTGTCACTTTTGTGAGATAAAGGAGCAAGGGTTGGCTGCTAAAAAGTTTTGTGATTAAAGGCCAAGATTCAAGGAGAAAAAACTTTTTTAAAAGCCTGGTCAAAGCTGAAAAGTCAAAGTCAACGTGGGCATAAACAGCGCACAAAAGTCAGTAGAACTTCCGAAGACAGTATCTTTGGACTCAGACCTCGGAATTGGGCCTACCTTATGTCAAAAAGACCGTATTGGAAAGAGATTTCCAATGGTCTAAACCTTGACCCAATCAAAGGAGCTGAAGTGGACAAAAAGTCTATTGAAGTCAAATCCAGTTGAGAAGGCCTCTGTGGACTAAAGAAATTGGGTTTTGGGCTTGATTTTCCGGCCCAAAATATGGCGCATTAGCCCATGCATGAAAAAGTGGATCTTGTCTCCTCCATTTCAAGACACATGACTTCCCAAAAAGTAGATCTTAAGCATCTAGTTTTTTTACTTAGCCATTATCCAGTAACTTGTTTTAGATCTAGTTTTTTTACATTCAATTAATTAGTTAGAACAAAGTAGATTATTATTTAGAATCAGATTTCAGTTTCATAATAAAGTACTAGTTTTTCATTTCAATTTAGATTATTGATTCAATTCTTATTTAGATTTAGTTGTCCTAAATTCATAATTAGCTTGTCTCCATTGATAATTAATATTCATAATCTTAGTGCTAATTTAGTTTTAAATCTTGTTTTAATACAATTGAAATCATTATTATTATCGTTCAAATTAGATTTATAAGTTAATCATATATTCAATAATGGGTTGTTCTATGAGTTCTTGTTTGAGAAACAATAGCGTAATGATTCAAGGCTAAAACCTCCATTAGAGGGGGTTGATGAAGCTTGATTTCGATTAGCGTATAATAGTTCGTAATATTCCATTCCATTCTAGAAAACAATTAGTTCACTATGAGAATGGGTTTGATTGTTTCACAAGCTAGTTGTTAGTTGGTAGAAATTACCATGAACAATTAGGAATTAGGAAAACCCAATTGCTATTCGAAAACATTTAAATTTGGATTACGACAATACCTCGCTAGTGGATTAAGTCGAGTTAAGGTGGAATCAATCCCCCCCTAATTCCTTATCATATTATCAATTTAGTATTCCGTAGTTGAATTATCGTATCTTGTTAGTATAATTTCCTTCGCAGTATAATTTCTGTGTTACTCTCATTAACTTGGATAGACTGATAATCTTAGTCAACGTTAATTCTAAAGAACTAGGAGTGGAATGAATTCTCTACTCTAAATATATAGAATGATAAAATAGTAGAAAAACTTTTATATAATAAGCGTAAAATAGTTTTAGTTTTACCTACATTTGAGTTTCGATACTTATTCGTAGGTAAACCTATTGTTTTCTCTTTTATCAAATGGCGCCGCTGCCTTCTTAGTTCCCTTTAGAATTGTTTTCGTTAGTATTGTTAGTCTTCCCAAAGTCCCATTAAACCCACCCACCCTTGTTTGTTTCTAACAGTGATTGTTTGGATCAGAAACTAAAAAAATTGAAAAGAACAAGCCTGAGCGCGCCCCATGCCCATACAAAGCTAACTTCGAGCGCCCTAGTGCTGAAGTTAGCCTTGAACTCGAATTGAACTTGAGCGCGACCCGTGCCCTACCAAGGCAAAGTTCGAAGTTTCCAACCAAGCGCTGGAACTCGAGTTGAACTCGAAGCGACCAGCCTACCTAGGCTAATTCTCGAAGCGACCGGCCCTCTTCTTGAAACCGATTTTCGGTTAGTTCAAAATTCTATTACTTCAAGTTATTCAATTTTTCTAACTTGTTAAATACAGTGAGCTAGCATAAACAAGACGCTATTCATAAGCGAAGCAAGGAGGCATTCATGTACTTCTTTCTTCCACTCCTCGAATCTTTTATCAGAGGAGTTCTTATACTAGCATATCAGGGTTGTTTTGATTGTTGTCGTGTTTCTTCAATATTGGACTTAGCCTTGCATGAGATTAAGGTCAGGTAGAGAAAAAACGACTAACGTAATCTATCGTGAACCTCAACACACACACCTATCTAGTATACCACACACCACACACCACACCTGAAATAATGGCTGAAGAAAGAGAGTCACCTCTCTCTGACTTTTACAAAGCCTTGAACGATAGCCCAAAATCTTTCATCGTTCTTGCAGACCCAGTGGAGGATTTTAGAATCCCCCCAATTATATTTAATTTGTTACCCGTTTTTCATGGGTTAGACAATAAAAAAACTTTATCAGCATATGCGTAGGATTGAACAAGTCCTTACTACATTCCCTCATCCTATGGTTGGTACGGAACAAATTAAACTGAGGGTGTTTCCTTTCACCTTAGCCGATAAGGCGGCGTCTTGGTTGGTTGACCAAGTGCCTAATTCTGTGGACTCATGGGCCAAACTTGTTCAACTATTTATGGAATATTTTTACTCACCACTGAAGACAGATGAAATGCTTTCCAAGATTCATTTCTTTCGACAGAATCCTCATGAATCATTTTCAGAGGCTTGGAATCGTTTCACCAATCTTCTTATAGAGTGTCTACACCATAATCTCGCGAAAAATACGTTAGTTCGTGCCTTTTTCAAGGGACTGCTACACCACCACCAAGAGGTGCTTGACATAATGAATGGGGGTAGTTTCCTCAGTAAAGGAGCCACAGTGGCTTATAAATTTTTAGAAGATCAAACAAAGCGTAATAATAACTGGGGGGGGGGGGTTGTGACGATATCCCCCGCAACGCTAGTTCTTCTTAAACAGTTAAGGCTACCAGTATGTTTGAGGTTAAATCCGATCCTGAGCTTAAAACTCGAATTTAATCCCTCACTAAAAAGGTAGAAGCTATTTCTGTTCAACAAAAGCCTATCCCCACCATGAATGTCAACTCCAATCAATGTAATTTCTGTTTGAGTCCTGAGCATCCCGAGTCCTATTGTCCTCTCGCTTATGAACAACAAACATCACAACAAGATAACGTTTGCTCAATTAATAATTATCCTATTCCTAACGCCCCTTGGAGACAACATCCCAACTTCAGTTGGAGAAATAATCAACAAGTAACACATCCAAGGTTTAATAATCAAAATATTAGGCCAACAAACAATTACAATCAAGCTCCACCACGACAAGGACAAGGTCAGGGTAATTATAATAATTATAACAATAATAATTATAATGCTAATAGAGGTATTGTTCCGGTAAATAATAACTATCACAACCCACCCATTAATAATCAACATGACATAGTTCCTGTCACACAACCTATAGCTAACACTCCTCCACAACCGGATCGCTTTGACGCCTTTATGCAAACCCAACAACAGATTTTACAAGCCATCCAACTTTCCTTACAGCAGCTAGCACAAGAGAAAGTACAACCCAAAGGTGTGTTTCCAAGACAAGCGATATCTAATCCTAAAACAACAAACACAGTCTTTGAGGTAAACGGTAATACAAGTACGGAAAATACAAACGTAGGTGAGCTAAATGCCATCACCACTCTCTGTTCTGGCAGAGTGGTTGATAACAACGTAACTATACCTATAGTTAGCCCACCAGTGGTCCCTGAACCAGATATTGTACTAGATACTGACGTAGAAACTGAAGATCCTACCCCTGTAGAGGTACCAGTTAAACCACAACCTAAGAAACAGAAAGCCAAGGTTAGACATCCAGTTGATCCATACGCAAAATATAGAGAGAAACCACCGTTTCCTCATAGATTAGCTATGTTGAACAAGGATACAAATTACGATGAGATTAGCGAAGTTTTCAAAAATCTAACAATAAACCTTCCTTTTCTTGAAGCGATTAAAAAGTTACTTCACCACGCTAAGTTTCTTAAAGAGTTGTGCACTACTAGGCGTAAGACAAATATTCCTAAAGACGTTTTTCTTACTGAACAATTTCCAACTTTATCAAAACATAATGGAATCGTTAAGTACAAGGACCCTAGTCGTCCTACTGTACAATGCACCTTAGGAGATTCCCACACGATCACCGCTTTATTAGACCTTGGGGCGACTGTTAACTTTCTCCCGTATTATCTATACAAACAAATAGGTCTACAGGAGATGCAACCTACTAAAATGACGTTGCAATTAGCGGATCGGTCTATTAAGTATCCTAAGGAAGTGGTTGAAAACGTGCTTCTTAAGGTTCAGGATTTCTACTATCCTGCTGATTTTGTTCTCCTCGATACAGAAGTCGCTAATGACTCTGTTCCGATCATTTTGAGGAGTCCTTTCTTGGCTACTACCAACGTGCTCATAAACTACTGCGATGGTTCGATATCCTTGTCTTTTAACCATCTTTTTGTTGAGGTAAATGTTTTTAAAATGATGAAACAGTTACCAGATTTGTCTATAGATGGGGAGGTTAGCATGATCGAGAACTTAGCTCAAGATTATTTTAATAACACATTTCCAGAAAACCAGATGCATAAATTCCTTTATTTTTGAAGTTCAGATTTTGCCAATGACTTTTACTTAGAGGAAGTCAACACCATCTTCAAGTCTACACCTATCGTAGACCCTTCTGTTGCTCCATTTACTGAGTTTGAAGACCTGCTGCCTAAGCAAGTATTCATTACTCAAGATGAGGACCCTCCAGAAGCATTTATTGACATTCCTTCCACCCCGATGCTTAAACCTCTTCCTTCTGAGTTAAAATATATTCAACTTGATCCGGATGGTAGTCATCCGATAATTATATCATCTTTGTTATCTAAGGAGGAAGAGGCACGTTTGATTAGGGTGATTAGGGAACATCGTTCTGCGATTGGTTGGTCCCTAGCCGACATTAAGGGAATTGACCCTAATGTTTGCACTCATCATATCCATTTAGAGGATAACGCAAAGACTTCTCGCGAACCTCAGCGTCGCTTAAACCCTACCAGGAAAGAGGTGGTCAAGGAAGAAGTCTTACGCTTACTCGATGCTGGTATCATATACCTAATCAGGGATTACCATGTAGTTCCTAAAAAATCAGGGATTACCATGGTACATAATGCCAAGGGTGAATATGTTTCTACGCATGGTCCTATGAAATGGAGGATCTGTATCGATTGCAGACGATTAAATGCCATGACACGAAAAGATCATTCTCCTTTGCCCTTTATAGATTAGATGCTCGAACGTCTAGCTGGTCATGCTTTTTATTATTTTTTGGATGGCCACTCTGGCTATTTTCTAATTATTATTGATATTGATGACCAAGAAAAGACTACCTTCACATGTCCTTTTGGAACATATGCCTATAAACGAATGCCTTTTGGCCTTTGTAATGTTTCTGGTACCTTCCAACGGTGTATGCTTCATATATTTAGTGACATGGTAGAGCGCTTCATGGAAGTATTCATGGATGATTTTTCTATCTATAGAGACTCTTTCACTGACTGCCTGGATAACTGTCTAAGGTTTTGACACGGTGTGAAGAGAAGAGTCTGGTTTTAAATTGGAAAAAATGTCATTTCATGGTGAAAAAGGGAATAGTGCTATGTCACATTGTATCTAGTGATGGCATCGAAGTAGATAAGGCCAAACTAGATAAGATAGCGACTCTACCTATATACCGACGGTTGTCCGAGGATATTAGAGCCTTTCTAGGCCATGCAGGTTTTTATAGGCATTTTATCAAAGATTTTTCAAAAATAGCTAGGCCTTTAACTAATCTGCTTTTACAGGATGCCATCTTTGATTTTAATTTTATCTGTAAGTAGGCTTTTAAAACTTTAAAAGCTGCCTTAACATCTACACCGATTATACAGCCTCCCGATTGGTCTAAACCTTTCGAACTCATGTGTGATGCTAGTGATTATGCTGTTGGTGCTGTCTTAGGACAGAAACTAGATAATAAATCCAGCGTTATTTATTATGCTAATAAAACTTTAAACGATGCACAAAGGAATTATACAACTACTGAAAAAGAATTCTTAGTTGTCGTTTATGCTTTAGATAAGTTTTGTCCTTATTTGGTTGGTTCTAAGACTCTAGTTTACACGGACCATGCAGCCCTTAGGTATCTTCTCGCAAAGAAGGATGCTAAGCAGAGATTAATCCGATGGATTCTTCTCCTGCAAGAGTTCACATTAGAAATAAAGGACAAAATAGGGGTCGAAAACGTTGTTGCCAACCACTTATCTAGACTTACAAATGACGATGATAGTGATTCTGAGTCCATACCGGACTCTTTTCCTGATGAGCATCTGTATGCTATTTTTTTTGCACCATGGTATGTTGACATTGTGAATTATTTAGCGTCTTATATTATTCCTGATGATTGGTCAAGAAATGAACGTAAGAAGTTTTTAGCCAGAGTTAAGGTATACTACAGGGATGAGTCCTACCTTTTTAAGTATTGTGCGGATCAAATTATTCGTCGTTGTATTCCCCAGTATGAATATAATGAGGTTCTCTCATTCTGCCATGAAAAAGAGTGTGTTGGCCATTTTAGTGGTATGAAAACAGCCGCTAAAATTCTTCAATGTGGGTTTTATTGGCCTACTCTCTTTAAAGATGCCCAAGTGCATTGCAAGACGTGTGGTCGTTGCCAACAACTTGGGCGAATCACGAAGCGTAATATGATGTCATTAAACCCAATCATGGTGGTAGAAATTTTTGACTTATGGGGTATTGATTTCATGGGTCCTTTTTCTATTTCCCACGGTTTCATTTATATTCTAGTTGTCGTGAACTACGTGTCTAAATGGATAGAGGTCATGGCTTGCCGTAGCAATGAACATAAGACAATGGTGTTTTTTTGTTAAGGAATAAATTTTCTGTCGATTTGGCATTCCTAAAGCTATCATTAGTGAAGATGGAACACATTTTTGCAACAGAGTTGTTGCGTCTCTCGTAAAAAAGTATGGAGTTACACATAAGGTAGCAACTCCTTATCATACACAAACTAGTGGACAAGTAGAAGTTTCTAATAGGGAAATCAAAAAGATCTTAGAAACAACTATAAATCCTGATAAGAAAGACTGGTCGAAGCGTCTATCTGATGCCTTATGGGCGTATAGGACTGCTTTCAAAACTCCTATAGGTATGTCTCCCTTTAGACTTGTATTTGGGAAACCTTGTCATTTGCCCGTTGAATTGGAGCACCATCCTATGTGGGCTATAAAAAGCCTTACCTTCAATTTTGATGAGGTGAGTGTCAAGCACAAATTGCAATTGAATGAGCTTGAAGAAATCCGTAGCGATTCTTATGATCTCGCGAATGATTATAAAGCTAACATGAAATGTGTTCATGATAAGCAAATCTTGCGCAAAGAGTTTGTAGTAGGTCAAAAGGTCTTGCTTTACAACTCCCGTTATCCAAGGAAATTAAAAACCCGTTGGTTTGGTCCTTTTCTGGTTACTGAAGTCAACCCTTATGGGGCAATCACCTTGGTAAATCCCAAGGACAACAATACCTTTAAAGTTAATGGCCAATGGTTGTTTATGTCGTTTAATCGTATTTCGATTCGGGTTAACATTATCTATGAATTTAGATTTCATTCGTTTGCATAACTTACATCACGCACGCACGTCGAGGCATTTTCCATCTTCTTATATGTCACCCACGGTTTAACTAGAGTGTTTCATGGATCATTGGATTGGAAATTCTCTCCTGATCGTTTCCATATCTCACTCGCAAAAATCGGACCGGTAACGAGTCGAGAATCCAAATTTTAATTTTTGCGCGCATAGGGACAAAAATCGGAAAATTTCGGAAATCGAATTGGGCTTGGGCCCAAGCCAACAGTATAACCCAAGAACGCATCACGTTCTTCTTCTTCATCTTTCCAATTCCTCCATTACCAAATTTTAAACCCTAACCAAAATAATAAAAAAATAAAAAAAAAAAAAAAACCTAAACACCACCATGCCAAAATAGTTTCACCCCACTCCAAAACATCTCCACCACCATTTCCAACCTTTTGCACCACCAAAAAAATTAATAAATAAATAAAATAAAATAAAATAAAAAAGTCACCGAACTTTAAAAATTTTCGACCCACCACCGCGCCTCCTCCCAAATATTTAGTGAGTTGCTCAAATGCATCTCCTCCACCTTATTCAAACCCACAAATCGTTTCAAAACTTCAATGGCTCTAAGACGAAGAATTTTGCCGGAACAAGCTTTTACTACCGCCCGCTTTATGCCATTTTTTCGTGACGAGATGATTAGGAGGGATTGGAATAGGTTGTGGTACTCGACAGATGATTTCTACCATTCTGATTTGGTCAAACAATTCTATAAGAAGAGGGAGTTGGAGGGTCAAAATTTTTTTGTGAAGGTGGCTAGGACGAGGAAGAAGTATCGAGAGAGTTGTTAGCTGAAATTTTAGGCATTACGCCTGAACACCACCTTGAAGCCACTTTGCAGGAATCCCAGTATACTGGAGTTCCTGCATTAATGAAAGACACTGTCATGGAGGGTCAGTACAATTCAAATTCTCATTGTGTTCGACAGTCATCTCTGCGATCCAACCAACTGGCTGTAGCTCAGTGGATTGGTAAGAACGTCATCGGGAAGGAGAAAGTCAGTGACATCGGTCAGACATGTCTGCACGTTCTCTGGATATTGCAGGAGAAGAGGTATAACTTCTGCATACTCGAGTTTATTTTAACTATGATTAGAGGCGTTGGAAAGAGTGTTGCGCCATTTTCGGTATTGATCACTAAGATCATGGTGTCTTTTAGAGCTATTACAAAATCTGTTCGTATTATGATAAAATTGCATTCAAATGCAATTATTTATACGGAGTGTATCCAAAAGACTTGGAAGTTGCCGGAGGATAGGGTGGTTGATTCGGATGAGGAGATGGAGGATATGACATGTTTGGATGAAAATGCCTTGGAAAGATGTACTTCTGATTTAGAACGCATGTCAGTGCTCCATAGTGGCTTGCGTTGCGTTTATGGTAATTGTGAAGATGTACGGGATAGGCAGATTATAATTCGAAATAACCAAAAGAGCCTTGGTCCTATGAAGAGGATGAGGATGATGCTTAAAAAACGGGGAGATAAAGTAAGTTTTTATTTTAGTTAGTGTCTGCTTATGTCCCAAGCAATTTGATTCTTGTTAACCCCATAATGGGTGGAACTCATATAAAGTTACGTCTGTTTTTCTTTTTCTATATTAGTATGTTTTAACCTTGTTTTGCAGATATTTCAGAATTTCACGCATTTCTATGGTATTTTTCTACCCTTTTTATTTCAATACTATGAGGACAAAGCATGCTTCTTGTTTGGGGGTGGCATAAAAACACGTGTAATTAAGGAATCTGTTAAGATATAGATATCTACAATATGCACTTGTTTTTAAGTAAAAAGTTCAAAAAATTCAAAAAATAAATAAAAAATAAAAAATAAAAATAAAAAAATAAAAAGTTATGATATACACTTAGGAATATTGGTATTGTTTTCTTTCTCTATGCTCTCAATAATCTAGAAGTCTCATGTAGCTTTTGCGTTAGAATAGTTTTTAGAAATTTAGGTTAATATGTAGATAATAATTTTTGTATCTTTCTATAAATATATTGCGTGAGTATCTATGATTGTTTGGTAGTAAGTTTCTGAAATCTAGGCTAGAGTACTTATTCTACAAATCCTGTGAGAATATAGACTAAAGCCTTATATGAATGAAAAAATTGAGAAATGACATGAGGGAGAAGTAAAATCCGAATAGAGAAATCACACGTCCACTTACTTGATCACTATATCATATCCTACGCGAGAATATAGGCCTATTTGGATCGATATAGCCAGAAATTCAAACCTATGAATTATTTTCTACTAGTCGCCCCTCTGAGCCTTTCTTTAGCCTTTCATAAACCGCAAATCCTTTAACCTTTTACAAAACAAAATAAAAATAAAAATCAGCCTACCCATTCTTTGAATGAGTCGGAGAATAGAGATGAAGAATAGAAAAGAGAAAGACCTTTGAAATCAAGAATTTGTTAGTTGCTTCAAATAAGAAAAGAAAGTTTTCATCCAAATAAAAAAAAACTAATAAAATAAATAAATAAATAAATAAAGAGATAGAACTCCGAAAACATAATCAAAGGAGTCAAAAGCCAAAGAAAAAGAAAAAAATGGCTAAGGATGGAAACAAAGTGTAGAAGCAAAAGTAAAGAACAAGGTCTTCTCTAGTTACATAATATGAAGACTCTATTATCTCAGACTTGTCCTTTTTGAATATCCATTTCCTTCCTTCGTAAACCATCTCCTAATCCTCGCAACACCCAAATAAGACCTCTAGCTCAATTAGGAATAGGTTAGTGTGATAATAAGTGGGAGATGTGTTTGATCGACTTCGGTTTCCTTGTGTGTCATTGAGATTGTAAGGTAAAGTGTGACCACTGCACACTGGAGTAGCGAAACTTAAGTGGAAAAATTAGAGTGTTTTTGTCTTGACATTTATGTGAGGACCTACTTAAGGATGCTATTCCAAGGTTTCAGAAACGGACCTGTTAGTGCATTTCATAGTATTACTCATTATATATATGTTTATTTGTAGATGATTGATTATTATACATATATTAACTTAGGTTTCGACTTGATTATTTTGTATTCATTGCTAGTGAGATGTAATTGGGAGCATAAATAAGGAAACAGTAGTTTTATTTCTTAGTCGTTATAGTATAGATGAAGTTTGTGAGTACCTTCACTGGAAAACTCTCACGAGGCTATAACTCGTCCACTAGGGAATCCCTCGTGGTTTAAGGGCTTGTTGTATATGGTCAATGCAATCGCACTCGGCGAAACGAGATTAGTTAGAACTCCATTTTTGGTCACTTATGCTAATTTCTTATATTTGCTTAAGGACAAGCAAAATGCTGTTTGGGGGTGGTTTGATAAGAGCCCAAAACTTTAACCCCTTCATAATAATAATTTTAGACCAATTATGTGAGTAATAAATGAGAGTTAATGCTGATTACGTGTTTTTATGTATTTCAGGCATTGGAGTCAATTATGTGCAGAAATATGTCACTTTTTTGAGATAAAGGAGCAAGGGTTGGTTGCTAAAAAGTTCTGTAATTAAAAGCCAAGATTCAAGGAGAAAAAGCCTTTTTAAAAGCCCGGTCAAAGCTGAAAAGTCAAAGTCAACGCGGGCAGAAACAACGCACAAAAGTCAGTAGAACTTTCGAAGACTGTATATTTGGACTCAGACCTCAGAATTGAGCCTACCTTATGTCAAAACGACCATCTTGGAAAGAGATTTCCAATGGTCTAAACCTTAACCCAATCAGAGGAGCAAAAGTAGATGAAATGTCTGTTGAAATCAAATTCAACTGAAATGGTCTCTGTGGACTGAAGAAATTGGGTTTTGGGCTCGATTTTCCGACCCAAAACATGGCTCCTCAGCCCATGCACGAAAAAGTGGATCTTGTCTCCTCCATTTCAAGACACAAGACTTAGCTCTTTAGCATCTACTTTTTTTAGTTAGCCATTATCCAATAACATGTTTTAGATCTAGTTTTTTTACATTCAATTAATTAGTTAGAACAAAGTAGATTATTATTTAGAATTAGATTTCAGTTTCATAATAAAGTACTAGTTTTTCATTTCAATTTAGATTATTGATTCAATTCTTATTTAGATTTAGTTGTCTTTAATTCATAATTAGCTTGTCTCCATTAATATTTAGTATTCATAATCTTAGTGCTAATTTAGTTTTAAATCTTGTTTTAATTCAATTGAAATCATTATTATTATCTTTCAAATTAGATTAATAAGTTAATCATATATTCAATAATGGGTTGCTCTATGAGTTCTTGTTTGAGAAATGATAGCGTAATGATTCAAGGCTAAAACCTCCATTGGAGTGGGTTGAAGAAGCTTTTATGAAGCTTGATTTCGATTAGCATATAATAGTTCATAATATTCCATTCCATTCTAGAAAGCAATTAGTTTACCATGAGAATGGGTTTGATTGTTTCACAAGCTAGTTGTTAGTTAGTAGAGATTACCATGAATAATTAGGGATTAGGAAGACCCAATTGCTATGCGAAAGCATTTCAATTCGAATTACGACAATACCTTGCTAGTGGATTAAGTCAAGTTAAGGTGGAATCAATACCCCCCCTAATTCCTTATCATGTTATCAATTTAGTATTCGTAGTTGAATTATCGTATTTTGTTAGTATAATTTCCATCGTAGTATAATTTATGTGTTACTCTCACTAACTTTGATAGACTGATAATTTTAGTCAACGTTAATTCTAAAAAACTAGGAGTGGAACGAATTCTCTACTCTAAATATATAGAACGATAAAGAGAGTAGAAAAACTTTGATATATTAAGCGTAAAATAGTTTTAGTTTTACTCACATTTGAGTTCGATACTTATTTGTAGGTAAAACTATCATTTTACTTTTATCACCTACCTTTTTAAAATTTCTGTCAAACTTATTCAAAACCTAAAAAAATTATTTATAATTTTCCTTCTATTATATGTACATTTTTTCCTATAGTCCCTGTACAGTTCTTTCCATCATCTACTTTTCATCCACCATTGGATATGAGTATACCCTATATCTATACGTTGTATTTTTTATGCTGATCGTTTTGGTACCTCACGGGTCAAGATCGGACGTGCCATCAAACTATTTAACCCACACAACTGCCCACATTCCATCTTGTCCATCACAAAAATCCCCAACCCTAGCGGCCCACTCCAGCTCACGATTGCCCCCATCCAACTCGTGACCGCGACCTTACCTCAACACACCTCCACCAAATTTTTTTACAGCCTGCTCCATTTTCAACCCACATTCCAAATCAAAAACCTAATTTTATAAATCCCTGCTATAAATGGCTCGAGTTCTTAAAATCGTGCCGGAGCAAAATTTTCAAGACATCTTTTATTCCGATCTGTTTGAAGTGCACTTCAGGGCTGAGATTAGAAGAAGAGGATGTGAACCCTTGATTTTGTTGGAAGGTGCGGTTTATTCTCCCTCTCTTACTCTTTCATTTTATAATTGCATGCTTAGAGAGGAGGATGACCGTATCACAGTTATCAAGGATGGCCGCTCGCTGGAGCTTACCAAGGAGGTGGTGAGTCGAGTTCTGCAGATTCCTCTGAAGGCTTATGTTCAGACAGAATAGTCCCCAGACGGTAAGACCATCGATGTGATGATGGTAGAGACACTTCTTGAGGGGGTTAAAAACCCCAAGTCTCACTGCACGTTTCAGAGGTCGTTGTGAAGGAACCAGCTAGTAGTATCTCAGTGGACAGCCTACAACCTGCTTGGCTTAACCAAGCCTTCGGATATAGGTAAGGCGATGCTTCATATTTTATGGATTCTTCAAGAGCAGAAGAACAACTTCTGCATCGTCTCCTTTATCTTTGAGCAACTCTGCAAACCGAAGAAGTCAACCGCCCTTCTACCAGTGTTGGTCACTAGGATCATGCAGCACTGGGGTTCCAGGCCATAGACGCCCAAGTGGTGGTCAAGGACGCTACCATAGGTCCTATCTATACCCACTGCGTCCAGAAGTTATGGCTTCCACCTGAAGCCAGAGCTGCTGAGCAAGCATGCTCGATTGAGAATGTGGATTACATTGCTAAAAATGCCACTCAACAGTTCACTTAGCCCATGGACGGAATTCACTTCCTCCATGGAGGCTAGAGGATTCTGCATTCGTATATCCACCAGCTCAGGGAAACTCAGGGTAACATTATAGCAGAATAGCAGACCATCAGAAAGGGGCATCGATGTTTTTCAACACAGTGTCACTAGAACACTGCAGAGCATCAGAGACGCGCTCCCACATAGTGATTGATAGGGTTATATACTAAAAACATTCTTTTTGTATTAACTCTTATTCTTTATATTTTGAATGAGAATCATATGGGCAAATTTTATGCATATTATATATACTATTAGTTATATGCATGCATCTAATACTTTATGTTGTAGAGGATATGGTGTGTGGTGACACATAGAAGATCATATCATCAGTACCTTATAAAGTATAAGTAAACGTTCACAACCTAGATGGATTTGGACAAACCATTGGTACGGTTGTAGTATAATCTGGTAGTAGTCTATCTTGACTATAGGATTACACTAGTACACTTTGTGTGTATTGAACAGGACCAAGTGAGGTTGTTTCTCTTTATACTGACTATATAAAAGAATAAACACCTCTGTTATTATGGATGCTTGTCCTCTTAAACCGGATATAATAATGGGCACTTACATGCATTGTACATTGCTTTAAATCATCAGTGAGTAAGATTCATTTGTGAATCAACAAACTCAATGGATTAGGTAATGCAATTATATGTAAGGTGTGATGTTGATTATAGAAGGAATCCGTGACCCGCAGGAAGTCGGGTTGATGATGTCCTCTTAAGGAGCTTATAAGGATTGTAATGTTAAACCTGCAGGTGGATTTAATCCGACATGACAATGAGGTTGAGTGGTATTACTCAAGGACATAATAAGTTGATTAATATAGTTGTTAGTAACTTGACTTAATCAACAGGTATTCGATATCTTAAATACGGGGATATCAACGAGCATATAATATGGTGCCCATAAACGTAACACGTAATTTGGGATTAGGGCAGTAGTGCAACAATGGCCTTTAGTGGAATAAGCCATTTGTTGACGGACTTGGGCCGTGTGTTCTGGGCGAACATGGGAAGCCCAAGCCCGTCAGGAGACCTAACCCTGATTTCTCCTCATGGTCCCTATTGTAGCCTATAAATAGAAACCTTTTTCTCTGGCCATTTTTACTCAAGGTTTTGCTCAAGAAAAGTAGATCCAAAATTGGTTCCAATTTTGTGATAGAGAGAGGCAAAGAAAGAAAGAAGAGGGTGGTAGATCGTTGCCCACACAATGTCCATTCTAAGGATATGAATACAACAGAAGATCAAGAGGTTGCTGATTCATAGAGCTTCGATTCTCAGAGTTATCACAGCTGATATAAAGGTATCATTCTAACCAAACCATTAACACCTTTAATTCCACTGCGCATGGGTTTTCGCAGTTCGTAAATCATTCGGTGAAACCAATGACTTCTCCACCCCCTAATGATTCCGCACCTGCCTCACTACCTGAAGAGTGTGGTAGATGGTTTGGAAATTTCCAAAATATCAAAAACAAATGGACAAAAAGGATCGTCATCAAGAACTCAAAATGTGGGCGAGGAGGATGAAATTGAACTTGGGTTTAATTTTCCACCGCGTTGTGAAATTGAGGAACACCCACCATTAGCGTCAACATCGGTCCAACACGTAGCAAATAGAGTGGCGACGTCTCAAGTAAGTTTTAGATTTTTTTTTATATTAATTATTATTTATGTTACTTTATATCAAGTTTGTTGTTGTATAATTAGTTTGAATTTATTGAATTGCGTTAAAAAAATTTGAGTTGAAATTATATCGTGTTGAATAGTTTGTTGTATTGCGTGTAATATAGGCAATACACCTATGGAAAGTGCATTGTGCACTTTCAAATGCTGTGTCATGGTGACGTTGTTTGAAATAAAAAATGGATCCTAATTTTGTCACAGTTACCAACATTTATAGCCACACACCCATTTGGGAATTTTTTAAATTCAAATTTGGGACAAAATGATCAAGCATTGTTGTTTGGGATAGTTGAGCGGTGGTGGAAATCTACCCACACATTCCATTTCCCATTGGGTGAGCTTGGGATTACCCCTCTTGATTTCACAATGCTCATGGGTATCCCAATTTGTTATGGAGATGTCGTTCCTTTTGATGAAAATTTGGAGGTTTTTACTACGACAATGAGTTTCTTTGAAGGTTTTGATTTGATAGAAAATGATGATAAAGACGGGTTCTTGAGATTATCGGCTGAGCAGTTTAAGGGAGGAGCTATAAATATGAGTTGGTTTACTTTGAGATACTTGAATAGGCTAAAGGAGAAGCCGAAAGACTATCATATTGGTGAGGAGTCAATCCAAGAATATGTACGTGCCTTCCTCTTCTACTTTGTTGATGCGGTATTATTCGGATACTCTGATAGTTTCTTACGAATCAGGTGGATGTCCGTTGTCTCAGACGTAAAGAGGATGTGGGATTATGAATGGGGTCAATCCATCTTGGCACACCTTTACCGTTAGCTAGACCTCGTAGTTAAGATGAAAGCCGCTAAAGGCAATTTGTGCGACTTTGTTTGGATTATACCGGTAAGTCTTATTTATTAAGTTATTGTTTCATCTCATTTATTTATCTAGTTATTAATGTTGACATGTTTATATATATATTGATATTGTATTTTATCTATTGATTTAGTATTGGTGGTACGAATATTTTCGTGTAATGTATCCTGTGTTGAAGACGTTGGAAGAGAATGAGACTTATGACCTGATTCCATGTATTCTAGCATGGGGGCTTCATCGTAGGCAGAGGGGGTATGGGGATCTATCATATAGTATTCATAACACTCGTCAACAGATTGAGCTTTTAGGAGCTACCCGAATTTTGTGGCAAGCCTGGGCCTCTTCCTTTATATTTTAGACCCCTTATGTGGATATTCCAGATGTTCTAGAGAACACTGAGTACCGTAGACTATCCTATATGTGTCATAGAGCAAGGTTTCTTTCTCAGCGGCGAGTGATACTTGTAGGGTTAGTAATTGAAGACCTATCCGACCCACGTGTTTGATTGAACTCGTTTGTTACACGATTCCAAAATCCTTTTGCATTTTGGAAAGCACCAACAATGGAGTCTTCACTAATTTTTATCTAAGCAAGACATAGAGCTTGATCTTCGAACATGCTAAAGTGAGTCTTTGTTTTTGCTTGAGTGCTACCACTTGCTTGAGTTTGTTTGAGATGCTTGAGATGCCATTTGATATATTTTTTTTGAAGAACTAATTTTGAAGAAGAAGAAATATGGTTGTTGGAAGTGTGAGTTGAAATGGAACAAATGTTGTACATATACCAAAGTTTTTATTTTTTACTGTTTTTTATTGTTCTGACTTTCTAACCGTTGGTGAACTAGCCATTAGGACTCCGGACGGGATGTTTGATTCCGTCTGGAAAAAAAAGATATATAGCGAGACGGGATGTTGGATTCCGTCTGATGAGTTTTGTAATCCAGACAGAATCCAACATCCCGTCCGAAGTTCACAACTCAGCCATTATCTCAGTTGAAGGTTTTCACCTTCGTTTTGACTTGGGAAAATAGTCACCACCATCTTCACTTTTGCATTGGGCAAAGGTTTTGAACAAAAAAGAGGTGAATAAAATCGCATTCCCACCATATCCACCTGCATTGGGAATGCTCTAAACGCAACTAAATAGACTACCAAGGGTGTTTGAGGATAACACTTCTCCATGAAATGCAATGGAACAAATTTGAATAGTCATCTTGTTGGGAATTTATATGACTCGGAAAAACATTATTTGGAAACTCTTGATCTCAGGGTGTGACTCTCTCCGGCCCCAAAAGCCCATAAGCGGTTTAAAATATCACGGATAATTAAAACCAATAAAATTTTTAACTTAAACAAAGTCCTCTTCATTATAAAACAATTTACAAATGAAAATGCAAATAATATTATCTCGGTGAAAATCTATATCAAGGAAAACAAAACACAACACTGAGATGCAATCTAACGCAAACCCAATGGAAGAACCAATCTTCTTCATCACTAAACCACCGTCAAAACTTATCAACTATGTTCATTGAATGAACACACCCGATAAACAAACATGCAAATCGGTTGACATTATAAAATCTTTGGTGTGAGTAATACTAAAATCTGACAACATATAATTATACATATACATACACAATCCATATAGCGGTTAGTTCGCCATCGAGTAGCTTTAACTTTCGGCGACTAATCAACATCCTTAAGTTCAATAACTAAAAGGCGGTAGTTCCTCCAAAGCGCTTTAACTTTTACAACAACCTATACTCATAATAAATAAGGCATGTAGTTCCTCCAGCGCAGGTTCTAACTAAATATAACCCGACCAAGCATATACAATCATCTATCTAAAGATATCATCATTAACTAACATATTACCATAATTAGATTATTTTGAGGGCTTTTCTTTGTGTGTTCACAAAAATCACGTCGATATCTAAACACCTAATGACGGCGCCGAACATGTAACATAATGAACCACTCGATGCGTAACTACCCCGGCGGGATCGCGCTTGTAAAATCCTCACCACGGAAGCAATTATGTAAATAAGCATATTCGGGATGAAAAATATTAGCATCATCGCATAACGGAATAATCAAATTATTAAATTTCTGTAGGGAGGCCGCCGAAGGCCATTCAAATTAAGCGAACGCGGAAGAAGGGCCGCGAAACCATTCAGATTAGCGAAGCGCCCGGAAGGCCAATCCGCATGAGTTGTGGTAGTCGGGGTTAGGATTTTCGTTATGTAATTTATTCGGTTGTAAATACATTAATGACTCATAAACATTTCTACTATATCACGTCGCGGGTTAATTTCTTATTGCATAAGCCATAATATCTAGAAACATCTCAATTATATCTCATCGTCACTTTCGTTCTTTCACGTGCAATATATTATTGCATTTACACCACATTCAAATAAATATTCAATAATCTTTATATTAAGCGTCACATATAAAATAATGGGTGTATATACGTTTTCCAAGATATTGCATTAATATATATATCCCAACATATGATATCGTATCCATAATCTTCAACGTATCAATACATTTTATTATAGCGTATTAGGAATGTAATAAGGATTAAAAAAAATCTGTAACATCGATGTCGAATCTTTATTAGATAATGACAACGAAATATCTGAAGCTTAGCGGCATTTTATTCTTCTGGCGTGCTGGTATAATATATACACATAAAGCGAAGACAAATAAGCGGGATCATGATCAAAGCCCGATATATATATGTTTACATTACAAATCTAAATTAGATAATGAAAAAACCAAGTTATCTGATCTTTGTGATATTTTATTCTTATATTAGTCCATATAAACAAAAGTGTGAAAAGCTGGAAAAGTCAATGGTCAAAAGTCGGTCAAAGTCAATCGGTCAAAGTCAGCGGTCAATCCGGTCAAAGTCAAACTGTCTTGGTCAAAGTCAACATGTCATGGTCAAAGTTCATTCGTCAAAGTCAAAGTCCACATGTCTGGTCAAAGTCAAAGCTATCTGGTCAAAGTCAACAGTCTGGTCAAAGTCAAAATATGTGGTCAAAGTCAGCCAGTTAAGTCAAAGTCAAACCGTCGCGGTCAAAGTTTAGGTCCTGGTCAAAGTCAATGGTCCCGGTCAAAGTCAACCAGTCTCGTCAAATGTTTTAGGTGTTTCAGGGTCGTAAGCCGTAGTTCGTCAAAAGAAAATCGTAGTTTCGTGGGCTCATGAGCGGTCACCGGAGTTGGGACCAAGAAAACCAGTTAAAAACCCTAAAAGTAAAAGTCCACTTTATTTATTTTACGCCCGATTAGATCTATTTTTTTGAAACCAAAAAAGCGGTTAAGTGGATTCGGTTAAAAATACAAAATGAAACGCCATGTAGACTAATATTAGAAATTGGTCCCAAAACTTAAGTTAAACTGGTCCAAAAAAAACAAAACAAAGAGAACTGGCCAAACATAACTAATGTGGTCGAAAATTAACTGAAATTTCGGCCCAAACTACCACTGAAATTTCGGCCTAGCCACCCTTGAAATTTCGGCCAAACAACTTAAAATCCAACGGGCCAACCAAAACATAACATTTCGGCCCAAAGCAAAACTTAAGGTTTTGGCCCAAGGCCCAAAACCGAAATCCAACACTGTTCATCATCCCCTCCACCAACAGCCACCAAAATCCGGCCACCACAACCTCCAATCGGCCATCCAATTCAACCCATCGGTTTTGCTCCTCATAGAAACCCCAACAACATTAATGAACACGAAATGCCCAAACCGTCAAGTCCCAACCTCACCAAAACTAGATCTAATAAAAAATCGACCTCCATTAAAGCTTCCCCAAGCTTTAACAGCTGCCATCAACCCTCCACAATCAATACTCATAATCCCCACACCAACAACCCATTCAAAATCGACCAAAACAGCCCCACCACCGAATCGGCCACCGCCATTAACGAAGCTTCGACAGCTCCCATTACAACCCACACACACACACTACAATCACTATGAACCCATCGATTTTTGTATCTAGATGAAAGCACTATAGTTTAAATTAAACTAAAACAACCTAACTGAGTTTTCCCACAACTCAAACTCAAAAATGGACGCCTTCTTCCACCTGCAACAGCACCCGCCTACACACCCCTTCAGCATACCCAACACCCAATCGACCCAACCTTCACCCTTAATCAACTAACACCACAATATAAATAACAAACGCCGCCATTGCCGCTCTCTTGAGTTCAACAGTTTAATTACAGAAAACGAAATTTAACAAAGTGGAATAATACAAAAACACGAAGTCCAACACAACAATATAACGAACAGTATTAATAGGCCGAAACCTTAGTCGGTATACTCCGATACAGGGAAAACCATAAATCCGGTGAAATAGCTAAATAGCTACTCACCTGCATGAACAGCTCCTACGAATCCTCCTAGCCCGATTCGTTGTATTTCCGTATTTCCAAAGAAAAGAACTCCTGCTCCAGTTTTTAATATTTTATTATTTTATGAACCCATTTTCAGAAAAGTGTTTTATATCTTGGGTCCAGAAACCCAACCCCCAACACGTAATTCGGGGCAAAACCGGGCCCACGTATCCTTGAGTGGGTCAATGAATAATTTTTAAAATAAATAATTTAATTAATTAATTAAATAAAAAAATCGATTTAAAAAACGGACGTTCAATTTATCACATCTCAAAAGAATCTCGGGAGAGATAGAATAAATTTATACTTAACAAAAGCGTTGGTTATTAACTTAACCTATACGAGAATGGCGTTGATTAAACTTAAGCAAGATAACATTGGTATTAATTATTATTAAATAATAACCGAATATATATCCTCATGTCATTACAAAACTTATCATAGTTTAACTGTCTATATTAAAACAACTTTTTCTTGTCACTTAAATACAAGATAAATATATCATTACTTCATAAGCATGCGGTTTCTTGACGCAGCAAGCAAACTCTACGGAAAAAAATAATATTCTACTTAACTAATCAATAATATGGAGAAAGTTCATCCTTGCATAAAACATAATGAAGTTTTCATTATCATGCATAAAAAGAACATTAGTGTCTAAAGACACTTAAAACAAAAATTACTCATGTCATTGATACTTAAAATAAAACTTTATATTTAATTTAGTCATGCTCTCCGGAAATATTAAATTTTAAAACAACCCTATTAATCAATCCTGTCATAATTTATAAGCACGACCCATACTTATAAAAATCCGTTTGTTGTTGAAATACGATCATCATTATATTAGGACATCCTCTACATAAATTCCAACATATTTTAAAAATAGCAATTATCACCATTATTTTAATTAATCATTAATAAGCGTGACCTTAAGAAAACAACCTACACATGCATGTTTTCTTGGTAAAAACAATATTAATCATCATCATACATACGATAATAGTTCATTATATACAATAATATAAAAGCGTGTATCTGCAAAGTATACACATCTCAAAGAATACTGCGTGTATCTCAAAGTATACACTTCTCAAAAGAATACTGCGTGTATCTGTCGGTATATACACATCTCAAAAAGAATACACGTAGATTTTATTATTATATTCAATCTATTTCTAACTAATCACCTCTAACAGATTAATCTTTATACTCAAAATACTATTCATCCATTCTGTAAAAGGTGAGGTGAGATAGTTCCTCCAACACCGAAGGCAATTAGTTCCTTGTTTCGATCGTCACAAAGCCATCGGATAATACAACTCATTCCATATAAATTAAAATATCTTATTATTTATTGAATAATAACATAACACTCCAAGACTTAATCCATAATCCATGTGAAAAAAATGATCCAACAAACAAAACAACATTATAGCAAAGACATCATCATTTTGATCAAAACCCGTTAATAATTAACATATAATAAATGTAAATACTCCTCATATGATAAGGAAAAATAAAAGATTTCATATCTTGTTCCACCGTAAGAACTAATATAAATATACACATCACACATACAATCCAATCAAGAAAATATTGATTTCTCTTTTATTTCTATATCTCTTTTCGTTTTCTTTGTAAAAAATAAAACAACTAAGCGGAAATAGTTTTGAAAATAATCTTCTTAAACACTACCCATAAACCACGATCCAGAATCACTAGACTCACCTAAAATTAAAATTTAACCAAATCTTTCACGATACCAAATGTCACACCTGAATTTAATGATCGGAAAAACATTATTTGTCCCCGACTCTTGATCTCAGGGTGTGACGACTCCGCTCCAAAAGCCCATAAGCAGGTTTAAAATATCGCGGATAATTAAAACCGATAAAATTTTTAAACTTAAACAAAGTCCTCTTCATTATAAAACAATTTACAAATGAAAATGCAAATAATATTATCTGGTGAAAATCTATATCACCTCGAGGAAAACAAAAACCTGACACGAGATCTGATCTTAAATACCACAAGAACCAATCTTCTTCATTCACTAAAACTGTCAAAACTTATCAACTATGTTCATTGAATGAACACACCCAGATAAACAAACATGCAAATCGGTTGACATTATAAAAATCTTTGGTGTGAGTAATACATAAAATACAACATATAATTATATATATATATATTGATCCATATAGCGAGTTAGTTCCTCCATCGGCGCTTTAACTTTCGGCGACTAATCAACATCCTTAAGTTCGATAACTAAGGCGCGGGTGGTTCCTCCATTTGGGCATTTTAACTTCCCACTAACCACACAACAACCTATCTTCATAATAAATTCCATATATATAATAAACTATAACCACCAAGATATCAATCATCTATCTAAAGATACATCATTAACTAACATATTACCATAATTAGATTATTTGGGGCTTTTCTTTTGTGTGTTCCTAAAAATCACGTCGTATCATGTCTTTACCTGGTTTTACTGATAATGATTGAACCGAACGCCGTAATACGTCATCCATGCCTCCGCTTTACATAATGAACCACTCAGATGCGTAACTACCTGGCGGGATGCCGCGACATGACGGAAGCAATTATGTAAATGCACTATTCGGTGAGAAAATATTAGCATCATCGTTCTATTTTCTTGAACGGAATAATGGGGGCTCGCCGGGGAGAAGCGCCAAGGCCGAAGCCTTTAAGCGAAGCGGAAGAAAAGGCCGAAGCGGGGTATTAAGCGAACGGAAGGGGCCAATCACATGAGTTGTGGTAGTAGGAGTTTTAGGATTTTTCGTTATGTAATTTATTCAGTTGTCATACATTAATGACTCATAAACATTTCTACTTATATCGCGTCGCGGGTTAATTACCTTATTATTTAAAGCCATAATATCTAGAAACATCTGATTATATATCGTCGTCGCCACTTTCGTTCTTTCCGTGCCAATATATTATTGCAGACTACACCACACTCCGGTGAGGCAAATATTCCCCAATCTTTATATTAGCATCTCACATATAAAATAATGGGTGTATATACGTTTCTCCAAGATATTAGATTAATATATATATCCCAACATATGATATCATGTCATCGTAATCTTCAACGTATCCCATACATTTTATTATAGCATTATTAGGAATGTAATGTCTACTTAACATCTCAATATCGTTCGTGTGTCGAAAATCTGCAACATCGATGTCAAATCTTTATTAGATAATGACAACCAAATCATCTGAAGCTTCCACAAACATTTTATTACTACTGTGTCCAATATAATATACACATAAAGCGAAGATAAAATAAAGCGGTCGATTCAACAATCAAAGTTCCCCGATATATATATGTTTTACACACTGCTACGCCAAATGAATCTAAATTAGATAATGGTAACCGGGTTATCTGATCTTTTGTGATATTTTATTCTTATATTAGTCATATAAACAAAGTGTGAAAAAGCTGGAAAAGTCGGCGGTCAAAGTCAATTCTTGGTCAAAGTCAACATGTCATGGTCAAAGTCAAACTGTCATCGTCAAAGTCAAAGTCCACATGTCTGGTCAAAGTCAAAGTATCTGGTCAAAGTCAATGAGTCCTGGTCAAAGTCAAACTGTGGTCAAAGTCAATGAGTCTGGTCAAAGTCAAATTTATCCGGTCAAAGTTGAGGTCAGTGTCAAAGTCAACAGTGTCCAGTCAAAGTCAACAGTCAGTGAAAAAATGGTTTTAGGTGTTCGAAAGTTTTTCGTGGTTCGTTCGTAGCTCATGGTTCTCACGGAGCGGTCGCGGATTCGGATGCCATTTGATTAAAAAGTCCACTTATTTATTTTTGACCCGATTAGATCTATTTTAAGTCCGAAGATTACTGATATTAGAAGAAAAACTTATCTTGGGCGGCCCAAAGCGGTTAAAGTGGATTGGTCCAAAATACAAATAAAGCGAACGTATGACTAATATTAGAACTGGTCCCAAAACTTAAGTTAAACTGGTCCAAAAACTTAATTAACTTGGGCCCAAACAAAACAAAGAGAACTGGCCCAACATAACTAATGTGGTCCGAAAATTAACTGAAATTTCGGCCCAAACTACCACTGAAATTTCGGCCTAGCCACCCTTGAAATTTCGGCCAAACAACTTAAAATCCAACGGGCCCAACCAAAACATAACATTTCGGCCCAAAGCAAAAACTTAAGGTTTTGGCCCAAGGCCCAAAACCGAAATCAACACTGTTCATCATCCCTCCACCAACAGCCACCAAAATCCGGCCACCACAACCTCCAATCGGCCATCCAATTCAACCCATCGGTTTTGCTCCTCATAGAAACCCCAACAACATTAATGAACACGAAATGCCCAAACCGTCAAGTCCCAACCTCACCAAAACTAGATCTAATAAAAAAATCGACCTCCATTAAAGCTTCCCCAAGCTTTAACAGCTGCCATCAACCCTCCACAATCAATACTCATAATCCCCACACCAACAACCCATTCAAAATCGACCAAAAACAGCCCCACCACCGAATCGGCCACCGCCATTAACGAAGCTTCGACAGCTCCCATTACAACCCACACACACACACTACAATCACTATGAACCCATCGATTTTTGTATCTAGATGAAAGCACTATAGTTTAAATTAAACTAAAACAACCTAACTGAGTTTTCCCACAACTCAAACTCAAAATGGACGCCTTCTTCCACCTGCAACAGCACCCGCCTACACACCCCTTCAGCATACCCAACACCCAATCGACCCAACCTTCACCCTTAATCAACTAACACCACAATATAAATAACAAACGCCGCCATTGCCGCTCTCTTGAGTTCAACAGTTTAATTACAGAAAACGAAATTTAACAAAGTGGAATAATACAAAAACACGAAGTCCAACACAACAATATAACGAACAGTATTAATAGGCCGAAACCTTAGTCGGTATACTCCGATACAGGGAAAACCATAAATCCGGTGAAATAGCTAAATAGCTACTTCGCCTGCATGAGCGACTCCTACGAATCCTCCTACCGATTACGTCACTCCGGCAATTTCAAAACAAAGAAACACTTCTCCTCCATTTTTAATATTTTATTATTTTATGAACCCTATTTTACAGAAAAGTGTTTATATCTTTGGGTCAAAATTTGCCGTATGAACTTCGAACCAAAACGGGGCTTACGTATCCCGGAAGTCGGTCATTTGAATTTTTAAAATAAATAATTTAATTAATTAATTAAATAGAAAAATACGTATTTAAAAATACGGACGTTACACATACCATAGCATTTTTTTACATTTGTTATCTTAAAAATGCTATTTATTGACTTTTTAGTTCTTCTACCACTATTGATGTCAAATCATTCGCCTTCCTCTTTTGCTTGTATTTTTCTTTTTGCACCTATTTGACATCAAATACCATCTTGGACTGTCACAAAGAAATTATGTAAACTTCATTGTCTCAATTGTCTCATCTCCATGGATTTTCTCTATCATAGCTACGATCATACTTTCTTCTTCATGTACTATTTCAATGTTTTCTTCTTTTTCTTCTTCTTTTTCCGTCGTTAGCTCTTTTTCTTTTTCTTCTGATATTGGTGCATACACAAAATCTTCCTTTTCAGTTGCAACAAAAAATTCTAAATCATTAAAAGGTAACAATTTTTGTATCACATTCCCAATAAACCTTATCATGTACTTCAACATCAAAATCAAGATTAACAATCACTTCTTCTGAGGCTAACACTTTGTGTTTTTCTCAATTTCTTTTTTTGAAACCAACTTTTCTTCTTCATACTTGTAACATCGAACTTTAGATTGTCAATCCTTTTATTTTCACAGGACCACTATCAAAACAATCATGTAAAATCTACCATGCATCTTTTAAAGTTTGGGCGGAAGAAATTTTTTTATAATTTGAAATACCTAGTCCTCTACAAAGACAATGCAATGCTAGACTATCTCTTCTTTTGTTTTCTTTTAATGTATCTTTTTCTTTTTTGCTTAATAATGATTCATTTTCAAGTTCTTCAATTCCTTGATAAACGACTTCCCATCTATTCAAATACTTAAACACAATCTCCATAAGAAAACTCCAATGCCCAAAATTCATGATCTCTTCCCACTTTGGAACCATCCACATACCATCTTCCATTGATTAATTTTAAATCTTTAATCGTAAAACTCTGATACCATATGTAGAATATGTAGAATATAAACTTTGATTCAAACACACAAAATCGAATAATACACGTAGAAGACAAACTTGAACTAAATAAACTTTATTATATCAATTCAACTACTTATATTAAACTTGATAAACAAAAGAACTTACCTATTCATACCGGTGCAACTCTTTTCAACAATGGATCTCTCTTATTATTCTCTCAATCACTTCTTCTTATGATAAAGTCTAGGCACTAACACATGTATATATATAGCTTCTCCAATTACTAATTCCTACTAAGCTACTAATTAGAAAACTTCTAATGCCAACCCAATTCTAATCTTACTTGTATTATCAATATCAACTTGGTTCCTAGTAGCAACTCATACTTGCTAATCACACCACCTTCTAATTAATACCTGCAACTCTAATATAACCAAAATAGCTAGATCTAAAATTACTAATTCTAACAACTGGAATAGAATATGGATAGAGGCGGACTCACAGGCTGCGGTCACAACCTTCTTAGGAAGTGTTATACCATGGTCACTTAAATCTCGTTGGAAGAATGCAATCTAGAACTTAAAAGAACTAAAAATATCACACATCTAGAGGGAGGACAATTTTTTAGCAGACTAGGCAGCCCAGAAGGGTTGTTCAATGTCTCTAAGATCTATTTCATGGAGTTTGAGTAGACCTAATTTTGTAACTCACATAGAAAGTCCTTTTAGGACTTACTATAGGTTTAACTAATTTATGTTGTAAAGCAATGTCCCTCATTTTCATTTCTTTCTAATAAAATTCTTTACTTGCGTGCAAAAAAAAATAAAAATAAAAAAATCAGAAAAACTAATCACCCCTTAATGAGGAGTTGAATGAAGCCCCCACGAGGACTAAATTAGTAGAGTAATTTAGATTGTTTGCTTACTTTATTATATGGTTTTCCTCATACTCATATAGAGATAGAAAGTAGGAGGATAACCTATGAATTGTTAAGTCCATATAGAGATAGAAGGCTTAATAGTTGTACATGCCTAGAATCAATTGACGTATAAAGATAAAGAATTGAATCTAGGGGATTAATTTATTCAATATTAAGTTGTAAGGCTAAGTCCAATGGTTTTGTGCGCTATCCCACTATAACACAATAGCACAGGGATGGTGTTAGTTGCACCCAATGGTTTCTAAACCATCCGCCAGTGCCAAAGGCATGAAGAAGATATTCAAATTTCTAGCCGCCTCTCCTAATGGCATGTAGCCCAAACCAAGCAAGTATTACCAAACACCACCCCTAGTGGCGTGCAAACATTTTCTACCCGCCATTTGTAGTGGCATGCCAGTAAAATATATTCTATCCACCTTTTAGAGTGGCGTGTAGACCATACGCCATTCCGCTAAAACTCACGCTATGTATATGTAAATTAATAGTGATAGCATTAATGGGTTGGTGTTTTGACGCACCATTGGATCATGATTTTCGCCATATTTAGTGGGATGGGGCACCATTGGACTTAGCCTAAAGCAATTGGTATTGAGTGAACGTGTTAAATGTTTTAATTCTTCTTATTGGGTTGTAAAACAATTGGTAAGTAGATGCGAATAATACAAAGGCGAGTTATATAATTAGGTTGTAAATCAATTGATTATAAACTAAATCCTTTGTATTTTGCAAACAAGTTTAAGTTAGTCTGTTAATGAAGTAATCTTGGGTGGTGGAGTTCCTCTCTCCATTACCTTACCCATCTAGTTTAGTTTATTGCTTTCGTAGTATAATCAACCCTTTAATCAAAATCCCAGCCCACTCTCATCCCCTTTCTCTTTTCCTTAATGATTTGAATGTTAACTTTCACCATACCAAGGAATGTTCGATAACCTTTACTCCATATTGAAATAATGTTTTAGAGTGTGAAATGTACAAATAATTTTATTAGACGTTAGGTAGAATAGTTTAGTTTAAGTGTGTTGAATTGCGTGCTTAGATTGAGTTAATTAATATCTATTTTTACATTTGATCAAATGGCACTGCTGCAACCTTAGTAGTGGCATGGAAGATTCAAGTCACCTAGGAGGAGTAATAGGGGCAATCCCCCATCTTCTAACCCTCCTACCCTTTCAATTTTCGTTTTTTCTTTTTTCTAGTTTTGATATTTTTCATTGAAAAGTTACTGGAACGATTTAATTTTGTTTATGCTTTGCAGAGTTTGGACACCAGGAACAGTAGTACTAGAGAGTAGTGCAGACATCCAGGAGGCTATCAAAGAAAGTTCAGAGCAATCGGAGATGGTACGATTGTGTGTAGCGAGCTAGTTGTTCATTCACAGTCACGGGTTGCAACCTAATAAATTCCAGAGAGCTTGAATTTTCCAGGAGCAATACCAGTTGCAAGAATCAGTCCAGTAGTATAGTCAATACTTTTTTTTTATTTTATTTATTTATTTATTTATTTATTTTCTTTCATGTTTTAGTTTTATTTCGTAGAAGACTGTAGTAGGCAAAAGCTTTGTTTAATAAAAATACGGGCCCCTCTCTTTTAGGTTTTAATTTTTTCTAGGTACAAGCGAGGAAGGATAATGAATGAGTTGAGTCAGATCAAACAACTCAATTTAGATTACTAGCCACCCACTACAGGTGGAGGTAAGCAAGTTTCTCAACCCTCCTCGAATCCCTTGCAAGAGGAGTTCTTGTGTGTTCTAATTAAGCATATTGTGTGTTGAATGCTTTTTGGTTCTTTTATCAATTTACTTTTTCAATTGGACTAAAAGCATACCTATCTCACATAATTAAGTGATCACCTAATCTAAAATTGTTTGAACAAAAGTGGTCCAACCATCATCACCACTTTACACGGACTTAAAATTTGACAAAGATTAGAGCCAAGTTAGATTGGTGTTCATTGGAAACCAACATAAGTGTTGGGAACAACCTGGTGGATGGTAAAACTTGTTGTTTTATATCAAACCAAAGATTGTTGTAGTATAGTGGTGAGGTATTTTGGTGTATTGGATGAATGATATAGTTGAGTATAAGTAGTTGTCTGGAAGTAAGGATTTGTCCCTTCTTAGAGAAGATAAACAACTTAATTCAAATGATACCAAAGGTGATGCCTTTTCTTAACTCTTGATTATATTATATTGTGATGATGATGTGTGTCTGTTATATGAAAACACTATACTATCAGTATGAAAACAAGTAAAAAGGAAGAAGAGAAGTTGATTAGAGAAGTGAAAGAGTTGGTTTTTATGATAGACTTATAACTTGTTCAAACATCATCTTTTTTTTTTTTTTTGAATAAAGTTTTTTTTTGGGTTTTGGCTTACCCGGCCTAACCTGTATTAAGATCGAATATAAACCGTTCCTACTTTGTCCTCTTGAACATAGGATGAAAGCACAGAGCTTAGAGGAGGTACAAAATAGAAGCTCCCATTACAAAATTCCAACCCTGCAAGGTGGTCTGCAACCCTAGCAAGTCTCCATATCTGTATGCAAGACTTATTATCATAAGAACTTTGATCCATATCTCTATACCATCATTATTCCTAGTTCAATATAATGATCCTCGTCTCTGATTAAGCAATACCATGTTAAACTTAAGCACTAGATGATTTGTTTGAACGGCCACAAATCTTCTCACTCAAGCTTTCTCATTTACTCCTCTAATGAGGAGGTCTAGCTCATGATCATTGAAGGAGACATTATGTAAAAACAAGTAGAAAGCATGAATGAAAGACTTGAATGTAAAGAAATCTTGAAGAGCAATAATGGAAAAATATTTATCTATTAAGGCATTTAAATATTACACTAGAAATTATCCTAAAAGCATGGGTAATGATCCTAAAAACATTGGATAATGAAAGCTAGGTTACAACTTCCTTTATATATGGTTCATTACTTAGCCATGAACTAACTTGAGAAAGAATCCTCCTTGGGCTTTCCTTGAATAATCTTCATGGGCTTTCTTTGGCCTTTTCCTTGGGCCTTCTTGATGGGCTTTCTTCTTGGCCTTCTTGAGCTTTTCTTCATGTTAAATGTTAGATTTATGATGTATCGTCTTTTAAACGTAGAAACATGCAAAAGTAAGTAAACCATATTTATTTTACACATAATTAACTTAAACAAGACAATATTAAAGGGATATATATATATATCCCTTTAATATATATATATATATATTTGGGTGCTTATCACAGCCCACTGTTGATTGTAAACATCTCATAAGTTTGTGGAATAGCATGGTTTCACTTCGTTGACTGTTGGTGCAACCGCCATAGAATTCTAGTGGAATGTTGAAAGTTCTGTGAACTTAGAGTAAGCAAAGCCCTACTAGGGTTACCATTGACCACCTTGTGGATTGTAAGCAATTATTCATAGTGCTAATTAAAACCCAGGCGACACCCCTGCTCTTGGTAGGAACACAAACTTCGCAGAAGGAGAACTCAATTGTGGACCTTTAAGTCAGACCTAGGTTTGCATATTTTGTTTGGCATTTGTTTGCGCATTTTGTCTAAATTGTATGTTCTTAAGGTCTGGTAAGAGAAAAACAAGTGAGGCAATCCCATGCGCCTAAGAAAAGAAAGATCAATTCTAGAATAACCCATCCTACAATGTTTCTCTAGAAGTAGATGGATTGTTTTCTAGCATCATGACTGACGAAGTAGTAGACATTGAAGATAGTTCTTTAATTATGAGACTATTACACTCCTTTAGCTGAAGGAGCTCCATCTTGCATCAAACTTGATGGTCCTGATCATGAATTTTGTATCCTTCCTACCATCATCAACATGTTTCCATCATACCATGGTCTAGATAAAGAGAACCCGTACCAACATCTCAATAAGTTCAGTGCGATGTGTAGCACCTTTCACGATAAACACTTGTCCAATGAGGAAGTTTAGAAAATGGTATTTTCCTTCACTCTTCAAGATAAAGTTTCCATGTGGTTGTATTCACAACCACCTAAATCTATCATAACTTGGAAAGATATAGATGAGAAATTCATGACCAAGTTTTATTCGATAAGAAGGACAAATGAGATGGTAGACAAGATCCAAATATTTAGGCAAAAGCCTATGGAAATATTTTTTGAAGCATTACGGGATAGGTTCAATGACCTATATATTGCTAAATTTCCGTCGTCACAAGTTAAGTATGTCATCATTAGTCCACAGTTTCTTTAGAGGACTAAATAATTAGACAAGAAGTCAATTAGATTGCATGAGTGGTGGTAACTTCCTTGGAAAGAAACCCACCGAGGCTTTCACTTTTCTCCAAAAGCAAGTTGAACAGAGTCAAAATTAGGGAGAGGAAACAGATTCAAGCAGACACCTCCCCACATCCATAATCGAGACTGGTGGAATGTATGAAGTAAAAGCTTACCAGAACGTCAAAATCATGCTAGAGTCACTAAATAAAAAAATTTGATGCACAATCTTGTCAAGTGAGTGAGGCAAAACATGTCATGAATGTTAACATTGTGTTTTAGTAATAACTACTTAGATACATTGTGTCCACTAATCACTGAAAACATAGGAGAAAAGTGTGCCTTCTGTAGGAACCGTTATTTCAAAATACAAATTTCTACAAACTGGGAAAACCCACGCACAGCGGAATTAATAGGGTTCACGGTTTTGGATAGAAAATTCATACCTTTTAGAATCGGCTAAGATGTAATCTCTGAGAATCCAATAGCTATGAATCCGAATCAACAATCAACCTCTTGATCTTCTGTTGTATTCCTTTCAATAGATTGGACGTTGTGTGAGCAACGATCTACCAACCCCCTTCTCTCTCACAAAGCTAGATCCAATTTTGGATCTATCTTTCCTTGCCTCTCTTTTCAATCTAGTGAATAGTAATTTCGGCCATGAGAGAAGGGATTCTATTTATAGGCTACAACAGGGACCATGAGGAGAAATTAGGGTTGGGCCTCTGATGGGCTTGGGCTTCCTATGTTCGCCCAGAACTCATGGCCCAAGTCCGTCAACAAATAGCTTATTCCATTAAAGGCCATTGTTGCACTACCGCCCTAATCCCAAATTACGTGTCAGCGTTTATGGGCTCCATATTATATGCTTGTGGATCTCCCCGTGTTTAAGATATCGAATGTCCGTTGATTAAGTCAAGTTACTAACAACTATATTAATCAACTTCTTATGTCCTTGAGTAGTACCACTCAACCTCATTGTCATGTCGGAATAAATCCACCTGCAGGGTTTACATGACAATCTTTTTGAGCTCCTCAAGGGGACATCATCAACCCGACTTCCTGCGGGTCACGGATTCCTTCTATAATCAACATCACACCTTACATACAATGTCATTACCCAATCCATCGAGTTTGTTGATTCACAAATGAATCTCACTTATTGATGATTTAAAGCAATGTACAATGCACATAAGTGCCCGTTATTATATCCAGATTAAGAGGACAAGCATCCATAATAACAGAGGCGTTTGTTCTCTTATATAGTCAGTATAAAGAGAGACAACCTCACTTAGTCCTGTTCAATACACACAAAGTGTATTAGTGTAATCATATAGTCAAGATAGACTAATACCAGATTATACTACAACCTTACCAATGGTTTGTCTAAATCCATCTAGGTTGTGAACAATTACTTATACTTTATAAGGTATTGATGATATGATCTTCTGTGTGTTCACACCATATCATCTACAACATAAAGTATTAGACACATACATATAACTAATAACATATATAATATGTATAGCATTTGCCCATATGATTCTCATTCAAAATATAAAGAATTAGAGTTAATACAAAAGTAATGTTTTTAGTATATAACCCTATCACCTTCAATATTCCAAATCAACCATGGAGGAACCATCCTAATTTTGGGTGGAGGAACAATCACTAACAAACCCCTCCTGGTTTCAAAAATAGACAAGCAAGGCCACCTTTCAATATGTATCAGGGTCAAGGGCAAAGACAAGCACATTCTGGTAATCAATACCAAAACCGTGCAGTCACCCCCACAGTATCAAGGTCAGCAATCCCAAAATGCTCATATATAAAGAGCTTGTCCCCATTGCACAACACATGGCAGCCCAACCAGGCTTGGAGGAGTTACTCCATAAATTTATGGAATCAACTCAGAGTTCCATATAACATATCAACTCTAAGTTGAATGAACTTGCCAAGGAAAATGGCACATTCCCTGGGCAGTCAATTCCAAATCCAAAGGCAATGCAAGCTGCCTATGAACTTTAAAATGGACCAAAGATAGCCCAGGAAGAGGTGTAATCTATCACCACATGCATTGTGTTCTGGTAGAGTTGTGGATAACCAGATTAGGATGCCTGACCCAGTAACATATAAACAAGACTAGGCACCGCAACCCATAATTGATGAAAATGAGCAAGACTCTACACAAAACATGACTCCATCTCCTAAGACCACAGTTAGACAGTAGCCAAATTATCTAATCTCATCCTAAGCACAATCCCAAGGCACCGTTTCCAAATAGGTTAACTGAGAGTAAACTTGATCCTTAGTATGAAGAGATTAGGGAGATGTTTAAGAATTTGACAATAAACATACCTTTTCTCCAAGCTATTAAAGAGATGTTGAAACATGCATGCTAAGTTCCTTAAAGATCTTTGCATTGTGAAAAGGAAAACAAATGTCCTGAAAGAAGCCTTTCTAACGCAGCAATAGAATTCTCTTCCCTAACTGACCATAATGGGGTAATCAAGTATAAGGATCCAGGTCGTCCAACTGTTCATTACACTTTAGGTGATAAGTACACAGGCATAACACTTTTAGACCTAGGAGCAACTGTCAACTTACTTCCTCATCATTTGTACAAGCAATTAGGTCTTAAAGAATTAAAGCCTATAAGAATGACACTTCAACTGGTAGATAGGTGAATAAAGTATCCTAGAAGTGTCATACAATATGTATTTGTCAAAGTTCACTACAACAAAAAAAATACTTTATATCATTGTTAAAAACAATGACAAATGACTTTTGTCAAATGATGAGGTTAAGAAGTCTTTTGTCACTGTTAAAAACCGTGACAAATAATTCCTCTAGATAAGCCTATATCCACCACATAAAACAATAACAAATGCTTAAAAACCGTCACAAAAAATCATATCTTTTGTGACGATTTTAATAGAACAATAATGTACATTTGTAACCATCACAAAAAGGAAAACTATTCATGATGGTTTAACTCATGTTATGTCCTACTACTGGGACGATCCATAAGTATTGTCTCGACCAAATCATCCGCCGTTGCATACCAGATTGGGAACAAAATGACATCTTAGCATTTTTACATGAACAATCTTGTGGTGGACATTTTAGTACAAGAAAGACAACTGCTAAAATATTGCAGTGTGCTTTTTATTTGTCTACCCTGTTCAAGGATGCACATTTATATTTTAAAATGTGCGCTAGATGTCAACAATTAGGGAAAGTGACAACTCGCAACATGATGCCCCTAAACCTTATCTTGATAGTGGAAATCTTCAATGTATGGGGCTAAGATTTTATGGGTCCTTTTCCCCCCTCCTATGGGTATGCATACATCCTTGTGGCAGTTGATTATGTGTCAAAATGGATCAAGGCCATACCATGTACAAACAATATATGGTAACAAAACCGTCGTGTTGTTTTTTAAGAAGTACATTTTTGCTAGATATATACAACACCCCAAAAGCTATCATTAGTGATGGGGGTTCACATTTTTGTAATCGGATTTTCAAGGCCCTTATGCGTAACTATGGAGTGACCCACAAAGTCGCAACTCTGTATCATCCACAAACAAATGGCTAAGTAGAGGTGTCAAATAGAGAAATAAAAGCTATCATAGAGAAAACTGTCAATCCAAATAGGAAAGATAGGTATCTCCGTCTTAGTGATTCTTTATGGGCATATAGAATTGCATTTAAGACACCAATAGGAATGTCCCCTTACAGACTTGTGTGTGGAAAACCTTGTCATTTGCCAATCGAACTCGAACATCGAGTGTGGTGGGCCCTAAAAATGCTTAACTACAACCTTGACAAGGCAGGCAAGAAGAGGAAACTCCTAATAAACGAGCTAGAAGAATTTCGGAGTGATGCATATGATCTCTCGACAAACATATCTTTAGCTAGGAAAGAGTTTCATGTATGCTAAAAGTTTTATTGTACAATTCAAGATTACACCTTTTTCTTGGAAAATCGAAAACATGATGGTCTGGCCCATTCATTGTCACAGCCATCAAAACCATATAGGGTTATCACTATTTCTAAGCCCGCAGATGGCAGTTCTTTTCAAGTCAATGGCCAACGGCTAAAACCATTTCTTGAGTTACAATCCAATAATGTAGAATACATTCTTCTACAAGACCCCATCTATGAGGACTAGTCTTATAGACATGGCGCGTTTTTCTAAACATCTGTTTGGGGGTGCGCTATTTTGGTAACCGTGCCCTCATTTATTTTTTTTTAACTCTTGGAGTGTGTGGTTGTAAGCGCCGAAACCTAAGTCCACAAACTCTTCTTAGAATGAGTATAAATGACTTCTGAATCTCGAGCAATTGCTCGTCCTGGCACAAGATGGGTGCCTTAACAACCATCAACTATTTTGCTAGCCCGTTTTAAAGCATTACCTACTGATTTTCATACCTAAACCTCGTTTTGGCAATGGTTGTAGTTCATTCGCAAGGAAACATCATGCTAAACGTTTAGGCTGGTGTATGTTATGCGAAACTGAAACTTGCCCTGGACCTCAGTTTCTTAATGAATACTCCTTTTGCTAGGTTTACACGTTTGTTAGCCCCAAAATTAGAGACCTCCAATGTAGGATAGTGCCACCAACATGTTGGGATTAGTCTAGAGTATCTAACTATAAGAGACTCAAATTGTATATAATTCTTGTCCTCGCACATTCATTTATAGTACTTTGTCCCGTCGTTTGGGTAATATAACTTTGTGGGGCGAGATCGCAAGAATACTTAATTTTCAAAAAAATAAAATAAAATAAAAATATAAGTGTAGGGAATTTGACATTAAAAGACGCAAGTCTAAGGAATCTAGCATTAAAAGACCCACCTATCTCATCTATGTAGGAAGCCACACACCTTCGGAGAAAATTGGAGTTTTGTAAAGGTTAGGGTATAACGATCATTTCAACTTTTGTTCACTCATCTAGCCACCCATGATCCCCTTCATCATCTGTATAGATTTAGTTTGTCACACCTCTGTGTAGACACACTAACCGTTGAAAATAGTCTCCATTTGAACTTTACAGTTCACATTTTTTTTTTTATTGGAATGCTTGTTTTAAATGAGATCAGTAACTTTTTGATGCTGGCGGAGTTCGAGCCCCAGACCTCTAGTATCATCACCCAAAGGTTTTACCGACTTTGCTAGCTGGTACCTACTTTAAAGATCACATTCACGCACTTCAAGGTGTTTTCCCATCATCAGCAAAAAATTTGAATCCAAACCCTAGCTTGTGACATACCATTATGTGAGGTTTTCCAAACTAAACATTTTGATAGGTCATTTGCAAAAATCGGATAAAAATTGACTATTGGATATTTGTTTTACTATGATCGAGGCAATACGGACATGATGGTAATTTTCATAAAAGTTGGACGGTTAGTGAGCACGTGCGTGGCACTTGCCTCGGTGTGTATAAGAGATTTTTCTCTCTTCTTCTCTACCTTGCCAAATCCCTAATTCTAAAAATCCATACCTCACTTGAGACTAGAACCCTTATACACAGTCGTGACCCGCGACCGGATTCCAATCAACTTTCACCAACTTTTGACAGCAAGCTCCCCATCCACTGATCTTTACCATATCAATTTCAATAGAAACCCAAAGGAAAACCAAAACAGGTCCATTATACCCGAAAAATTTGTTTAGCAAATCGATGCGGTTAATTAACCACATTTTTGCACTATTTTTTTAGAACAAAATCAAGAGAAAGAAGTAGGATAAGTTGTTTTATGATCCCACCGAGTCGTATTGCGAAGATTTAATATTGACATTCTATGCCCACACGCGGATCGAGAACGACTGGTTGTTGTTTATCAATAATAGAGTAACCCGTGAGATCATAGATAGATTGATTGGTAATTTGGTTGGGATTAGGTGTCTAGATACTCGGGTCAACCAGGATTCGTGGTTTGTTAACCTGATCAATTTAATGACTGAGATAGCGTGATAGGTATTTAGTCAACCTAAATAAATAAACTAATCAAACCCTATAATTATAATAATACTCGTAAGCACATAAGATCTATTGTAGTATACAAGCGAGAATGAGGTCGATCCCACATGGATTGCCTCTTAAACAATTGAGTACTAGAATATTTCCTAACCTAATCCGAATAATGGTTTGATTTATAAAGATTTGATTTATAATTAACTAAAACTATGTAATTAAACTATGAAACCAAAAAACTAAGGTTTATACTATCAATGGTGATATACTAAGACATTGAATCTACCCTAGACTATTGTAGGTTTCCATAGCTTAATTAATTTAAAGTTCTCTTTTTAATACGAGTAACATGAGGGAAAGATAACCCTTGCTTACTCGATGATGTGATTGTGAATTGCCTAATGATTCTAACTAATAGGTTTGATTGAATTTCAGCACACTAACATATAAATCCCTAACAAAAGTTGTATGTTTAAAGTACAACTTCTCACAGATTCAATTAAACAATATAAACAGTGCTTTGATATTAACAGAAACCTAATCTAACAACTGAGTAGTCAAGCCATGAATTTAAACGCGCAAGATATAATCAATGAAAGTGGTTCTACTAAAATCAGTGAATTCAAACAAGTATTATGCTGTAAATTTAATTAGAGAACATTAAACCAACTAAGCAAACACAACTTACGCAAGTTTAGGCCTTCATCTAAGCCCTAACTTGAAGTTTAGCTAGACATGATACCAGAACCAGTATAATTTAAAGGTGAAGAAGCCATCACTAAACCGATGCTTCTGTGTTGGTCTTCTTCTTTTCCAACTCCTATTTGCAAGCTCCAGCCGATCCAAAGATGTAACTCCAAGCTCCCAAGATGTGATATCCCACTCTCTAGGTCTTTCCTACTTTTTATATAGGTTTCCTATTATGTTTTGTGAGTATTGGAATCCCTTTCTGAGAGTTGTAAGTGGTAGGGAGTCTTAACCGAGGGTTCGGTGTGAAATCTATTCGCTAAAGGAATTTATTGTTCACGTACTGAGAAGGGAGGGGGGGGTCATGTGCCCTCGCGAATAGGCAAATAGAGAGTGTATGCTCTCTAACTATGATTGCAGCACTTCAGATTTTTGCAGTAGCTTCTGGACATCTTTCATATGTTATTTCCAGACTCATATTGAACATTCTTCCTGTAATCAAACCACAATGGTTTTACAATCCTTTTAAAAGCTCAGGTCTTAGCCCATTTCATTACGTTCGTGTTGATTTCTGCAAAACCAATGAAACCGACTAATAAAAGGAACATATATCAATTAATTGGACAACTTAATATAAATATGGGTGTAAATGTGTAGCAATTATGTGCTTATCATAGTGCCTGAGGGAGAGTATAATTTGGGTGGGTAAGTGCATCCATCAAAAGTCACTTAGGAAGAACCAAGTGGCTGTAGTTCAGTGGCTAGGAGCCAATGTGTGTGAGACGTCTAAGTCGTGTGATGTCAACTTTGGAATAGCACACATTCTCTGCATCTTGCAAAAACCGAAGAGAGGGTTCTGTATGGTGTTTCGTCTATTCGAGACGATTGGACATGCAAAGGAAAGGTGTGTCCCATTGCTAGTCTTAGTGACCAAGATTATTCAATCTTGGGGGTACAATATAAATCTGGAAAGCAGCCTATCACTATCACAAAGGCTGTTGCAAATAATGGAGGTTTGAGGGCCAGTAGGCAAGAGCATCGGGTTCTACTAGATGTTGAGACAGAAGAACCCCAGGAGCCTCCAGCCGACTTCACTTATACTAGAGATTTTGAGGATTTGAGTGATCCTATGGAAGGAATTAGGATGATTGGCCAGGTCTTGAGTCAGTTTACTGAGAGACCCTCTCAGAGGATGGGTAGGATACAGCATGCCCAGGAGGAGCATAGGAATTAGTTCGCGGGATTAGAGACCTCCCTAGGCCCAGCTTTAGGCCTAGATGCATTAAGGCTTTAGTGCCTTGAGTGAGCAGCTAGCATGCATGTTGAGCCCACCTGCAAACTACCCAAGGTAGAGTCGCCGTGAGGATGGCGACAATTCACATGGCCACTAGAGCCACTTTGTTATAGTTTATTTTAGTTCCTAGTAGATTTAGTGCCTAGGTCGAGTCAGTTTTTAATTTCGTAAGTGTCGTGTACTTCTCAAATGATTGTAGGTAAGATTTTCATGCTTAATGAGAATTTACAACAATAAGTGTATTTATTTTGTATTAATTAAATCGGTGTCACATTCTAACTTATAGCCAAACTCTGGTTGGGGCTTGTGGTCAAGCCATGGCTATGTGAATGATTTTAGGGCAAACTTTCTCGAAAATTTTAGATTTGTTGAGTTAGGAAAGAGAGTCCTTTCGTAAGTATGAATCCAAATTAAGTCGGTCTGGACCCGGACATTATTTCTATAAATAAGCATCCCGTGTCCTGAGAAACCCACACCAAAAAATTGGAACTTAGGACTCCTACTTCACTGCAACTCGCGACCTAGCCCTTCTTACTTTATCGTGACCCACGACCGTACCAAACTTTCTTGATGTCTGCTTCCTAAAGGCACTTTCAACTAGTCTTCACACCCTTTCTGACATCCTGTTATCATGACTGCACCACTCCTTATCCCAGAACAAAACTTAAGAGAGATATTCAATTCCAAAACTCACCAACGACTACACTGGGCTGTCCATGACCAAAACATTAACCCTTTGAAGCTTCAAAAATATTCAAATTACTCTCCCACACTGGTTGTAGAGTTCTATGCCAATGCCAGTTTTAATCCCGAAGGTGACATATATGGTAACATAATTAGGCTGGGTTTCGGACAATGGAGTGATTAAAGATATGCTGGAAGCAAAAGTGTGCTTTCCTCTAGACATTCCTAACAAGATGGATGATGTTGAGTGTGTCAACCGAGTTGTCTCATTCAATATGAAGCATTTGTGTGAGAATATGGCCGGGATAGAGAAAACATCTAGAGAAGATGACATGCAAGTGATCAATAATCAAGAGTTTGGTCTGAACAAAACAACCTTGATGTTGTTCATACAACTCAACATTCTAGGAGATTAATTGGCATTTAGGATCAGCCAATAGATATGCATGCACCATCTTCAGAGGCAGACTACATAAGTTCATGGATCTAAATTTCGCCAGGATAATCTTACGAAGTCTAGTTCGTGGTTTACACTTCCGTCATAAGTTCCACATCCTACCATGTCACTATCTACACGATAATGAGATGGTTGGATGAGACTGTTATAATTACTAGGTGACAGTTAAGACAATGGATCCATGCAATTACATCCTTCGACGTTGTAGAATTCATATTTGGGGAGATGATGTGCCAAGGGAACTAATCCCAAAGATAAATCGCCATGTTCTACAACTCAAAAAAGGGAATTATTTCAACAGTGCATGGGAAATCTTCTGTCAATGGAGAGATGACAAGGAACCACTTGTCCGGAAGAACTATCCTCGAATAAACATTGATCTGACATTAGTGGGGATTCTAGGATACTCCATCTGAGAGGAGTGACTACTATAAAGTCTAGGACAATATTTTTAGATACTTAATTGTTAGTATGGTTAGTCCACATAATGAGTTGGTCTTTCCCTTTAATATTTTGAATTTGCTTATTTTGAGTCAGTCCTTTGCTTTTGTTGAGTCAATAACACAGTGTAATTCTTTTAAAATCTTAAAGTTATAAAGTATCTATTTGTAGGTAATGCTTCTTTTGCACCATTTTTCTGGTATGATTCTCTATCCCTCTATCTTTCGCATTGCATATATGCTTTGGGGATAAAGTACAATTCTGTCTGGGGGTGGGGAGAAAAACGGTTTTGCAAAAACTAAGCATTTGTATATTGTATACTATGCATCTTTAAATTTTAAAAAAAACCAAAAACCATAAAAATAGTCATGTAGATTAGAGAGAATCAAGGCTTAGTACCCCTTTTTAGTGATGAATTGATCCATACACATCAATAGGCTTAAGGACTTAGAATTTTTTTCATCTAGAAAGTTTTTATTAAATGGGGGTGTAATAGGTTTTGCATTCATCTCATAAGCATTTTGCACCATCATGCATTGCACGTGTACACAATTAAGCTTCTAGAAACTTCTAAGTCTAGACCACCTGACTACAAAACCGATGAGACCAAGCCAAAAGCCTCAATTAAGTGAAATTATGAGATTGACATCCAAGGCAAGGGTGTAGCCTTACCTAGTAGAGAACTCAAGCGCCTACTTGCTTGATCACCATATATATGGTAATCCTAGTAGAGAATTTAGGTATTCTTTCATAAAACCCAAAAAACCAAATATTACAAACCCAAATAAAATTTTCCGCTAGTAGCTCACTTGAGCCTCTTCATTAAGCCATTCCTTCACAACCACAACTACTTGACCCACACACAAAAACAAATAAAAATAAACATACCCAGATAGAATTATAGAAAAGGAAGAAATATAAAAAATTAAGGAAACCCAAGAAACCAAACATGTTGATTGTTCCAAAAGAAGAAAAGAAAATTAGAATTCCAAAAAGAAAAATAAAAGAACTTGAGAAAAACAAAAACACGGAAAAAAAAATACAAGTTCAAAAATTAGGCCAAAATAAAAAAGGGCCAAAAGTTGGAACCAAGCTTAGGAACAAAAGAACAAAAGGTTAACCTTGATCATGCTGAAGACCCTTTCTCTCCAAATTCTATCCCTCGCAATCCATATCCATTTCTTTTATTCCCCACCTAAGCCAAGTCATAACCCAATAAAAAACCTATAGCTTAACTACGAAATAGATATGGTGTGATAACAAGTATTTGACTTGATAATCGACCTCGGCTCCCTTGGATAGTTACAAGAGATGTATGTGAGGATTGGTTGTACCATAGCACACCGAGTGATCATAATTTGAGTGGAAATATTTGATTGTTTGTGCCCAAGCACAACCCGGTAAGAACCCAAGTTAAGAAGTCTTTTCTAAAAGTTCCAGAAATAGACATTACGTGCATGCTGCATTGACTGATGTTGTCTTAAGACTTTTGATTGAATTCTTTAATTATTATGATTCATTTAGTTTTGACTTCCCAAGAAGTTAAGTCTTAAGTCCAAAAGCCTACAAATGTCGGATCTCTGAGAATAACAGGGGGAAAAGTCATGGTTATTGTATTATAGTTGAAGTTTGTGGGTATATATCTTCTCTGAAAAAACCTCATGAGGCTACAACTCGTCCACTAAGGAATTCCTAGTGGTTTAAGGCCTTATTGCATAAGGTCAATGCAATCGCACTCTGCGAAACAAGATTTAACTTAGGACAAGTACTTATTTAGCCCCATAATAATGGCCCATTTAGACCAATTATGTAAATAAATATCATAAATAAACACTATTTCTTTGAATTGCTTTTGTAGGTTTCATCATTTATTTTGTGAAATTACAACAAAAATCGGCATTTTAGCAAGGAATATGGTGTAGGCCAAGCCTAGGAGCAAAAAAGTCTAAGAGAAGCCCAAAAGAAGCCCATGAAGGTCAAAGTCAAGCCTTAAAAGTCTGGTTAAACGCGGGTCAAACTGGTCCTTATATGTGAAAAAGATAAGCAAAACTTCCAAATTGTTTATCTTTTGAACCGTAAGTCCGTTTAAGGTGTGTAACCTATCAAAACAATCAGCGTGACGAGCTCTACGCTATGATATATCACAAGATAGTGTTCGAACTCAGTAAAAGTAGGCCCATAAGGCCAATCATTTTTAGGGTTTCTGACCTAAGTAGGGTTTTTGTCTCCTTTGGGACTTTCTAGAAGACAAAAGAAGATAAGGATGAAAGATAAAGATATAGAGATAAGAATAAAGACTGAAGATAAAGATCAAAGATAAGGATAAAGAGTCTTACTCTTTCCTTCCTCCTCTCTGCTTAGCTCCTAACGATTGTATCTAGTCATGTTTATGGCATTGTACTCCCTCCCCAATATTCTCGGGGATTGAAAAGTTGGCCACATATGTAGTTTTTAATTAAAAAAAGAATTCTTAGTTTTAATTCAATTATTGTTTTCTTGAGTAATGTAGGATGCTTTCCATTATGTCTTCCTTTTCCATAATTGATTTAAGTCCAATGATCATGAGCTAATCACCCACTAATGGGGAGTTGAATGAAGCCCCCGTGAAGACTAAATTAGTAGAGTAATTTAGATTTATTTGCTTACTTTATTATGATACATTCCTTAGGAGCTAAGCAAAGTAGAGGAAGTACAGAGTAAAACTCTCCAGCCCTTATCCTTATGCTCGATCTTTATCATTGATCATTATCTTGTTTTTAGTTCTATAATGTTCTAAAGGAGAAGTACAATGCCTCAAATCAAATCTAGATACATTCCTTAGGAAACAAGCAAGCTAGAGAAATATAGTGTAACTCTTCATCTCTATCTTTGATCTCTATCCTTATTTGATCTTTCTCCTTTATCTCTATCTTTCTTTGAACTCTATTCTTGATCTTGATCTTATCTTATCTCTAGAAAGTCACAAAGAAGGTAAAAACTCTAATTAGGTCAGAAACCATAAAAAGGTTGGACCTTGTGGGCCTATTTTTGCTGATTTCGGACCTATATAGAATTTCAACCAAAAGTTCTCCATCAAACACTATCTTGTGATACCTCATAGCATAGCGCTTGTTGTGTTGGTCGTTATGATAGGTCACACGCCTAAAACGGACTTACGGTTCAAAAGATAAGCAATTCGGAAGTTTTAAGGCTTGACTTTGACCTTATTTTCTTTTGGAGTTCTCTTGGGCTCGTTTGCTCCTAGGCTTGGCCTACACCATATTCCTTGCTAAAATGCCGGTTTCTAATGTAATTTCACGAAATGAAGAATGAAACCTACAAAAGTAAGAGAAATGGTGTTTATTCATGATATTTACTAACATTATTAGCCTAAATGATACATTAATAAGCGGCTAAATATGCACTTTTGGGCGATTATCAGTGGTCACAAGGTATACCTCCATTTACCATTTCATCATAGTAGTGTACATGTTACAACGGGTTCAAATGCTGTTTAGTAAGAGATTGATTTGTAAATGAGAATTTTGTAACCACTATGTACTCGCTTTGTAACTTTGATAAGATTTGCATCTGTTTTATGACTTTTATCTAATAATGGGAATTTTAACCAAACTTATCTTCTCACCTTGCATATGGTCAACGTATCTAACCTAGTTCTTCTTTTATACCAAGAAACATCTTCAGTAAAACAGGAATATCACATGTCACTATCAATGTTACATATTGCAACTTTGTATTGAGACATTTGCTAGTAGTGGCTATATAGCACTACCTAGTTGATACTAATTACCAAGTATATTAAATTAAATCTTCACTTTTAGTTTTCAATTTCCATTTTATTCAAGCTTCAAATACTTCCTGAACTAAGTGTGCAGAAAGGAGGGGACTGATTGTGCAGGAGTTGGGAAGGCTGAAATGTAGATGTTGAATCATCTCTTGTGATGATGAAAGATATATTGTTTTTTTCTCGATAACACAATAATGCCACCAATCTCCGACTCTTTTTCTTGTTCTCTTGTTTTTGATGTTCTGTTTATCCAAACATGCATTTACTTTCTATAATGTATGCTAAGTATTGCATCACATAATACTTCATATATTATTAAGGTTGATATAGGAATACTTAATCCTTCCTGCCAATTGCCATCAATAGATAAAGTCGTTTAAGTTCTCTCTTGTAGCAAGGGTCGTGGTGCACTTTGATTGAGGTGGTCTTTTACCTTTTGGCAACCTTGAAGATTTGCTTGTGCAAAATTTAGAACTAAAGTTTACTTGTCGTCGTGTTACTGCCAATACAGTACCTTCACTGTAGTGTTGTAGAGTCTTTCTTTTTAATCTGCAATATATTTTATATACTGAAACAGTGAAAACCCACACCAAATGTAGCAACAGAAGGGAGCAAATGCATCCAAAAGCTCCATATGCCTTAACCATTTTCTTTCAGTGTTATGCATTTTCGTTGGAATTTATCTGGTCGCTCTTGGGAATTTGAAAGTCATGTGTGGTCTCCATCTGTTATTGTTTTATTTCAAGTCATTAAGAAATCAGATAGTGTTGGTTATCTAGAAGGTTGTACCATGGATCATTCTATCTTATGTTTTTCATATATAATTTGGCAAAGAGGTGGCTTTTCCAATAGCCATCTTATTAACTTCAGAGGAACAAAAAGGCCTTCCGCCTTTTGATTGAGCTGGTTGTTGTATGTATGTATGTTGATCGCCCTGACCGTTATTATAGGTCACATGCCTCAAACGGACTTACGGTTCAAAATATAAGCAATTCGGATGTTTTAAGGCTTGACTTTGACCTTATTAAGCTTCTTTTGGAGTTCTCTTGGGCTCGTTTGCTCCTAGGCTTGGCCTACACCATATTCCTTTCTAAAATGTCGGTTTCTAATGTAATTTCATGAAATGATGGATGAAACTTACAAAAGTAGAGAAATGGTCTTTATTCATGATATTTACTAACATTATTAGGCTAAATGATACATTATTAAGGGGCTAAATATGCACTTTTGGGCGATTATCAGTGGTCACAAGGTATACCTCCATTCTCCATTTCATCATAGTAGTGTACATGTTACAACGTGTTCTAATGCTATTTAGTAATAGATTGATTTGTAAATTAGAATTTTGTAACCACTGCGTACTCACTTTGTAACTTTGAAAAGATTTGCATATGTTTTATAACTTTTATCCATTAATGGGACTTTTAACCAAACTTATCTTGTCACCTTGCATGCGGTCAACGTATCTAACATAGTTCTTCTTTTATACAAAGAATAATCTTCATTAAAATAAGAATTGTCACTATCAACGCTACATAATGAAACTTTGTATTGAGACATGTGCTAGTAGTGGCTATATAGAACTACCTAGTTGATATTAATTACCTAGTATATTAAATTCAATCTTCACTTTTTAGTTTTCAATTTCCATTTTATTCAATCTTCAAATACTTACCGAACTGAATGTGTAGAAAGGAGGGGATAATTTGTGCTGGAGTTAAGAGGGCTGAAAAGTAGATGTTGAATCATCTCTTGTGATGATCAAAGATATATTGTTTTTGTCATGATAACACAGTAATGGAACACTCCAGGGAGAAGCCAAATATAGGATCGTACGGCCTCAATACTGATGGAACACTCCAAGGAGAACAAGGGGGGTGGGCGGCTGTGATAAGAGACAGAGAAGGAGTTGTTGTAACAAGTGCACAGGCGAAATCAGAATATCAGGCGACCAACCTCATTGAGTTATAGGGATTGGCAAGAGGGCTTCAACTGGCAGTGGAGAGAGGATGCTTAAATGTTAGAGCCCAGACGGACTCAACTACAGTAACTGCTTATATGAGGGATCAGACCCATTATCCATGGCGAGGCCATTACCTTATGGGTGAAATCCACCGATTGAAAGCACAACTTGAGAGTTTCACACTCAAACATGTATTTCGTGAAGCCAACAAATTAGTTGATTTATTGGCTAGTAATATCCCCCTAGTTCATTTTCAAAAGATGTAAGGAAAATAGTATTCGATGATGCCACGACCAAAAGATATGTAAGAGTATAAGCTATGTAACCAAGCTAGTTTTTTAATATTAATAAAATAGGGGTAAGGGGCCTCTCAAAAACCTTGCTTGCCGTTCAAAAAAAAAAAAAACATAGTAATGCCACCAATTTCCGACTCTATTTCTTGTGCTCTTGTTTTTGATATTTTGTTTATCGAAATATGCATTTACTTTTTACAATGTATGCTAAGTATTGCATCACATAATACTTCATATATTATTAAGGTAAGGTTGATATAAGAATACTTAATCCTTCCTGCCAATTGCCATCAATAGGTAAAGTCGTTTAAGTTCTCTCTTGTAGCAAGGGCCATGGTGCACTTTGTTTAAGTGGTATATTACCTTGTGGCAACCTTGATGATTTGCTTGTGCAATATTTAGAATTGAAGTTTACTTGTTGTCGTGTTACTGCCAATACAGTACCTTCACTGTAGTGTTGTAAAGTCTTTCTTTTTAATTTGCAATATATTTTATATACTGAAATAGTGACAACCCACCCCAAATGTTGCAACAGAAGCAACCAAATGCATCCAAAAACACCATATGCCTTAACCATTTTTTTTTCAATGTTATGCATTTTCATTGGCATTTATCTAGTCGCTCTTGGGAATTTGAAAGTCATGTGTGGTCTCCATCTATTTTTGTTTTATTTCAAGTCATTAAGAAATCAGATAGTGTTGGTTATCTAGAAGGTTGTACCATGGATCATTCTATGTTATGTTTTTCATATATAATTTGGCAGAGAGGTGGCTTGTCAAATAGCCATCTTATTAACTTCCGAGGCACAAAAAGACTTTCCTGATAGGGTTATAAACTAAAAGTATTACTTTTGTATTAATTCTAATTCTTCATTTTTTGAATGAGAATCATATGGGCAAATGTTATGCATATTAGTTATATGCATGTGTCTAATATTTTATGTTGTAGATGATATGGTGTGGACACACAGAAGATCATATCATCAGTTGCTTATAAAGTATAAGTAATCGTTCACAACCTAGATGAATTTGAACAAACCATTTGTACGGTTGTAGTATAATCTAGTATTAGTCTATCTTGACTATAGGATTACACTAGTACACTTTGTGTGTATTGAAAAGGACCAAGTGAGGTTGTTTCTCTTTATACTGACTATGTAAGAGAACAAACACCTCTTTTATTATGGATGCTTGTCCTCTTAATCAAGATATAATAACGGGCACTTAAGTGCATTGTACATTGCTTTAAATCATCAATGAGTGAGATTCATTTGTGAGTCAACAAACTCGATGGATTAGGTAATGACATTGTATATAAGGTGTGATGTTGATTATAGAAGGAATCCGTGACCCGCAGGAAGTCGGATTGATGATGTCCCCTTGAGGAGCTCTGATAAGCGCATAAATATTACATTATTCACGCTCAATTTTATATTAGTTAGTTCGTTTAATTTATTCGTTTGATTTAGTTAGTGTATTTTTGGTGGTTCTACAGGAATTGGACTTAACATGATTAAAAGTGTTGAAACTGTCGAGATTCGAAGATATTAGTGTGTGTACGTTGATCTAGTTCAGTGGAGCTGCAGAATATATAAAGTCGGTTTGAAGGAGGTAGCTATAAAAGCCTATGTGCTAAAGACCCAGAGCCATAAAGTTCATCGGGCATGTGACAAAGAAAAGGCCCAAGAATTGCAAACCAATCCGTATTCAAGACTAAAGCCCACACAACCAACTAATGGCCATACATGTTCATGTCCACCCGAGAGCACCGAATCAGACCTTAGTTTCCACCTTCATCTTTCACGAACAGAAACAGAAACTTTCCCTCCATTGAAGCTTTACAAATTCGAACCAATAAATTAAAAGCCCACATCGCTACCACCGAATCAAGATCTTTAGTTTCCTTCTCCATTCATTCTTGCGAAGAGGAAAGAAAAACGAAAAAACAGAACCTTTCCAAATAAAAACAAAAAATCTACCGATCCCATACCGGAACCAAAGGAGTTTCCTTTTCAAGAGGATTCTCGCGAATAAAGAGAGAGAAGGAGAGAGAGAACAGGAAAAAAACCAGGGAAGGAAGGCTCTTGGCTGGAAAAACGCAAAGGAGGAAAGACAGCAGTGAAGGGGCTGGAGAATCTAGAATGCAAGGGAAAAATCAGAAAAGCCAGAAAAGGAGATAGCAAGGGGAGAGGCAGACGAATTGAGGCCAGCGCTCCAGAATCCGAAATCCAGAAACGCAGTAAAGAAAGAAAGACCAGAACACCGAACCCAGACTCGCGACAGTATCGGTTTTGTTAATGGCTTTATTTTCTTTTTGATATCTTGTTCTGTTTTACGCTTTATTTCCCATGTGTAACTAAATTATTTCTAGGGCGTATATGAAACCTTAGATCGATATGGATGTTTGATATTTGGTATTCTTGAATTGTTTTTAATGATTTAATTCTCTTTGAACTCGTGATTAATATTACCATTATTTCTTTCACCGTTTCTATGATGCATTTTCGGTAGTTTGAATAGGAGATTATTAATCGAGCTTGGTATATTTGTTAGTATTAAATCGTTTGATTGTTTGTGCTGTAAGAAGACAAATAATGCTTTGGGTTTGATCTTTAGCTGAGTAAGAAGATAATTTTGCGAAGAAAGTGCAACAAGAATTGTAACGATAATATCATCGAGAAAGCAATTGATTATCATAGATTGCTACTCATAAATATATAACTGGAATACCAAAGGTTAAGTCGATAGCATCTATAGAGATTTAAGGTGGATTCGATAGTCCTAGAATTCTCTCCACTTAGCAGACCCCTATTATTTAGTTTATTCATTTCTTAGATCGTAGTTAAATAAAATAGATTTAGTAGTAATTAATTCCAAATTTCTATAAAACAACATTGTCAAATTAGGATAAGTAATATTTTAGTATTCAATTGTCCCTAAACAGCAATCCCTGTGGGATCGACCTCGTTCTTGCACACCTATTACGATAGACCTCGTGCGCTTGCGAGTATTAGTATAAGTAAAGTGGGGTTTAATTAGCCTGTTTATTTAGGCCGGTTAATTTCCTATCAAGTTTTTGGCGCCGCTGCCGGGGATTGTAGTAGTACAATTGAGTTTTAAAGTTTTATTTATCGTGATTCATAGTTTAAGTTTAGTCGTAGATATATTATTTCATAGTTTACGTGTCTAATTTTAGTTATTTTTGCAGATAATTAAGCATAGACTTCTTCTTACAAGGGATAGTCGTGACTTTGTTGTGGACGTTGTGAAGTTGCTTGTTGTCGTCACCCGGCGTCGCAAGTAGCCCTCGAAGGCTCACGCCGGAGGTACGTCTTTTTCCTTTGTGGGGTTGAATTTTGTTTGTTTCGTAGGTTGTGCTTGTTTTATTTTTTCTTGCATTTAGGAAGGTTAAATCACATTGACCAGCCTTAGGCATCTTGCAGTAGGACAGGTTTTAGCCCGCTCACTAGGAAAACCTTTTTTACACGTGGATCGAGTGACGGTGCTTTTTGCACAAGAACTGGGAATCGTGTGATTTGGGTTTAGGAGTAAATATATATTAAACAAGTTTTAAAATTCAATCTGGGTTGTAATTTTTGTTTGGTATTGTTTGTGTGAATTGTCTGCATCTTTTATTAGAGTCTTAGGTTTTAGAAGTAGTTTATGGTAGTAACTTGGTCTGATAACACACCTGTTACACCGTTTGATCCTGAGATTGAACGCACTCTCCTTAGGAGAAGTGGGCATCCCGAATTAGAGGTACCCGTAACTTTTGTTGGCAATACACTAATTTTTGCTGACATGGAAGGTAATAACAATAACGTGGTTGCCCAAGTACCTAGATCTATTAAGGAATATATATATCCTACTAGTACAACCCGACCATCTTGCATCGTTCCCCCTGCAACCAATGCTAATCACTTTGAGTTGAAGCCCAATCTGCTGGGGCTCCTTCCTAAGTTTAGGGGAACGAAAAAGGAAGACCCATATCTTCATGTGAGGGAATTTGAGGATATTTGTGGGACTATTAAGCTTCAACAATTTAGTGACGAAGCTATAAAATTAAAATTGTTCCCATTTTCTCTTAAAGAAAAAGCCAAGAGTTGGTTTCACACTCTCCCATCGAATTCCATAACGGGATGGGAAAAGTTATGCATTGTGTTTTTAAAGAACTTTTTCCCTAATCATAGGGCGACTGCTTTTAGAAAAGACTTGTCATCTTTTTGCCAAACTGATGGAGAGTCATTATGGAAGTGTATGGAGAGGTTTAAGGACATGCTCTTGCAGTGTCCTAACCACGGCCTAGAGAACGGTAGGCTAGTGCAGATTCTCTATGAGGGTCTCGATTTTAATTCTAAGGCTATGATTGAAACCATGAGTACTGGGGATTTCTATGATAAGACTGTAGAAGAAGCGTGGACCTTTTTAGAAGAAGTCTCTGAGAAGGTCCAGCAATGGGAAACTAGTCGTGAGCCTAAGAAGGTGGCTAGTAGTACTACACAAAAGGGTTTGTTCCGCGTTGACAAGGAATTCGACACGAACGCTAGGATGGCCGCTTTAATTAGAAGAGTTGAAGCTCTCGAGCTAGAAAAAGAGACAAAGTATCTAGCTCCAGTTACCAATGTTGAAGTCCCTGGGTGTCTGTTGTGTAAAAGTCTTGATCATGTTATAGATAATTGCCCTGGTGTAAATGCACAAGTCAATGCTTTTAATTCATACCAAAAGTCAGGCAATAATCCTTTTTCTAACACGTATAACCCTGGATGGCATAACCATCCCATTTTGTCTTGGTCTAAAGGTATACATCAGGGAGGCCCCGTGGTTAACTCAAACCCAGTACCACAGTATGCACCTCAACCACCTAAACTTTCACCTATAGAAGAGGCCATTGCTCAATTAACACAAAACACCATGAAATTCCAGGACACAACGCAACAATTTATACAAGCCAGTCAAACGGCTACTCAGGATAATGCTCAAGCCATTAGGAAGATTGAAATCACCATAGGTCAAATTGCTAATACTTTGAATGAGAGGGACAAGGACAGGTTTCCTAGTCAACTAGTAGCTAATCCGAGGAGTCAGTTGGAAATAAGTTCTAACTTAAACCAGGCTCACCAGGAGCAAGCCAAGGCTATCACTGTTCTTAGGAGTGGAAAACGTGTTGATAATAGAGTTGAGATGTCTAAGGACATTGAGGTCAGATCTGATCCTATAGAGTGTGAGAAGGAGGAAGGTGAGGTGAGTGAATCTAATAGTCATAATACTTCTAGGAAGGGTGTAGAACCTCCTACTGTTGTGGAGACTAACCCTGTGCCATCTTATATACCTAAAGCTCCGTTTCCCCAACGTTTGATTCCGGCTAAGAAAGGTTCTAATCTTAATGAAATAATGGAAATGTTTAAACAGGTTCAAATAAATATTCCGTTACTTGATGCTATAAAACAAGTTCCTTCCTATGCCAAGTTTCTTAAAGATTTGTGTACACAAAAACGTAAGTTGAATGTGCACAAGAAAGCTTTCCTAACTGAGCAAGTGAGTTCTATTATCCAAAACCAAACTCCACCTAAGTTTAGAGATCCAGGATGCCTTACTATTTCTTGTGTTATTGGTGATCATATGATTGAGAAAGCATTACTTGATTTAGGAGCTAGCGTTAATTTGTTGCCTTATTCCGTTTATTTACAGCTTGGTCTTGGTAAGTTGAAACCTACACCAATTACTCTTCAATTGGCAGATAGGTCTATTAGGATTCCACGTGGTGTTGTTGAGGATGTTTTGATTCAGGTTGATAAATTTTATTTCCTGTTGACTTTGTTGTGCGGATACACAACCTGTTCAAGATCCTAAACACCATATTCCGGTCATTTTAGGTCGTCCCTTTTTAGCCACTTCTAATGCTATCATTAACTGTCGTAATGGAGTGTTAAAACTTTCTTTTGGTAATATGACTACAGAACTTAATGTGTTTACTATGGGTCAAGAACCTCCTGAACCTGATAATTTTTGGGACGTTAATCTTATTGATAGTATAGTTCACGAGACTTTCTTGGAGAGTTATTCTAATGACCCTCTTGAGTCTTGTTTAACTAATTTTGGTAGTGGTTGTGATATGGATGATGTAATTTGTGAAGTTAATGCGTTGCTGGATGCAACCCCAATTTTAGAAACTGATACGTGGAGAGCCAGAATAGAGCACCTGACTCCATCTGAGTCTACCCCAGTATCTTCTATAGAGAGTCCTCCTAAGCTAGAGTTGAAACCATTACCTGATACTCTTAAGTATGTTTTTCTGGGACCTAATGATTCTTTGCCGGTTATTATTGCTTCTAATCTAGATAATGAACAAGAAGGTAAATTGATTAGGGTTCTTAAAGAGCATAGAGCAGCTTTAGGGTGGAATATTACTGATATTAATGGTATAAGCCCAACTGATTGTATGCATCATATTCATCTTGAGAAGGATGCTAAACCAACCCGTGAGTTTCAGAGCGGCTTAATCCTAACATAAAGAGGTGAGAGAGAGGTTCTCAAGTTGTTAGATGCGGGTATCATTTATCCCATTTCGATAGTAAATGGGTGAGTCTATTTCAGGTTGTCCCAAAAAGTCCGGGCTTACAGATGGTTAAAGAATCACGAAGGGCGAGTTAGTTCCCACCCGTATGACTACCGGATGGCGTTTTTGCATTGACTATCGTAAGTTGAATTTGGCCACTAGGAAAGATCACTTTCCTCTTCCGTTTATTGACCAGATGCTCGAGAGGTTAGCCGGTCATAAATACTATTGTTTTCTTGATGGTTATTCCGGTTATTACCAAATATGTATTATCCCTGAGGATCAAGAAAAGACTACTTTTACTTGTCCTTTTGGAACTTTTGCCTATCGTCGTATGCCTTTTGGATTATGTAATGGACCTGGTACCTTCCAGCAATGCATGCTTAGTATTTTTTCTGATATGGTAGAAAGGTTTCTTGAGGTGTTTATGGATGACTTCTCAGTATTTGGGGATTCTTTTGATGAGGGTTTGCACCGTTTAGAATTAGTGTTAATTAGGTGCAAGGAGAAGAATCTTGTGTTGAATTGGGAGAAGTGTCATTTTATGGTTCAACAGGGTATTGTTCTTGGTCATATTGTTTCTAGTAAAGGAATTGAGGTCGATAAGGCCAAGGTTGATGTCATTTCTGGTCTTCCACCACCTAAGACTGTGAAAGATATTAGGTCATTCTTAGGTCATGCTGGATTTTATAGGCGTTTCATTAAAGACTTTAGCAAGATTTCTCGTCCCTTATGCAATTTACTTGGTAAGGACGTCGCTTTTGTCTTTGATAATGATTGTTTGAAAGCTTTTGAGAAGCTTAAGCATTTATTGACTACCGCTCCTATCATACAGCCGCTTGATTGGAGTGAGCCTTTTGAGTTAATGTGTGATGCATCTGACTATGCAGTTGGGGCTATTTTAGGTCAACGGTTTGACAAGTTGCCCCATGTTATTTATTATGCTAGTTGAACCCTTAATGATGCACAGATGAACTACACTACAACTGAGAAAGAGTTGTTAGTTGTTGTGTTTGCTTTAGACAAATTTAGGTCTTACCTCATAGGGTCTAAGGTTGTCGTGTTTACTGATCATTCGGCTTTGAAATATCTCCTTACTAAGAAGGACGCTAAAGCGCGTTTGATTCGCTGGGTACTCTTGTTGCAAGAGTTTGATATAGAGATTAGGGATAAGAAGGGTACGGAGAACGTGGTCGCTGACCACTTGTCTACACTTATAGTAGAATCTTCTACTGATATTTTGCCTGTAAATGAATCTTTTCCTGATGAGCAACTTTTTGTTATATCACAATCGCCTTGGTATGCGGATATTGTTAATTATCTTGTAACGAAACAGTTTCCCTCTCATTGGAGACAATAGGATAAATCTAAGTTTCTTCCTGAGGTTAGAAATTTTTTCTGGGATGATCCATACTTGTTTAAGTCATGCCTTGACCAGATTGTTAGGAGATGTGTCTCTGAGAGTGAGTCTCATAGTATTCTCTCTTTTTGCCATGACCATGCATGTGGTAGTCACTTTGGTCCTAAAAAGACGGCTGCGAAGGTTTTGCAGTGTGGTTTTTATTGGCCTACTCTATTTAGGGATGCACATGAGTTTTGTTTGAATTGTGATAGATGCCAGCGTACAGGTAATATTTCCCATAGGAACATGATGCCTCTTTCCCCTATTTTAGTTGTGGAGCTTTTTGATGTATGGGGTATAGACTTCATGGGTCCTTTCCCTCCTTCCTTTGGTTATCTTTATATCCTTGTTGCCGTAGACTATGTTTCTAAGTGGGTTGAGGCGGTGCCATGTAAAACGAATGATCATAAAGTTGTAGTTAATTTTTTAAAATATAATATATTTTCTCGTTTTGGTACTCCTCGTGCAATTTTAAGTGATAAGGGTACTCATTTTACACACCGAGCATTTGAATCTTTAATGAAAAAGTACTCTATTACTCATAAGCTTGCTACCCCATATCATCCTCAAACTTGTGGCCAAGTTGAAGTATCTAATAGGGAGATTAAGTGGATTTTAGAAAAGATTATACGACCTGACCGTAAGGATTGGTCTCAACGTCTTAATGATTCTCTTTGGGCTTATAGAACTGCTTATAAAACTCCTATTGGTATGTCTCCTTATAGGTTTGTGTTTGGAAAGGCATGTCATTTGCCTGTAGAATTGGAACATCATGCTTTTTGGGCCATTAAAACGTTTAACCGATATCGCGTAAAGGGGTCGGTTCACAACGTAAACTTCAGTTGAATGAGTTAGCTAAGTTAAGGAATGAGGCATATGAGAATGCCAAGATTTACAAAGAGCGGACTAAGATTTTTCATGATAAATCTATTCTTCGAAAGTCTTTTGAACCTAATAAAAAAGTCTTGCTATATAACTCTCATTTGCGTCTTTTTCCTGGTAAGTTACGTTCTAGGTGGACTGGTCCTTTCATTGTTAAAACTGTTTTTCCTCATGGTGCTGTTGAGATAGAAGATCCTACAGATGGTCATGTGTTTAAGGTAAATGGTCAACGTTTGAAACCATACCTTGACGGTTTGGCCGGGCAGGATGTGGAAGAGGTAAGTCTGCTTGATCCTATTTATCATGAGTGATTGAGTATCTGGCTTGTTGATAAGCCCACATAGCATCGGTTATTGTGAAGCATTCGTCTGCTAGAGACGTTAACTGTAGTGCTTGTGGGAGGCAACCCATGTTTTTAGTATATCCGGAAATTGCCGTAAAAGCTTTTTGGCAACTTCCCGATTCGTTTTAGCAACTTAAAACCTCTTAAAACTTCATTCATTCTACACTCACAACCCACACTACACCTAACTTCCATCTCTCACCTTTCACTCCCACGTTTCCCGTTGTTCTTCACCATTTTAGCACCTCAAAGAACTCAAGACTTTTGCCTAAGTGGAGGCCCACGCGCTAAGTTCGTCGAGAATTCAACTTTGGCGCACTGCGCCCTCTAAGTTGAGCATACCGCTACCAAAACACTTGTAAAAAAAAAAATCGAAATCGCCCCAAGTGGAGTGCGCACCTGCACCCTAAGCTGCGTCAGAGAATTCAACTCTGGCGCACTCGCACCCCGACCTCGTGGACACAAAATTTTCAGTTTTTCGAGGATTTGGTCAGGTCGAACCCCACTAAACTAAGCGAAGACAACCAAAAAGAGTTCGGTGAACAGGATGGAGCAATGAATATGGCCATAATAGTTGGGAATTTATTTTCCATTTTATTGTTCGCATTTGCTTATTCTATATGCATGTTTTTATTTGTGGATGGTTGCGACACTAAGCCCAACAGTTGTTTGTGAAGCATTCGATCGCTAGAGACATTAATCAGAAGGCTTGTGGGAGGCAACCCATGTTTTATTTTTGAGTCATGTGTACCTTCGTGATATCTCATGCATTCCACTTTAGCACCTTCTCTCCTTGTTTTGGAGGCGTGTAACTCTATGGAATGAGATATGTGCCACAGTTAGTCGTCATAGTAAATTGGTTCCTTTTCTATTTTATCGATATTATATCTTTAGTGAGGTACTAATTTCTACAGGTGACTCGAAGTTTTATTTTTCGTTCATGGAGCTATTGGTAACTTCTTTCCTTATTCTTTTACTTGTCCATGTTATTAATTTTGGAATTAAGCATATCTCGTCAACATTGAGGACAATGTCTAAACTAAGTTTGGGGGTGGGAACAAAATGTTTTGTTTAGCTTAAAAATAAAACTTATGTATACTATGCACTTAGGGGTAGTGGTATTGTTTCCTTTTCTATGATGATTATAGTCTAGAAATCTCAGTTAGCATTAGAATTAATAGTAGTTATTAAGAAAATTAGGTTAAGATATAGGTAATAGTCTCTGCATCTTTTCATAAATGTCTTGCATGAACGTTATATTTGTACTTGGCAGTACTTTTCTGAGACCTAGGTTAGAGTGCTTAATTTTACATATCCGGTGAGAATCTAGCCAAAAAGCCTCATATGAGTTGATATCCGAAAGTGATGACACAAGGGAGAAGTTAATTCGAAAGTAGAGAAAACACACGCCCACTTGTTTGATCACCATACCATATCATAAAAGAGAATTTAGGCCATCTTTGGATCGATATAGCCGTAAATTCAAACCTAAAGAATATTTTTTCCGCTTAGTCACCCTACTGAGCCTTTTATTAGCCTTTTCATAAACCGCAAATTCCTTACCCTATATAAAAAAAAATAAAAATAAAAAAATAAAAATAGCCTACCCATTTGATAAGTTTGAGAAATAGGATGAAATGAAGAAAAGAAATGAGAAAGACCTGTGGAAAATCAAGAATTTGTTAGTTGCTTCAAAAGAAAAATAAAGAAAAGAAAGTTTCCATCCAAAGAAAAGAAAAATGAATAGAAATAAAATAAAAAAGTTAGAACTCCAAAAATAGAATCAAAGGAGTCAAAAAGCCAAAACAAAAGGGCTAAGGATGGAAACAAAGTGTAGAAGCAAAGTAAGAACAAGACTTTCTCTAGTTACGGAATTTGAAGACCTTATTTTCTCAGACTTGTCTATTTTGTTTATCCATTCCATTTATTCTTAAACTATCACCTAAGCCATACATAACACCTAATAAAGACCTTTAGCTCAATTAGGAATAGGTTGGTGTGATAGTAAGTGGCAGATGTGTTTGATCGACCTCGGCTCCTTTGGATGTCATTGAGATTAAGAGGAAAAGTGTCCCCACTGTACACTGGAGTGAGCGAAACCTAAGTGGAAAAATCAGAGTATTTTTGTCTTGACATATTTGTGAGGACCTACTTAGGGACGCTATTCCAAAGTTTCAGAAACGGACTTGCCACTGCATTTCATAGTTTTGTTCATTGCATGTATGTTTATTTTTAGATGATTTGATTATTATATATGCATGTATTAACTTAGGTTTTAAAATGAGTATTCTTTATTCCTTACTAGTGAGATGCATGAATACATGAGATTAAATTAAGGAAACATTACTGTTATTTCTTAGTCATTATAGTATAGATGAAGTTTGTGAGTATCTTCTCTGAAAACTCTCACGAGACTAAACTCGTCCACTAGGGTAAACCTAGGGGTTTAAAAAGCTTGTTGCACATGCTAAGTGTAATCGTGATTCCTACGAAAATGAGTTAGGATTTTTAATTTTTGTTATTAGTTTAGATTTAGTTTTGCTTGAGGACTAGCAAAATGTAAGTTTGGGGGTATTTCATAAGCGCATAAATATTACATTATTCACGCTCAATTTTATATTAGTTAGTTCGTTTAATTTATTCGTTTGATTTAGTTAGTGTATTTTTGGTGGTTCTACAGGAATTGGACTTAACATGATTAAAAGTGTTAAAACTGTCGAGATTCGAAGATATTAGTGTGTGTACGTTGATCTAGTTCAGTGGAGCTGTAGAATATATAAAGTCAATTTGAAGGAGGTAGCTATAAAAGCCTCTGTGCTAAAGACCAGCGTAGCCATAAAGATCAGTGGGCATGTGACCAGCAAAAGGCCCAAGAATTGCAAACCAATCCGTATTCAAGACTAAAGCCCACACAACCAACTAATGGCCATACCGGTTCATGTCCACCCGAGAGCACCGAATCAGACCTTAGTTTCCACCTTCATCTCTCACGAACAGAAACAGAAACTTTCCCTCCATTGAAGCTTTACAAATTCGAACCAATAAATTAAAAGCCCACATCGCTACCACCGAATCAAGATCTTTAGTTTCCTTCTCCATTCATTCTTGCGAAGAGGAAAGAAAAACGAAAAAACAGAACCTTTCCAAATAAAAACCAAAAACTGCCGATCCCATACCGGAACCAAAGGAGTTTCCTTTTCAAGAGGATTCTCGCGAATAAAGAGAGAGAAGGAGAGAGAACAAGAAAAAAAAAACCAGGGAAGGAAGGCTCTTGGCTGGAAAAACGCAAAGGAGGAAAGACGGCAGTGAAGGGGTTGGAGAATCTAGAACGTAAGGGAAAAATCAGAAAAGCCAGAAAAGGAGAGAGCAAGGGGAGAGGCAGACGAATTGAGGCCAGCGCTCCAGAATCCGGAATCCAGAAATGCAGTAAAGAAAGAAAGACCATAACACCGAACCCAGACTCGCGACAGTATCGGTTTTGTTAATGGCTTTATTTTCTTTTGATATCGCTGTTTCTGCTGCTTTATTTCCCATGTATAACTAAATTATTTCTAGGGCATAGATGAAACCTTAGATCGATATGGATGTTTGATATTTGATATTTGGTATTCTTGAATTGTTTTTAATGATTTAATTCTTCTTTGAACTCGTGATTAATATTACTATTATTTCTTTCACCATTTCTATGATGCATTTTTGCTAGTTTGAATAGGAGATTATTAATTGAGCTTGGTATAATTGTTAGTATTAAATCGTTTGATTGTTTGTGCTGTAAGAAGACAAATAATGCTTTGGGTTTGATCTTTAGCTGAGTAAGAAGATAATTTTGCGAAGAAAGTACAACAAGAATTGTAACGATAATATCATCGAGAAAGCAATTGATTATCATCGATTGCTACTCGAGAAAATATATAACCTGGAATACCAAAGGTTAAGTCGATAGCGTCTATAGAGATTTAAGGTGGATTCGATAGTCCTAGAATTCTCTCCACTTAGCAGACCCCTATTATTTAGTTTATTCATTTCTTAGATCGTAGTTAAATAAAATAGATTTAGTAGTAATTAATTCCAAATTTCTATAAAACAACATTGTCAAATTAGGATAAGTAATATTTTAGTATTCAATTGTCCCTAAACAGCAATCCCTGTGGGATCGACCTCGTTCTTGCGCACCTATTACGATAGACCTCGTGCGCTTGCGAGTATTAGTATAAGTAAAGTGGGGTTTAATTAGCCTGTTTATTTAGGCCGGTTAATTTCCTATCAAGCTCAAAAAGATTGTCATGTAAACCCTGCAGGTGGATTTATTCCGACATGACAATGAGGTTGAGTGGTACTACTCAAGGACTTAAGAAGTTGATTAATGTAGTTGTCAGTAACTTAACTTAATCAATGGACATTCGATATTATAAACACGGAAAGATCCACAAGCATATAATATGGAGCCCATAAACGCTGACACGTAATTTGGGATTAGGGCGGTAGTGCAACAATGGCCTTTAGTGGAATAAGCCATTTGTTGACGGACTTGGGCCGTGTGTTCTGGGCGAACATGGGAAGCCCAAACCCGTCAGGAGGCCCAACCCTAATTTCTCCTCATGGTCCCTGTTGTAGCATATAAATAGAATACTCTCTCTCTAACCGAAATTCACTATTCACTGTATTAGAAAAAGAGGCAAGAAAAGATAGATCCAAAAATTGGATCTAGCTTGGGAAAGAAGGGGATTGGTAGATCGTTGCCCACACAACGTTCAATCTATTCTAAAGGAATACAATAGAAGATCAAGGGGTTGATTGTTGATTCGGATTCATAAAGCTTGGATTCTCAGAGTTATCAAAACTAGATCTAAAAGGTATGTTCTCTAATTCAAAATCGTGAGAACCCATTAATTCCACTGCGCGTGGTCCTCACGGTTTGTAGAAATAATTCGTTCTGAAAATAACGGTGCCTACACTTCCGCCATCCGATTGAGCTGGTTGTTGTATGTATGTATGTTGATCGCGCTAATCGTTATGATAGGTCACACGCCTCAAACGGACTAACAGTTCAAAAGATAAGCAATTCGGAAGTTTTAAGGCTTGACTTTAACCTTATTGACCTTCTTTTGGAGTTATCTTGGGCTCGTTTGCTCCTAGGCTTGGCCTACACCATATTCCTTGCTAAAATACTTGTTTCTATTGTAATTTCACGAAATGAAGGATGAAACCTACAAAAGTAGAGAAATGGTGTTTATTCATGATATTTACTAACATTATTAAGCTAAATGATACATTATTAAGGGGCTAAATATGCACTTTTGGGCGATTATCAGTGGTCACAAGGTATACCTCCATTTTCCATTTCATCATAGTAGTGTACATGTTACAACGAGTTCTAATGCTGTTTAGTAAGAGATTGATTTGTAAATAAAAATTTTATAACCACAACGTACTCACTTTGTAAATTTGAAAAGATTTGAATCTGTTTTATGACTTTTATCCAATAATGGGACATTTAACCAAACTTATCTTGTCACCTTGCATGTGGTCAACGTATCTAACCTAGTTCTTCTTTTATACCAAGAAACATCTTCAGTAAAATAAGAATATCACATGTCACTATCAATGTTACATATTGAAACTTTGTATTGAGACATGTGCTAGTAGTGGCTATATAGCACTACCTAGTTGATACTAATTACCTAGTATATTAAATTCAATCTTCACTTTTAGTTTTCAATTTCTATTTTATTCAAGCTTCAAATACTTGCTAAACTGAATGTGCAGAAATAAGGGGACAATTTGTGTTGGAGTTGAGAGGGCTGAAAAGTAGATGTTGAATCAACTCTTGTGATGATCAAAGATATATTGTTTTTGTCGCGATAACACAGTAATGGAACACTCCTGGGAGAAGCCAAGTATGTGATCGTACTGCCTCAATACTGATGGAACACTCCAAGGAGAACAAGGGGGGTGGGCGGCTGTGATAAGAGACAGAGAAGGAGTTGTTATAGCAGATGCACAGGGGATATCAGAATATCATACGATCGACCGCATTTAGTTACAGGGATTGGCCAGAGGACTTCAGTTGGCGGTGGAGAGAGGATGCTTAAATGTTAGAGTCCAGACGGACTCAACTACAGTAACTGCTTATATGAGGGATCAGGCCGATTATCCATGGCGATCCCATTGCCTTATGAATGAAATCCACCGATTGAAAGCCCAACTTGAGAGCTTCACACTCAAACATGTAATTCGTGAAGTCAACAAATTAGCCGATATATTGGCTAGTAATATCCCGACAACAAGTTATGTAATAATCAACCCTAGTTCATTTTCTGAAGAAGTAAGGAAAATTGTATTTGATGATGCCATGGCCAAAAGATATGTAAGAGTATAAGCTACGTAACCAAGCTAGGTTTTTTAATATTAATAAAATAGGGGTAAGGGACCTCTCAAAAACCTTGCTTGCCTTTAAAAAAAAAAAAAAAAAAAAAAAAAAAAGAAGATAACACTTTAATGCCACCAATCTTTGACTCTTTTTCTTGTGCTCTTGTTTTTGATGTTTTGTTTATCCAAATATGCATTTACTTTCTACAATGTATGCTAAGTATTGCATCACATAATACTTCATATATTATTAAGGTTGATATAAGAATACTTAATCCTTCCTGCCAATTGCCATCAATTGATAAAGTCGTTTAAGTTCTCTTTTTTAGCAAGGGCCACGGTGCACTTTGATTGAGTGGTCTATTACCTTGTGGCAACCTTAAAGATTTTCTTGTGCAAAATTTAGAACTGAAGTTTACTTGTCGTCGTGTTATTGCCAATACAGTACCTTCACTGTAGTGTTGCAGAGTCTTTCTTTTTAATCTGCAATATATTTTATATACTGAAACAGTGACAACTCACCCCGAATGTAGCAACAGAAGCGACCAAATACATCTAAAAGCTCCAAATATGTCTTAACCATTTTTTTTTCAATGTTATGCATTTTCATTGGCATTTATCTGATCGCTCTTGGGAATTTGAAAGTCATGTGTGGTCTCCATCTGTTATTGTTTTATTTCAAGTCAATAAGTAATCAGATAGTGTTGGTTATCTTGAAGATTGTACCATGGATAATTCTATATTATGTTTTTCATATATAATTTGGCAAAGAGGTGACTTTCCTAATAGCCATCTTATTAACTTCTGAGGCACAAAAAGACCTTCCGCCTTCTGATTGAGCTGGTTGTTGCATATATGTATGTTGATCGCGCTGATCGTTATGATAGGTCACACGCCTCAAATGGACTTACGGTTCAAAAGATAAGAAATTCCAAAGTTTTAAGGCTTGACTTTGACCTTATTGAGCTTCTTTTGGAGTTCTCTTGGGCTCGTTTGCTCCTAGGCCTGGCCTACACCATATTCCTTGCTAAAATGCCGGTTTCTAATGTAATTTCATGAAATGAAGAATGAAACCTACAAAAGTAGAGAAATGGTGTTTATTCATGATATTTACTAACATTATTAGCCTAAATGATACATTATTAAGTGGCTAAATATGCACTTTTGGGCGATTATCAGTGGTCACAAGGTATACCTCCATTTTCCATTTCATCATAGTAGTGTACATGTTATAACGGGTTATAATGCTTTTTAGTAAGAAATTGATTTGTAAATGAGAATTTTGTAACTACTATGTACTCGCTTTGTAACTTTGATAAGATTCGCATCTGTTTTATGACTTTTATCCAATAATGGGACATTTAACCAAACTTATCTTGTCACCTTGCATACGGTCAACGTATCTAACATAGTTCTTCTTTTATACCAAGAAACATCTTCAGTAAAATAAGAATATCACATGTCACTATCAATGTTACATATTGCAACTTTGTATTGAGACATGTGCTATTAGTGGCTCTATAGCACTACCTAGTTGATACTAATTACCTAGTATATTAAATTCAATCTTCACATTTAGTTTCCAATTTCCATTTTATTTAAGCTTCAAATACTTACAGAATTGAATGTGCAAAATGGAAGGGATTGTTTGTGCTGGAGTTGAGAGGGCTGAAATGTAGATGTTGAATCATCTCTTGTGATGATCAAAGATATTTTGTTTTTGTCTCGATAACACAGTACTGGAGCACTCCAGGGAGAAGCCAAATATTGGATCGTACTTCCTCAATACTAATGGAACACTCCAGGGAGAACAAGGGGGGTTGGCGGCTGTGATAAGAGATAGAGAAGGAGTTGTTGTAGCAGCTGCACAAGGGAAATCAGAATATCAAACAATCGACCTCTTTGAGTTACTGGGAATGGCCAGAGGACTTCAGCTGGCGGTGGAGAGAGGATGCTTAAATGTTAGAGACCAGATGAACTCAAGTACAGTAACTGCTTATATGAGGGATTAGGCCCATTATCCATGGCGAGCCCATTACCTTATGGGTGAAACCCACCGATTGAAAGCCCAACTTGAGAGTTTCACACTCAAACATGTATTTCGTGAAGCCAACAAATTAGCCGATATATTGGCTAGTAAAATCCTGGCAACAAGTTATGTAGTAATCACCCTTATTTCATTCTCTAAAGATGTAAGGAAAATTGTATTCGATGATGCCACAACCAAAAGATATGTAAGAGTATAAGCTATGTAACCCAGCTAGGTTTTTTAATATTAATAAAACAGGGGTAAGGGACATCTCAAAATCCCTGCTTCCCTAAAAAAAAAGAAAAAAGAAAAAAGAAGATAACACAGTAATGCCACCAATCTCCGACTTTTTTTCTTATGCTCTTGTTTTTTATGTTTTATTTATCCAAATATGCATTTACTTTCTACAATGTATGCTAAGTATTGCGTCACATAATACTTCATATAATATTAAGGTTGATATAAGAATACTTAATCCTTCCTTCCAATTGCCATCAATAGATAAAGTCGTTTAAGTTCTCTTGTGTAGCAAGGGCCATGGTGCACTTTGATTGAGTGGTCTATTACCTTGAGGCAACCTTGAAGATTTGCTTGTTCAAAATTAAGAACTGAGGTTTACTTGTCGTCGTGTTGATGCTAATACAGTACCTTCACTGTAGTGTTGTAGAGTCTTTCTTTTTAATCTGCAATATATTTTATATACTGAAACAGTGACAACCCACCCCAAATGTAGGAACAGAAGGGACCAAATGCATCCAAAAGCTCCATATGCCTTACCATTTTTTTTCAATGTTATGCATTTTCATTGCCATTTATCTATTCGCTCTTAAGAATTTGAAAGTCATGTGTGGTCTCCATCTGTATTGGTTTATTTCAAGTCATTAAGAAATCAGATAGTGTTGGTTATCTAGAAGGTTGTACCATGGATCATTCTTTCTTATGTTTTTCATATATAATTTGGCAAAGAGGTGGCTTTCCCAATAGCCATCTTATTAACTTTCGAGGCACAAAAAGTCCTTCCGCCTTCTAATTGAGTTGGTTGTTGTATGTTTGTATGTTGATCGCTTTGATCGTTATGATAGGTCACACACCTCAAACGGACTTACGGTTCAAAAGACAAGCAATTCTGAAGTTTTAGGGATTGACTTTGACTTTATTGAGCTTCTTTTGGAGTTCTCTTGGGCTCGTTCGCTCCTAGCCTTACACCATATTCCTTGCTAAAATGCCGGTTTCTAATCTAATTTCATGAAATGAAAGAACCTACAAAAGTAGAGAAATGGTGTTTATTCATGATATTTACTAACATTATTAGCCTAAATGATACATTATTAAGGGGATAAATATGCACTTTTGGGCGAATATCAGTGGTCACAAGCTATACCTCCATTTTCCATTTCATCATAATAGTGTACATGTTACAACGGGTTCTAATATTGTTTAGTTAGAGATTGATTTGTAAATGAGAATTTTGTAACCACTACCTACTTGCTTTGTAACTTTGATAAGATTAGCATATGTTTTATGACTTTTATCCAATAATGGGACTTTTAACCAAACTTATCTTGTCACCTTGCATACGGTCAACGTATTTAACATAGTTCTTTTTTTATACTAAGAAACATCTTCAGTAAAATAAGAATATCACATTTCACTATCAATGTTACTTATTGCAACTTTGTATTGAGACATGTGCTAGCAGTGGCTATATTGCACTACCTAGTTGATACTAATTACCTAGTATATTAAATTCAATCTTCACTTTTAGTTTTCAAATTCCATTTTATTCAAGCTTCAAATACTTATTGAACTGAATGTGCAGAAAGGAGGGGACAGTTTTTGCTGGAGTTTAGAAGGCTGAAATGTAGATGTTGAATCATTTCTTGTGATGATCAAAGATATATTGTTTTTGTCTCGCTAACACAATAATGGAACACTCCTAGGAGAATCCAAATATGGGATCGTACTACCTCAATACTGATGGAACACTCCAGGGAGAACAAGGGGGTGGGCGGCTTTGATAAGAGACAGAGAAGGGGTTGTTATAGCAGCTGCACAGGGGAAATTAGAATATCAGACGAACGACCTCATTAAGTTACAGGGATTGGCAAGAGGACTTCAGTTGGCGGTGGAGAGAGGATGCCTAAATGTTAGAGCCTAGATGGACTCAACTATAGTGATTGCTTATATGAGGGATCATGCCCATTATCTATGGCGAGCCCATTACCTTATGGGTTAAATCCACCGATTGAAAGCCCAACTTGAGAGTTTCACACTCAAACATGTATTTCATGAAGCCAACAAATTGATAGGGTTATATACTAAAATCATTACTTTTGTATTAACTCTCATTCTTTATATTTTAAATGAGGATCATATGGGCAAATGTTATGCATATTATATATATTATTAGTTATATGCATGTGTCTAATACTTTATGTTGTAGATGATGTGGTGTGAACACACAAAAGATCATATCATCATTACCTTATAAAGTATATGTAATCGTTCATAACCTAGATAGATTTGGACAAACCATTGGTACGGTTGTAGTATAATCTGGTATTAGTCTATCTTGACTATATGATTACACTAGTACACTTTGTGTGTATTGAACAGGACCAAGTGAGGTTGTTTCTCTTTATACTGACTATATAAGAGAACAAACGCCTATGTTATTTTGGATGCTTGTCCTCTTAATCCGGATATAATAACGGGAACTTACGTGCATTGTACATTGCTTTAAATCATCAGTGAGTGAGATTCATTTGTGAGTCAACAAACTCGATGGATTGGGTAATGACATTGTATGTAAGGTGTGCTGTTGATTATAGAAGGAATCCGTGACCCACAGGAAGTTGGGTTGATGATGTCCCCTTGAGGAGCTCAAAAAGATTGTCATGTAAACCCTGTAGGTGGATTTATTCCGACATGACAATGAGGTTGAGTGGTACTACTCAAGGACATAAAAAGTTGATTAATGTAGTTGTCAGTAACTTGACTTAATCAACGAACATTCGATATCTTAAACACGGGGAGATCAACGAGCATATAATATGGAGCCCATAAACGGTGACACGTAATTTGGGATTAGGGCGGTAGTGTAACAATGGCTTTTAGTGGAATAAGTCATTTGTTAACGGACTTGGGCCGTGTGTTCTGGGCGAACATGGGAAGCCCAAGCCCGTCAGGAGGCCCAACCCTAATTTCTCCTCATGGTCCATGTTGTAGCCTATAAATAGAATCCTTCTCTCCTAGCCAAAATTCACTATTCATATGTATTAGAAAAAAGGCAAGGAAAGATAGATCCAAAATTGGATCTAGCTTTGTGAGAAAGAAGAAGATTGGTAGATTGTTGCCCACACAACGTCCAATCTATTCTAAAGGAATACAACAAAAGATCAAGGGGTTGATTGTTGATTCGGATTCATAAAGCTTGGATTCTCAGAGATTACATCTTAGCCGATTTTAAAAGGTATGTTCTCTAATCCAAAACCGTGAGAACCATTAATTCCACTGCGCTTGGTTTTCACGGTTTGTAGAAATATTCATTCTGAAATAACGGTTCCTACACAAATTAGCGAATATATTGGCTAATAATATCCTAAAAGCAAGTTATGTTGTAATAACCCCTAGTTCATTTTCTGAAGATGTAAGGAAAATTGTATTCGATGATGCCACGGCCAAAAGATATGTAAGAGTATATGCTATGTAACCAAGCTAGGTTTTTTAATATTAATCAAACAGGGGTAAGGGACCTCCCAAAAACCCTGCTTGCCTTTCAAAAAAAAAAAAACAAAAAAATAATAAAAAAAGAAGAAGATAACACAATAATGCCACCAATCTCCGACTCTTTTTCTTGTGCTCTTGTTTTTTATGTTCTGTTTATCCAAATATGCATTTACTTTCTACCATGTATTCTAAGTATTGCATCACATAATACTTCATATATTATTAAGGTTGATATAAGAATACTTAATCCTTCCTACCACTTGCCATCAATAGATAAAGTCGTTTAAGTTCTCTCTTGTACCCAGGGCCATGGTTCACATTGATTGAGGTGGTCTATTACCTTGTGGCAACCTTGATGATTTGCTTGTGCAAAATTTAGAACTGAAGTTTACTTGTCGTCGTGTTACTGCCAATACAGTACCTTCACTGTAGTGTTGTAGAGTCTTTCTTTTTAATCTGCAATATATTTTATATACTAAAACAGTGACAACCTACCCCAAATGTAGCAATAGATGTGACCAAATGCATCCAAAAGCTCCATATGCCTTAACCGTTAGTTTTCATTGTTATGCATTTTCATTGGCATTTATCTGGTCGCTCTTGGGAATTTGAAAGTCATGTGTGATCTCCATCTGTTATTATTTTATTTCAAGTCATTAAGAAATCAGATAGTGTTGGTTATCTAGAAGGTTGTACCATGGATCATTCAATTTTATGTTATTCATATATAATTTGGCAAAGAGGTGGCTTTTCCAATAGCCATCTTATTAACTTCCTCAAAAAGACCTTCCGCCTTCTGATTGAGTTGGTTGTTGTATTGTGTATGTATGTTGATCTCATTTGTAGAAACACCCCCCCTCAAAGACTGTTCCCATGGCATGTTCTGTGACAATTTGTGAATGCCTTACACCTCATACTAGACCAAGGAGTTGTTGTTATTGTCTAGCTATTGAACACGTAACTTCTCACTAAAGATAGGGAGGAGGCAAGGAATCCCTTAAGGGGAATTAATATAATTAGGATGGGTTTCATGAAGACATGAAAAGTTTTGGAATTGAATCCAGGTTTAACTTCTATTTTAATTGTAGCAAGAATCTCATGTTTTTATGTATTGAAACTACACAACTAGAACCTATTTATACCTAATATGCTATGTTACATGGACACGCTATATTTAAAAAAATATATGTGTCAGATATGTATCCACGTGTCCATGTTGGACACACAACCCATCTTGTATACCTCATTTTTTTTCCCGTGTCAAACACTTTGTATCCGTGTCGAATGCGGACACACGTATCCGTGTCAATGTAACTTAGCTAATATGTTGTTTAAGATATCCTCTTTCTTTTGCCAAATTATTTTTTTGTGTTGTTCTTCTTGGGGTTTGGTCTTGTGCTTGGTTCTTTTTCAGAAACTACAATGCAAGTACTCATGGTTGAGTACAATAGTTACATTATGCCGAGGCTTTAGATATGATTCCGAAATTTCCTTACATTTACAGAATGATTGTTCAAGGGTAGGTAAGTGGTTACTTTGATCTAATCTTTTACAGGCTATAAAACAAAAGCCAAGCTTGGTTTTCTTTTAGGTTTCTGCGGTCGACAAGTCTTTAGACAGGTTTCATTTTCCTAAAGACAAATGTGAGGTTCTTGGGTTCGTCTTATATTCATGTCAAGGATGAAAAGCTTTTGGTAAGCCTTAAATATCTTTTCACTATTGCTTTTACCCAAGTTGCATTGCTTATTGAAAGGTTGTTGCATTAATAGGCTTATATTAAAATAGCTTTGTTGCAATTTTTTTTTATTTCTTTCTTAATTGCTTTTTGAGGCCAAAAACTATCTTCTCTACTACACGTTGTTGTTTTGTTGCAATTGTGGAGCCCCTCATTTTTTACTTGAACAAATCATTCTCTACTTGAAGATAATGCGGAGGAATTAATGTTGAAAGACTAGACTATGTTTGTTATGTTTGTCTATAACTGTATTGTATAAATGAATCAAGAACGTAGGAAAACTCCTTGAGATATAGTTTTTGTTTCTATGTAAGTTGCGATTTCGATTGAAAGCATTGTTTCTATGTAAATTGAGATTTGGATTGGTGGTTTTGTTTATATAAAGTTTAATTGGTTGGCTTTTCTTGTTATTCATTTTTTGCTTGAGTTGTTGTGGAGTGTGATATGTTTGTAAGATGGAATAGTCAGATGTGGTAGCTAGAGCTAGGTGTAGTGGTTGTATCCTTCAAAAAATGACACTTCTCATAAATAAACAACATCCTTATAGGTTAATAAATCTTCTTTAAGAAACATGTAAACGTCATCACCGTGAATGGTGGATATACTCACTGATGATAGTTTTCCAAATTTCTTGTTAAAAAATTATGAGATTCTCTTTTTGTAGTTCATTATAAACATTCAACAACTCAATGCCAATTTAACAGAAAACACAACCTCAACTTAATTAGCATATAAGACATTCAATAATAATGTGGTTTTTACATGACCATTATCACCAATGACAATTGAAAACAAGCATCACTATTATGAGTTTAACTAATGAACATCTACTAGATAGTTCTAGGTCTCAAAATAACCCCCTCCCCACCACACACACACACACACACACATAATTTGAAGCATTTATATATGGATAGGCCCAAGATCTTTCCATACTTCACAGGCCAATGTTTTTCCAGTATCTTGTGAGGTAAACTATGGTAAAACAATGTCATGCAGATGAGTCACAACCCCACAGTTCAATGGTTGCTCAACATCATCAAACTTATATGCAAAACACATTATACCCATTGTCACCAAGTACGGTAAGGGTTTAAAACAACGTACTTGAAAAAAACTTAGTTCGTGTTTTAAACGAAACGTCTCGGAAAAAAATGGAAAAAAAAGCATAAAAAAACATTGGGCATAAAACACGGGTTTAAAACGTATCATACGTAAAATAAACGGTAAAAACCAATGATAAAGAATACGATAGATAAAGAGTTTGATTTTTTATAGGAGTGGAAAAAAGAATAGGCACAGAAAATAAAAATAATAATAATACAAATGAAAGAAAATTCAAATACATGAAAGTATTAAATTATCAATTAGTTATCCAAATACTAGAAGTTTTAGATTCAATACCAAAACACGACCCTAAATAAGATACTACTAATTACCAACCATAATTGCATAGTCAAGTATTACAAATAAGTGAATAACTTCAAAATTTCCAAGTATTAATAGTCCAAAGCAAAATAGAACTGTCTCAATAAGTCAATCTAACACCCACTTTTTAAAAAGGTAAACTCCAAAACCCATTTTTCTTTCACATTTTCTTTTAGATTAGAACAAAAAAAAAAGGTTTTAATAAAGTTTTAAACAGGAGATTTTCAAAATCTCGGGTTTTAAATGTTTTTTTTAAGTTTAAAACGTGATATTTTGAAAACCCCGGGTTTTAAACTAGAACAAGACGCCTTGCCAATTTAACGGGCTTTAAACGCGTTTTTTTGAAAAAAACGCTGAATTTGGTGAAAATAATTATACCACACGTACTAAAAGAAACTACACCAATAATATGCTCTACTATGACAATAACCACTACTCAGAAGAAGGCTTCTTGTGTAATTTAAAAAGTGACACAACAAGTGTAATGTGTCAAGCTTTTCACATGTAGAAAATCGACACAAGAAGTAGTGACACAACATGTTTTCTAAAACCAACACAATAGATATAGCACTTGTAAACTTCAGACGATAAAAAGAAAGAAGCGACATAATCTCCTTTATTTTGTGTCGTCCAACTTAAAAGCAACACAACAACAAATTCTCTTGTGTCACACATCTCAAAACTGACACAAGAACCCTTCTCTAAACAAAATCGATACAAGAGACTTTGTTGTGTCACTTTTAGAACCCCATTTGTAAGATCCAACGGCCAATGTTTCTTCATGTGAAAAAAAAACTTCATTTCGTAGCCGTTGGATCTTGCAACTGGAGGGAGGGGGGAGGGGGGTATCACTAATATTTTTGAAAAGGGGGGTATCTCTAACTAACCCTTTTTTTTTAGTAGTGAACATATGTTACTCAAGTCTGTGATGGATCATATTAAGCATAGTCACATTATGTTTATGTTATCGATATGAAAGGAAATCCACAAATGATTATGATGAATCTTAAGGAATAGAAGAATTATATGAAAAAGCTTTCTCCAAGATAATACTATTATCAATTTGTTTTTATCATTCAACATTCTAACTTTCATAGTAAGACAATCCACACACTTGTACATCTCCTTGACTATTTATATATAGTCAAGGAGAATGATGCCTAATAAGACAATCCACAAGTGTTTCATCTCCTTGTCTAAAATAGTCATAAGAGGATATTCTCTAATAAGACAATCCACAACTTTACATCTCCTTAACTAAAATAGGTTTAGGAGGATATTAATTGCCACATATATTGTTTCCTCTCATAGACAATGATGCTCATTACAAAAGAATTATATGACATGGTTAAGCTTAATGCCAAAGGTAAATAGTGCATTCATACCAAACATAGTTAATATCATACCATATATTTAGAAAAAGTAAACTTTAACTGTACTCCTCACAATTAAGGTATAGAAGATTAAACAAATCCAACCACTGAAAAAGAAAACAGCAGAGGACTCCGCCTCCTCTTCTGACATGAGTTCAAATAAGATAGAAAATCATATCAACAAGACCTCAAGTGCAACCACAAGATCTAATGGCTCAACCCATTAATGTATTTAACTAGTAAAGATTTACCACTAAACTATCACCAAGTTCAACATAAATCCAAGATGATTAATTTCCAAAGCTAGTATGATATACAACTTTATCATATGCTATATTGGATATAAGATATAAGCTACAAGTTACTTCATTTAACAAGTATTCAATTCTCACGATATTATAATTATAATCATCGTCTAACAACACGTACACTCAATATACAAGGTAAGTAAATTATGCATTGAATACATTATATAATTACTAACAAAGATTTAACTATGATTGATATTAACTATCTTAAAGTCCCTCTTAGACCATCTACATACATCTTAATGTATAAAAAAAAATAATAATAATATCAAACTACATCTAGTCAAACCAATTAACATCATTAATGATAAATACATCTCAAGTATAGCTTTTGACTTGGTTATTAAAAATAAAAATTTTATGCTTAGGAATTTCCTTCCTAAGAATAAAGTTATCATGCAACTCTAGGTAAGAATATCATCGTATAATCAAACCAAAAGAATTGCAAAAGATTGAAAAAATGAATTCCCACATTTTCCTCCATCTAGAAAATCAGTCCAAAAGAACTGTAAAATTGAACTAGCTCAAGATGAACTAGATGTGGAGCCATATACCATTGTAAAGCTCTTTGAATAAACTATCTAAAACAAAATGCGGATTACAAAATTGAGCTCTGAGATGAAAGCTATTGTTGTTTCCATAATGAGTGACGGAGCAGTCCAAAAGACAAAGTTTGTCATTTTTCTTGTTTGAAATCTCATATTTGACTCCCACGAACATAGGAGAAAGATCTACAGCCATCTAGGGTTTGATAAACCATAAAGGATTTGTAAAGGTTCAATCTTGAAATAGTTTTCCTAGTAAAAATGAAATTATTAGCAAAATTTCTAAACCCAAACTTAATAAAACAAACAATAACTCAAAGTAAAGAACTTATATTTTGATTGCCGTCTGAAAACACTATCTTTTGTTCTACGAATATGTCTTCTTAAGATTGTTGTACAAGGGGTTAAACAATCGAATAGAGCTAAAGGACAGAGGAAGAACGGACTGTTATGGCGTGTGAATTACTCACTGTCCTTATTAAGAAGATATTTTGCACCCTCAGATGGTGTAAAAGGTATCACAAACGTCTCTACTCACAAGATTCAATGATAGAAGTAGACCTAAAGTACACTCCAATAGGCTACTCTCTAGAACAACCAACACAACTCTCTCTAGCGGCTGGAACAAGAAGAGAAAAAAGCATGTTTTTGGGTTTCTAAATCATTAACTTTGGTTGAAGACTACAAACCTTATTTATATAAAGGTTCAATGTCACTCACCAAGAGCTAACTAACCAATGTAGGACTAAAACAATAATATAGAGTGCAAAACTAGTTTCCAAGAGTTTTCCAACCAATGTGGGATTATCACACAAAATATAAGAAGAGAAATAACACACTTGTTCATCTTCTCAACCAAGCTCATATAAGTAATTTGAAATACTAAAAGGAGTATTCCAACATTGATTTGCACAGGCCCATTCAATCTCAGAGCTGGCCTTGATCATAATCGAAAACTCGGAATTCAGCATTAATTCGGCAAAGATGAAATCGTTAATTTGTACAAATTTGTTAAAAAAATTGGAAAAAATTGGGAAAGCCATAAATAATTAAAACATAAAATAATATGCAGTGAGTGATTGTGCATCATGTCATGGTTACTTTGAGCATATATCAAATTCAAGATTTGCAAATATATATGTAAAGCTTTGTTATTCCTTATAGTATCCTCCAAATATATGTGTAAAGTCTTGTTATTCCTTATGTTTCTACTATTGTTTACTCCATAAAATGTATATCCTACATTCTGTAATAATGCATGCAAAATGACGCTAATAAATGTCTACGAATGTTTGAGAGTTTAAGTTGGCCCTAATGTTGGAATTACTATACTGACTCTAGGATTTATGTGAGCCCTAAATGACCAAAGGAAGCACCTGTTTAGGAAAAATAGTTATCAATCAAGAAATAAGTACTGAGATATTTAAGTTTTGTGTTGGTAATTTATGTATCACTCTTTTTTTATTAACAAAATTGAATAATTATGTGTCAATCGCTCAATAAGGTGGTTATTCTATTCTTCAACTTTTTCTTTCATGAATAATTGTTTTTGGCAATGTCTAACCTGGTCTTTAATTTCTTCCTTCAAGAGCAAAATGCATTTTTATAGCCAAACTTATCATGAAGTGTTTGAATAGAAAAAGATGTCATCATATATGTAAGGGATTTTCTAAGTATCCTACGATCCTCCTCTGTGCCGTGTGATGAAGAACTTTGGGATTAATGACGAAAAAGGGACGAGATGATTGAATGATCAGGGTTGAACAACTTTGTGGCTACGTACGTATCTTCCTATCTGTTTAGAAGAGTCAAACCCTATTGCATGTCGTAGTTCCTAAGAGCGAATTCCTATTGTTTATATAGGAGGAGCCTTAGGAGTCCTAGGGTTAGGGTTAACCTCACCGCTTGTGAGTTTCCTTCCCTATTTGGACTCTGCTTTCCTATTAGGAATCCTCTCTTCTTGGAAGTCCAAATCTAGACCATATCTTATCAAAGGTAAGTTTCCTATAAGGTCATAATAACTCATCATGTATGGGAAGATTAGGCCCAAAAGGTAACTCTTAGAGATATGTCATTTTGATTCCTTCCTTATCATCAAGGACTATCTTCCTTAGTTTCCTTTTCTTCATGAATTGTCTATATCAATTCCTAACGACTTGGAAAATTGTTATGTCCAGAGGCGGTTTGTCACGTGACTAGCACATGTTTATGAAAAACTCATGATAAACACGAGATTATTTATTCCCAAAACTAATCCGATAGTTCTCATCTTATTCTGGGTATTTATAGTTCTAGGTCATTTCCCGTCCACGTGTCATTTAGTTATTGACGGGAAATCCCCCTTACAGATGCCCCCTCTTGTGCAATCTAGCACGTGGGCATCCAAAGCGATACTGCTTTTGGTGCGAGAATCTTTTTCATAAACAATTGTCGCAACTACTTATGGGCTTAGCTAATTAAGGCTCTAAAAAGACAGCTCGAGTAGATACGCCGGTTCCCGAAAAAGGTAATAATAGCAGTCCCATCCCGAAAAGTCGTAACGATTGGGACAATTGCAACCGTTCATCCCATCCATATATAGCCTTCTTTATACACTGAACCTTTCTTTCTCCCGCTAGAGTTTAAACCGAAAAAAATTCAAACCCTTTCTCTTTACTGATCATGAATCCAAATTGGTCACTTATAAACTTCGGGGATCTCTCTTCCTTGGAACTGATCAGATAGAAATTTTACATCCCCGCTAACATTAGGCTTGAGTAGGGGAGATTATCTGATGAGTTGGCCTATAAGGAGGTTACGCTCATTACAATCGGCCAACTTAGGGTTGGTCTAACCCTTCCTCTCCACCCACTGTTGAGGGAGTGTCTGATTCACTTCAATCTTGCCCTCGGTCAAGCAGCGCCTATGTTCTACAGAACTATCATGTATTCTACAATACTGGCAAAGAAACATGGATTCGTTTTGAATCGATGGGTGTTTGGGTATTTTTATGAGGTCCACCACATTCGGGACCAAACTTACTATTACCTCATAACCAGAGACAAGAATGCTCCGATCGTCTTCTTCAAGGGGAAACACAGCGACGATTGGGCTGATCACAACATTCGAATGTTGGGTGATGATTGGGATGTTCGTCCTCAAAATGCTGATGGCAAGTCAGTGGGTATTCCTGTTCCCAAAAAGCATACTCATGCCTCGATCAGTAAGTATATTTTCTCATGAATTTTACAAATCATCCATAAGTGCTTCCGACTGAGTTATTTTCTTATTATTCCTTAGATGACTCTTCCCCCTGGAATCAACTAACTACAACTGATGGTGTTACTGTAGATTTTATTAACAATATTCTCATGGATCATAGGATGCCTTGGGTGGTAGTTCCTGATCCCACCCATCTCCTTGATTATTTCAACATGTCTACCGAGGAACTGCTAGCACTTGCCCCTGACTTTTCTCCTTCCGGGATTAATACTGTGAGCTCTGGGCACACAGTACTCCCTCTTCTTGTGGATCAGGATGCTGGTCTTCTTCCTCCTCTAATTTCGGATGAATCTAGAAGAAAGGGAACTAGCAAAGAGAAGAGTTCTATCGCGACTTCTAGTGATGCTGCCATATCGACTACAGTTTAGGAGCCTGATGCCAGTGATGACTGTGTGATCACTGGCGGGAGGGGCCCTGAACTGCCTCACAAACTTCGAGCTGCTAGTAACTTTAAGAGAGTAGCACGCACGTCTAACCGTTCAAAGTCGAAGAGAATTAATTCTACTTTTTCCCCTGATGCCACCCCTTTAATTAAGAGAACAAAATTTTGCCCTTTATTTGTAGATGAAGAAACATCTTTTAATGTTCCTACCTACGTTCATGTGGCGATTTCCAGTTTCAGTAAGTCTTCCGAAAAAAAGGCTGCACCCTTACCAGTTATAGACCCTCCCATGGGTACTGAATAGGCTAGTGATCATGTACCATCAACTATTAATTTTTCCCTCCCCGGTGTCCAAAAGGGGAAAGGTGTCGTTGAAATGACCACTATAACTATTGCTCTCCCTCCTTCGCGATCTGAGGATAGACATAGGAGAGGAGGAGAGATGATATACCCTTTTCACTGCAATCCCCAGATTCTCCTGAAAGGGAGATGGTCGTGGAGATGAGGCATTGGGGCCGATCTGATGAGCTTCCTGTTACCAATAAACACTCAGTTAATGATGTTGACATCATGCTTGGAGTTTTGGAAGCTGCGCGACTTCCCATTGATAAAGCTGAAGCCAATATGGCTGGTAGTCTGGATTTGTCATACCACAGATCTGCCATTTATCTTGCCAAGGTAGGACTTCTTTCTCTGTATAAGGTCCTGTTCATCTCATTATGTTGCTTATACGTTTTATATCCTCTTTCAATTAGTGAATAATTTATTGGCCATGAAAGAACCAATCTTTGTGAGCTCAGCTAATACAGCCGCTGATGACATGACTACTAGTGAGCTGGTTTGGGCGAAGGAAGCTGCTGAGAAACAAGTTGAGGAACTGCAGATCCAAGTCGACCAGCTTTTGGCCAAAGAGAAGAAGTCAGATGCTGGTTTCAAGAACATGAGGGAGATGGTTGCCAACCTCTGAAACTCTCTGGATAAGGCCCAAAAGGAGCTGCTGATGCTGCCTCTTGGAAAGTGAAGTTCTTGGAGTTGCGCTCCCAATTCACCACGCTTCAAGCAAAGAATGACCAAGTCCAAGGCGAGCTTGATTATAGGAATGTTGAGATGATGACACTTGGTCAGGCCATTGCTCAAGCTAATGAAACTATCGCAGGTTACGAGAGGGATCTCAAAGAGAAGCGTCTACATTCTATAAAGAGGACTGACAATATCTTGGCAGACACCTCTGAGTTCTATTCTAAGGTGGTGCAAGAGGTGAAGAGGAGGTCTGATGACAATGCTATTCGTTTTCCTTTAAGAGTTCTTGATGTTTCTGAAGACTACTTTAATGTGGCCAAGCAAGTTAAGTTTGAGGAGGCTGCTGAGGCTACCGGATACATTCGTCAGGTGGATGATCAGGGGCGAGTTACTAACCCTTTCATCTTATTTCCTGACATATTTACCAGTATTTTAGCAATTTAGAATGAGCTCATGCCCGATGCTACTTCATCTTCTGAGGAGGAAACCGACGATGATATGCCTACCATCCAGCTTCATGTTTTGTCTGTGCATATTTCAGGTGAATGTTTTGTTCAGCCCTCAATCGTCTCAGCCACTCTGACCATACAATAAGTTCCTGAGAGTGGCCTAGGAGCTCTTGATGTTGATGCTGATGCAGCTGCAAGTAGTGATGTTGAACCAAAATTTGATTCTACCCCTACTTAACAAGCTAAGTAAAGACTTGGCTATTTAGTTCATGATTAGAAAACAATTATTCTGAAACAATATTTCAATGGGTCTGTAATATTGAAGCCATGTTACTCACATACTATTTACTTATTGAGCTCTGTAGCTCTTCTAATTTACGCATGCATTTGAACAATCTATGTTATATATAGCATAACATGACATGAACTACTATGAATATTCTACCCCTAAACTTTCTCAGAGATTTGTGGGACATAGATTATATCATACTCTAACAATTGCACAGACCACTTAGCTAACCTTCCTGACTTATTCGGTCTTTCCAGAACTGATCGTAGCTAGTATTCTGAGATCACTCTAATAGTATGAGATTGGAATTATAGTCGTAGTTTCTCTGCTACAAAAATGAGAGCTAACGCAACTCTTTCGAGTTTAGGATACCTTGTTTCTGCTGGTAGAAGTGTTCAACTCAAGAAATAGATAGGTTTTTCAACCTTATTTTCGTCCACTCGTATCAATACATAACTGATACCGTGGTAAGATGAAGAGAGATAAATACCCATAACTTCTCCATCTGCTGGTTTGGAAAGGATTGGTGGTCTCCAAGTACGTCTTGAGTTGATCGAATGCTTTTTGGCAGTCTTCCGTCTAAGCAAACGTTGTGTTCTTTTGCAATAATTGGAATAGAGGCCTGCACTTATCTAAACTCTTAGAAATGAACCTGTTCAAAGCTACTAGCTTGCCTGTGATTTTTTGGACCTCTTTCATGTTTTTAGGTGAAAACATTTCTATAAGCACCCGGATCTTATCTGGGTTTGCTTGTATTCCTCGCTTAGTAACCAGATAACCTAAAAACTTCCCTAATGAGACAGCAAAAGCACATTTGCTCGGTTGAGTTTCATACGATACTCTCACAAAATATCAAATGCTCGTTTCAGTTGGGAGAGGTGGTCTCCACGTCTTAGACTCTTGATCAAGAGATCGTCTACATGCACCTCCATAATAACGCCTATTAGTCCCTCGAACATCTTGTTTACTAAATGTTGGTATGTGGTGCCCGCATTTTTCAGTCCGAATGGCATGACCTGGTAACATAACAGGCCATCATCGTTTGTGAAACTAGCATGTTTGTGGTCTTTTTCATGCAATGGGATTTGGTTGTAGCCGGATGACCCATCTGTGAAAGATAACAATTCATGTCCAGCCGTTGCATCCACCAATTTGTCAATTCGTGGCAGAGGATAACTGTCCTTTGGACACGCACGGTTCAGGTCTGTAAAGTCGATACAGATTGTCCATGACCCATTCTTCTTCCGTACTGGGACAATGTTAGAAATCTAGGTTGGGAAGTTGATTTCCCTGATAAAATTAGCTGCTTTCAGGTTTTGGACTTCGGCTTTCACTGCTTTGGATCTGTCAGCACCTATTTTCTTTGGCTTCTGCTTGATTACTACTGCGTCACTATGGACATTCAGCCGGTGGAATGCCCCTAGCATTTCATCAATTAACCAAGCAAATACGTCCTTGTGTTCTTGGAGGAAGTGTATTAGAGCCTGGCACTTTTCAGAACTCAACAAGGTGCCGATGAAAGTGGTTTTAGGTGTGCTTCCTCCCACGATCTCCACTTCCTCTAAGGGCTCTAGTGAGGGGGATCGTCCCTCTCTCTTAGGACTAGGTTCGGGGGAGGAGGATCCAACTATAATTGCTATTTGGCAGGTGACTCCACATCCATTGGTTTGAAAGGGAGTGGGGAATGTTTTGTCGCCAGAGCATATCATGTTTTGGCAGCCACCTGATCTCCTTTGATTGTCTCGATTCTTCTATTATGTAGGAATTTTAGACATTGGTGATATATAGGTGCTGGGAACAGCGCGGAGTTTATGCAGCCAGGTCCTACCCAGGATCATGTGATAAGGTATGTTAGCTTTGACCACAACAAAATTAATGATGAGGGTTACCGGACCAGTGGCTATGGGTAGCTGGACATATCCAAATGTTAGGGCTTTGTCCCCGTTGAATCCATACAGGTTGGAGTAAGTGACGGCCATCTCTGAGTCAGGAATTTGCAGTTTCTTGAATGCGTCATAGTATAACACATCTTCCGAACTTCCTAAATCGGCCAATATACGATGCAGATTGTAATCACCAAAAGGAAGTGTAAGAACCAATACGTCCTCATGTGGTCTGTATATGTCGAGACAGTCGACTTTAGTAAACATAATGGGTGGATCTTTGTGGGACAATGTGTTGACCTGATGACAATTCACTATTAATGATTCACATTTGCTTTGCACGTATTTGGTTTCTCGCACCTTTCTCTGTGACTTGTCCACTCCTCTTGCTTGCCTTTCCTGAGATCATCTTGATCTGAACGCGGCCATTGAGTGGTCCAGTTTCTTGGGGGATCCCAACTGGATGTGCTGACCTCTTCAGGTTGCACCGCATTCGCCTGCTCATATGCTATGAACTGTTTCAAGTACCCCCTCTCAATTAGATCCTGGAGTTCATTTTTCAGGGTCCTATAGGACCTGGTGCTGTGGCCCTTTCTCTTGTGGAACTTGCAGTAAGTTCGTTGATCTCTGGTACCCCAGGAACCTGGCTTGAGTGGAGCTGGCCATTTGAGGTATCTTTGGTTCTTGATTGAGTCTAAGATCTTGTCCGACATTTTGTTCAGGGGAGCAAAGTTCATGTCAATCAATGGAAAAGTTTCTTCAACTCCTTCCACCCGTGGTTTCTTCTGTGGTTTTCCATCTCTATTGCTGGCTAAATTCTGGTACTGCCCTCTTGGCATTCGCCCTTTTGTTGGGGAATCTGATCTCTGGCGACCATGATGGGGGGTCTCTCTTATGCTTTGGAGGCAAGGAGTTCCCCTGCCCTTCTCATGGGAATGAGGGGGTTATCCGATTAGTCTTCTTTGCTTCCTGATGCCTATTCAGGACATCCTCCTACCACCCTGCATGAGTTTCGACCTTGTCTAGGAGTTCTTTTGGAGAGGGATCCGAATAAGGCGTTGTTTTCATCCAACCTTTGTTTGAAAGCTATGATAGCATTCAGTTCAGCACAAGACTCTATCTGTATCAAAATTTCCATAAAGTGTTGCATATAGGATCTCAATGCTTCGCCGTCCTTTTTCTTAATGTTGAAAAATGCATCGATCCGTTTCGGTTAGTGCTTGTTGCATGAGTATCTGTCGATGAACATTCTAAACAGCTCTTTTGAGGACTTGATTTGCCGCTCTGGTAACCTGTTGTACCACTGGAGTGCGGATCCAGATAGGGAAGCTTTGAACCCTTGACAAATGATGTGGTCATGCCTTTCGTCCTGTCCCTTGACAAACAATTTTGAATCTTGAATTTTAGAGCTTTTTGATATATCCGAATTATTTGAGTGGGGGCAACAAGAGAATTTGAGTGGGGCAAAACTCAAAGTAAGAGAAAGAATGCTTACGCAAGCTAAGTGAACGCAAAAATAAGATTGGTATCCTTACTTTCTCTCTCTCCAGCACATGGCTAACTCCGGGTCACTATAAGGTGTAGCCAGTTCCGGAAGCAAATCAAGTCCGGGTCCTTGTGATGTATGTGTTGTTGACTTGTCCAAGTCCGGAAGGCATGGCAGGTCTGGGTTTCACCAAGTTCTTAATGTCCAAGTCCGGATCATTGTAATACTTGGGATGTCCGGACTTGACAAATTTTGATTCCTTGTGCTAGCTCCTCATATACTAGGTTCGGCCTAATATACAAGGCTCGGGGCATGGTGATGAAAGGTCCGGCTTTCACGAAGTTTAGTCCCGGAATGTAATCCTAAGATCGGATCTTTGTGAAACATGGGCCGGATTGATCTGACCAAGTCCGAGTCATCGCAATATATTGCATGTCCGGATTTCACCAAGTTCCTCATGTCCAAGTCCGGATCATCACAAGGCATGGCAGGACTGGTTTTCAGCAAGTTCGGCTTAATATACAAGGTTCGGGGCATGGTCACGACAGGTCCGAATTTACAATTCCTTGCACTAAAGTAATGCGAAATTTTGCCAATACATTGCACAGAGAAAATCGAGGCATAAGACGTCATGTATATTTTTACCCGGCCTTTTTTTCTTAAGGGTTTGATTCACAACCCATGAATAAAAAAGGGGGGCATCTGTGTGTACATATTTTAGCAAATAAATATGTGACTCGTGACAACATCTTCTTAACGCTCGGGTATGGTCTTAGTGTGGGTAGGAAGTACCAGAACACATTTTAAGTCCAGGTCTTAACTAACTCACCTCTTAGGTTCGGGAGTGAAATAAGAAGAGGAGGTTCGGAATTGGTTGGAGTAGGCTCGGAGAACTGAAGGTTCGGAACTGGTTGGCCAGAATAGTAGGCTCGGAGAACCAATTCCTGACTATGAACTCCAAATCCGGAACTCAACTACTAGGTTCGGAGCAGGTTCGTGGGCTTTGGAACTAGTTGGAGTAGTAGGTTCGTATAACCAACTCCTAACTATGAACTCCAAATCCGGAACTTAACTACTAGGTTCGGAGCAGGTTCGTAGGCTTTGGAACTAGTTGGAGTAGCAGATTCGTATAACCAACTCCTAACTATGAACTCCAAATCCGGAACTCAACTACTAGGTTCGGAGCAGGTTCGTAGGCTTTGGAACTAGTTGGAGTAATAGGTTCGTATAACCAACTCCTAACTATGAACTCTAAATCCGAAGCTCAACTACTAGGCTCGGAGATCTAACTACTACTCTGAACCTAAACATGTTTTTCTATTGTTTAAGTCAATAAAGGAGACCTATTTGACTTGGGAAACATGGGGCTTCTAGAAAAGTCAAGATGAGACTTAACAAGAGACGGTCTCCTAGTTAAACACTAATTGGGAAACCTCATCTATTCATCAAGATGATACTTAACAAGAGACGGTTTCCTAGTTAAACACTAATTGGGAAACTTCATCTATTCTTATAAATATAATAGTTGAACTACGCTTTGAGTTTGATTCCTATTGACAGGATACGTAGGCAGCCATTAAAGAACGTGGTTCAACTCATCATCTTCTACATCTCTTCTTCTTCTTGATCCAATACTTCTCATTGTTCTTTGATCATCAACAAAATATTTGTGTTTCTAGATTAGAAAAAATCATCACACATCAGGTATCTCGCATTCCTCTTCTCTGACAGCAATGCTGCGAGTGGTAGCGCCACCTTTTGTCTTCTTAGTTCCTGCCATCACAACGTTAAGAGCGTTTAAACTAAATCAGTCGACCGAATGAATGTTACCTGCTACCGTTCCAGGCAGATGACACCGAAAGATGTAGGGGATTTTCTGAGTATCCTAGGATCCTCCTCTGCGGCGTGTGACGAAGAACTTTGGGATTAATGATGGAAAAGGGACGAGATGATTGAATGATCAGGGTTGAACCGCCTTGCAGCTGCCTACGTATATTCCTATGTGTTTAGAAGAATCAAACCCTATTGCACGTAGTTCCTAAGAGCGGATTCCTATTGTTTATATAGGAGGAGCCTTATGAGTCCTAGGGCTAGGGTTAACCTCACCGCTTATGAGTTTCCTTCCCTCTTTAGACTCTGCTTTCCTATTAGGAATCTTCTATTCTTGGAAGTCTGAATCTGGATCATATCTTATCAGAGGTAAGTTAACCCATCATGTATGGGAAGATTAGGCCCAAAAGGTAACTCTTAGAGATATGCCATTTTCATTCCTTCCTTATCATCAAGGACCGTCCTCCTCAGTTTTTTTTTGTTCAGGAACTGTCTATATCAGTTCCTAATGACGTGGAAAACTGTTATGTCCAGAGGCGGTTCATCACGTGACTAGCACATGTTTATGAAAAACTCGTGATAAACATGAGATTACTTATTCCCAGAACTAATCCGATGGTTCTCGTCTCATTCTGGGTATCTATAGTTCCAGGTTATTTCCTGTCCACGTGTCATTTAGTTATTGACGGGAAATCCCCCTTACAATATCCATATATATATATATGAAAGTATTGTTGTACATTGCGTTATTTATTATAAATAGCAGGGCAGTCACATCCTACCAAAAATTCATGCCAGTAGAGATTGATTTCTGGTAAATGAATTTGTTGAGGAAATTCAGAAAATAGTTGGTTTCAAGAATGCAATAGGTTTTTAAGAGTACAATTTAAGCAGGTAGTTTTTTAACATCAGTTATTCTTCTTGGTTCCGGTTCAGGACTTTGAAATACTAAACTGCTGATATTACATAGAACAAGCAAAACCATGGAGCTTTGACACAGTACATTGAAAGTTACACTCCAGTAATTTGTCTATGTTTTTTGCCTACTTATCTACTCAATTATTACTGATTTGAGTATTGGACAACGCATGTTCTGCTATAAAATCCTGTAATTTCTCTATGTTTTTTGGCTACACATCTACCTGATCAAATACTGCTTTGAGTGTTCAACAAGAAATGTATGTTATTATACATATACTATTGGGTACAGATTTGCATACATTGGAAATTTAAAATTTTATCTGTACATGGAAACTATTCTGAAAAGGATACTTGGGCAAACGAAAGTGCTTTTAAATGCTTCTTTTCCGCCTTAGGAAGTTAGGAGCCAATCTTGAAACAGTAAAAATCTCTCAGATTCAGTCAGTAATTCAGAATTTCCTCTAAATTTATGTATTGACATTTTTTCCACCTGAAAAATTCAGAGGGTTGTTTTCCAAGTTCCTGAAATCTCTTATGTCAACTCAGATGCGAATCAACAAGATTGTTAATACAATCCAAAGACCAAGCGGCCGTATGCTTTATCTTTTAGCGACTAGGATTTCTTTCTGACCATTCACCAACACACAGTTATTCCACTCTTTAGGTTAATTACCTTGGGCAGAAGTCACTGTGAGACATACTGGCAATTGAGAAGCTAGACGTCGCATTGAGCGGGTGCAGTATATCTTCAAAAATATAATTGAGCTCCATGTTTTTTTCATCAACGAAGGGTGGGTTTGTGGGTGCAGGGAGGTTCTCATCCTTCTTTGACAGCATTTCTAAAGCAGTTGACATGGCAGGTCGTAAAGAAGGGAGCTCCTGTGTGCACAAAAGTCCCACATGCACCACCCTCAAAATATCATTCTTAATGGATTTTCTATTGTTGTAGTTCTGTAACATCAAATTTGAATCAAAGATTTCGTCTGTCGTCCCTTCTCGGAAGTGCTTCCATGCCTATAACAACCAGTCCTCTTATATAAATATGAATAACTATACAGGGTATTGCAATTTTAAATGTACAGAGAGTATTGAAACTTACTGCTATTATGAGACTATCAGAAAGTTCGCTGTTCTTGTTTCGATTGTTCTGAGTTCCCGTAACAATTTCCAATAAAAGGACACCAAAGCTGTAGACATCAGCCTTTTCTGTCAACAAACCATGGGCTAGGTACTCAGGGGCCATGTAGCCTCTGCAGATTCAAACAACAAATGGTATTGTATTCTGTAGTACCCAACCAACCCATGTATACACAGACCTAACTGAGAACAAGATCTCAAGTGTATTATATTATTAATATACTGACGTTATCAGAGTCAATCATTATGTTAATGGAAATTAAGTAATGTGATGACCCGTCCAAAGGACAAGAAAAGAAAAATAGAAGTTGAGCCTAGCCTCTTAAAGATGGCTTTTCCCACTTGCATTGGCTTACCAAACAATAAGAAACATCTCAAGAAGGTGGGTTGAATTCACTTGCTTCTCACAGAATACAAATTTGATTTAGTTCATGTTACAACCTATTTTCCTCTCCTCTTTCACCAAATGCCTCTCTTCTCTTTTCTCTCTCTTTTCTACCTCCCCCTTTCCTTCCTTTCTTCCCCCTTTCTCTCCTCCCTCACTGTTCTCTTTATACCCCCTCCCCGCTCCCTCGTGACCTTCCATCTGTCCCTCCATCTCTCGGTCCATCGGTTGCCATGTGTAGGGTTTCCCCACGTGCCTTAGGTTTTTGCCTCGTGCCTCTGCCACACGCGTATCGCACTTGTCTGGTTCTCGGCTTACTTCCCCCTGATTTGCGGCCTTACATTGTCGGTTCCAAGCCCTCGGTATTCATCCCCTTTTCTCTATATCCCTTTGACCACGACCCTGACAGAGTGCTGCCCATTCCATAGTCTATCTGCCGCCAGTCTCTTGGCGTCATAATTTAGGTCGCTACAATGCCCCCTCTTGAGTCTGCGAACTTCCTGAATGTTTGTGGACTCGAGACCCACTTTTTTTTTTTTTTTTCCCGCCCTTTCTCCTTTCCTTGGCTTCTGTTCCACGCTAACCACCCCTCTTACACGTGTCCCACGCGTGCACCATTTGAATTGCCTTGTTTCTTGCCCCACCACGTGTCACTTTCCCTCTGGTTCATTTGTCGGCTCCTTGGTTTCTGTTCTGCTATTTTTACCCTTTTACCCCTCTCCTTCTTCAAATCTCACTCGCTCTTTCTCTCTCCCTCATTTACCTCTCCCTCTCCTCTTGGCTTTGCATCAGACGCCATTTTCATCGCTCTAACTCCTCTTTTACAACCTTCGCCTCACCCTTGTCGGCCGCCAGTTTCACCCCTTGGAGTTCTTCTTCCTCCCTCTCTCTCTTTCCAGCACTTGCCCAGACGCTCACCCTTGCCTTTGGATCATCACATCAGGTTGGTTGTTTTTATTGTCCTTTCATTCTTGCATTTCTTTTTGTGAAACCATTCATCTTCCATTTCTTCCCACACATGTCGGACTCTCAATCAGAGGATCCGACTTCTTTTCGATCTAACACTGTGGCGTCCCCTCCTCCCGCGGGCTCTACTGCGGCCCCCTCCACCTCCAATCGACCCTTCAAGTTGCCTCCGCCTCCTCCTAGATCCCGTCGACCTAATTTAGAGGCGATTAGGGTTGGCTATGGCATCCCGAATGATGTCCTCATCGAGCACGTGCCTGACGTGACTTATTTTCCTCATCTTGTTCCCAACAGACCGGGGTGTCTAGTGGCCACGGTTGGTCAAATTGTTTCAGGTTTGAGATTCCCACTGTCATTACTGGATGTTGAAGTGTGCAATCATTTCAATATTCGCCCTTGCCAAGGTATAGGCAACTTCTGGCGTATCATGTATGTATGTCATTTACGACATCATTTCGCACTACTACATACGAAAGAGCACCAAGGACGTGAGTGTGGGCTATCACTCATTTCTGTGTCTATCCCGGCAAACAATCTTTTGTTCTCCGAATCACTTCTTCAGACAAAACCTGGCATCATTACCCCTTGTACATCCCTGGCAATTTTATGTCCGCAGCTATACCTCCCGACGTGACTCTTAACCATCTCACCTTTCTGACCCGTGGTGAGTTTCGTTATGTATTTCTTTATCCCATGTGCACTATAATGCGAGCTAATTCTTTATCTCTCTCTTATACAGGGTGGAGGACTGACTCCAAGTCCAGCTTCTATACCGGGGTCACCTCTGCAGTATTTGAGCAGCTTCGCAATCTGGGCCCCTCTCAAGCAGAGGTTCTCGGCATTGATCCCTCTCTTGGGACTCCCCTATTGACAAACCCCACATTACACACCCTCGGCAAATATTCTGCTCCTTTCTACCGCCCACCGCCGCGCTTAAAAACGAAAGCCACGGCCCTCTCCTTCTCCCACCTCAGTACCCCGTCCTACCAAACACAAATCCCACAGCCGCGGCTTCACCAGAAAAACCACCACCTCCCAAGCCCAGGCCCTAGCCCTTGCTGAGATTGCACGCAAATCCACCGCTGACCTTCCCACTCAATCTTGTAGATTCACCTCTTCGTCCCTCCACTCTATCTCTGATTGGGAGGATCAATACATCTCTCCCTGCACCACTCCTATAGACTCATCCCCTCTTCCCATGGACGTTACTAAGATCAGGTTCTTCGACAGCAACTCATATGAGAAAGTGACGGAGATTGCTGCCATCCCGTCGGTCTCTGTTCCACCTGACCCCTCTGCAGTTGCGGATCCTTCCTCCGGTGAACCCCCTCTCAAGCGCAGCAGGCCCTCCTCATCCACTGAACCCGCTGCTGCAGCTCCCCTCCCGACCCCGTCCCACCATCTCGGCAAAGACACTAAACACTCATCACTAGGGTCTGCGTCCCCCGAGATGTTTTGCCCTACTTTCAAAGTCCGCGGTCGCCATGTCAACGTCTCTGATTCTGCTCTAGAAAATCTGGTCGTGGCCTCTGCCATGTTCTATGGTACCCATCTCCCCTGTGACTTGGCCTACGCAGACTCTGGCACTTTTGAACAATACCGCACCTCCCTCTATGCTGGCTGGGAGAAGGTACCCACCTTTTTCTCTGTTCATTACTCTCCTTTGCCTTTGTATATTCTAACCTCCCCATCATTTGCAGGTGAGCCTGGATATGTCCTATATGATCCGTGGCCTCTTCTCCTCCTTGAATACCATTGAGTCCCTCGAAAAGGAGGTTGGTGGTCCCAGTGGATTGAGGGCCACCTGCACCCGACTCCAAGCAGAACTTGATGTCGCGGCCATGGCGAAACTTCGAGTCGAAGATGAGCTGAGGACCGCGGAAGCTGTCCATCAAAAATTCATGGATGGAGTAAATGACCGCTTGAGTAAGCAGCGGGAAGCCCTCCTCCTCCAACACACTGAAAGCACCAACGCTCTTCTCTCGCAGCACACCCAAGATATGGAGCAGCTGCGGATAAGTTTCAAGGCTCAAGCTGATAAGCGGGTGGCTAAAAAACTCTGTGAGGAACACGCCCGGCTGACTAAAGAAGGTCGTCTCCTCTACCTGAAACCCAGGATGCTGCGGATGCCGTTGAAAACACTGTCACCTTGCCTTTTGAAGATCCTGTTGATGCATGTACTACTCTCGACCCTGCTGCTACCTCCAATGAACCGAACGCCCCCATCGACGGCCCCCTTCAAGACTTAGATTAGCTTCCTTATTGGCTTTCCCTTTGCCTCTCGGGCTTCCTTTTGAATGTATTTAGCTGTTTTGTAACTAACTTTGGCATTGGTAGCACTTAGTTATTATTTTTGGTGACGCTCAATTACCCGATTTGCAATACTCTATTTCCCCATCTTGTTCTTATCTCTATTTGTTATGATTATGGTATTACCAGTGATGCCCCCATGTGTGCCTCAAACACCTCTTCCGCGAAGGGCTCGTCCCGCTTCGCGAGCTTTAGTACTCTATGCACCCTGTTGGGGCAGCTCTTCCTGCCCCGAACTTGACATGGGTCTTTCATCCGCGAAGGACTCCTCTCCCTCGCAGTCTCTCCAGCAGATTGTCGGGATTTCTCTATGCCCCCATGTGCATAGGCCGCAATGACTTTTGAGGGCGCAGCTCGTCCTACGCCCTATTTGATTTCAGCCCCTCGCCCGCAAAGGACTCCTTTCCCCAAGCGATATCTACCATGATGGTTTGAAATGTGTATGACAAAGTATATTCTTTCCTCAGAAGTGCTATGGTATTATATATTTACAAACAACTCCAGTGTTTTGTTATGGATCTCCATTACATTCAAACGTAGAATTTTTTTAACATTCTCACATTCCACGGCTTTTCTATTACTTTTCCCTCCCCTGTCCGTAGCTTGTATGTGCCAGCCCCTCCTACCTCGACCACTGTATAGGGCCCCTCCCATTTCGGGCCCAGCTTTCCGTCGTTCTCTTTCTTGGTACTGGGCGTCACTCGTCGCAACACTGAATCCCCTATTCTGGACTATCGCGGCTTGACTCTTTTGTTATACCGTCTCTGAAGGCGTCTGTGATACTCCTCTAGTCTGATGAGTGTCGCGTCCTTTCTCTCTTATGCTAAAGTCATATCTGCTGCCAGTATGCTCTCATTTAGCCCCGTTTCCACCGTTTTGTTCGCGTTGTAGCTACCACCATTTCTGAGGGGATCACGGACTCGACTATGTAAGCTAAAGAGAAGGGAGTTTCACCAGTTGACGTTCGAGGCGTGGTCCTCTAAGCCCAGAGAACATGATTCAGCTCATCTGCCCATGCGCCTTTTTTACCCTCTAGCTTTCTTTTGAGATTGTTCATAATAGTCTTATTAGAAGATTCTGCTTGCCCGTTGCATTCTGGATTGTATGGAGTAGAGAACTCTTGTTTCACCTTGTATGCTTGTAAGAACGCCTGCACCTTGGATCCTGTGAACTGGGTTCCATTGTCCGCTATGATAATATACGACAATCCAAATCTACAGATGATGTTCTCCCATAAGAATTTAATCACTTATGCTTCCTTCACCTGTTGCAGGGATACAGCCTCGATCCATTTGGTAAAATAGTCTGTGGCCGCTAGCATGAACCTCCTTTTGCCGCTGGCCATGGGCAGCAGACCCACTATATCCATTGCCCACATCGCAAAGGGCACAGACTAGACACACTATGTAGTGATTCTGCTGGCGCAAAGATCATCTTAGCAAATCTCTGGCATTTATCACACAGCTTAGCATATTTCACAACATCCCTCTTCATGTGGGGCCAAAAGTAGCCTTGTGTTATCAATCGGTGCGCCGTTGTTCTGCCCGCCGAATGGCTTCCACAATCTCCCTCATGTAACTCCGCCAGCACCTCTATGGCCAGCCTTGGCCCGAGACATTTCAACAAAGGCCCGTTAAAGTTCTTTCGATATAACTCTCCTTCTATCAGAACGTACCTCCGAAAAGTTTGCTCCAATCTCCTTTTCTCCTTTTTATCTGTTACCAAGTCCCCAGACAAAAAACTTTTGATAGGCTTCATCCAACTCTCCTCTTCCTCCTCGGCTTGACATATCTTCGCCCCTTCCTCTTCCACTTCCTCGGTACTGGGTTTCTCCAATCGTTTTATCTTTATCACTCTTTCTTCAGAATCGGGTATTGCCGCGGCCACATATGCTAAGGCATTGGCATGTCTGTTCTCGCCGCGACCCAGATGTATGAACTTGTTCTTTGTAAACCTGGTGGCCCTCTTTTGCAATACTTTCAAATATTTTGCCATCCGTGGACATCGTGCGACAACCCCCCATTTGCCTGACACACTACCAAATTCAAGTCCGAGTACACCGTCAGCTCTTTTACGCCCACATCCTCAGCCATTCACATACCCGCTATCACCACCTCATACTCTGCCTCATTGTTGGATGCCGCGAATCCTAATTTCATGGTTAACTCCATCTTGTTGTTCTATGGTGTAACCAATACCACCCCTATCCCACTGCAGGCGTCTGTGGCTAACCCGTCGGCGAATACTCTCCACCCATTTCTCTTGTCCCAGGGGTCCACCCAATCCTGCTCAATGGCTTTCTCCGGTTCCATGACCATCTCTTCCCCCCAGGTGGGGTCCTCCGCTGGGAACTCTGCTAAGAATTCTGCCACCACCGCGCTTTTCCGCTCCCGATTTGTATCAGATTTCAGATGAACTCAACATTACTGCCCATTTCAGCATTCTCCCAGATTTTTCCGCTTTCAACGCTTGTTTTAAAGGCAGATTTGTCACTACCACTACTGAGTGAGCTTCAAAATATGGTTTCAACTTCAAGGTAGAGAAAACCAATGCCAATGCATACTTTTCTACTATACTATACCGGGTCTCGGCATCCAGCAATGTTTTACTTTGGAAGTACATCGGCTTCTCTAACTTATCCACGATTCGGACTAGCACTGAGCTAACTACATACTCCGTGACCCCCAGATGCAAGTAAAGTTTTTCTCCCTGTTCCGGTCGCGACAATAGAGGGGCTTTACCTAGATAACTCTTCAACTCCTGAAATGCCTCCTCACACTCTGCGGTCCATACGAAATCTGGAGTGTTTCTTAGCAAACGATACAGCGGCCTACACTTGTCCGATGACTTTGAGATGAATCTATTCAAGGCCACGACCCTTCCCACAAGTCTCTGAACCTCTTTGACGTCCTGAGGCAACGACATATCCACCAAGGCTCTTATCTGCTCAGGGTTGGCCTCTATTCCCCGGTAAGTAACTATATACCCCAGAAACTTCCCCGTGGTAACGCCGAATGTACACTTATCTGGGTTAAGCTTCAGATTGTGTGACCGCAGTATATCGAACATCTCTTTCAGACCCTCTAAATGTTCCTACTCTGACATACTCTTCTCCACCATGTCATCTATGTAAATCTCAATCCCCTTTCCGATCTTGTTTTCAAATATTTTCTCCCCTAGCCATTGAAATGTAGCCCTGACGTTCTTCAACCCAAACGGCATTCTCGTATAACAATACGTACCACCTTCTACCACGAAGGCTGTCTTCTCCTGATCTAGCCCATACATGGCGACTTGGTTGTATCCCATAGATGCGTCCATTAAAGAGAATATTTTGAACTCTGCGGTTCTATCCACCAACTTGTCCACTCTCGGCATGGGGTAGCTGTCTTTAGGACATTCTGAAATCACGTCAGTGAAGTCAACACACATACGGACCTTGTCATTCTTCTTCGGCATTGCGACCATATTCGACAACCAGTCGGTGAATGCCACCTCTCGTATTATACTTGCCCCCTTCAACCTCGCAACCTCTTCGCGAATTCCTTCGGCGTACTTTGGCCTAATGCCTCGCATCTTTTGTCTTACTGGCTTAGCGTCTTTCCTTATGTGTAACTGATAACATGCGAATTCTGGGTCCAATCCGGTGACCTCCTCAATCGTCCATGCAAATACCTCTTTATTGGCAGACAAAAATTGTACTAATTTAACCTTCCATTCCTCAGACAAGCTAGAACCTATTGATGTGAACTTCTCCTCATCGCCTTCCCCTAAATTCACTACTTCTATCTCATCCAGGGTTTTCGGCCCCTCCGCCGACTCCTCCCCGGTGGTACACTGTAATTGCTATGCTTGCCTCTTCCTGGGATGTGAAGTCTCTCCCTCTGATCTGCGGATCAATCTCTTCACTGTACTTTGATGATTGTTTTTGGCTATCACCTGATCCCCGCGGACCTCATATACCCCAGTAGGGGTAGGGAATCGGATCACTTGGTAGTATGTAGAAGGGACCGCTTTCATCTCATGAATCCACCTTCTTCCCAGGATAGCATTGTATTGTGAATCGGCATCCACCACTTTGAACCTCGAGAACACTGTAACCGGTCCCGTGGTCACTGGGAGCAGGAGCTCCCCTAAAGGCTCCGTCATGCTTCCGTTGAACCTATACAAATTTGTCGGCGAGGACCTCAACTGCTTCCTTTCTATCTTCATTTCCTCCATTGTCCCTATAAACAACAAATCCACCGCGTTGCCGCAGTCCACTAACCCTTTTCACCATGTAATTTCCCATCGCCACCATGATCACCAACGCATCCTCATGCGGGGAATCAACTACTTGAAGATCCGCATCGGTGAACACTATGCTTCCCCTACCACTCACAGACCATGGGGTCGCCTGCGAATGGCCTGCCGACTCATGGACCTGTTGTATGCTCGCCGCTCGCCTTATCCTGTCTCGGTGTGCGATGTGGCTCAATATCTCTCCACTGAAGATTACGTTGATCGTTCCCAATATCCTTCCCTGGGTTGGTGCTTGCTCTGCTTTCTCTTCTCCTGTTATAAACTCCTTCAACAATCCTTTCCCTATCATCCTCTAAATCAACCACCTCAACGCGTAACAGTCGTCCGTCTCATAGTTATGTATCTGATGGTATGCGCAATAGGGCTTGCCTTACACATCCACTGGTTTGGTTCGCGGACCTTCATACCCCTGCAAATTCTGAATTAGCGGTAATATCTCGCTCAGTGACCTATTCAGCGGCACTTGTTCTACTTCGCGATAGGGTTTTCTATCTCCGCTCTCCCTCCTAGCCTCTTTTTTGCCCCTCTCGGGCCGCAACGAATGTCCTTGGTATCCACTGCCTCCTCTGTCAGATGACTCATATCCCCGACGGTCCTCGCGTTTTTCTAGTGATAACACTGCCTCCCCCGGCCTTCTCACCTCCTTTTGCATTGTGTCTTCGTACCTGATGTACTTCTCCACCCTCATGTATAGATCCTACAATGTCACAATTTCATTCTTGGCTACCGACTCGTGTACCCTCGTTCCCAGACGCAATCCTCTCTCGAAAGCTATCACCGCAGTCCTTTCATCTAGATTCTCTACTTTCAAGGTCTCAGCCTTGAATTTGCACAAGAAATCCCTCACCGACTCCGCGGACCTTTGTCTTAGATTGAACAAGGCTGCGATATCAACCAATCGTTTCTTCTGGTGTATAAAGTGATCAATGAAAGCCTGCTCTAACTCCTGAAAGCTATTAATACTTTTAGACGATAACCTGTAATACCAGTCAGATGCTCTCCTTTTTAAGCTTGCCGGGAACATCATGCACCTCAACTCATCATACCGCAGCTCCTGCCATAGTGGCATCTGCTGCGGGAAATGGTGAATGTGGTCCGCGGGGTCTCCAGTCCCATCATACCTTTCGAACTTTGGCTAGTTGAATCTCTTTGGCACTTCGGACTTCTAGATCGTGTCAGCCAGCGGGTTGCGGTTCAATCCTGCCACCACCTGGCTTGCCACACCCCCCACGCCTTTGGCCTGTTCCAGATTAGCTTTCAGATCGTTGGCGATCATTTCCCTCACTTGCTCCTTCGTGAGTCCAGTCACCGCCTGATCTGCCACATCCGTCCTCCCTTCCTCCTCTCTCTCTGCTTCCGACGTACACCTCCCTTTCTGACTCCTCTATTGTCTCTTTCTCTCTCCTCAACCCTTCATTTTCTTCTCTCAACCTTGTTATCTCCTCATGTAACAACCTTGTTTCCTCTGACTTTGACACTACCGTCTCTTCCCTACCTTGATCTCCCCCTTCACTCCTTACTGACTCCACATCCATCTCGATGACCTTCGCCTTTTTCGGTTGGCCCACTCCTCTTTTCACCTTCGTCGCCATTTCTCTACTTGCCTCTCTCGGTCCCCACAGACAGCGCCAAATGTTACAACCTATTTTCCTCTCCTCTTTCACCAAATGCCTCTCTTCTCTTTTCTCTCTATTTTCTACCTCCCCCTTTCCTTCCTTTCTTCCCCCTTTCTCTCCTCCCTCACTGTTCTCTTTATACCCCCTCCCCACTCCCTCGTGACCTTCCATCTGTCCCTCCATCTCTCGGTCCATCGGTTGCCACGTGTAGGGTTTCCCCATGTGCCTTAGGTTTTTGCCTCGTGCCTCTGCCACACGCGTATCACACTTGTCTGATTCTCGGCTTACTTCCCCCTGATTCATAGCCTTACACTGTCGGTTCCAAGCCCTCGGTATTCATCTCCTTTCCTCTATATCCCTTTGAATGCGACCCTGACAGAGTGCCTCCCATTCCATGGTTTATCTGCCGCCAATCTCTCAGGCATCATAATTTAGGTCGCTACAGTTCACAAAGACATGATAAAGACACGGTATACAGAGAGAGCTCTTGTAAGTTAGTGAGGTTCAAGAGTGCATTCTTAAATAGCGTGTGAGAGCATTCATTGCTATACAAGATCTACTCTTGTGCTTCTACTTCTTGTAGTTATACTATTCATCTTCACCTCGTGAATGTAGCATATAGGCTACATATATATCCTTGTCTCGTTGTGTGGCATGTTTTACATTATTTTTCTTTCTTTGCTATTTTCACTTGTTGTCGGTTGCAAGATCTGGTTTGTGATTATTGTAATGTGCTTTCTGTGTGCTGAACATAATTTTTAAGGACAAACTACTCTTATGCATCAAGATAATTCCTTGTGGCGAAAGAATGTATACTTACAATGTCCCCGCAATGACAGTGCTAATGTGGCTTTTATCATCTTGAAAAGTCCTTGCCAATCCTAAAATCTGCAATTTTTGCTCGGAGCTTTGCATCCAATAGAATATTGCTGGCTTTTATATCTCTGTGGATGATTCTGACGTTTTTGTTCTCGTGAAGGTAAACCATACCTTCTGCAGTCCCCATGATTATGTCAAATCTCCTCTGCCAGTTTAATGCTTTACTCTTGTTTGCATCTGTTATGTTTATCAAACAACAAGGACCTTATTATAGGTGAAATTATTGTAACAAGGACCTTAATCTCAGTAAGGTTTTTTTTTTCCGTTAAACTTCTCAGTCAGGTTTTTGGATGGAAAAAGATAGGCTATAAAAAAAAACAGAATCAGCTTAGCAGTGGTATAGTAAATCTTGTTCAGGACAGTCATTTCTAGGCTGCTTGTTTCATCTCCTTTTGCATTCTTTCCGATTCAGTCCACAAGAGACTAACAACTTTCTAGAAGAATGATTGAAGTGAAAATTACCAAATAGGAAGTGATCGAGACTCATGTTTGGGAGGTATTCATAAACTAGAAGACTCTCAGGTCCAAGACAACTGCAGCCCAACAATCTAACCAGATTTTTATGCTCCACACTGCTTATCAAGTTAACTTCATTGTAAAAATCTGCTGCCCTATTTCTGTTGTTAACGAAAAGCCTTTTCACGGCAATATCTCTTCCATCAGCTAGAACTCCCTGGAAGAGGGAAATAGTTGAATTCAGAAAAAAATTAAAGAATGTATTATATGTTAGTAGCCTAATTTATGCATATCTTGGTCAAATTAATGTACCTTATACACTACGCCAAATCCTCCTTGACCAAGTTTGTTGGCATCATCAAAATACCCGGTGGCCTTCTGAAGCGTGGAGAACTTGAAGTTTAAGCTACTGTCACGAAGGGTACTTGCCATTTTGACTGCTTCATTTGAACCTAGAAATTAATAAGGAAAACAAGGGACAAGATCATTGTCCTGCCACACTTTTACATTCATTATTAGACATATGCCCAAGGCTTTCTAAATTTCTGAAGCTCAATTATTTCTACCTAAAAAGTGTTTGTTTAATCCAGCAAATGGTGAATCATAGATGACCTGTACTTACATTCCAGCCAAGCTTAATATTACTTTCTTGATATTCAAAAATCACAAGTGATGCACTATTTTCAGAGCTAATTGATACTTGTAGAAGGTTATGACAAAGAAGCTTAACTATACCTCTTCTTTTCTTTTGCAGCATTCTGTTCTTCTGAATATGAAGTCCAATTACTGCCGCAATCATAGCGGCAGCCACAGAACTGACAGCAATTGCTATGATCACTCTTTTGCTCACTATAAAACAATTTATGCAAACACTTAACTGCGTATAGCATATCCACCAATGTATGAAAACTGTTTCCTATACTGATAGCGAAGACATCAACTTACAAATATTAGTTGCATAGCAAATTAGCATGATTCAAATCATGATTCTGGTGATAAATGCTATCAGTACAATGAATGCAATCGATCAGTTGTGTATATGTATGTGTTTAGCATATAATGTAAGTTTAGTTGCTTTACCTTTGGCATCTCCACCGCCATGTTCCTCATTCAGAAAATTTCTGTTAGAATATCTCAGGAAACACCCTGTATTCATAACTCGCCCTTCTGACCAAGGTAAGCATTTCATAATTGACGCCGATGCATTATCCAAGCATGTTCTGCAAGAGCTTGAGTTTAGTGTCCTCCAGCAGTTTGCCAGCACATATGCTGACTCATTTTCAGAACCTGATACCAGCACTTTAGGCCTTGCAAATCCTCCATTGTTATATGGTGCCTCTCTAACTGCATCCAATAAAGCTCTCCTTGCAGACTCCTGGAACCTTGAACCTTTCTTTGTTGCATTCCCACACAAGGTGTTGTCCTCTGGACTGGTAATTTCATCATAGAAGCTGTAATTTGCCACACGCATAAAACAACCATCGAGGTAGATATGCCCTGAGTTATAAGGATAGCACCCGGGTAGACGAATATGTACCTCTGTATAACATAGTGCACAATCAACCAAGCTGAGGTCACCGTAACACTGAGCAAGGCCGTAGTTTGCATCTGGTCCAGTGCCCACCCTTGTCAATCCAAAACCAGAATTTGCCATTTGATCCCTGACTCTCTCCATCATTGTAATGAAGTTGGTGAAAAATATAGTAATGTTATTCTCTAGTTGAGTTCCACACTGAAAATTAACTACTTCAGCTCTCGGTTCACTTACTGTTGTTTTAACTAGTAAATATAGGATCATAATAAACACAAGAAGAACGGAGGGAACTACTTTCTTCATTGATCTTGAGGGTCTGTTAGAAAAATGGAACACGCAGAAAATAGATAACAACATACAAATATAGTCATCATAAAAAGTCTACATATTTTTCAATATATGCGCGTTTAATAATTATTCTCTATTGGATTTGTTAAGCGTCTCTTTCTGATTTTTTAAGTGCCTCAATTCTTTGTCATATTTTAATAAAATTTTTGTAGTTTTGTCGTCAACCATTTTGGGACATGTTCACACTGATTGCTTCAAAAGAAAGTGCCGGCTGAGCAGATGCTCTTTGGTTCATAATTTGCACTATTTAAATCAAAGGAAATAATGTGTTTTTTAATTACTAGTGGGTACGCGGGTTGCCTGCTCGTGTTCCTCAAGTTGGTCACCCATAGACTAGACGGTAGACCATAGGGATGCTATAATTTCTGATTGGTTTCTATGGCATTAACAAAAGTACTCAAGCAGTCAATATTGTAACATAATTGAGTAGGAGATAAATTATATTTTACGAGTTCTTTTCCTGATTTGTGATGGTTTACGTCCTCACCAAACGCGTTTCTTGGAAAATACAGAGTCCAAATTGTTGAGTCCCTCACCTCGTGAAATATTGGAAACTGGTTTCGTTTTGGAAACCAATTGTGATGGTTTTTAATTCTTTTAGGAAACCAAATTGGAATTTGGGAGTCTATAAATACTCTCATATGTTAGTATAACACAGAAGTGAGAAAAAAACCAATTTTGAGAACAATTAAAATTGAGAGAAAACCGTTACAAAGAGATAAAATTTGTAAAGAGAGAGATTTGTAGAAAAGAGATCTAGTAAGTATTGGAGAGACTTGTGAGGAGTGATTGTAATATTCCTTTCAATCTTATAAAGGATTTGCTCTTGTGCATTAGGTATCATTGGCTGAACCACGTTACATGTTGTGTTGTGGTATGTTTTACTTTCTTTGTATTATTATTACTTGTTTGTGACAGTTGTTGATTGCTTAGAGAGTTATGCTTGCTAGGTTGGTTGTAGTGAAAGTTTAGATTTTTTGATTGGAGTAGTAAATTGTCCAAGTGCAAGCTATCTTAGTGGAGATCGATTGATATCGTTTTCCTTAATAAGTGGTATCGGAGTCGTGGTTAGATTAATCACAGAAGTTCGTTATCCAAAACTTGCCCAAAATGTGTTTGATAAAATTCCTGAGAGGTTTGAGTTGAAATAGCTTGTTGAGATGGACCATTATGTAAACACTCGCATAACTAGTCTGAATAGAGGTAATTACACTATTTGGAAAGCCAAGATGGAATACTTGCTCTATTGCAAGAACTTGGCACAGCCCATTGAGAATGGAGGAGTAAAACCAGATGTAATAGCAACGGCTGATCAGTGGAGTAAGCTTGACAGAAAAGCAATTGGGTACATTTGATAGTGGATTGATGATAATGTCTTTCACCATATATCCCAAGAGACTACCGCTTCTGGCTTGTAGAAGAAACTCGAAGACCTATATGAGAGGAACTCGGTCGAAAACAAGGTACTTCTCATTAAGAAGTTTGCTAACACGAGGTACAAAGAAGGTTCCTCAATGTCTGAGCATCTTAATGAAGTACAGAATACCATTAATCAGTTGTACTTGATGAAGATTGATATGGGTGACGAAGTTGAGGCTTTGTTACTATTAAACTCTCTACCTGATAGTTGGGAGACTTTAGCAATTTCTCTTGGCGAAGCCGCTAAGGATGGAATAATTACTATGGAGATGGCTACCGGGGCATTGTTGAAAGAGGAGACAAGAAGGAGTTCACAAAGCAACTCCTCTCACTCAAAGATCCTTGTCACGAGAAGTAGTGGTAAGTGCAGAAAACCATCTCATTCTAGAGGTGATGACAAAAGCAAATCTAGGGGTGAAGCTAAAACTCATAAGGCAGATAGACAATTTTTTTTTTTTTTTTTTTTTTATAAAACAACTAGGGGTTAGGGTACCCCCAACCTTTATTTATATTAAGTTATCAAGTACAACTTCCCTTCTTTATCCCCTTTGATCAATTCACTAATTTTGTGATCCATGGGGGGCATAAAGTACAAAGTTTCATTACATTCACTAATAACATCTAAGTCCGTAGTATGTAGCTTTGACATATAGTCTGCCACCTGGTTACCTTCCCTCAGAACATGTTTGAAGTTTACTTCTTCAAACTTCATTAGCTCCACAAGAATCTAGGCCACTAATTTGCAACAGTTCTATGGTGGGTCTTCTTTTTTGGTCAGCATCTTCACAACTCGCATTGAGTCAGCTTGCACTTCCAATCTCATGATATTCATAGCTGCCACCCCTTTAAGCCCTTGAAGTACTCCTAACAGTTATTGATGTAAAACTGATAACTTCTTTGAGCTTCCAGTGAACGCCATTTGCACATCCCCATTCCAATTTCGCAAAGCCCCTCCATAACCAACTCTTCCATGTTGTAGCGAGCTATCTGTGTTTAAGGTCAGCATGTTAGTGGTTGGCTTCTCCCACTTTACCCACTTCTCTTCTCTCTGTTTGAAACTAACCACGATGCCTAGTCTTGTCAACACCATTCTCATAGTCCCATCTTCCTTTACCTTATCCAGTGATTTCCCGATATACACTCTCATGTTGTTCAATGCCTTGAAGCTTACAGATTCAGCATATAAGAATATCTTCCTTTTGATAAGACAGTTCCTTTCATTCTATATAGCTTGCACAGTTGCATAAGTTAAAGCCCTTAGAACTTCAGACGCCACTGAGTTCCCCCTACATAGTCTCATAAGGTAGTACCACTCATTATGTGAGGATCTCACTCTATCAGGTAACCCCATTGCTTTCTTGAAGTCTTTCCAGACAACTTTCGAGTAAGGGCAATCAAAAAACAGGTGAGCAGAGCTTTCTTCTTGTACATTACACAAACAACACTTCGAAACCCTTATCACTTTCTTGGCCATCAATCTATTTTGGGTGGGAAGTGAACCAACGAATAACTGCCATATTGTGAAAGAGTGTTTGGGTACTAAGAGCTTTCCCCAAACAATCTTGAACCATTTAACATTGCTCCTCACATTCTTAAGAGTAGCATATGTAGAGGAAAAAGAGACTTACCAGAACTTGAAAGAGTCCAAATTATTTTGTCTTCTAGCAAGTACGAATTAATCTCTATATCCATGATCCAATGTTTAGCTTCACAATCAGGGAGGTCAGTAATGCTCCTGCCCCATCCTCCATTAACAATCATTGAAGCAATTGCAGCACTCTCTGGCACGTGGGCTAGCACTTCATTTGCTTGGGCATTCAAACTTAGAGGACTTGCGCACCAAAGGTCATGCCAGAAATTGGCGTTGTGTCCATCAACTATGCTATATATAATATATTTCCAAGATGTCTCTCTATGCTTTAATATCTCTCTCCACACCTATGAACAGTCCTTTGGCACCTTCATGGTCCAAAAATGTTTGTTCTTGATATGATTCTCCCATGAACATTTTACCCATAAACAATCAATTTTTTGGGTCAATTTCATTACTAGTCCATAATAGGCAGCTTGGTTCCAAACCCTTGGGTCCACCATTCCTAGGCCTCCATGCTCTTTGGCTAGTCTCAAGGTTGAATGACTTGCATGATGCATTTTTTTCTCCATCTTAGGACCAGACCAAATGAATTTGTTGTAAATCTTTGAGACTTTATCTAGCACTGTTTTTGGAAGCACAAATGTCTTAGCCCAATAAGTCTGAAAAGATGTGAGTACAGAGTTGACAAGTTACACTCTACCTGCTTTATTCAATTCCTTATTCTTCCAATTTGAAATTCTCCCTATAATCTTTTCAATAAGTGGTAAGCATTCTCTGATACCTAGTCTGCTTGTAGTGAGTGACAATCCCAGATAAGTGACTGGAGGTGTAACAAGAGAAATGTTCATGGCTTCTGCTAGTTCTTGGCCTTCTTCTTTAGTCATACTCCCCGTGAGGAGAGTAGTCTTGGCATTACTCAAGTGCAGCCCTGTAGCCTGGGAGAAGGATTTCAGAATATCCTTAATTGCCAATATAGACTCCATGTTGCCTTTACAGAAGAGAAGGACATCATCCGCAAAACATAAATGTGAGATGGCCAGCTTTTTACATTTAGAGTGAGCAGAGATCCTTTTGGACTAAATGCCCTATAGGAGGAGTGAACTCAACACTTCCATAACAAGAATGAAGAGATATGGGGACACTGGATCACCCGTCTGAGGCCTCATTTCCATTTAAAGTAGCCTTCAGTTGTCCCATTTACCATCACAGAGAAGTGAGGAGAAGTATAACACATCTTTAACCAATCAATGAATAGAAGTGGGAATTTGAACTTGTGGAGTATGGTTTCCAAAGCTTGCCATGATACAAAATCATATGCCTTCTAGATATCGAGTTTGATGGCACATCTTTTTTGACCTTTCTTTCTAGAGTACCCCCTGAGGAGTTCATGAGCCAGCAGAAGATTGCCTTGAATTGCCCTCCGGTACAAAAGCAGATTGAGCACACAATATCAGTGATGAGATGCAAGTTTTCATCCTATTTGTTAAAACTTTGGATATACACTTATACAAAATATTACAACATGCTATAGGTATAAAAGAGGCAACATGAGAAGCATTTTTCATCTTAGGAATAAGACAAAGAAACGTAGAGTTGATACCTCCTGGGATCTGCTTATGGTTAAAGATGTACTTGATAACTTTAATGAGATCAACTCCAATAATGTCCTAACTAGACTTAAAGAAGAAGGCATTAAACCCGTCAGGGCCTAGTGCCTTATTATCATCCATAGCAAAAAAGGCTTCTTTAATCTCCATGTCACTAATAGGGAATACTATTAACTGACTTGCATCTGAGGTTAGCTCTGTTACCTGAATACCACTAAGGAACTTGGGTTCACATCTAGCATTTCATTCCACTCCTATGATCTAAGAGTAGTAATTCAGGAATGCAGCAGCTACTTGTTCTTGGCCTTCTCTGACTACCCCTTGTGCATCTATTATACTCCACACTTGGTTTCTAGTCTTCTTCTCCTTTAAAGAATTGAAGAAGTACTTACTACATTTATCACCAAAGCACATCCAGTCTATGTCAATCTTATGATACAATTCTGCTTCCTCTAGCTTAAGTAACTTACATAGTTTCCCTTTTGTTACAAACTCATGTGCACTTAGAGACTGGTCAAGTGGATCTCTCTGGAGCTTCTTTTGAATGTTCTACAGTTCAAGTTTTGCGGCCTCAACAATTCTTTGGATATCATTGCAGAAGTGTCTTGCCCATCCTTTCGACACCCCTTTTAGGGCTTTAAGTTTACTTGTAAACATGTAAGGAGGACTCCCATGATCTCAAATATCCCACCACTCGCGAAGAGAAGGAACAAAGTCTTGATTCAACACCCACTTAAGGACGTTATTGTGAGTTTTCATAAACGGACCTGCTAGTGCATTTCATAGTATTACTCATTGTATATATGTTTATTCATAGATAATTGATTATTATGCATATATTAGCTTAGGTTTCGACTTGATTATTCTAATTTCATTGCTAGTGAGATATATAGATAATTGGGAGCATAAATAAGGAAACAATAGTTTTATTTCTTAGTCGTTGTAGTATAGATGAAGTTTGTGAGTACCTTCACTGGAAAACTCTCACGAAGCTATAACTCGTCCACTATGGAATTCCTAGTGGTTTAAGGCCTTGTTGCATATGGTCAATGCAATCACACTCGGTGAAATGAGATTAGTTAGAACTCCATTTTTGGTCACTTATGCTAATTTCTCATATTTGCTTAAGGACAAACAAAATGTTGTTTGGGGTGCTTTGATAAGAGCCCAAAACTGTAGTTTTAACCCCTTAACAATAATACTTTTAGACCAATTATGCGAGTAATAAATAAGAGTTAATGCTGATTATGTGCTTTTATTTATTTCAGGCATTGAAGTCAATTATATGCAAAAATGTGCCACTTTGGCGAGATAAAGGAGCAAGGGTTGGTTGCTAAGAAGTTTTGTGATTAAAAGCCAAGATTCAAGGAAGAAAAACCTTTGTAAAGCCCGGTCAAAAGCTGAAAAGTCAAAGTCAACGCGAGCATTGTACACAAAAGTTAGCAGAACTTTCAAAGATCGTATCTTTGGACTCAGGCCTCGGAATTGAGCGTACCTTATGTCAAAACGACCAGCTCAAAATGAACTTTCCAATGGTATAAACCTTGACCCAATCAGAGGATCAAAACTGAACAAAAGGTCTATTGAAGTCAAAGCCAGCTGAAAAGGGCTCTATGGACTAAAAAAATTGGGCTTTGGGCTCGATTTTCTGGCCCAAAACATGGCTCCTCAGCCCATGCACAAAAATGTGGATCTGGTCTCCTCCATTTCCACACACAAGACTTAGCTCTTAAGGATAATTAGGTTAGGTAGCAAGTAGCCATTAGATGATAGGATTCTACATCTAGTTTTGAGTTTTGATTTCCATTAATTAGTTTTCATACCTTGTTTTAATTTAGTATTTTGAATCAATTGTTATTTATTCATTAGATCAATAAAATAGTAGTTCTTCATAATTTCGGTTTCGATTTATTTAAGTACTTAGATCTAATTTCGATTCTTAGTTGTTAATCATTTCTTAGTTGTTAATTTAGATTTGAATTATTGTTTAGTTCAATTTAGTAAAGTTAGACCCTTTATATGATGTCTTGTTTGAATTCCATGAGAAATGATAGCATAATGATTCTAGGCTAAACCTCCATTAGAGGGGGTTGAAGAAGCCTTGATAAAGCTTGATCTTTGTTAACTTAGAAATCATCGTGATAATCTTTTCGATCAATTCTAGAAAGTAATTAGTTCACTATGAGAATGGGTTTGGTTGCTTCACATGCTAGTTATTAATTGGTAGAGATTGTCATGTATAATTAGGGATTAGAAATACCATTTTGATATGCGAAAATATTGAAATTTGGATCACGAAAAATCTTTGTTAGTTGATTAAGTTGAGTTAAGGTGGAATCAATCCCCCCTAATTTCTTATTATATAGTCAATTTAGAAATTCCGTAGTTTGAATTAGCGCATCTTATTATTTGAATTCACATCATAGTATAATTCCACACCATTACTCTCATTAACTTTGGCTAGGACTGATAATATATAGAAAACTTTGAATGCTAAAGAACTAGGAGTGGAACGAATCTTTTACTCCACTCTATTCGATAGATTCGAGAGTATAAATCTTTGATAAATTAGTTTTCGAGTTCAGTTTTAGTTTTACCTGCATTTAGTTTCATCGCTTATTTGTGAGTAGAACTATTATTATTCATTTTTACGTATTATCAATTACCGTGGTGTGTGGTATTTTACGGCAATGTGCTACCATTCTTCAAAATAGCACATACATCAAGATTACACAAAATTTATTTTGAAATCAAGGATTCAAACTATTGTAATATATTTAGTTTCAATTACATTAATCTCCAATTTATTTATTTTTATGTTCAATCGGTTCTTCTAACATCATATAATCTTCAATTTATTCGACATTGAAATTTGGGTAGTTGTATTGTGATAAATCACTCATTTGAGAGTTGGGTAATGATACATGCTCCATTTGAGAGTTAAAATGTAAAGGTAGAGAGTTTAGAAGTGGAGAAAAATTGAGTTGAGTTGAGTCAAGGAAAATTGAGTTGGATGTATATATATAATTAGAGAAAGAAAGTGTATGTTGATAGTGTATAGAGTTGCCCCATAACGCAAATTAGTTAGTTAAGAGCAATAGGAGGTTACCACTATTTTTTATGATGGTTCCATCGGGCACTCATCAAATTGGATTGGGCAACCCCTCAAAAAAAAGAAATTTTACAAGTTTGCCATAAAAGCCCAGGCCCAGCAACTAATTCAACCGGTATCGCCAAAACAAACCCTCCAGGCTGTTTCTATTTACACTCAAACGACTTGGCCAAGTCGTTTGAGTATACAGTCAAACGATATGGTCACGTCGTTTGAGTAACACTCAAACTACATGGCCAAGTTGTTTGAGTGTATACTCAAACTACGTGACCACGTTGTTTGAGTGTACACTCAAACTATGTGACCACGCCGTTTGAGTGTTAGTGTGAGTAACATTCAAATGACTTGTCCATATCTTTTGAGTATACACTCAAATGACTTGGCCATGTCATTTGAGTATACACTCAAACGATGTGGTCACGTAGTTTGAGTGTACACTTAAACGACGTGGTCACGTAGCTTGAGTGTACACTCAAACGACGTGACCATATCGTTCGTGTGTGCATTTTAGATTTGGCTAATCATTTTGTATCACATGCAAGTGGGTCATTTAGGACTTATATGGTGCAATTTGGTGAAGTCGTTTGGACATAAACACCAATTACACTTTTCTTATACATAAACGCTAACACTTTTCTTATAATACAAATAATTAATCGATCATAAGTGTATAATAATTTATTTAAACAATTATGTGCAAAATTGAATTAGTAATGATCAATTATCAACACATTCCAATTGAATTAGGAAAATTAAAATCCGATTTAAAAAATTGGGTTAGAAACAACATAATTACACCAACACAACATGCACTCTGCACTCTTTATTTGTTATGACATAGTCACCTATCTTTATAACCAAGTTAAAACATGTAATCAAACATGCTAAAATTTAAAATAATAATTTGTTTTATGTCTAAACTTGTTATTATTATTATTTTTTTTAAATTGTGAATCATAAACTAGTTTGGGGTTTAGAGTCTAGGGTTCAGGGTTTAGGGTTTAGAAATTTTGTACCAACATATTTCACTTAATTATTTGAAATAATAATTTGTTTTATATCTAAACTTGTTATTTTTTATTTTATTTTTAAAATTGTGAATCATAAACTAGGTTGGGGGTTTGGGGTTTAGGGTTCAGGGTTTATAAATTTTGTACCAACATATTTTACTTAATTATTCAAAATAATAATTTGTTTTATTTCTAAACTTATTATTTTTTATTTTCTTTTTCAAATTTTGAATCATAAACTAGTTTGGAGGTTTGGGTTTAGGGTTTACAAATTTCGTACCGACATAAAAAAAATTTAATTTCAAACATATTTCACTCAATTATCCAAATCTAAAATAATAATTTGTTTTATATCTAAACTTGTTATTTTCCATTTTTTTTTATTCAATTGTGAATAATAAACTAGTTTGGGGGGGTTTAGAGTTTAGGGTTTACAAACATATTTCACTCAATTATTCGAAATATATCAAAATTTCAAATATATATAGAATACTCATTACTCCTCCTTGCTCATTTTTTCATCAAAATTCTTACTCCTTACATAGAATACTCAAGTTTCTCTACATACTCAAGTTTCTCTACATATTAGAATACTCAAGTTTCTCTAAATGGAACATGAAGATGAAAAAGAAGCATTTGAGGTAATGTTTGAGGTGCAACAACAAATTAGAGAAGGAGAAAATAGAAGATATGTCGAAAGTGAAGAAGTAGAACAAAATGTTGAAGGTCAAGGTGAAGAATTTGAAGATGCGACTAGTTGAGCAAATGAGATGTCGAGAAATCGTCGACGACAAAGTGCAAACCTAAATAATGAGGTAACAACACTTGATTGATTGAATGAATGAATGGATGCAAAACACATAAATGAATGCAAAACCCGAGCCCAAACGACATGGCTAGATCGTTTGGGAACACTATAGAATGACATGGCTGGGTCGTTTGGGAACACTGTAGAACGACATGGCTAGGTTGTTTGGGAACACTGTAGAACGACATGGTTGGGTCGTTTGGGGACACTATATAACTACATGGCCAGGTCGTTTGGACCTTCTATGAAACTACATGGCTTGGTCGTTTGGACTAAATTTAGTTAAAAGTTCATTTTTTTTTGTGACTTTGAAACTAAATGCAAATTGTTTGAGACTCTTGTTTTATTCTTCTATATGTAGAATTCTTTGCGATATCCGAGAACCGATCATCTGCAAACTCGAATGATGTGGATTGTCAACTGATTTTAAGTGATACAACATAAACTTTTACTACGGAAGAGGTATAATTGATTAGGCATTGATTTCATTTTTTTTTTTAAATTTTCTAAATGTAATTTTATTAGTATATTAATAATAATAGTTGTTGTTTTTTATGTGTTTAGGTCTTTCATACACGTAGCGAGGCAATCGGTTGGGCAACCGCTAGAGAAAGACAAGTTAATATTGTTGTGGTCATTGAAAAGTCGGAGTGTGCCAAGGAAAACTGAGTAGCAAGATTGAATTTGGCTTGTAAGTGCTCGGGTGTGTATCAGTCACACAAGAAGGAAGGCGAAGGGAGGGCTAATAAGAGAAAGTCGGGAACCTAGAAATCGGGATGTCCATTTAAGTTAAAAGGTGTTTTCCAACGTGGCATTGTCTATAGTTGGAAAATAGAAGTTAGAAATGGTATTCACAACCATGTATTGGCAAAGACCCTTGAAGGACATGCATTTGCTACTCGTCTGACTATTCTAGAGTTCGAGTACTTGTCAGAGATGAGTAAGTGTGGAATAAAGCCTAAACAAATTTTGGATTCCATCAAGAATAGGTATCATGATAACATATCTAGTATATCCCAAGTCTACACTGCAAGGCAGAAGGTGAGGAAATTGGATATGAACGGTCTCACACAATTGCAGAGATTGCGTGAGGTGTTAGCAAAAGAACATTATTTTGAGGAGTTGAGATAGGATGAGAATACCGAGGAGATAACGCGGTTGTTATGGGCCTATCCATAAGGTGTTAAGTTGGCTCGAACTTTTCCAACAGTTTTCATGTTAAACGCTACCTACAAAACTAACAGGTATCGGTGGCCTTTCGTACAGTTTGTTGGGGTGAGTTCAACGTGGAAGTCTTTCACCATGTGTTAGGTGCTGCTTCAGTCTGAAACAACAGTCAACTATGAGTGGGCCCTACATCATTTTAGTGGCTTGCTTTGTGACATAAGCCCATCTGTGATCGTGCCTGATAGGGACTTGGCCCTAATGAGTGCCGCTGACAAAGTTTCTCTAACGCACACAAGCATCTATGTAGATGGCATATCGCTACATGCGTCCTTTCAAAATGTTACGATATTTTTCCAACTACAGAACTTGTAGAGAAGGCCCAGTTCTCGTGGAACACTGTAGTCAAATCGAAGACAGAGGTTATTTTCCAGCGTAGATAGGATGCTTTGGAAAAATATTACAGGGTTGAGTACTCCAGTTTTGTTAGTTATTTGCGAGAGACTTGGTTTCCTCACAGGGATTGATTCGTATATTGTTGGAATGACCAACACATTCACTTTGGGAGTACAACGACCAATAGAGTTGAAGGGTCTCATGCTCAGGTGAAGCATGTACTAGGAAATGCAAACTGTCACAAATTTTTAGTATGTTTAGCTTAATCCACCCGATTCTAGAGATCTAGATGTCCGAGATTAGAGCTACATTTGAGAGAAGTATGATTGTAACTCAGCACCACCACTGGATTCCTTTGTTTCGTGAACTCAGAGGCCTTATCTCACGCAAGTGTTTGGACTTGCTATTTGAAGAAATAGATACCCGCGTAAAGCGTGTTAAAGATGGAGAGATCAGGTGTTGGTGTTATTTGCACACGAGCCATGGACTGCCATGTGCTCATGAATTAATTGAGTTTGAAGAGCAAGAGCGGTCCATCCCTTTGACTGCTATCGACCCCTTTTGGAAAACATTGTCTGCTTTTCCCAATGTGTCAGTAGGTGTTGGTCCCGATGTTACACTTTCAATGGACTTGTTCATGAATACGTTTGCAATGGTTTCTGAAGAAGAGCAAAGGGTTATGATTAGGAAGCTTATAGAGATTGTCGTACCAGAAAGTACATGGCTAGTATCACCTCGTGAGGAAGCAAAAACCAAAGGTCGCCCGAAAGATAGCTGCAGCAGAAAGCTTCCAACTAAAGATGAGAACTCTTCAAAGCGAGATCCATCTCATTTTTAACATTCTCAACGTGATCATGAGTGGGTCTCGTCACAACCAAATACTACGCCCACCCAAAACACCCACACCACACCAAAAAAGAAGTCTTCTTTAAAAATACCAACCCAAAACTCCCACACCACACCAACAAATAAGACTTCTCCAAAAATACCAAAAACAATCACACCAAGAAATAAGCCTTCTCCAAAAACACCAAAAACAACCACACCACGAAATAAGCCTTCTCCAAAAATAGCCACACCACGAAATGTGAGAGATAGGTTAGACTTTGGAAAGACGAGGGGTCCTAAGGATTATGGGTTGGATATTCCTAAAAAAATGCATAAATACATTGTTAGAGTCCATGACCCTGTTGGTGATGACAACTTTCTGCATTACATTAGGAAGAAGTCAAGAAGATTGGCCACAGATAAGAAAGGACTTGTACTAAGAGCTTATTTACAACCTCCCCCTTTATTGTACTTTGTACAGTCAAAGTGAGGTTGTTTATGCGATGAAGGAAATCCTACATGAAGAAGGTTACGCATCCTTAAATAAGTGGATGAGCATGCCCTTTGCTGAATACCTATTTGCTTCAAGATTTAATATTGTCCTCCTGCATTTAGGAGCTCGTCAGTGCTTCCTTATCATGCCGCTGAGAACTCAAGCAAATCCTGAAAGAGTGACCCAAGTGTTGGGTAGCACACATATTGGTGGAAATTATTTTGTCATTATTGAACTTGTTGAAGATTATCCGGTTCCTCCAGTAATGCACCAATGGCTTAGAGCTCGATATGATATTGCTAAAAGTTGGAATTTGGCCTTGACAGCAAGAAAATTCCAATTTATGGTATTGAACATTCCCAATTTAATATGGGAAAACGAGCCCGTGACCCAACAGTACATGTTATCTACTAAGTTGTTTGTATGTTGTCGATATGATATTTTGATGTAATTCGATATTTTGATGTAATTTGGAACAAGTGTAATTTGATTTGATTTTTATGTTATTTGTTATGTTAGGGATTTGATTTTATTTGATTTGGAAATCGAGTGATCGACTAAGTTGATTCGGACGACAATCGAGTGATTTGGAAATCGAGCGATCGACTAAGTGCTATTTTGATGTAATTTGGAACAAGTGTAATTTGATTTTATTTTTATGTTATTTGGAAATAATGTTAGGGCTTTTATTTGATTTGATTTGGAAATTGAGTGGTCAACTAAGTTGATTCGGACGGCAATCGAGTGATTTGGAAATCGAACGGTTGACTAAGTGATATTTTGATGTAATTTGGAACAAGTGTAATTTGATTTTATTTTTATGTTATTTGGAAATAATGTCAGGGCTTTTATTTGATTTGATTTGGAAATCGAGTGATCGACTAAGTTGATTCGGACGGCAATCGAGTGATTTGGAAATCGCTCGATCGACTAAGTTGATTCGGACGGCAATCTAGTGATTTGGAAATCGAGTGATCAACTAAGTTGATTCGGATGGCAATCGAGTGATCGACTAGTTGATTCGGATGGCAATCGAGTGATTCAAAATAATGTTCGTATGTTGTCAATAATGACCGAAACTACATGGTCAAGTCGTTTGGCTTTTATACCAAACGACCCAGCCACATCGTTTGGGCTTAAAGCCAAACGACATGGTCAAGTCGTTTGGCTTTAAGCCCAAACGATGTGGCTGGGTCATTTGGTATAAAAGCCAAACGACTTGACCATTTAGTTTGGTCAAGTCGTTTGGCCTTTATACCAAACGATGTGGCTGGGTCATTTGGGCTTAAAGGCAAACGATCTGCCGAAGTCGTTTGGCCTTTATACCAAACGACATGGCTGGGCCGTTTGGGCTTAAAGTAAAATGATCTGCCGAAGTCGTTTGGTATAAAAGTCAAACGATCTGACGAGGTCATTTGGCCTTTATACCAAACGATGCGGCTGGGTGGTTTGGACAAAAAAAATTTGAAAGTTCATTTCGTTTTTACAACACTTTCATATTCATCAAATTTCACTTAATTCCATTCAAACATCAAACATCAAATATCCATTCATCAAATTCATCCATTCATATTCATCAAATTCCATTCAAACATCAAACATCTATTCAAACATCAAACATTCATTCAAACATCATATCCATCCATTCGAAGTTAACAAAGTTACAAACCCTAAACTGAAACAAATTACATCCATCAAACTAAAACTGAAACAAAGTTAACAAAGTTTCAAATAATCCATCCATCAAACAAATTACAAAGTTACAAACCCTAAACTGAAACAAATCATGAACTATAACGCCCACCAATGTACTTGCACCTAGTCAAGTTGTACGCCCGTTCGAAGGAGGACCTTGCTTCCTCTGGTATATCATTCCCAGCCAATTGCAGACCTATCTCTAGCAAATGACTGGTTTCATCGATGACATTATTCTGTCGAAAAAAGGAAAATCAAGATAAGTTACCAATCGAATGCAAAAAATCACAGTTATAGAAACTCAATTAAAAATCACAATACTTACGATCGGTGAACAGTTAGGCAGTGTCTCCAGGGAGGGATGAATAGGAAGACGCTTAGGGTTCACCAAAACTACATGAGAATTCCTCGCATACCAAGTCATGTAGTTTTGATGACACTCCCATGGATAAGACGAGATAGGTCCTCGGTTGCAGGGTTGGATCACGTGATTCTGCCATGACTCCCAGTAAAGTGGCCCAATATTAGTTTAGTTCACCTCATACCCACGTCCTACCACAGTTCTTGTTCTCCAATTTGGTATTGGAGGATCTACATGTACAAGTTGTATGTGTCCCAACTAACGCACCACCCTTGCGACAGCGTAAAGCTCGATAATGTTGAAAAAACATAGCAATCCCTCAAAAAATGCAATGTCATCGATCTGGTTTGTATCTCTGATATTTTTGTAGGGATGCCAAACAACCTGAAACAAAATCAAATGTGTCATTAACAACTCCAATGATCAATTACTAAAAAAAATATATAAACAAACTTAAATACTTACATACATTGAACTTAATACTTACATTGAAATAATTCAAATCATCAATTATCGCTCGATAATACTGCAATGCATGCGTTGTATCGTAATAGTGTGGAGCGACTGGGGTGTGTCTATGAGCACGCGGCTGAGATGAGGTAATAGTTTGGGACTGCTATGAATACCGGAAAGTACTCATAGATCCACGCCTAGATATACACAAATAGTTAACATATTATTGATAGAGTAATAAAATTAACATTAAAAAAAATAAGCTATAAAATACTCAAGTTTTACCTGTAGAAGAGTCATATAGCCTATAATCCCTTTCACCTTCGCACATGTGGCAGCCCCAAGACCTCTATACAAAAATGCCAAAATTGCTACACCCCATGCATACTCTTCTATCTCACTGAATTTCAATAACAGCCTCAGATAACATATAGGCACTCCAGTCCCAGACTTGTCAGTAAAAACGGCACATCCAAAGAAAAACAGGATAAAAGCTCTAACAGCCCGTTGAACTTCCTGGAAACTCGAGGCCTTCTCCACCACCTTTCCAGCAGCGTCACATATAGGGCTATCATGAACCTTGTTCGCAAAATGCTTCCGGATGAATTCTAGCCTTACTTTTGAAATGAACCTGCTAGATTCCATCTCCGCCCTAATCAAATCAATAGGGAGCCCCAGAGCAATATGTAGGAGATGTATCGATTGTTGTAAGTTCAGCTCATTGTCCCCTTGCACCGCTCTTCCTCTAACTGTGACTCCACATATTTTGACAACATTGTCCAAAGTCACAGTCATCTCCCCAACTGGCATATGGAAGGTGTTGGTCTCTGGATGTCATCTTTCCACAAATGTAGAGATCAATGGTGGATCCATATGCTCGTGATAACCTTCCACGAGATCAAATAACCCAGTCCTTCTCAACTGTTGGGCAAATTTCGGAGACCTTTCACATTCATTCTTGAAATCCCATTGGCATGGGATAACTTCGCTAAGTGCGAAACACACTTCAATGCTCTGCGATCCTCCTGAAACAACCGAGCATGCATTAGATATATATGAGCAGAAACAAAAGATTTTGTAAAAGAAAATCAAAGTACCCAAGAAAAACAAAATATATTACCCTTCTCTCCCAAACATCGCGAGCGACATGCATCGTATAGTCATACAACTACTTTGACTCATACGGGCCACTCCCATACACACCTCTTTGAAACTCCAAATCATCATTGGATTTTCTTACGAAATCCAATACCGGAGGTGCTTCTTCCACTGGTGGTACGTCTTCTACCACATATTCGTCCACATCATCATCTTGTTCATCCTCCTCCTCATCCTCCTCATCACCCTCCTCATCATCGTCCTCACTCTCCTCACTCTCCTCTTCCACTATACTATTCCCTTTGTCCATATTTACATCTAAACCTACATTGTTATCACTATCTACACTATCTTCACTCGATGAATCAACCTCAGGAACCTCAGGAACCTCTTTTTCCAAATGGTCTCCTCTACGCGCTGGTGCCGTTAAGCCACCTGCCTTTTGTCTCTTTCTTCCAACTGCGTCACCACTAGAGGAACCGCCACCAAACAATTTCTTCACACCTTTGAATGTAGTTTTTGCTACATTCTTTGATCGAGGATCCATCGCTACAAAGAAAAATAAAACAAGTATTAGTAAACCATATTTAAAGAAACAATGTACAAAGAAAAACACTAGAAAATGGAGATTATCCCAGTCGTAAAACAAATATACTTATAAGCTTGCTATGATAACTCCAAGTATATATGAAGAAATAGAATGAGGTGTTACGCTATCCAAATTCTATCGAATTTTGGGCAGAGTTTCCTTTGTTTGCTCAACATTTCGTATACTTAAACCTGTCATAACCTGGAAATCAATAATGACATCCTTCCAACAACCATATGTACATATAACCTAACTTTTACACGACAGTGAAAATGTATATATATACAAGACTATTTCTGTATGAACCGTCATTTATGTACATCAAGTATTATAACAAAATAACTGGACTCTCTCTACAACAAAATGAACTTGACTCTGTCCCTCGTCAAGCATAGGGGAAACCACCCAAAAAAACCACCTTGATAACATACATTCAGTAAGTTTGATAACCAAATTAAAAAAAGAGCTTCTCACCTATAATGCTTTACCGCTTCAATTTTGTTCCCCTATATCCAGCCCTTAAGCAAGTACTCGTAAAAGCTGCATGTGATCAAGGTCATTACTTATTAGTCAAGACTCAAGAACATAAGCAGTATGAAAGGTGAGTAACAAAATGTACAGAAACACTAATCATAAAATGGTAAAAGTATCTTCTCTTATAACATCAGGCCCTAAAGGAAAATACTAGGTATGGAAGATGAGCACTATGAAAGTTTAGCAACAAGATGTAAAGCAATTCATTTTTAAATTTTCAAACGGGGCCCTAAAGATGTAGACTATATTTTGTTGGCTCTACATGGCAACAAAATATATCAACTTCAATTTGAGACTGCCATATGTGACTGTGGTGGTCGTGATGCTAAACCTAGTGGAGGAGTAGGTTTTGGCAACATTGAGACAACATGGTCCTGTGGAGGGGGAGGAGCATTTTGCTGCCACTGTTGGTGTTGCATGCCATAAGGACCATCTATCGACAACAAAAACCAAAGAGAATAAAACCAAAGTGATAAGACAAGGTAAGAATTGATGAGAACAAAATAACATCAGCTACTAACTATGTGTTCTACAGAGTATGTCATCATTTGAATGTCTAAACACCTGCAATTATAAAATCTATAAGTCAGAGGGACTGTCTCTAATATTGAATCTGAAATTTCAACTATTAATTCATTTAATTATTTTGTAGCATGATCTAACTTTCCAAAATCTACAAGACCATAGCAGGGAGGAATGACAAGTTCTTGTAAACCAATTTAAAATTATAGAACGATGTCTAAACTTTAATAATACATAAACATTGCAAAAAAAGTTAAGATTTTTATAATCAAGTGTGGAAATGATATAACTTCTGAATAAAGTTGTATTTTCTTAAATAGTAAGCATTGCTAGTTAGACAGAACCAACTTAGTAATTTGGTATAGTTAGTGACAAGCAATACCCCATACCATGTTTTCCTACCTAAACAAAAAGAGAAAGGAAACATATATATCTATTAAAAAAATAAGGGGATATGGCTATACATTGTGTTAACTGGTAAGACAATGTTTCAATGTGATTAATTTGCACCACTTGACCATTCTACAGAGAATGCATATTATCAAAGGGATCATTATCAAATTAGTCAACACATTAGAAGCGAGAAAATGAAAGGCAGTAATTCATGTTTCCATGCCCCTTTGTACATAATTGCTTCGTGATACAAGACGACTTGGAAACTTCGCAAAAAAACTGAACACTTTCAAGTTTCAACCCCTAAACTAGCGTCAATCATACCCAAATCTTAACAGTGTGATGTTGTATTCAATACAAGCAAAAACAACTCAGAGTACTACAGAACATAAAAATTAGAACAAAGCTCATTTTTATAAACAATTTAAGCCATTTAGAATCAAATAAAAAAACCTGCATCCCAGCTACTAATCTTAAAATGACACGTAAATTTTAATAGTTCAACTTCAATTTAGCTTCAGTAGTACCCCCTCAACAAAAAATGATCAACTGCCATTAACCTAAGATTAGCCTTTCCTTGACTCAACTTAATCACATACTCCACAAATCCAATCTGATCCTCCAACTCCATTGCTCTAACAACTTCCATTATCGACTCCACAGCCGCAGCCCAAGATTCTGACCTCTCAGGAGCTCTACTAACCAAATACCTAGGAAGATACACAATAGCCTTCCTAACATAAACATTCCCCTTAGCCACAACAATCATCTGTTCCCTTACAATTACAAACCTTAACGCACACGTCCTAGCTTGTGATTTCAACAAAAGAATGGAAGGCGTTAACGCCTTCAACACTTGAACAGTTGTATCAATCTCATTACAATTAAGGTTTGTAAGACAACCTTGGTGGTACAAATGGTGGTACAGATTCTCAAATTGTCCGAAGCCAAGCTCCAATTACACCATTCCTATTAATTGTCAATGTTATGCTGTTCTAATCACTATAGTTGATGCTATATACAAAGCCCAAGTGGGTGTTTGGGGGGAATAGATGAATATAGTACACCAACACAATGGCGTATGAATTCATGCACCACCCAATCAGATGTATGAATTGAATCATACACTACTTCAACTGGCTTACAGACATAAACTTCAAACCCGGCCCGTTCCAACAGGATTATGTGTGGCAGAGTATATGAGAAGCTTATGGTCATACGCCACTCAATTTAACGTGACAAAAAACTATTACAATCAATATGCAGCTCAATCATTTGGAACCAACAGTAAAGACTTGTGTGCCTCAAATCGAACCAATCAAAATCCAAAACCATAACCCAATTCAATATCAGATCAAACGCTAATAACTTAATTTGGATACCGATACCAACCTCACAACCACATAACATTCAGAGATACCAAACCAAATCAAATTCAATACCGATACACCAACCATCAAAATAACAAACTAGCAACCCAGTAGGTTAATCTAAAAATAACAACACTAGTTTAACACTCAGTTCAAACACAAGTAAATCAAAATGATAACTGACCTGATCTAATATTAAGAAGAACTAAATCAAATTTCGCAAAGAACTAACCTGTTGCTGGACCTGTTGGTTCTCAAGTTCTTCAATCCATCAAACTTTGAGAGATTGTTGTTGTGAGAATAACTAAATCAGTTCAATCGCCAAGAACTAATCTGTTGCTGGGCCTGTTGGTTCTCAAGTTCTTCAATCCATCAAATTTCGAGAGATTGTTGTTGTGAGAAGAACTAAATCAGTTCAAACCAATAAACAATAGATTGTTTATGTTGTGAGGTTGTAATTTCGTGATTGTTTATGGATTGGATTGCTTCAATTCGCGAAATTGATTTTGGGTTTTTTTTTTAAGGTTTTGCGATAACGTCGAAGGGTTTTGCGCGATAGAGATGACCGGTTTTAGGAGGTTTTTCCGGTTTCGCAATTTGGGGTGTCTTGGGCTTTTCGGTTGGGCTGGAGGCTACTTAATCTAATTTCAGTGGCACCCAATACAGGACCCTTTTTTATAGAGAGTGTCTTCTTATAAAATATGGGTTTTAAGTTGGAACACAAATGTAATAACAAATTTTGAGTCGGAGAGTGCCCTCTTAGAAATGAAGAGTGTATTTAAGATTTTCTTAGATAAAGCCTGAGTCAGCAACAGGTTCCACTCGTACGGATGACTCTTTAAAATTGAATAAGCCAAGTGGTTACCTCGGTTTTAAGGTTCCAATTTTCTGTGTGCTGCAACGAAGTCAAGGTTTGTCTTGCTATATATATATATATATTTTTTTTTTACGAGCAGCACAGAATAATAGTAACAAATTCATAGAAGCAGTCATGGTTTCTCTAATGGCTGGTTGGGACTCCCCTGTCTTGGATCAAAAACAGGTATTATTAAGATCATTTACAGAGGCTTTCTTATTATATTGCTGTTTGTGGGCAGTTACTATACATACATGTTTCTTTTATTGCAATCCAACAGTTAACTTACTGAGGAACAAGTCATTCACTAATGAAGAGATCAAAAATTTCTGGTAATCACATAAGGCATCAAAATATCAGCACAACCAACAATTTGCTACAGCGGAAGAAGAGGCAGCAAGGGCACGATCGTCTGCCAACTCATCGCAGTTCATATTTCCATGTAGCACGTGCCCCATTGAATTGGATAAAGCATACAAGTGTGATGACTGGTAAATATATTTTTAATTTTGTTTTATGTAGAAATCATCAAACCATCTAGACATGAAACCGAAATACTCCCTCGGTACTTTCAATACACAAAGGGGGCAGAGCGAAGTGAACGCAATGACTCAGAAATTACCACAATTCTAGAATTAGAAAAGTGGAAATAACTGTTTGTCTGACAAAAATTAAAAGGAAGACGGGATCTGTTTGGCTGAGTACTAAAATTGATATACTTGTTTCAACAGGTGGACGCAGAGCAACTGGGCATTTCTGAATGAACCACCGTATGAGGAGATGCGCAATCCCGCAAGCAACTACGTTTCCCAGTTTCACATAGCACAATTCCCTATGTACAAATGTGCCCCTACAAACTAATCACTTTACATCATAGTACAATATCTCGATATATTACGATATTTGGAGATATTTATCTATATTTCAGAAAAAGATATTTAAATATCACGATATGTTTAAATATATATACGACTGCTAATATCAGTTATATTTTGATAATATTTGTGATATTTGTGATATTTATGGGTATTTAGCAATATTTGGCGATATTTTATATATATAATAATTTTATTTAATATTTACCATTATATTTTAAATAAATATAACTAATATATCATGATATATCAATAAATATTCACAATATCTGTGATATTTGTCGATATTTTAGATATATCTACGATATTTTTAGGTGAAACAATATCAAATATCTCAAAAAAGGGAAATATATCCACGATACATATCCAAAAATTAAATATCAATAAATATCTATATCCTGATATTTTGTTTACATGTGTTTTTAAATTGTATAGGATGAAATAAGGCATGTTGCAGTACATCTTTACCATTTTGATTATCTGGTGTTCAAAAGTATTCTACTTTTGTCAAGGTAGAATCACCTTCAGAACGTAACTTAAGATGAATTGAAAGTTTTGGGACAAACCACATTTCCACCTAATATTCCATACCCGCATAAAGCACGCAGGTCAAACGTCACTGCACCATACAGAAAAAATCTCTCTTCCACTGCACCATACAGAAAAAATCTCTCCGGGTCTCCAGTAGACGCTTTGCCATCTAACTATCAAGCCTCATTCTCAAATCTCGAGTAAAACACTGGCTCTAACCAAAGAGTCCTAAAAGACACGTAAAGAAGATAATTCAAGAAATATATAAACCCATACAATGCTATATAACACAAGCCAACCAGCTGCTAACCAGAAATAAAGACCTAGCAAGGAGTCGAGGACAACTGAGATACCAAATAAGGCACTGGAGTCTGTTTGGCTTAAGCATCCAACAGCTTGTTTCCCCACAAGACCTAGCATAAGTATCAACTCTCAGAGATACTGTGGACACAACTTTCTGACATCTCTAGAAAGGTTTCTAGCAGGATAAGGTTGGACAATAGAAGATTAAGTAAAGAGGAGCCCAACTCTTACAATTACCAGCACGTTATCCATCTCAAAATATTCCCGTAACCTATTGACCTCTCCCGAGAAACAAACTTTGTCAACCACACTCCCTAAGCATCAAAAGAAAACACATATCACAGTATTCCCAAGAGCTAATAGACATAACAGAAGGCAAACAAGACTACTCCCAGAACTCTGCACCATACCGCGTATATAGACTACACAACCTAGCTGACTGCCTGAATAAAAAGCCTAGCACACATTTACATAAACTCATTAAATTGAATGACATTTCCAATGGCTTAAGATAAATCGAAACCGATAATTGATAAATCCAGATTATATTGAAAGAAAAAATTCATGATAACAGTACAGTACCCAATTAAAATCCTAGAAATGGTTTAAAATCCCAACTGAAGCATTATGCTGCCAACATAGAAAAAGTTACAAAACAGTAGAAAACCAAACATCAATATCTGATCATCCTTCTGCTCACACTTCCCTTAACTGGCACCACAGTTTGACTGCAGTTCTACCTGTGTACCTGCAGCATCGAAGTAAAGTTCACTACCATTTTGAAAACATATTCAATACTCTAACATCTTGACTTGCAACTAAATGAAATGCAGCATCCTACAGGTTCAAATATTATATCTTAAGCAAACACACAAAACATGTTAGTATGACGTTGACAAAAGAATAGCTGCCAAGTTGCCAACTGACTGTACTATAACTTTGCACTGATGGGATTGTTTGTGTTTGCCATCCATACAACTTTTCCATCTATCTATTCAGTTACCTGAGAGAGCCAGACTGCCAAAGTACAATAACGACAATACAATTATGTTTGACAACCTCATAAATCATTTCACATGGAAACTCCTTAAAGAGCTTCATGGAAAATAGAATATGTTTAAAAGCTTAGAAAATTTTGGTTGTGCTTGTCCAAAGCAAATTCAGTACATTTGGAGGGTCAGAAAGTCAAACTCTAGAAAACTCACCCTGTAGCCTTTTCTCCTAAAAAATTAAAAGTACATAGCAGGTTCTTTCCTCCCAAAAAGACACCAGGTCTCCTAATTTTTTGTTTTTTGAACCTTTTAGAAAATAACATATCTCAATGAATTGAATTCTGAAAACTCATAAATTACAAAAAGAAAAAGAGGAGAATCAGGCAACAATCCTAAATTTTTCTTTTTCCAAACTACACTCAGGACTCGACCCCTTTTCTTCATCTCCTCTTTTGATCTTCTATTTTCCACACACAAGTATGATTTCTTTAGATAGGACAAATCAATCCTGTTCCCCTACTCAGGATGTGCACATGATAATCTCAAAGCATGAATAATATGACTGTCACATTGATAAATAATTTTATTACCAGATAGAATTATATATTGATAAGTTGGGTTGTTTAATTACAGATACTGTTGTGTAATTGTTTCAAAAAGAAAAATTAAGTTGGTCCAATTTCAAATTTTAAGTTGACCAATTTTAAACTAAGCTGAGTAGAGGAGGCCCATTTTTAATTGTTTGTTGCAAAGTTGAAATACATTTATTTACTTTATCCTAAGCATGACATTCACGTGTTAAGTATTAGCCCACATTTAAAAGTTGGTTAATGTTTACAATAGTCAATACTGTTAAACTTTCAAGTATAATTCTACTCCCAAACCCACCTGTTGAAAATTTCTGTTCTTATTTTAGTTTTGCATTCGAAACCTAAAACTGGTTTTCACAGCAGCGCCTCATAGGACTGCTACCAACCAGCGCCGAGAATGAGGAAGACCAGTGTAAAATAATGACACTTAAAGAAGCAGATGAAATTATGTATCGGTCTTTTATATATGGAAGTAATGGAACCTCAAATAGTTCACCGCTAAACTCACAAACAAGAAACTGCTTACAAGCTCGCCCAACACGTATATTAAAAGCTCAATTCTTTCGTCCTCTACCCTTTTTCTCTAGTTTTCCATAATGGTGCTTAAAACCAAAAGCTTGAAACTTTATCTTTTTAGCAAATCGTGGAATCAAAATAAATACAAATTCCACGCGATTTTTCCATTTGACTCGCAATTTTTCAACAGTACTGGAATCCCGTGACTCGAACATTCAGTTCTAATCTTTAACCTTTCGACTCAATATGAGTCGTACGATTCACATGATCACATCGGGAATTGTTTGATTTTAACAACTATGCATTCATACACTACATAATTATTATTCTCTAGAAAATTACGTAGAACTCTTGATACCTTGTTCCTCTCTTCTGTAGACATTTAATTCCTAAAACCATCAACAAGGAATCTCAAGGGTTCAAGTGATAACCCTGGATTGCACTTCTAATCACCAACACCCCCCACCCCCACCCCCACCTTCCCAACGAAAAAAAATATAAATTAAATTAAATTAAAAAAAAAAAAAAAAAAAAAAAAACAACAACAACAACAACAAATAGACAAACCAAACACAACGCTGGTGACTGTTATCAAAAAAGCTCTAAGCTAGGGGAAACAAAGTTGAGAAAATATGTGGTAAACAAAGACCCTGGGGCATTTCTAATGGCACCACAAAACGGTCACAACCTAAATAACTACCATAGACAACAGATGCCAAAGCTTCAAAAAACTGCGTTAATTTAATGACATTAGTATTTGCGACATAATCCTTTACTTACACATCTTTAATGTTGGAACTGACATGCCAATAGTTTGCAGCAACTCATCAATATTCACTATAACCATAAATAAATGGCAACATAAGCATTTAATTAAGCATGCAAGGTATCACAATTTTTATAAAAAAAGAATTCTTAACATCCTGGATTAAAGCAGTTAATGTTTCAATATTAAAGCAATCTAGATTAAAGCAGTCGGGCGTTGTAGCTATTGTTCATTAGTCATGATGAGCAACCTAGAATCAACTATCAAAAAGATTACCGTAGAACGAACAAATTATATCTCAACATTAGAAACAACACAACAATCATTCATATCACTTATTAGGTAAATCATATTAACACCAAGTAAAATTATTTTATGAATAAACAAGAAGAGGGGTTTGATAAAAAGATTATACCAAGAGGAGAATAGTAGTAATCAATCACCACCAGCCTTCTGATAAACATAAGTCAAACCACACTTGCCACAATAATGCCTGTCAAAATGATTGGCCATAAAAGTGCCAGCACCACACTCCTGATTAGGACATTCTTTCCTCAGCTTCTGCACTTTTCCAGAGTCATCCACTTTGTAAAACTGCAAAACAGCAAGCTTAACCTTCTTATGCTTATGCTTAATCTTCTTGGGCTTGGTGTATGTCTTCTTCTTCCTCTTCTTCGCACCTCCACGTAGACGGAGGACCAAATGAAGCGTTGACTCTTTCTGGATGTTGTAGTCGGCTAGTGTCCGACCGTCTTCCAGCTGTTTTCCAGCGAAGATTAAACGCTGCTGGTCTGGTGGAATTCCTTCCTTGTCTTGGATCTTCGCTTTCACATTGTCGATGGTGTCACTTGACTCGACTTCTAGTGTTATCGTCTTCCCCGTCAGGGTCTTCACAAAGATCTGCATCTTTTTTTTTTCTTTGGTTGCGGAGAGGTAAAATGAGTGCCTTGTTTTTAGTTTTTATATAGGTAGTGAGAGTCTTAGGGTTAGGGTTTTGCGTGCTTGGGCTTCTAGTCGGGCCTGGGCCCAACAACTCTATTCAACTTATTCCTAAGGGAAAAACTTGGGCCGGGTTAGCCCAAGCCCGATAGGCTAAAACCCGATTTTTGTTGTTCATGGCTAACAGTGATCCAGTCTTGTAAAATCAAAGCCGGACTCGGATTCGGGTTGGGCTCTGGTTAGATTATCAAATAATTGAAAAACTTAAGCCCATGTGCAAAGGGTTGTCGATGGATCAGTTTGGGTTGGATTCTGAAAAATCCAAACCCAAACCAATAAAAAAATTGGGAACCCGAAACCAAACCAATAAGAAAATTGAGAACCCAAAATCGAACCGAATCAATAAGAAATATTACAAACTGAAACAGAATCGATCTTAACCAAAAACTATAAAACCAATTAAATCCTATATTAAATCAATTAATTTCAACTACACAATTGATAAATATATACAAACTTAATCATAAATATAACTAAAATGTCATATTATCGATTTGGGTTCATATCGGCTCGGTGGAGAACAAATCCAAAACCAAACCAATATCTTATCGGTTTGGGCTAGTGGATGTCAAACCAAATTACCAAAACCCAAACCATTTTTATCAATTTGATTTAGGTCGATTATTGGGTTATCAAAACCCATTGACAGCCCTACGTGTGCATATCTATTTTTGTAAACATTAGGTTTAGAATATCTATTTTAGAGATAATAATGGAGTTAATCATGTTAGTTTTCAAATAAACAAATATATTTGATTTCATTAGGGCTTTGTTTAGCACTAGAAAAATTCGTAGTTGACAACCTGGATTAGCTGATCTAATTATGTAAATGTGCAACTTAAAGCAGGTTAATCTGGAAGTTGTTTGGCTGCCAATTGTTCTGTCACAAGTTCAGCGTGCCCACTATTTGGTATACATTGTATCTGTTACACTGATAACCTGTTACATATTTGAAAAAATAATAAAACATTATAAATCAAAAACGAAATAATAACTTAAATACAATGTCTATATTCTCACCAAAAAAAAAAGTTCCACAAAATATTTAATTAGAAACAAGTATCACCGATCATTTCATTGTTAACATGAAACAAATCCAAATCCAAAGCAAAATCCAAAATATTACATCAATCTGCATTGTGATAGTCACAATAGTCATAGTCATTCCACATTGCAATGCCAATAGACTTTCTATAATCTGATGCAATTTCCCGTATTCTATTTCTACTAAGGTTTTCTAGATCTTGTCTCCTCATTCCAAAGTCTCCTTCAAGTTCTTCTTGCTCTCTTTGATCCTTATCAAAAAATTCATCATTAAGTTTCTCTCTTCGTATGTGATTTACTAACCACTTCAGCAAACACAATGTTAGAGGAGTAGTTCATTCTATAAAGCTTGCTTGAATTTCGGCAATGTGAAAATGGGCAAGACAATCTAACAAATTGTGAAGTTAGAAACCTGTAGCAATATGAAAAATAGGTGTCCAAATTTGTAGAACATGAATCAGTCATGCTAGATTTTTATTAATAAAACCTTTTTTCATCAAAAGTTCTCATATCACCTTAAAAGGCTAAAACAGAAGACAACAAGAAAATACTCAAAATAGCAAGTGTCCACTTCACAATAGGGCACAACCCAAAGCATTAATGAACCCCCTAACTTTGCATAGTTTGTGTGATAGGACTTAGGAGTTTAAAGTGTCCAACTACTTAACATGTTCTTAGCAGTATGTCTCATATATGTTTGAATTAGTCAAATATAAGAAGTGTGCTACGCATGGTTCAGTTTAGAGTGTCCAACTAACTGAACACTATGAACTCAAATGTTACTGTGTTATAACACAAGGAAAACTTGAAGAAGTAAGCATATCCTTAAGCTGCTTGACTCTCACACACTAAAAACTTCAACAAATAAAGTTTTACCTTTGAAGGACTTCGATCTTTATAATAGCTGCCAGAAAACAAGAAGATATTTTAATATCCTTGAATATTACAAGTGCAACAACTGTTCCAAACAAAATCAGCAGGTTGTCTTTTGATTGAGTTAATAATGTTTTCTCATATATTCTGTAACATATCCAATGGATAAGAAAGGGACAAAGAACTTACACCGTACCAAACAAAATGTCAGATTACCACAATTTTTCCTAAAATCCTTAGATATATATTATAGTTGTACCCTCTTGGCTCTATTTTTTGAGCACTCACAGAGTCTCCAATATTTGTAAAACTCTTTGGCTAATTACGAAAAAGTAGGAGACTAATATGGACTTTTATCTCTTTCTACCAGCAAGAGCTTCCGGTTAAATATTTATTTACAGTCCCCACCAAGCAAATCAAAACAACAGTTTTTCAGAGTGACTGAAGAAAGATCTAAGCCCAATAATTTGTCTGGAAGAAAGATCTTCATGAAAAAGAACCTCCTCATGGGAACAATGGTGCATAAAACTATTTTTGGTACCTGAAGACAATTTTCGACTAAAAGGGAACTGTATACTCAAAAATTACAACCTATGAACTCTCTTGTCTAAGACGTTATTTTCTCACACTTTCTCTTCTCTCGGTCTCTCTATTCTTTTCTTTTTTTCTATCTTTTTTTCTCTCCCTCTTTATAACCTCTCTTCTCTCCAACTTCCTTCTTTTCCAGTTCGTTGATCTTTCCTTCATCCTACGTCTCTACTCTTTCCACGTGTGTCCTCGGTATTCTAGGCAGTTCACAACAGTTAAGGTTTCGCGGACTTGATCCGCTGCAGCATGCTCTTTCTTCACTATCTCGCATCTGGTCCACCCACTACCAATAATCTCTTATGGCAAGAATATGACCACTACAGATGCCCTCTCTCGGTCCGATTAATGGTCCACGGACAAGTAATGGGGCCGAGAACCAGCTTTCTCCATTCGCGGTATATGCCTATTATTTTAAACTGCTCCATCTATTTTGTGGCACGTGTTTCATCTTTATTGCCACGTAGGCCTAGCACATGCGTATCTGAACCTGGCTTTTCAAATTTCTAGAATCCACGTGTCCCATTTCTCATGGTTCTTTTCCCAGCAATTACTCTTTTACCCCTGTCGCTTCGAATCCCGCTCAAACTTCTCACTTCCCTCAAAACCCAAAACCCTCAGTTCATTTTCATTCTTCCCCTTTTAGCTCCTTCAACTTCTTCCACTTCTTCAACTTCTTCTCCATCGTTATTCAACCTCGAGGATCCTTCCAGCACCGTTCAAGTTCCCTCCCCGTTACTCCGTGCCTTGGCTACCTTGCATCACAGGTTCGTTCTTCACCTTCTTTCTTCCCATCGTTTACTTTCTATACACATTTTTCGATACTATTTTGCATTTTTTCCCCCTCTCGTAGATGTTATTCCTTCCATTTGCTTCAAATTTCCAAACTTTGTGTATATTTTGCCATGTCGGGATTGGGATCGGGGGATACCTCTGCCACCAGATCCGATGGATCTGAGTCCTCTACCTCCAGATCTAACGACTACACCATTGATAGATCGGAATCCCCGGCTTCTGGCTCTGCCAGTCCAGCCGCCGTACCATCTATTTCAGGGAGGAAAACTTCTCTTCCTCCTCCCCCCTCCCATTACCGCAAACCTAATTTAGATGCAGTTAAAACTGCTTATGGCATCCCGGGTGACGTGGTATTAGAGCACGTGTCTGGCATCACCCACTTTCCACACTTGGTACCACTGCGGCCAGGTTGTCTTGTCGCTACTGTAGGCTAGATAGCGGCGGGTTTGCGATTTCCCTTGACTCTCCTCGATATCGAGGTATGCAATCATTTCAACATTCCACCCTATCAAGATATAGGTAACTTCTGGCGTGTTATGTACGCCGCTGACCATTACAATAAAACCCACACTCCTAAAATCCAACTCTGCGACATAATCGCTCATTATTATGTCAAAAAGAGCACCAAATTCGGAAGTGTAGGGTATCTGTCTTTCTGTACTCGTCCGCGGAAGAAGTCTTTTATCCTCCGCATTACAACTTCTGATAAGGTGTGACACTACTATCCATTGTATGTGTCTGGAAGTTTTATTTCTGCGGACCTTCCTTCAGAAGTTTTTCTAAGGCACCTCAATTTCCTTAAAAGTGGTGAGTAAAAGCATTTGATTCACAGTACTTCTGTGTAACTTTGTTTTTTAATTTGTCTTTCTTTCTATGACCCATACTGGAAACCAGATTCGCGATCTCAACTTTACATCAGCATTTTCTCTGAAATTTTCCAAGGGCTCCGCGATCTAGGGAGTAATCAGTGTGAGGTTCTCGATATAGACCGAAAAATCCAACCCTCTTTTGCTTAACCCTTCTCTCAAGGACATAGGTAAATACCAAGGTCCCTTCTATCGTCTACCACCCCCAACAGAACGAAAACCCAAATCCTCCCCACCTCCCAAAAGAAAACGCAAAGCCCACAAGTCGTTCAGATACACCACCAAGACCTACCACTCGTAGGCCATCGTCCAACGAGCCGCCGCTCAATCCCACACTCAATCCCACACTACCACTCCAGATACTGCCCCCTTTTCGTATTCCGGTTTAGCAGACTGGGAAGACGATTTTGCTCACCCTTCCTCTCCTATTTCTACGGCTACTATGGCCACCAACAAACTCAAACTATGGGCAAGTGACTCAGACGGTGATGAGCCCGTTGAAGTTGCGGCTAAGAGCCCTCCAGCAAAAAAGGCCAGAACCGCGCCTCCAGCTTCCTCTGAAGCACATGTTGATTCGACGCGGCCCTTGGCTCTAGCTCTCTTTCTTCTAGTGCCGCTGAAATCTGACACCCTGAATTCAAGGCCAGAGATTGCGATGTAACTACTCGTGATTCAGCCCTGGATAACCCAGCTGTCGCGGCTTCCTTATTCTTTAGCTTTCATCTTCCCAGAGACCAAGCATACGGTGACTCTGGCTCGTTTACCTCTCACAGAGCATCTATTTACACCGGCTGGAAAAAGATGTTCTCTTCTTTCCTCTTTCCCCTTCTTTTTCCTTATATCCCTTTTTAATAAATATTTTTCTTCGGTTGAGTCTGCTGGACGTCGGTTATGTGGTGCGCGAACTGACCAACACCTTGGAAGCCCTAGAGGTCACGAAAAAGGAGATTAATGGTCCTGATGGTTGGAAAGCCAAGCATGCCAAGCTGGAGAAGGACAGGGACGATCTTCGGATTGTGGAGGTGAAGGCCCAAAAAGCTCTCCAGCAAGCTGAGGACAAGCACCGCCACTATGTAGCGGGGGTCACTTCCAAACTTGAGAGCCAGAAGGAGGCGGATAAACTTGCCACTCAAGCTGTTGTGGACAAGGCTGTGAAGGATGTCGCAGACCGATTCTGGAGCCTAGCTGAGAAGAAAATTGCCTGCGAGCTTAAGTAACAGCTTGAAGAACTCACTGCGGCTGGTCGTCTACTTCCCATTCTTGATCCAGTTCATGACACTCAAACTTCTGCCCCACCATCCGAGGCTGCTACACTAGCAGTACCCCTAGCTTCTCCCAGCGCGGTCACTTCCCTAATTGATTTGGTTGATGATATTTCCACAGCTGTGGACGTGGCTGAGGAATCCTCCCAGAAGGATGTGGCCGAGGGACAACATTGATGCCCTAAACTTTGTACTTATGAAATTTGTAATTTTGTTCTTTTGCAGTTCACATACTCTAAATTTAGTTCTTCTGTGTTTGTATATTTACACTTTAGCCTGGTTTCTGGGTATGCCCAACAAGTCATTAATGCAAATCCATTTCGTCTTTCAATCTTTACTCCTCCACTTCCAGTTTCATAAATTGTGATCATAACTTCATTAGCTGTGCAGGCGGTCGTAACACCGCCTTACTTCTAATTACTCCACTTTGAATCTTTTGGGGTATCTGTGAAGCCTTGTGGGGGCATCTCAATTTGCCCATACTTTGATTTACCCATCTAGTCCATGAAGGGTTCATCCCCCCCCCCTCCCCCGCCCCAGCTCTCTTGTTAGCTGTGAAGCCTTGTGGGGGCAGCTCATTTTGCCCCCAAGTTGATTTGGACATCTAGTCCATGAAGTGGCCATCCCCCCCGTTCTCTTGTCAGCTGTGAAGCCTGGTGGGGGCATCTCACTTTGCCCCCAAGTTGATATGGACATCTAGTCCGTGAATGGCTCATTCCCCCGCTTTCTTTGGTCAGTTGTGAAGCCTTATGGGGGCAACTCACTTTGCCCCCAAGTTAATCTAGACATCTAGTCTGCGAAGGGCTCATCCCCCACGCTTTTCTTGGTCAGCTGTGAAGCCTTGTGGGGGTAGCTCACTTTGCCCCCCGGTTGATTTGGACATCTAGTCCGAAGGGCGGCCCCGGCTTTCTTTGGTTTGCTGTGAAGCCTTATGGGGGCATCTCACTTTGCCCCCAGGTTAATTCGGACATCTAGTCTGCGAAGGGCTCATCCCCCCCGCTTTTCTTGGTCAGCTGTGAAGCCTTGTGAGGGCAACTCATTTTGCCCCCAAGTTGATTTGGACATCTAGTCCGCGAAAGGCTCACCCCCGCTTTCTTTGGTCAGCTGTGAAGCCTTGTGGGGGCAACGCACATTGCCCCCAAGTTGATTTGGACAAATAGTCTGCGAATGCCTCATCCCCCGGCTGTGTTGTGGCTATGCCCTGGTGGGGGCAGCTCATTTTGCCTCCAAATTGATTTGGACATATAGTCCGTGAAGGGCTCATCCCCATTCATTTTTCCTCATTCAATACACATGACAAAATTATCAGAAACACGCCCTTTCAAGGATCTAATAATCAAAACACAAGAAATCATTCCTCGGCTCAATAACTTTATTTAAAAGCAAGTCCCTTCTCTTTCAACTGAAAAACTAAACAAGGCCTCCGCTATGAAATATTTTCAACATTCTGATGTTCCATGGTTTCGCTATCCTTTCCCATGTTGCAATCTGTAACCTGTAAGTTCTAGAAGTACCCTTCTCTGTCACGACATATGGTCCCTCCCAATTGGGACCCAATTTACCTTCATTTTCTTTCTTGGTTGCTGGTGTAGCCCGATGCAGCACCCAATCCCCAACCTTGATGGTTCGCGGCTTCACTCTCTTACCATATTGTCTCTACAACTTCTGATGATACTCCTCCAGCCATATGCGCGCTATTTCTCTTCTTTCCTCTACGAGATTAAATTCAGTGGCTAAGATTTTCTCATTCATTCCCAATTCTACAGCTCTAGTTCTTGTCGTTTTCTCTATCATCTCCACTGGTATTGCTGCCTCTACCCAATATGCCATTGCGAATGGTGACTCATTTGTGGAAGTCCGTGGTGTTGTGCGATAAGCCCATAGTACGTGATTCAGTTCATCAGCCCATGCTCCTTTCTCGCTCCTCTAGCTTTCTCTTGAGATTGTCCATTATGATTTTATTTGATAACTCTGTTTGCCCATTTCCTTCAGGATTGTAGGGGGCTGAGAACCCCTGCTTCACTTTGAATGCCTGAAGAAACTCTCGGACCTTTCCCCCAATAAATTGAGTTCCATTATCCACGATAACTGTATGTGGCAACCCGAACCTGTATATGATATTCTCCCACAGAAATTTCTTCACATGTTCTTCCTTAACTTGTTGTAATGCCACCCCTTCCACCCATTTGGTAAAATAGTCGGTAGCGGCCAACATAAACATCCGTTTACCGCTTGCCATGGGCAGAGGTCCAACTATATCCAGGGCTCACATGGCGAATGGCCAAGGGCTGAACACATTGTGCAATGGCTCAGCTGGCGAATGTATCAGCAGCGCGAATCTCTGGCATTTTGCATACTCTGTGGCATCTCTCTTCATATGGGGCCAGAAATACCCCTGCGATATTAATCGGTGTGTGGTTGTTCGCCCAGCTTAGTGCCTTCCGCAATCACCTTCGTGCACCTCGGCCAAAATTTCTTGAACTTGCTGTGGCCCTTTGCACTTTAACATTGGTCCGCTAAAATTTCTCTTATACAGCTCCCCATCTAGTAACGTGTATCTTTGACTCACCTATTCTATTTTTCGTCTCTCCTGTTTGTTTTCTATCTCCACTCCCATCAGAAAAGTTTTTATAGGTGTCATCCAACCTGGATCCTTCTCAGCGGTAAACCAAACACCTTCCTCTTCTGAAGTACTTGGTTTACTCAATACCCTCACTTCAATAGACCTACCCTCTGTCCCTGGTAGTACTGCAGCCACATAAGCCAATGTGTCAGCATGTTTATTCTCTTCGCGACCTAAGAGGGCAAATATGATCATACGAAACTTGCTTGCTTTCCTTCGTAGAACCTCCAGGTATCTTGCCATCCTTGGGCAGCGGGCCACAAACACCCCATTCACTTAACAAATTACCAAGTTAGGATCATAGTAAACAGAAAATTCACTCACCCCCAGATCCTGTGCCATATCCAATCCTGCTATCACTGCTCCATACTAAGACTCATTATTTGAAGCCGTAAATTCCAGTTTCATCGACAACTCTAGCCGAGTGTTCTCTGGAGTTACTAGGACCACGCCAATCCCATTCCCTGTATCTGTAGTGGAGCCATCCGCGAAAACCCTCCACCCGTTCCGTGTATCCCAAGGATCCAAGGGATCGCGGTTAGGTTCCCCCTCTTGTTCCATGACCATTTCCTCTCCCCACATTGGGTCCTCGGCGGGGAACTCTGCCATTGCTTGTGCCTTTTCTGCTGTTCGGATTTGGTACTGAATCTCATAACAACTGAGCATCACCACCCATTTTAGCATTCTGCCTGACTTCTCTGCCTTCAATGCTTGCTTGAGGGGCAAATTCGTTATCACCACCACTGAATGAGCCTCGAAGTAAGGCTTCAACTTTAAGGCAGAAAATACTAAAGCCAAAGCGTATTTCTCAATTCTGCTGTACCGGGTCTCCGCGTCCAGCATGGTTTTACTCTGAAAGTAAAATGGCTTTTCTATTTTTTTCAACAACTCTCACCAGGACTGAGCTTACTGTGTATTCTGAAACTCCCAAATATAAATACATTTTCTCCCCCTGTTCTGGTCGCGATAGTAAAGGGGCCTTTCCTAAATAATTCTTCAAATCCTGAAAGGCTTCTTCACACTCCGCAGTCTATTGGAAATTAGGCGTTTTCCTCAGCAGACGATACAGTGGTCGGCACTTGTCCGACGATTTGGAAATAAATATGTTTAGTGTCGCGACCCTCCCAGCCAACTGTTGCACTTCTTTCACATTTTGAGGGGATGACATTTCTACTAATGATCTAATCTGATCGGGATTCGCCTCTATTCCGTGGTGCGTGACTATGTACCCTAAGAACTTTCCTGAAGTTACCCCAAAGGTGCATTTCTCGAGATTGAGTTTTAGCTTATGCGTCTGCAGTATGCGAAAAGTTTCTTAGAGACCTTCTAAGTGTTCCTCTTCTGACATGCTTTTTTCCACCATGTCGTCAATATATATCTCCATCCCCTTCCAAATCTTGCCTTCAAACATTTTTTCTCCTAACCGCTAAAATGTACCACCCGCATTTTTTAAACCAAATGGCATCCTAGTGTAACAGTAGGTACCCCCCTCCACCACGAAGGTTATCTTTTCTTGATCGGGGCCGTACATTGTGACCTGATTGTACCCCATGGACGCGTCCATGAAAGAAAACACTTTGAAACCTGCAGTCCTGTCCACTAGCTCATCCACTCGCGGCATAGGGTAACAATCTTTCGGACACTCTTTGTTTATATCTGTAAAGTCAACACACATTCTGACTTTGCCGTTCTTTTTTGGAACCGCAACAACATTAGACAGCCATTCCGTGAACTCTACATCCCTTATTATTCCTGCCCCCTTCAATCATATAACCTCCTCACGAATCCCCTTAGCGTACTTGGGTCTCACGCTTCTCATCTTTTGTCTCATAGACTTTGCATATTCCTTCATATGCAAGTGATGACAGGCAAACTATGGATCTAATCCCGTGATATCCTCAATCCCCCATGCAAATATATTTGTATTCTCTGCCAAAAACTGCACTAGCTTACTTTTCCATTCCTCTGGTAAATCAGATCCCACTACTGTAAATTTATCCTCATCTCCCACCCCCAGGTTCACTACCTCGATCTCATCCAAGGTTTTCGGTCCCGGCGGAAGCTCGTATACCTCAGTCGCAGCCGTCTCATGTAATTGCTATGTTGATCCTTGTTCACATGACGACCCCTCCCCTTTCGTTCCTCGGATCATACTCTTCACATTTACCTGATGGATGTTCTGTGCTACCACATGATCCCCCCTTATCTCATACATTCCCCTATTGGTGGGGAAGCGGATCACCTAGTAATATGTTGATGAAATTGCCCTCATCTCATGGATCTATCTTCTCCCTAGAATTGCATTATATTGGGAACTAGTGTCCACTACCATAAACCTTGTGAAAACAATCGTCGGCCCTGCCATTACTGGTAGCACCAGCTCCCCCATTGGCTCTGTCATACTGTCGTTGAATCCATACAAATTGGTTTGAGGGGCTTTTAACTGATCTCTACGGATGTTCATCTCCTCCATGACCCCTTTAAATAGCAAATCCACTGAACTTCCACAGTCTATCAGCACCCTCTTTACCAGATAATTACCCATCGCTATAGTAATCACCAACGCATCCTCATGCGGCGAAATTACTGACTCTAGGTCTTTCGGGGTGAACATTATATTTTCCTCACCCATCGTAGCTCCACTAACTAACCGTGGTATGCTCACCACCTCATTCACCTGTTGCAAACTCGCTGTCCTTCTTATCTTGTCTCTGTGTGCATTCCTTCCCAGTGCTTCCCCACTAAAGATGACATTGATTGTACCTAAAATTCTAGCTGGCGCTAGCACTCTCTCGGCTTGATGAACCTCTGTGACAAACTCTCTGAGCATCCCCTTTTCAATCATTCTTTCTACTAACCACTTCAAGGCATAACATTCATTAGTGGCGTGATTCCTGATATGATGATACGCGCAGAATGGTTTCCCCTCTATCTCCCGCGGAGTACTCCACGGACCCTCATAATATTGTTGCCCCTTGATCAGAGGCAAGATTTCCTCTAAAGGCCTGTTAAGAGGAGTCCTGTTCTATTTCGCGGTATGACTTCCTCTCTCGGACCTCCCTTCTGCCTCGATCCCCCGTCCTCTCTAGACCTCGGTTCTCCCCCCCTGTAAGATCCTCTCTCCCTGTCCTCTTCCCTACTTTTACCCTTTCTGTCATCTCTGTCTACAGCTTGCACTTCCTTCCCTGACTTCTTCTGTTCCTTCTCATTCCTTTGCATTATATCTTCATATTGTATATATTTTTCTACCTTTGGGTATAAAGCATGCAAAGTAGTGATTTCGATTTTGGAAACCGATTCATGAACTCTAGTTCCCTACCTCAAGCCATGCTGGAAGGCAATGACCGTTGTATGCTCATCTAGATTTTCCACCCTCAATGTTTCCTCCTTGAACCTACACAAAAACTCCCTTAAGGATTCTGCGGATCTCTGTTTAATGTTGAACAGTGCCACGATATCAACCACCCTTCTTTTCTAGTGTATGAAGTGATCAACAAATGCACGCTCCAGCTCTTCAAACCTTTTGATGCTCCGCGAATCCAACCTGTAATACCAATATGAGACTCCCCCCTTAAGATTGGTAGGGAACATCATGCATCGGAGTCCATCATACTTACTCTCCTGCCATAACGACATCTGTTGCCGAAAATGGTGCAAATGATCAGTAGGGTCTCCCTTCCCATCATGTCTCTCAAACCTAGGTTGGGAGAACCTCTTAGGCACTTCCGAATTCCATATCGAATCTGCCAGCGGATTTTTATTGAGACTTGCAACCTCCTTCTGCGTAGCACTCTGGTTCGCTCTTTCTGCTACGCGGTTCATTTCTCTATCTTTCTCAATTATAGCATGTACTACCTCCAAAGTGATGCCCACGGTTTGCTTTGCATCCGGCAGCGGATACTACTCATTCTCCCCCTCTACTTCATTGCCCCGAGGATCCTCCCGCTCCGTTTCACCACGTGTAGTCTCCCTCTCCTTTCCCAACTCATCATTCTCATTCCTTAGCCTAACTATCTCTTCTTGAAGAAGTCTGGTAGCGTCAGCTGCCATGTCTGATATTTCTTCCTCTCCTACCCCTTCCCTCTCAGCGCTCTCTGTTTCCTCGTCCGCCTCTCTAACTGCTACTTTCTTAGGTCTTCCTACTCCTCTTTTTGCTATAGTGACCATTTTCTTATCTCAGTCCCCATAGAAGGCGCCAAATGTATACTTAAAAATTACAACCTATGACTCTCTTGTCTAAGATGTTCTTTTCTCCCACTTTCTCTTTTCTCTCACTTTCTCTTCCCTCGGTCTCTCTCTTCTTTTCTTTTTTTTTTTCTATCTTTTTTTCTCTCCCTCTTTATAACCTTTCTTCTCTCCAACTTCCTTCTTTTCCTGTTCATTGATCTTTCCTTCATCCTACGTCTCTACTCTTTCCACGTGTGTCCTAGGTATTCTAGGCAGTTCTCGACAGTTAGGGTTTCGTGAACTTGATCCGCTACAGCATGTCCTTTCTTCACTATCTCGCATCTGGTCCACCCACTATGAATAATCTCCTATGTCACGAATATGACCACTACAGGAACATTAAATAACAAAAATTTGTTGCTGAAACGCACCAACAATGTAATTCATTGGATTCACTTGCAAGATGCAGCACAGAAAGGCACAACATATATGATTCCAAAAAACACAAAAGTGGGCAAAACCGAAGTTTTGGGCAATAGTATAACACCCCCCTCCCCTCCACCTCTTATTCCTATTCTCTTATGCTTGACTTAGCACAAATAATAAAATGCAAAAGCTATGCATTCAGTTCACAAGAAGTTTTCAGTCAAGGTTGGTCTATAGTGATCAATGTAGTGTGAAAGCTCTGCAGTCAATTCTCTCTACTGTCCAAGCAGTTTTCAGTCAAGGTCTGTAGGGCTGGTCTTGCCTTTTCCAAGAACTCTTCCTGCACAGACAAAAAACAGCGATGTATTTATATTTTCACAGCTACAAAATCTGCACATTATAGTACATAAATATTTAAATTCTCCACCAACCTTGACATTGCTATCATTTGCCAATTTCTCTTTATATAGTTTCTTCAACACCCTCAGACTTTTATTTTCTAATGCCTTCTTTGCGTCTTCAACTTTTTTTGTGTTGTTATTTTCTCCAACCAACAACCACCTCATCACCCTCAGACTTTTATTTTCTAATGCCTTCTTTACGTCTTCAGCTTTTTTTGTGTTGTTCTTTTCTCCAGTAGCAACCACCTCATTTACTCTGGCTTCTTGACAACTTGCATCTATATTATAGTTGTACCCTCATGGCTCTATTTTTTTAGGTGATTCCATTGGGCACTCATCAAATTGGATTGGGCAACCCCTCAAAAAAAAAGAAATTTTACAAATTTGCCATATTACAAGTTTGCCATCAAAGCCCAAGCCCAGCAACCAATTCAACCGGTATCGCCAAAACGAACCCTCCCGGTCGTTTCTGTTTACACTCAAACGACACGACCATGTCGTCTGAGTGTACACTCAAACGACTTGGCCAAGTCGTTTCTGTTTACACTCAAACGACATGGTCGTGTCGTTTGAGTGTAAACAGAAACGACATGGCCATGTCGTTTGAGTGTAAACAGAAACGACTTGGCCAAGTCATTTGAGTGTACACTCAGACAACATGACCATGTCGTTTGACTGTTACTTTGAGTTTGAGTTACACTCAAACTACATGGCCAAGTCGTTTGAGTGTATACTCAAACGATATGGACAAGTCGTTTGAGTGTTACTCACACTAACAATGAAACTACGTGTCCATGTCGTTTGAGTTTACACTCAAACTACGCGGCCATGTCGTTTGAGTGTACACTCAAACTACGCGGCCATGTCGTTTGAGTATGCACTCAAACTACATGACCAAGTCGTTTGAGTGTATACTCAAACGACATGGCCAGATAGTTTCAGATGTTACTCACACTAACACTCAAACTACGCTGGCCATGTCGTTTGAGTGTACACTCAAACGACATGGCGGCGTAGTTTGAGTGTACACTCAAACGACATGGCCGCGTAGTTTGAGTGTTAGTTTGAGTAACACTCAAACGACGGGTTCATGTAGTTTGAGTATACACTCAAACGACATGGCCGAATAGTTTGAGTGTACGCTCAAACGACATGGACGCGTAGTTTGAGTGTACACTCAAACTACATGGCCGCGTAGTTTGAGGGTACACTCAAAAACGAGTTTATACACTCAAACGATATGATGAAACGATATGGCCGCGTAGTTTGTGTGTTAGTATGAGTAACACTCAAACGACTTGTCCATGTAGTTTTTGAGTATACACTCAAACGACTTGGACATGTAATTTGAGTATACACTCAAACGACTTGGTCACGTGTTTGAGTGTACACTCAAATGACGTGGACACGCACTCAAACGATTCCAAATGCACTCAAACGATTTCAATTGAATTAGAAAAATTGAAATCCGATTTAAAAAATTGGGTTGGAAACAACACAATTACATCAATAAAACTACATGCACTCTACACTCTTTATCTGTTATGACATAGTATCTTTATAACCAAGTTAAAACATGTAATCAAACATGCTACATGTAATCAAACATGCTATAAAATCTAAAATAATAATTTATTTTATATCTAAACTTGTTATTATTATTATTTTTTCAATTGTGAATCATAAACTAGTTTGGGGTTTAGAGTTCAGAGTTCAAGGTTTAGAAATTTCGTACCAACATATTTCACTTAATTATTTAAAATAATAATTTGTTTTATATCTAAACTTGTTATTTTTTATTTTATTTTTAAAATTGTGAATCATAAACTAGGTTGAGATTTAGGGTTTAGGGTTTAGAGTTATTTACAAATTTCGTGCTAACATATTTTACTTAATTATTCAAAATAATAATTTGTTTTATTTATAAACTTATTATTTTTTATTTTCTTTTCAAATTTTGAATCATAAACTAGTTTGGGGTTTGGGGGTTTGGGGTTTGGGTTTTAGGGTTTACAAATTTCGTACCGACATAAAAAAAAAATTTAATTTCAAACATATTTCACTAAATTATCCAAATCTAAAATAATAATTTGTTTTATATCTAAACTTGTTATTTTCCATTTTTTTTATTCAATTGTAAATAATAAACTAGTTTGGGGGTTTACAAATATATTTCACTCAATTATTTGAAATATATCAAAATTTCAAATATATATATAGAATACTCATTCACTCAGTTTAGAGTTTAGGGTTTACATAGAATACTCAAGTTTCTCTACATACTCAAGTTTCTCTAAATGGAACATGAAGATGAAGAAGAAGTATTTGAGGTAATGTTTGAGGTACAACAACAAATTAGAGAAGAACAACAAATTAGAGAAGGAGAAAATAGAAGATATGTTGAAAGTGAAGAAGTGGAACAAAATGTTGAAGGTCAAGGTGAAGAATTTGAAGATGCGACAAGTCGAAAGCAAATGAAATTCGAGAAATCGCGTCGACGACAAAATGCAAACCTAAATAATGAGGTAACACTTGATTAAAATGAATACAAAACACTTGATTGATTGAATGAATAAATGAATGGATGCAAAATGAATGAATGCAAAACCCGAGCCCAAACGACATGGTGGGTCGTTTGGGAACACTATCAAATCCGACATGGGCCTCAGAGTTTGAGAACACTACTGAACGACATGGCGGTGTAGTTTGAGAACACTACGTAATCCACATGGTGGGTCGTTTCATTACACTATAGCACTACATGGCCGTGTCGTTTCATTACACTATAGAACTACATGGCGGGTCGTTTGGACTCTTGATGAAACTACATGGTCGGGTCGCTTTGAAACTAAATGCAAATTGTTTGAGACTCTTGTTTTATTCTTCTATATGTAGAATTCTTTGCCGCTTATCCGGGAACCGATCTTCTCGCGAAACTCGAATGATGTGGATTGTCAACCGATTTTAAGTGATACAACAGTAAATTTTACTACGGAAGAGGTATGATTGAGTAGGCATTGATTTCATTTTTTTTTAAATTTTCTAAATATAATTTTATTAGTGTATTAATAATAGTTGTTGTTTTTTGTGTTTAGGTCTTTCATACACGAAGCGAGGCAATCGATTGGGCAACCGCTAGAGGAAGACAAGTTAATGTTGTTTGTGGTCATTGAAAAGTCTGAGTGTGCCAAAGGAAACCGAAAGTAGCAAGATTGAATTTGGCTTTGCGAGTGCTCGGGTGTGTATCGGTCACACAAGAAGGAAGGCTAAGAGAAGGCTAATAAGAGAAGGTCGGGAACCAAGAAATCGGGATGTCCATTTAAGTTAAAAGGTGTTTTCCAACGCTGCAAGACCGCCGATAGTTGGAAAATTGTCGCTCTTAATGGTGTTCACAACCATCCATGGCGAAGACCTTGAAGGACATGCATTTGCTACTCGACTAACCGCTCCAGAGTTCGAGTATTTGTCGAGATGAGTAAGTGTGGAATAAAACCTAAACAAATATTGATTCCATCAAGAATAGGTATCATGATAACATCTCTAGTATATCCTAAGTCTACACCGCAAGCGCGTAGGTGAGGAAATGGATATGAACGGCCTCACACAATTACGAGATTGCGTGAGTTGTTAGCAAAAGAACATTATTTTGAGGAGTTGAGACGGGATGAGAATACCGAGGAGATAACGGGATTGTTATGGGCCCATCCGAAGGTGTTAAGTTGGCTCGGACTTTTTCCAATTTTTCATGTTAGACGCTACCTACAAAACTAACGTATCGGTGGCCTTTTCGCATGCTTTGTTGGGGTGACTTCAACGTGGAAATCTTTCACCGCGGTGTCGTGCCGCTTCACCGAAACAACAAATCGACTATGAGTGGGCCCCGTGATCATTTTAGTGGCTTGCTTGGTGACATAAGCCCATCCGTGATCGTGGTCCGACAGGGACTTAGCCCCGATGAAATACCGACAAAGTTTTTCCTAACGCACACAAGCATCTATGTAGATGGCATATCGCTACGCGTCGCCCTTTCAAAATGTTACGATATTTTTCCAACTACGTAACTTGTAGAGAAGGCCCAGTTCGTGGAACACCGTAGTCAAATCGAAGACGAGGTTATTTTCCCAAGTAGATGGGATGATTTGGAAAAATATTACGGGGGTGAAAGTACTCCAATTTTGTTTGTTATTTGCGAGAGACTTGGTTTCCTCACATTGGGGATCGATTCGTATGTTGTTTGGACTGACCAACACATTCACTTTGGGAGTACAACCACCAATAGAGTTGAAGGGTCTCATGCTCGTGAAGCGTGTACTAGGAAATGCAACCGCTGTCATGATTTTTTGAGTATGTTTAAATTTTAATCCACCCGATTCTAGAGATCCGGATGTCCGAGATTAGAGCTACCTTCGAGAGAAGTATGATTGTAACTCAGCACCACCACCGGATTCCTTTGTTTCGCGGAACTCGGAGGCCTTGTCTCACGCAAGTGTTTAGACTTGTTATTTGAAGAAATAGATACCCGCCGTAAACGCGGTTAAAGATGGAGAGATAAGGTGTTTGTGCTATTTGGCGCATCGAGCCATGGACCGCCATGTGCTCATGAATTAATTGAGTTTGAAGAGCAAGAGCGGTCCATCCCTTTGATCGCTATCGACCCCTTTTGGAAAACATTGTCCGCTTCTCCCAATATGTCACTGGGTGTTGGTTCCGATGTTGCACCTCGATGGACTTGTTCATGAATAGGTTTGCAATGGTTTTGAAGAAAAGAGAGGGTTATGATTAGGAAGCTTATGGAGATTGCCGTGCCATAAAGTACATGGCTAGTACCGCCTTGTGAGGAAGCAAAACCAAAGGTCGGCCGAAGGTAGCTGCAGTAGAAAGCTTCAAACGGAGATGATAACTCTTCAAAGCGAGATCCATCTCATTTTGAACATTCTCAACGTGACCATGAAGAGTGGGTCTCCGCCACAACCAAAAACATTACACCCAAAACACCCACACTACACCAAGAAAGAAGTTTTCTCCAAAACTACCAACCCAAAACATCCACACCACACCAACAAATAAGCCTTCTCCAAAAACACCAAAACAACCACACCAAGAAATAAACCTTCTCCCAAAACACCAAAACAACCACACCACTTAAATAAGCCTTCTCCAAAAAAGCAGTCCACACCAATTTAAATGTGAGAGATGGCTTAGACTTTGGAAAGACGAGGGTCCTAAGGATTACGGGTTGGATATTCTTGAAGAAATGCATAAATACATTGTTAGAGTCCATGACCCATTGACGATGGCAACCGCTGGGTTATAGAGCTTTCTCGCATTGCATTAGGAAGAAGTCAAGAAGAATGGCCACGGATGAGAAGGGAGTTGACGAAGAGCTTACTGACAACCTCCCCCTTTATTGTACTTTGTACAATCAAAGTGAGGTTTTTATTCGATGAAGGAAATCCTACATGAAGAAGGTTACGCACCCTTAAATAAGTTGATGAGGCATCCTTTTCTTTGGATACTTATTTACTTCAAGATTTAATGTTGTCCTTATGCATTTAGGAGCTCGTCAGTGCTTCCTTCTCATGCCACTGAGAACCCAAGCAAATCCTGAGAGAGTGACCCAAGTGTTGGGTAGCACACATGTTGGTGGAAATCATTTTGTCAATGTTCAACTTGTTGAAGATTGTCCGATTCCTCCAGTAATGCGCCAATGGCTTAGAGCTCGATATGATATTGCTGAAAGTTGGAATTTGGCCTTGACAGTAAGGCAATTGCAATTTATGGCATTGAACATTCCCAATTTAATATGGGAAAAGGAGCTCGTTGAAGACCCAACAGTACATGTTATCGACTAAGTTGTTTGTATGTTGTCGATATGATATTTTGATGTAATTTGGAACAAGTGTAATTTGATTTGATTTTTATGTTATCAATGTTAGGGCTTTTATTTGATTTGATTTGGAAATCGAGTAATCGACTATGTTGATTCGGACGGCAATCGAGTGATTTTGAAATCGAGCGATCGACTAAGTGATATATTGATGTAATTTGATATTTTGATGTAATTTGGAACAAATGTAATTTTATTTTATTTTTTTGTTATTTGGAAATAATGTTAGGGCTTTTATTTGATTTGATTTGGAAATCGAGTGATCGATTAAGTTGATTCGACGGCAATCGAAAGTGATTTGGAAATAGAGCTTATCGACTAAGTTGATTCGACGCCAATCGAAAGTGATTTTGAAATCGAATGATCGACTAAGTTGATTCGATGGCAATCGAAAGTGATCAACTAGTTGATTCGACCGCAATCGAGTGATTTGAAATAATGTTCGTATGTTGTCAATAATTACCAAAACTACACGGTGAAGTCATTTGACTTTAATACAAAACGACCCAGCCAGATCGTTTGGTCTAAAGGCCAAACGATGTTGTCTTGTCGTTTGGGCTTTAGACCAAACGATGTGGTCATGTCGTTTGGCCTTTAGACCAAACGATCTGGCTGGGTCGTTTGAGATTAAAAGCGAACGATCTGCCGTGGTCGTTTGGTATAAAAGAAAAACAATCTGCAGTGGTCGTTTGGCCTTTATGCCAAACGATGTGGCTGGGTCGTTTGGAAGAAATTTTTTCAAAATTCGCTTTGTTTTTGTTTTATTCAACAAATTCCATTTTCCATTCAAAATTCATTCACCTTTTCCATTCAAACATCGATATCAAACACTCTCATTCATCAAATTCATCCATACATAAAATTCCATTCAAACATTAAACCCTAAACTGGAAACAAATTACATTCAAACATTAAACCCTAAACCCTAAACATTAAATTCCATTCAAACATTCATGCAAACATCATATCCATCAATTCATTCGAAGTTAACAAAATTACAAACCCTAAACCTAAAACAAATTACATCCATCAAACTAAATTACAAAGTTTCAAACCCTAAACTGAAACAAATCAACTATAGCGCCCACCAATGTACTTGCACCTAGTCAAGGTTATACTGTTCAAGGAGGACCTTGCTTCCTCTGGCATATCATTCCCAGCCAATTGCAGACCTCTCTCTAGCAAACGACTGGTTTCATCGATGACGTCGTTCTGTCGAAAAAAAAAAAATCAAGATAAGTTACCAATCGAATGGAAAAAATCACAGTTAGAGAAAACTCAATTAAAAATCACAATACTTACAATCGGTGAACAAGTTAGGGCAGTGTCTCGGGGAGGGATGAATAGGAAGAAGCTTCGGGGTTCACCAAAACTACATGAGAATTCCTCGTGATACCAAATCATGTAGTTTTGATGACACTCCCATGGATAAGACGAAATAGGTCCTCGGTTGCAGAGTTGGATCAATGATTCTCGCCCACGACTCGAAAAAGTGGCCCAATATTGGTCAAATTTCACCTCATACCCGCGTCCCCGCCACAATTCTTGTTCTCCAATTTGGCATTGGAGGATCTTTAGGTACAAGTTGCACGTGACCCAACCGACGACCACCCTTGCGACAACGTAAAGCTCGACAATGTTGAAAAACATAGCAATCCCTCAAAAATGCAATGTCATCGATCGGGTTTGTATCTCTCGATATTTTTGTAGGGATGCCAAACAACCTGAAACAAAATCAAATGTGTCATTAACAACTCTAATGATCAATTACTAAAAATAAATATAAACAAACTTAAATATCAAATTGTCATTGAATTTAATACTTACATTGAACTCATTCAAATCATCAATTATCGCCGATAAAAACTGCAATGCATACGTTGTGTCGTAATAGTGTGGAGATGATCGGGATGTCGTGGAGCACGCGGGCTGAGAGATGAGATATAGTTGAAGTTTGGGACTGTCATGAATACCGGAAAATACTCATAGATCCATGCCTAAATATACACAAATAGTTAACATATTGATAGAGTAATAAAATTAACATTAAAAAAAAATAAACTCTAAAATACTCAAGTTTTAATTAGAAGAGTCATATAGCCCAGAACCCCTTTCACCTTCGCATGTGGCAGCCCCGAGACCTCTATATAAAAACGCCAAAATTGTCGCACCCCATGCATACTCTTCTATCTCACTGAATTTCAACAACGGCCTCGGATAACATATAGGCACTCCGTCCCGGACTTGTCAAGAAAAACGCACATCCAAAGAAAAACGAATAAAAGCTCTAACAATCCGTTGAACATCCCGGAAACTTCGAGGCCTTCTCTACCACATTCCCAGCGTCACATATAGGGCTATCATGAATCTTGTTCGCAAAATGCTTCCGGATGAATTCTAGCCTTACTTTTGAAGTGAACTTGCTAGCTTCCATCTCCGCCCTAATCAAATCAATAGGGAGCCCCAGACCAAGATGTAAGAGATTTATCGATTGTTGTAAGTTCAGATCACTGTCCCCTTGCACCACTCTTCCTCTAACTGTGACTCCACAGATTTGGACAACATCGTTCAAAGTCACAGTCATCTCCCCAACTGGCATATGGAAGGTGTTGGTCTCCGGATGCCATCTCTCCACAAACGCAGAGATCAATGGTGGATCCATATGCTCGTGATAACCTTCCACGAGATCAAACAACCCAGTCCTTCTCAACTGCAAGGCAAATCTCGGAGACCTTTCACATTCATTTTTGAAATTCCATTGGGATAACTTCGCTAAGTGTGAAACACACTTCAACGCCTCCGCGATCCTCCGAAACAACCGAAAGCATGCATTAGATATATATGAACGAAACAAAAGATTTTGTAAAAGAAAATCAAAGTACACAAGAAAACAAAATATTACCCTTCTCTCCCCAAACATCGCGAGCGACATGCACCGCATAGTCATACAACAACTCTGACTCATACGGGCCTCCCCCATACACACCTCTTTGAAACTCCAAATCATCATTGGATTTTCTTACGAAATCCAATACCGGAGGTGCTTCTTCCACTGGTGGTACGTCTTCTACCACATATTCTTCAACATCATCATCCTGCTCATCCTCCTCCTCACTCTCCTCCTCACTCTCACTCTCCTCTTCTACTATACTCTTCCCTTTGTCTAAACCTACATCTAAACCTACATTAGTATCACTATCTACACTATCTACACTATCTACACTATCTACACTATCTTCACTAAACGAATCAACCTCAGGAACCTCAGGAACCTCTTTTTCCAAATGGTCCCCTACGCCGATGCCGTTAAGCCGCCCGGCCTCTATGTCTTTTTTCTTCCAACTGCATCACCACTAGAGGAACCGCCACCAAACAATTTCTTAACACCCTTGAATGTAGTTTTCGCTACATTCTTCACATTCTTTGATCGAGGACCCATCGCTACAAAGAAAAATAAAATAAGTATTAGTAAACCATATTTAAATAAACAATGTACAAAGAAAACCACTAGAAAAAAGAGATCATCCCAGTCGTAAAACTAATATACTTATAAGCTTGCTATGATAACTCCAAGTATATATGAAGAAATAGAATGAGGCGTTACACTATCCAAATTCTATCGAATTTTGGGCAGAGTTTCCTTTGTTTAGTCAACATTTTGTATACTTAAACCTGTCATAATCTGGAAATCAATAATGACATCCTTCCAACAACCATATGTACATAACACCTTATAAAATATTCAACCCACAATACAATTTCTGTCCCTCGTCAAGCATAGGGGAAACCACCCAAAAAAACCACCTTGATTGTACATTTAGTAAATTTGATAACCAAAGAAAAAGCTTCTCACCTATAATGCTTTACCGCTTCAGTTTTGTTCCCTCAGATCCGGACCTTAAGCAAGTACTCGTAAAAAGCTCGCATGTAATCAAGGTCATTACTCATTAGTCAAGACTCAAGAACATAAGCAATATAAAAGGTGAGTAACAGAATGTACATAGACACTAATCATAAAATGGTAAAAGTATCTTCTCTTATAACATCAAGCCCTAAAGGAAAATACTAGGTATGAAAGATGAGCACTATGAAAGTTTAGCAACAAGATGTAAAGCAACTCATTTTTTAATTTTCAAACGGGGCTCTAAATCACATGTTTGGGGGTATCACCATGCTACCCCCTCTAAGGGGTAGCATCGCTAGTATTTCTCTAAGCGTATTATTACTAAAATGGAGAACTTTATAGAATGTAAAATAATCTCTAACAAAAGTAGCTTCAAGTCTTCAAATTTTATGCAAATTAAATGTAGTCCAAGTCATATTGCAAACTTATGCTGCAATATGACTCCTCGTGTCATTTACTCGATCATACTATAGACCAACTTAATAGCATCCTAGATAGTAAAACAACAACCCCAAGTCCACATGCTTGTATAATACACAATAATTCTGCAATGGCATGTTCGGAGCTCAAAAGGAGATGTTGTTTGCCCAATACCTACACCAAACTTTCTCTTAAACGGACAGTCCATCGGAAACTTATATAGTGTATTTGATTATTAGCTTATATAGTGTCATTAGTTAAACAAATTAATAAGATCAGTAAACTAAAAGGTTTTGAGACTACACGTGTAAGCTTATGAAGATATTATATAAGTTTTCAATTTAACATGTCCATTTAAGAGAAAGCTTGATACCTACACTATAATATAAACACATATTACAATATAAAGATTCTCAAATACTAGAACTACTATATTTTTTTTTTTTGTTAGGTGACTAAGGAATGAGCAAACATATTTGTTGCCCATCCCACATGACATGATATGAATGGGCTTATAACTAATAAACACCAAAATTCAACAAGATCCAATTATAATATGGATTCATAGGCGGATGATGGATTGAACTCACAAGTTAGATAAAGTACCATATCATAAAGGAGAAAAGCGGTCGTTAAAACCGGTCGCTCTTCTATATGATCAAATATACATGTTTCTTGTATTTGTTTTACAATATTGTTTTGGTTTAGTATTAATTTTCCACATTGTTAACTAGCTTATTGTGTATATGTTCTACTTAGGTGCTGGCGGTGATGGCTTTATTGCTCGAGACATATCCTTTGTCAATCTTCTTGGTCCATCTAAGGGTCAAGCGATTAAGCTCTTGTAGTAGTCACTTGCAGATAAATCGTGTTTTATCGATGTTCCATTATTGGTTACCAAGACACTTTGTACACCCCTCGAATCGACAACAATTTTACAGAGAGATGATATCTATGGAACTAAAACCTAGTACACTTTAGTTCACACAATCGACACTTAGTACACTTTGTACCCTTAAAAAAAAAAATCTTTTGTTGTTCACTTTCAATGCATTGATTCTCTTTTTCAGTTTCTCTCAAGAAAATATATAGGAAATTCGAGCTCATTTTCTCATACTATATAAAGATGAACAAGACAAACATCACATTCCCATAACTCATCAAATTAAAGTTTTGTCAGCTGTTCTCACTTTTTCATTTTCTTAATCAAGATGACCATGCACACATTAGGAAAGTTCTTTGTGTTCCGCGAGTGGAGGACATGATGATAAGAACCAAGTGGAGTCTTATACCAAAACATATGAACTCTCGACAAAACTTGGCGAGTTCACAGTTAGGCTCTTAACATCCAAGAGAAAAAACTTTTTTTTTTTCCTCTTAAGTGGACATATGGTGAAGTACAATGAAGGGACTCAATTTATTCTTTCCTTATTTTGCACAGAAGATAATCGTTTCCCCCCACTACCCTAAATCTAGTCTAATCACCAAAGAAATAACTGACCACTTCTCCTCTTCGGTAAAGAACCAATGCAAAAGACAAATTTATCAGTGAAACCATAATAACAGGGCAAATTTATCCTTGCACACACAAGCTCAAGGTCCTCTTGCCATAACTATTGTAAATAAGATTTCATCTCAATGAGCCCTCACAAAATAAAATAGTAAACACTCGAAACACACTAAAAATTTTCTAAATGAACACCCGCTCGAGGTCTATCAGCCTTATCTCTCAAGTTGGACTGCTCAGTTCTTCCTAAATCACCATCCCGGGAAACACAATTCACAACACTTACAGAATAGGGTTCATTACTAAACACTCAAACCACTCTAAGAAATTAATAAATGAACACACTTAAGTCTAAAGTTGAACTGCTCAGTTCTTCCTAATCTTCATTCCAGTTAACATGGGTCATAACTTTCAAAGAAATTTGTAGATGACCACTTAAATGCAACAACATATCAAGTTTTGAGCCATATAATTCACTCTTACAACTTAACTTCTGGGCAATGGAAATAGCTAATATGAATCACTTAAACCATTATGGCTTCACTACCATCCTTGACAGTAGCTAACGGAAGCTGCTACCCAAACTACCAATAATCTAGTAAACATATATTAAAAATAGTTAACTAAAAGAAATGTGGTCAAAAACTTTTACCAAAACGATAGCCATCCAATATAATAAGATTCATCACAAACTTTATCTAAAAATAACAACACTAGTTTAACACTCATTTCAAACACAAGTAAATCAAAATGATAACTAAACCAAATCAAACACTTAGTTTAAACACAAGTACACTTGCATCTGTATTACCTGTTCTTAGTGGGGGTTTTGGCCCCGTTTGCTCATTGACTCGTCACTGTCAATGTTCGTTCTAACCATATCCTTAAGCCCCACATCATAAGACACTGTATAACCCTAAGGATACTAATACATGCTCTCAAATTACAACAACCATAAAGAGGTAGGATAGCTTGCATCTTGAAACATCAAAGTTGGTCCGACCTTAATCTAACATGCCACACAAGGTGGGCTATGCATCTAACATCACCGGTGTACATACAACATATATCTAACATCACCGAATATCTAACATCACCAAATACTTCAAAAATGTCATCTCTAACGGTAAGCAGTGGCTATGTATCTCTCATAACCCCAGCAGGAAGGGTCCCTAGACCAGTTAAGACAGTAGGGGTGCTTACCGTTTGGTGCGCCTATGTTGTGTTACAGTCATGGCTACGAGCCTACGATAGTCATTCAATATTGAATGCCTCCTTGCTTATAAACTCTCTCAAAACACTGGTTTTAAAAAAAATTACGGTTGAATGGGTTATCTATAAATTCAGATTTGAAGGATCGATATCCTTCAATAGTGACAATCATATTGTGTAACAAAAAAGCAATGTACAACCAAAAGGTACAGTTTCATGGCTAAACATACAAAGGAGCACCAACTGCGAAGACACAACATCTCAAACACACAAAGGAACACCAACGACAAAACCAAACACCTCAAGCACATGGGATGTTTCCAAAATAGTATATAGCCAATGCAATTAAACTTCATAACACAAATCGAGATGGGTCATTAAAAACACTAATCAGGAACAAACCACAATCCAATAAATTTCAGTTCGTACCTTCAGACTAGAAATGAATCAAAGAGTACAATGCAAGAATCAAACAACTGGAAATGACGAAATTTCAAGCTTTCACCGCTCTCCCAACTTGCAAAAGCTTCAATGGCGAAATTGCAAAAGCTCGAATGTTGGATTTGATTGGGTCGCAATTGGATTAAATTTCAGCAGAAATTGGATTGTTTTGGCGTTGCTTGATTGGATTGTTTGTGATTAGATTAAATCATGATTGGATTGGTTCAATAATATTGGATTGTTTTGGGTTTTTTTTGTCGGGTTCAAGGGTTTCTTGAGAAAGATGACCGGTTAAGGGAGGTTTTTCCGGTTTGGCGATGGAAGTGGGGGGTGTATTGGGCTTTGCGATTTGGGCTTGGGCGGAGGCTGCCCAATGTAATTCTGGTGGCGCCCAATACAGCACCCTTTTTTTAGCCTTTAGAGAGTGTACCCTCATTGGATTCACTTGCAAGATGCAACACAGAAAGACCCAGCAACCACCTCATCACCCTCAGACTTTTATTTTCTAATGCCTTCTTTGCGTCTTCAACTTTTTTTGTGTTGTTCTTTTCTCCAACAACAACCACCTCATTTACTCTAGCTTCTTGACAACTTGCATCCATATTATAGTTGTACCCTCATGCCTCTATTTTTTGAGCCTTTAGAGAGTGTCCACGTCATACAACTAATTATTAAAAATTAGAGCGAAAAACCAGAAGTTTCGAAAAAGAGTGCCCCGTCACATATTTCCCAAAACCTAATATTTCCTAAACACACCCAATTTGCACTTATATAGTGTCCACTTTTTCCTAAACTCTTATACCAAAAATATTCTATACAGTCATTCTTCATCTCCAGTTCCGCGCAGTTTACAATAAATCTTCATCACATTCTTCATCTTTATCCCTATCTTCCTCCATGTCCATCATGAAGCGTTGGACACCAAAACCAATTCAAAATTTTTTTTGAATGAAATCTTTGATGGAGAGACCTGCAATCCAAGTAAAGATAGAATACAAAATATTACCAATGATCTCATTCAACATGGTCCTATTCCTGTTAAAAAACAAGAGAACTAATTTGAAAAGAAAACAAAAAGATATGGTCACATGCCCAGAAGAACCAAACAAGCGAAGTATGTATTCTTTTATTTATCTCCACTGATATATGTATATCTTATTTCCTATTCTTATTTTATTTTACTTTTAATTTTTTGCAGTGTCAGGAGAACCAAACAAGTGAAGTATGTATGCTTTTATAGACATAATTCTAAAGCTTGGAAGTAAACTTTACCTTATGTTATTAAAGATAAGTCCTTGATTTAGATATACATGATAAGGGTGAAGATGAACTTAACTTGAAAATCAGCCATCAAATAGATTACTTTAAAACAGACAGTAAGTGCAGGTGACAGAGTCATAGAACAAGCCAAGGAAGACAAAATGAGCGCGCCATTTGGTGTAAAGAGATTAAATCATCATATCTTTCCTAAATTAAGGAACCCCATGACTTTAATGGAAACATCAGCAATTTGTACTACCCTAAATCATACATTAAACATTTTTCCTTCACTGCTGTGTGGGATCAGTGGTGTTGGAAACAAGGTGGGAAGACGATCATTGCGATGGGGAACCAGCTCAGGGGTTGCCAGGGGTGCAACTGCACTCATTAGAACTTCTTAAAAAAGTATTAGTATACAACTTATGTTTAATTGTCTATGTACTGAAATTAGTAGTCCTGCCTATTTTGAAGATTAAACAAATTGTTTATGCATTTATTGGGCTGCACACTCCTGTTTTGATTAAGTAATTTTAATTTTTTTTTTGTACAGCAACGAAGGAAAAGGCTGGAAAGAAGATGAAAATAAATCCATCTGGCAAGATTAATACAAAAAAAACACAGAGGTATGATCAAAATATCACATAATTTACCTTTTAGTTTATTATTCGTGACTGATTAAAAATTTTAAACAGTTATTACTAAAGAAAGAGCTAGAGAATGACGGTTTAAACGAAGTCAAATATTAAGAAATAAGAGACTTGGTATTTCTCCAAATCAGTTCCATTTATATCAACCGGATGATGTTGATATAAATAACGACGATTACCTCTCACAGATTAGTGGGACTGATTATGAAGATGACAATGTCAATGAATTGAATCCAGAAGTGCCACGTATTTGTGATTTGGAAGTTTCACATACAAGTAGGCGTTCTGACACTAAATTATACTGTATTGCTATTTTAGTGTATGCAATAAAATAATCTAATAATTGTTTTACAGGAAGTTGTTTTGAGCCTTTAGATATTGGTTACCCAACTTCAATATGTTCTCATTGTGGAGCTATTGTCTGGTATGAAGAAAGGAATGATATGAGCAAAAAACCTACAAATCCTAAATTCTCAATATGTTGTCAGAATGGCAAGGTTCAATTGCCTCTTTTAAAAGAAACTCCTAAATTTTTGACAAATCTATTGGATTGCAAAGGTGGATAGAAATCTTCAAATTACATGGAAAACATCAGCATCTACATCTCCATGTTTGCGTTCACATCCATTAATGGTGCAGTACAGAGTTTAATTAACGATGGAAAGGGGCTCTTTGTATATAAAATAAAAGGACAAAATCACCATAAAATAGGAACTTTGCTTCCACCAGAAGGAGTGCGTCCAAGGTTTGCACAGTTGTACATACATGATACTGAAAATGAAGTCTCACACAGGTTGAACTCACTCAGTAAGAAAATTGTAAAGAAGAGGGCAAGAGACGAGTTAGATCCTAGCATTGTTCAAGGACTGATAGATATGTTGAATGTTACCAACAAACTTATTGAGACTTACAGAATGGCAAGGGATAGATTTAAAGAATGTCATGTAGTTGACATCAGCATAAAATTGATTAATATAAGACAAACAGATGGAAGACTTTATAATCTACCATCATCAACAGAGGTTGCTGGTTTAATTGTTGGTAATGGTGATGCATTTAATGAGCACAGAGATGTTATTGTGGACAAGAAAGGATTTGGATTGAAGAGAATCAATGAATTACTTCCAAGTTTCATGGTAATGCAATATCCACTTTTGTTCCCCCATGCTGAAGATGGATATAGAATTGACATTCCATATAGAAACAATAAAGTAGTTGGAAAAAGAAAAAAAATATTAGCATGAGAGAATTTTATGCTTTTAGATTGCAACTGAGACACAATGAAGGCCAAACTGTGGTTCGTGGAAAGAAGTTGAGAATGATAAGAGCCCAAAACTGTAGTTTTAACCTCTTAACAATCGTACTTTTAGACCAATTATGTGAATAATAAGTAAGAGTTAATACTGATTACGTGTTTTTATGCATTTCAGGCTTCAAAGTCCATTATGTGCAGAAATGTGCCACTTTAGCGAGATAAAGGAGCAAAGGTCGGTTGCTAAGGAGTTCTGTGATTAAAGGCCAAGATTCAAGAAGACAAAGCCTTTGTAAAGCCCGGTCAAAAGATGAAAAGTCAAAGTCCACGCGGGCAGAAACAGTGTACAAAGTCAACAGAACTTCCGAAGACCATATCTTTGGACTCAGACCTCAGAATTGGGCATACCTTACGTCAAAACGACCGGCTCGGAAAGAGCTTTCCAATGGTCTAAGCCTTGACCCAATCGGAGGAGCAGAAGTGGACGAAAAGTCTATCCAAGTCAACTGCAGCTGAAGAGGCCTTTTCGGACTGAAAGTATTGGGTTTTGGGCCTGATTCTCTGGCCCGAAACATGGATCCAAGCCCATGCACGATTTTTGGATCTGAACATATAAAAACCAAAGCTTAGCTCTTTGTTAATGGCAGTTAGGTTAGGAAGCTAATGTTAATGGAGTTTAGGGTTAGAAAAAGATAGATCTAGATTAGTTTTTAGATCTAGATCTAGTTTTTTTTTTTACATTCATTCAATTAGTTAGTTTAGAATCATATTTTAGTTTTTAGAATAAAGTATTAGTTCTTCATTTCAATTTAGATTATTGCTTAAATTCTTATTTAGATTTAGTTTTCTTAAATTCATAATTAGTTATTCACAATCTTAGTTCTAAATTAGTTTTAATTTCAGTTTAATTTAATTATGTCTTATTGTTATTATTGTTCTTGTGTTGGGAATGGTAGTATAGAAATTTCACATCAAATCATTACTCTCACCATTGTTCCTTTTGGTTTGATTAGTTGAATTTGTTTAAGTCTTGAGAGTTAAGAGTGGACGAATCATGACACTCTTATATTACTTCATTATTGAGAGTAGGAATATTGATATAAATACGTATTTACGTAAATTGATTATTTGTGTTTACGCATAGATAGTTGGAATACGTAAAATCACTTTTATCAAATGGCGCCGCTGCCATCTTAATCTCGTTCAAGACAAGAATTCAATTGCTTGAATCCAAGGGGCAATCCCCCATTCTCTACCCACCCACCCTTTTAATTTTTCATTCTTATTTCTTGAATTTTCGGAACTGTTCATTGTTTTAGGCATAGGGGCTGCGGATTCACAGAGAAAAACACTGCGGTGAAGGTATTTCTAAATTTTCGAAAATTCTGAAAATTTTCATACATAATATCTAATGTGTTGTTGATTTACTGGAATATTTTTAGATTTTTCAAAGTTGTTTTACCTTGTGAAAAAAATACGATCTTTACAGTGCTGCATTTCAGTTTTCACACCGTATGTTCTTGAAAAACAAACGAGTAAGGTTACTTAGGTAGCTCTAAAAATTCTATAATTTTTGCAGGAGTATCTATCCTAAGTCAGGAGTTTGTAGTAAAAATTTGACGAGTTTTTAATTTGTTTTGACCACCTAAATAGTAGAGTGTTTCCAGTGTGTTTCTGCAGTGTTGCAAACACTTAATATCTGGAACACCAGCCGATAAGGAGAGGTTTTAGAACTCCAATTGCTCTAAAATATTTACAGGAACAAGTAGGATTTGTCAGGAGTCTCCAGTTAAAATTTGGAAATTTTTGGCTTTGTTTTGATGGGTTAACCATTCGGTTGTTTGTATTGTGTCCGAAAACTGTTTCGCAAACTTTGCAGGGCAGTAGAGGGACTTTCATAGTTCCGATTGATCTGAAATTTTACAGGCTACTTGATAGACGTCTTAGAAAACTACTGTAAAAATTTCAAATTTTTTGGAGTACGATAAAAGGCCTAAAACTCGAAAACCCTGAGGCGCGACCCGCGCCAAAACACTGGACATTCGAAAACCTTGAGCGCGACCCGCGCCCTAAGCGAGCGCGACCGCGCCCAAAACACTGGACATCTGAAATTCCTTAGGCGCACCCGCACCCATACCGAGCGCGATCCGCGACTCAAAACACTGGAACTCGAATTTACACGGAGCGACTGGGCCCTAAACGAGCGCACCCGCGCCCTTAGCTGAGTTTGCTAGATTTCCACAGTTTTGATTCAAATTTTCAATTTTCAAGTTTTTCAGTGTTCTAACTTGTTATATACACTGAACACGCGTGAACAAGACGCTATTCATAAGCGTAGCAAGGAGGCATTCAGGTACTCCTTCTTCCACTCCTCGCCTCTTCTGTCAGAGGAGTTTTAATTCTAGTATAATCAGACTTGTTTTTCGTAGAAATAAATACAACACGCCTATCTAGAATTTCACACACTATACTTGCATCAATGGCTAAAGAACAAGAGACTCCTCTCTCTCTGATTTTTATAAAGCCCTAAACGATGGCCCTAAAGTCGCATCGTTTTGTAGACCTAGTGGGGATTTTCGAATCCCCTAATATATTTAACTTGTTACCGATTTTTCATGGTTTAGACCACGAGAAGCCTTACCAAAGACACGCGTAGGATAGACCAAGTTCTCACTACATTCCATCATCCTAGCGTAAGTCCGGATCAAGTTAAACTTAAGGTGTTTCCTTTCACCCTAGCCGACAAGGCGGCGTCTTTGGTTAATCGCCCAAACGCCAAACTCGTGGACTCATGGGCTCAACTTGTTCAATTGTTCATGGAACAATTTTACCCACCACTAAAGACGGATGAAATGCTTCACAAGATTCATTTCTTCAGCCTTAATCCTCATGAATCCTTTTCAGAGGCCACGGAATCGTTTCACATCGATCTTCTCATTGAATGCCCGATCATAATCTTGCAAAAGACACGCTTTGTTCGTGCTTTCTTCAAAGGGGCTTTTCACATTATCATAAGGAGGTTCTAAATATCATGACTGGGGGTAGTTTTCTTAGTAAAGGAGCCTTGGAGGCTTATAAATTCTTAGAAGATCAATCTAAGAAGAACAACAATTGGGGAGGTAACGATTCCTCCCGCTCCTCTCCTTCTTCTCTTGAGGTTAAACATGATCCCGAAGCTTAAAACTCTTATCGATGCCCTCACTAAAAGGTAGATGCCATCTCTATTCAACAACAACCCACTCCAGTCATGAACATTAACTCTACTCGTTGTAATGTCTGTGGTAGTCTTGAGCATTCCGACTTCTATTGTCCTCTTGTCTATGCACAACCATCACACTTCAACCAGTTAACTCAACATCAAGGACAAGGGAATTTAGGTGACCAGAATAGAGGTTTAGTACCCATAACCCAGAACTATCAACATCAAGACATGAATGCTCAACAAGCTTTAATTCCAATACAACCATCTACAAACAAAGTAGTAGTGACCTTGTTGGAGAAACAAAATCAAATTATACAACAAAACTCCAACTTGATGAAAGATTAGCATGATCAAAACTCTAATATGATGAAACAAACGATGCAAATGATGCGCTTTTGTGCCAAAAGGTTATCGACATGTCTTCTAACCAAAATAATAACCAAACCGGCGTGTTTCCAAGTCAAGCAGAGGCTTAATCCTAAGTCAACAAACACCGCCTTTGAAATAAACATAATTTACTATAATGGTAATATAAACCAAGGGGACCTACAGCAGTCACTACCCTTCGCTCGTATAGTAGTTGATAACCAAGTGACTATACCTAAAGATTACCCGCAAACTAAAAATGATACCATACCAAATACTATAATAGAAACTGAAGACCCTACAACTGTAGAAGTACCAGTTAAACCACAACCAAAAGGGAAAACATTACAAGACCCAATAATAGAAAGTGAAGACTTACACTGTAGAGGTTCCAATATGGAAACCTAGTCGAAAGTGATAAAAGATAAAGCAACGGTTAACAAATATGTTCCCCTCATATTAGGCATAAAGATAAACCACCGTGATCCCGAGAGACTAATTGTGTGTAAAAAAAGACGAGAATTTTGATGAGATTAGAGAAGTGTTTAAAAATCTAACTATCAACCTACCTTTTCTAGATGCTATAAAAGTCTCCACCGACACGCTTAAGTTTCTAAAAGAGTTGTGCACCAAGAAGAGGAAAACCAACATACCCCCACGAAGCCTTCTTAACCTAACAATATCCCTCTTTATCCTAACATAACGGAATTGTTAAGTACAAGGACCTCGGTCGTCCTACGGTATAATGCACCTTAGGTGATACTTTTATAACAACCGCTTTATTAGACACGGGGCGAGTGTTGTTAACTCCCTTTTTATTTATATAAACAACTAGGTCTAACAAAACTTCAACCAACCAAAATGACTTTGCAGTTAGCCGATCGTTCTATTAAGTATCCCAAGGGTGTAGTTGAAAATATTCTCATTAAAGTTCAGGGTTTTACTATCCGGCCGACTTTGTTATTCTTGACACGAAGTTGCTCATGATTCCATTCCCATCATCTTAGGGCGCCCTTTTCTGGTAACCGCCAATGCCCAAATCAATTGTCGGGATGGCTCAATGACTCTTTCTTTTGGAAATCTTTCTGTAGAAGTTAACATGTTTAGACAAAAACAGGGACAAGTAGGTTTGCTTGTAGAAGGGAAAGTGAAGTCCATTGAGAGTTTTGTACCTCACATTAGTGCGGCTGACACTTTAATCCCCACACTAGTAGATACCCCTCTTATGGAAGAAGACAAGGATCACAATTTCTACTCCCTAGACGTAGATAACATCAAGAAGGATTTCCTTCGACTCTTTTGCAACCCTTCTTTGCCGCCTCGCGAGTTCTCTCCTATTGACATCCATTCATTTCTTGACGCCATGATGGAAGAAGAATTTTTCGCCCTCTATCCCAGTGAATCTTCTTACCCACCTATTGAGAAATATCTTGCATATCTCAAGGCCTCTGATGATATAGACCTAAGAACACTACTTGAACACCATTCACCCACCTCACATCCTCATGTCACTCATTCACCTTCCATCACACATGTCCCTCGCCCTCTACCTTTTCAAAGAACCATTGAGTTTGTACTTGACCTTGGTGTTTCTCCTATGCTTCATAACTATCTAAAACCAACTGGTGAAGAAGTAACACCCAAGGACAAACCCACCGACATTTTTTTTCATTTTTTCCTTCTCAAAATTATCCACATCCTACGTATCTTTCATAACCATCAATTTTCTCACGTTCATTTACTTGGCATCCCCTTCGTAGGAGGACAAAGAAGAAACTCTATACTCGATTAGGTTTTAGATCTATAAGGCTTTGCTCTCATTCCACTAAGCTACGTCATATGAAATCTTGGTGCTTAATTCTGTTTGATGGTGCATTTCATGTTAATTATTTGTGGAAAGACCCACAACTTTTTAGATTATTGATATATGGGAAATTGCATGTAAATACATATATATCACTTTAAGTCTAGGGAATCTGACTTTAAAAGGCCCACGTTTTAAAACAAATTTTTACAAACTTGTTTTCAAAAATTTGTTTGGGGGTGGGGTGTTTGGTTTTTCCATGCTTGATCACTAAACTTCATATTCTTATCCCCACCTCGCTCCCTTTAAGAGTAGCTAGATTTCTCCTTGTTTGTTGTTTTGATGTTATTTTTTTTTTTTATTTTTAGTAGATAGGATGTTACGTTGTTAAATTCCGTAGTTAACTTTGAATTTGGTAGTTAAATGTTGTTTGAATTTCAATTTTAATATAATGTTGTTCTTTTCAAATTGTGCATGGATTTTATTGTTAATCCCACCTTCCCGAATTGTTTGGGGGTGGTATTATTTATTCTATCATGATTTGTAGAAGATCCTCTATTTTAGAGTTTGTTTTGGAGTGAAGGTTGAGAATATTGTCGTAATTGGCATACCTATGATTAGATGTGGTGGTAGGATGAAATCTAAGAGAGTTTAGAAGTTACTATTCTAAATCCAGTATAAAAGATACCAGGGTTATTATAGAATCAAGAATATGAGTTGTTTCCGTTTTCGGGTTCGGAAATTTTATTGTTTCCGGAAATTGCCATAAAGCTTTTTGGCAACCTACTGATTCGTTTTAACAATTCAGAACCTATAAAACTTCATTCATTCTACACTTATAACCCACACTACACCTAACTTCCATCTCTCACCTTTCACTCCCATGTTTCCCGTTGTTCTTCACCATTTTCACAAATCAAGACTCCTCCGCCGCTACCGCTTTTGGAGGAGACGCAGCTCGCCCTACACATTTTTCAGAATTTTTGTACAGAGCGCACTCGCGCCCAAGGTAAGCGCGACTCGCGCTCAAACACTGGAATTCCAAAATCTTCAGAGCGCACTCGCGCCCAAGTAGAGCGCACTCGCGCCCTGACTTCCATAGACCAGGAAATTTCCAGTTTTCTGCGGGTTGTTCCCGGGTGATTTGCAGCTGTTCCAGAGTGTAGTTTTGAGATGACATCTCCTACAATAATACCAGAATAGTCTTTCAAAGATTTGTTTCAAAGCACTACTTATGGTGCTTGGTTTCGCGAGGTGATCACACACGTAGGCTGGGAACCGCTTATGGTTCTTGCTAGCATTTGTTCTTGGACTTGCCATGCCCGCTAAAATACAAGACCCATGATGCTATTGGGTAGATAATATGCATGTCTAGACTTATGACTTTTTGCATGAGGCTTATGGGTTCGACATTTTCCGTGTAGAGGACCAAGGGACATATAACGTAGCCCTTGGTAGCTTGTCCCTTAATGTGATACGGTAATGTTCTTTATCATGCTAAACATATTAGGGGAGTGGCATTTTTCTTCTGTGAATGATGCCACTTGCGAGTTTTCCTTGCTTTAGCTGAGGAACGCCTGCTATATGACCTTCCTAAGACCTTAATGTCTAGTTTAGCACGAGCCCATAGCATGAGGCATAAGTATTTTCTTATGCCTATATTAGTTTGCCGTATTATACTATGTTTCTTCCCTGTTTTTTTGTGTTCCGCTTTCACTTGGACCGGGTCAGTCGACATTGTGAGACCCACCAATTCTATTATTCGATCTTTCCGTGCAATGACTTGGCAAGGGTGGAGGATACAACCTCATCAGGTTGCACCTTACACCCCATCCGACCAAGTGGTGCTTAACAGGTTAGCATCCGTAGATGATAAATGGCGGCAAGCTTAGCAAATTATCATGGCATGGCAGGACGCGAAGGAACCTCACTTCTTTATAGAAGAGGAGGATGACGAGTAAACGCTGGAGTGGAGGTAAGTTTTTAGTTTCAGTTAGTGTCTGCTTATGTCCCAAGCAATTTAATTCTGTTAACCCCATAATGGGTGGAACTCTTATAGAGTTGCATCTTTTTTTTTATTTCCTATATTAGTATGTTCTAACCTTGTTTTGCAGATGTTCCAGAATTTCACGCATTTCCATGGTATTTTTCTACCCTCTTTATTTAAATGCTTTGAGGACAAAACATGCTTCTTGTTTGGGGGGGGCATAGAAATACGTGTAATTAAGTCATATGTTAGGATATAGATATGTATAATATGCATTTGTTTTCAAGTTAAAAATTTTAAAAATATAAATAAATAAGTTTATGCTATACACTTAGGAATATTGGTATTGTTTTCTTTTCTATGCTCTTAACAATCTAGAAGTCTCAATGTAGCTTTTGCATCGTAATAATTGTTAGAAACTTAGGTTAATATGTAGGTAATAATCTTTGCATCTATCTATAAATATATTACATGAGTATCTATGATTGTTAGCAAGAAGTTTTTCAAATCTAGGCTAGAGTACTTATTCTACAAATCCTGTGAGAATATAGCCTAAAGCCTTATATGAGCGAAACATTTGAGAAATGACACAAGGGAGAAGTAAAATCCGGATAGAGAAATCACACGTCCACTTGCTTGATCACTATGCCATATCCTAAGCGAGAATTTAGGCCCTCTTTGGATCGATATAGCCAAAAAAAATCAAACCTATGAATTATTTTCCGCTAGTCGCCCCTCTGAGCCTTTCTTTAGCCTTCCATAAACCACAATTCCTTTATCCTGTTACAAAAACAAAACAAAATAAAAAAATTCAACTTACCCAATCTAGAATAAGTCTGAGAATAGAATGAGTGAAGAAAGAATAAGAGAAAACCCGTGTAAACAAAAAATTAGTTAGTTGCTTGAAAAAAGAAAAGAAGTTTCCATCCAAGGAAAGAAAAAAAAAAAAATAAATAAAAACTCCAAAAATCGAATAAAAGGGAGTCAAAAGCCAAAGAAAAAAAAAAAAAAAAATATGGCTAAGGATGGAAACAAAGTATAGATGCAAAAGAAAATAACAAGGTTTTCTCTAAGTTACATAATATGAAGACTCTATTATCTCGGACTTGTCCTTTTGAATATCCATTTCCTTCCTTCTTAAACCATCTCCTAATCCCCATGAACACCTAATAAAGACCTCTAGCTCAATTAGGAATAGGTTAGTGTGATAGTAAGTGGCAGATGTGTTTGATCGACCGGCTTCCTTGTTGTCATTGAGATTGTAAGGTAAAGTGTGCCCACCGCACAATCGGAGTAGTGAAACTTGAGTGGAAAAATCAGAGTGGTTTTGTCTTGACATTTATGTGAGGACCTACTTAAGGACGCTTATTCGAAGTTTTCAGAAACTTAACCTGCTAGGCATTTCATAGTATTACTCATAGTATATATATTTGTATCATAGATGATTGATTATTATGCATATATTAGTTTAGGTTTTTGACTTGGTTATTCTTATTCAATTGCTAGTGAGATGTATAGATAGTTGAGACATGAATGAGGAAACAATAGTTTTATTTCTTAGTCGTTGTAGTATAGATGAAGTTTGTGAGTACCTTCACTAGAAAACTCTCATGAGGCTATAACTCGTCCACTAGGAAATTCCTAGTGGTTTAAGGCCTTGTTGCATATGGTCAATGCAATCACACTTAGCGAAACGAGAGTAGTTAGAACTCCATTTTTGGTCACTTATTCTAATTTCTCATATTTGCTTGAGGACAAGCAAAATGCTGTTTGGGGGTGGTTTGATAAGAGCCCAAAACTGTAGTTTTAACCCCTTAACAATCGTACTTTTAGACCAATTATGTGAATAATAAGTAAGAGTTAATACTGATTACGTGTTTTTATGCATTTCAGGCTTCAAAGTCCATTATGTGCAGAAATATGCCACTTTAGCGAGATAAAGGAGCAAAGGTCGGTTGCTAAGGAGTTCTGTGATTAAAGGCCAAGATTCAAGAAGACAAAGCCTCTGTAAAGCCCGGTCAAAAGATGAAAAGTCAAAGTCCACACGGGCAGAAACAATGCACAAAGTCAATAGAACTTCCGAAGACCATATCTTTGGACTCAGACCTCGGAATTGGGCATACCTTACGTCAAAACGACCGGCTCGGAAAGAGCTTTCCAATGGTCCAAGCCTTGACCCAATCAGAGGAGCAAAAGTGGACGAAAAGTCTGTCGAAGTCAACTACAGCTGAAAAGGCCTTTTCGGACTGAAAGTATTGGGTTTTGGGCCTGATTCTCTGGCCCGAAACATGGATCCAAGCTCATGCACGATTTTTGGATCTGAACATATAAAAACCAAAGCTTAGCTCTTTGTTAATGGCAGTTAGGTTAGGAAGCTAATGTTAATGGAGTTTAGAGTTAGAAAAATATAGATCTAGATTAGTTTTTAGATCTAGATCTAGTTTTTTTTTACATTCATTCAATTAGTTAGTTTAGAATCATATTTTAGTTTTTAGAATAAAGTATTAGTTCTTCATTTCAATTTAGATTATTGCTTAAATTCTTATTTAGATTTAGTTGTCTTAAATTCATAATTAGTTATTCACAATCTTAGTTCTAAATTAGTTTTAATTTCAGTTTAATTTAATTATATCTTATTGTTATTATTGTTCTTGTGTTGGGAATGGTAGTATAGAAATTTCACATCAAATCATTACTCTCACCATTGTTCCTTTTGGTTTGATTAGTTGAATTTGTTTAAGTCTTGAGAGTTAAGAGTGGACGAATCATGACACTCTTATATTACTTCATTATTGAGAGTAGGAATATTGATATAAATACGTATTTACGTAAATTGATTATTTGTGTTTACGCATAGATAGTTAGAATACGTAAAATAACTTTTATCAAGACAACAGTTTTATGTAGATTCTTATACAGCTACTGAACAAAGTAGAATGGAATGGGTTCGAAATAATCAACAAACAATTCGTGTAGAATTGTTTCAAGGATTAGTAGATGTTGTTGTTGCTGGTGACGTGAAACCTGGTTGTGTAGGGAAACGATTAGTTCTTCCTTCATCTTTCACAGGAGGACCCCGTTATATGGTACAAAACTATCAAGATGCCATTGCAATATGCAGACACATTGGTGCACCAGATATTTTCATTACTTTTACATGCAATCCCAAATGGCCAGAAATTCAAAGATGTATAGACATGATAGCTCCTACTTCTCCTTCTCAAATCAATAAGCTCATATCTGCTGAGTTACCTAACCCAATTGAGGACAAAATTGCATATGAATTAGTTGTAGAATTCATGATTCATGGACCGTGTGGTGATGAAAACCCAGTTTCCCCTTGCATGGATGAGAAGAAGTGTACTAAGTTCTATCCAAAACCTTTTAGTGAAGAGACAACTATTGATGACAATGAATTCACAATTTACAGGAGGCGGAATAACAATCGGAAGGCAATGAAAAAGAAAATAGAAGTTGATAACAGATGGGTTGTTCCACACAATGTAGATTTGATAGTAAAGTACCAAGCTTATATTAATGTTGAACAATGCAACAAGGCTAGATCAATCAAGTACCTATTCAAATACACTAACAAGGGAAGGGACAGAGCTACCGCAATTACTGTTGAAAACTTGGTTACAGACAACGACAGTGATCATCAAATAGTAAAGGATGTTAATGAAGTAGCAAATTTCTTAGACTGTTGTTTCTTATCTGCTTCAGAAGCGGTTTGGAGACTATTGAAATTTGATATTCAATACAGAAATCCAGGCGTGGAAAGGTTACCATTCCATCTTGAAGGTCAGCATTTGGTTTATTATAGTGAAAGAGATTATCCAAAAGATGTAATAAATAGGGAAATGCTTCAAAAACAAAGTTCACGGAGTGGTTTACGGCAAATGTTGAGTATCCAGAATTAGCCAGGAATCTTACATATGTTGATTTTCCTACTAAATTTGTATGGAATAAAAAAGAAAGGAAGTGGAAGCCAAGGAAAAAAAGGAAGAAAGTTGGATGTGTGTACTACGCACATCCCACATCAGGAGAGAGATTCTATTTGAGGCTATTGCTGAATATTGTCAAAGGTCCTTTGAATTATGAGGATATTCGAACTGTTAATTGAAAAGTTTATCCAACTTTCAAAGCAGCATGTCAGGTATGTTTTTAATGACATTTTATCTTTAGTTTATATTAGTTTCTAACATAAATTTGTTGTACATAATCTATAAAAGTTAAAAACAATAAGGACTGGATAAATCTGTTGTACATGTTTTCACTACAACTTGGGAAGCTTTTCTGATATTCCATATTTTTAAAATAGACCTAATATTGACTTCTACTCCTACATTGGACTGACAGTAGTAATTTTAGTCTTTTAGCAATGTTCATCCACATGCTTTCACTGTAGCTTGGGAAGCTTTTATGATATTCCAGATTTTTAAAATAGAATTAATACTGACTTCTACTCCTACACTACAATGACAGAAGTTATTTTAGTCTTTTAGCAATGTTTATCCAAATTTGATTTGTTATATCACTTAAAGGAAAGTCATGCATAGAGCCTACATTCATATCACACTAAGATAAGCATTCATTTCTATTATCGAGTCCAGAAATAGATGATTTTATGATAGCTAAAGTTTACTTTATGGGTTAGATACAAACCTAACAATTTCTAACTTGATGACGACATCCTGCCGTTTGAGACGTTCAAGGTTAAAAAACTGGAAAAAGTAACCATCAAGTATCAAATATATAGTTTTTATAGGATTGCCTTTACAAAGATAAAGAGGCATTCACTTACCATATTCGTCCAAGAAAAACTACAGTTCATGAATAGGGTGGATTACCTAAAAAATAAAAAACCAAGTTTATCAAGGTAATAATTAGCCAAAAAATTACTATCAAAGATATTCACTGTATCAAAATAAAAAATTGAAATTACCGACTAATTTATACTTTTTATATTCAAATTCTAATGTTTCATTTTTTTAAATTCTTATATCAAGGAGCATGGACTACTAGAGGACGACAGCGAATGCGATGATGCTATGGAGGAAGCAAGCCATTAGCAACTTCCAAAATCTTTATGACAATTGTTCGTCACTTTGATACTATTTTGTGGGTGACTTATCCTGATAAACTTTTTGAGAAACATCAAAAGCACCTCGGAGATGATATTTTGTTTCGATACATAAAGAAAAAACAATAATGATAAGCTCTAACTAACTGAAGACCAGATTAGAAATGAGACTCTCTGTGACATTGAACAAATTATGGCTGAAAAAGGATTCTCTCACAAACATTCATGATTTCCCAAAATTTGATATGTCTTCAAGGATCTCCATAGAAAATAGATTGATTGCTGAAGAATTAGACTACAACTGCAATGAGTTGCAAAAGGAATATGAGATTATTCATAACGGAATGAATACTAAGCAGCGTGAGGTATTCAACTCTGTTACTGATGCAGTTAAGTCTCAATCAGGAGGTGTTTTTTTTTGTATACGGATACGGAGGAACTGGTAAAACATATCTTTACAAAACAATAATTTCTAAACTTTGGTCTGAAGGAAAAATTGTTCTTGTTGTTGCATCGTCTGGGATAGCTGCACTTCTACTTCCAGGTGGAAGGACAGCTCACTCTAAGTTTAAGATTGTTATTTCGACCAGTGAAAACACCAATTGTGACATCTCTCATGAGACATTATTACATAACCTTATCAGGCGGGCTGATCTAATAGTGTGGGATGAAGCACCAATGACTCACAGACATGGATTTGAGGCTGTAAATCGTACACTTGAGGATGTTTTGAAACCACAAGGCAAAGATTTTGGTGGTAAAACATTCCTGATGGGCAGAGATTTCAAACAAATATTGCCAGTCATTCTAAGGGGCACAAGAACTGATGTTGTTGATGCTTCTATCAACAAGTCAAAATTATGGAAAAACTGCAAAGTTTTTCACTTAACTGAGAACATAAGACTGAAGATTGGAAATATAGACTCAACTACAACAAACTCTATTGAAGAGTTTAGCAAATGGGTTTTAGACCTTGGAGATGGAAATCTGCCTACTTCTAGATTGAGTGATGAAGTGGAATCAACTTGGATCAAAATTCCTGAAGACTTGCTTATTCCTAAGAGTGATGACCCAGTAGAAGATATTGTGTCATGCATATATCTGGATTTGGTCAAGAAATATACAGATGTTCAGTATCTCAAAGAAAGAAGCATTCTAGCCCCGAGGAATGAAATGTTTGATGAAATTAACTCTACAATAATTTCAGAACTCCCGACAAAACTGAAGGCATACTTAAGTGCAGACTCACTAAATCCAATTGAAGGTAAATGTGCTGAACAAGATGTTCTATACCCGACATAATTCTTAAACACTCTAGAACTTTTCGGCATACCAAACCACAAACTGGATTTAAAAGTTGGTGTTCCTATTATGTTAATGAGAAACATTAATCAGAGTCAAGGACTATGCAATGGTACTAGGATGATCGTCACAAAATTGGCTTTGAAAGTGATATATGCAAATATTATTACAGGGAACAAAGTAGAAGATCTAGTTTTCATTCCAAGAACAATATTGTCACCAAGCGATACAAAATGGCCGTTTGTATTCAAAAAGAAGCAATTCCCTGTAAAAGTTTGTTTTGTTATGACCATAAACAAAAGCCAAGGACAAACTTTCGAAAAAGTTGGAATATATTTGCCAACACCAGTTTTCATGCATGGACAGTTATATGTTGCAGTTTCAAGAACAACATCACGAGAGGGACTGAAGTTTTTGATCAAAAGGAATGGGAACGAGCCTGAAGGACACACACCGAACATTGTCTATAAAGAAGAGTTCAATTCCATCTTAAGGTTTTAACACTAAAGGTATTTTCTAAAACTAATGACTATTATATTTTTGATATTTTAGACACTGATGTTTTTTTTAACATTGTTTAATAGGAAAAGATGGTGCACTGACTAAGCAAAGAGACTGCGTATATGATTTTTAGAATAGCAGGGCATAGCTTAGCAAAACCGGTTCTCATTTGACTGTGCATACTAGGTCATAGTTGAGAAAGCAACAACAATGCATAGATTCTCATTCGACTGTTTAATTTAATTATGGATTTTATATTTATATATTGTCTTATTAAATTTATTAAACATAGCTTTGATAGACATTAATTCAGCATAAATAATACATATGTCCATGCATACATAGCAAACGGTTGTATATTTATCATAATTTTGATAAGAATTGTAATTCTAATATTTGTATATACTGTAACAGAACATTATGACTGGAAAATTCAATTTTTTCGATGAGGTGAACGACAAATCTGACAGTTGGAAGGTTCGGGCACACATAAGCAGAATGTGGGAAGCTGTTAATCTCCAAGACAAGACACAATCATATGGTCTACACATGCTGCTGCTTGACAAAAAGGTAGAACAGACTCAAAAAAATTACTTCTTTTATATCAAAAAAACATTTTGAATTTTAATCCACTTATATTACATTGTGCAGTCGAATCAAATTCATGCAAAGATTTCACCAGGAATCCAACACATGTTTGCAAAAAGAAAAAAACTGGTAGAAGGAGAGATATTCGTAATTGATAAATTTGAAGTCAAAGAAACAACCAGAAGATATCGTCCAGTAAGATCTAAGTACACTATTTCTTTCACAAAAGATACTATTGTATCTCCTTCGAAAGAAATTGGGATGGCATTCAACAAATATAAATTTTCATTCGTAGAATTTGAAGATCTTATGAAAACAAAGGATATCTCAGTTTTTCATACTAAAGGTGAGTTCTTTATACATACCCTATTGTTTATTATAACTAATTTCTAACAATGTCTACAAATCAGATTTCATAGGAAAACTGATCAGAGTTGGGCCAAAGAAATCTCAAGGATTTAGGAAAATCACAATACAAAACAAAAGGTAAACAAAATCTACATAAAGTATTTTTTAACATAATTTCTTACACAACTGACAACTCCGATAGATTGGCAAATATCAGCAATCAAGAAGAAGATATGATGCTCATCATCACATCATTATACCTGAAAAAGATTGGAAGTAAGTACAAATCTTAATCATCGGTTATATAGAGTGTTAAACATATATAATGGAAGTAAGTACAAATCTAATGTTTTGAATTTTCATATTTTACAAAGGAATACAAACTTTGTTTAACATCTACGACAAAGTTGTACTTGAATTTGGAATATTTTGGGCACGTTGACCAGATGAGAAACAGGTGATATTCGTTAACAAAAGCATTACTATTCCTCACAAAAGCATTAACAAATATGACTTATCCCTAATTTGTTTTTCGTAGATATAAAATTAGAAATACAAGAGTTCAAATTGAACAAGCAATGACAGACGAACCTACTTCAATGAAGGAACTAATGAATCAAGACAGAGTCTCAATTTCGGAGCTAATTTCACTAGGAAAAGAAACACACAATCAGGTATACCAAGTAAATACCTAAATAATACCGTGCTGAAATTAATAAAAACTAAACTAATAATACAACATGATTTTTGCAGGGAAAGCAATTCACTTGCAGGGCAAAGTTTGTGAAGATATTTGGAAACCAGTGGAGCTACAAATCATGTGAGAACTGCACTTATAAGCATGTTGACAAAGGATCGGAATCTTTTTGCACTAACTGTGAAACAACATACAAGACTCCACAAGACAGGTAAAGAAATCACTAATAAATACTCCATCTTCAATTTTATAATTCATTACTAATTCCAACTTTAAACATCAGCAGGTACCTACTTAAACTATGCGTACAAGATGAGAGTGGTGATCAAACAGCTTTTGTCATCTTTGGTAAAAAAGCGCAGAAAATAGTCATGTTTCCTATCCAAGAAATAATGGAGCTGACTTCTGAGGCAAGTACATTACTTAATACAAAAATTGTTTTATAAAATGATACAAAGTTCGTAATTTAACCGTACCTATATTTATTTTGTGAAAAAGTAGGGAAAAAGTACTGAAAAAATTAAGGAAAAGCTTGAAAAGAATGCGGGGAAGGAGTATATTTTCAAAGTTAAGTTGAATGAGTATAGTATAAAGAAAAGTTCCCTTCATTTAGCATTACGGATATATTAGAAGATGATGAAGACTCTGTTGAAGAAAATCGTCCATCCAAAAACAGAGGAAAATGAGGACAACAAAGAGATCAAAGGATGAAAAATAAAGACCTTAGGATGGAAGATTACTAGGAATTCTATTAGGATTTATTCATATTTCATCAACAACATCTGTACTTTGAGATACATTAATGATGTTTAGGTTTTAAATTATTTGAGGTATTTAGTAGTGTCTTTGGATTAATTTACTTTAATTCTGCGAAAGATGTCGAGGCGGTTGCTGCTGCTGCTGCCCCTGTAATGGAAGTTCGAAACCAACTCTTTCTTTGAATGTGGAATTGAGTTTTATTGTTCCTTTTACTACAGTTAATGCAGAGTGCTATTAATAGGAATTGAGAGTCTTTTGGTATCGACGTTTAGAGTTGGGTATACTATTATTACTGATGCTCTTGACAGTCTTTACAAGAAGGTAATATCTTATTTGAAGTTGTTTAGAGTTGGGTATACTACTACACTGAAGTTTTGGAGAGTACTAAAGGAGTCTCAACACCAGATCTACTGCTTTTGGTGGCATGCGTTTATGGAATATCTGCTTAACATTTTTCAAAAAATAAAGTTCAATTATATGCACTAAAACCCAACAATCAGATTGACAAAATATAAAGTTCACATGTAAATGAATCGTGCTCACTTTGTGCTAGGGGTGAGCCTTGATTTGTGGAAATTTAAACTTCATATAATCTAGATTCATACATTTTATTTCTTCACGTGTGGGGGTACCAAGTACCTATAAAACCAAGAAGATGAGTAGTTAATCACACTTTGTACCTCAAAGACAACTAACAGAAAGAATCCTATACAACATGTTTTCTATTTCTTTCTGCCATTTTAGTGACTTCTACAAATCATACCTTCATTATTTCCACAAGTTGATCGACTCCACTCTCTCCAGGAAAGAGAGGCTAATTTAAGAGACCAAGGAAGGAAAAAAAAAGGGTATATCAGTGTTGACCCATATGTTACAAGTAGCAATTAGAAGAGCAATTAGACAGTGGTGAGAGAACCTATCCCAGAAGCAGCTCAGCAAGGACACAACCCCACGCACCATATGTCAATTGTTGTTGTGTATTCTTTCGCACCAAAAATAAGCTCAGGTGCTCGATAATAGTGTGAGCAAGTATGATATGTTTGGTTCACCTTTGACCTGTCATAGATGGAGAAAGCAAAACATGTTATCAATTACAAATAAAGAACTAAAAAAATATCTATATAGAAATTCATATATAGTGAAAGCACTTACTAAATATGAGAAGGGAAAAATACATACAACAACCCTGAAGAGCATTACTGCATAAGCAGATGCAGTGCTACAAGCATGCATCTTTTCTAACATCCCAATATAAAAAGAATACATCACAAGCAGCAGTGACATTGAAATAAGATGATCAGGAATTGACTCAGGGTGGGAAGTCAGGGCCACGTTTGGAACCTTGGTAGAATGGGAAGAAGTGATTCAACTTAGAGATGTAGGAGGTCTGCATATCAGGAATGGTTTGAGGGAAAGTCAAGCGCTTGCGGCCAAGCAGTAATGGATACTAATTACGGTCTTTCGAAGGAAATTCTACTCAACAAACATTGCCCTTTGATGAATTAGAATGACATTGCAAATGGACCTGGTCTCCATTTTGGAAAAATATAGCCATAGGCAAAAATGAATTACCAGGGCGCGGACAAATTCATGAAATTGCAAACCGCCTCGAAATAGAACAGCATGACTGGTAGAGCAACTAACAGAAGTGGAAGAGAATAATATCTTAACGCTACCAGAGTTCAGAACAAATGAAGCAAAATAATCCTAATCACTGCTATAGCTTCCCATTAATCAAAAGCAAAGGGGTCAATGGTCAGAGACTGGCTTCTGTTTGGATCATTCACAAGTTTCCAACTACAAGAAAATGTCATTACATGTTTGCTTTGAAGAATGAAATATACTAATCAACTCTTAAAAGAGGATCCTAAAAGGCAAGGGTACATGAGCCTATAAAAAATAATCTTACAAGTGCAAGATAGCCTCACCTCTGCAGAAAGAATAAATGTTAGCCTAGAAGCCATCAGCAGCTCGGGTTCACCACCCCATGCATAAGGCTGTTGTATTCTCTTCACATATATGTCAAAGTGTCCTTCAATGATCCTGTATTGAGCAAGAAGAAACAGAACCATAAGCTCAACGTACAAAAGCAACTTATGAGTTTGCTACATCATTTACAATGCTTTTGGGCGAAATCTCAATATATCATGCTAAAAGGCCGTTAACAATACTCTTTAAAATTAAAAAACAAAAAAAAAAAAAAAAAAAAAAAATTGTACAGCCCAATGAAACATTTACTCAAACAATATACCACATACTATAATTCACTTCAATATTAAAAAAAAAAAAAAAAAAAGAGTACTAACCAATCACTCTATATTTAACAAAGCATTCTTCCTTCCCAAGAGAATATTCGTCAACAAGACTTTCATCGAGATTCTCAACAAACCAATAATCCAACGTGGGTGCAAGACAAGCACAAACACCAAACAACAACCAAGCCGAATCCAAACTATTGCAGTTTATTGGGGTTTCAACTTCAATGACTTTATTGGGGTTTATTGTTCATTTCAAATTCATTTCCAATTTGGCGGGTAATAACTTAGAGAAAATGAAGTTGACTTACTTTAGTCAATAGTCAATGTGTCAAAAGTAATATATAACGGGCTTGAAGCCCAAGTTAAAGTTAAGGACACAAAACCAATATTTGCGAACTTAGCTAAATACAACAATTATAGATATACATGAAGTTAGAATAATCCACAAACTAAACTTTTAATCACATAGGGAAGCCTAATCAATTTACATAAATAGACCTATATATGTAGAAAAATAAAACTCATTCATATTGAAACCAGAACATACGCCCATAGTAAACAAACAAACGGTTAAGGTAAACAATTCTTCTTATCTTCCTCAATATTGTGTGCTATATAGCAAAGAATTCAATTTAATTTAAATATCTATATTTATGAGTTTCACATATTTAATTGTGTTTTCCTATATAAAAAATTCTATTGCAGGGTCATGGAGTATGAAAATTACAACTTACGTAAAACTAAGTTGCTAAAAGAAATTCTAGAAGCAGTTCTTGATGTTCTACAAGATCCAGTGTACAACACAAAAATAGAGAACGGACAATTCATCAGCAGTGTAACACTACATGTACCAAAAGACATATTTTTTAACAATGAAGACGTTATAGTTAAAGAATTCTCTAGAAGCTCTACATATTCTTTAGAAAAGGCACAAGATTTCGCTGCTTTTAATGCAATAAAATTTATAAAAGATGAACGTGAAATAGAAATTAAAGACTTTGATTTCAAAGAGCTGTTGAAGAAAAGAAAAGAAGTTGAAGAAAAACAAAATCAGCTTGACACCCTCAATAACCTTATGCTAGATTGTATGATTCAAGACAAAGAAAACAGAGACACAATCTTTGAGCTCAAGGAAATAATTAAATAGATGAACGAAAAGGAGAAAAATGCTTGGAAAGATATTAGCAGCAAAGATGAGAATAAAGAAAAGGAAATCCTCACAATTAATGTCGAGGTTTAACGCTTCTTATTTATGAAAGTTTGTCACTATTGAGTCCTTTAATTTTTAGTTTAAATTTATAATATTAGCACACTCGCTTTTCCAATTCGACTACTTCAAGTTATAGTGTTCAATATCAAAAAAAATATAAGTCATTTGTCACCTTTGGAGTAGGTATTCGTATCATAGCTTTGTTTTGTTTGTTGACAATCCAAAAGAAGTGAGTAAAAATCATTACCAAATTACCTATCCTCCCTTACTATTACAAACAAATTTAGCAAAATAAGCTAACAATTAACAAATATCGATAAAAAAAAAGTGTAGAATAATAGCATATTAATGTTTATTAAGTTCAAACCACGACAAACACACTTCTTTGAAGTAGAGATAATTCCCAACAGGACTTGCCTAGAGCTTATAAACGACCTCAAAACTTGAAACTAACTAAAAAGTGATGAAAAATTCCATGTTGACACAAATGAGAAGAACAACCACATCCTCGCTAAACCCACCCGCCATCAACCTTCTTCTTGGAAAGTGTCAGTACCTTCAGGGTGCACGCTCCATAAATCTACCCGATAGGCATTCATTTGCCATGTGTCCACGTTCACCACAGTTGTGGCATATCACCAAGCTCCCCATGCAATCCCTACTCATGTGCCCAACCTGATGGCAGCTCCGGCAAACAATGTCTCTGTAACCACTATCGCGAACTCCACCACCTCTTTCTCCTACATATTCAGATTTTGGGCACTACCTAGCCACATGACCAGAGATATTGCACATGTTATAGACAGGCTCATTCGGACGTCAGCCAGGAACAGCACATAGAGTATGAGAAAGTGAAGCCCAAATGATACAGACATTGCCAACAGGAGGAAAGGGTTCTTCCATGGTGGCATTCTAACCAAGCTGTTATCTTTAGACAGAGCATTCAATGAGTTGAACATTCCAATTGCCACCAAAATAGATAAAGAAAGGGCCATTGCCTTTACTTTGCCGATCGATAGGTAGTCATAGCGGTCTAAGAAACTAATTATCCGACCACCCCACTGACCATGAATGGGGGGTCACTGAGAAATTAGACCAACTGGAGCACTCCCCCTAAGTGTGGAGCTGGGATAGAGTAATCAATGTGTGGCCATCTTCTGCAAGATTTATGCCCAGGAAGGACGCTTAGGTGTACCATAAAATGAAGATGCCAACTGTTGCGATGCCCACATATGAACCAATAACCTACATTCATGCATTGGTTAACAGAATGTCATTAAACATGGCAACAAGTATAACTACTATTATATGGCATGGTTGGAGTGACAACCGTACAAAATACTCACCAAATATCTGAAGATAACCCAAGAATTAATGAGAGCATCGTTGCTCTTTCGAGGTGGTTTTCCCATTATATCAACATCAGCAGGATTAAAACCAAGAGTTGTTGCAGGTGGGCCGTCAGTAACCAGATTGACCAAGAGAAGTTGAACTGGTATCAAGCATTTCGGTATGCCCCACGTTCGACGATATCATGTACCTGCAATAGGAAACCACAATGTTTATATAACCGAGTTGAGAAACACAAGATAACAAAACTCAGAAACATACCTAATGAACGCTTTCTTGTTATTATATATCGCACGACCCTCGGCAACAGCATAAACAATGGTGTTGAAATTATCATCTGCGAGAACCATGTCTGATGCTTCCTTGGCAACCTGGAAGATTGCACCAAAGTATCACTAAGAACATTCGAAGTCCGAACATCCATAAACCTCACAATACATGTGGATCAAATCCAACTAGATTCAACAGCAAATGATGGATCACATACTTAAGACCGCATTGCTAAAAATAATCCTAGATGATATAATGTTTGAACCGACAAGGGCTCCCATCAAATTGAAGCCCCCTCCTTTGTGCATCATGGTTTTAGTAACCTTTAAGGAAACTCCTCATGTAATCAACACGAGTTTGCCCAAACAATCGAAAAAACCAAGGGTTTTCACCATGGTAGACATCTTGCAATTAGAAGTGGGGTACTGTGTTACACGAACATAGCAAACCATTTGTAAACAAGAGAACAGTATATGTCCTTGCAACACCAACACAGAGAAATCTAGCAAACATTGTAGTTCTTATCCACATACCTGGTAGATATCACAATGATCTTCTGAAGTTGAGCCTAAACATCCCTTAGCCTTGACAAATCATTAAGTTCCTGAAAACATCAAAGAGCACAAAATAGGCTATGGTTGTCAAAATTAATGAATGGAAATGCAAAACAGTAAACAGAAGAGCACAAATCCTTTATTAGAAACACAGAATAGTCAAACTTGGCAGCGGTAACTTTGCGTTATAGTGAACTCAATGTGTATAACGAGGCATAGAAATTTATGGCTCACCAAGCAGTCAAGAAAATATCTACAGCAGCAAAATTTCATGCCTTGATAGTGGTTATATGAAAATTTTGAGTGAAATTGGTTTATGACTACTTTTTCAGGTCTAAGTTAAACTGATATTCCAACTCGCAGAGTAAAATGTACTACATCATGAGATACAATCAAGTACATCAACTTTGATAGCAGTCAATGCAGCTTAAAAAGCTCCCAGATAGGTGACACCAAAACCATGTCAAGTTGTCTAAGAGAAGTATAATGCAGGATGTAATAAAGTACCAGTTGCAATAAACTCAACGTAAGAATTGCCCATATCAGCAAACAAGTGAGCAATGGCCTAAACATCTTCTTCATCCTGGTAATATAGAGGAAATGATTCAGCTCGCAAAATTGATTAAGAGAAACTCCTTAAAATACTTGAGAAAAAAATGTATATTGTGTCGTATGCTTTAGTGTAAGAATTCAACTCAGGAAGTCATATAGGGGTGTCAATATAGCCTGGCCTATATACACAAACAAAATAATATACACTCAAGTCCCAAAGATTGAAGGAATCCTTCCTATGTTGTCAGAGGCATTCATTTTTATCACAGATTATATCAAAAAGTATCTGAACAAGGGTATAAGCCTAGGCCGATCAAGAGGTGTGAAATGTTCAAGTAATTAACCACGACCGCTAAATAGAAAACTGCGCGGATAACATAATTCTCATGGAAGAAGAGAAACTGGGAGGGCTAGGTTCTTTAGGCTATAAACCTTTTCCTGTAAAGCGGTCAAAATCAATAAGAAACTGCAACGCAAGCTTTTATCCCACAACTCAGAGGAAACTATAAAGTTCGGCAAGCTCATTTTTTAATCTAAGGAACCGATCCAGCACCTTGGAATCCCCATCCAAACTAAGGAGTTCAAGAAAAAAGACTGGGTGGAATAAGATTCGAAGAAAGATTCACTTATTGTTAAGATTAGATATGCCAACAGATAGATGGGCGGGGACGAATTCATGAAATTGCAAAATTTGATATCTATATAACAATTTTTTTTAAAAAAAAAAAAAAAAAGGTTAATAATGATAAGAGAAGAAATAATACCTGTAACTGTTGTAATTGTTACTCAGATAACAAATTCCAAGCTTTGGAAACGAATTCATAATCAAACGGATTTTTTGGCAGGTAATCGATCAAAACATTCAATGACTCGGATACTTCATTCTTTCAACTTCTATAACTCATATACTTTATACTTTATTGGGGTTTATTGTTAATTTCCAATTCATTTCCAATTTGGTGAGAAATAACTCGGAGGAAATGAAGTTGAATTACTTTAGTAAAAGTGTAAAAGTAAAGACACATCACTGTTTACTTGAAGACACGAGCAATTCGTGAAAAATATAATGGGCTTGAAGCCCAAGTTAAGGACACTAAACAATATTTGGGACATTAGCCGAATAGTACAATTATAGATATACATGAAGTTAGAATAATACACAAACTAAACTTCTAATCAAATAGGGAAGCCTAATCAATTAAAACCTATAAATACACCACAACAATGCCTCAAGTAATATAATTTTAAGAAAACTTATCATCATAAACAAGGATTCAGAGCTACTATAAAGAAAAGGTACACATTACAATAAAAAAAAATTCAATCTTATTAGATTTTTTAATAATATTAGTTAACATGTGTTATTTTAATCCATGAATTCAGCATAAATATTCGAACAGATAGTTGTATGCTTTAGACTGTGAATTTCAGCCCATGACCAGTAGTAACAACCACAAGCCTAAGCATCCTATCAACAAGTCATAATTCATTACACACATGAACCCAATCTGATACTTCCTAATCAAACTGCTGCAAAATTTCCATCGCACCTGTTTTTTGCCCTTCCAACCTCAAATAATTCAAAGAATTCGCAAGATAAATAGACAACTTAGCCATAATCTCCTATCAAGACTCAAAACAAAAGCACCATTCGCAATAGGTTGAACCAATTGCACCATTGATATTCTATCCGTAGGTAAAAATACAATGGCAGGAATACCAGTGACAGCGAAATAAGCAGAAAATAAAACAGTCATACCCAAATCTTTAAACTACTAGTATCACTAATCCCACAATGTTTAACCAATAAATCATTCATACCCAATGTTTCTTTGCCATACCTTTCAACCCAAAACAAATTAGACTTAGCTTCAAAGGCACTAATAATATGGTCACCCATTCATTTTTATTCCAAATGCCACATCCATAAGGTAAAGTAGTTTTACCAATACATGAATCAAATAAAGTTTTCCAATATTGAAAATCAAGCGAAAGTTCTTCAAAGAACAACAAGAAAGAATCGAATTCCTTGAGAAATAAATGAATATCAAACAACGAACAGAGGCAAGTTTTTTTCTTTAATATGATTTTTCATATGTTATTATCGGAAAATCGAAAACTTTATGCAAATGCAATAAACTAAACTCAAAAAGTAATTAACTAGAAATCAGAAATTGGATGTAACTGCATTAAACTAACGTCAGAGAATAACTAATGAGAAATTAGAAATTGGATGCAAATCCTTGAAAGTATTTAACGGGAAATTGGAAACAGTATGCAAAAATGCATCAAATAAACCTCAAATAATAATTAACGGTGAATCAGAAACTGGATGCAAATGCATTAAACTAACCTCAAAATATAATTAACAAGAAATAAAAAACCAAATGCGTACTTCTTTGCTCCATAGGCAAACGTAAGCAAGCAGAAAGATAGACGTAAGGTATATCGAGCCACCAAAAACTATGTTTATAATACACAAGGAGCTAACACTTGCCTAGAATGCATCAGATTATTCCCGCCTCAAAGCATAAATAATCGAAAATTGGAAGCTAGATGCGAACTAACCTCGAAAAATAATTAACGGAAAATCAGAAACTGGATGCAGATATATTGAACTAACGTCAAAGAGTAATTAACAGGAAATTGGAATCTGGATGCAAATGCAATGAACTAATCTCAAAGAGTATTAACGAAACATTGAAAACTATATATATGCAACTGCATTGAATTAACCCTTCATGAATAATTAAATGGAAATAAAAAAACTTGATACAACTACATTGAATTAACCTCAAAGAATAATTAATGGGAAATCGGAAATTAGATGCAACTACATTGAACTAACCTCAAATAATAATTAACATAAAATCAGAAACTTGATGCAAATGCAATGCAATGAACTAACCCCGAAACATAGTTATATTATATATAGGGAGAATATAATGTCTCGACAAGTATAGTTTTGCATTTTAAGTAGTGTTTATTATAATTGGAAATGTCTTGCTATTCAAGTAACTTCAATATTATTTTCGCCACATTGGACATTCTTACAAAATTTCAATCAAACTTTTATTATTAAACCTAACAATAAAAATAAGTCGATGAGTTTTATCAAGATTTGGTGCTTTCTTTTTATAGAGAGTGACACAAAAAATTTGAATGAGTGATTAATATAATTTTCCTATCTCATAGCTCTGCATAGTTGCTAATATTTTTTAAAATATATTATAATAAAACACAATGGCAAGACAAAGGGTGGTCGGGATCGTCTGGAGATCTGAGTTAAATTGGGGTAGATGTACGATCTAGAGCATTTTGAAACTCTTTTTCAATGCCATTTAAAAATATTACTTAAGGAACTAAATGTTTTGTAAATGAATTAAAGATCATTTAATTATTTCTTAATAATATTTTAATTCCATTTTATACAATTTGTTTATTTATTTTTAATTTTTCATAGCCTCTTAAAAAAAAATCCAACCTCTCCAATAATGATAATGATACTTACAATAATTTCTATATTACTCCTCTATTGAATACTCTCTCAATTAATTTCTAAATTACTACATTATAGTCTATTTAATCCTTCCTTCATGGTATTATATTATGTTTTATTTATTTATAATTTTTCATTACCCTAGCCTCTCCAACAACTAAAAAAAACCCAACATCTCCACTTAATGAAGAAATTCATGGGTGTAAATGCATTTATTAGAAATAAAACTGAAATGAGAATAATGAAGAATAAATCTCTCTCTTCCATTTTTAAATTCCCATCTGTTACTCCTTATTCCTCTCCTATTATTACAACTTTCCGTTTTCCATCAAAATTTCCTTTTTCTCCATATCCAAATTTATTTGATTTTGATGTAAGTCCTCCATTTGACATTAACCAACTCCATCTTCTTTCGTGCAATTCCCATATATCAATTTCGTTCTTTTGGCTTCTTTTATAACAACTATACTACCTCTCTGCACTTCATTCTATGCATATCTCAACAAGTAGGTCCTATCTTTCACCTTTTTATGTTTTCGTTTAGTTTTTGGTTTTTGGTTTTTGGTTTTTTTTGTTTAGTTATTTTGTTTTTTGGTTTTGTTCATCACATCTAATTATCAATTTTTTTTATTTATCTTGTTGGTTTATCTATTTGTTCTCTTAAAATTATTTATAATTGCAATATTGCAGGTGCCAAAGATTGAAGCCGATTAGGCGATTATATACGTAAATATTTATTATCTAATCACATGGTGCAATTCCATCTTACACCTCTTGAGTGTGTGCAAATGTAAGTTGTTTATGCTAATTTCATAGCACAAATTTCTTAAGTTGTATTCAAATTTGGGTAGGCTTTTTTAGAGTGACTACTGACTTATGTATTACTTACTAGCTGGAAGGGTGTTAATTGTCTAAGAGGGCCACTTTCTCCACTTTTTTGACCCCCTAACCTAAATTGGTCAATCTGAATTAGTGGTGATTTAAAAATAGCAATATCAGTTCGCACTTGCTGAATTCTTGGTTAATTGATTCTGAAACTCCAAGATCAGGTATATGTTGCCTCTTTCTTCTTATATTCAATCTATGCATTTTGATTTTCGTATCTTCAATCCCATATTTATGTTGCTACTGAAATAACTTCAATTTGGTAAATCAGTGGTGTCTCGAATTATAATTTATCATTGTATGGGATTTTAATTTAATAGTTTTTAACTTAATAGGAGCTTCGTATTGGTATTGGGTTGGTGGATCCTGTTTTTGTCTCTAAAGTCAGAATGATTCGCATTAATCGTTGTGGAACAATGTATGATACAGAAGAGGATGCATGATCAAGTGTGCATCCTGATAGTATTGTATTTTTCGCTTTTTGTATCATCACTGAGCATAGTGGATTTGTTGTGCTCATTGCATTAGAATGACACTATTTGTTATATAAATATTTAGTACAATAACCACACAACTTAGAATGCTTTAAAAACTTCGAACACAACCTACCCAACAGAGGATACAATGTGACATTCAACAAATTTGTGAATTTAGGCTCCCATGGATTGGGAATGAGTTTATAGTGTTAGCTTGAAAAGTGGCATTATCAAGGAGAATAAATTCCAAACGCATGCTAGGTATAAATATTTTTCAAACTCCCAATTTTTTTCTATAGTGCAACTCAATGGTTTTATGAGTATAAATTTTAGATTGAATTATGTATAGATTTTGTTCAATTGTATGCCATAAAGTATCTTCATAAAATGTCCTATGGATATGTGTTTGTCTCATTTCATTGAATTTAGAAATATTTCATTTTCGTAGTAGTAGCTTAACCTTCATTTCCCAAGAAAATATTCTCTTTCTATTTTGTCAGCATTTATGCGTGCAGGTCATTTGAAGTTATGCACTTGTAGCTAATAAGGTAAAATCCACTCCTAGCTTGCCTATTTTTTAGAAACTTTTAGATAGTTTATCTTTTTGTCACATGTTTATATTATAAACAAAGGGAGGGAGTAAATTTCAAAAGTGTTTCAGAATTTCCAAAGGTATAAAAGTGTATAATTTTTTTAGTTTGATGTCCAATTGATCCTAATATTACTCATAGCCTCATGCTAATAATTTCCAATCTGTTGTTTGTACCTTGGTTTATGATTTATGTGAAGCTAAAGGGAGTAACTTTTGTAAGCTTATGTGATTGGAAATATGTAGAAATAATGGTTTACTAATAGAAATATTTGCTATTTCACTTTGATAGTTTGATTGTTAATATGGTCGACCGTATATGCTTTGTTTATTTAATTTGTCTTATTTGTTTGATACCATACATTTTTAGTGCACAACCTACTTGAGCATAACAAACGAAAGTTGTTATGATTTTTTGTGTGTGCTTAATTGGCAAATGACCTTGGTGAGTTAGTGCCTTACTGACTCCATTTGCAAAGCATGTTCTTATTACATTAGACCTTCCACACATATGGTCAACTCTTTTCTGGCAAGCAAGGACGGAGACAGGGGAGGCAGTTGCCCCCCAAAGGTTTTAGAAAACCCAAGAAATTACACTATAATCAATGCAAAAATTCCTTAATAATCTATAAGGCTTCGCCCTTCCAATTTTTTTTGAGATAGTGTACTACTGCGCTCCCCCCCCCCACACACACACAAACTTCTGGCTCCGTCCCTGCTGGCAAGGGAAGACATCTATTGAAGTAAAAACTTGCTTGGTTCTTATTAGTTCATATGACCTACTTAGAGCCTTAGGCTAGACTTTAAGGTCAATTTGTGTGTGTTTAGTGTTTCTGCGGAGACACCTTGCAACACATATAAAAGGAACTGATTCTCCGTGCTAATGAATTTCCTACATATACTTCCTTTACATGGGTGTTAAATTGATATTAAATAGAGTTTTTGTTGTATTGTTTTGCCATATCAATTTTGAATATGTAGTTTGTGATTTTGTTCCTATCATTTGTCGAGGTATCTCGCTTACATCACATGAAATTTTATTAAATAGTGCCTGTTTGAATATATCTATTAAGAATATCTTTATCATCATTGTTCAAATAGTGACAGTGACGACTTATTTTACATCACTATCGATAAACAATTATTTAATCTAGCTAAAAAAATTAGTACATGCTAATTTTTAGAGTAGTTATAAATGTTGATGGTGTAGGTGACTGAGTAGAAGACAATATGAATTGGGAATGAGTTTATAGTGTTAGCTTGAAAAGTAGCATTATCAAGGAGAATAAATTCCAAACGCACGTTACAAGTCCTTGCATAGTTACTAAGCCACTAATTTTTAGTTTCTTTTATTTTTTCTTTCTGAAAGGACTAAGCTCGGTAGATTTTTAATGTTTTGTTGGCATGAATTGGACTATATACTTTCGTTTCTTATTGTACTTTATTTAAGTCGAAGCACGTCATATCCCACTTCATCAGTTCTCATGGATCTCAGATTTCTTTGGGGTGAAGTGTGGTGCGTGTTACTTACTCATTTTAAGTTACGGTTGCTTGATTGTGGGCTTTTTTTTTTTTTTTTTTTTTTTTTTTTTTTTTGGTAGTATTTTTCTAAACTTTGATTTTTTCTAAATAAGGTATATTACTTGTAAAAAAATTTACATACTATAGCCTTTATTTTACCGAAAGATTTGGAAAAAAAGCAAAAGTGAAAGTTGACATTAATTTTAGATGTTCCTCCTTAATTTATTGCTTTGACTTCATATATTTAGGAAAGAAAGAATACAAAACACAAGAAGTTGGTTGAAGGAGCTTTCAAACGAGACAAGAAGCATTGTAAGAAAACATAGGCTTTTGAGTTTTATTTTATTCCATAGAAATGGTACGGGCATCCTATTTCTAATTTTAATTGTTCCAATCACACGTAGACTCAAAGTCTTGCAACCGGCGGTTGTTTGATCCTTACATAGACTTTGCTATGTTTCATATTTCTTTTTCTTTTCCAGTATGCTTAAGACTATACTTTCCATGGTTTGTCGTGTTGTTTCTATATGGGTCATATTTTTTTAATTATATATGTTTACAGAATAGTATGGTTTGAACTAAAAGAACTATGCCCTTTCGGTTGCTGTATTATATAGTGGTCGTGTTTGCATACTGAACTGTGTATTCATGAGAGGCAAGTTGGTAGTTGAAAAGGTTGGCAAACATACCTAAGCGGAGGCAGGCAACATAAAGCATGGGGAGGTAGCCTTAAAACAATAATAACTCAAGCAGGGTGAGCAGGAAGATAATAGGAGAGGATTATTGTTGTACAAGGGATACTCAATCTCATCTCCTAATAATTGTAGTGGTCATTGTTTCATTTTTGAACCGGTGGGTCTCGCAGGCAAATTGTTAACAAAAACACAATTTGGGGAGCCTAGAATGCCAGGCATTCCCTTGCACCTGATAATACTGGAAAGAAATATTCCTGTTCCTTATCTCTATATGTTATTTTCTAATATGCATATAACTTAGTGGGGTTGAGGCATTTGGGTGTCGTTTACTTTGTTTATGCGGTTCATATATTGTTAAAGAATGAATTTGCTTATTCATAATATGACCAATTTTGTACCTTGTGTTTCTGTGGTTTAGCTTTTTTTTTTTGTGTTGATGTTCATTCTAAACTTTTGTTGAATCTTATACTTTCAGGTCCACATCTTTAAGAATAATAGTTTATGTATGCGCTTAGGATTACAGTCGTGAAGTGTTCATGCATTGAATGCTGACATACCATGTCTGGTCGAGGTTAGGACCATCCTGTTATTGATGAATAGGGTTATAATCCTAAATTAGTTGCAAATGTTTTGACTTTGTTTTCATATAGCATGTATCCAAGAAAATAGTAAGAAGTACTTTTGTTTTCTTCGTCAGCACGCTTTCAATTTTAATTGCTTTGAGGGTCATCATATAAGTATAATTTTTTGCCCTGATTTAGTTAGAATTTGTTCGTGGAAGAAGCAGCGGCTAGCATGGTAGGTGTTAATGATTCTTGCTAAGGTTTTTTGAGTGGTAGAATATTAAATGGACCAGAGGTATATAAGAAGCAATGGCAACATGTCTATAAAACCAGTTTTTGGCTTGGGAATGACTTGTGTGTATTCATTGTAGTCAATCTTCACCATTTGAAGTCAAAATATTTATTTTCCTTTTTTTTATAGGTATGTTTGTGACTTCCACAATAGTGGTTTCCAAGATAAAGGTCATTTTCTTTTCTTTATAGATTTTGAAATGGAATGAATGTGTTTTTTTTATTGTATATGCTAACTAATTTGTTGAAAGGATTTCATTTTTGTGTTGCTGTCGTTACTCATCCTCCATTGTTAGATTAAATGGTTTCCTGAGTGGTGTCATGTAGAACCAAAATTTTCATAAGGTAGCGTGAATAGGTTTTCACAATCCCTATACCTAATTTGGGACTAAATGTACACTTTTACATCTCTTTTTCACAATACAATAAGAATCCCTAGGACTCTTCTCAAGAAAGCTGGGAAAAAAAATCTATGAATTATAGAATTCTTTTGGTATTTGAAATCGATACCATTTTCGAATCAATTAGGAACAAAAAACAGTTAATGTATTGCAGACTTTTTGAGATTTGACAAAGTTGATGGCTATGAACAAAGACAACACTATTGTTGATGGCTAGATGAGTTTTTATAAGTACTTTCAAATAGTGGAATTACTCTAAGCTGAGTCGACTTGATCAAGCTTAAAGTCGAGTGATGTTAAATTGCTCTTTTTTTTCCTGATAATCCTAGATGAGAAATTTAGCCTCATAAAATCTAACATTATTTTTTCCCACAGGACTGCAACACCTACCTATTGCATAAATTGGAATGGGTATTCACCCTGTTGCATCAAACACATGTCTCAATCAAAAATGCCCAAGAGAAATTAGTATAAGGTGTTTGCATTGGCTCGACAGCAGGGTACCACCAACCTTATAGTCCATCGAATACAAGTGGATTGTGGAAATTGATGAACCTCCTAAAATGAATTGAGAAGTATAAGAGTTGGCATTTTTTGGAAGATCATCACTGAAGCTTGACCTTATGGGTGGTTGAACCTTGTATAGGTTTAACTTAATGCATATTTCGTTAATACTGTATTGTTGTGTATTTTATTTTCTCAAAGTTTTTTACTTTATCTGTACAAAGAGTAGACACATATCTAATGAAGTTTATTGTAGGTGATACTTGACAACATCTGTACAAGTTGCTTGCAAATTGTAAGCATTAAGCAGCTCCTTAACCATTTATTGTGTCTTTGTATGCAATATATTTAATTAAAGAGGTCTATTTTGCAAAATACATATACCATTGTCAAGTTTCTAGACATATTCCATGATTTAAAAAACTATACCAATAAGCATGGCCACTAGAAATGTAGATCAATTGAATCTAATAACATCATTGACAATTAGCTATATTTTTTTTATTGAAAAAAAAAATCCTACTAAAGTATCTAAATATGTACTGTGTTGACCATAAGAGCTCATATTAATATAATTAAAAATTATTCAATTAAGTAAAAAACTACAACTACATGTTAAAGTTGACATGTCTTAGGAATATATGTTTTTTTTTTGTGAACATTAAACAAATAATATTGAGTAATTATATAAATTAACTTTCTTTTTCTAAGAAACATAAAGACAACTGTGCCGAAAGCACGGGTTATACCTAGTAATTTAATATAACGACACCCGTTTGTAGGACGGGTTCAAAAACTAGTATATTTCAATGACTGAATCAATGCAAACTCTTTATATGGCTAATTCCCCACCTTTACACACATCATTGACCTCAATAATAAATGCATTACAACACTAGCAGTAGGAAATTATGTGGTGTAAAAAAACGGATTCGACAAAGAGACAAGAGTTCCAAACAATAACATAGTCATAGATTGTCCTAAATCTAAATTGATATGTGTTTTAACTTTTAAGCCAGGACTCTCTGCAAGTCTGCAACAACACCAACATTATTCCATTTTTTGTACAAGATCGAACAAACGACCCACAAACTAAACTTTACAGACTATATCGGCTCCTATTTCATGCTACTTTAAAACGCATGGAAAAACTCAAATAGAATATCATAACAAAGATGGTACCACAAATATGAAAAGTTTCCTTCAATTTTGAAACTTTAAATTCACACTTCCATTACCTTACCAATAGCAAAGAGAGAGAGAGAGTTGGTAGCGAGAAGAAATCGAAAGATGCTGAGGTTGAAAGATCAATGGAGAACAATAGTGGTAGGTTAGGTTGATAATACTGTTCTTAAGTTCTTCGCGGTCATTTTTTTTTTCTTCTCGTGTTTTTTCTATTCGTGTATTTTCTTTTATTTTCTATGTATGGTCTAATGTAGATCGAAATCCATTGCCTTCCAATCGATACTATTATCCACACTTTTGGGGTTGGGCCAACCAACTAATAGCATACGATCTACAGACCTGGGCCCAAGATATAGGAACCAAACATAATAATAAGGATAGTGCACCCTAACCCATGAATAGGCGGGGCTATACAGGCTACCAAACAGGCCCTAGAAGATTGCAATTTCGGCCTTATGTTATTTACGTCGTCGTTTCTAAAAGCAAGGAATTTGACCAACCCAACCTACTTGTATTGGCTTTGGGTTGACATATTTTGGTCAGGCTAGGACTTCAAAATTTAAAAATTGACCAGGGCTTGGTTCAGTTCGGATTGGAGAGTTTGAAACTCGGGTTAGGCCTCAACCCAACCCAACCCAACCCGCCCGAGTTCCACCCCTAACTTATTCTCCCGGTCAACTCAACTCAGTTAGATGGATTCATTGTTTGCGGGAAAGAAAAGAAAAGGAGAGATGAGTAGATTGGCAGTGGGAGTGATGGTGAGCATGTGGGTAATTCCAGTATTGTTACTAGTTAATCATATTGTCCCAGACCCATACATGGTAACTGTCTAATCTCTTCAGTGTTGTAAGAGTTTATATTGTTTTTTAACGATACTAATCAACGCCAATTTATATTTGAATTTGCAGGATGAGATATTCCACATTCCTCAAGCACAACAGTATTGCAGAGGCAATTTCAAGAGCTGGGATCCCATGATCACTACTCCCCCTGGCCTGTCAGTTTCTCTACACTTCTCTACTAAGATACTCTCAATCATTATGAAAAATATGATATGCATGTTAGAATAAATACAATTAAATATTAATCATTTTTCATACTGGCAATTGTTCACTAAAACGGGTCCTTGGGTGTGAATGAATACATGGAATTAGAGGATGCACTTTTCTTGAGACGTATCTGTTAGATATTATGTATGTTATGCATCAAGTGTAACACAAATGTGCATGCCACTTGTCTTATTATGAAACGCTTGCTTCTGGAACTAATTGGAAATTGTTTTAATAATTAGATCAATGTGATTAACCAGTATATGTTTTTCTGTTCAGAAACAATGATTTATAGTTGCACATGAGCATAGATGTGGACGTTCAGATGTATGATGCGGAAAGCTAGGGTATAAAGAGAATGTGAATTGAGGATTTTTTAGAGAGGAAACGAAACGTAGTCCAGCTGTGTCTCATTTGACTTAATTAAGTTACTAAACATAGTTCAGTTAAGCTTGGCATGGATGATGAATAACATGATAGACGGTTACTTAAATATTTCTTTTCCCTATGTGTCACCCTACGAGAATCCCAGATTCCTATTCTACAAGTTGTACTGAAGAAAATTTATTTCAATGGTTCAAGCTTGTATTTGAAAAACATTAACTACTTTGGGACGAGAGATAGATGACCATGATCAATACTTATACGGTGGTTTAGTATTAAGAACTTGGAGATTGGAATCCAGCAGTTTAATCTCTAAGACAGGAATGCCTTTGTTCTTCCTGGTATTTGGTCTTAATTAAATCTGTAGCTGGTCTATGTTTTGCAGTTGCTAGTCAGCGACGTAGTGCCACAATGTGCTTGTGAGACATTTATTCCAAATTAGCAATGTATTCTATAATACTGATTAGATGAAGCTTGTCATTTTAAATCTATGTTACACGTGTTTTCAAATTACCTAGTATCCACTCCAAAACTACTTTCTTGAATGTAATTTTCTGTCAACGCTGTGATGCATATATGGGTAAATTCTTTCATATTAGTGTCTGTTTCTTTAACAGATTGGTTGTTAGTTATACATATATTTTCGCATCACTTTGAGTCTATCTATAACAGTATCAATTAAACTGCGTTTGTTGAACTTGTAGAGTTTGTTTGGATTTGTTCTAATTTCTAGTGTTATAGAACATATTAACTGGGAGGTGTCAACTATATTAGCTTGTAAAGTTTGTGGGAATTACGACATATGCAGGTTCACAACCCTGAACTGTCATCAGATTCACGATGCAGATATTGTTACAGCAATTTTTTTTAATTTTTTTCTGCTTTTCTTCTTTTTATATGTTTATGCTTTCTTATAACTGTTGCAGGTACTTTCTTTCACTTGGCCATGTTGCTTCTTTGTTTCCCGGAATGTTTTGTACAGAGTTAGTTTCTTCATTTTCTGAAATTTGCACTGCTGCAACTCTTCGCTCAATGAATGGTGTCTTGGCTGTCATCTGTAGCCTTCTTGTATATGAGATTCTTACCCTGTCAAGACCAGCTCTTAGTAGAAGAGATGCAGCTTTACATACAATAGTCTTATCCTTGTACCCACTCAATTGGTTCTTCACTTTTCTGTACTATACAGATGTAGCTTCACTAACCATAGTGCTTGCTATGTACCTTACTTGTCTGAAGCAGCGTTTTCAGTTTAGTGCACTGGTAAAGTGGTAAATGCAACATTCTTTATTCCCTTGGAAACATGGATAATATACTTGTTTCATTTCTGAAGGATTATGAACTTTCTATATAATCGTCTTGTTACTTTGCAAGTACATCATCCTAGAAGCATCAAAGATGGATAGTATACTTAATTAATTTTGATTATTTTCTATAACATATATTATCCTAGTTCATTAAGGGGATCTCAAGTCTCTGTTGTTGTATTACCTCCTCACAATCAATGAATTTTCCTTTAGCAGAGTGTAACTTGTCCTCTGACCAAGCTCTAGCAATATTCAGTCACTTTGTTAAACTAGGCCTTCCTTTTATCTTTGCATAGTGAAGTAGGTCATTTATTTACTTAGGCCAACAGGCTGGAATCTAGTTTTTTTAAACATTTTGTAACTATCTTTGAAGATAAAAACTATCTTTGGATGGATATAGATTGACCACCTCCCCCCCCCCCCCGGAACCAATATTACTGTTTTTCTTTTTCAGTTGGGAGTCCATTCGGAGTGAGGATTGTAGTGTAGAGGCATTTTTATTTTTTATATTTTTCGTGTTTCGATATTTTGTTTTTTTTTGCTGTTTTTAGTTCTTCTTATGGTTTTCTTTGTAGCTGCCACTTTTTTCCTATCATTCTGTAGGAAGTTAATTTTTTGCATCTTCAAGTACATGCATACATAGTGGTTTAATTGGAGTTTTTTGTATATTAAGAACCTAAATAAAGAAATGAACATCTGGACAATATAATGAATTAACGTGGTAGTCTTGGTTTTAGGTCTTTTGGATAGTTGAATGGAGATTATATGTATTATCGAGAGATAAGGAACAGACTAACAATAAGAAGTTCCAAAGAGAAAAATTGTGAAGTTTCTCAGTTCCACTGAACTTGGTTTCATTTCACTTGGATCATAAGAGCTTTTATGTGTAAACAGAGATTCTTAGAAATTGGAACTCCTCAAAGAGAGGGAAAAAAAAAATATAATATATATATTATATCATCGTCAAGTCCATGTCTGGTCATAAAGGGCATCAGGGGACATGAGCTCATTAATAAAATAGCCCTAATGGGTTGCTAAAATCTACTTTTACACGAATTTTTTTGCCACTCCGAAGTCCAGACTAACCTAATATTCTCACCTTCTCTGCAGCTTGCAGCCTTGGCAATATTGATTCGGCAAACAAATGTTGTGTGGATGGTCTTTGTTGCTTGCAGCGGGATTCTTAATTATATATTGCCCTCACACTGCAAGGGACCTACTCAACCAGATGATCATTTTGTATCAACCAGTAAAATTGAAGGATTGGTTGACAAAAAAAGTGTGAATGTAGGCCCTTTGAGAAATAGGAAGTCTGATAGTTCTATTGATGCTGCCAACCATTCTGTGTCCACGAGTACCTCTTCACAGCATCTTGTCCCAGGTTTATTTATATTCTTCATAACTGTAGTTTGCCCAGCTTTGTTGATGTTATGCATTTTTATTAGCTGTCTGTGTAACTGTAGTTTGTTCCATATAGGATGGGGTTATATGTGCTTGTATAGCTCTTGTACTTACATCAGCTATGATTTCCTGATGTGTGTTGTAAAATGTCATCTCATTTTATCTATGTTACATGGACATGCCATATTTTAAAAATAATCCATGTCGGATACGTATCCATGTGTCCGTGTCGTACACATATTGTATATGATTGAGCTCAATTTTTAATATTTTGCTGTGTCAGACACTTCGTATCTGTGTTGGATACAGACACACGTATCCGTGTCAATGTAACTTATCATTTTATTAATCACAAACTTGCTGCATCATTTGTTTTAGCTCTTCTTGTTTTCATTTGTACATCAGCTGATATATCTCCATCAAGTTCAGATCCAGTTCGAGTGGTTTACCATCACCAAGTTGATGAGAAACATCATGGGCATAGGTTTCCAAGTTAGCTATGCCCTATCCCATTTTTCCTTTTCCTTATAGAAGTAGAGTACCTGAATCAGATTGAAGAAAAGTAAGATGATGGACACTCTGTAGCTTGTTTACTGTATACCTTTTTCTTCATTGTTATAACTTGTAACTTCTCTAAATTATAGAAAATAACAAATATCTCTACTCCTGATTGGAGTCATAATTATGTTTGACATGTGCAAAATTAGTTTGGTGGTGATACTATCTATTGGAAGAGTTCCCTTTCTGTTAACCGAATTTTCCATATACTTTCCTGAACTTGCTGTAACAGTCTAGTGTGCTACAGATTTCATATGTTATTGTTTTTGTCTTGGCCAAAATGTACTCTGTAGTCTGTACAACAAAATAACATATTCTAATATGAAGTAATGGTAAAAAGTCGCATACCAGGCTTCTAAAACTAATGACTGTTTAAGTTGATTTCTCGCGGGAGTGATATTGTAGTGGTGGCTCATAGATGCTTTCCGTAGCAGGTATCCTTGATGAGGTCCAGATCATTCTTTTGAGGCTGTGGCTCTTGAAGTGGGAAGTTTTGGTGTCATTTGGCCCATTCTTTGTGGTATTGTTGGCCTTCTTCGCTTTTGTCCGTTGGAATGGAAGTGTAGTTCTTGGTACTTACCATCTATATCTTGTTCATTTATTCTTTAGTTGGAGTAAGCTTTCCCTGACACTGTACAAATCATCCAATGCAGGTGCCAAAGAAGCGCACACAGTCTCTCCACACTTTGCACAGATAATGTACTTTGGGCTGGCTTCTGCCATGGCTTTGGCTCCTTTCAGTTTTGGTTTTAGCCAAGTTGTAGGGCTTTGTCGGTTGCTCTGGAGTAACAAACTACTGAGTTTCTTTCAAATACTTAGTGGCCTTACTACTGGATTCTTATTTGTGCATTTTTTCAGGTAAGGTGGATTCACTCATAAATCTAATTGACAAAGTTATTTTAACACTTGCTATGTTTCAGAATTTTTAAGTTGGTTAATTATGTGGGATGCCACCCACTTTTTTGTTGCTACTAGAAGAACAGATGCAGGGAATGCCTTCTGGAACTTACTTTTTCTAACATCTTCCAGAAGGGTCTCAATTCAAGAATGTATTGGTTGAGCTGTTGCAAGTATTTATAAAACCTACCTATGACTTGGTCCATGATAACGTCTAACACTTAGGAGTAAAACTCTGAAGTCCAAGCCTAGTCTGGGAGGCATACAGAGATGTAGTACTTGTAGAAGTTTATTTTGCTGCAAGCATTCTCAATATGTTATCCTTTTGTTATCTTCAATTCTACATCATTATTAGGCATATGGGTGCAAGATGAATGCCTGGCTCCATTGCATCAAGGTGATGCTTGATATCATGTCATAATAGTTTGAAAATCCTCATTTTCCATTCGTCCTAGTTGTTTCCTTTATTTGTTCTATGCTTGATTCTTATGCAAGTTTGTTTGTCAATGCAGTATAGAGCATCCCTATCTTGTTGCAGACAATCGGCACTATACCTTCTATGTTTGGCGAAAAGTTATTAAATCTAACTGGTTAACAAAGTACCTTCTCCTCCCACTCTATGTGTACTCATGGCTTTTCATCTTCAGTATCTTAGGTAAATGGAGAACAATCTTGTCGTTAAGAAAATAGTATGTCTGGTTTATTTCTATTGAACAAATTGTTTCTGTCATTGCCAGGGAAAGTTCGAAAGAATGTCTGGTTGGTGTTATTTTTCCTGGCTTGTGCAGCTGTTCTCATTCCCACTCCACTGATTGAATTCAGATATTATACCATCCCGTTTTATTTCTTAATTTTAAATTGTCAAATCAATGATAGCAGAGGATGGTTCATCATGGGGTTCATTTATACTGCTGTGAACATCTACACAATGACGATGTTTTTGTTTCATCCTTTCCACTGGACCCATGAGCATGGGACGCAGAGATTTATATGGTAGATGTTTCACAGGAAATGTCGCTGAGTGCACTCTGTCCTGGAGATAGCTCTTATAAGGAGATAGTTCTGCTCAATCTCATTGACTTATGTCAATCTTTTGGCAGCTATGCGCACAGGAAGAGCTTCATATTCTTTGGCAATTGGCATCCTATATGCTGCTGTACAATTTTATCCGGCTGTTACTAATACCAGGTTCTCTTAATCAGCCATTCGTTGAAGTTATTCTCAGTTTTATCATTTAGCCCTTGTAAAAAAAAGGTTGTTAGAAAAGTTGTTCTTCCAAACAATTGTTTTGCGAGTGAAATTAATTGTATAGGATTTTAAGGGACAATTGAATAGAAGCTTGAAGTGTTAAACAGGCATACAGTGCAGTGGCATATATTGACCTTTATTTCTTAGTTGGATACTTGGATATAGGGACCCAGTATTTTATGAAGAAGACGAGCAATATTTTCAATTACAGAAGTCACCCGTCTGCATCACTTGTTCACCAAACACTGACCCTAACATCCTTGCAGGCCGTGTCCATTTGTTCGTCTAACAGACTAACACTGACCCTTAACATCTTTACTGGATCTCATCTCTAGTAGAAACTAGGGATGCACAATTATGATGGTCCTGAATATTGAACGGATGATGAAGTTCAATTGAGTTTGCTGTGTCGGGCTTGTCTGGAAAATGATCCTCTGGAGGGATAATGTTCTCTCTACAACTTGTTTAGAGCATTTTTACGTGAGACACTATCCTAGCATCAAACACCAAATTTTCAGGAGAGACACATGATGAAAAACAAAAAAAAAACACCAAATCGGCCAAAATTTGGTGTTTGTTTTAGTGTTGTATTAAATCTCTCTCGTGGTTTTTTGAACACTGCATGGGTTTGGGCTAGAGTGTGGGTTTTAATCACGCGGTGATAGATTGAAAAAGAGAAAAAGAAGAAAGAAGAAAAAAGAAAGTTGATGTGCGAGAAACTGTATGGGCTTGGGCTTCTAAGGTGGGCTTTTGTAGCGCGGTTTTGCGAAAGCTGCGTGGGCTATACGGTGCAGATGCTCTTAAAACCTATAATTTCAGAGTTGGTTGTATTCTTTGGAACTATTAGAACTGTTGGATTTTTGTTGACTTGTCCTGGACCAAATTGCAACCCTCTGAGTTGGTTGTTTTTCCTTGAAGATCAAAAACTGATCTTCATTAAAATAGAGTACGGGACCTCCCTAACCTTGCTAACGAAAGTTGTCTGATCCTGAGATTTGTTTGTAGAAACTGAGGTTTATTGTAACTTATGCTGTTAAGTTAGTTGCAAATCTAACATCCAGAACAAATTACGACATAAGTTTCTAATTGGCCTCAAGATGATATATCATATTTACCTGAGTTGTTGGGTGATAGCGGAGGACACTTGGTTTTAGTATTTTACAAAAACAATACATAAAACTAGCTAATCTGCCTGTCCTATGGCTAGGCTTACTACTATAGAGATTAGACCAGTTAGCAAATACATATTTTGGGTATGTTTGTTATCTGAACGATGAACATATGGAAATAACCTGCAATGAATTAGACTGAAGTGATCGACCAATCGAACGCTTTCAACAACAAATTTGAACCCATAATGAAGAAATATATCCATAGAAAAATAAGAACATTGGTTTGCTACATATTTCTGGTTAAAAATGACAATATAAAATCAATTGTATAAAATGAAAAATAGAGGCAATTAAGCAATTCTTGCAAACAGAGCATTCTATAAAACTTTGTAATATAAAGGACATTCATGCCGAAAGGTACGGTGGAAAATTTGTATGTGGGATGTGTTTCTAGTATATCCACAATAAGAAAAAAACTGATCATTAACCACTCAAGAATAAATTAAGGATCATAATAATTAAACCTATTGAAAGAAGAAAGCAAGCCAACAAAATAGAAATAAAAATCCACTTACATGATTTGAGGAAAGACATTAATGTGTTAAGATGAAAACCAACTAAAAAACCTCTGTTCAATTTTTGGCCTGCTAAAGAAGAAAATACTGATAGCTTTGAGATCAGCCCTGAGCAGTCTATTTGCACCTAAGATTCAACACTCTTGGGTAGCAAAATAAACTAATAGGCTGATATGCATGATTTAGTAATTTTCATTATCAAAGCATGACTATTATACTTCATACTTTGAGGGCTAAATTTGACGGGTTTAAGAAATTTGGAATGACCATAGGAGCTTAACTATGCAGTGAGGGTTCTTCCCAACTTGAGCCAAATTTCTTGACTGTGTCATACAATTGCAAAGTTAGAGAGTCAAATATCAAGGAGATCCATGGACTTGTGGAAACTTGTGCTTTCATACCTCGTTTTCAGACACAAAGTTTGCACTTTGCTGATTTTAGCAAGGATGATCTCCTAAGCATAGGTGATTCCTTAATCACAGTATTCAAAAAATTTCTAGTACATACTTGTGCTAAACCTAGCATTATAAACTTTAGCTTATCTAAAACAAATATGCATTTCAGTTAATAATCAATAAAAGAGCCTCACCCTCGTGCTCAAATTTTTCCTTGAGCTTGAATTGTTAGCAGGCAAGAGAGTTTGTGAACCATCTAACATCTGTAAGGGACCACCATCAGACTTGAATCAATAAGGAATTCAACATGGTTTACTTAACAGAAAGATACTTTTGAAGTTCAATAGAAAAATTCAGGATTATAACAAACAATGACAAAAATAGGGGATATCACATAAGAATTGATTGTTACGTCACCTGGCCAAAAGGAATGCACTTGCTGCATGGTACATGACCACTTCTTATTCCCTTCCGAGGCTCTAGTGCAGTCCCATCAAACCTGCAAAGAAGATCAATATCACTAACGAAGCCAACATACAAAAATATATTGCAAGGACAATATAAACCAATTATTGTAAGCATAGAGGGGAACCAATAAACAACCATACCAAACTACTTTGAATGAGTATGTGATGTCATGACAATAATTTAAAAGATATGATACCTGGCCTTTCCTTGGGCATCTATATGTTGATATCTCTGCTCTTCAATGTTTCTTTTGACCTAGAACATATAATATTAGCAACAACCATATGCATGTGGGTAGTACATGACACTATAACTGAAATAATCATACTAGACCATTCATAGACTGAACTTCAGAAAGATAATGTTCCTGGTCCTAATGCAACCCTTACTTTTATTAATTCAGCAGAAAATGATATTATCAAGGATAGCGAACAAACAACAAAGAAGGAACCCTCACCAAAAAAGACGATCACGGAATGACTTTTACATATACTCTAAAAATCGACTACAAAAAGATTTTGAATTGTTCTAATCAACTTCAACCATAGGTCTCAGGTCTCACATGCTAACAATGGTTGCAAAAGTAGATCAAAAATCAAACTATCACCCAAATAACAAATATAAGTATATACCATATGGTTATGAAACTTACTAAACTAAGCCTTTTGATTCTGAACTTCTGATGGAATAATTGATGAAACCCTTTTAATCCAATTGGGTGTATAGTGAAGCATTTGCATCTATATATATCACCCTCCTTAAGATTACTATGAGTTCTTTGATGGTCGAAATTGGTCTTTGAATCACTTCACCTTTTGCGATTCTATTCACAACTGATTGTTCGAGACGGTACTGTGTTGGGTTTTTAGGAATCTGGAATTGGTATGAGGAGTTCTACTTAAAACATATTTGTTGGAAAACCTTTGGCATGAATTGAATTTTTTTGGTAATTAGATGATTTGTGATTAAAAGAGAAGATAGCTGCTAGGTACTAAAGAGAGAAGCTTCAACCTTGAAAAGACATAGGGCGAGTTTGAGGAAGAGTTATTTTTGCGAGAGAGTTCGGAGTGTTTCACGAATGGAGTTTGGGTTTTATTTATGTTTCCTATAGTTAATTACTCAATTACCCTCGGCGTATGGTTCAAATAAGGGCGTGTCTTTGGTTTTCTTATTTCAAAAGCATGTAAAAAGACCAAAACGATTTTTTTAAAATTTCAAAAAATACCCCAATAATAAGGTTAAATAGGTAATCTACGTATTAATTATGTTTTAAATAAGGACTTTTTTAAACATTGAGCTGACGTGGCTCACTGTGAGCATCGTGGGAGAACAGATATTAATATAGGTAGGATATATAATAAACAAATTAATAATGAGATAACATAGTACTTTTTGTTTAGTCGAAATTTACATTCCAGAGTAAAAATAAATATTTACTAGAAACAATTCATTGGTGTGTTCAGTCAGTTGGAAAGTTTAGAATATTTGCACTCCAAACACCTCATTCACCCAAAAATCAACATCTCAATTATTTTTTACAGAAAATGCTTGGATCGGACGTTGACTGATAAATAAGGATAGAACAGCCCGTTGAATTTGCCAGATAAGTTTTATTCTACTGCCGAACGTGGCTCCCACTTGAAGATTGTGTGAAGTAGCCCTAATACCCTTCCACATATTAGTTATTTTTATTTGAAAAAAATGAAATTAACATAATAGGAATTTACATATAAACCCTTGAACATCTCTCACCCTCTAGTCACATCTCTTACATCATAAGTTATTTTCTATCTCCTATTCCTACCCAAACTGGACGTCTCTTCTTCTCTCTCAACAACATTCACTCCTGAGTACACACTCTCCAATGAAAACTTCATTTCTTTCCGCCCAATTTCCTTCCCTTCTCTTTTTTCCCTCCATTTCTACTCTGATAAGATACATTATCTTTCATTCTAGAGTTCTTCATCTAAGAAAATCATTTGGAGAAGCACTGTAGGTAACCGTGTGCTTGATAATAGGCTAAAATTAATTGTTTACATTTAAGTTGATTACGCTTATAAATGTTTCTATTACATTCTAGTTAAATGTCAGTTTACTAGCAACATCCTAAATGTCCCAAGTCACTTTGATCATTGGATTCTTTCCACATGTTGTAAAAGTAAAGCAAAATAGGGATGAAAACCGTATTAAGCATGTATTTTCAGGTTATCTAAATTCAGAATTTTATAGCACCATATATTGTTGTACATTTGAGATAAGATGTCTTACTATGATCATATTCAGTTCAGTTAAACTGTGGTACGGTCTCTAAAGTGAACTTATATAGTGGCGTACATATGAGATAAGATGTCTTAATATGATCATGTTTAGTTCAGGTAAACTGTAGTACACTCTCAAAAGTGAACTGATATGGTGTCGTATTTGGGAGATAAGATGTCTTAATTTGATCATGTGTAGTTTAGGTAAACTGTAGTACGCTGTCTAAAGTGGACTTATATAGTGTCGTACTTGAGAGATAAGATGTCTTGATATGATCAAGCTCAGTTCTAGTAAAATAGTAGTACGCTGTCTAAAGTGGACTTATATAGTGTCTTACTTGGGAGATAAGATGTCGTAATATGATAATGTTTAGTTCAGGTAAACTGTAGTACGCTGTCTAAAGTGGACTTATATAGTGTCATACGTTGGAGATAAGATGTCTTAATATGATCATGTTCAGCTCAGTTAAACTGTAGTACGCTCTCTAAAGTGCACTTATATAGATTTGTTTTGGGTTTTTGTTTTAGCCATGGTCACTAAAGCATATCAAAGTCCTTCTGAATTATACCATGATGGTGATTCTGAAAAGACTCAAGAGAGGAATTATTGTAGAATGAAAGCCCACTATTGGTGGAAAAGTCATGTAGAGATGGGCACATTTGACGAGTACTAGATTATTGGCAAGAGACCAAAAGTAGTTGTGGCTATATGTAACAATGATGGATACCTTCATTTTCATAGCTACCATCCCCAGACCCCTCACTGTCTGGATCTAGAGACTTTGTCCCATTTGATGGACATTTTCGTGGTGACAATTAACAAGTTGTACAACTTTGAGCTCAATATGGAGGCGGTGGTGAAACGAGAATTTCACAAGTTAGTTTCGGACATAAACTTGCTCAAGAATTGGCGTTTCAATGTAAATTTCATGGTTTGGTATCTGTATGAGATGGGATATGACTATAAAACCATGTTTTACACCAATGCAAAAAAGGCCAAAGAAATGAGGTTTATTCTATTCCCAAGCGTGGTTTATGCGCTTAAGTTCCTAGGTGAATTCGAAAGTCCAAAAGACTATGGTGTTTCTAAAAGACCACCACGCCTGGAAGCACTACCATTTCCACTACCATGCCAAGCATCCTTGGATAGCCAAGGAAAAAAGGTAATAAATATGGTTTTGAAATATATAATAGTATTTGATATATAAGGAAAGGAAAAGTTATTGTTGCCTGTTTGTGTTGTATGATATGTGCAATAAATCTGTGTTCAAATCTTGTGTAGTTGAAAAGAAAATATGACGAGGGTATGACAGATTCTGAGGACATTGAATGGAAGTGTATCTACTCTCAAAATGACCACGACTAGGAATGGGTGGAAGTGGCCATAAGTGCTATGTGCCTGCAAAGCCAAAGGACCCATGCATCACATATACTCTGCCATGTGGATCTCTTGAAATTGACTTCTATGACGAAGACGAATATGGTGATTTGGAGTAATTTGTATGAGAAATGTTTTGGAGTTTCAAACTTGTATTAAATAGCCCTTTTATTGTGATGAAAGCGAATACTTGTATTGATAAGTTTTAGTAAATTATATGGTAGAAGTTGATAATTTTAATCTGTTGAAAGTGAGAACCCAAAACATACCAAAATACTGCTTTCCATATTTAAAGTACACCAAAATAAACAAACAAATCCACGATGCACCACATGAACAACTTCAATAAATGTCACTGAAATATGTAATTTTTGCTCCGTTTTTGCAAAGCGAATATAATCAAAGTCATTAGAGATCTACTATTATCTAATAACACGTATGATGTCACAAAGTGAGTTTCTGTTGTCTTAGTATGGATATTTTTGTCTCCTGGGCAACAAAGATCTGTCTATTTTTCAAAGAAGACATGAAGTCTGAGTGGGAGCATATATTGTCTTGCTCTAGGTAATGTTCTAATTGTACGCAAAAGGAAGACACTTCCAAAGCTAGGAAGGGCTCGGCACAGCCGTTACTGATTGAGTAATAATCAGAGAAGCATCCTGTGTAAAAATTGTTCAGAACTCAGTAGGTAACTATGATGTCTTACAAAAGTCACACAATATCCTACTGAAGTGGCAGACTTTCAATACAGAATTAGAGTATAAATTAGTGTTTGGAACATATTTAAACAACTATTTCTACCTTAGCAGCAGCAGTAGTTGGTGCATTTTCAACTTCAGATATACCCTCGACTGTTGGAGTTTTTTCTCCAGCTTCAAAGTCCAAAGACCGAGCAGCTTTCCTTATACAGTACTCTTCGTCAGTCATGCCACACTCTAACAAGTCCTTTGCTATTCTTTTCCTGATATACGTTCACCTATTCGATTGATAGACAGGTGGCAAATTTCTGAGTAGGTAGTCAGCAAAGGCAAGTGTGTATGCACCACAGCTGGTGTCGTCATCTTGTTTGGCGCATTCGGCAAACTCCAAATTCCACTGGCGACCCAGTTTTGCCATGTCTATACACTCACTATATGAGCTCAGAAGTGTGTAAGGGAGCACCGTCAACAACTTCGTCCAAACGTGGTGCGGGGTCTAGAGCCTAGACGACACCATCTTTCGGCTTCTCCAATGAGTTGTAGATTTGAACAATCCACGTGACAAAGTTTACGATGATGAGGATCCAATACACTCCTTCAACATTGAGCGTCATCATCAACTGATAAGAGCCCAAAACTGTAGTTTTAACCCCTTAACAATATTGCTTTTAGACCAATTATGTGATTAATAAGCAAGAGTTCGTACTGTTATCGTGCTTTTGTGTATTTCAGGCATTGAAGTCGAATATGTGAAGAAAGGTGTCCCATTTACGAGATAAAGGAGCAAAGGTTGGTTGCTAAGAAGTTCCATGATTAAAGACCAAGATTTAAGGAGAAAAAGCCTTTTTAAACCCCGGTCAAAGTTGAAAAGTCAAAGTTAACGCGGGCAGAAATAGTGCATAAAAGTCAGCAGAACTTTCGAAGGCTGTATCTTTGGACTCTGACCACGGAATTAGGCCTACCATATGTTTAAATGACCGGCTCAGAAAGAGATTTTTAATGGTCTAAGCCGTGACCCAATCAGAGGAGCAGAAGTGGACGAAAAAGGCTGTTGAAATCATTTCTAGCTGAAAACCCTTTGTGGACTGAAGTAATGAGATTTTGGGCTCGATTTTCCGGCCCAAAACATGGCTCCTAAGCCCATGCACGAAATTGTGGATCTAGGCTCTTCTATATAAAGAGACTAAGACTTAGCTCTTAAGTTACTTAGTTCTAATTCATAGAAGTAGTTTTTAGATAAAGAAATTAGTTTTATATCCAAGTAATTAGGTTTTAGAACAAGGATTGAGTTTTAAGAATCAGATTTAGTTTTATAATAAAGAATTAGCTTTATATTTCAACTTAGTTAATTATCAAATACTTAGTTAGTTTTAGTTTTGTCTTAATTTCATTTCATAAATTCAGTTTTTATTCAGTTTAATTCTTAGACTCTTTCCATTAGATTAATAAAATAATTGTTATTCATTAAATAATGTCTTGTTCTTATTGTTCTTATTTAAGAAATGATAGTTTAATAACTCAAGGCTAAACCTCCATTAGAGGGGTTTGAGGAAGCCTTGATGAAAACTTGATTGTATTAGAGTTGAAATGGTTATAATAATCTATTCCATTCTAGAAAGTAATTAGCTCACCATGAGAATGGGTTTGATTGCTTCACATGCTAGTTGTTAGTTGGTAGAGATTACCATAAACAATTAGGGATTAGAAAGATTCAATTGTTATGTGAAAACATTGCAATTTGGATTACAACAATTCTATGCTAGTTTATTAAGTCGAATCAAGGTAGAATCAAATTCCCCTAATTCCTTCTCATATTGTCATCTTAGTATTGAATTGCTGTCATTTCATTTATCACATCTTGATTAGTTAATTCGCCATCGTAGTTTAATTTCCATAATTACTCTCATTGACTTTGATAGAACCGATAAACGTAGTTAACATTAATTCTAAAGAACTAGGAGTGGAACGAATTCTCTGCTCCAATTATATTGCATTGATAACGAGAATAGAATCTTTAATAAATTAGCAATAAGAAATTCATTTAGTTTTACTTATTCTTGAGTTTAATTAGTTAAGTCTAGGTAAAACTATACTTTTTACGAAATATCAAATGGCGCCGCTGCCATCTTAGTTCTGTTTAGAATTGTTTTCATTCGTATTGTTAGTCCTCCCAAAGTCCCTTTACACCCACCCACCCTTGTTTGGTTCTAACTGTGCTTGTTTGGTTCAGAAATTAATATTTTTCGCAGAAAAAGCCAGAGCGCAACACGTGCCCTATACAGGCAAATTCAGAGTGCACCCCGCGCTGAAGTGCTTGGACATCTAGTCAGGCAAAAGCGCACCCTGCGCCCTTCCAAGGAAAATTCAGAGCACACTGCATGCTGAAGTGCCTGGACATTGAGTCAGGCAAGAACGCATCGTGTGCCCTTCCAAGGCAAATTCAGAGCGCGCCACGCGCTAAAGTGCCTGGACTTCGAGTCAGGCAAGAGCGCGACCCGTGCCCTTGTAAGGCAAAATCAGAGCGCACCTCGCGCCCTTTTTTGAACAGCCCGATTTTCACAGGTTAGTACAAACTTCCATTTCTTCAAGTTATTCAGTGTTTCTAACTTGTTAAATATACTAAGCTCACATATACAAGACGCTATTTATAAGCGAAGCAAGCAAGGAGGCATTCATGTACTTCTTTCTTCCACTCCTCGCATCTCCTCTTAGAGGATTTATACTAGCATATCAGGGTTTTTTTTTTTTTTTTGTCGTGTACGTTTCTTTAATATTGGACTTAGCCTTGCATGAGATAAAGGTTAGGTAGAGAAAAAATGACTAACATAATCTATCGTGAACGTCAACACACACATCTATCTAGTATACCACATACTACACTTATCTAGTATACCACACACTATATCTGAAATAATGGCTGAAGAAAGAGAGACTCCTCTCTCTGACTTTTACAAAGCCCTGAACGATAGCCTGAAATCTTGCATCGTTCTTGCAGACCCAGTGGAGGATTTCTGAACCCCCCAAATATATTTAATTTGTTACCAGTTTTTCATGGTTTAGACCATGAAAAACCTTATCAGCATATGTGTACGATTGAACAAGTTCTTACCACATTCCATCATCCTACGGTAGGTGTGGAACAAATTAAACTGAGGGTGTTTCCTCTCACCTTAGCCGATAAGGCAGCGTCTTGGTTAACTGCCCAAGTGCCTAATTCTGTGGACTCATGGGCCAAACTTGTTCAATTGTTTATGGAACATTTTTACCCACCACTGAAGACAGATGAAATGCTTTCCAAGATTCATTTTTTCTGCCAGAATCCTCAAGAATCCTTTTCAGATGCCTAGAATCGTTTCACTGATCTTCTTATAGAGTGTCCACATCATAACCTTGCGAAAGACATGTTAGTTCGTGCCTTTTTAAGGGACTTTTACACCACCATAAAGAGGTCCTGGATATAATGAATGGGGGCAGTTTCCTTAGTAAAGGAGCCTCAGAGGCTTATAGGTTTTTAGAAGATCAAACAAAGTGTAATAATAAGGGGGGGGGTAGTGACGATATCCCCCGTTCCGCTAGTTCTTCTTCAACAGTTAAGGCTGCCGGTATGTTTGAGATTAAACCTGATCTTGAGCTTAAAACTTTAATCGAATCTCTCACTAAAAAGGTAGAAGCTATTTCTGTTCAACAAAAGCCTACCCCTGTCATGAATGTCAGCTCTAGTCCATGTAATTTCTGTTTAAGTCCTGAGCATCTCGACTCCTATTGTCCTCTCGCCTATGAACAACAACCATCACAACCAGATAATGTTTGCTCTATTAATAGCTATCCTATTCCTAATGCCCCTTGGAGACAAAATTCCAACTTCAGTTGGAGAAATAATCAACAAGTTACACCTCCCCCGTATAATAATCAAAATGTTAGGCCAGCAAACAATTACAACCAAGCTCCACCATGACAAGGACAAGGACAAGGACAAGGTAATTATAATAATTATAACAATAATAATTATAATGCTAATAGTGGTATCGTTCCGGTAAATAATAACTATCACAACCCACCCATTAATAATCAACGTGGCATAGTTCCTGTCACACAACCTATAACAAACACTCCTCTACAACCGGATCATTTCGATGCCTTTATGCAAACCCAACAACAGATTTTATAGTCCATCCAACTTTCCTTACATCAGTTAACCCAAGAGAAAGTACAACTAGAAGGTGTGTTTTCAGGTCAAGCGATACCTAATCCTAAAATAACAAACACAGCCTTTGAGGTAAACTGTAATACTAGTAATGAAAATAGAAATGTAGGTGAGCTAAATGCCATCACCACTCTCCGTTCTGGCAGAGTGGTTGATAACGTCGTAACTATGCCTGTAGTTACCCCACCAGTAGTTCCTACACCTGATATTTTACTAGATACTGAAGTAATAACTGAAGATCCTACCCCTGTAGAGGTACCAGTTAAACCACAACCTAAGAAACAAAAAGCCAAGGTTAAACATCCTGTTGATCCATATGCTAAATATAGAGAGAAACCACCGTTTCTCCAGAGATTAGCCATATTAACCAAGGATACAAATTTTGATGAGATTAGGGAAGTTTTTAAAAATCTAACAATAAACTTACCTTTTCTTAAAGTAATTAAAAAGTTACCTCACCATGCTAAGTTTCTCAAAGAGTTGTGCACTACTAGGCGTAAGACAAAGATTCCTAAAGATGCCTTTTTAACTGAACAGTTTTTAACTTTATCCGAACATAATGGAATCATTAAGTACAAAGACCCTGGTCGTCCTACTGTACAATGCACCTTAGGAGATTCCCACACGACGACTGCGCTATTAGACCTGGGGGCGAGTGTTAACTTACTCCCTTATTATTTATATAAACAAATATGTCTACAGGAGATGCAACCTACTAAAATGACATTGCAATTAGCTGATCGGTCTATTAAGTATCCTAAAGGTGTGGTGGAAAACGTGCTTGTTAAGGTTTAGGATGTCTACTATCCTATTAATTTTGTTATCCTCGATACAAAAGTCGCTAACGACTCTGTTCCGATCATTTTAGGGCGTCCTTTCTTGGCAACTACCAACGCACTTATAAACTGCCGTGATGGTTTGATGTGCATGTCTTTTGGCCATCTTTCTGTTGAGGTAAATGTTTTTAAAATGATGAAATAGTTACCAGATTCGTCTATAGATGAGGAGGTTAGCATGATCTCGAGCTTAGCTCAAGACTATTTTAATAACACGTTTCCTGAAAACCAGATGCATAAATTCCTTTCTTTCGAAGTTCAGATTTTGAGGATGACTTTTACGTAGAGGAAGTCAACGCCCTTTTTGAGTCTACACCTATCCTAGATCCTTCTGTGGCTCCATCTACAGAGTATGAAGATTTGATACCTAAACAAGTCTTCACTATTCACAATAAGGAACCACCAGAAGCCTTTATCGACATACCACCCACCTCTATCCTTAAACCTCTTCCTTCTGAGTTGAAATATATTCAACTTGATTCGGGAACATCGTTTCGCGATTGGGTGGCCCCTAGACGACATTAAGGGAATTGACCCTAATATATGCACACATCGTATCCATTTGGAAGATAATGCAAAGACTTCTCGCAAACCTCAGCATCGGTTGAACCCTTCCATGAAAGAGGTGGCAAGGGAAGAAGTCTTATGGTTACTCGATACGGGTATCATATACACAATCTCCGATAGCGAATGGGTAAATCCCATTCATGTAGTTCCTAAGAAATTAGGGGTTACCATGGTACATAATGCTAAGGGTGAATATGTTTCCACGCGTGTCCCTATAAAATGAAGAATCTATATTGATTACAGACATTTAAATGCCATGACATGAAAGGATCATTTTTCTTTACCTTTTATAGATCAGATGCTCGAACGTCTAGCTGGTCATGCTTATTATTGTTTTTTAGATGGCTACTTTGGCTATTTTCAGATTATTATTGATATTGATGACCAAGAAAAGACTACCTTCACATGTCCTTTTGGAATGTATGCCTATAAACGAATGCCTTTTGGCCTTTGTAATGCTCCTGGTACCTTCCAGCGGTGTATGCTTCATATATTTAGTGACATGGTAGAGCGCTTCATGGAAGTTTTCATGGATGATTTTTCTATCTATGGAGACTCTTTCACTGACTACCTATCTAACCTGTCTAAGGTTTTGACACGGTATGAAGAGAAGAGTCTAGTCTTAAATTGGGAAAAATGTCATTCCATGGTTAAAAAAGGAATAGTGCTAGGGTATATTGTATCTAGTGATGGCATCGAAGTAGATAAGGCCAAATTGGATAAGATAGCGTCTCAACCTATACCACAGACTTTCTGTGACATTAGAGCATTTCTAGGCCATGCAGGCTTTTATAGGCGTTTTATCAAGGATTTTTCAAAAATAGCTAGGCCTTTAACTAATCTGCTTTTAAAGGATGCCATTTTTGATTTCAATTATAACAGTAAATAGGCTTTTGAAACTTTAAAAGCCGCTTTAACATCTGCACCAATTATACAGCCTCCCGATTGGTCTAAACCTTTCGAACTCATGTGTGATGCTAGTGATTATGCTGTTGGTGCTGTCTTGGGACAGAAACTAGATAATAAGTCCATTGTTATTTATTATGCTAGTAAAACTTTAAACGATGCCCAAAGAAACTATACAACTATGGAAAAAGAATTTTTAGCTGTCGTTTATGCTTTAGATAAGTTTCGTCCTTATTTGGTTGGTACTAAGACTTTAGTTTACACGGACCATGCAGCCTTTAGGTACCTTCTCGCGAAGAAGGATGCTAAACAGAGATTGATCCGATGGATTATTCTCCTGCAAGAGTTCACCTTAGAAATTAAGGATATATGAGGGGTCGAAAATGTAGTTGCCGACCACTTATCTAGACTAACAAATGACGATGATAGTGATTTTGAGTCCATACCTGACTTTTTTCCTGATGAGCATTTGTATGCTATTTTTTCTACACTATGGTATGCTGACATTGTGAATTATTTAGCTTTTAATATTATTCCTGATGATTGGTCAAGAAATGAACATAAGAAGTTCTTGGCCAGAGTTAAGCTATACTACTGGGATGAGCCCTACCTTTTTAAGCATTGTGAGGATCAGATTATTCGTCTTTTTATTCCCTAGTGGGAATATAATGAGGTTCTATCGTTCTGCCATGACAAAGAGTGTGGTGGCCATTTTAGTGGTATGAAAATAGCTTCTAAAATTCTTCAATGTGGGTTTTATTGGCCTACCCTTTTTAAAGATGCCCAAGTGCATTGCAAGACGTGTGTTCGTTGCCAACAACAGGGGCAAATCACAAAATGTAATATGATGCCTCTAAATCCCATCATGGTAGTAGAAATTTTTGATGTATGGGGCATTGATTTCATGGGTCATTTTCCTATTTCCCACGGTTTTATTTATATTCTTGTTTCCGTGGACTACGTGTCTAAATGGATAGAGGCCATGGCTTGCCGTAGCAATGACCATAAGACAGTGGTATTTTTTGTTAAGGAATAATTTTTCTGTCGATTTGGCATTCCTAAAGCCATCATTAGTGATGGCGGAACACACTTTTGCAACAGAGTTGTTGTGTCCCTAGTTAAAAAGTACGGAGTTACCCATAAGGTGGCAACTCCTTATCATCTATAAACTAGTGGCCAGATAGAAGTCTCTAATAGGGAAATCAAAAAAATATTAGAAACAACTGTAAATCCTGATAGAAAAGATTGGTCTAAACGTCTAACTGATGCCTTATGGGCATATGGGACTGCTTTTAAAACTCCTATAGGTATGTCTCCTTTTAAACTTGTATTTGGAAAACCTTGTCATTTGCTCGTTGAATTAGAGCACCGTGCTATGTGGGCTATAAAAAGCGTTAATTTCAATTTTGATGAGGTGGGTGTCAAGCGCAAATTGCAATTAAATGAGCTTGAAGAAATCCGTAGCGATTCTTATGATCTCGCAAAGGATTATAAAGCTAACATGAAATATGTTCATGATAAACAAATTTTGCGCAAAAAGTTTGTGGTTGGTCAAAAGGTATTTCTTTACAACTCTAGTTAACATATTTTCCCAGGGAAATTAAAAACTCGTTGGTCTGGTCCTTTTATGGTTACTGAAGTCACCCCTTATGGGGCAATTACCTTGGTAAATCCCAAGGACAACAATACCTTTCAAGTCAATGGCTAACGGTTAAAACATTTTCACGAGTTAATGTCCTCTAATGTGGAGGAAGTCCTTTTACAGGACCCTGTCTATGAGGACTGACCTTTGTTGTTTGGTGTACTTCCTTTCACTTCCATATATTGGTAAGTGCACCATTCATGTAATCGGGCCCTCCTATTGGAGTGTGTGGCTGTAAGTACCGGATCCTAAGTCCACGTTTAACGTAATTCATGTTTTACACTATTGCATGTTTTCTCGGTTTTTAGTCATGTTTCTCTATGATGTGAATTATGTCTCTATTGTTTTATTGTTTTTCCTTATATTAATCCATATTCATAAAAAGTAAAAAAATATTAAAACCATAAAAATAGCAATCTAGGAAGTCTTGGGAATCTGACTTTAAAAGACCCACGTTTAAAATAAATTTTCTAAACTCTGTTCTATAAAATTTGTTTGGGGGTGGGGTGTTGGTATTTCCATCCTTGATTGCTCAACTTTCCATTTTTTTTGCTTATGCCGTTTAATCGTATTTTGATTTGGGTTGACATTATCTATGAATTTAGATTTTATTTGTTCGCATGTCTTACGTCATTCACACATTTCGAGGCATTTTCCACCTTTTTATATATCAACCATGGTTAGGATAAAGTGCTTTATGGATCATTGGATTGGAAATTCTTTACTGATCGTTTTCATAGCTCATTCGCAAAAATCAGACTGTTAACGAGTCAAGAATTTCAGTTTTAACTTTGCGTGCATAGGGACAAAATGGGTATTTTCAAAATTGTTTGGGCTTGGGCGCAAGTCCACAATAAAACCAAAAAACGCATTGTGTTCTTCATCTTCCTCATGCCATCAGCCTCCATTAAACCATTGAACCAAAAACTAAAAAAAAAAAAAGAAAAAGAAAAACAAAACCACCACCTATTTTTTCCACTCCAATCAAACCACCCACTCCAAATTCAACCCTTACACCAATTCATCTCCTCCACCTCCATTAAACCGCCCAAAACATAAACATAAACCAAAATTTTCTCCAAAAATCGCACCAATCAAACCCAACCAACCACTCAAACCAAATTTCGATTTCTATGTTCAATACTTCCTCCACCTTACCCTAACCCATTTTCGAAATCAAAAACCAAAAAATGGCCCAAAAACGCAAAATCCTCCCGGAACAAGTTTTCAAAATGGAACAGTTTGCACCATTTTAGAATGATGAGATGCAAAGAAGGAGGTGGCAATGGTTGTGGTATAAGGAGACGGATTTTTTCCATCCGGATTTGGTTTTGGATTTTTACAAGAAGAGGGAAATTGAGGGTAATAGGATTTTTGTGAAGTGAATGCAACGAGGAGAGAAGTTTGTATGGGTATGTTGTCTAGGATTCTAGACGTTCACGCAAGAAGCAATCTCGTAGCCACAGTGCAGGAATCCCTAATATGGGGGGATAGAGGTGTTGATGAGAGAAACAGTGTTGGAAGGACAGTATAATACGAAGTCGCATTGTGTCTGACAGTCGTCTCTGAGAACCAACTAGCTGGTTGTAGCTCAGTGGGTTGGTAAGAATGTCATTGGGAAAGAGAAGTTCAGTGACATCAGTTTGAACTGTCTGCACATACTCTGGGTATTACAACAAAAGAGGTATGATTTTTGTATCATTTACTTTTTGCTAAATATGATTAGAGGTGTTGGAAAAAGTATTGCACCCTACCTTGCATTAATTACTAAGCTCATGCTGTTATTTGGTGCTAAACCCTGAAATCTGAGTGGATTATGTTGAAGTTGCATGCAAATGCAATTGCTTATACATAATGTATTCAGAAGATGTGGCAATTGCCTGAGGATAGGGTTGTGGAAGATGTTAATTTGGATAATGAGGAGGAAGACACGACATGTTTTGATGCTAATGCTTTGGAGAAGTGTAATTCTAATATAGAATGCATGGCGTTGATTCACCGTGGCTAGCGTTCTATTAACACCATTTGTGAAGACATCCGGACTAGGCAGACTACCATGCATCAGAATTATGAGGAGCTCAAGACTACCATGGAGACCCTAGTCCAGCGTGATTAGGAGCACGAGAAATCCATGAACGCATATCTCGAGAGTCAACGGAAGTTCCAAGTGGAAGTGCTACGACACTTGCCACCCTATCAGAGTTCTACTTCTGACGAGTCTGAGAGGCATGAGCGCCGTCGACGCAGGACTGATGACTCGGAACCATCCTCGTCTCGTGGCTCGTAGTCTAGTTGTGATGTGTTTAGGAAATTTCCCTGTTTTCGTAGAATTTTATTTCAAGTTGTTTAGTTTATTAGTTAGATTTGGATTATGTAATCGTTTTCGACTATTTGATTGTTAGTTGAATTTTTAATTTAATTTGGTTTTTGTCCAAGCATGCGATGATTTTTTCACGAATCCCACCTTCTCGAATTGTTTGGGGGTGGGATTATTATTTTTTGCATTGCTTTTATCTTATCCACCGTTTTAGAAATTAAATTTTGCAAACTGTGAAAATATGAGTTGTTGAGAATGTTGCCAATATTGGTGTGGCTAAGATTATATATTGTTGTAGTGATGAAATTTCAATGAATAGAATTAGGAAGTTGCTATTTTGAATTCAACCAAAAAGCTATTGGTTTATATTTGGAATATGCACCTAACTTGTTTCCGTTTTGGTTTTAGAATATTCTGTTTCCGGCAATTGCCTTAATAATTTTGGCAACTTATGGATATTCATTTTAGAAACTAAACCTCTATAAATACTTGATTCACTCTACACTTACGAACCACACCTCTCACTTTGCACTCTCACCTTTCAATCCTCATTTTTCTCTTAGTTTTCCACTGCAGAGCACTCAAGGTATAGGGAGCGCACCCCGCGCTCTTAACAGGCCAATTCTGAGCGCACCCTGTGTTGAAATGCCTGGAACTCGAGTTAGGCAAGAGCGCCACCTGCGCCCTTCACAGGCCAATTCTGAGCGCACCCCGCATTGTAGTGCCTGGACCTCGAGCAAGACAGGAGCACACCCCGCGCTCTTCACAGGCCAATTCTGAGCACACCCCGCGCCTTGACCTTTGCAGCCACATAAATTTCTAATTTTTTTTTTTGTGAGTTTTTCCAAGGTTGTTTATAGCACTTCTAGAGTGCATTTGTTATGATGACATCGCCTCATATCATAACGGAGCAGTCTTTTGAAGATTTGTTCCGAAGTAACACCTATGGAGGATGGTCCCGTGATAGAATCGTGCAATCAAAATGGACACATATAATGGTAAGTCCTGATGACTCGTATTCCCCTCAACTTATTGAATATTTCTATAATAATTCAAGGTTCTTTTGTCGACCAGATGGAGAACAAATGTTCTCTGTCGTAGTTAATGATACGACTATGGATTTCAGCAAGTTCTTAGTTGCTTTTGCTGTGGGACTGCCTTTGCCTGTCCCTACAAGCTCAAGGGGATATCTGACTAATAATGCATACCTTTATAACTATGAGTACTTTCACGAGACTTATGAGGGAGGGGTTTTTCGTGTAATGGACCGAGGGTAGTATAACATAGCCCTTGGTAGCCTGTCCCTGAATGTAGGCCTTACCATGTTCTTCATTATGATGAATATTTTAGGGGATTGGCAGTTTACTTCTGCGCATAGTACTGCTGGTGACGTTTTCCTTGCTTTAGCTGAGGGACGTTTCCTATATGACATTCCCAAGGTTTTAGTGGCAAGTCTAGCTAGAGGCCATAGTATGAGGCATAAGTACCTTCTAATGCTTGTTTTGGTTTGTCTTATCATGTGATGTTTTTTCCCTGATTTCTGTACCCGCTACATGGATTGGTTTGGGGTTGAAATTATAAGACCCACCAATTGCGTTGTTCGTTAGTTTCGTGTTATGACTTGGCCGAGATGGAGGGTACAACCTCAATGGGTTACTCCTTACACCGATCAGACCGAGTAACACTTAATAGGCTAGCACGGGTTGATGATACATGGAGAGAGGCTTGACAAGTTATCATGGCGTGGCAGGATACAAAAGAACCTCGTTTCTATATAGACGAGAATGATGACACTTAAATGCTGGATAGGAGGTAAGTTTTATTGTTGTTCGTGTCTGCTTATGTCCTAAGCAATTTACTTCTTTGTTACCCCATAACGGGTGGAACTCATATAGAGTTGTGTATTTTTTTATTTATCTATATTAGTATATTTTAACTTTGTTTTGCAGATGTTCCAAAATTTCAAGCCTTTCTATAGTATTTTTCTACCCTTCTTATGTCTATACTTTGAGGACAAAGCATTCTTTTTTGTTTGGGGGTGGCATAGAAACACGCGTAATTTAAGGCACCTGTTAGGATAGAGATATGTACAATATGCACTTGTTTTCTAGTAAAAAAAAATTAAAAATTAAAAAATATAAATAAAAAGTTTATGCCATACACTTAGAAATATTGGTATTGTTTTCTTTCTATGCTCTTAATAATCTAGAAGTTTCACAATAACTATTGCATTAGAATAGTCTTTAGAAACTTAGGTTAATATGTAAGTAATAATCTTTGTATCTTTCTATAAATATATTGCATGAGCATCTATGTTTGTATTGGTAGTAAATTTCTGAAATTTAGGCTAGTATACTTATTCTACAAATCCTATGAGAATATAGCCTAAAGCCTTATATGAGTGAAATATTTGAGAAATGACACAAGGGAGAAGTATATTCCGAATAGAGAAATCACACGTCCACTTGCTTGATCACTATACCATATCCTAAGCGAGAATTTAGGCCCTCTTTGGATCGATATAGCCAGAAATTCAAACCTATATGAAATTATTTTCCGCTAGTCGCCCCTCTGATCGAGCCTTTCTTTAGCCTTTCATAAACCGCAAATCCTTTACCCTCTTACAAAACAAAATAAAAATTAGCCTACCCATTATTTGAATGAGTTTGAGAATGGAGATGAAATGAAGAATATAAAAGAGAAAGACCTTTGAAACCAAGAATTTGTTAGTTGCTTCAAATAAGAAAAGAAAGTTTCCATCCAAAGAAAAAAAAAAAAAAAAAAAAAAAAAAGTTAGAACTCTAAAAACAGAATCAAAGGAGTCAAAAGCCAAAAGAAAAAGAAAAAAAAATGGCTAAGGATGGAAACAAAGTATAAAAGCAAAGTAAAGAACAAGGTTTTCTCTAGTTACATAATATGAAGACTCTATTATCTCAGACTGGTTCTTTTTGAATATCCATTTCCTTCATTTTTAAACCATCACCTAATCCTCGCAACACCTAATAAATACCTCTAACTCAATTAGGAATAGGTTAGTGTGATAGTAAGTGGCAGATGTGTTTGATCAACTTCGGCTTCCTTGTGTGCCATTAAGATTGTAAGGTAAAGTGTGCCTTGCGCATTTGGAGTAAATAAACTTGAGCAGAAAAATCAGAGTGTTTTTGTCTTGACATTTATGTGAGGACCTACTTAAGGACGCTATTCCAAAGTTTCAGAAACGGACATGTTAGTGCATTTTATAACATTGCTCACTGTATATATGTTTATTCGTAGATGATTGATTATTATGCATATTTTAGCTTTCGATTTGATTATTCTGTATTCATTGCTAGTGAGATGCATAGATATTTGAGAATAAATAAGGAAACAATAGTTTTATTTTTTAGTCGTTGTAGTATAGATGAAGTTTGTGAGTATCTTCACTAGAAAACTCTTATGAGGCTATAACTCATCCACTAAGGAATTCCTAGTGGTTTAAGGCCTTGTTGCATATGGTCAATGCAATCGCACTCAGCGAAACGAGATTAGTTAGAACTCCATTTTTGGTCACTTATTCTAATTTCTCATATTTGCTTGAGGACAAGCAAAATGCTGTTTGGGGGTGGTTTGATAAGAGCCCAAAACTGTAGTTCTAACCCCTTAACAATATTGCTTTTAAACCAATTATGTGATTAATAACAAGAGTTAGTACTGTTATTGTGCTTTTGTGTATGTCAGGCATTGGAGTCGAATATGTGAAGAAAGGCGTCCCTTTTGCGAGATAAAGGAGCAAAGGTTGGTTGCTAAGAAATTCTATGATTAAAGGCCAAGATTCAAGGAGAAAAAGCCTTTTTAAAGCTCGGTCAAAGCTGAAAAGTCAAAGTCAACGCAGACAGAAATAGCGCATAAAAGTCATCAGAACTTCCAAAAGTAGTATCTTTGGACTTAGACCTCGGAATTGGGCCTACCATATGTTAAAACAACCGGCTCGGAAAGGGCTTTTTAATGGTCCAAGCCGTGACCCAATCAGAGGAGCAAAAGTGGAAGAAAGCGGCTGTTGAAGTTATTTCCAGCTGAAAACCCCTTTGTGGACTGAAGTAATGAGGTTTTGGGCTCGATTTTTTGGCCCAAAACATGGCTCCTAAGCCCATGCACGAAATTATGGATCTAGGCTCTTCTATATAAAGAGACTAATGCTTAGCTCTTAAGTTACTTAGTTCTAATTCATAGAAGTAGTTTTTAGATAAAGAAATTAGTTTTATATCAAAGTAATTAGTTTTAGAACAAGGATTGAGTTTTAAGAATCAGATTTAGTTTTATAATAAAGAATTAGCTTTACATTTCAACCTTAGTTAATTATCAAATATTTTTTTATTTTTTTTTTTTTTTGAACTAACTAGGGGTTAAGGATACCCCAACCTTTTTATTTAATGGCAACCTCTCAAGTACATTTTCCCTTCTTTATCCCCCTTGATAAGTTCATCAAGTTTTTGATCCATAGGAGGAATAAAGTACATGGTTTCATTTACACAATTTCTACTTACTTTAGTTAGGTAGTCGGCAGCTTGGTTACCCTCCCTAAACACATGCTTGAACTTTACATCTACAAACTTTGAGACCACTTTTTTTAAATGCGCAACCAAGTTCCTGCAGTACCAAGGAGGCTCTTCTTTGACATTCAAAATCTGAATGGTTCTCATAGAATCCGATTGCACTTGTAGCCGCTGGATATTTAAGTCTGCAGTACCTTCCAACCCTTTCAGCACTCCAAGAAGCTCCTGATAAAGCATAGACTTTCTTGCCGAACTACCACCAAAGGCCATCAGCACGTCACCATTACAATCTCTCAGCACGCCCCCATAGCTAGCACTTCCTGCCTGTACCGATCCATCTGCATTCAGTGTTGGTATCTCATCATCTGCCCTGTTCCATTTTATCCATGTCTCCTCTACTCGCATATAGTTTACTCCAATTCCCAGCGTGCTCAATATCCTCTTTGTTGCCTCATCTTCCTTCACTGATTTCATCGACTTTCCCAAATAGATTTTCATGTTATTCAATACCTTCAAACTTACATCATCAGCCGATCTAAACCTCTGTTTCTTTAGTCTCCAGTTTCTCTCTGTCATTACTTGAGGCGCACAAGCGCAAATCATAGCCCGTATGATCTCATTTGCCACTGTGGAGGTACGACAAATACGCATTAAGTAGTACCATTCATTATGAGAAGATTTAACCATTTCCGGCAGCCCCATAACTCTTTTGAAGTCTCTCCATACCAGCTGGGAGTACTCGCAGTCAAAGAAGAGATGACTCGAGCTTTCTTCATGACTGTCACAGAGGCAGCACTTTGACGTTCCAATCACCTTCTTTTTCATCAGTCGATTCTGCGTAGGTAGAGCCCCGGAGAACAGTTGCCAAATAGTGAAAGAGTGTTTAGGTACTGAAAACTTCCCCCATACAATCTTGTACCATTTTACCTTGTTTCGGACATTTTTGAGGGCAACATATGCTGAGGAGATCGTGAATGCTCCTGTACTGGTTGGAGTCCATGTGATCTGGTCTTTTTCAGTGTGAGAATTTATCTCAGTCTCCATTATCCATTTCTTTACTTCGCACTATGGAAGATCAGCTATAGTTCTCGCCCAACCCCCATCAGTGATCACTTCCGCGACCTTTGCATTGTCAGGTACTACATGGCCAAGGAGGTGTCTCGCCTGTTCATTCTTGATAAGAGGCCCCGAGCACCATGGGTCATGCCAGAAACTAGTCTCCTCTCCATTTGCTATCAAGCATACCTTACAAACCTCCCAAGCAATTTCCCGATGCTCCATCACCCCTCTCCAAACCCAAGAGCAGTCTCGAGGGGTCTTCATCGTCCAAAAATTTTCCAGTTTTATATGATTATCCCATGACCATCTAACCCACAAGCACTCATGTTTCTTTGCAATTTTGACAACCAACCCACAGTAAGCAGCTTTATTCCAAACCATTGGATCCAAAATTCCCAGTCCACCTTGATCCTTATCTAGTCTGATCTTCCCGTGACTAGCATGATGCATCTTTCTAGCCATATTTGGTCCCGCCCAAATAAATCTATTACACATCTTTGCCACTCTATCTAGTACTGTCTTCGGAAGGACGAAAGTTTGGGCCCAATACGACAGGAAAGATGAGAGGACAGACTTAACCAGCTAAACTCTACCTGCTCTGTTAAGATCTTTGTTCTTCCAGTTAGAAATCCGAGATGTGATCTTTTCTATGAGGGGCAAGCATTCCCGTATACCTAGTCTCGAGGCTGTGAGAGGTAGCCCTAGATAGGTAACAGGCGGAGTTACTAGAGAAATGTGCATTGCTGCAGCTAGCTCTAGTCCTTCTTCCACTGACATACTTCCAGTGAGAATTGTAGTCTTTTCATTGCTAAGATGTAATCCTGTTGCTTGAGAGATTCAAAAATTTGGACCATTTCATAAATTCAAATACTTAGCAAACTTAGTTAGTTTTAGTTTTGTCTTAATTTCATTTCATAAATTCAGTTTTAATTTAGTTTAATTCTTAGGCTATTTCCATTAAATTAATAAAGTAATTGTTATTCATTAAATAATGTCTTGTTCTTATTGTTCTTATTTAAGAAATGATAGTTTAATGACTCAAGGCTAAACCTCCATTAGAGGGGTTTGAGGAAGCCTTGATGAAAACTTGATTGTATTAGCGTAGAAATGGTTGTAATAATATATTCCATTCTAGAAAGTAATTAGTTCACCATAAGAATGGGTTTGATTGCTTCACATGCTGGTTGTTAGTTGGTAGAGATTACCATGAATAATTAGGGATTAGAAAGACCCAATTGTTATGTGAAAACATTGCAATTCGGATTACAACAATTCTATGCTAGTTTATTAAGTCGAATCAAGGTGGAATCAAATTCCCCTAATTCCTTCTCATATTGTCATCTTAGTATTGAATTGCCGTCATTTCAATTATCACATCTTGATTAGTTAATTCGCCATCGTAGTATAATTTCCATCATTACTCTCATTGACTTTGATAGAACCGATAAACGTAGTTAACGTTAATTCTAAAGAACTAGGAGTGGAACGAATTCTCTGCTCCAATTATATTGCATTGATAACGAGAGTAGAATCTTTGATAAATTAGCAATAAGAAATTCATTTAGTTTTACTTATTCTTGAGTTTAATTAGTTAAGTCTAGGTAAAACTATACTTTTTACAGAATATCATCAACTCACGCCAGTTTCTCAAGTTTGGCCTCAAACTGTCACGCTGAACCAGTTCGATGATACGGGTCTTTAAATTACCTACAATTTGCAGTCTTGCTGCAGAAAGCTTATCTTCTATGGGTATCTACTGGTCTTCTAAAATAGTGGCCAATCCATTGTACAAATCACACAAATAATGCTGTCATTACAATAATAAAATAAAATAAAATAAATTATTATACTGAAAAAAATAAGGAAAGAATATGTCATTATAGAGTTCCGTAGAATAAAAGACACGAAACGTGTGTGAAATTACCGAGAACCACGACTCTGCAACTATGATGTACAAATTCTGAATTCCACCGGGGTGTGCTACGGAAGTGTACCACCGGCCTAGTAAGCACATGTACGAGTCCAGTACCTTGAACCCAAAAACAATAATAATAATCAACATCAAGTATATGTAGAAGAAGTACTTTAATAGACAGAGACATACCACATCATTAAGCTATCCTCCCCCGAACAGTCCATAGAAGCTGCTGATGTCAATTTGAAATCCACTCCCATGCCGTCTCCAACACTTTTACGACTAGCAACATCAGGAGCTCTTTTTAGCAATCCCACTCCATGATTGAAAACACCAAGAATCAGATCTTGGCAAAAGTCAGCCACTTCAACCTTGAGTTCACTCATTATATATTGAGTAAATATTCATTGCCGTGATCCCTGTTCCATATCTTCTTGCATCACAGAAGTTGCCACAGAATTTTCTCCCTCTCCTTCATCAACAATCAGGAGGTAACCTTCCACCCCATTCTAAGAAAGTCCATCACCACGATCATCCACAATGGATGTCTCACAAGCATCCTGTGTCAGAATAGAATGAAGTCAGAAGGCATCTATGGTGTCACACAGCAGGAACATAATGTCCCACTAAAATAACAACCTTTCAATCCATATTTAGAAGATAACTTAAGAGTAATTTGGGAGGTAATTAAAATAAAATAATGTACCTTGACTGCATTTTCCCCTTCTACAGGAGCAGTTGGTGCAATTTGAATTTCTGAAAAACGTTCCCACAAACAGATTTTTGTTCAAAATTAGCACCTTCTACCGTATCAGTGCCACCACCCTGAACACTCACAGTAGGCACAGGGCATATTTCTTCGGCTTGCATCTCCAATTCCTTGGAAATAGTAGCCTAAAAAAACATAATAATAACCTATATACACAACAATATTTAAATAAAGTAATTAATAGTAAAGCACAATCATCGATATTACCATATCAAATGCAAAATCATGAGTGTCTTGTTTGTTAGGATCAAGTCTAGTTCCCTATCTTCTAAGTTGTCCTCACAATTTGGAAATAATTCAACTTCACCATCACTAGGAGTCACACATACAACCTGCATAAAACTAGATAAAAGCTCATAAAGTAGCTATGATGTCTCAAAGAAGCCACATAATGTCCTACTTATTTACAAAACATTAAATTCCTACTAAGAAAATAAATAAGTGGTAGGGACACATTTAAATTTCAATTACCTTGGACGCACTTATGACATCCATAATCAAAATTCGTGCAATTTCATTACATAAATTTTCCTCTTGATGAGCCTGTTCCCCATCGATACCCGCCGTCTCAATTTCAGAAAACGTCTTCTCATTACCCACTGCCTCTATTTGCAATTGCTGATTCTTTGAAACATACGATTCATAGATTTCCATGTCACTCATGCTCCCCTCAGGTGTTCACCTACCCTAACAGCCGGCTCAGGTTAACTCTGTTCAGTATAACACTTGTTAAATTCTTCAGCTGAAACAACTTTTAGCAAGTCTTCTTCTCCCTTATCAATAACATCAGGCTGACTCCTAGACAACTGCACACTTAGATACTTGTCGAATAACCCATCCATTTGTTTAGGGGGGATAGGGTTAATATATTGCGCAGCCTCCACAACAAATAGGTGGGGCTCAATAACACTGGGGTTGTGAGTCTCTTAAATGACCTGCACAACACAACACGAGAGGGAGAGGGAGATAAAGTTGTGAATTTGTATCCTTACAATTTTGCAATAACTGTTGCCATAACAAATGAAAAAATACATACCAGTTCAGTAGGTACGTGGTTGTCGGTGTTGTGACCCGCTTCAGACTCCTTCAAAATGTCATAGAAATCCTGATTTAAATCAAACCCACAAAGTGAGGAGGTTATTTTCATACTCCACTGAGGCATCTAAGGTGGGTGCAAATAAACCCAAAAAATGATTTCTTTTTTTCATTGCAGCCACTCGCACTCGACTCACCACACGTGTTGACGATGATATTCTCTTGTTTGCAGCAGCCTCTTCCTCTAATTGTATATTGTTGATCAGTCTTGCCAGGTTAAGCGACCCTTCTGCTTATTCAATATGGTACTGTTCATCTTCCTCTAGGACTGATAAAGGCTCTGGTTCATTCCCCCTAACACGCTGGGTAATAGCTCCAATTTCTCCAGCCTAGGATTTAGCACTACGTTTGTGTTTGGGGTACTTAGAAAGAGGCAAGCTTTCGGACACGATATAGTTTCACGAATCCTGGAGTTGTTCAGACACATCTTTTCTCTTCCTCCCATAAGTTGAGGGGAGCGCAACACTTACTCCAAGGTGGGCCGATGATCTTGTTGCCCTTCTAACGGCTTCGGTACCAGGCACTGTCTGTACTTCTCAGGTTATGGTAGTAGGATTATTTCTTGGAGGGGTACGTTATTTCATCTTTTGAAGTTGGGGTGGTTTCCTAGTGGAAGGTCGGGGGTTTTTTTTTTTAACAACAACAACTTGTTTCTCTTTAACAGGGGTAGGTTGTTTCTTCCTGACAGCTTTTACTTTGACAACCTTTCTTTGGGGAACAGACTCACGTCTTCTACGTTTCCTGGTATGCACTTTTTTGAACTCACCTTCACTACTAACAACTTCTTCTCCCTCTTCATCTTCTTCCTTGTCACTATCTAGTTCCTCTTCCACCGGAGTCAGTTCTCTTCTCACATACCTTTTCGCTCCGCCATGAGCAAGAGCGAGGATCTCCTCTGCCGTCTTCTTCATCACCTAAATCGAAACAACTTAGATGTCAAAATAGTAGACCAAAATGTCTAATTCGTATTGAAAAATAAGTAGAATATAAGAACCCTTATAGTTATACCAATAACGTATCCTCTGCCATAATTCTTCTTTGTGCCAGGAGATCGTAATCCTTAGACATATCGAGCAGCTCTCGCTGTCATAACAAAACATGAAAATCATAAAACAAGCTGCTCTAAAAAAAGTACACATAACACAGTAGAGCACCGTGAATGGTTAGGCAAAGAGATACAAACCTTCAAAGCAGATCTGACCACTTCCTTATTCCTAATGTCCTCCGGAATATCTAGGCGATCGAGAATCACAACATCCACTCTTCCCCTTTTAGTCAGCTTTGATTCCCACCTAATGGCCCGACAACTCTGCCCAGGAATTTTCACCCACCCTTTAAACCATCGGAAGTCGAGAGGATCCAACCGTCTTGCCCCCAGCGACGAAACATGGATGAATACATAGAGGTTGAATGCTAGGACACAACCATGGATGGTCCCAGTATAAGGGCGAGTAGGAAATGTTACAAAGTGGGCATTCATATTCTCATACAGCGACTCAACTTCCTTGTATAGCAGTTCGTAGGCAAGATAACCCCAAGGAAAAGAATCAAACTTCTCTAAATCAGCAACAATGTCAACCCACTTGACTCTGACCCCTTTCGATCCAATCGGGATCAGGAAAGCACCAAGACAGAAAAGCCTATTAAGGCGGTGGATAACATCAGCCATGTTGGATCAGTTAGGGCATTATACTAGGTTGTCTTTCTAGCCTTGAGAATATCTTCACATTTAATTTTACCACATAGTGAAGCACGAGCTTCTGTTAAGGGAAAACACCTCATCCGGAAATCACTCGGCTCATTCTCGTTCATTTCATAATACCAGATAGGTGGACGTTGGGTCAAAAGCCCGGTTAGCAGTGCCATATCGATGACTTGAATGAGATATACTTGCCACCAACACTGAAAGTTCCTGGAGCGATTCTCATTTTCAGAAACTTTGAAACTAATTTGGGCTGGCTAAAATGATTGTAAGCGGTTTTTTCAGGATCCCTAGAGTCGACAGTCCCATCAACCTTCAGAAGAAAACCAAACGGAGAAGTTTGAAAATGTTCTTTTTCATCATTTAAATAAATCAAACAGCTGCTCTCGAAGCTTTCTAGGACAGTAGCGGGAAGGAATCCTCACTTTAGGTCCCACTGGATGTTCAACTTTCTTGCCGTTCTTCTTGGAACTACTGCACACATCAAGACATTTTGTAAGCAAATTAAGACAACATCACTAATAAGTAGACAACAAACAACTTTGAAACATCCTTGAGAGCACAGACGAGTAATTCTATATTTACTGCTAAAGCATACATCAGAACAAAGGAATTCCTCATCAACTGGTTACATTATGAAACACATTTCCTTTATTACAATATCGCTAACTGGAACTGTATGAAATCTTGGAAAAGGCAACCAAATATTACCCATATTTGAATCTTAAATTTTTTGCAATTTTCATTATGCAATAGTTTAACTCAACATTGTGAATCATACTGAACCAATAAATTTCAGTATATAAAAAACACACCTTTTAGGGTTTGGCATTGTAGCGGGGATCCTAAAAAAAAGGGCAAAAAAAAAAAAATGGAGCAAAGTGAGGGTGATAGCAGATAGATTGCTCAAACCCTTGCTTAAATTGGGTGAAGGATTAGAGAAGGGAAAGTAATGAAAAGGTTGAGTATTTCATCTTAATTTGGGATAAGAACTTAGAGGTCAAAGTTTAGAAGGTGAGATGTCAGAGGTGAGAAGTGAACGTCAGTTGAAATAGAGCTTAATGTTTCCAATGCAAATTCCGGTTCACAAAACTTTCCCACCAAAAATCGCAAAAATTAAGTGCTCTGCTACACTAGACAGACTGTAAGTGAAGTGGCAGAGCACTTATAGTCTGTGAGCACACGTGTCTAAATCCTAGATGATAAAATAAGAATTAAAGCTCTATCGAACTGTGGTAGTTAAATTTTAGGTGACAAGTGAAATACACTTTAAATTCAACAGAGAAAATATAACTAAGGGTTAAAAATAATAACTGAAGACATAACTAGTATACTGCATAGCAGTGGGGGCGTGAGCAGAGAATCAGAGAACTGGAGATGAAGGGTTAGAGATGGAGAATTGGAGAGGGAGAAGGGCATGGAGAGTGGAGAGTGGAGAGGGAGAGAAGAAAAATGAGGACAGACAGATAGACAGAAACCAACCAAATCATTTTTTTGGACACATAACCCTCCTCGGCCCAGAACGTTCAGCTCCGCTCATTTGATAAACAAAGTTCTGGCAAAGTCCCCATTAACCAAGTGTCCACATCAGATTACAATTCGAGAAACCAATAACAGTATGCTATGACAATATAACTAGGCTATATGACATTACTAGTTCCCCTCTTAGGTCAATATAGAAAATAAATTTTCTGTTCATACAGTAAGCGGTTAGATTGAAATCAGAGTTAGACGAAATGTATATGTTCATTCTATGACAAAATAACAAAATTATAAGCCATTATAGTTAGCCTTAATAAGTCTAAATAGAAAATCTTTTTTTGTGTTCATTAAGCGGTTAGATTTAAATTTCAAATATATCAAACTATTTTTTTATTTCGCTAAACGGGTATATTCAAGTTCAAATGTAGTTATCCAACTTATTTGATAAGTTCAAATTTTCTCATGGAGACTGATAAGCACCCAAAACTGTAATACTAAACCCCGTAGAGACATAGCATTTTGGTTAATTATGTGTTTAATAATCATGAAATAATTATATTTTCGTACTTTTGCAGGTTTTTGCAGTTAACGTGAATATGATGATAAAACCTACATCAAAGTATGGGAATATTGTGCATACCCAAAGTCTTCCCACTCTGCCCCAGTGAAGCCCAACAAAGCCTAACTAGAGCCGAAGATTCCAAAGGGACAAAACCAGTGCATAATGGGACCACGTGTAAAGAAGCAGCAAACTTCCGAAGCTCACATCTTTAAAACCTGGACTCCGATTTCGGCAAGTGAACTGCCAGAACGACCAGGGCGATGACCTCTACCCAAAGACAGAAAGTTGTGAAAATGCCAAAATTCGGGCCGCCATTGGACACAGTACGTGGACCCACTCTGCAGTCCCATAAGAAAGGATGAGTCATCATGCATGGACAAGTGGCAAGTGATAGACACTTTTGTGACACCTTGCAAGAAAAGACAAAACATGAAATTAAATGCATGATTAGATTTGTGATTAGAAAAGGGTGAAAAAAGTTTGGATAGTGAAAAGAAAAAGACAAACTTTGTGAAAAAATTTGGATGTTTTGAAATAGGAAAGGACAAAACTTATAATTGTGGGAAGGTTTCACGTGAGATTCCCATGGGATATATGATAAACACCCAAAACTGTAATATTAAACCCCGAGAGACATATAATTTTGGTAAATTATGTGTTTAATAATCATAAAATAATTATATTTTCGTACTTTTGTAGGTTTTTGTAGTTAACGTGAATATGATAATAAAACATGCATCGAAGTACGGGAATATTGGAATACTTGAAGTCTTCCCACTCAGCCCAGTGAAGCCAAACAAAAGCTTGACTAGAGCCGAAGGTTTCAAAGGGACAAAACCAGTACAGAACGGGTCCACATGAAAAGGACCAACAAACTTCCGAAGCTCACATCTTTCAAACCTAGACACTGACTTCGGCTAGTGAATTGCCAGAGCAACTTGGGTGACGAACTCTACGCAAAGACAGAAAGTTGTAAAAATGCCAAAATCGGCGCCGTCACTGGACACACCACGTGGACCTACTCTACAGGCCCAAAAGGCATGACGAGTCAGCATTGGCAGGTGGCAAGTGATGGTCACAAATTTATGCCACCTTGCAAAAGGAAAAGACGTATCAATTTAATGTTTGAATTGAATTGAAGAAAACAACAAAACATAAAGTTTGGTTTATTATGCCACAAAAAGACAAAAACCTTTAAAACAAAGGTTTGGATTGTTGGAATTGAGAAAAGGCCAAAACTTAAATGAGGGGGGATTCACGAGAGGAGACCAGGCTATATATATAAGGGGGGACCTTACCTTTGTTAACTTTGGCTTTGCAGTTAGTTAGTTTTAGTTTTAGCCTATAGTTTAGTTTTTCATTATGCAGTTTCATTCCGTCATTTTTCCTTCCAGTAGCTTTACCAACTTCAGTACTGTAAGTTTTCTTTCATAATAAAAATCATTTCTTTCCAAGTTTAATTTTTGTTCTGCATTTAATTATTTATTGTATACAACAAGTTCAATTATTCATCCAATGACCATGAGCTAAACCCCCCCCCCCTCAGGGGGAGGGTTATAATGCTCGTGTGAGGATCTAGATTAACACTTTAATGTTCCAGAATTACTACTTAGGATTAGGTGTAGATTATACATCCGGTCCCAAAATGATTGAGACTGTACAAGTTTGGAGTGCTGATGCTCCAGAACATTCTTGCGAGAGACCCAAAATGTCTCGCGCGCGACTCTATGGTGTCAGATAACTCTCTGATTTGTCCAGCTGATGTAGAATCAAACCAGGAGCTGAAATGATATTCCAGAGATGAAATATTAGTTCAACTCCTTATGCTAGTGAGATGCGCTCAGAGATGTGTGCATTTCACTAGGGATTGATACTCGACGTCGTCTCGGGTTTGTCTATGAACTCGAGACGGATTAGAGCTGTAGTGATGTGGTAGTATAAACTATTGAAAATGATTCTTGCATGAGTACGATTAACCCTTTCCCTGTTTCCCCATCTATGTTTATTTACGTCGAAATCATCGTTATTAATTTACGTTACTTGCATTACCGTTAATTTACTTAAACCAACTAAATAACCTAAAATCCTACTCACCAACAGTTGTAAATCCAGTTGTAAACCTTGCCGAGCCCTAAGATATGGACGATCCCTTATTCGACCTATCCTGCCAAACCCACGTGAGTACGTAAGGTAACTTGACTAAACGGATGACTAATAAACTTTGGACTTTGGTCTTCGGGACTGTGGACTTTCAGACTTAAGTAAACCAAAACCAGAAATTACCGTTTATCAAATGGCGCCGCTGCACGCCGAAGGACTCTAGACATTTAACGTAATAACTGGAATACATCACGTAAAAACCCCTTTCCTTACCCCCTCATCTTTCTGATTTTCATTTCTTTTGTGATACTAACGTGTTACGTAACTGTTTTCCCTAACTTTTCTTTTTCTAATAACAGATATCTGTGAACCAGATCTTGTTTATCATTATTAGCACAGTCTAAGTATTCCGTAGGAAGTTGAAATACTAAATTGATAAAATAGTCTTGGACAAGACTATATTAGTAGTGCACGAGACTAACCTGGAGTATCAACACTCCGGTTTTCAGGTACAAGCCACTTTCCTTCTCAGTACTATTTTGGACTCTCTAGTCCTATTTATCCACCATCCAGTAAGTTCACGAGCTCAGGCATTAATTCGATCGTTGGACGAGGAATCGCGGGACGCTAGGTTTCGAATTCTTAAACTCCTCAAACTTTGTCGAGGATATTATTTGGTTGATTGCTATAACATATTTTACCTCGCATATTTGTGTGTTGGCATGAGAACTCTTTGCATGTATAGAATTTTCCCTAAGTAAATGTGGTTCATCATTATATATTCACGTTAATACGATTAAAATGATTCGAATATATTTGGATGTCTGCGTAATTTCAAACCAACTGCTTAGAATATTTTTGTATGTGTATGTTACATCAATTCACGAACGCAGTATTCATTTGCATGAGTTCGTTCTCGATATTCCCTAGCTCGCATATAATTGCACATATCTGTAGCTCTAGATTATTGCATGTGTAGGACGTGTTTCTATTAACGTATAATTAATATAGAGTTGCATGTGTAGACTTCCTGTGTAAAACTAGCATGTGTTAATTGTATGTTTAGTCTTCTATTTTTGCATCTCTCGTCTTTAATTGCATGTTTCATAATCACGTCTCCATAATACATTAATTACGTGCACTAAAAATAAAAAATAAAAAATAAAAAAAAAAAAAAAAAAAATAAAAAAATCCAAATAATAAAAATTTCATCATAAATCATCCTCCTATTCCATCAGTGTCTAGCAAACTTGCGAGAATGAGGTTACCTAATTAAGGAATGTGCTAGCACAGACAACCTCCCTCAATTCTCTCAGGTGACCTGGCTGCTGGAATATTCACACGTTATCCTAGCCTACCTGCTCAAGTTAGCAACAGCTCAGGAAGACGTGCTTCACCTTCCTCCTTCCTTAATTCTCAATCCCCCTATCATAATTCGTTCCATATAAGCCTTGAATTAACATTTGTGTTTGTATGAGACTATGGTCTGGTAAACATAAGGAATTAGAACTTACTTATCATCGTTAGAAATACAATAAACAACTACTTCAGTTATCTTCTAGACATAATTCTTCCTCCGTAAACCAACCTCGTCAAGTATCTCTGTTGCCATTATCTCCCTTAGTTATGGCCCAGGAAAATCCCACAGTCGAGAAACCCCTTTCGGACTTCTATATTGCCTTACAGGAAGGACCTGCTTCCTATATTAAACTCGATGAGATTGCAGGTGATTTTCACATTCCGCCAAATATTTTCGGTTTGTTACCTGTTTACCATGGTCTAGACCATGAAAAGCCGTACAATCATCTTCGTCGGATGTAGCAAGTAGTCACTACTTTCCACCATCCGACCGTTACCAACGAACAAGTCTTGCTTAGGTTGTTTCCCTTCACCTTAATTGATAAAGCTTCAGTTTGGCTCGCAGGCGAAGCGCCACAATCCATTGACACATGGGCCAAACTAGTACAAGCATTGATGATAAAGTTCTATACTCAGAAGAAAACTACAGAAATGCTTTAGAAGATTCAATTCTTTCGCCAGCCCCAGGAATACTTTTTCGGAAGCATGGAGCAGATTTACTGATCTGCTTCTCGAATGTCCCCATCATCAACTTCGACACATATTTGTCTTAGATGCGATTTCATTCTTTAATGGTCTCTCTGACCATCAAAAGGAAACATTAGATATCATGAACGGCAGTTGTTTCATGGACAAAGGCGCTATTGAAGCATACAATTTTCTTGAGAAACAGGCTTCACAAAGCACCCATTGGGGTAACATTGATTCTTCCAGATCTTCTAAAGGCACTCCTACCAAAGTTTCATCTATGTTCGAGGTCAAACCTAATCCGGAATTAAAAACTCTGATCGAGTCCCTAACAAAAAAGGTTGATGCTCTTTCGGTTCAAGTAAATGATCAAAAACCCAAACAAGTCATGGCTGCTAACGCTTCCCCATGTCTTCTTTGCTTAAGTCCTGAGCACGCCGATTCTTATTAAACTTTGGCATACGAGTGCCCTCCCCAACCATTTGAAGAGGCTTGTGTTTTCAACATTCCTAATGCACCTTGGCGACAACATCCGAATTTGGCTTAGGGCTCCCTTGCCCAACAACAAGCTACTCTGGGTGTCAACAACGCTCCTGTACGACCACCAGTGAACTACAATTCCTACCGTCAAAGAAATCCTCCCCAATTCCAGCAAGGGCAATGTCATTTTCCCAACAACGCAAATATAGGGTATCAAAACAACCGCAGCCTTGTTCCCGCTAATTAAGGATATGGCTACCAAAATCAACCCGTAAACAATAACCATGAACTTGTTCCTGCTGCTCTACTGGTACAATCCATTGCTGATAAAACAGCTGAAACTTTTCTGACTTACATGAATCAACATAATCAAATCCTAGCATCTATCCAACAGTCTTTTCAGCTGTTAACATAGGATAAAAGTCAAAAGGGTGTGTTTTCTGGCCAAGCAGTTCCAAACTTAAAGCCCACAAACACTATCTTTGAACTTAACAATGCACTAAGATCTAGTATTCCCAGCTACGGTAAGGTAAATGCCATCACCACTCTTCGTTCTGGCCGAACCATCGAAAATCACATAGGTATGCTAGAGGTCGAATCAACGGAAGCCACAGTTGATGTTCTTCCAACTCCTACCTCACAACCTATAGCGGACGAAGTTGTTCCTTCTAAATCTACATCGACGTCCCTAGGGAAAGACGTCACTGATCCATATGTGTGATTCCGCCCAGAAGCTTTGTTCCCTGCCTGTTTGGCGAACATTTTGATGAGATCCATGAAACCTTCAATAATTTGATGAGATCTGTGAAACCTTCAAAAATTTGACTATAAACCTACCTTTTCTAGATGCGCTTAAGCATTTGCCCAAGCATGCCAAGTTTTTGAAGGACATGTGCACCAACAAATGACGAATGAATGTTCCTCAACAAGCGTTCCTCACTGAGCAGTTTCCCTCCATTACTACTACCAATGGTGTGGTTAAATATAAAGACCCAGGTCGACCAACTGTACCATGCACATTGGGCGACAAGTATATTGCTACCGCACTTTTAGACCTAGGTGCGAGTGTTAACCTACTTCCCTACTACTTATTTAACCAGTTAGGTCTTCATGAATTAAAACCTACTAACATGACCCTGCAACTCGCAGATCGTTCCATCAAGTACCCAAAGGGCATAGTAGAAAACGTCATAGTCAAGGTCTAAAATTTTTACTACCCAGTTGATTTTGTCATTTTAGATACCGAAGTAGCTTGTGACTCCATTCCTATCATTTTGGGACGTCCATTTCTTACAACTGTTAACGCTCTCATCAATTGTCGGGATGGTTCAATGACATGGTCTTTCGGGAACCTTTCTATCGAAGTCAACGTGTTCAAGTTAATGAAACAATTTCCCGATCCTATAATGGAGGGTGAGATTAGCTTGGTTGATAGTCTGGCACAGAAATATTTCGCAAACTCTTTTCCCCCAGACGAGGTACACCAATTTCTTTCTTTTGATAATTCTGAGTTTGACGATGACTCATACATTAAGGATGTCCACGCATTATTAGAGTTAGTACCACTATTTGACCCCTACTGATGTAGTGCCAATTGATTCAAAAGAACCGGACTCGCTCTTTTCCATTAAACAGACGATCCATCACGAATTCTTGATCCCCACTCCTCTAACTCCGGATTTAAAACCTTTACCCTCTGATTTGAAGTACGTGCATCTCGATCCTGATGGTAGTCACCCTATAATAATTTCTTCTCACTTGACTACCGACGAAGAAGCATGTTTGATTCATGTCATTCATGAACACCGCTCCACTATTGGATGGTCCTTAGATGATATCAAGGGAATAGACCCTAGTGTATGCATGCATTGCATACATCTCGATGATGGCACAAAGACATCACGAGAACCGCAACGTCGTCTTAACCTCGCCATGAAAGAGGTAGTCAGGGAGGAAGTTTTACATTTAGTTTATGCAGGTATCATATACCCTATCTCTGATAGTGACTGGGTTAGTCCTGTCCACGTTGTTCGTAAAATGTCCGGCATTCAAGTTGTACAAAATGAAAATGGTGAATGCATCTCCACTCGCATTCCATTGAAATGGAGAATTTACATTGACTATCACAAACTTAATGCCAGAACACATAAAGATCACTTCCCTCTTCCATTCATTGACTAGATGCTAGAACGTTTAGCCAGTCATGCTTACTACTATTTTCTTGATGGCTATTCCGGCTACTTCCAAATTGTCATCGACCTCGCCAATCAAGAAAAGACAACTTTCACATGTCCCTTTGGAACCTTTGCATACAAACGAATGCCTTTTGGTCTTTGCAATGCTCCAGACACTTTCCAACACCGCATGCTTCACATTTTCAGTGATATGGTGGAACGTTATATGGAAGTCTTCATGGAGAACTTTTCCATTTATAGAAATTCCTTTGATGACTGCCTATCCAACCTTTCTAAAGTGTTAACGTGTTGCGAAGAGAAAAATTTGGTACCTAATTGGGAGAAGTGTCATTTCATGGTGACCAAAGGAATTTTCCTAGGTCATATCATTTCGAAAGACGGGATAGAGGTTGATAAAGCTAAAATTGTTAAAATTGCTTCGCTACCTTTCCCCCGAACAGTTCATGATATCCGTGCCTTTTTAGGCCACGCTGGGTTTTACAGGCGATTCATTCAAGATTTTTCTAAAGTTGCTCGACCCTTAACCAATCTCCTACTTAAGGATGCGGTATTCGACTTCAATTTCAATTGCAAACAAGCTTTTGAAACTCTAAAAACCGCACTGACTACCGCTCCTATCATTTAACCCCCTGATTGGTCTCAACCATTTGAACTGATGTGTGACGCTAGCGACTTTGCTATTGGTGCCGTACTAGGCCAACGACGTGATGACAAACCCATTGTTATTTACTACGCTAGTAAAACTCTTAATGATGCTCAACGAAATTACATAACAACTGAGAAAGAGTTCCTACCTGTTGTCTATGCTTTGGATAAGTTTTGCCCTTACCTAGTTAGATCATCCACCATCGTATATACTGACTATGCCGCACTTCGATACCTTCTCGCAAAAAAAGACACGAAACAAAGATTGTTCCACTGGATCCTTCTCTTGCAAGAATTTACCCTGGAAATCAAAGACAAGAAAGGAACCAAAAATGTTGTGGTCAACCATTTATCAAGCCTGGTTGGTGACATTGACAGTGATTCTGAAGCCATCTGTGAATCCTTCCCAGATGAATATTTGTACTCCATTTTCTTCTCTCCATGGTATGCGGATATCGTTAACTACCTAGTTACTGAGGAAGTTCCTTCCTCTTGGTCACATCCTGATCATAAGAAGTTTTTATCCACTGTAAAATATTATTTATGGGATGACCCCTACCTCTTTAAGTATTGTTTCGACCAACTCATTCGTCGCTGCATTCCCGACTGGGAACACACTGACGTGTTATCTTTTTGCCATTAACAATCTTGCGGTGGTCATTTCAGTGGAAAGAAAACTGCGTCCAAGGTTTTATAATGTGATTTTTACTGGCTTACCCTTTTTTGCACTGCACACGAACATTGCAAATCTTGCATTCATTGTCAGCACCTAGGTCGAATTACCCAACGCAATATGATGCCCCTAAATCCTATCTTAATTGTGGAAGTTTTTGATGTTTGGGGCATTGATTTTATTGGACCCTTCCCTATTTCTCAAGGTTTTCTCTACATTCTAGTCGCTGTAGACTATGTGTCTAAATGGATTGAGGCACTCGCATGTTGCTCAAATGACCATAAGACTGTAGTGAAATTTGTAAAAGAAAACATTTTCTCTCGTTTTGGTGTCTCCAAAGCTAGCATTAGTGATGGGGGTACACATTTTTGTAATAAATTTTTTAGGTTTTTAATGAAGAAATTTGGAGTCACTCACAAAGTTGCTACTCCATATCACCCACAGACGAGTGGCCAAGTGGAAGTCTCCAACAGAGAAATTAAGTCCATTCTGGAGAAAACTATCAATCTATCAAGAAAAGACTTGTCTCTCCACTTAACGGATGCCTTGTGGGCATACTGAATGGCCTTTAAGACACCTATAGGGATGTCTCCTTACCGCATTGTTTTTGGAAAACATTGTCATCTGCCAGTTGAACTTGAGCATCGTGCCCTATGGGCCATCAAAAGCCTCAATTACAATATCAATACGGCAGGCGAGAAGCGAAAACTGCAATGAAATGAGCTTGAGGAAATTCAGAATGATGCTTATGATCTCTCGAAATCCTACAAAGCTAATATGAAAAGAGTGCACGACAAGCATATTTTGCGTAAAGATTTCGAAATTGGCCAAAAAGTTTTACTGTACAACTCCAGATTACACATTTTTTCTGGTAAATTGAAAACACGATGGTCTGGTCCTTTTATTGTGTCAACTGTGATACATTATGGGGCAATCTCTTTGCTTAATCCACAAGATAACAACAAATTTCAAGTAAATGGACAACGCCTCAAACATTACCATGAGTTATGCTCCCCAACTATTGAACAGACTCTTTTTCAGGATCCGGTCTACTTAGACTAGATGTTTCGTTGGTGTACTCAATCTTGTTTCTATAGAGGGTACGCCATTTTGGTAGTCGGGCCATCTTCTAGTTTATGATCTTAAAAGTTCTTTGAAGTGTGTGGTTGCAAGCACCGGAACCGTAGTCCACAAAAACTCTATTTTAGAACTGAGTAAAAATGTCTTCTACAACGCGAGCAAACGTTCTTGCTGGTAAACGATGGGTACCAAAAATTTCACCTCCTTCCTTCTCTTCCCTTTTCTACTATCTGCCTCGCGAATTTCAGCTAATCATTTGGTGTAAGTCTCACTCATCATGAATAGGTAATGATTGATAAAACGATAAAATTGATATAATTTTACTTTTGAATAAACGATGAAATTCAAACGCAAGTAAAACTAAAACTTTATCATATACTATTGATTTTCAAAGATTTCCACTCTCGATACTATTAAAGTAGAGTTGGAATAGAAGATTCATTCCACTCCTAGTTCTTTAGCATTCAAGTTTCCTACGACTATCAATCCTACCAAGGTCAATAAGAGTTTTACGAATTATACTACGAAATGTAACGGAATACTAAAGTTTGAATCTAGAATAAGAATTAGGGAAGATTTGAATCCACCTTGAATCCAACTTAAGAAACTAGCATAGATTGTTGTAATCCAATTCTTACCGTAAGAACGGTAAGAATTGGTCGTTTTAATCCCTAATTATACATGGCATCTTTACCAATTCATAACTAGCAAGTGAGGAAGTCCACCCATTCTCATGGCGAATCAACGATCTTCTAGAGTGGAATAGACTCTTACAACGATTCTACACTATACAATCAAGTTTTCATCAAACCCCTCTAATAGAGGTTTAGCCTTGATTCATCAAACTACCATTTCCAAATGAATTAAAACTAGACATCATAAAAAGATTGGAGCTTTACTAATTTAACTAATCAATAGATTAAAATCTAAATTAACAACTAAGAAATGAAATTGATAACTAAATAATTTAAACTAGATTATGATTAGCTAATTAACAATTGAAGACAACTAATTTACGAAATTAACAATACTAAAACTAAACAAGAATTGAATCAATAAACTAAACCGGAATTAAAGATGAATACTTTATTATAAAACTAAATGTGATTCTTAATTAATCATTTACTTGTTCTAACTAATCTATTGCAAAGTAAAAACTAGATCTAAAACAAGAATAACAACTAATCAATTCATTGAAAAACTAGATCTAGAACTAAGCTTTTATGGCTACTCTAATGGCTACCCTAATCCTAACCTAATTGATACTTAAGAGCTAAGTCTTGTGTATGGAAATGCAGGAGACTAGATCCACATTTTCGTACATGGGCTGAGGAGCCATGCTTTGGGCCGGAAAATTGAGCCCAAAGCCCAATTTTTTTAGTCCACAGGGCCCTTCTCAGCTGGCTTTGACTTTAACAGACTTTTCGTCCACTTCTACTCTTTTGATTGGGTCAACGTTTGGACCATTGGAAATCTCTTTCTGAGCCGGTCGTTTTGACATAATGTACGCCCAATTCCGAGGATTGAGTCCAAAGATACAATCTTCGGAAGTTCTGCTGACTTTTGTGTGCTGTTTCTGCCCGTCTTGGCCTTTAATCATAGAACTTCTTAGCAACCAACCCTTGCTCCTTTATATCGCCAAAGTGGCACATTTCTGTACATAATTGACTTCAATGCCTAAAATACATAAAAGCACATAATTAGCATTAACTCTTATTTATTATTCGCGTAATTGGTCTAAAAGTATTATTGTTAAGGGGTTAAAACTACAGTTTTGGGCTCTTATCAAACCACCCCCAAAAAACATTTTGCTTGTCCTCAAGCAAATATGAGAAATTAGCATAAGTGACCAAAAATGGAGTCCTAACTAATCTCGTTTCGCTGAGTGCGATTGCATTGCAAGGCCTTAAACCACTAGGAATTCCCTAGTGGACGAGTTGTAGCCTCGTGAGAGTTTTCCAGTGAAGGTACTCACAAACTTCATCTATACTAGAACGACTCAGAAATAAAACTATTGTTTCCTTATCTATGTCTCAATTATCTATACATCTCACTAGCAATGAATACAGAATAATCAAGCCGAAACCTAAGCTAATATATGCATAATAATCAATCATCTACGAATAAACATATATACAATGAGTAACACTATGAGATAAACTAGCAGGTCCGTTTATGAAAACTTGGAATAGCGTCCTTACGTAGGTCCTCATATAAATGTCAAGACAAAAACCACTCTGATTTTTCCGCTCAAGTTTCGCTACTCCAGTGTGCAGTGGGCACACTTTACCTTACAAACTCAATGACACACAAAGAAGCCGGAGTCGATCAAACACATCTGCCACTTACTATCCCACTAGCCTTTTCCTAATTGAGCTAGAGGTCTTTATTAGGTGTTGCGGGATTAGGAGATGGTTTAAGAAGGAAGAAAATAGATATTCAAAAAGGACAAGTCTGAGATAATAGAGGCTTCATATTATGGCTAAGAATTTGTTCTTTACTTTTGCTTTTACACTTTGTTTCCATCCTTAGCTTATTTTTTTTTCTTTGGCTTTTGACTCCTTGATTCTATTTTTGGAGTTCTAACCCTTTTTTTTTTTTATATTTTTTATTTGGATGGAAACTTACTTTTCTCATCTGAAGCAACTAACAAATTCTTGATTTCAAAGGTTCTTCTATTTTCTATTCTTCATCTCTATTCTCAGACTTATTCAAAGAATTGGGTAGGTTGATTTTTTTTTATTTTGTTTTGTTTTGTAATAGGGTAAAGGATTTGTGGTTTATGAAAGGCTAAAGAAAGGCTCAGAGGGGCGACTAGCGGAAAATAATTCATAGGTTTGAATTTCTGGCTATATCGATCCAAAGACGGCCTTAATTCTTGCTTAGGATATGGTATAGTAATCAAGCAAGTGGACGTGTGATTTCTCTATCCGGATTTTACTTCTCCCTTGTGTCATTTCTCAAATATTCACTCATATAAGGCTTTAGGCTATATTCTCAGAAGATTTGTAGAATAAGTACTTTAGCCTAGATTTCAGAAACTTACTGCCAACAATCATAGATACTCATGTAACATATTTATAGATAAATGCAAGGATTATTACCTACATATTAGCCTAAGTTTCTAAAAACTATTCTAATGCAAAAGCAACGTGAGATTTCTAGATTATCAAGGGTCTAGAGAAGGAAATCAATACCAATATTCCTAAGTGTATATCATACTTTTTATTTATATTTTTAAAATTTTTGAATTTTTTTAAAATAGAAAACAAGTGCATATTATACATATCTATATCCTAACAGATGCCTTAATTACACGTGTTTCTATGCCCCCCCCCCCTAAACAAGAAGCATGCTTTGTCCTCAAAGTATTTAAATAAATAGGCTTATGTCATTTCTCAAATGTTCACTCATATAAGGCTTTAGGCTATATTCTCAGAGGATTTGTAGAATAAGTACTCTAGCCTAGATTTCAGAAACTTACTGCCAACAATCATAGATACTCATGTAACATATTTATAGATAGATGCAAGGATTATTACCTACATATTAGCCTAAGTTTATAAAAACTATTATAATGCAAAAGCTACGTGAGATTTCTAGATTATCAAGGGTATAGAGAAGGAAATCAATACCAATATTCCTAAGTGTATATCATACTTTTTATTTATATTTTTAAAATTTTTGAATTTTTTTTTAAATAGAAAACAAGTGCATATTATACATATCTATATCCTAACATATGCCTTAATTACACGTGTTTCTATGCCCCCCCCCCTAAACAAGAAGCATGCTTTGTCCTCAAAGTATTTAAATAAATAGGTTGGAGAAATACCATTGAAACGCGTGAAATTCTGGAACATCTTCAAAATAAGGTTAAACATACTAATATAGAAAAGAAAAACTGACGCAACTCTATAAGAGTTCCACCTGTAATAGGGTTAATGAGAAACAAATTGCTTGGGACATAAGCAGACACTAACTGAAATAAAAACTAACCTTAACTCCCATTTAAGCATTTTTCTCCTCATCCTTAATAAAGAAATGAGGTTCCTTCGCATCTTGCCATGCCATGGTAATTTGCCAGGCTTCACGCCACTTATCGTCTACTATAGCTAACCTGTCAAGCACCACTTGGTCGGATGGGGTGTAAGGCGCAACCTGATGAGGTTGTATCCTCCACCCTTACCAAGTCATTGCACGGAACGATCGAATAATACAATTGGTGGGTCTCACAATGTCAACCCCAACCCAATTCGTGAAACTGGCACAAAAAATAGGGAAGAAACATAGCACTATAAGGCAAATTAAAACAGGCATAAGAAGGTACTCATGCCTCTTTCTATGGGCTCGGGCTAAACTAGACATTAGGGTCTGGGGAATATCACAGAGTGTACGTCCCCCAGCTAAAGCAAGGAAAATATCACAAGTTTTGTCATTCACAGAAGAATAACGCCATTCCCCTCTAATGTTTAGCATGATCCAAAACATAACAGTGCCCATGAGTTATATATGAGTTATACAGTGCCCAAAACAAAACATAGACAGGCTACCAAGGGCGACGTTATAATCCCCTTGGTCCTCTATTCTAAAGATTCCTACCCCGTAATGCTCATGCAAATCATCATAGTTATACATGTACATATTATCTACCAAATAGGCCCATGAGTCTTGTATTTCGGCCGGCATAGCAAGTCCAAGCACAAAGACTATCAAGAACCTGGAAATTTCCATTGGTTCATCCCCGATGGTGATGGAGAACACTTGTTCTCCATCTGGTCTATCAATGAACTTACAATTATCATAAAAATAAGATGTAAGTGCAGGAGAATAAAGTTCATCAGGACTTACCAATAGTGGCTCCCAGCCTGCTAGAATGATCACTTCGCAAAACCACGCACCATAGGTGTCACTTTGGAACAAGTCTTCAAAAGACTGTTCTGGTATGATATGAGGGAATGTCATCCCCAATAAACTCGCTAGAATAGCTGCAAAGGATCCTGGAACAACCCACAAAAAATCAGATTTTTTCCGTGCCCACGAGGTCAGGGTGCGGGGTGCGCTCAACCTATGCCTGGGATGGGCGCGGGTCACGCTCTAGTGAATTTCGAGTTCCAGGCACTTAGGCATAGGGCGCGCTCACTTTTTGCCTTGGATGGGCGGGTTCGCGCTCAGGATGAAAACTGGAATTCCAGTGTTATGGGCGCAGGTCGCACTCAGCTTTGGGCTTGGTTGGGCGCGGGTCATGCTCTGATGAAATTCTGTTAGACAGTGCCTAGGGCGCAAGTAGCGCTCCACTGGGGTGTAGGCGTGCTCCGAGCTGCTGATAGTGCTAAAATGGAGAAGAAAAATGGGAAACGTGGGAGTGAAAGGTGAGAGATGAATTTTAGGTGTAGTGTGGGTCGTGAGTGTAGAATGAATGAAGTTTTTATAGGTTTTAAGTTGTTAAAACGAATCGGGAAGTTGCCAAAAAGCTTTAGGACAATTGCCGAAAACAAAAAATTTCCAAAACCAAAAATGGAAACAACTCATATTCTTGATTCTGAAACAACCCTAATATCTTTTAGATCGAATTTAGGATAGAAACTACCTAACTCATCGAGATTTCATCCTACCACAATATCTATTCATAGCAATGCCCATATCAGCAATATTCTCAACCCTCACTCCAAAACAACTTATAAAATGGAGTATCATATAACAAATCGTGCTAGAGTAAATAATACCACCGCTAAACAATTCGGGAAGGTGGGATTAACAATAAAAATAATGCACAATTTGAAAAGAATCATATTATATTAAAAATGAAATTCAAATACAATTAACTAGCGAATTTAAATTTAACTACGGAATTTAAAAACTTAATATCCGAACTAAGAAAAACAATAAGAACAACTAAATAACATCGAAACCACATTATTTTAGAAAACCTAGCCACGTGATGAAGATGGACCCTGAGATGGAGATTGGGCCTGGGATGAAGAAGGGCCCGAGCCATCCGTCCTTTAACGATGACACTCATGCCTCTCAGACTCATCTGAAACAGAACCCTCCAGGGGTGGCATGCGTCGTAGAATCTCTACTTGGAACAGGCGTTGCACTTCCATTACTTCTTTCATCTCTGCATATTGCGTATTGTGACGCTAAAAGAGTGTCTCCATGTTACACAAGAGATCCTCCTGACCCTTTTCGAGGTTTTCAAAACTTGTCTGAAGGTTCTTTTGTTTATTTCAAATTATAATCTGCCTATCCCGTACATCTTCACAAATAGCATAAATGTAACTCATGCCAGTATGCAACACTGACATGCGTTCTGACTCAGACGTACACTTTTCCAAGGCATCTTCATCCAAACATGTCATGTCCTCCATTTCCTCATCTGAATCAACCACCCTATCCTCTAGCAACATCCAAGCCTTTTGGATACACTCTGTATAAATAATTTCGTTTGAATGCAATTTCAACATAGTCCGCTCAGTTCTTGGTTTCCCCCCCCAAGACAACATTATCTTCGTAATTAAAGCAGGAAATGGTTCAATACTCTTCCCAACTCCTCTAATCATATTTATCAAAAACTCAAGGATACAAAATTCATACCTCTTCTCTTGCAATATCCAGATAACGTGTAGACATGTCAAACCGATGTCGCTCACTTTCTCCTTCCCAATGACGTTCTTACCAATCCACTGAGCTACAGCCAGTTGGTTGGTTCGCAGAGATGACTGTCGAGCATAATGAGAATTCAGATTGTATTGACCTTCCATGAGAGTATCGTTCATCAATGCAGGAACTCCAATATACTGGGATTCCTGCACGGTGGCATCGAGGTGGCGTTTAGGCGTAATGCCTAGAATCTCAGCCAACTTCTCTCTCGATAATTCTCTCCTAACCCCAGCCACCTTCATGAAAACTTTCCGACCATCCAACTCTCTTTTCTTATAGAATTGTTTGACCAAATCGGAATGGTAGAAATTATTTGTTGAGTACCACAACCTATTCCATTTCCTCCTAATCATCTCGTCACGAAAAAACGGCGCGAAGCGGTCGGTCGTAAAAGCTTGTTCCGGCAGAATTCTTCGTCTTAGAGCTATTGAAAGTTTTGAACTGATTTGGGGGTTTGTGTGTGGTGTAGGAAACGATGTGAAACAACACTACTTAATAAAAAAAAACGATGGTGGTGGGACAGCTGTTGCGCGGCAGTTCAAATATTTTGTGGTTTTTCTCTAATTTTTGGTGTTGGGGATGGTGGTGGGAGTGTTTTGGGTAAGGTTTTGAATTTGGGTGTGGTTGTATTTTTTATTTATTTATTTATTTTAGGTTATGGTTTTAAATTTGGTAATGGCGGAATTGGAAAGAATCGCGATTCTGTTTGGTTTGGAAGAAGGAAACGCACGCACGTAACATGTGCGTACCTTGGGCCCAAGCCTAAATCGATTTCGAAATTCATCGATTTTTCGCTCAACTTCAACCTAAAATTGCCGCTTCGTTACCGGTCCGATTTTTGCGAATGAGTTATGAAAATGATCAGGAGTGAATTTCCAATCCAATGATCTGTAAAACACTCAATTCTGATCGCGGTTGACATATAAGAAGATGGAAAATTCCTCGACGTGCGTGTATAATGTAAGTTAAGTGAACGAATGAAATCTAAATTCATAGATAATGTCAACCCAAATCGAAATACGATTAAACGGCCTAAGCAACACAAATGGAAAGTTGAACAATCCAGTACGGAAAAACAAACATCCCACTCCCAAACAAATTTTAGACAACAGAGTTTGAAAATTTGTTTTTAAAAGTGGGTCTTTTAAAGTTAGATTCCCGAGACTTCCTAACTTACTATTTTTATGATTTTAATAATTTTTATTTATTTATTTATTTATTTTATGAAAAATATTTAATATAAGAAAAACAAGAAAATAATAATTGAATAATTCACACCATAGAGGAACATGACTCAAAATCCGAGAAAACATGCAAGAGTGGAAAACATGAATTATGTTTAACGTGGATTTAGGATCCGGTACTTACAGCCACACAAAATATAGGGAGGGCCCGGTTACCTGAATGGTGCACTTACCAATATATGAAAATGAAAGGAAGTACACCAAACAACAAAATGAGACGTTTATAGTCAGATACTCTAGACTTTAACAAATAACTTGATATATATATATATATATATATATATATATATATATATATATATATATATATATATATATATAAAGAGTTGGGGGTCTATCCATAAATAAATAACATGGAATGCACCCCCAAACAGAATCAAGCACCAAGATTCTCTACGACGCAACTTATTAAAATGAAAGCGAAGTCTGATGGATCTAGAATGTAATCGAGCATGCACCTTCTTTTTTGCCTTTGAACGAGAGGGTGTCCAAGTGAATGATCATGAGAAAATGGATGTTTGTGGAAGATATGGTGGATATGGATGAATTTTAGATGTAAGGAATGGAAGAAATGAGAATGTAGGTTTAGCACAAAACTCATTCATGGTGTAGGTGGGAACTGTCTCAATTCTGAAAATGAAGGTGTCAAGTGCCTTTCCCTTGGGGATTATTTATGTATTAAGAGGATTTAGAAAATCATTAAGTATAGAAGAAAGAAAAGGGTCAAGCGCAAACTCTAGGTTCCTTTGAAAAGGTGGAAGGTGGGGAATATTGGTGAGGGAAGATGAATGAGTGTCAGCTAGAGCTCTCAGGTCTAGATCATTAGAAGTCATGAGATATGCCAGACATTCCTTAATAGGTGGGTCAAAAGAATCACTGGGATAGAGGGTGAAAAATTCATCTTCCGTTATAGTGTCAAGGGATAAATGGATGTTGGCAGGGTGGGACTCGCGAGGTGGCAGGGAAGAGTTGCAAAATAGTTAAAAGAAATCTTCCTCAATTTCCTCTATGTCCAAGGAGTATTTGTCGAAGTTGGAATTTCCAAAGGAAAGGAATTTGTGCATCTGGTCATTCGGAAACGTGGTTTTGAAATAATCATGAGCTAAGCTCTCCATCGGTATTTGATAAAACATAAAATGAATAGTTTACCTACGAAATGAACGATGAAACTCAAAACGTAAGTAAGCTAAAACTATTTACGTGCCTATATTTATCAAAGATTTCTACTCTCAATCCTATGAGATATAGTGGAGTAGAGTGATTAGTTCCACTCCTAGTCCTTCCGCATGCTGTGTTCTCTACGTATAAGTATTCTTAAGTCTAAAGTCTAATGAGAGATTTACGAAGTGGCAACTAGACTACGATGCAACTACCCACAAGATGCAACTAGTCGACTATTAGAACAACTATGGGAATGCTACGTTGATTCTATGATAAGGAGTTAGAGGGTGATTGATTCCACCTTAACTCGACTTAATCCTACTAACGACATTTAATCGTCGTAATCCGAATGAACCGCTTCACGTAACAATATGGTTACTCCTAATCCCTAATTACACATAGCATTCCTACCAATTCATAACTAGTATGTGAGCGATTAAATCCATTCTCATGGTGAACTAATCGCGTTTCTAGAGTGGAAAGGAAATTACTTAACTGACTTTACGATAATCGAATCAAGCTTTCATCAAGGCTTCTCAACCCCCTCAATGGAGGTTTAGCCGAGAATCATCATGCTATCATTCCCAGTTAAATTAAAACTAAACATACTATAAAGAATTGAAATTTACTAATCTAATTTAAACAATAATTAAAATCTAATTAATAATTAAGACATGATATCAACAAGAATTTAAACTAGATCTATAAATGTAAATGACAAGAATCGAAATTGACAAACTAGCTAATTTATTAATCAAACTAATTAAGAATAATGATTTTAAGAATTTAATCTAAAATAAGAATTGAAATGGAACTAAACTTAATTAATCTACTGAAAACTAGATCTAGAATTCTATATATTTTTAGGTTTAACTAGCTACCATTAACTATCTACCATTAACCAAGAGTGAAGCTTTGGTTTTTATACATTCAGATCCAAAAATCGTGCATGGGCTTGGAGCCATGTTTTGGGCCAGAGAATCAGGCCCAAAACCCAATTCTTTCAGTCTAAAAAGGCCTCTTCAGCTGCAGTTGGCTTCAACAGACTTTTCGTCTACTTTTGCTCCTCTGATTGGATCAATTCTTAGACCATTGGAAAGCTCTTTCCGAGCCGGTCGTTTTGACATAAGGTAGGCCCAATTCCGAGGTCTGAGTCCAAAGATACGGCCTTCGGAAGTTCTGCTGACTTTGAGTGTTCTTTCTGCCCGTGTGGACTTTGACTTTTCATCTTTTGACCGGGCTTTAGAAAGGCTTTGTCTTCTTGAATCTTGGCCTTTAGTCACGGAACTCCTTAGTAACCGACCTTTGCTCCTTTATCTCGCTAAAATGGCACATTTCTGCACATAATGGACTTTGAAGCCTGTAATGCATAAAAACACGTAATCAGTGTTAACTCTTAATTATTACTCACATAATTGGTCTAAAAGTATGACTGTTATAGGGTTAAAACTACAGTTTTGGGCTCTTATCAGTATTCGTATGAGGCAACTGTTTAATCATTTTAAAAACGTTAACCGCAATGGAAAGATGGCCAAAAGACAAGAACATCGAACCATCGCGGCAGTTTATCAATGCATTGGCAGTTGCCAAGAAAGGGCACCCTAAAATGATCGGAATAGAATCGTTAGTGACTTCTGTATCGAGGATAACAAAATCCGCAGGATAGTAGAAATCCTGAACCTTAACCAGCACGTTTTCCACTACACCCTTAGGATACTTGATAGACCTATCAGTTAATTGCAACGTCATTGTTGTCGGTTGCATTTCCTGTAGACCTATTTGTTTATATAAATAATAAGGGAGTAAGTTAGCACTTGCCCCGAGGTCTAACAAAGCAGTGGTCGTGTGAGTATCCCCTAAGGTTCATTATACAGTAGGACGATCAGGGTCCTTGTACTTAACGATTCCATTGTGTTCCGTTAAAGTTGGAAACTGTTTAGTTAAAAAGGCGTCTTTAGGAATCTTTGTCTTACACCTAGTAGTGCACAACTCTTTAAGAAACTTAGCATGGTGAGGTAACTTTTTAATCGCTTCAAGAAAAGGTAAGTTTATCGTTAGATTTTTAAAAACTTCCCTAATCTCGCCAAAATTTGTATCCTTGTTTAACATAGCTAATTTCTAAGGAAATAATGGTTTCTCTCTATATTTAGCATATGGATCAACAGGATGGTTAACCTTGCTTTTCTGTTTCTTAGGCTGTGGTTTAACTGGTACCTCTACAGGGGTAGGATCTTCAGTTTCTATTTCGATATCTAGTGTAGGGAATACTGGTGGGGTAAGTATAGGCATAGTTACTTTGTTATCCACCACTCTGCCTGAACGGAGAGTGGTGATGGAATTTATCTCACCTACGTTTGCATTTTCGTTACTAGTATTACCGTTTACCTCAAAGGCTGTGTTTAGCGTTTTAGGATTAGGTATCACTTGTCTTGGAAACACACCTTTGGGTTGTACTTTCTCTTGAGCTAACTGCTGTAAGGAAAGTTAGATGGCTTGTAAAATCTATTGTTGAGATTGTATAAATGTGTCAAAATGATTCGGTTGTGGAGTAGTATTTGATACTGGTTGTGTGACAGGAACTATGTCACGTTGATTATTAATGGGTGGATTTTGGTAGTTATTATTTACCGGAATGATACCTCTATTAGTATTATAATTATTATTGTTATAATTATTATAATTACCCTGACCTTGTCCTTGTCGTGGTAGAGTTTGGTTGTTATAATTATAATTACCCTGACCTTGTCCTTGCCATGGTGGACCTTGGTTGTAATTGTTTGTTGGCCTAACATTTGGGTTAAACAACCTTGGAGGTTGTTGATTATTTCGCCAACCGAAGTTGGGGTTTTGTCGCCAAGCTACGTTAGGTTCGCTATTATTAGAACAAACATTATCTTGTTGTGATTGTTGTTGTTCATAGGCGAAAGGACAATAGGAGTCGGGATGCTCTGGACTCAAACAGAAATTACATGGATTGGAGTTGACATTCATGATGGGGATAGGCATTTGTTGAACAGAAATAGCCTCTACCTTTTTAGTTAGAGATTCGATTAAATTTTTAAGTTTTGGATCGGGTTTCATCTCAAACATACCGGCGGCCTTTACTGTTGTAGAAGAACTAGCGTTACAGGAGATATCGTCACTACCCCCCAGTTATTATTATGCTTAGTTTGATCTTCTAAAAGTTTATAAGCCTGTGAGGCTCCCTTACTTAGGAAACTACCCCCATTCATTATGTCAAGCGCCTCCTTGTGGTGGTGTAACAGTCCCTTGGAAAAGGCACGAACTAGCTTGTCTTTCGCGAGGTTATGGTGTGGACACTCTATAAGTAGATCGGTGAACTGATTCCAAGCCTTTAAAAATGATTCATGTGGATTCTGTCGAAAGAAATAAATCTTGGAAAGCATTTCATCGGTCTTCAGTGGTGGGTAAAAATGTTCCATAAACAGTTGAACAAGTTTAGCCCACGAGTCCACAGAATTTGGCGCTTAGGAAGTTAACCAAGACGCCGCCTTATCGGCTAAAGTGAATGGAAAGACCCTTAGTTTAATTTGTTCAGCACCAACCGTAGGATGGTGGAATGTAGTAAGGAATTAGTCAATCCTACGCATGTGTGGATAAGGCTTTTCATGGTCTAACCCATGAAAAACGGGTAACAAATTAAATATATTTGGGGGGATTCAAAAATCCCCTACTGGGTCTGATAGAATGATGCAAGATTTAGGGCTATCATTCAAGGCTTTGTAAAAGTCGAAGAGAGGAGACTCTCTTTCTTCAGCCATTACTTTAGGTGGTGTGTATGGTATACTAGAAAGGCGTGTTTGTTGACGTTGTCGGTTGATTACGTTAGGCATTTTTCTTCGGCCTGACCTTAATCTGATGAAGGGCTAAGCCAATCTTAACAAAACACAACAACACTCCAAACAATCTTGATATGCTAGTATTGATAAGAGCCCAAAACTGTAGTTTTAACCCCTTAATAATCATACTGTTAGACCAATTATGTGAATAATAAGTAAGAGTTAATCTTGATTAAGTGTTTTTATGCATTTCGGGCTTCAAAGTCCATTATGTGCGAGAAATGTGCCATTTTAGCGAGATAAAGGAGCAAAAAAGTCGTGAGAACTTCGAATGCCATATCTTTGGACTCACCTCGGAATGAGGCCTACCTTATGTCAAAACGACCGGCTCGGAAAGAGCTTTGCAATGGTCCAAGCCTTGACCCAATCAGAGGAGCAGAAATGGACGAAATGTCTGTGGAAGCCAACTGCAGCTGAAGAGGCCTTTTTTGATTTGAAGAATTGGGTTTTGGGCCCGATTCTCCGCCCAAAACATGGCTCCAAGCCCATGCACGATTTTGGATCTGGATGTATAAAACAAAAGCTTGACTCAGTGTTAATGGCAGTCGAGAGCCGATGGTTAGAAAATAGTAGATAGCTTAGAATAGAAAGTAGCCATTAAAATAGCTTCTAGATCTAGTTTTATTTAATTGTTTTGATTAAGTATAGTTTCAAATTTAATTCATTTCATTAGATTAAACCTTGAATCTTGTTCTTCATTTGATTAGATCAATAAAGTAGTATTCTTTACCCATTTCGATTTTGTCAATTCCAATTCTAGATCTAATTTCAATTCCTCGTCCTTATTTCAATTTAGTCATTAAATTAGATTTCATTATTGTTAAATTAAGTAAATTTCAATGCTTTTTATATTATGTTTAGTCTTAATCTAAATGGAAATGATTATGAATGATTCAAGGCTAAACCTCCATTAGAGGGGTTGTGAAGCCTTGATGAAAGCTTGATTCGATTATCGTAGAGTCGCCGTCAGTATTTTCTATTCCACTCTAGAGGCGATTAGTTCACCATGAGAATGGGTTTAATTGTTCACATGCTAGTTATGAATTGGTAGAAATGCCATGTATAATTAGGGATTAGGAATAACCAATTGTTTCGCGGCGATTCAATTCGATTACTGACGATTAAATTCGTTAGTGGATTAAGTTGAGTTAAGGTGGAATCAATCCCCTCTAACTCCTTATCATAGAATCAACGTAGCATTCCCTTAGTATTACGATAACCGACTAGTTGCATCTTGTGGGTAGTTGCATCGTAGTATAATTCCCTTCGTAAAACTCTCATAGACTTAAAAGCGACTAGTTAGATTAGAAAACATCCATGCTAGAGCACTAGGAGTGGAGCGAACTTATCTACTCCACTATATCTCATAGGATTGAGTAGAAATCTTTGATAACTTAGGCACGTAAAAGTTAAGTTTAGTTTACTTACGTTGTGAATTCATCGTTCATTTTAGTAGGTAGACTATTCATTTCGTAGGATTGAGGAGGATGGGACTTGCTTTGATCACGGATGCCTTCGGAGGTGTTGATGTCGATCTTTGGCGCATGGCTATGCTTCATAGGGGCATGCGTTCACTCAACACTCTGTGGCAGACCTCCGGACTTCGACAGGCCACCATTCATCACAACCGAGATCCGCACCCGCAGGGAGGATGAGAGATGGAGGGAGCTTAGGGTGAGATGGAAGCCCAGCGCCCGGTTTAGAGTGGATATGCTAGCACGCTTCCCACCTCATCTGACGACTCTACGCCTCGAGGACACAAAATTTACGAGGCATGAGCGTCGTCGACGAAGGGCGCTATTTCTTTGGACCTTCGGAGCCCGGGAGCCACCACTAGAGGCGTGCCCTCCACCACCGGGCGAGGTGTTTAGAGAGGATGAGGAGTGATAGTCGTAGTTATTTTTGTTTTATAAGTTGTTGTTTTATTTACTTTTTGTTGTTTTATTGTAATGTAACTTTTATTTCCGTAATTTGAATTTTGTAAGTGAAAGGACCTCGAATCAAAATTTTAATATAAGGGGTTATTTTCAGTTAGTGTGCTTGTTTCATTTTTTGACCCCACCTTCCCAACTTGTTTGGGGGTGGTTTTATCATTCAAAGCTGTATTTTTATAAAAACCCTAGTGTTAGAATTTTCTTTGCGGAGTAAGGTGAAAATATGGAGTTTAGGCCTATCTATGATTGAGAATCATTGTAGGATGACATCTAGATTAAATAGGTACATTCAATCATAAAATCCAAATAAGAGATCTTTGGGTTTGAATTAGAATACGGGATATGAGTTGTTTCCGTTTTCAAGTTTGGAAATTTTAGGATTTCAGGAAGCGCCGTAATTAGTTTTGGCAACTTTCCGATCCATTCTAGCAACTTTAAACCTATATAAACTTGATACAATCTATCCTCACAACTCACACTACACCTAAACTCCATCACTCACCCTTCACACCGCGATTCCCGCGTTTCGTCTCCATTTTCACAAAACGCACCTTCGGGCGGCGCAGCCTAGTTGAAGTTCAGCTCCACTCTACACTTCGTCGAGAAAAATTTGCTCGAGCGCCAGCTACAAGTCAAGTCAAGCGACCAGCTAAGTTACTGGAATTCTAAAATACAAAAAGCATAGCTATGTTGGCGCGCCAGCGCATGCGACTTCTACGGACCGAAAAATTCCGGTTTTCGCGGCGTTGTGCCGGTCGTTTTGCAACTATTCGAACATAGTTTTGAGATGACATCTCCCATAATAATACCGAACAGTCTTTCAAGATTTGTTCCAAAGCACTACTTACGGTGCTTGGTTTTGAGGTGATCACATATGTTGGCGGGAACCTCTTTTGGTAAGACCCGGTGAACTTTATTCTCCAAAGACTTGCATTTTATTTTTATAATAACTGCATTTTCTTTGAGAGACCGGATGGAGAACAAGTGTTCTCCATCAACATTGACGATGAACCAATGGAAATTACGGGTTCTTGCTAGCATTTGTTCTTGGACTTGCTATGCATTTGAGATACAAGACCCATGGTGCTATTGGGTCGATAATATGCATGTCTATACTTATGAGTCTTTGCACGAGGCTTATGGGGCAGGCATTTTCCGATTGAGGACCAAGGGGACTATAACGCGTTGCCCTTGGTAGCCCGTCCATGAACATAGGAACTGTTATGTTTTGGATTATGCTAAACATTTTAGGGGAATGGCGTTTTTCTTACGTGAATGACGCCACTTGCAGCGTTTTCCTTACTTTAGCCAATGGGCCGGTTCTATGACCTTCCCGGGACTTTGATGTCTAGTTTAGCACGAGCCCATACCATGAGGCATAAGTACCTTCTTATGCCCTGTTCTAATTCCACGTATTATGCTATGTTTCTTTCCTTTTTTTGTACACGTTTCACGGATTGGATTAAGGTAGACGGTCGCGACCCACCAATAGTATTATTCGATCTTTCCGTGCAATGACTTGGCATGGGTGGCGGATACAACCTCACCAGGTTGCACCCTACACCCCATCGGACCAAGTGGCACTTAATAGGTTAGCAACCATAGATGATAAATGGCGTGAAGCCTGGCAAATTATCATAGCATGGCAGGACGCGAAGGAACCTCACTTCTTTATAGAAGTAGAGGATGACGAAGATGACGAATAACAACGGGAGTGGAGGTAAGTTTTAGTTCTGTTAGTGTCTGCTTATGTCCCAAGCAATTTAATTATGTTAACCCCATAATGGGTAGAACTCTTATAGAGTTGTGTCGGTTTTTATTTCCTATATTAGTACGTTCTAACTTTGTTTTGCAGATGTTCCTGAATTTCACGCGTTTCAATGGTATTTTTCCTACCCTCTTTATTTAAATGCTTTGAGGACAAAGCATGCTTTTTGTTTGGGGGGCATAGAAACACGTGTAATTAAGACATCTGTTACGATATAGATAGACATAATATGCATTTGTTTTCTAGTTAAAATTTCAAAAATTTAAAAATATAAATAAATAAGTCATGCTATACACTTAGGAATATTGGTATTATTTCTTTCTCCATGCTTTTAACAATCTAGAAGTCTCACATAGTCATTTGCATCGAGAATAATTGTTAGAAACTTAGGTTTATCGTAGGTAATAATCTTTGCATCTATCTATAAATATATTACATGAGTATCTATGATTGTTAGCAATGAAGTTTTCAAATCTAGGCTAGAGTACTTATTCTACAAATCCTGTGAGAATATAGCCTAAAGCCTTATATGAATGAAACATTTGAGAAATGACACAAGGGAGAAGTAAAATCGGATAGAGAAATCACCGTCCACTTGCTTGATCACTAAACCATATCCTAAGTGAGAATTTAGGCGCTCTTTGGATCGATATAGCCAGTAAATTCAAACCTATGAATTATTTTCGCTAGTCGCCACTCGAGCCTTTCATTAGCCCCTTCCATAAACCACAATTCCTTTACCCTGCAAAAACAAAAAACAAAAACAAAAAAAAAAAAAAAAAAAAGAGAATAAATCAACCTACCCAATTTAGAATAAGTCCGAGAATAGAATGAGTGAAGAAAGAAGAAGAGAAAAACACGTGTAAACAAAAATTGTTAGTTGCTTCAGAAAATAAAGAAAAGAAGTTTCCATCCAAAGAAAAGAAAAATAGAAATAAAATAAAAACTCCAAAAAAAAAAATAGAATAAAAGGGAGTCAAAAGCCAAAGAAAAGAAAAAGAAAAATATGGCTAAGGATGGAAACAAAGTATAGAAGCAAAAGAAAATAACAAGGTTTTCTCTAAGTTACATAATACGAAGACTCTATTATCTCAGACTTGTCCTTTTGAATATCCATTTCCTTCCTTCTTAAACCACCTCCTAATCCCTGTAACACCTAATAAAGACCTCTAGCTCAATTAGGAATAGGTTAGTGTGATAGTAAGTGGCAGATGTGTTTGATCGACCCCGGCTTCCTTGTTGTCATTGAGATTGTAAGGTAAAGTGTGCCCACTGTACACTGGAGTAGCGAAACTTGAGTGGAAAAATCAGAGTGTTGTTTCTTGACTATTATTGTGAGAACTACTTAAGGGGACGCTTATTCCGAAGTTCTCAGAAACAAACCTGCTAAACATTTGATAGTACTACTCATTGTATATATGTTTATTGTAGATGATTGATTATTATGCATATATTAACTTAGGGTTTTGACTGGTTATTCTTATGTAATTGCTAGAGAGATGTATAGATAGTTGAGCATGAATAAGGAAACAATAGTTTTATTTTCTTAGTCGTTGTAGTATAGATGAAGTTTGTGAGTACCTTCACTGGAAAACTCTCACGAGGGCTATACCTCGTCCACTAGGGAATTCCTAGTGGTTTAAGGCCTTGTTGCATATGGTCAATGCAATCGCACTCAGGAAACGAGATTAGGTAGAACTCCATTTTGGTCACTTATTCTAATTTCTCATCTTTGCTTGAGGACAAGCAAAATCTTTGTTTTGGGGTGGTTTGATAAGAGCCCAAAACTGTAGTTTTAACCCCTTAATAATCATCTTGTTAGACCAATTATGTGAATAATAAGTAAGAGTTAATACTGATTAAGTGTTTTTATGCATTTCGGGCTTCAAAGTCCATTATAATAGAAATGTGCCATTTTAGCGAGATAAAGGAGCAAAAGTCGCAGAACTTCGAATGCCATATCTTTGGACTCAGACCTCGGAATGAGGCCTACCTTATGTCAAAACGACCGGCTCGGAAAGAGCTTTGCAATGGTCCAAGCCTTGACCCAATCAGAGGAGCAGAAATGGACGAAATGTCTGTGGAAGCCAACTGCAGCTGAAGAGGCCTTTTTGATTTGAAAAGAATTGGGTTTTGGGCCTGATTCTCTGGCCCAAAACATGGCTCCAAGCCCATGCACGATTTTTGGATCTGGATGTATAAAAACAAAAGCTTGACTCAGTGTTAATGGCAGTCAGTAGCCAGTAGTTAGAAAATAGTAGATAGCTTAGAATAGAAAGTAGCCATTAAAATAGCTTCTAGATCTAGTTTTATTTAATTGTTTTTGATTAAGTATAGTTTCAAATCTAATTTATTTCATTAGATTAAACCTTGAATCTTGTTCTTCATTTGATTAGATCAATAAAGTAGTATTCTTTACCCATTTCGATTTTGTCAATTCCAATTCTAGATCTAATTTCAATTCCTGTCCTTATTTCAATTTAGTCATTAAATTAGATTTCATTATTGTTAAATTAAGTAAATTTCAATGCTTTATATTATGTTTAGTCTTAATCTAAATGGAAATGATTGCGGAATGATTCAAGGCTAAACCTCCATTAGAGGGGGTTGTGAAGCCTTGATGAAAGCTTGATTCCGATTATCGTAGAGTCGTCGTATTTTCTATTCCACTCTAGAGACGATTAGTTCACCATGAGAATGGGTTTAATTGTTCACATGCTAGTTATGAATTGGTAGAAATGTCATGTATAATTAGGGATTAGGAATAACCAATTGTTGCGCTGGGCGATTCAATTCGGATTACGACGATTCGTCGTTAGTGGATTAAGTTGAGTTAAGGTGGAATCAATCCCCCTGTAACTCCTTATCATAGAATCAACGTAGCATTCCCTTAGTATTCTGATAACCGACTAGTTGCATCTTGTGGGTAGTTGCATCGTAGTATAATTCCCTTCGTTAAAACTCTCATAGACTTAAAAACGACTAGTTAGATTAGAAAACATCCATGCTAGAGCACTAGGAGTGGAACGAACTTATCTACTCCACTATATCTCATAGGATTGAGAGTAGAAATCTTTGATAACTTAGGCACGTAAAAAGTTAAGTTTAGTTTACTTACGTTGTGAATTCATCGTTCATTTCGTAGGTAGACTATTCATTTTACTTTTATCAAGTATGAACCTCTAACAGGAGATGCGAGGTGTGGAAGAAAAGAGTACCTGAATGCCTCCTTGCTTCGCTTATGAATAACTTCTTGTTTACGCGTGCTCAGTGTGTATAACAAGTTAAAACACTGAAAACTTTGAAGAAATGGAAATTTGAAACAAATCTGTGGAAATCGGGCAGTTTCAATGAGGGGTAGGCTTTCGGAATAGGCCTAGGTAGAGGCATGTGGCGCTTCGAGTTCAAAGCTGGAGTTCAGAAGGCTTGGGTGCAGGTCGCACTCCAATTTAGCCATGGTAGGGCACGGGTAGCGCTCAGGCAAAACCTCGAGGTTAAGGCTCTTCAGCGCGGGGGGCGCTCGTGTTTTTCCTTGGCAAGGCGCGGGTTGCGCTCAACCAAAAGGTGGAGTTCGGCGCAGGCGGGGGCTCAATTTAGCCTACCTACCTAGGAGCCGGTCCTCGTGTAATTCTTTAAGGAAAATTTTCAGTGCTGAAACAGACATCCAAAGTGAGAATCAAACAAGGGTTGGTGGGTTATGGGACTTTGGAAAAGTAACAATTCTACAGAAAACAATACTAAAGTGAACTAAGATGGCAGCGACGCCATTTGATAAAACGATAAAATTGATATAATTTTACTTACGAATAAACGATGAAATTCAAATGCAAGTAAAACTAAAACTTTATCATATACTATTGATTATCAAAGATTTCTACTCTCGATACTATTGAAGTAGAGTTGGAATAGAAGATTCGTTCCACTCCTAGTTCTTTAGCATTCAAGTTTCCTACGACTATCAATCCTACCAAAGTCAATGAGAGTTTTACGAATTATACTACAAAATGCTACAGAATACTAAAGTTTGAATCTAGAATAAGAATTAGGGGGGAATTGAATCCACCTTGAATCCAACTTAAGAATCTAACATAGATTGTTGTAATCAAATTCTTACGTTCTTACTGTAAGAATTGGTCGTTCTAATCCCTAATTATACATGGCATCTCTACCAATTCATAACTAGCATGTGAGAAAGTCCACCCATTCCCATGGCGAATCAACGACCTTCTAGAGTGGAATAGACTCTTACAACGATTCTACATTACACAATCAAGTTTTCATCAAGGTTTCACCAAAACCCTCTAATGGAAGTTTAGCCTTGATTCATCAAACTATTATTCCCATATGAATTAAAACTAGACATCATAAAAAGATTGGAACTTTACTAATTTTATTAATCAATAGATTCAAATCTAAATTAACAACTAAGAAATGAAATTGATAACTAAATAATTTAAACTAGATTATGATTAGCTAATTAACAATTGAAGACAACTAATTTATGAAATAAACAATACTAAAACTAAACAAGAATTGAATCAATAAACTAAATCGGAATTATAGATGAATACTTTATTATAAAACTAAATGTTATTCTAAATTAATCATTTACTTGTTCTAACTAATCAATTGTAAAGTAAAAACTAGATCTAAAACAAGAACAACAACTAAGCAATTCATTGAAAAACTAGATCTAAAACTAAGCTTTTATGGCTACTCTAATGGCTACCCTAATCCTAACCTAATTGATACTTAAGAGCTAAGTCTTGTGTGTGGAAATGGAGGAGACCAGATCCATATTTTTGTGCATGGGCTGAAGAGCCATATTTTGGGCCGGAAAATCGAGCCCAAAGCCCAATTTCTTTAGTCCATAGGGCCCTTTTCAGCTGGCTTTAACTTCAACATACTTTTCTTTTACTTCTGCTCCTCTGATTGGGTCAAGGTTTAGACCATTGGAGAGCTCTTTCCAAGTCGGTCATTTTGACGTAAGGTACGCCTAATTTTGGGGCCTAAGTCCAAAGATACAATCTTCGAAAGTTCTGCTAACTTTTGTTTGCTGTTTCTGCTCTTCTTGGCCTTTAATCACAGAACTTCTTAGCAACCAACCCTTGCTCCTTTATATCGCCAAAGTGGCACATTTCTGCACATAATTGACTGCAATGCCTGAAATATATAAAAACACGTAATTAGCATTAACTCTTATTTATTACTCGCATAATTGGTCTAAAAGTATTATTGTTAAGGGGTTAAAACTACAGTTTTGGGCTCTTATCAATGGTCATAGTACTTTTTCTCATAAACGACGTGCACAATGGATGAGGTGTTTTACGCATTGTCAAACACCTTTCTGTCTAGCTCTTGAGTTCCTATCCGATACTAGCCGGTATAAGGTATACTTTTGTCTGACACCAGCTGCGCAGGATAAACTTCGTCGCCGCCGTACCATTTCTCCCAAGGGTTAGGAATCATCTTAAGGATTTGACGCTAAAAGACTCGCAAATGTTTTGAGAATCTGACGTTAAAAAACTCAATTCGTCTTGAGGATCTGACGTTAAAAGACACACCTTGTAGATATGTATATATTGTTGCCTTTTAAAAATTCCCCTTGCACTAAGTTGTGCACATAGCGATTCACGTCAACCTCGGATGTTGCATACTTGGAACACGTACGAGTAATGGATTCCACCAGACCAACCCCTAGAATTGGTTACTTTGAATTCCCTTTAGGGCGGTTTGAGGATAGCCGTATGTAATAAGGGTAATATTATTAGACCATAGCGCGTACGGTTCGAGATACCGTCCTGCCCCTAACCCCATAATACATAAAGGTAAAGCCACAATCTGGCTGGTTGGGTTCACTCTAAAGCCGACATGACAGTCGCCTATGAATTTAGATGGTGACTCTTCTCGACATCCAGTGTTGTTCACATTAATCTCCCTTGTATAGAAATAAAAACTTTGTTTATAAATAAAACACCACTCCTTCTTTTCAAAATCTCTTTTGGCCTTTGAGAATGACTCATATAATTGGATGGAATTTTTTTGTGCCGATCATTTCGATAGCTCATTCATCCAATTCGGAGTCCAAATGAGTTGTGGGTGAGCGTTTAAATGTTTTTAGGCTTAAATTTTGCTTTAGGCTTGATTTGGGCTTGGGAAATTTTTTGGGCCCAACCAAATGTAGGAACCGTTAGTAGTTTACAAAACGCGAAAACCATGTGTAACGGAATAAAGGTTCTCACAATTTTGTTTAGAATCATACCTTAAATCAGCTGTGACAACTCTGAGAATCCAAGCTCTACGAATCAGCAGCCTCTTGATCTTCTGTTGTATTCCTATCCTTAGAATAGACATTGTGTGGGTAACGATCTACCAGCCCCTTTTTTCTCTCTTTGCCTCTTTCACTAACAAAGTCAGAACTGATTTTTGGAACTAACCTTTCTTCAGAAAACCTTGAGTATTTTGGCTAGGAGAGAAGGGTTTCTATTTATAGGCTACTGGCGAGGGGACCATGAGGAGAAATCATGGTTAGGTCTCCTCGATGGGCATGGGCTTCCCACGTTCACCGGAGAACCTGCGGCCTAAGTCCGTCAACAAATGGCTTATTCCACTAAAGGCCATTGTTGCACTACCACCCTAATCCCAAATTACGTGTTACGTTTATGGGCTCCATATTATATGCTTGTTGATCTCCCGTGTTTTACGTGTCAAGTTCATCGATAACTACATTAATCAACTTCTTATGTCCTTGAGTAGTACCACTCAACCTCATTCTCATGTCGAATTAAATCCACCTACAGGGTTTACATGACAATCCTTATGAGCTCCTCAAGGGGACATCATCAACCCAACTTCCTGTGGGTCACGGATTCCTTCTATAATCAACATCACACCTTACATACAATGTCATTATCCAATCCATCGAGTTTGTTGATTCACAAATAAATCTCACTCAGTGATGATTTAAAGTAATGTATAATGCATGTAAGTGCCCATTATTATATCCGGATTAAGAGGACAAGCATCCATAATATCAAAGGTGTTTGTTCTCTTATATAGTCAGTATAAAGAGAAACAACCTCACTTGGTCCTGTTCAATACACACAAAGTGTACTAGTATAATCCTATAGTCAAGATAGACTAATACCAGATTATACTACAACCGTACCAATGGTTAATCCAAATCCATCTAGGTTGTAAACGTTTACTTATACTTTATAAGGTACTGATGATATGATCTTCTGTGTGTTACCACACACCATATCATCAACAACATAAAGTATTAGACGCATGCATATAACTAATAACATATATAATATACATAACATTTGCCAATATGATTATCATTCAAAATATAAAGAATTAGAGTAATACAAAAGTAATGCTTTTAGTATATAACCCTATCACCAAATCCTGTATTCTCGGACCATTTAAACCCGAGACACCTAACCACATGTGTCACAATTCCAACCGTCGTCTCCCACAAAAATCAAATCTTGTTCCCTCTCGATTCAGTCTTGCACGAGACAGGCCCACGTTAAACCTAAGTCTCGCACTAGACCGCCATAGCTTAGAAACCGATTCCCTTCTGTCAGCAACTCCAAATTCTTCCCCTCATCTTAAATCAATATCCATCCTCTTCCTACGATCACCAATGGCCGGAAACAGGCAAATTTCGGTGGAGGAAAATTTTGGTTCACTATTAGAAAATGGTATGTTTGCTCCATTCTTCGATACAGAAATACACTCTAGAGGATGGGAGTATTTGTTGTATGCCAATGGCGGGTTCTATTCAATAGATTTGGTGTTGAAATTTTACGACAATGGGAGCTTTAATGGCGACCATTTTTGGGTCAACATCGATGGCGTGCACCGCGAATTCACACCCACTTTGATCTTTAATGTAACGGGCATACCTGTGGTGGACCAGGTGCTGACTCAGCAGCAGTCTGTGTATCCACAGACTTACGACCTAATGCTCGACACGCTAATCGAGGGCGAGTATAATATGGATGTGAAATGCGCGTATCAGCGTTCTGTGCGGCAGAACCAGCTTGCTGTGACTCAATGGCTGGGACAGAATGTCATTGTCACCTCGAAGCCATCAAACATCAATAATACATTCCTCCACCTGCTCTGGATCCTCCAGGAGCGCAAGGGTAACTTCTGCATAATCACCTTTCTTTTTTATATCAATACGCATGCCACACTTAGGTCAGCCCCTCTTGCCGTTCTTGTAACACAAGTTATGATTAATTTGGGTTTCCTGTCTACCACCCTGTTACTCCCTATGCTACCATATGAAAATATGCTTGTTTTCAAGAAATGCATACTATCCCCATGGGAACCCACAACACCTATGGCAGCTGAACACGTTAACGTAGGTCCATCTCACCCACCTTTCTTTGATGAGACTGCTATGAGTAAGATGAGCAATCCTATGGATGCCTTACATGCTATGAACAGTGGCATGAGAGACATGTACACTCGCCAGGTATCGATGAAACATACCATGGGCGAGCTAAGGATGGATTGGACCACTTGCCACGAGTCACTGACAGACAGCATGGGCGAATTTCAGCAAGAAATGCGAGCTTCCATGAATGCATTTCAGGACCATATGACTACTCGCCAGAACCAGTTCCAGCGAATGCTAATGGCAAACTAGCACAATCTCAAGCTCAGGTGATGGATACTCTAGGTGATATCCAGGAGCAGTTAGCCTCTATGGAAGCTTCGTACTCCATGCGCCGCTAGACTCCTTGTTCTTCTATTGCAGCCCCGAGGATTCTCGATGAAGCGGTTTATTTTCCTGGTCTTGTATATTATTTATGTCGGATATTTTATTTACGTGTTTGCATTTTAATTTTCCAACCTAGGATGTCATTTATTTCCTACATTTTTCCAAAATTTCTGCCTTGTCAAATAGTAATAATATTAGTTATCTCCAATATTATATTATATAGGTAGAAACATATATAATAATATTAGTAATAATAATATATATACATATATATTTTGACGTCACACTTAATGGCAAATTTTTACGTCAACTAACGTTTTGCAAAACGGTCATGAAAACGCACAAAAACGGTCGAGAAAATGGTCATGAAAACGCACCTAAAACGGTCATGAAATCGCATCCAAAATGGTTAGAAAATGGCTCAATTTTCTTTCTATAAATAAGTTCAACACATCCTTCACATTCACTCATTTCATCTTCTTCCCTCTACACTTCTTATTCTAAATATCGTTTTTTAGTTTGCTCCAAATTTCAAGCTTCATGGATGCACTAGAAAAGTTTGAGCAGTGGCAAATTGAATATGCTACTCAAGTCTTAATGCTTGGTTGTTTTATTATAGTAATGTTGTTAATGTGGCATATAGTCCTATTTAATATTTAGGTTTGTATTTTATTCCCTATGTCATTATGATGTGTTTTCATATCTCTATACGTTGTTAAATCTTATTGTGATATTATATCTACATCTTCCTTGTCTATCTACTTACACTATTTACGTAAAAAAAAAAAAAAAAAAAAAAAAAAAAAAAAAAAGGCACTCCTTGTAGTCACATGCCTCATTCTTCCCATCCACAATACATCCACTTTTGCGCCATGTTTCAGAAGATACACGTGGTCTAACTACCCTGTGACACCTCAATTCATATTTTCTGCATCTTCGGATTGGTGCCTATTTATAGCAAGGAATCTCTAAAAATCAACTTCCCTTTTCCACTAAATTTTCTTCACCACTCCATCTTTAATGGCCCTCACTCAAATTTTCATGCCCGAGCAAAATTTTATGGAAAATTTCCAAAATGGTCTTTTTCATCCATTTTTTGACCCAGAAATTTTACGGCGAGGATGGTTCCCTCTATTACATCATAAGCAGGCATTTTATTCCAGAGAATTGGTCTTGCTATTCTATAAACACGGTTATTTCCAAAACGGGCAATTCTTTGTCCGTGCAAACGGATGCGAGCGTGAATTGACTATGGAAATCATCTCCGAGTTACTTCAAATTCCCATTACGAACCAGGGGTTACACCTTCAGGATTCACCATTCGACAATCTCAGGCATCTGATGTTTGCAACTATCCTTTACGGCGAATACAATCGGAAAAACCGCATTATTTATAAGCAATCCTTGCAAAGAAACCAATTATGTGTGATCCAATGGCTAGCTTATAATGTGCTCGGCACATCCAAGACTTCCGAAATAACAAAACCCCTCCTCCATCTACTATGGGTCTTGCAGACTAAATGCAATGATTTTTGCATAATTAAATTTCTCTGGAACGCGATCGCACGTGCCAGGAAAAAGGCAGCTCCTTTGCCAACCATTGTGACACTTATCATGATGCGTTGGGGTTTTCCTATTACTGCTCCTAATACACCTCTCAGAACAACTAACATTCTCACCATTCACTCAGTTTGTATAAACGATTTCTGGACCCCCGACGTTGCAAATAACCATGCCGGTGTAGAAACCGGCGAAGCTTGTTCCACTGACAACATCTTCACTGAAAATGCAATACGAAACGTATTTAATCCTATGGAAGGCCTTCATTTAATTAACCAAGGAATGATGACATTATACAAATGTCAGAACATCATCATCACTAGTCTTCTTGAATTTCACGACCTGCGGATAATACAAGAAGAGGAACAAACACAATTCTTGCACAGCCACAACCAGTTCTTGGCAAATGACACTCTCATAATGGAGAACCACGCCGAGATTTACTAGACACAAAGCAAAATGTTGCAACGGGTTGTTGCACGGATTGACGACATCGAGAATCTTATAAATGGATTTCTCTCACAAAAGGATCCTCGCCGTTACTTGGGCCCATGACACAATTTAGATTTTGCAATTTTATATTCTTTGTCACTTTCTTTTTAGTTGTTAATATAGTGCAATTTTCCTATGGTTATAAATGTCATTTGTTACTTAGTCATTTCCATCGTATCCTCATTTTTGTTTATCTTTGTCTACAGGTGGTATCTTTCTTCACACGTCTTCTACAATGACATCTCTAAAGATTATTCCAGAACAATTTTTCCATTCCTTACTGAATTCTCCTGTATATGGACATCTTTTCAGAGACTTCATCACACAAGTTGGTTGGAACTCCTTCATATTACACCTTGAGCAGACATACTCTCCAGGTTTGGCAACTTATTTTTATGATCATATGGAGGATCTACCTACTGTACATGGTTTCGTGTTGAACGGATTTGCAATCCGTATTGGTAACACCCGACACCCTTTTTACGAGCCAGTAGTTGCTATGGCTTTTGACCTTCCTCATCTTCAGCCAGGCATCCCCATTCAATACATGATACAAAACAACTTTAATGACTATTCTTGGGAAGATTTTGCCGCCCGTTATGGCGATGGCCTAGCCCAAGTCATTAAACGTCGCGAGAAAGGCGGTCGATGGCGGACAACACTATTCCACTAGCCAAGATGATGACCATGAATCTTTGGGATTGCCATGTTGTTTATTCTTTTTGAACATAATAGGGGATTGGCATTTTTCCACTACCTCAAAATCAACTTGTAAGACGTTCCATGCCCTGGCCCAGCAATATACCGCCTTCGACATCACAGACCTAGTGATTGAGAACCTTAAAAGGGCTCAGTCTTTCCGGCATCACTATATCACTTTGCCAGTTACAACATGCAGGATAATGAGGATGTACTTCCCACAGTTTGCGGCCACTTTTCATGATTGGGTAAAGATAGACTCTATGTGTCCAACAAACAAGATAATTTGTTCTTTGCGATTTCGGGTATGGCGGCGCCCTGCAAGGTATCTAAAGAAAGTTCGTTGTTTCCCTAATAACGATAACATGATAGCTCATCTGGACACTTCAAGAAAGAGGAAGTGGAGCGAAGTCTGGAAGACTATGATAGATTGGCGTGACATAAAGGAATGACATTTCTACAAAGACGAAGCAAGAATGGACCTACCCCCAGTTCGTACTTGGGGCAATGTGAGTTGATGTACATATTTGTTTTACGTTTTGATATGAAAAATAAATAACCTATAATAGTGTGCTTTCACTTTTATGATGTATAATATATAGTGTGTTACCATAAATTTATGTGGAAGATGTCAGCTATATTTTTGCTCAAAGCCTCTCAGGTATATTCTTTCTTCCTCTTGACACTTTGAGGACATAACGTCCGACTATTTGGGGGTGGTGATAACCTTTCGCAAAATTTAAGCATGCATAGTTGTATATAGTTTTATTTTATGTCTAAATAAATGTATTTAGTGACAAATTCTCGTTTCCTTTTCTGTGATGAAAAATATTTAGAAATCTCACCCTAGCATTTGAATTAGGACTTGTTCTTAGAAACCTAAGTTAATACGTATGCAATAGTTTTTACATCTTTTCATGAGTATTCATGCACTGACTATCATTAAATGTACACAGCAGTAAGTTTCTGGGACCCATGGTTAGACAACTTAATTTCCATATCCTGTAAGAATCTAACCAAAAAGCCTCAAAATATGTGACATGTGAGTAATGACTCAGAGGAGTAGTTTTTCCAAATAGAGAAGTTTACACGTCTACTTATTGATCACTACCCGAATCCTAGGCGAGAATTTAGACCTTCTTTGGATCGATATAGCCAAAAATTCACACCTGTAAATTTTTTTTACCGCTAGTCGCCCCATTGAACCTTTCATTAATCCTTTCTATTTCACCAAAAAAATTCATTACCCATCTATTAACCACAAATAAATAAGCCCACCTAGATGATGAGTATGAGAAATAGGATGAAGTGTGTAAAAATGAAGAGAAAAACTTGTCACAAATCAAAACCAGTTACCTGCTTCAGAAGAAAAGAAAAAGAAAAATTGAAATATGTTTCCAAAAAATCAAAAGAAATATCAAAGTTAGAATTTCCCTCAAAATCAAATCAAAAGGGAATACAAAAGCTTAAAAAATCCAAGTATGGAAACCTATGTTAGAAGCAGGAAAGAAAATAAGGATTTATCTAGTATAAATATCTCGAAGACCTTATTCTCTCATACTTATCATTTTTGAATTTTCCATTCCATTTTCTTCTACACTGCCACCTAAGCCCCATAAAACCTAATAAAGACCTCTACCTCAATTAGGAGTAGGGGGGGTATGATAATAAGTAGCAGTTGTGAATTCTCGACCTCAGCTCCTCTGACTCTCATTGAGTATGTGAGGAAACGTGTGCCCACTGCACATTGGAGTTAGCAAAACTTGAGTAGAAAAATAAGAGAGAAATTATGTTTCGACACATACCTGTGAGAACCTACTTAAGGACGATATCCAAAAGATCTAGAAACGGCCCTGCTCATACATTTCATTATAAAAGATCACTACATATATGCTCATATGTAGATGTTTTGATTATTGTATGTATGTTAACTTGAATTTCGAAAGAATTAGTCCTTGTTTCCCCCGCTTGTGAGATGTATAGATATCTGAGATTAATTAAGGAAACAAGCCTTTGTTACTGAGTCGTTGTAGTATAAATGAAGTTTTTGAGTATCTTCTCTGGAAAACTCTCACGAAGCTATAACTCGTCCACTAGGGAATTCCTAGTGTTTCAAGGCCTTGTTGCATACTGTCAATGCAACCACACTTTGCGAAATAAGACTTAGCTTAGGAAAATACATTTTTGGCCACTTATCATTTTAATGTCTCTTCTTTGTTTGAGGACAAGCAAAGTGCTATTTGCGGGTGGTGTGATAAGCACCCTAAACTGTAATATTAAACCCCGAGAGACATAACATTTTGGTCAATTATGTGTTTAAGAATCATGAAATAATTATATTTTTGTATTTTTGCAGGTTTCCTTAGTTAACGTGAATATGATAATAAAATATGCATTGAAGTACGGGAATACTGGAATACTTGAAGTCTTCCCACTCAGCCCAGTGAAGCCCAACAAAAGCCTGACTAGAGCCAAAGATTCCAAAGGGACAAAACTAGTACAGAACGGGTCCCCATTAAAAAGAGCACAAACTTCTGAAGCTCACATCTTTCAAACCTGGATGCCGACTTTGGCTAGTGAACTGCCAGAGCAACTAGGGCGGCAAACTCTACGCAAAGACAGAAAGTTGTAAAAATGCCAAAATCAGCGCCGCCACTAGACACACAACGTGGACCCACTTTGTGGGCCCAAAATGCATAACGAGTCAGTATAGGCAGGTGGCAAGTGATGGTCACAAATTTGTGCCACCTTGCAAAAGACGTATCAATTCAATGTTAGAATTGAATTGAAGAAAATAACAAAGCATAAAGTTTTGTTTATTATGCCACAAAAAGACAAAAACCTTTAAAACAAAGGTTTGGATTATTGGAATTGAGAAAAGGCCAAAACTTAAATGAGGGGGCTTCGTGGAGAGGAGACTAGGCTATATATATGAGGGGGACCTTACCTTTTTTAGCTTTGGCTCTGCAGTTAGTTAGTTTTAGTTTTAGCCTATAGTTTAGTTTTTCATTATGTAGTTTCATTCCGTCATTTTCTCCTTCTAGTAGCTTTACCAACTTCAGTACTGTAAGTCTTCTTTCTTAATAAAAGTCATTTCTTTTCAAGTTTAATTTCTGTTCTACATTTACTTATTTATTGTATACAACAAGTTCAATTATTCATCCAATGACCATGATTGAATTAACACTTTAATGTTCGAGAATCACTACTTAGGAATTAGGTGTAGATTATACATCCGGTCCCAAAATGATTGAGACTGTACAAGTTTGGAGTGCTGATGCTCCAGAACAGTCTCGCAAGAGACCCAAAATGTCTGGCACGCGACTCTATGGTGTCGGACAGCTCTCCGATTTGTCCACCTGATGTAGAATCAAACCAGGAGTTGAAATGATATTCCAGAGATGATATATTAGTTCAACTCCTTATGCTAGTGAGATGCGCTCAGAGATGCGTGCATTTCACTAGGGATCGATACTCGACGTCGTCTCAGATTTGTCTATGAACTCGAGAGGGATTAGAGCTGTAGTGATGTGGTAGTTAAACTGTTGAAAATAATTCTTGCATGAGTACGATTAACCCTTTCCCTATTTCCCCATCTCTGTTTATTTACGTCGAAATCATCGTTATTAATTTAAGTTACTTGCATTACCATTAATTTACTTAAACCAACTAAAGAACCTAAAATCCTACTCACTAATAGTTATAAATCCAGTTCTAAACCTTGCCGAGCCCTAAGGTATGGACGATCACTTACTAGACCTATCCTACCAAACCCACGTGAGTAAGGTAACTTGACTAAATGGACGACTAACGGACTTTGAACTTTGGTCTTCGGACTTCGGATTCTTGACTTTCGGACTTAAGTAAACCAAAACCGGAAATTACCATTTATCAATATATATTTTGGATGTGGAGAAAGGAAGGGGGGGGGGGGGCATTCTTGCATTTCATTTTGGTTTTACATTTTCATGCTTAGTATTTCCTTTCTTTAAAGCTTGTATTAGGTTGGAACAGGAAGTCTTGAACTTCAAATAAAATTTATTTTCTTCAAGTCAAATTCCAGTTCTTCCTTTACTTCTTTTCACTTTTCATTTCATACATGCAAGACAATCAATCCATCCAAGGACCATGAGTTAAAACCCTCCCAAGGGGAGGGTTAATGATGCTCATGTGAAGATCAGGCTGCAATTTAGTATTCCAAAATTAGTACTTAGGAAATAGGTTTAGATTATACATTTGGTCCCAAAATGACTGAGTCTGACCAAGTTTGGAGTGCTGATACTCCAGACCAGTCTCGCGAGATACCCAGTTAACACTAGGTCAAGTCTCGTGTGAGACCCTATGGTGGCCGTTAGCCCTCTGGTTTGTCTAGCTGATGTAAAATCAAACCAGGAGCTGAAGTGATATTCCAGAGATGTAATGTTAATTCAACTCCTTATGCTAGTAAGATGGACTCAGAGATGAGTGCATCTCACTAGGGATCGATACTCGACGTCGTTTTGGGTTTATCTATGATCTAGAAACGGATTAGAGCTGTAGTGGTAAGGTATTCTAACCTTTTGTAACTGACCTTGCATGATTATGCTTAACCCTTTTCCTGTATCTCTCTCTTTCTATTTAGTTTACTTAGAAAGTAATCTTTGTAATTTTACGTTAACTTGCATTCTAAGTTTTAATTGAGCAACATAAGAAATAAACTAAAATCCTACTCACTAATCCCATGAAGGTGTAAATTCAGTTGTGAACCTTGCCTAGTCCTAAGGTTTCGACGATCCCTTACTCGACCTATGCTACCAACCCACTTGAGTAAGGTAACTTGACTAATCAGATATTTTAAGAACTTTGGACTCAAAAGAACAAAACCCTAAATTACTGGTTATCAAATGGCACCGCTACACACCAAAGGACTCTGGACATTTAACATAACAACTGGAATACATCACTAGATAACCCCCCCTCTCCTATCCTCTCCTCTTTTCAATTTTTCATATATTTTACGATTCTAACGTTTCTCTTAATTGCTCATACCAACTTTTATTTTTTTGCTTACATGTACCTATGAACCGAGATCAATTATCATCCTTAGGACATTCTAAGAATGCTGTAAGAAGTTGAAGCTAACTTTGCATTTATCTCATAGTCTCGGATGAGACTTTCAAGGGTTGCGCGCGAGACTACACTGGAGTATCAGCCCACCATTTTTCAGGCCCAAGTCACTTCCCTTCTCAGTACTATTTTGGACTCTCTGGACATGTTTATCTAACTTCCAGTACTTGCACGAGTTCAACTTGTTTAATGAGTTAATTCGGTCATTTAATTCTAATAGGTGGAATTGCGGGAAGCTCCAGGCTTTGCATTCTTCAACTCCTCCTCAATTTTTGTCGAGGATATTATTTGGTTGATTGCTATAATATGTTTTACATCGCATATTTGTATGTTGGCATGATAACTCTTTGCATGTATAGAATTTTTCCTGAGTATGTGTGGTTCATCATTACATATTGACGTTAATACGGTTAATATGGTTCGAATATATTTGGATGTTTGCGTGATTTCAACCCTCCTGCTTTAGATTATTTTTGTATGTGTATGTTACATCCATTCATATATGCATTATTTTGCATGAGTTAGCGTTCTCGATATTCCTCTAGCTCGCATCTAGTTGCACGTGTAGGGTATATTTTATGTATGCGTACCTATATATTATTGCATGTGTAGGACGTGTTTCTATTCACGTATGAGTAATATAGCGTTGCATGTGTAGTGATAAGAGCCCAAAACTGTAGTTTTAACCCCTTAATAATCATACTGTTAGACCAATTATGTGAATAATAAGTAAGAGTTAATACTGATTACGTGTTTTTTATGCATTTCAGGCTTCAAAGTTCATTATGTGCAGAAATGTGCCATTTTAGCGAGATAAAGGAGCAAAAGTCAGCAGAACTTCCGAATGCCATATCTTTGGACTCAGACCTCAGAATGAGGCCTACCTTATGTCAAAACGACCGGCTCGGAAAGAGCTTTGCAATGGTCCAAGCCTTGACCCAATCAGAGGAGCAGAAGTTGACGAAAAGTCTGTGGAAGACAACTACAGCTGAAGAGGCCTTTTTGGACTGAAAGAATTGGGTTTTGGGCCTGATTCTCTGGCCCAAAACATGGCTCCAAGCCCATGCACGATTTTTGGATCTGAATGTATAAAAACAAAAGCTTAATTCTTTGTTAATGGTAGATAAAATAGTAGAGAATTAGGGTAGATAGCTTAGAATAGAAAGTAGCCATTAAAATAGCTTCTAGATCTAGATTTAATTGTTTTATTTAATTAGTTTCAAATCCTTTATTAGATTAAACCTTTGGATCTTGTTCTTCAATTTGATTAGATCAATAAAGTAGTATTCTTTATCAATTTCGATTTTGTCAATTCCAATTCTAGATCTAATTTCAATTCATGTCCTTATTTCAATTTAGTCATTAAATTAGATTTCATTATTGTTAAATTAAGTAAATTTCAATGCTTTATATTATGTTTAGTTTTAATCTAAATGGAAATGATTGCGGAATGATTCAAGGCTAAACCTCCATTAGAGGGGGTTGTGAAGCCTTGATGAAAGCTTGATTCCGATTATCGTAGAGTCAGTATTTTCTATTCCACTCTAGAAATGATTAGTTCACCATGAGAATGGGTTTAATTGTTCACATGCTAGTTATGAATTGGTAGAAATGCCATGTATAATTAGGGATTAGGAATAACCAATTGTTTCTGAAGCGATTCAATTCGGATTACGACGATTCGTCGTTAGTGGATTAAGTTGAGTTAAGGTGGAATCAATCCCCCTCTAACTCCTTATCATAGAATCAACGTAGCCTTCCCATAATTATTTAGATAATCGACTAGTTGCATCTTGTGGGTAGTTGCATCGTAGTATAATTCCCTTAAGTAAAACTCTCATAGACTTAAAAACGACTAGTTAGATTAGAAAACATCCATGCTAGAGCACTAGGAGTGGAACGAACTTATCTACTCCACTATATCTCATAGGATTGAGAGTAGAAATCTTTGATAATTCAAGCACGTAAAAGTAAAAGTTTAGTTTACTTACGTTATGAATCAATAGTTCATTTCGTAGGTAGACTATTCATTTCACTCTTATCAAATGGCGCCGCTGCCATCTTAGTTGCACTTTAGCATTGTTTTCATAATAGAATTAGTAATTTTTAAGTCCCATTTCACGCACCCACCCTTGTTTGATTCATCTTGTAGTTTGCGGTTTGTTTTGGAAAAATTCGCGAGAAAATATACCGAAGCCGCCAGCTTCAAAGAAGCGGCCAGCTATGTTATTTGGAATTTGATCAATACACCGAAGCGCCACGCCTTCAAAGAAGAGCGACCAGCTAAGTTCTTGGACTTTCGAATTTACATAGAAGCCAGCTTCAAAGAAACGCGACCAGCTAAGTTCTTGGACTTTCGAATTTACATAGAAGCCCGCCTTGCAAGATAAGCGGCGCCAGCCAGCTTAGCTGAAATTTCGGATTTCCACGGTTTGATTCGAACCGAGTTGTCAAGTTTTTCAGTGTTCTATTCTCTTATATACACGACGAACGCAGCATACACAAGACGCTATTCATAAGCGAAGCAAGGGCGCTTAATCAGGTATTCCTTTCTTCCACACCTCGCATCTCTGTTAGAGGTTTATACTAGTACATCAGAATTGTTTGGGTGTTGCATGTTTAGTTAAGCTCGACTTAGTCTTGCATGAGATTAAGGTGCGGCGAACAAAACACCTAGCGTAAATACACAACAACATCAACAAACAAGTCTATCTAGTATACCACAAACTACACCTCTAGCTACTATTCCACACACACCACCTCATATAATGGGGAAGAAAGAGAGACTCCTCTCGGACTTCTACAAAGCCTTGGCGATAGCCCCAAATCTTGCATCGTTCTAGCAGACCACGGGGATTTGAGAATCCCTCCAAATATTTTTAATTTGTTACCCGTGTTTCATGGTTTAGACCATGAAAAACCTTACCAAACACATCGCGTAGGATTGAACAAGTCCTAACAACATTCCACCATCCTACGGTTGGTTGAACAAATTAAATTAAGGGTATTCCCTTTCACCTTAGCCGATAAGGCGGCGTCTTGGTTAGCGCCCCAAAGCCTAATTCGTGGACTCGTGGGCTAAACTTGTTGTTTGTTTATGGAACATTTTTACCCACCCCTAAAGACGGATGAGATGCTTTCCAAGATTCATTTCTTTTCGACAAAATCCTCATGAATCATTTTCAGGAGGCTTGGAATCGTTTCACCGATCGCTTATAGAGTGTCCACACCATAACTTAGCAAAAGACCGTTAGTTCGTTGCCTTTTCAAAGGACTTCAACATCACCATAAAGAAGTCCTTGACATAATGAATGGGGGTAGTTTCTTAAGTAAAGGAGCCTCGGAGGCTTATAAATTTTTAGAGGATCAAACTAAGCGAAATAACAACTGGGGGGGTAGTGATGATATCCCCCGCTCCGCTAGTTCTTCTTCTACAGTTAAGGCTACCAGTATGTTTGAGGTTAAATCAGATCCTGAGCTTAAAACTCTAATTGAATCCCTCACTAAAAAGGTAGATGCCATTTCTGTACAACAAAAGCCAATCCCCGTCATGAATGTAAATTCAAATCCATGTAGTTTCTGTTGGAGTCCTGAGCATCCCGATTCCCACTGTCCTATAGCCTATGAACAGGCTTGTTCCATTAATAGTGAACCTAACGCCCCTTGGAGACAAAATCCCAACTTCGGTTGGAGGAATAACCAACAAGTCACACCTCAAGGGTACAATAATCAATATGTTAGGCAACACACGGCTTTAACCAAGCTCCATTCACGACAAGGGCGAGTCAGGGTAATTTTAATAATTATAACAACCAAGTGCAACCTCGACAAGGTCAAGCACAAGGTCAAGGTAATTATAATAATTATAATGCTAATAGAGGTATCGTTCGTAAAAATAATAACTATCAAAATCCACCAATAAATAATTCACGGGGAAATAGTTCGGTAACACCACCCGTGCAACACTACACCCACCAAACCGGATCGTCTTGACACCTTCATACAAGTGAGCCAAAACTTTTCCAAACCATGGCTCAATCTAAACCAGCTTCTACAATCCGTTAATAATTTAACCCAACAGTTGGCTCAAGATAAAGCCCAACCCAAAGGTGTGTTTTCGTGTAACGCAATACCTAATCCTAAAACAACAAACACAGCCTTTGAGGTCACCGATAATACTAGTAATGAATATGAAAATGTAGGTGAGATAAATGCCATCACCACTCTCGGATTAGAGTGGTTGATAACAAAAGGTAACTATGCCTATAGTTACCCCACCGATAGTCCCCCTACACCGCTCTTTTACTAGATGCGAAATAGAAACTGAAGAGCCTACCACCTTTGTAGAGGTACCGGTATAACAACACAACCTAAGAAACATAAAGCCACGGTTAAACATCCAGGTGATACCATTGCTAAATATAGGCGAAACCACCGTTTCCACAAAAATTAGCCATGTTAACTAGAGATACAACTTACGAGGAGATTAGGGACGCGTTTTCAAGAATCTAACTATAAACCTTCCTTTCCTCGAAGCTATAAAAAGCTACCACACCATGCTAAGTTTCTTAAGGAATTGTGTACTACTAGGCGTAAGACAAATATACCAAAAAGCGCCTTTTAACAGAACAATTCCCAACCTTATCGAACATAATGGAATTGTTAAGTACAAGGACCACGGGTCCTCTTGTACAATGCACCTTAGGAGATTCCTATCGACCCAGCGTTATTAGACACGGGGGCTAGTGTTAACTTACTCCCATTTTATTTGTATAGACAAATAGGTCTAGACAAGATGCAACCCACTAAAATGACGTTGCAATTAGCTGATCGGTCTATTAAGTATCCTAAGGGTGTAGTCGAAAATGTGTTGGTAAAAGTTCAGGATTTCTACTATCCGGCTGATTTTGTAGTCCTCGATACAGAAGTCGCTAACGACTCTGTCCCGATTATTTTAGGGCGTCCTTTCCTGGCAACTGCCAATGCGCTCATTAATTGCCGTGATGGTTCAATGTCCATGTCTTTTGGCCATCTTGCTGTTGAAGTCAATGTTTTTAAAACAAGGACACAGTTACCCGATTCGTCTATGGATGGAGAGGTTAGCATGATCGAGAGCTTTGCTTTCGAGATTATTATTTCAACAACACGTTCCCGATAGTCATATGCCCAAAATTCTTTCCTTTGGAAAGTCGGACTCAATATTTCCATTCCTACACTAGTTGATACACATATTATTGATGAGGGGCCGGGATAGATGACTTTCTCAAAGATGTAGAGGACTACCATAGTAATGTGGATATGACCAATCTAGATGAGGAATTTGATGAGTTTTTTCGAGTAGGTGAAATTTCACCCTATCAAGAACTAACTTGCACAACATCCACCTCGATTCCCCTCCTTCCACCCTTTCAAAGGAATCTCGAGTTTGCACTTTCGATCCTTTTTGTTTCTCCTGTGCTTCATAATTTTTTAAATCCTCCTAGCAAAGCGGATACTTGAGGAAGGACAAACTATTTGACACCTTCATTTTCAGAATTGAGGCAGTCCCTACACACACACAATGAATGAGTTGATTGCCAAAACCACATCCTCATTGTGCCGCGGGCTACATCTTTCTAAAACTTATCCATATCCACCATATCCTCCACAACCATTCACTTTTCCACACTTATTTACTAAAACACCCACGCATTCAAAATGAAAAAGAAGGTGCATGATAGGTTACACAATAGGGTTATCCGACCGTTTGGATTCCACTAGGTCGCTGTCGTAGGAAATCTTGGTGCTTCATTGTGTTTGGATATTTTTTTCTGTGATATTTATTTATGGAATGATCCACAACTATTTCGGTTGTTGATATATGATCAACTGCATGTTCATACATATGTTTTAGATAAAGTCTTGAGTATCGACTATAAAGCGACTCAAATTTCTGTGTTGGTGCATTTCCTTTCATTCCAATATATTGGTGAGTGCACCATTAAGGTAACCGGGCCCTCCCTATGGAGTGTGTGGCTGTAAGTACGGATCCTAAGTCCACGGTTCACATAGTTCCGTTTTCCACTCTTGCATGTTTTTCTCGGATTTTTTGAGTCATGTTTCTCTATGGTGTGAATTATGTCTTTATTGCTTATCGTTTTCCTTCTAAAAAAAAAAAATAAAAAAATAAATAAAAATAAAATAAAAATAAAATAAACATAGTAATCTAGGAAGTCACCGGGGAATCGACTTTAAAAGACCATTTTACTAAAAACAAATTTTCTAAGCCGTTGTAAAAATTTGTTTGGGGTGGGGTGTTAAATATTTCGTACTAAAATGTTTTATGTCCCATTAGAGTTGCTTAGGCGTTTTATTGTATTACGATTCGGATTGACATGATCTATTCATTTAGATTTCATTAGTTAAGCATAACTTCGTCATGCACGCATTTCGAGGCATTTTCCACTATCACGTATGTCATCCGAAGTCGGAATAGAGTGTTTTATGGATCATTGGATAGGAAATTCTCTCCTGATCATTTCCATATCTCATTCATAAAAATCGGACATGTAACGGCGGGAATTTTGATTTGAAATTAGAAAAAAAAAATCGAAAAAATCAAAAATTTCGATTTTTGGGCTGGGCCCAACCAGCGCCCACCAGCCCATGGAGAGGCTTTCGCGGCTCTTACCTTCTCACGAACAGTTCATCGCGTTCTTCATCTTCCACCGCCATTAAGCGCCAAGCTTAAAGTTCAAAACCCTAGAAAAATAAAATTTAAAAGAAAATCCAATAAACCCACGCCAATATCAAATCCTAACCCAAATCTTCTCTACAACCAAACCACCACAACCCCACCGATTTTAAGCACTAAAACCACGAAATTTATAAAATTGGTGTGCGCCACCACCACCGCCACCACCACTGTTCTTTAGGTCGGTCAAGCTAATCCACCACCACCACATCATATTTAGACCCTCATCCATTCCAAACACTAGATGGCTCACGCCGAATCATACGGAACAAGTTTTTCGCTGCCGACCATTTCGCGCCGTTTCACGGTGGCGAAATGGCTAGTAAGACTGGAATAGTCTACGGTACTTTCGACCGAAGACTTCTACCACGAAGACTTGGTCCGGCGATTCTACAACACTAGGGGAGTTGGAGGGAGTAGGATTTTTGATGATGGTCGGGGAAGAAGAAGAAGGGAGTTGACTCACGGATTTGTTGTTGAGATTCTAGGCATTCGCCTAGAATCAATCTGAATGCCACTTTACAGGATCCTCGTTTGTGGGGTAGAACCGTTGATGGGCGTTCTTGTCATAAATGGGAGTTACAATCAAACTCCCATTGTGTTCGCCAGCATCCTCGGGACCAACCAGGCTCGCTTTCGGTGGATTGGTCGGAATGTCCTAGGCAAGGACAAGGTCGGTGACATCGGTCGACCTGCCTCCCGTCTATGGGTACTCGGGGGCGAAGTATGATTTCTGCATCCCGGAGTTTTTTGAACATTATTAGGGGTTCGGAAGGTCTTTGGCACCTCTCCACGTGCTTATTACTAAGATCATCTTTGAAGATGAAAGCAACTCCTGCATCACGAGAGGATTTACATTACCGCACCGTAACCAGCGTATCTATAGGGAGTGTGCCCAACAAGTATGGAGGAGGGCTGAGGATAGAGAGGAAGAAGAAGAAGAGGCTGGGGGGACGCAGGATGATTCGGAGGAGGATGAGGAGGATGGGACTTGCTTTGATCACGGATGCCTTCGAGGTGTTGGTCGATCTTTGGCGCATGACTATGCTTCATAGGGGCATCGTTCACTCAACACTCTCGTGCAGACCTCGAACTTCGACAGGCGACCATTCATCACAACCGAGATCCGCACCGGAGGGAGGATGAGAGATGGGAGCTTGGCGAGGGCTGAGATGGAAGCCAGCGCCCGGTTTAGAGTGGATATGCTAGCACGCTTCCCACCTCATCTGGACTCGCCTCGAGGACCGGACTCACGAGGCATGGCGTCGTCGACGAAGGGCGGCTGCTCTTGGACCTTCACGGAGCCAGGGAGCCACCACTAGAAGGCGGTGCCCTCGGCCACCACTGGCGAGGAGTTTAGAGAGGATGAGGAGTGATAGTGGTAGTTATTTTTGTTTTATAAGTTGTTGTTTTATTTATTTTTGTTGTTTTATTGTAATGTAATTTTTATTTCGTAATTTGAATTTTGTAAGTGAAAGGACCTCGAATGAAAATTTTAATATAAGGGGTTATTTTTAGTTTGTGTGCTTGTTTCATTTTGACCCCACCTTCCCAACTTGTTTGGGGGTGGTTTTATCATTCAAAAGCTGTATTTTTTAAAAAAAAACCCTAGTGTTAGAATTTCTTGCGGAGTAAAAGGTGAAAATATGGCGTTTAGGCATATCTATGATTGAGAATCATTGTAGGATGAAATCTAGATTAAATAGGTACATTCAGTCATAAAATCCAAATAAGAATCTTGGGTTTGAATTAGAATCCGGGATATGAGTTGTTTCCGTTTTGAGTTTGGAAATTTTTGGATTCAGGAAGCTGCCGTAATTAAGTTTGGCAACTTTCCGATCCATTCTAGCAACTTTATACCTATATAAACTTGATACAATCTATCCTCACAACTCACACTACACCTAAACTCCATCACTCACCCCTTCACACCCGCGATTCCCCCGTTTTCGTCTCCATTTTCACAAAGCGCAGCTTTCGGCGCCCAGCGCCCTAGTTGTTGGCTTCAGCGCCACACTGTCGAGAAAAATTTGCTCGCGGCGCCGGCATACAAGTCAAAAGCGACCAGCTAAGTTCTTGGAATTCAAAAAACAAAAAGCCCGCCGCCTAAGTAAATGGCGCCAGCGCTGACTTCTACGGACCAGAAATTTTCCGGTTTTTTTAATGGCGTAGTATCCGAATCATTCGCAGCTATCCCAAAGCGTAATTTTGAGATGACATCTCCAACATTGATACGGAACGATCTTTCGAAGATTTGTTCCAAAGCACTACTTACGGTGCTTGGTTTGAGAGTGATCACATCGTTGGTGGGAACCTCTTATGGTAAGACCGGTGAACTTTATTCTCAAACTTGCATCTTATTTTTATAATAACTGCATTTTCTTTGAGAGACCGGATGGAGAACAAGTGTTCTCCATCACCATTGACGATGAACCAATGGAAATTACGGGTTCTTGCTAGCATTTGTTCTTGGACTTGCTATGCCGGTGAGATACAAGACCCATGGTGCTATTAGATTCGATAATATGCATGTCTATACTTATGAGTCTTTGCACGAGGCTTATGGGGCAGGCATTTTTCGTATTGAGGACCAAGGGGACTATAGCGTTGCCCCTTGGTAGCTTTGTCCATGAACATAGGAACTGTTATGTTTTGGATTATGCTAAACATTTTAGGGGAATGGCGTTTTTTCTTACGTGAATGGCGCCACTTGCGGCGTTTTCCTTGCTTTAGCCAATGGGCCGGTTCTATGACCTTCGGGACTTTGATGTCTAGTTTAGCACGAGCCCATACCATGAGGCATAAGTACCTTCTTATGCCTATTCTAATTCACATATTATGCTATGTTTCTTTCTGTTTTTGTACCGTTTCACGGATTGGATTAAGGTAGACGGTCGCGACCCACCAATAGTATTATTCGATCTTTCCGTGCAATGACTTGGCATGGGTGGCGGATACAACCTCACCGGGTTGCACCTACACCCCATCGGACCAAGTGGCACTTAATAGGTTAGCAACCATAGATGATAAATGGCGTGAAGCACGGCAAATTATCATAGCATGGCAGGGGCGAAGGAACCTCACTTCTTTATAGAAGTAGAGGATGGCGAAGATGACGAATAACAAGGGAAGTGGAGGTAAGTTTTAGTTACGTTAGTAATGCGCTTATGTCCCAAGCAATTTAATTATGTTAACCCCATAATGGGTAGAACTCTTATAGAGTTGTGTCGGTTTTATTTCCTATATTAGTGCGTTCTAACTTTGTTTTGCGGATGTTCACGAAATTCCGCGGCGTTTCAATGGTATTTTTCCTACCCTCTTTATTTAAATGCTTTGAGGACAAAGCATGCTTTTTTGTTTGGGGGCATAGAAACACGTGTAATTAAGACATCTATTACGATATAGATAGACATAATATGCATTTGTTTTCTAGTTAAAATTTCAAAATTTAAAAATATAAATAAATAAGTCATGCTATACACTTAGGAATATTGGTATTATTTCTTTCTCCATGCTTTTAACAATCTAGAAGTCTCACATAGGCATTTGCATCGGAATAATTGTTAGAAACTTAGGTTAATCGTAGGTAATAATCTTTGCATCTATCTATAAATATATTACATGAGTATCTATGATTGTTAGCGGTAAGTTTCTCAAATCTAGGCTAGAGTACTTATTCTACAAATCTTGTGAGAATATAGCCTAAAAGCCTTATATGAAGCGAAACATTTGAGAAATGACACAAGGGAGAAGTAAAAATCGGATAGAGAAATCACCGTCCACTTGCTTGATCACTAAACCATATCCTAAGTGAGAATTTAGGCGCTCTTTGGATCGATATAGCAGAAATTCAAACCTATGAATTATTTTTCGCTAATTAAGCCACTCTGAGCCTTTCATTAGCCCCTTCCATAAACCACAATTCCTTTACCCTTACAAAACAAAAAAAAAAACAAAAAAAAAAAAAAAAAAAAAAGAGAATAAATCAACCTACCCAATTTAGAATAAGTCTGAGAATAGAATGAGTGAAGAAAGAAGAAGAGAAAAACATGTGTAAACAAAAAAATTGTTAGTTGCTTCAGAAAATAAAGAAAAGAAGTTTCCATCCAAAGAAAAGAAAAATAGAAATAAAATAAAAACTCAAAAAAATAGAATAAAAGGGAGTCAAAAGCCAAAGAAAAGAAAAAGAAAAATATGGCTAAGGATGGAAACAAAGTATAGAAGCAAAAGAAAATAACAAGGTTTTCTCTAAGTTACATAATACGAAGACTCTATTATCTCAGACTTGTCCTTTTAAATATCCATTTCCTTCCTTCTTAAACCACCTCCTAATCCAGTAACACCTAATAAAGACCTCTAGCTCGATTAGGAATAGGTTAGTGTGATAGTAAAGTGGCGGATGTGTTTGATCGACCCGGCTTCCTTGTTGTCATTGAGATTGTAAGGTAAAGTGTACCCTTTGTACCTTTGGAGTTGAAACTTGAGTGGAAAAATCAGAGTGTTGTTTCTTGACTATTATTGTGAGAACCTACTTAAGGGCGCTATTAGGAGTTCTCGAAAAACAAACACGCTAAACATTTGATAGTACTACTCATTGTATATATGTTTATTGTAGATGATTGATTATTATGCATATATTAACTTAGGGTTTTATTTGGTTATTCTTATGTAATTGCTAGAGAGATGTATAGATAGTTGAGCATGAATAAAGGAAACAATAGTTTTATTTTCTTAGTCGTTGTAGTATAGATGAAGTTTGTGAGTACCTTCCTTTGGAAAACTCTCACGAGGCTATAACTTCGTCCACTAGGGAATTCCTAGTGGTTTAAGGCCTTGTTGCATATGGTCAATGCAATCGCACTCAGTAAAGCGAGATTAGGTAGAACTCCATTTTTGGTCACTTATTCTAATTTCTCATCTTTGCTTGAGGACAAGCAAAATCTTTGTTTGGGGGGTGGTTTGATAAGAGCCCAAAACTGTAGTTTTAACCCTTAATAATCATCTTTGTTAGACCAATTATGTGAATAATAAGTAAGAGTTAATCTTGATTACGTGTTTTTATGCATTTTCAGGCTTCAAAGTCCATTATGTGCAGAAATGTGCCATTTTAGCGAGATAAAGGAGCAAAAGTCAGTGAGAACTTCGAATGCCATATCTTTGGACTCAGACCTCGGAATGAGGCCTACCTTATGTCAAAACGACCGGCTCGGAAAGAGCTTTGCAATGGTCCAAGCCTTGACCCAATCAGAGGAGTAGAAGTGGACGAAAAGTCTGTGGAAGCCAACTGCAGCTGAAGAGGCCTTTTGAATTTGAAAGAATTGGGTTTTGGGCACGATTCTCGGCCCAAAACATGGCTCCAAGCCCATGCACGATTTTTGGATCTGAATGTATAAAACAAAAGCTTAATTCTTTGTTAATGGTAGATAAAATAGTAGAGAATTAGGGTAGATAGCTTAGAATAGAAAGTAGCCATTAAAATAGCTTCTAGATCTAGATTTAATTGTTTTATTTAATTAGTTTCAAATCCTTTATTAGATTAAACCTTTGGATCTTGTTCTTCAATTTGATTAGATCAATAAAGTAGTATTCTTTATCAATTTTCGATTTTGTCAATTCTAATTCTAGATCTAATTTCAATTCATGTCCTTATTTCAATTTAGTCATTAAATTAGATTTCATTATTGTTAAATTAAGTAAATTTCAATGCTTTATATTATGTTTAGTTTTAATCTAAATGGAAATGATTGGAATGATTCAAGGCTAAACCTCCATTAGAGGGGGTTGTGAAGCCTTGATGAAAGCTTGATTCGATTATCGTGAAATTAGTCGTCGTATTTTTTCTATTCCACTCTAGAAATGATTAGTTCACCATGAGAATGGGTTTAATTGTTCACATGCTAGTTATGAATTGGTAGAAATGCCATGTATAATTAGGGATTAGGAATAACCAATTGTTCTGCGAAGCAGTTCAATTCGGATTCTGACGATTAAATCGTTAGTGGATTAAGTTGAGTTAAGGTGGAATCAATCCCCCTCTAACTCCTTATCATAGAATCAACGTAGCCTTCCCATAATTATTTAGATAATCGACTAGTTGCATCTTGTGGGTAGTTGCATCGTAGTATAATTCCCTTCGTAAAACTCTCATAGACTTAAAAACAACTAGTTAGATTAGAAAACATCCATGCTAGAGCACTAGGAGTGGAACGAACTTATCTACTCCACTATATCTCATAGGATTGAGAGTAGAAATCTTTGATAATTCAAGCACGTAAAAGTAAAAGTTTAGTTTACTTACGTTATGAATCAATAGTTCATTTCGTAGGTAGACTATTCATTTCACTCTTATCATGTAGCCTTCCTGTGTATAACTAGCATGTGCTAATTACATGATTAGTCATCTATTTTGGTATCTCTCATCTTTATTTGCATGTTTTGTAATCACATGTTTAGGCTACATATACGGTTCCGCGAATATATTACCTGCATTTTTCCCCCTTTCTCCATAATACATTAATTATGTAAACTAAAAAAAAAACAAAACAAAAAAAATTAAAATTAAAATAAAAAAATTAATTTTTTTTTCATCATAATCATATTAATAATAATCGCATAATATATCATCATAACTCATCCTCCTATTCCATCAGTGTTTATCAAACTTGAAAGAATGAGGTTACCTAATTAAGGAGCGTGTTAGCATGGACAACCTCCCTCAATTCTCTCGGTGTGACTTGGCTGCTAGAATATTCACACGTTATCCTAGCTTACCACGCTTTCAAGTTAGCAACGGCTTAGGAGGGCGTGGTTCACCTCCCTCTTTCCGTAATTACTAATCCTTATGTCATAATTCATTCCTTATGAGCCTTGAATTAAAATTTGTGTTTGCATGAGACTCTGATCTGGTACTAATAAGGAATTAGAGCATACATATCGTCGTCAAAATATGATAAACAACTGCATAAGTTATCCCCTAGAAAGAGTTCTTCCTCCGTAAAACCAACCTCATCAAGTATCTCGGTTGCCATTACCTCCCACGGTTATGGCCCGGGGAAAATCCACAATAGAAAAGCCGCACCGGACTTCTATCTTGCCTTCTTGGAAAGACTTGCTTCCTGCATTAAACTCGATGAGATTGCTAGTGATTTTAGCATTCCGCTAAACACTATTTACCATGGTCTAGACCATGAAAAACCATACAATCACCTTCGTAGGATCCAGCAAGTGGCTACCACTTTCCACCATCCGACCGTTACCAACAAACAAGTCTTGCTTAGGTTGTTTCCCTTCACCCTAGCTGATAAAGCTTCAGTTTGGCTCGAGGGTGAAGTGCCACAATCCCTTGACACATGGGCCAAGCTCGTACAATCATTCATGATAAAGTTCTACACTCAGAAGAAAACTACAGAGATGCTTCAGAAGATTCAATTCTTTCCCCAGCATCCCTATGAATCCTTTATGAAAGCATGGAGCAGATTTACTGATATGTTTCTCGAATGTCCCCATCATCAACTTGACTCCATTTGTCTTAGATGCGGTCATTTTTAATGGTCTCTCTGACCATCAAAAGGAAACACTAGATATCATGAACGTCGGTTGTTTCATGGACAAACGCGCTATTGAAGCATACACTTTTCTCGAGAAACAAAAATCACTAAACACCCATTGGGGTAACACTGATTCTTTTAGATCTTCTAAAGACACTCCTACCAAAGTTACGTCTATGTTTGAGGTCAAACCCGATCCAGAATTAAAAACTCTGATCGAGTCCCTAACCAAAAAGGTCGATGCTCTTTCGGTTCAAGTGAATGATCAAAAGCCTAAACAAGTCATGCCAACGCTTTCCCATGTCTTCTTTGTTTAAGTCCTAAGCACTCCAATTCATATTGCCCTTTGGCATACGAGTGTCCTCTCCAACCATCTGAAGAGGCTTGTGCTTTCAACATCCCTAATACACCTTGGCAACAACATCCGAATTTGGCTTGGAGTACCTATGCCCAACAACCAGCTCCTCCGGGTTTCAACAACCCTCCTGTGCGGCCATCCACGAACTACAATTCCAACCGTCAAGGGAATCCTCTGCAATTTCTCCAAGGGCAAAGTCAGTTTCCCAACACCACCAATATAGGGTACCAAAATAACCGTTGTTCCCACTAGTCCAGGTTATGGCTACCAAAATTAACCCGTAAACAATAACCGTGAACTTGTTCCTACTGCCTCACTGGTACAATCTACTGCTGATAAAACAACTTAAACGTTACTGACATACATGAATCAATAATCTCAAATCCTAGCATCTATCCAACAGTCTCTTCAGCTGTTAGGATAGGATAAAAGTCAAAAGGGCATGTTTCTTGGCCAAGTAGTTCCCAACCTAAGCCTACAAACACTACCTTTGAACTCACCAATGCACTAGGATCTAGTAATCCCAACCAGGGTGAGGTGAATGCCATCACCACCCTTCGTTATGGTAGAACCATCGACAATCAAATACGTATGTGACACATTCAACTGACGGAAGCCACGGCTGACGTCCTTCCAACTCCTACCTCGCAACCTATATTGGACGAAGTTGTTCCTTCCAAATCTACAACCACGTCCCTTGGGAAAGACGCCATTGATCTATATGGGCGATTCCACCCAAAAGCTCCATTCCCTGTCCGTTTGGTAAAGAACAAATCTGACGAGCATTTCGATGAGATCCAAGAAACCTTTAAAACTTTGACCATAAACCTACCTTTTCTCGATGCACTTAAGCATTTGCCCAAGCATGCCAAGTTTTTGAAGGACATGTGCACCACCAAATGACGAACGAATGTTCCTCAACAAGCGTTCCTCACTGAGTAGTTTCCTTCCATTACTGCTACCAATGGTGTGGTTAAATACAAGGACCCAAGTCGACCAACTGTGCCATTCACGTTGGGAGACAAGTATACCCCTATCGCCCTTTTAGACCTAGGTGTGAGTGTTAACTTACTTCCCTAATACTTATTCAAGCAGTTAGGTTTTCATGAATTAAAACCTACCTTACAACTCAGCGGATCGGCTCCATCAAAGTACCCAAAGGGCAATAGTAGAAAATGTCCTAGTCAAGGTCCAAGATTTTTACTACATAGTTAATTTTGTCATTCTAGATACCGAAGTTGCCTGTGACTCCATCCCTATCATTTTAGGACCTCCATTTCTTACAAATATTAATGATCTCATTAATTGTCGGGATGGTTCAATGACAATGTCTTTCAGGAACCTTTCTGTAGAAGTCAATGTGTTCAACTTAATGAAACAACTTTATGATCTTGACATTGAGGGTGAGATTAGCATGGTTGATAGTCTGGCATAAGAATATTTCACAAACTCTTTTCCCACAGATGAGGTACACCAATTTCTTTCTTCTGATACTCCTGATTTTGACGATGACTCGTACATGAAGGATGTTCACGCATTATTAGAGTCAGTACCACTATTTGACCCTACTGTTGTGCTACCAACTGATTTAGAAGAACCTAACTCGCTCTTTTCCATTGATGAGGTGGTCTCTCATGAATCTTTGATCCCTAATCCTCCAACTCTGGATTTAAAACCTCTATCCTCTGATTTGAAGTACATGCATCACGATCCTGATGGTAGTCACCCTATAATAATTTCTTCCCACTTGACTACTGATGAATAAGCGCGTCTGATTCATGTCATTCGTGAACACCTCTCTGCTATCGGTTGGTCCTTAAATGATATCAAAGGAATACACCCTAGTGTATGTACGCATCGCATACATCTAGATGATGACACAAAAACATCGCGAGAACTGCAACGTCGCTTTAACCCCACCATAAAAGAGGTGGTAAGGGAGGAAGTTTTATGTTTACTTGATGCGGGTATCATATACCCTATCTCTGATAGTGTTTGGGTTAGTCCTGTCCACACTGTTCCAAAGAAGTCTGGCATTACAGTTGTGTGAAATGAAAATGATGAATGCATCTCCACTCGTGTCTCGGTGAAATGGAGAATTTGCATTGACTATCACAAACTTAATGCCGTAACATGTAAAGATCACTTCCCTCTTCCATTCATTAATCAGATGCTAGAACGTTCGGCCGGTCATGCTTACTACTATTATCTTGACGGCTATTCCGGCTACTTCCAAATTGTCATCGATTCAGCTGATCAAGAACAGACAACTTTCACATGTACTTTTGCAACCTTTGCATACAAACGCATACCTTTTGGTCTTTGCAATGCCCCTGGTACCTTCCAACGCTACATGCTTCACATTTTCAGTGATATGGTGGAACGTTATTTGAAAGTCTTCATGGACGGCTTTTCCTTTTATGGAAACTCCTTTGATGACTGCCTATCCAACCTTTCGAAAGTGTTAACGTGTTGTGAAGAGAAAAATCTAGTACTTAATTAGGAGAAAAGTCATTTCATGGTTACCAAAGGAATTGTTCTATGTCATGTTGTTTCGAAAGACGGGATAGAGGTTGATAAAGCTAAAATTGTTGAAATTGCTTCTCTACCTATCCCTAGAAAAGTTCATAATATCTGTGCCTTTTTATACCACGTTAGGTTTTACAGGTGATTCATTCATGATTTTTCTAAAGTTGCTTTCGACCCTTAACCAATCTTCTGCTTAAGGATGCGGTCTTCGACTTCAATTTCAATTGCAAACAAACTTTTAAAACTCTAAAAAGCGCCCTGACTACCGCTATTATAATTCAACCCCCTCACTGGTCTCAACCATTCGAACTTATGTGTGACGCTAGTGACTTTGCTATTGATGCCGTACTAGGCCAACTACTTGATGACAAACCTGTTGTCATTTACTATGCTAGTAAAACTCTTAATGACGCTCAACGTAATTACACGACAACTGAGAAAGAGTTCCTAGCTATTGTCTATGCTTTGGATAAGTTTCGCCCTTACTTGGTCGGATCTTCAACCATCGTATATACTAACCATGTCGCACTTCGGTACCTACTCGCAAAAAAGGATGCAAAATAGAGATTGTTCTGCTGGAATCTTCTCTTGCAAGAATTCACCCTGGAAATCAAAGATAAGAAAGGAACCGAAAATGTGGTGGCCGACCATTTATCAATGCTGGTTGGTGACATTGATAGTGATTCTAATGCCATCTGTGATTCCTTCCCAGATGAGCATTTGTACTCCATTTTCTCCTCTCCATAGTATGCGGATATCGTTAACTACCTAGTTACTGAGGAAGTTCCTTCCTCTTGGTCACGCCCTGATCGTAAAAAGTTCTTATCCACTGTAAAATATTATTTCTGGGATGACCCCTACCTCTTTAAGTATTGTTCTGACCAACTCATTCATCGCTGCATTCCCGACTGGGAACACACCGACGTGTTATCTTTTTGCCATGAACAATCTTGCGGTAGTCATTTCAGTGGGAAGAAAACTGCGGCCAAGGTTTTATAATGTGGTTTTTACTGGCCTACCTTTTTTTGCGATGCACACGAACATTGCAAAGCTTGCATTTGTTGTCAGCACCTGGGTCACATTACCTAACACAATATGATGCCCCTAAATCCCATTTTAATCGTGGAAATTTTTTATGTTTGGGCCATTGATTTTATGGGATCCTTCCCTATTTCTCAAGGTTTTCTTTACATTCTAGTCGTTGTGGACTATGTGTCTAAATGGATTGAGGCACTCGCATGTCGCTCAAATGACCATAAGATTGTTGTGAAATTTGTAAAAGAAAACATTTTCCCTCGTTTTGGTGTTCCAAAAGCTATCATCAGTGATCGGGGTACATATTTTTGTAATAAAATTTTTGGGTTTTAATGAAGAAATATGGAGTTACTCACAAAGTTGCTACTCCGTATCACCCACAGACGAGTGGCCAACTGGAAATCTCCAACAGAGAGATAAAGTCCATTCTGGAGAAAAATGTCAATCCCTTAAGGAAAGACTGGTCTCTCCACTTATCGAATGCCTTGTGGGCATACCAAATGGCCTTTAAGATACCTATAGGGATGTCTCCTTACCGCATTGTTTTTGGAATACCTTGTCATCTGCAGGTTAAACTTTAGCATCGTGCCCTATGGGCCATAAAAAACCTCAATTACAATATCAACGTGCGTGGCGGTGAGAAGCAAAACTGCAACTAAATGAGCTTGATGAGATTCGAACTGATGCTTATGATATCTCGAAATCCTACAAAGCTAATATGAAAAGAGTGCATGACAAGTACATCTAACGTAAATATTTCAAAATTGGCCAAAAATTTGTACTTTACAATTCCATATTACACATTTTTCTTGGTAAATTGAAAACACAATTGTCTAGTCCTTTCATTGTGTCAGCTGTGACCCATTATGGGGCAATCTCTTTGCTTAGTCCACAAGATAACATCGAATTTCAAGTAAATGGCCAACGCCTCAAACATTACCACGATTTACGCTCCCCAACTATTGAACATACTCTTCTTTAGGATCCAGTCTACATAGACTAGATGTTTCGTTTGACGTACTCAATCTTCTTTTTTTGAAAAGGGTACGTTATTTTGGTAGCTGGGCCATCTTCTATTTTATGATCTCAAAAGTACTTTGAAGTGTTTGGATGCAAGCGCCTGGAGCCGTAGTCCACAAAAACTCTATTTCAGAATTGAGTATAAATATTTTCTGAAATGCGAGCAAACATTCCTACTGGTAAACGATGGGTTCCAAAAATTTATCTTCCTTTTTTCTCCACTCTCTTCTACTCTCTTCTTGCCCACGTTCGAATTGTCATTTGGACAACGTCTCACCACTCTTGAATTGGACAAGGTCGCAGTACTTTTGCTCGTTGACAACGTGCACGCATAATGGGGTGGTGTATGCATTGTCAAACCCCTAACTTCCCTGGTCTTCAGCCGCTTGGTAAAGGTGTTTATTATAACGTTTACACTTGTTTAACACCAGCAACTTCGAGATCAACCGCCAAGTCGTTCCTCCCACGGCTGGGATTCGTCTTGAGGATCTGACATTAAAAGACTCACCCTGTATATATGTATATGTTGAGGCCTTTAAAATTTCCCATTGCATTAACGTTGTACACAAAGAGATTCGTGTTCAACCTCAAATGTTGTCTACTTGGGACACGGGCAATGGATTCCACCAGGCCAACCCCTAGATATTGGTTACTTTAAGTTCCCTTTTGGGGTGGTTTGAGGTTAGCCATATGTAATAAGGGTGATATTATTAGACCGTAGCGCACACGGTCAAGGATGGTATCGTCCTGCACCCTAGACCCATAATACATAAAGGTGAAGCCACAATCTGGCTGGATTGGGTTCGCTCCAGAGCCGACATGACAGTTGCCTGAGAGTTTAGATGGAGAGTCTTCTACCCATCCAGTGTTGTTCACATTAATCTCCCTTTATTATATATATATGGGGATGGTTATATGAACTCCACTTAAAGTTACTCCAAACAAACTCCACCACTAAATACAATGAATTAGAAGCTAATTTTTGGTGGAGATGTTCTCTACATAATAGAGATTATCCTTACAAAAAATCAATTCATTTGAAGATGTACAACCTCGTCAAATATCATTTATAATGTTTTGAAATTATCTAACGGCCCATATTTGTTTAATTTCGGTATAACTTTTGACAAGGTTAAACATATTCAATTAAGTTGATTTTTTGTGGGGGCGTTCTTCATCATATTATGTATATCTCTACAAAAAATTAGCTCTCAATTCATCTTATAAGTCCACTATTAGAAGTGGAGTAACTTTGGAGTCACTATAAGGTGGAGTTAGTATAACCATCCCCTATATATATATATATATATATATATATATAAACCATTATTTATAAATAAAACATCCCTCCTTATTTTCAAAAACTCTTTTGGCCTTTGAGCATGCCATATATAATTGGATGGCATTTTTCATGCAGATCATTTCGGTAGCTTATTTATCTAATTTGGAGTTCGAACGAGTCATGTGTGTGCGTTTACATTTTTTTAGGTTTGATTTGGGCTTGGGAAAAAAATTGGGCCCAACCAAATCTCATGATTCTAGGCCCATTTATAACCCGAAATAGCTCGCCACGCGTCCCCATCCTCTCTTTCTTTTCCCACAAAAACCGGATCTCGTCCCTTCCCATTCTAGTCTTGCACGAGACAGCCCCAGCTTAAAATTGAGTCTCACATGTGACCACCAGAGCTCTGTTTCAAGTTCTATTCCGCCACCAACTTTAAATTCTTGCCCTCATCTCAAAACAATACCCGTCCTCTTCCTCCAATCACCAAATGGCCGGAAACAAGCAAATTTCAGTCGAACGGAATTTTGGATCCCTCTTTGAAAGTGGAATGTTTGCCCCATTTTTTGATATTGAAATTCAATCTAGAGGATGGGAGTATCTGTTGTATGCCAATGGCGGTCTGTATTCAATGGATTTGGTGTTGAAGATCTACAACAATGGTGGCTTTAATGGCAACCATTTTTGGGTCACCATCGATGACATGCCCCGCCAAGTCACACTCACCTTGATCTCTGGGATCACTGGCATACCTTTGGTGGACCAGGTATTGACCCAGCAGTAGTTCGTGTATCCACCGACTTACGACCTCATGCTCAACACGCTAATTGAGGGTGATTATAATATGGATGGGAAATGCGTGTATCAACGTTCTGTGCATCGGAACCAACTTGCCGTGACTCAATGGTCGGGTCGAATGTCATTGGCACCTCTAAGCCATAGGACATTAACAAGGCATTTCTCCACCTACTCGGGTCCTCCAGGGGCTTAAAAGGGAAACTTCTGCATGGTGACCTTTCTTTTCGACATCATTACTCATGCCACACTCGAGGTCATCCCCTCTTGCCGTTCTTGTCGCAAGTTATGATAAATTTGGGTTTCTGTCTGCTACACCTTTAGTTCTTATGCTGCAATATGAGAACATGCATGTTTTCAAGAAGTGCATATAGTCCCCATGGGAACCCATAACACGCATGACGACGGAACACGATAATGTGACTCCACCTCCACCATTCCCTCCACCTTTCTTTGATGAGGCTGCTATGAGCCAGATGAGCCGTCCTATAGATGGCCTACGCACTATGAACAGTGGCATGCGAGACATGTATACTTGACAAGTATCGATGGAACGTTACATAGGCGAATTTAGGGAAGATATGAGCACTTGCCACGAGTCACTGGCCGACACCATGGACAAATTTCAGCAAGAAATGCGCACTTCCATGAATGCATTCCAGGATCAGCTAAGTACTCGCTAGAACCAGTTCCAGCAAATGCTCATGGCCAACCAGCACCAGTTTCAAGCCCAGGTGATGCATACTCTAGGCAATATCCAGGAGCAATTAACCTTCATGGGAGCTCGTCCTGCACGTCGTCGCAGGATTCCTGGTTCTTCTTCAGCAGCTCCTGAGGATTCCCAGTAGACGTTTTATTTTCCTGGCCTTGCTTTTTATTTATGTCGGATATTTTATTTACGTATTTCCATTTTAATTTTCTATCTACGTATGTCGTATATTTCCTACATTTTCCACAATATTATGCTTTGTCAAGTATTATATTAGGTCTTATATATCTCCAGTATCTAGTCTAAAAAAATAAAAAATAAATAAAAATAAATTAATAATAAATTAATTAAAGCGTTGGACGTCACACATAACAACAAAGCGTTACGTCAACTAACGATCTGCGAACGGTCGAAAAAGATCATAGGCCCGCCACCAAAAAATGAAACGGCTCCATTTCCTTTCTATAAATTGAAAGTTCACCACGGCTTCTTCATATTCACTCCTTTCATCTTCTTCCCTCTCTACACTTTTTCTTTAATTCCAATTACGTTTTTTAAGTTCTTACAAATCTTCAGCTTCATGGATGCTCTAGAAAAGTTTGAGCAGTAGCAAATTGAATATGCTACTCATGTCTTCATGCTCGTTAGTTTTATTATCATAATGTTGTTGATGTGGCATATAGTCCTATCTAATATCCAGATCTGTATTTTGTTTTTCCGTTGTCATTATGGTGTGTTTTCACTTCCTTGTACGTTGTTACAACTTATTGTGAGATTCTATTTCGATTATTCCTTATTCTTCTACTTACCTTTATGTCTAGAGATCTTGCTAAAAAAAAATAAAAAAAAAAATAGGAAGAGTGGACTCCTTGTAGTCGCATGCCCTATTCTTTCTCCTCCACACTACATCCACTTTTGCTCCTTGTTTAATTGATTTATGAATATACTTGTTGGTCAAACTACCTGTGAAACCTTCTCTCATTATATTCTATCTCTTCCCACGTCGACTCATAGTCTCGGGGATCCGACTTTAAACAATCTTTTTGGGAAAGCACCTTGATTGAATTATTTTAGAAGATACGTGGTCTAACTACCCGTGATTAGTGCCTATTTTCTAAAACTTTTGGATTGGTACCTATTTATACCTAGGCTAGACACCTCTAAAATCCAATCTTCCCTTTTTCACTAAATTATCTTCACCATTCCATTCCTTCCATCTTCAATGGCCTTCACTCGAATTCAACCATATTTTGACACTAAAATTTTACGTCAAGGATGGCTCCCTCTATTACATCATAAGGAGACACTTTATTCCAGAGAATTGGTTCTGCATTTCTATACAAACGATTATTTCCAAAACGGGCAATTCTTTGTCCGTGCAAACGGATGTGAGCACGGGGGTACACCTTCAGGATTTACTATTCGGCAATATAAGACATCTAATGTTTGCAACTATCCTTTACGGCAAATACAACCGGAAAAGCCGCATTGTTTATCATCGATCCTTGTAAAAGAACCAATTATTTGTGATCCAATGGCTATCCCATAATGTGCTCGACACATCTAAGACTTCAGAAATAACAAAACCCCGATCCTCCATCTACTCTAGGTCCTACAGACTAAAAGCAATGATTTTTGCATAATTCAATTTCTCGAACGCCGACGCGACGCGTGCGGAAAAAGTCAGCTCCTTTGCCAACCATTGTGTAACTTATCATGGTGCGTTAGGGTTTTCCTATTACTACTCCTACTACCTATCTTAGAACAGGGAACATTCTCACCATTCACTCCATCTGTATGAACGGTTTTTGGACTCCCGACATTGCAAAGAACCATGCCGGTGCAGAAACCAGCGAAGCTTGTTCCTCTGTCAACATCTTCACTAACAATGCAACACACAATATATTTAATCCTATGGAAGGTCTTTGTTTAATTCACCAAGGACTAACGACATTATAGACTCATCAAAACATCATCATCACCAGTCTTCTTGAGTTTCATGACCTCCAGACAATGCACGACAAGGAACAAGCACAATTCTTGCACCGCCAAAACCAGTTCTTGGTAACTCATAATCTCATAATGGAGAACCAATCTGAGATTTACGGACCTGAGCACCCATTTGTAATGGGTCATTGCGGATTGACTTCATCGAGAATCTTATAAATGGATTTCTCCCACCTAAGGATCCCGCCGTTACTATTAGGGTCATGACACAAATTAAATTTTGCAAATTTCTATTAGAATTTACGTTCTTTGTCAATTATTATTATTATTATTATTTATTTTTTCTTTAGTAACCCTAATTACATGTAGTGCAATTTTCCTATTGTAAACAATGTAAATTGTTTTACTCGATTATTTCCATCAAATTCTAACAATTGGTTTATCTTTGTCTACAGGTGGTGTCTTTCATCACACATCTTGGCATCTCCAATAATGGAACCTCCAAAGATCATCCACTGAACAATCCTTCGGGCTATGTTGGATTCTCCTTCATTATGGACTTCATTTCGAGACCTTATCACCCAAGGCGGTTGGTCCTCCCTCGATTACGCAACTTTGGCGGAGACATACTCTCCACGTTTAGCGGCTTATTTTTATGATAATATGGATGATACAACAACATTTAATGGTGTCCGTTGTTTCTTTTTGAATGGATTCACAATCCGTATGGGTAACACCAGACATATCTTTTACGAGCCAACAATTGCTATGACTTTGGACCTTCCCTATCACCAGCCAACCCCCACCATTCAATACATCATACAGAACTCCTTTCATCACTACTTTTGGGAAGATTTCACCGGACTCTATGGCGATGGCCTCACCTAAGTCGTTGAACGTGAGGAAGCTGGCTGATGGCCAGACAAAACAATTCCCCTAGCAAGTATGACAATGAATGTTAGGACTGCCATGTTATTTATCCTTTTGAACATCATGGGATATTGGCATTGTTCCACTACCACCGCATCAGCTTGTAAGATTTTCCATGCTCTCGCTCAGCAACACACCTTATTCGACATCATGAACCTCATAATTGAGAACCTGAAAAGGGCTCATCATTTTTGACACCAGTATATCACCTTGCCTGTTACAGCATGCAGGATAATGAGGGCATTCTTCCCACAGTTTTTGGAAACTTTTCATGATTGGATACAAGTAGATTCTATGTGTCCGACAAAGCGGGATAATTTGTTCTTTGAGATTTTGGAGTGCGGCATCGGGCGCTCTTTCAAGGTACACGGAACGTTCGATGCTTCCCCAAAGACAAAGACATGATAGCTCATTTGGACACTTCTAAAAAAGAAAGTGGAGGAAGTTTGGCGGACCATGATAAACTAGCGTGGCCAAAGAAATGAACCGATAGAGATGAAGCTAAAATAGACACACCCCTAATTCGTAATTAGGGGAGTGTAAGTTGATGTACATATTTGTTGTTTTACATTTTGATGTGCCTTTTCCTTTTCTTTTTGTATATTATATGTGGTGTTAAGCATAATTTTTAGGTTAAAGATATCAGCTATATTTTTGCTCAAGCCTCTGGGGGTATATTCTTTCTTCCTCTTAACACTTTGAGGGCACAACGTCTTCTTGTTTGGGGTTGTTAGAATCTTTTCAGAAAAAATTAAGCATTTATAGGTTGTATATAGTTTTATTATTTCTGTCTAAATAAGTGTATTTAGTGACAAAGTCTCGTTTCCTTTATAGTGATGCAAAATATCTAGAAATTTCACCCTAGCATTAGAATCAAGATTTGTTCTTAGAAACTTAAGTTAATACGTATGCAATAGTTTTTACATCTTTTCATGAGCATTCATGCACTGACTGTCATTGAATGTACATAGTAGTAAGTTTCTGGGACCTACGTTTAGACAACTTAATTTCCATATCCTGTGAGAATTTAACCAAAAAGCCTCAAAATGTGTGATATATGAGTAATGACACAGAAGAGTAGTTTTTCCGAATAGAGAAGTTCATACGCCTACTTACTTGATCATTATCCGAATCTTAGGCAAGAATTTAGGCCTTCTTTGGATCGATATAGCCAAATATTCATACATGTAAAAAATTTACCGCTAGTTGCCTCACTGAACCTTTCATTTTCACCAAAAAAAATATTTACCCATCTATTAACCACAAATAAACAAGCCCACCATGATGATGAGTATGAGAAATAGGATGAAATGTGGAAAAATGAAGAGAAAAACTTGTCACAAATCAAAATGGAGTTACTGCTTTAGAAGAAAAGAAAAAAAGAAAAATAGAAATATCTTTCCAAAAATCAAAAAGAAAAAGAAAAATTAGAATTTCCTCCAAAATCAAATCAAAAGGGAATACAAAAGCTTAAAAAAAGCTAAGTATGGAAACTCATGTTAAAAGCAGGAAAGAAAATAAGAATTTGTCTAGCGTAAATATCTCGAAGACCTTATTCTCTCATCCTTATTATTTTTGAATTTTCCATTCTATTTTCTTCTACACTACCACCTAAGCCCCATAACACTTAATAAAGACATCTAGCTCAATTAGGAGTAGGATGGTGTGATAATAAGTAGTAGATGTGAATTCTCAACCTCAGCTCCTCTGACTATCATTGAGTATGTGAGGAAATGATAAGTACCCAAAATTGTGTTTTAAACCCCGCAGAGACATTATATTTGGGTCAATTATGTGTTTAATAAATGTAAATTAATTGTATATTCATGTTTTCACAGGTTTCGACAGTCAGCAATAAAATACACACAGAACCTGTGTTTCAGCATGAAATACAGCCGAATAAAGCTTGGACTTGAAATCTTCAGTATCAGCTCATTTAAAGCTCCAATCTGCCAGCAAAGCTCATGAACTCCGAGAACCATGAAACAAGTTGAAGAATCCAAACTTGAGTTCTTGAGCTAGCCAAAGGAGTCATGTTCGGGTCAAGACTTGGTCAAACTGACTTGTAACAGTCCGAAAATCAGTAGAAAGTTCAAATGGTGACATCTTTCGTCTCCTAACTCCGATTGAAGCATATGACCTGTCAAAATGATCAACGCAGAAAACTCTACACAACGGTATATTGCTTTTACAAAATGGACGTATGGTTTGAAATCAGAGATAAAGCCAAGCACATCACTATTTATCTAAAGACGGCGTAGATATTTTAGATTTTTTATTATTTAACTTTTTGTAAAGTCAAAAGATGAATAGTTCTGAATAGTGTCAAATAATGTTGAATAGTGTCAAATAGTGATTACTATTCCTTAAAGTCAAAAAGTTGAATAGTGATCAAATCTCAGTCGTTGGATCAGATTTCTGAGATTCGATCAAGACCGTCCATTCAACTATAAATAGAAGGGTCTAGTTTTAGTTTTTCTCATGGAATGGTTAGCATTCCATCAGTAGGAGTAGAGTAGTTTACTGCTTTCCTAGTGTAATGAAGAATTTAATTTCCAATCTTTAATTAAAATGTTTTTAATTCAGTTTTATTTTTAGTTAATTAGAATAAAACTTTAGTTATGTGATCTCTGAGGCGAAAACTCTGCCCGAGTGAGAATTATATCCGTTTGGGGAGTTAATAAAACTCATGTGAGGGAAAATCTTCGTTGTTGGTTTGGTAAGTTGTTTAGGAAGAACAACTAGACCTACATCCTATCCCAAAATGATAGTTGGTGTAGTGTCTAGTTAGGGATCAAAGTGATGAGCTTAGAGATAAGTCATTGCTTTGGTTCCACTTGCTAGCATGTATGAGCTTAGAGATGAGCCATACATGTTAGGGATCAAGTTTTCTTCTATTAGACTTGTCTATGAGTTCTAGGAAGAATAAAATGAACTTATCAAACAACAAAACTTATTAAAATCATTGAGATGAAATATTTTGCAATTTTATTGAAATGTGAACGAAATGACAAACCCGACTGCTGTTTTACAGCTAGATCAATGGCGCCGCTGCGTTTTCAGTAAAATTAGCAAAATAATTAATTTGATCATATACATCAATCAAATTCATTTCTTCTTCCTCTCCATTTTTTTATTTTCCAAACTTAAAAAAAAAAAAAAAAAAACCCACAAAAATCAACCATTTTGTGGTTATGGCCTCTTTTTTGGGCCTTAAACAAAAAAAAAAACCGCACCCATCTCTTTCTTTTTTTTTTTTTTTTTCTCTCCACTCTCCTCCTCCTTTTCTTCTTCTCTGCGTCTCTTTCTCTCTTATTTTCTTTTTCGTTCATCTCTTTCTTTTTCTTTATCTCCTCTCCGACTTGTCTCCTCGAAAGTGTTTGTTGCAGTTGAATTGAAGAAGGAGGCCTGGACAAGGTGGTTGGGTTTCTTTGGAGGTGTACTTGCGAATGGAGGTGCATGTGGTGTTTGAAGTGACGAAGAAGGTGCTGTTTCGGTGGTTGTTAAAGTTGAAGTGTGAGAAGCTGACGGTGGTGGTGCTGTTTTGGTGCTGAAAGTTGGAGGTAATCAGTGGTGACGGCTGTTGGTTCTGGTTGTTGGGATGCCGCTGATGGAAGGTGCTGGCGGTGTTCGCGATCGTGATGAAGGAGGCGGTGGTTGTTGTTGCCGCTGTTGGTTGTGATCATGGTGTTGGTTGATGTCGAGATGGGTACTACAACAAATATGACATATGACATCACTAATTTTAGATCACTTTCAGCGAAGTGATGTCATATGAAAACTATGACATCACTTTTCTCAATATGTGATGTAATAATTATCACAATTTTTTTTAACATCACTTATTTGAAAGGCTGATTTAGTAGAGTTGTACAATATCATTTTAATAAGTGATGTCGTAATAGTGATATAGTAACACTTTTTTACGTCACTTGCCGTGTCACTTATAAAGTGATGTAATATCTATGTATTCAACATCACTTTAAAAGTGTTGTCACTCACCGTGTCACTTATAAAGTGATGTAATATCTATGTATTCAACATCACTTTAAGAGTGATTTTGCCAAGTTTTGAAATCACTTGTGATGTGACTTCGAAGTGTTATTAATGATATACCTATTAATTATTAAGTTAATTAGTTAGAAAAACAATCGAAAAAAAAAAAAAATTAGGTTAAATAGAAATGAAAATAGGCGTGATTGGTTTGCTTTAGACCAAGGTCCAAATTATTGAATTCGGTGAATATTTCGATATACCCAAAAACTGATATATATCAAATATATCGGAAATATCAGAGATATATACTTTTTTGTTGACCAGTCAAAATTTTGTTTTGTATGTTGATATATCAAAAATATCGTCGATTATATCGGAAATACCGTCAATATATCGGTCAAAGTCAACAATATCAGTCAAAGTCAATACTTTATATCGGATATATCGTATATATCGGTCGATATATATCATTATATCGGAAATTGCAATATATATTGGGAAAAAAAAATTCAATATTCGGTTGAGATATATCAAATATTTCTATATCGGTGTACCAAAAAAACGAGATATATCGGAGATATCTCCGATATATGGGCGATATTTTGGGCCTTGTCTTAGACATGCCGAGAAATAAAGAAATAAAAGACCGCGGTTTTTTCTACTCAATATATTTTGGTTTCCGTTTAGAACTAGTTTGCTCGACTAGCCTTAAACCAAAATTAGAAATAAAAAACCGCAAATTTGATACTGAAAATTTTGGTTTCGCGCGCTGAGAGAACTTGGTATAAGTTATACTTAGGGCAAACTGTTATGGGAAAAGCTAGAAAGTCGGCTGAAAATTATAATTGAACAAGGAGAACTTGAGGTATTTTTAACATCTTTTGGAATATGGACTGGAACTGGAACTAAATCATCACTACACCAAAATTGTGGATTAAGGACGAACCTATAAGACTGATTTTACCGTCCTTAATAAAGTACTTGTATACCCGTCTTACACTCTTCAAAACCGTCGCAGGGACAAAGTCCAGGACTCTTTAAAGATTTGACCTGGTCATAATAGAAAACATGAAACCCAGCCGTCGTAATCCCAAACATTTTTTCGTCGCCTTCCAAAATCCCCTTTTCTTTGGACCCGTGTTTCTGCTTCACTTGAACCTAAAAAAAACCCTCTTATGCCTTTCTATCTGTGGAAGCCGCCCCATAATCCCTTGATTTGGGTGAAGAAGCATTCTTCTCTCATGGGGATTGATTCGGAATGGAAGAAGAACCATTTCAAAATCCTTTATTTAGCCCTAGTTATTCATCCAATGAAAACGTTTCAATCAAAATTAGTACATACCCATTTCTATTCCTCTTTCTGAAAACCTCGTCTCAAAGCATGCAGCTGTCCACAGTGAAGCTCAATTCCAACGCCCCACTATTCTCAACTCCTCAAAAGAGGAGCAGCTTCTCGAATTCTATTTTTCTAAAATGCTATAATAGAAAGGAATGTGTAGTAGTAGCAGCAGCTTCTCGAATGCCCATCAATTGTTTCGGAGCAGCAGCCGCCGATGAAAGATTTGTTTCAAGAACATGTCGGATAGTTGAGTCAAGTATGCGGTGTGTTGGATTGTCAATGGGGGCAATGAAGGTAAGGTAAACTTGCCCATATATATTTTGGCTACTCATTTCGACGCCGTTGCTCGTTGTCAGGTATATATATTGTTGAAGGTAGGAAACATTTATCACAAATACAGGGTGAAGAGGAACTGTTGGCCCAAGGTCTGTGGTGTTGCTATGAATCCTGTTGAGCATCCTCATGGTGGTGGTAATCACCAGCACATTGTGCATGCTAGTATCGTTTCGTCGTGATGCCCCTCCGGACGTAAAGTTGGGCTCATTGCTACTAGGATCGGTCGACTCAAGAATCAAGGTCGCCGCCATCGGGCCGCTAAAGAGAAGGCTTAGATATTATGCGTTCGTTCTCAACTTCTTCTTTGGAAGTGATCTGTGTCAGACATTTGTTATTCACATTTTGAGAAAAAAAGGTATATATATTGTTATTATTATTATTTTTCTAATTTATTGAATTTCTTTAGTGTTTTTCTTTTTATCTATATTATTTATATTAATATTGTCATTTTAATTTTAGTATGTAAGTTGGGATTATTTGTTTGGGAAAATGTAATCAACGTAATCGTGTTGTCTAAGGTGGCCCTTAAGTCGTTGTCACAGGAAGACCAAGATGTCAGTTGGGAAACCAGAATGCCTTGCTCATGACAAAATAGCTCAATGACTCTATCTCGGGGCAAGAGTGTAACTAGATGTAAATAAATTTGTAAAATGCATAGTGACTAAAGGTAGTTATACAGTAAGACTACTAGTGTGTTCTAAGAAGAAGAACTATGGGTTGTGATAGAAGGCTTTGGTATATTGAAATTACAAGTAATGAAGGAGCAATATAGAAGTATAATATGTTGTGTAATTTACATATAAAGGACCGAGTCATTTACATGAAATAATGTTAATTATTAGGTATACACTTTATAGGTGCTTGTTTATATATCTTATGTGGAAATGATGAAATGAGTGTTTATATCGCTTTAAGTTACAAATCTTTTTTCAGCTTTTGATGTCATCTAGTCTTGAGGAGGGATCATAGGAAGTGTTCGTCTTTAGTTGGTGTAACTGTCAGGCATTGTTAAGATTTAGTCTAGTTATTATACATTCACATTATTCTTGTACAAAGTAAAATGAAATTAGTGGAAGTTCATTGTTTCGACGTTTGAATCGTAAATTCCAGAGATTAGGTTAGGCTCGATTCAATTCTACTAGCTTTAGTCCCTGCTTTTTGTTTGCTATCTATCTACTGATCTACAAACACGAGTCCTTATATAAATTCAAAAGGATTATGGCACGTTTTAGCTAAAGGAATCCCAGTTATTTTTTTTTAACGTTTGGATCATTGCATTTGTGTACTTCTTTCTCAATTTGTTTAGTATCTTATTGTTGATATTCATGTGTCAGGGTGCTGGTATTCAAGAACTAAGGTTCTAGCTGCTTTCAAATCTATCTTTTTGGCTTGTTTAGGCATGTGTAAGATGTAGCTTGGCAAAGTATATTAATCGGATCAAATAGAATTGTATTAATTTTCATAGTACTTACTTTGTAATTGGCAAACATGAGTGTTGTTGACAAGTGCTGCCTACGTGCATGTGCAATTAAAGCAAGCTGAATTCTCCAAGTACACTAGGAACCTTTCCCCTGCAAGTTGCTATATTTTTCTCTTAGGGCCTACTGGTATGTTTATGTTAACTATGTCATCCATCGATATGCCTTGACGGGCGTTTATCATAATACATCGGGTTCTCAAACCTCGTTTATGTCAACTTGTTCGGTATGTTGCCAATATCTTTCTCTACATTTTCTTGTTTTCTTATGAACTTATTTAGGTGATTTATCTTACATCGGGTACACATGACGATTTACATTGAATACTTTTGCAAGAAAGGAAAAGAAAATTTGGGTTTGGACACACTTTATGTATAAACCATCCATGGCTTAAAAATATCTTGAGTTTAATTTTCCATTTTTCCTTAATCTTATTGTGCGCAAGGTTTTACTTTTAATTTGTCTATTAGATAATACTCCCAAGTCTAGGAGATGCCTTATGGTTTTAGCTTGCTTAAATACTAAATAGTTTTGGATTCTTTCCAATTTAACAAATCAAGCAAAATACACCTCCTCTGGTTGCAGTTCAACGTGTCTTGATGGAATAGATAGTAGGGAAAACATATGAGTAGGAGTGGAGTGGAATTTCATGTCAAGGATGGTAACTTGGTGAGTACGTATAATGTATTTGTGATCTCATTAAACCAATGCAATGTATGTGTTTTTTCATTCCTCAAGAAGATAATCAACTTTTTTTCCCTGTTTTGACACATACCTAGGATAAAAAAAGGAATGTGGTATATATGATATAGGATATTAATCTATAAAAGTGTAGGTAGAGTTTTAATTGTGTGGTTCTTGTTGAGTAGAAGAATGTGGATTGATTTGTGTTCTTCTTTGCAATGATGATTTGCTGATTTTTGTTTGTCGTTTCTATTTTTGATGAGCTTGACTTTGTGGTCGATTGCATACCAAGCCTTTGTTACATGAAAGACATGAATATGGAACAATTGTTAGTGTCTCTTATGCAAGTATAATTGTTTGTTCTGTTCTTAACTAAAATGACAATTGATTTTCTTGTTATATTTGTAATCTAGCTAAAGTTTTTCCTAGTTACAATTTTGTTCTCGAAAGACTTTATGATGTCGCAGCCGGGACAAGTCTTGGCGTTTATTCCACTTTGATCTTTCTAATATTACTTGGGACGAAGTTGTATTGGTTATTCTTGGCTCAGCCATCTCCAGTGTTTTCAATAAGATGTATGGATTCGAGGATTACATACAAGGATCAGTGAGCAATCTCAGCATTCAACAACTTTTTCTTTACAAATTCAAGTGTAGTATATGTTCTTTCAAATGCATCGAAGTCCAGCTCTGTTCATAACATAGCAAAAGAAAACAAATGGCAGGGCCTAGAGACAGGATAGAAATGCAAGTATTTGATGGTCACGGGCATGCTTACTCGCCTAAATTTTAGTTAGGTTATAATCACGGTGAAATTTTCGGACTTATGAGAGGTTTGTTTCTATTGCTTTAGCTTTTAGTCGTATGTTGCTAGAGAAATAATATCATTGAAATGAGGCAAGTCCGATGCTCATCATTTATGCAAGTTTTGTTTTAGTAAGTTAGTAACAACACTACTCAGATCTTTGTCTCTACAAAGTATACACACTCGACGCATTACCATGGGATTTTGTTCAAGCAACAATAGTGACGGACACCATTATTGTTGTACTCTTACTACACCGGGTGCGAGGTTTAGATCATCTGGAATGACTGCTAGCCACCTCCTTGTTGTAGTTGCATTTTATTGGAAGGTTAGTCGTGTTGTGTGCACATTAGACTCTTTATTTCGAATCATGTATTTATATTGGTTTTGAATCTCGAAAGTGTTGGCATTTGAAGCTTATATAGTTCTCGCAATTCCCAATGTTTAGAGTGGTTTCTAAGTATTATTCACCCTTCCCAACCTAGGGTCATTTGTGGAAGAAGGTTCTCGTTCCTATGGTGTCATGGGGATATTGTCACTAGTGGGACTTGTGGTATGAGCTTGCTCTCGAAATTCTTAATATTGCTTAATTATTGTTGTGGTATGAGCTTGCCCATTCAAGAAACCTTGCTACTTGTTTTGCGTTAGTTGTTGGAAAGTTGGAAAGCACGGATGAAACATTTGTCACTCACTCAGTCGGAAGGTTTCCCGAGGATCCGGACACCGCACAAGATCGCCAAAAAATAGGTCATGCCATGTATTCACTCAAAGCGGCGATGAGATGGGATGAAGATGTCGATGACTTCTTAGGTCTATATTAACTTTTATCTATTTTCTCAAAAATACTTTTCAAAGACATTTTAAAGCTTCTTGTGCTTCTGAGTTCACCATTGGAACAGGTGTTTGGTCTTGAGTATGACCTGGATATCTTTAATATTGTTGATGTTCCAGATTATGACTTGTAAGTTGCTATTTTCTTGTGAATGGTGTTGCTGTAATCTTTACCACAATGTCAATGTACTATTTTTGAAATTGTGAATATATACTTTCTCACAATCTGTTCGGTGAAAGGACTTTTGCTGTGTTGACAAAGCTAGATTTGATGGACAAGGGAACAAATGCTGTTGATGTAAGTATTAAGATCCTTTTCATTGTGAACGTCCATTAACTGCACAAAGTAGAACTCTTTTGGTCATATTTTGAATTTTTCACTAAAATTCTTTCTCCCAGCACTTCATATTTGTTGAAGTTACTGGTGAAGTTTCTCCCAACACTTCAGATTTGTTGAAGTTACTGGTGAAGAATAATTTCTTTATCTCTTGGATTTTAATATATCTTTGATTAAAGATACAACACTTGCTGTATTCATATTTGTTTTTAGCTTATTTTGCTCCTCTCCTATTACCTTGCTTGGGGTGCTTCTACTTTGTTGGATTGATTTCGTAAAACATATGTATTTGTTTGTTTTATTGGTGAAACCAAAAAGGTTCTTGAAGGAAGAGCATATAGGCTGCAACATCCTTGGGTAGGAGTTGTGAATCGTTCTCAGGCCGATATCAATAGAAATGTGGACATGATTGCTGCAAGGCGTAGGGAGCGCGAATACTTTGCAAGTAGTCCTGATAACAGACACTTAGCAAGTAAAATGGGTCCAGAATATCTCGCAAAACTTCTGTCAAAGGTAAGATACTAATAAGTTTTGTTTCCCTTTATCGATTATATGGTTCTGCATAGAAAGGATATGATACACTTAGATGGTATGATGAATATGGAAACTCATTTTTGTACTTTTATGTTTTTGCAAAGACTGAGGAAGTTATTAGGGCACGCATACCAAATATCACATCCTTGATTAACAAAACCATTGATGAACTTGAATCTGAGATGGACCACCTTGGCAGGCCTATTGCTCTTGACGCAGGGGTATGAACAATGTTATCTCATGTTTTTCTTGTAGTGACTTTTGCGTTCACTGATCTAGTTATCTGTATAATAGAGTTTTGAGTTCTTAGATCTAGCTATATCTATAAGAGTTCAAGTTCATAACCAAATTTGCTACAACTTTACCTTGCAGGCTCATTTATATACTATCTTGGAACTTTGTCGGGCATTTGACCAAATTCAAGGAACATCTAGATGGAGGGTAAGCCCTTCTCAAAAGCTTTGATCTTCCCTCTATTTAACCTAGCCCCATGTCCCCACTGCTGATTTTCGTAGACCAAATAAGAGTTTTTAATTTTTTTTCATTAATCAAACTTTTCTTTATGATGCAAAGTAGAAGGAAGACGAGTTCATATTTCCAAATATATTTGAGAGACCAATTCCATCTATCTTAAGGGACTACAGTGCACCTATTTGTCTTGATTATGATCTCACTCAAAGTGACCTTCTTTTTCTACTTATGCATGATTGGATGAATTTAATCGGTATGTCTTGTCTATTACCCTTTTCTTGATATTGTCGGGGAAATACATAATATGTTAAAACAAAGCACATTGTGATGGGTATATATGTGTTATATAGTTGGGAGAGGGGACAAGTGTGCCGCCGGGAAGCTTATGCTTAACTTAGTCACGACTTTCAAAGAAAACAAATCACCGGGTTTTGAACCCAGAATTTTTACATGGACTCAAAAGTCTTTTATCGACTCCGGCTTGGATAAAGTCGAGCTGTAACGATTATTTGAGATTTAATAGAGTTTTTGTCAAACCCATATATATTTACTAGCATTGTGGAACATCTCCCCCGGGCGGATCGGGCCTTCCTCTTAGAATTCTAACAGCTTGTATAGTTGCATACCAATGATCGAGGCAATCATATCTGTTTCTCTAATGATTTGTATAGTTGCATACCAATGATCGAGGCAATCGTATATCTGTTTTCTGGGTAGTTTATTCTTCATAAACTGAATTGTTTCAAGTTGATTCTTGCCAAACAGATGAATGAACTAAATCCACTAAAAATTTCTACATCATGAAACTTTTTGTATATAAAATGATGATATTGGCTCCCCATTCTACATCGTCCGAGAGTTGTTAGTCATGGTGTTTTATGCTTTAGGAGATGGAAAAACAGCCTTTTTCTCGATCAAGCATGGGTGCTATCTCTCTGAATGCCTTCTTGGATTGGCTTTTTGTGTCCGTGTTCCGCTTTGGCGCGACGAGGACCTGGTATGATACATTTTTACTTGATGGGGGCATTGAGAGCCTATTGTGTGAAGTTGTGTTAGTATATTTAGAGTCCTAACAAAGTCACTTTCATTTGTTAAGGCACTTTCTACATCTTTGGTTACTTCTTTGTCAGCTTTGGCTCTCTTCACTCTCCTCTCAAGAAAAACTTAACCAAAATTTGGACCTGGGATTTGCTCGACGCGACTAGTTAGCCCTCTCTTGCATGCATAGAGGTTCCGCTAAAATAGGTAGATCCATATTGATTTCTCATCAAAACAAAGTACATCTTTGTCGGGCCTTTTACAAAAATTTGGAATAAGTTACAATGCAAGACTGTTACTTATTAGTTCTAACTACTACTTGATAATTTTAGGAATTCATCGCAAAGGTGCTTTACTCTTCCGAGATGGGGAGATCATGGATATGATGGAGGTTGCAAATCCCAATGTTGTTCATGCCGCCAAACTCTTTCATCGAAACTTCTCGCTTCGGAAATGAAAGCTGAATTTCTTAGCACAGTATGACATCTTCAAATATAAATATATGTTAAATCAAAATAGTATTTGCTTTTATTGTTCTTATTCTCTATTCATTTGGTCTTTCTCGCTTCATTTAACGCATCACATGTTCTAGGTTGAAAATAATAGGAGTATTGAGCCTTATATCTTTGACCATGCTAATATCTCCAGACGTGCTTTGAAGAATATTTCTCTTGGTGACTCTCCAAGGGTTTTGTTTGTGTAAGATGGATGCAGGAAAACTTGTTATGCTATCAAGTACATTATCTGACTGCCTGGTTTTGTTCCTTGTATAGCCTATCTTGCTTCTCATGAAGATCCAGACATTGTCAAACTATTCTTGCATGAGTACAAGTCTGCATTGATTTTCTAGCTAGTACAATGTTTTGTACTGTAGAAAAAAGAAAACAGAGTGGTTGGTTAGGCTGTGATAGGTTTTTAGATTAAATTGATTGCATCAAGTCAGGCTGTGATAGGTTCTTGGTTGGGTGATTGTGTTCTCTTTGGCTCAGTTCGGTACTACAGATTAGATTTTGTTGGTATATGTTGGCTCGTTACAATTTTTTGTATTTAGTGTAATATTTGTAATTGGAGATGATATTTGTGTGATGAATGTGATTTTAAGATACGTTTCATCTTTATTTGATGATAAATGACTAGGAAAATGGTATTATATTGGGATGATATTGGCAATTTTATTTTATTTTATTTTTATTATTATTATTATTATTTTTTAATTATTTTGATAAATGGGACATCACTTTTAAAGTGATGTATAAAGTTATTTCACATCACTTTACAAGTAATTTAGAATCTGAATGAGACGTCACTTCCTAAGTGATGTTAATCGGCCTTATTGATTTCACTTAAAAAGTGATGTTAAACGTTATAACATCACTTGTGGATATCGATTAAAAAGTGATGTAACGTTATAACATCACTTGTGGACATCGATTAAAAAGTGATGCAAAGTTATAACATCACGTACTTGTGGACATCAATTAAAAAGTGATGTGAAGTAACATCACTTATGGACATTGTTTAAAAAGTGATGTGGAAAACCCTGACTTTTCACGTCGCCACCAGTTACATCACTTGCAAAAGTGACGTCGTATATTTTTGACATCAATTATGGAGTGATTTTAAATGTCTTTTCTGTTATAGTGGGGTGCCTGTAAATGTGTAGTGGTGGTGATGTATGTGCTAGTAAACGTTGTATTGTGGGGGTGACATTTGGTGGCGAGTTGGACATGAAGATGGTTGGTCGTGCTGATTGGTAACTGCTTGTTGTGGGTATACTGCTGCCTGAGGAAGGAGACGGTCAGTTGGTGCTGGAAGTTGGAGGTCACGTTGAAAGGTGGTGATGTTTGAGTATTGAGGAGACGGGTGTTGGATTCGTGACTGGAGTAGAACATTGTTTGGCGTCGACGAAACACTTGAAGGGTGGCGATTGCTTGCTATGATGATGAAACTAGTTGGGTTTGTTGAAGTTATAGTGACGGTGATAATGTTGAGCAGGTGACCGAAGCAATACTAAAAGTCTACTTGGGTAGTTGTGAGTGTTAACTTTGTGGTTGCACCTATCCGAAGCAATTAAGATGAAAAATAAATAATAATAAAAAAGAAATAAAATAAAATAATAATAATAATAATAATAATAATATGATGTAAATAGTAAATAGTAAATAGTAAATAGTAAATAAATCAATAATAATATTGTGTGTGTGTGCTTAGGACTTACGCTTAACAACCAAACGGACTTTGGACTAAATGACTTGGGGACTGCACCTAATGCCTAATCCCACGTTTGATTGTGAGAAAGCATATGGATTTGTGGACACTAATTTCCATTTGTTCTAGCACCGCCTAAAAAAAAAAAAAATACTTAAGTAAGTGTGTTAAATATTTAGTTATAGATTTTTTTTTTTTTTAACTCGTGTAAATAATTTAGTTGTTTGTTTTATTTTTAAATATATTATTAATTGTAATTAGGCCCTCGAAGGCACCAAATTGTAACTTATTGGCCTTGTGCCACCATTTCCGCCTAGTTTGTGGGTTTCTATTTGTATGTAATAATTTTCTGAATAACAGTGAGTGACATTGACCCGAAATCAACGGTGTCAATGACCACTCAAGTCATCTTCTTCGACCCAAGCGTGTAAGCACAACTTGGGTGAATGCGCTATCTTTATCTCTCCCTTGAATCTCCTGTCAAAGGATTATATGCAGTTTCCAAGTATTATTAGGCTACTTAAACGAAACTCAATCTTAACCTTTTGGAAATAATATAATAGCATGTTTAGAATTGTGATTTAACGTTAATGCATGTTTACAACGTATGATTAGCAAACATGATTAGAATTAAAATTTTATGAATGCTTTATAATTTTGCAAACATGATCAACTTTAAACACATGCTTTTATATCGGGTATATGAAACATATTTTAGGGAATCTACCACATGCAAAATTTTCTACCATCACGGTAAATCAAAATGTAGACCACCCTGAGAGTAACAAACCTTTATCCTTGCATACAAGAGATAAATCAATCATTTCCGTTGTTGAGACCAATCTCTTGAATGAGTATCTAAAAAACTGATAATTTGTCCTATTTTACATATCTAAGCTTCACGAAGGACAATTTCTAATGAATTTTTTTTTTCTATCTCGACACGGGTATGTAAAAATGCCATTTTGTGGGGGTACTCGCTACACCCCCAAATCTTTCAACTATTACCTAATAGTTGATCCAGAAACATGCCACCCCGTTTTCATCTTGTTTGGGGGTGTGCATAGTCTAGGGGAATCTGACGTAAAAAGACCCCACATACCTAGTCTCGGGAATCTGACTTAAAAAGACCCAACATAAAGTCTTGAGTATCTAACTTTAAATCGACTCATTTTTCTGTTACATTCAAGTAATGTCATAATAAGGTAACAGCTCTTCTATTTGGAGAGATAGTTGTAAGCGTCGGTTCCTTCCGTCCAAATAACTTCGTGTATTTCAATTTAGTACACGATGGGTGGCAAGGTAATGTTTATCAACAACGCGAAGTTTATTTGTTCAACATATTAGCCGAATAATGTATTTGCTAAATCATTCCACCATCTCGGTGCGAATGCCAAGGGTTTCTACAAACCCTTATATTTGATAAAAGTCTTAGGAATCTGACTATAAACGACCTAAATTATTATGTCTATATATGTGTGTGTATTTTGGTTGTTTTTCTTGATTGGTGTGCTATTTTCAATTTTCTTGTTGCATGCATGCTGTAATTTTTGTTATAGAGATTCAAATTTAATTTTTGCTCATTTTTCTCGTAATTTCTTTCCCTATCTCTCTTGATACTTTGAGGACAAAGCATCCATCTGTTTGGGGGTGGGAGATAAACATTTTGCAAAAATTAGGCACTTTCAAGTTATTCATTTTTCTTTCTTTCTAAAAAAATTCAAAAAATAAAAATAAAAAAAATTAGTTAGTCTTATTTAGTAATAAAGGTCTTGTTTCCTTTTATATGATGAAAATTGTCTAGAAATCTCACATTAGCATTAGAATTAGGATTGGTTCTTAGAAACTTATGTTAATATCGTGCATTAATAGTTTTATATCTTTTCATGAATATTCATGCAATGAGTGTCAATGTTGTACATACATAGCAAAGTAATTTTTTTGGGACCCATGGTTATAATACTTAAATTCCAAATCCGGTGAGAATCTAGCCAAAAGCCTCAACATAAGTGTATCCGAGTAATGACCCAAGGATGAAGCAATTTCGAGTAGAAAAAAATCACACGTCCACTTGCTTGATCATTATACCATATCCTAGGTGAGAATTTAGGCATTCTTTGGACCGATATGGCCAAAAAAAAAAAAAAAAAAAAAAAAAAAAAAAAAAAAAAAAATAATAATAATATATATATATATATATATATATATATATATATATATATATATATATATATATCCCATAGTTTCCCCGTTGAGCCTTTATATTAGCCATTTTATTTTTCATCCATTATTTCCTTTCCCATATCCATATCGATGAGTTCGAGAAATATGATGAAGAGCATAAAAGAGAAGAGAAAACCTATACAAATACTTAAAAATTCGCTTATATCGGTTGGCCCATTGATGAATCTAGTTAGTCTGTGGTCAAAACCAAAAAAAAAAAATAAATTCCATGAAAAAAAAAAAAATCAAAGATATTAACTCCAAAAAATAAAATCAAATGGAGTAGAAAAGCCAAAAAGCTAAGTATGGAACAGTTTTGAAACGTAAGAACACTAGGTTTTCCAAAGAATTATTTGAAGACCATATTTTCTCTAACTCATTGTTTTGTTATCCATTCTATTCCTTCTAAACCATTTCCTAAGCCCCGTAATACCTAATAAAAGTCCTCTAGCTCAATTAGGATAGGTTAGTGCGATAGTAAGTGGTAGACGTGATTGATCGACCTCGGCTTCCGACGTCATTGAGAATGTGAGGAAACATGTGCCCACTGTACACTGGAGTAAGGAAAACTTGAGTGAAAAATATGAGAGAATTTGTGTTTCGACACATACCTGTGAGAACCTACTTAAGGACGCTCTCCAAAGGATCCAGAAACGGCCCTGTTTGTACATTTCATTGTAAAGTTCACTGCATACATATTCATATATAGATGTTTTGATTATTGTACATTTATTAACGTAGGTTTCAAAGGAATTAATCTGCGTTCCCCGCTAGTGAGATGTATAGATATCTGATATCTAATTTAGGGAACAAACCTTTGTTACTGAGTCGTTGTAGTATAGGTGAAGTTTGTGGGTATCTTCTCTGGAAAACTTTCACGAGGCTAAAACTCGTCCACTAGGGAATTCCTAGTGGTTTAAGGCCTTGTTACATATGGTCAATGCAATCGCACTCTGCGAAATGAGAATTAGCTTAGGACTACACATTTTTGACCACTTATCTGTTTTAGTGTCTCTTCTTTGCTTGAGGACAAGCAAAGTGTTGTTTAAGGGGTGGTTGATAAGTACCCAAAATTGTGTTTTTAAACCCCGCAGAGACATTATATTTGGGTCAATTATGTGTTTAATAAATGTAAATTAATTGTATTTTCATGTTTTCAGGTTTTTTCATCGCGATAAAATACACACTGAGAACCACGTGTTTTCAAAGAAAATCTGACCCGAATAAAGCTTGAACTTGAAATCTTGATGCTCGGCTCATTTAAAGCTCCAATCTGCCAGCAAAAAGCTCATGAACTCCGAGAACCATGAAACAAGTTGAAGAATCCAAACTTGAGTTCTTGAGCTAGCCAAAGGAGTCATGTTCGGGTCAAGACTTGGTCAAACTGACTTATAATAGTCCGAAAATCAGTAGAAAGTTCAAATGGTGACATCTTTTGCCTCCTAACTCCGATTGAAGTATATGACCTGTCAAAATGATAAGCGCAGAAAACTCTACACAACGGTATATTGCTTTTACAAAATGGACTTATGGTTTGAAATCAGAGATAAAGCCAAGCACGTCACTATTCATCGAAGACGACGTAGATATTTTAGATTTTTTATTATTTAACTTTTTGTAAAGTCAAAAGATGAATAGTTCTGAATAGTGGCAAATAATGTTGAATAGTGTCAAATAATGATTACTATTCCTTAAAGTCAAAAAGTTGAATAGTGATCAAATCTCAGTCGTTGGATGAGATTCTTGAGATTCGATCACGACCGTCCATTCAACTATAAATTGAAGGGTCTAGTTTTAGTTTTTCTCATGGAATGGTTAGCATTCCATCAGTAGGAGTAGAGTAGTTTACTGCTTTCCTAGTGTAATGAAGAATTTAATTTCCAATCTTTAATTAAAATGTTTTTAATTCAGTTTTATTTTTAGTTAATTAGAATAAAACTTTAGTTATGTGATCTCAGAGAGGAAACTCTGCCCGAGTGAGAATTATATCCGTTTGGGGAGTTAATAAAACTCATGTGAGGGAAAATCTTCGTTGTTGGTTTGGTAAGTAGTTTAGGAAGAACAACTAGACCTACATCCTATCCCAAAATGATAGTTGGTGTAGTGTCTAGTTAGGGATCAAAGTGATGAGCTTAGAGATAAGTCATTGCTTTGGTTCCACTTGCTAGCATGTATGAGCTTAGAGATGAGCCATACATGTTAGGGATCAAGTTTTCTTCTATTAGACTTGTCTATGAGTTCTAGGAAGAATAAAATGAACTTATCAAACAACAAAACTTATTAAAATCATTGAGATGAAATATTTTGCAATTTTATTGAAATGTGAACGAAATGACAAACCCGACCACTGTTTTACAGCTAGATCAGGAAACATGTGCCGACTGCACACTGGAGTTAGAGAATTTGTATTTCGACATATACCTGTGAGAACCTACTTAAGGACACTATCCAAAGGATCTAGAAACGGCCCTGCTCGTACATTTCATTGTAAATATCACTGCATGCATGTTCATATATAGATGTTTTGATTATTGTATGTATATTAACTTGAATTTCAAAGGAATTAATCTTTGTTTCCCTCGCTAATGAGATGTATAAATATCTGAGATTAATTAAGGGAACAAGCCTTTGTTACTGAGTCATTGTAGTATAGATAAAGTTTGTGAGTATGTTCTCTGGAAAACTCTCACGAGGCTATAACTCATCCACTAGGAAATTTCTAGTGGTTTAAGGCCTTGTTGCATACAGTCAATGCAACCGCACTTTGCAAAATGGGACTTAGTTTAGGACAACACATTTTTGGCCACTTATCATTTTAATGTCTTTTCTTTGCTTGAGGACAACCAAAGTGTTGTTTGAGGGTGGTGTGATAAGCACCCAAAACTGTAATACTAAACCTCGTAGAGACATAGCATTTTGGTTAATTATGTGTTTAATAATCATGAAATAATTATATTTTCGTACTTTTGTAGGTTTTTGCAGTTAATGTGAATATGATGATAAAACATGCATCAAAGTACGGGAATACTGTGCATACTTGAAGTCTTCCCCCTCTACCCCAGTGAAGCCCATCAAAGGCTGACTAAAGCCGAAGATTCTAAAGGGACAAAACTAGTGCAGAATGGGACCACGTGTAAAGAAGCAGCAAACTTCTGAAGCTCACATCTTTAAAACCTGGACTCCGATTTCAGCAAGTGAACTGCTAGGATGACCGACGAGCTCTACGTAAAAATAGAAAGTTGTAAAATGCCAAAATTTGGGCCGCCACTAGACCACAAAGACATGGACCCACTTTATGGGCCCACAAGAAAAGATTAGTTATTATGCATGGACAAGTGGCAAGTGATGGACACTTTTGTGACACCTTGCAAGAAAAGACAAAACAAGAAATTAAATGTATTATTAGATTTATGATTAGAAAGGGGTGAAATTTTTTTGGACAAAGTGAAAAGAAAAAGACAAACTTTGTGAAAAAATTTGGATGTTTTGAAATAGGAAAGGACAAAACTTATAATTGTGGGAAGGCTTCACATGAGATTCCCATGGGATATATATTTTGGATGTGGAGAAAGGAAGGGGGCATTCTTGCATTTCATTTTTGTTTTTACATTTTCATGCTTAGTATTTCCTTTCTTTGAAGCTTGTATTAGGTTGGTACAGAAGTCTTGGACTTCAAATAAAATTTATTTTCTTCAAGTCAAATTCCAGTTCTTCCTTTACTTCTTTTCATTTTTTATTTCATACATGCAAGACAATCAATCCATCCAAGGACCATGAGCTAAAACCCTCCAAGGGAGGGTTAATGATGCTCATGTGAGGACCAGGCTGCAATTTAGTATCCCAGAATCACTACTTAGGAAATAGGTTTATATTATACATCTTATCTCAAAATGAGTGAATCTGACCAAGACTGGAGTACTGATACTCCAGACTAGTCTCGCAAGAGACCCATTTAACACTAGGTCAAGTCTCCTGTGAGACCCTACGGTGGCCGTTAGCCCTTTGGTTTGTCCAGCTGATGTAAAATCAAACCAAGAGCTAAAGTGATACTCCAGAGATGGAATGTTAAGTCAACTCCTCATGCTAGTGAGATGAACTCAGAGATGAATGCATCTTATTAGGGATCGATACTCGATGCCGTTTTGGGTTTGTCTATGAACTTGAGATGGATTAGAGCTGTATTGATAGGATACTCTAAACTTTTGTAACTGACCTTGCATGATTATGATTAACCCTCTTCCTGTATCTCTCTCTCTATTTAGTTTACTTAGAAAACAATCTTTGTTATTTTACGTTAACTTGTTGATAAATGTAAAAATGATAATTTTACTAATGAATAAAGCGATGAAACTCTAAACGTAAGTAAAACTAAAACGATAGTTTACATTGCCTAATTTATCAAAGTTTCTACTCTCAATTCTATTGAAATAGAGTGGAGTAACAAATTCATTCCACTCCTAGTGCTCTAGCATGGAATGTTTTCTAGTCTAATTAGTCGGTCTTAAGTCTAATGAGAGTTTTACGAGGGGGAATTATATTACGATGCAATATGAAATTGATTATTTGAATTTAAACTACTTAATGCTATGGAAATATGATTGTTTTGAATCTAGATAAAGGATTAGAGGGAATTGAATCCACCCGAATCCAACTTGATAACCTAGCATAGGTTCTTGTATCTCGATTCTTACGTTCTTACGGCAAGAATTTCGAGTCCTAATCTCTAGTGTTCATGGCATTTCTACCAAATACTAACTAGCATGTGAGGTCGTCCACCCATTCTCATGGCTTAATCACGACCTTCTAGAGTGGAATAGATTCTACAATGCTTCTACACTATACCACTAAGTTTTCATCAAAGCTTCATCAACCCTCTAATGGAGGTTTTAGCCTCGAATCATCAACCCATCATTTCCCATTGAATTATAACTACACATCATATCAAAATTCTAACTTTACTAATCTAAATTAAACAATAATTGAAATCTAATTAATTAACTAAGAATGAAATAAGAACAAGAATTTAAACTAGATCTATAAATGCAAATGACAAAAATTGAAATTGAATAATAATAACTATTTTATTTATCTAATTAAATGACGAACAATCATTCAAGGAATTAAATAAAAACAAGATATGAAACTAATTAAATCTAAGGAAAACTAGATCTAGAATTAATTAATGGAGGCTACTAATCTAATCTTTAATCTAGGTCTAACTATCTACCATTAACAAAGAGCTAAGCTTTTGTTTTTATACTTTCAGATCCAAAAATCATGCATGGGCTTGGAGCCATGTTTTGGGCCAGAGAATCAGGCCCAAAACCCAATTTCTTTAGTCCAAAATGGGCTCTTCAGTTGCAGTTGGCTTCGACAGATATTTCGTCCACTTCTGCTCCTCTGATTGGGTCAAGGCTTGGACCATTGGAAAGCTCTTTCCGAGCCGGTCGTTTTGACATAAGGTAGGCCCAATTCTGAGGTCTGAGTCCAAAGATATGGTCTTCGGAAGTTCTGCTGACTTTGTGTGTTGTTTCTGCCCGCGTTGACTTTGACTTTTCAGCTTTGACCGGGCTTTAGAAAGGCTTTGTCTTCTTGAATCTTGGCCTTTAATCATAGAACTCCTTAGCAACCAACCATTGCTCCTTTATCTAGCTAAAGTGGCACATTTCTGCACATAATGGTCTTTGAAGCCTGAAATGCATAAAAACACGTAATCAGTATTAACTTTTACTTATTATTCACATAATTGGTCTAAAAGTATGATTATTAAGGGGTTAAAACTACAGTTTTGGGCTCTTATCACTTGCATTCCAAGTTTTAATTGAACAACATAAGAAATAAACTAAAATCCTACTCACTAATCCCTTAAAGGTGTAAATCTAGTTGTGAACCTTGCCTAGTCCTAAGGTTTGGACGATCCCTTACTCGACCTATGCTACCAACCCACGTGAGTATGGTAACTTGACTAATTGGACATTTTACAGACTTTGAACTCAAAAGAACAAAACCCTAAATTACTGATTATCAGAGACATCATTCAATAGTTATAAAGCCTAAAACATAGTAAAGGATGTCATCAAAACTTCCTTGAAAACCGATTAAATACCAGCTGAAACCAAAAACATACAAAGGCGGCATCCTCTTCAATAAGTGACACCGACAACAATAACAAAGGATATGACATTCCTTTTTCAATATATGAAGTGATTGTCAAACGTATTCCACTTCATAAATAAGCAAGCGTTGAAAATGGGATCATTTCTCTATTCCATTTATAATACGAAAAGAAATGGGAATCCACGATATCTTTTGCATCCAGCATTTCAAACAATGCACCAATTCCAGGCAATACTATGCATTTCAAACAGTATGACACGTCGGTCATGGCGTCCTCAAAATCCGTCGATCTATTCTCAATAGACATTGGCATTGTTTTCAGTTGGAACAACAGGATCATATGGTATGACTTCAAAGACAGGAAAGTTCTATCAGAATATCAAATCCCAACAAGTGGCATTCACTCCGTTTCCCATTCAAGTCCGACTTCGTCGTAACTCAATTTAACTACTAATTCGTGTGTTTGTTATTTATTTCGACTAAATTAATGTGTTGTCATAGAATGAATACATATAGTTTTATGAATACATATCTATCAATTGCAATTGAAAGTTTTATTAATACATTTAGTTTTATGAATAAATATGTATCAACTGCATTTCATTGACCAAATGGGCAAATCCCTGGGCCAACGTGGGGAATCACTTGCCGTCTCTTCATTGACCAAATGGGCAAATCACATTCCAGGTACCACTCGATAAAAAATGTTAAAACAGTTATGTGTAACCTTATATCTAACACATCAAGCGTTTCTGCGTTAAAAATGGTTACCAATCTATTTAGTGAAAGAATAATGGTTGTTCTATTTTCGTTATTCCATGCCATATATATTGTCTTTAGGGCCTTATATGATGTCTTATATAGGTTATGTGTATCAGTCGATTTTGATTGTGACACATGGCTAACGTCGACTGTGACAACAATTTTTCTGTAATAGGTCCCAGTGTACCAGACCAGTTACGTTCAATTTTGGGAGGAAACAAGTTTGAGAATTGGGATGGGAGCCCTCTCAGTTTTACCTCAACTTCTACTTCGTCTTCTCCCATCTATAATCTGACAATATCTTCCCCTCATTTTAGTCATTGCATATCCCTATGACCAAATTTCATCGTCAATTTCATCATCCACATATTTATTTAGATTCCTGTATATCATGAGAACCCTAAAAGGTATGTTTCTTAGATACATATGAAATTGGTGAGTATTATTACAGTACTTGAGTTGGATTTAAGTAATCCGATAATATTGACCCTAATATTTATTTATTGCATAACCAATTGTTTGGTAAGTTATATTTGCTGAGAATATTTTCCTTCGTTTCTGTCTGATATTATTTACTTACTACCGGATTGCACTGTTATGATATTAAAGTGCAACTTCAAATGTCAATAACCGTCTTAGTTGTTATGAAATATGTAGAATATATGTGGTTACAATTAAAGGGTATTAATATGCTTACACATTAGCTTGTTCTGTTCTGAGTAGTGGTAAGAAGAAGTGGCCCAAGCTACTGCTAGGCCAGCCACAAAGATAACTTCCCACTGCTGTCCAAAAATGCTTTGCGAGAAGCTGTTCTCAGTGTTTGATGCTGAGGAAAAGGAAAGGTTTAAGTCATCTCTGTTTGGGTTTCTGTGGAGTGTCGTTGGCAATGCGGACACTACGAATCAAAATAGCACGTCCTACACTCATTTTACCCACCCCCAACTGGTTGTAGAGGTTCTGAAAAAGCGAATAGCTCTCGTCACTTACCAAATTGGAGACAAATTCTTAAGCTTCAAGATGTCCGATGTGGCACTACTCACCGGGCTTTCCACAGACTCTCCACCGGAATGGTATTACAGCATGAAGCCCAAGAACATCAGTGATTTCAGAAAGAGATATTTTACGGGCACTCGTGGTTCCGTACGTGGTCAAATTCGACTAACAGATATTATGCGAGCTAGGAAGGAGGTGAAGGCAAATGCATTACTTGATGCAAATATGGCTGATGATATCCATCGCCTCAATAGGCTATACATTCTTGGAGCTTTTCTCTTACCAACCAGGTCGAAAGGAGTCGATGTCATATGGGTTGACATTGCCAAAAATTTGAACAAATTTGATAGTTTTCTTTGGGGATATCTTGCGTATTAGCTGCTTAAGCAAAAGTTAGAGTCGCTATATGACTCCATCAATAACATAACGAGTATAAGGTTGGCCACCCATATATTGGCACCCTCCAAGGTTGTGCCCTAGCATTCACCTTGTGGATATTCCTCCATGTGTTGTCTCTAGAAGCGACAAGGTTAAAGCCAAACAGCTTCCCGTGGTTCACAGGGTGGGTGAAAGTTCCAAGAAAAAGTTGTCGGGGTAGTACGAGGGAGAAAAGGTTGAGTGACTTGAAGAAACTACAAGTTGTCACTCCCTTACGTATTCCCCATGAGGTTAGGGAGAAAGTCGCGGTCAGAGATACTTTGGAGGTTCGTATTTATGAGGTCATTACTGCTTGTACAGTTTTTTAGTATATTATTGACAATTTTCCTAAAATTTTTATGTGCTTATTGTAGGGGGGATTTCCTGTCACTGAACAGATAACACGGTATGGAAAATAACCTAAGACTATAGATGTCCAGAATGAGACGAGGACCATCAGATCAGTTCTGTGAGTAAGTAATCTCGTGTGTAGCACGAGTGTTTAATGGACATGTGCAAGGCACATGACTGACCGCCTTCCAACATAACAGTTACCCAGTCGTTAGGAAGTGATGTAGATAGTTCCTAAACAGAAGGGAACTGAAGATGGCAATCTTTGATAATAAGGAAGGAATTGTGAAGACATATCTTATGAGTTTCATTTTAGATATAATCTTCCCATATACGATGGGACATTATGATCAACAAGGAAACTTACCTCTCATAAAGATATGGTCTAGATTCAGACTTCCATAAAGAGGGAATTCCTAAATAGGAAGATAGAGTCCAAAGATGGAAGGGAACTCACAAACGGTGAGGACAGCCCTAACCCTAGGACTCTCGAAGCTCTTCCTATATAAACTATAGGGATTTCGCTCTTAGGAACTACGCAAGATAGGGTTTGATTCTCCGTAATAAACAAGGAGATAGGTAGGCAGCAATCATCTAATCCTATCTCCATTCATCTTTGGACTCACAATCATCTCATCCCATCTCCATTCATTCAAAGGTTCTAAGATCACAAGGCACAGAGGAAGATCAGGGAAAACTCGAAAAATCCCCTACATCTAGTGGCACCGTCTATGGGGAAGAAAATAGGTAAATATACATTTCAGAAGATTGATTTAGCCTAAAATCTCTTACTGTTGTGATGGTAGGAGCAAAGAAAACAAAGGGTGGCGCTACCATACACAGTGTCGCTGTGGGAGAAGAAGAGCATGAAACACCTGAAGAGGGGGACAATGCTGGTCACCATGATGCGAACAACCCCCTCCAAAGACCCATGACCAAAGCACCGACGCACCAACAATTCCCGGTGCAGGCCCCAGGAATAACGCTCAAGAGGAGCGTCAAGATGGTGAGAATGTTGTCCTCAACCTGACCCCTGTTTCGGGCAAGCCATGCAAAGATGTGCTCGGATAGCAAAGGAGCAATCTTGAATAAGAAGTACAGCTGCTGAGGCATCTGTATCAATCTGACATAGGGAAGGAGCCACTCATCGACCTCGATGATGATGACCTTCCAGAAAGTGGTCGTGCAAAGAACCCAAGGCGTTGGGGTCCAGCTCGACGCGAGACATCTGAGTCAAAATATAGCAACTCAGATGAGGACTCGGATATAACATCCGAACCAAATTCAACCGACTAGGTTCGTGATGTCGACCCTCGACACAAAAAAAGAGCTCAGACCAAGAAGCATTCTAATAAAGAAGCTGCATGGGAAACTGAGAAGAATGACCTGATCCGTCAGTTGTATCAGATGACAGGTAATGGGAGAAAAATGCAAGACTCCCTCATTCAATCCGCCATAATGGGGGCAAGCAGATCTCCTTTCGCATCACGGTGGTTACAGACCATATCCCCATGGTTACAGACAACCAAAGTTCAGTGTCTTTAGTGGCAAGTTAGATCCGGTGGATCACGTATTCAGGTATCGTCCCACTATGGGACAATATGAGAGATATGACCATGTCATGTGTCAGGAATTCAAAGCATCCTTGTCTAGATCTACACTCTAGTGGTACCACAAATTACCTGAGCATCAGATCAAGTCCTCAGAAGAACTATTTAGGACCTTCATAGACATGTACTCGTGCAACAAGCATCAACCTAAATAGATCGATGCACTGTTCAACATCAAGAAAAAGGATGGAGAGGCACTGAGATCCTACATGCAACGGTTCATGGAAATTTCCATCCAAATAGAGTCTTGTGATGAACAGACTGCTATAATAGCTTTTAAACAAGGGTGGGATGAAAACAACGCCTTATTCGGATCTCTCTCTAGAAAACCACCCCGTGATTTAGAGGAACTCCTTGACAGGGTTGAAACTTATGCGGGGTGGGAAGAAGATGTCCTGAAAAGACATCAAGAAGTGAAGAAAGCTAGTCGGATAGTTCTTGGAGTTCCTTAAGAAGGGAATGGAAATTCCTCCCCTCGAAAACCAAAGAGAGACCTTAATCGTAGTCGCTAAAGGGACGAATCCCCATCAAAGGGACGAACGCCCAGAGGGCAATACCAGAATGTAGCTAGTAGTGTAGACGGAAAGCAACATAAGAAGCCACGTGTGGAAGGAACTGAAGAAGCTCTTCCCTCAATAGACAGAAACTTCGCCCCTCTAAACAAAATGCCAGATGAGGTTCTGGACTTGATAAAAAATCAGAGTTACCTCAAATGGCAAGCTCCGCTTAAGCCAGGTTCCCTGGGTACCAGAGCCTAAATAACCTACTGCAAGTTCCATAAGAGTAAGGGTCACAACACTAAAGCCTGCATTGTAGGAACTGTTATGGTTTCATGTATTGATTTACTACAAACCGTGAAAACCCATGCATAGCGGAATAAAGGGTTCTCATGATTTCGTTTGAATCATACCTTTGATCAGCTGTGATATCTCTCAGAATCCAAGCTCTACGAATCAGTAAGTACTTGATCTTCTGTTGTATTTCTATCTTAGAATGGGCGTTGTGTGCGCAACGATCTACCAGCCCCTTCTTTCTCTATTGGCCTCTCTCACTCACAAGATCAAAACCGAATTTGGAACTTGTCTTTCTTAAGAAAACACTTAGTAAAAATGGCCAAAGAAGGGTTTCTTTTTATAAGCTACAACAGGGACCATGAGGAGAAATTAGGGTTAGGTCTCTTGACGAGCTTGGGCTTCCCATGTTCGCCGAAAACACATGGCCCAAGTCCGTCAACAAATGGCTTATTCCACTAAAGGCCATTGTTGCACTACCGCCCTAATCCCAAATTACGTGTATTACGTTTATAGGCTCCATATTATATGCTCGTTGATCTCCCCGTGTTTAAGATATCGAATGCCCGTTGATTAAGTCAAGTTACTGACAACTACATTAATCAACTTCTTATGTCCTTGAGTAGTACCACACAACCTCATTGTCATGTCGGATTAAATCCACCTGCTGGGTTTACATGACAATCTTTATAAGCTCCTCAAAGGGACATCATCAACCCGACTTCCTGCGGGTCACAGATTCCTTCTATAATCAACAGCACACCTTACATACAATGTCATTACCTAATCCATCGAGTTTGTTGATTCACAAATGAATCTCACTCATTAATGATTTAAAGCAATGTACAATGCACGTAAGTGCCCATTATTATATCCAAATTAAGAGGACAAGCATCCATAATAACAAAGGTGTTTGTTCTCTTATATAGTTAGTATAAAGAGAAACAACTTCACTTGGTCCTGTTCAATACACACAAAGTGTGCTAGTGTAATCCTGTAGTTAAGAAAGATTAATACCAGATTATACTACGACCGTACCAATGGTTTGTCCAAATCCATCTAGGTTGTGAACGTTTACTTATACTTTATAAGGTACTGATGATATGATCTTCTGTGTGTCGCCACACACCATATTATCTACAACATAAAACATTAGATGCATGCATATAAATAATAATATATATAATATGCATAACATTTGGCCATATGATTCTCATTCAAAATATACAGAATTAAAGTTAATACAAAAGTAATGCTATTAGTATATAACCCTATCATGTATGACCCTAAAAAATGAACTATAGGATCTGATTGAAAGGGGGTATTTGAAGCAATTTGTTGCAAACGAACAAGCAAATGCAATACAGCCTGAGGAGAATAGTACGTCAGTTCAGGACCCCCAAGGTACTGGATCGCTCAATGGCCGACTCCAGATAAATATGATTTCTGGTAAAGCAAATAAACGAAGTGGACAGGTAATTGACAAGGGTGTGTGATATCAAATGCGCATCGCTAAGCAAATGATGATCATGAACAGCGAACTGACTACAGGAGCTCAAGTCAACATGGTACCCAAAAAGATCCACTTATTCTTTACACTGAAGCTGACTGCCTTAACATCCAAAGCCCACATGAGGATGCGCTGGTTCTCACACTCTTTTTTGGAGATTATGATTTGCATCGCATATTGGTGGACCTAGGAAGTTTAGCAGATGTACTCTACTATGATGCATTCAAAAAGTCGCAGATCCTAGATGCGGAGATGGTTGCCACCAGTTCCAACCTATATGGATTTAGTGGGGACAATGCCCTCACAGTTGAGGAGATCCAGTTACCTATAGCCACTGGTCTGGTAACTCTTTTCATAAATTTTATTGTGGTAAAAGCTAACACACCATATCACATGATTTTAGGCAGGACCTGGCTACACAGACTTAAAGCCATTCCCAACACCTATCACCAATGTCTTAAATTCCAACATCATGGAAAACTTGAGACAATCAGAGGAGATCAGGTGGCTGCCAAGATGTGCTATGCTTTGGCAACAAAGCAGTCCCCACTCCCTTTTGAACCAATGGAGGTGGAGCCACCCGCCAAATAGCAATTACAGTTGGATCCCCTCTCTCGGACCTGGTCCCAAGAGAGAGGGAGGATCCCCCGTCACTGGACTCGTTGGAAGAAGTGGATATTCGGGGAGGCAGCTCACCGAAAACCACTTTCATCGGTACCATGTTGAGTTCTGAAGAGTGCATGGCTTTGATATAGTTCCTCCGAGATCACAAGGATGTGTTTTCTTGGTCGTTTGAAGAAATGCCAGGTATTAATCCCTATGTGGCATGCCACCGACTCAATGTCCATAGTGATGCAGTAGTAGTCAAGCAGAAACCAAGGAAAATAGGTGCTGACAGATCCAAAGCTATAAAAGCCGAAGTTGAAAAGCTAAAGGCAGCTAAATTTGTCAGAGAAATCAATTTTCCCACTTGGATTTCTAATATTGTCTTGGTAAGAAAGAAGAATGGGTCATGGAGAATCTGTATCGACTTCACGGATTTGAACCGTGCATGTCCGTAGGACAGCTACCCTTTGCCATAAATTGATAAATTGGTGGATGTAACGGCTGGACATGAATTGTTGTCTTTCATAGATGGGTCGTCTGGTTACAACCAGATCCCCTTGCATGAAGAGGACCACAAGCATGCCAGTTTCACAACTGAGGATGGCTTGTACTGCTATCAGGTCATGGCGTTCAAACTGAAAAATGCAGGGGCTACATACCAGCGATTGGTAAACAAGATGTTCAAAGGATTGATAGGTGACATTGTGGAGGTGTATGTAGACGATCTTTTGATCGAAAACCTAAGACAAGGAGATCATCTTTCCCACCTGAAGCGTGCATTCGATATTCTAGAGGAGTATTGCATGAAGCTCAACCCTGCTGCAAAGTGTGCTTTTGCTGTGTCATTAGAGAAGTATCTGGGGTATCTAGTTATCAAAAGAGGAATCGAGGCAAACCCAGATAAAATCCGGGCATTCCTAGATATGCCCTAACCTAAAAATATGAAAGATGTTCAAAAATTTACGGGCAGGTTAGCAGCTCTGAACAGGTTCATCTCCAAGAGTTCAGATAAGTGCAAACCTCTATTTCAGTTACTGCGAAAGAATACCTCATTTGCATGGATAGAAGAATGCCAGAAAGCATTTGATCAACTCAAAACATACTTGGGGGCACCACCAATCTTTTCCAAGCCAGTTGATGGAGAGGTCTTGGGTCTTTATCTCTATTCGTCTGACTACGGTATCAGCTCTGTACTAATACGCGTGGAGGAAAAGAAGGTTGAAAAGCCTGTCTATTTCTTGAGTTGCACGCTTCTTCCAGCAGAAACAAGGTACCCAAAACTCGAAAGAGTGGCCCAAGCACTTGTTTTTGCAGCAGAGAAGTTACGGTCATACTTCCAGTCCCACACTATCAGAGTAATCATCGAGTACCAATTGCGGTAAGTTCTAGGAAGACTGAACAGGTTAGGGAGGCTAGCAAAATGGTTTGTGCAACTATCAGAATATGATATTATTTAAGTCCCCAGAATCTCAGAGAAGGGTCAGGCACTAGCAGAATTCTTGGGAGATTTCCCAATGACCTACTATTGTGGTGCGACTCAACTACCCGATTCGGTGATGTGATCGTCGATCCAATCTGAATCTCCAGAAAATCGTCTAGATCCCTGGGAGCCAAGCTCCGGGTGGCGGTTATTTGTGGATTGATCTTTGAATGACAAAGGCACAGGAATTGGAGTTGTGTTAGTCACTCCTGATAATATGCGAATATGGGTCTGACACACCTCACAGTTTTACGTGACTCGCAGCTGGTTATTTTTCAAGTTGATGGTGGGTACGAAGCCAGGGATGAACGAATGGCAAAATACCTGGAACTGGTAAGGGGCCTTCAGAGCAAGTTTGAGAACATGCAAGGTAGCAGAAGAGATAATGCAAGTTTTCTCACCAGATCTCTTATATATAGATAAGATGGACGGTTAGGATGAGCCCAAGTGGTGCATCTTTTCGGAATTGAACTGCTATCATTATCATTTTTGGGAAATGGCGTGTCTATTCGAGTCGTCTTTTTAGAACCATAATTAGTTGGGTACGTTAGCAGTTCCCAACAACAGTTTTGGAAAAAGGATTCTCGCACCAAAAGCAGCGTCGCTACAAGCGCCCACATGCTAGATGGCACGAGAGGGGGCATCTGTAGGGGGATTTCTCATCACTAAACATATTACACGTGTATGGGAAATAACATAAGATTATAAATGTCCAGAATAAGACGAGGACTATCAGATCAGTTCTATGAGTAAGTAATCTCCTGCATAGCACGAGTGTTTAGTGGACATGTGCCAGGCACATGACTGACTGCCTTCCAACATAACAGTTACCTAGTCGTTAGGAACTGATGTAGACAGTTCCTAAACAGAAGGGAACTGAAGATGGTGATCTTTGATGATAAGGAAGGAATCATGAAGACATATCTTAGGAGTTTCATTTTAGATATAATCTTCCCATATACGATGGGACATTATGATCAACAAGGAAACTTACCTCTCATAAAGATATGGTGTAGATTCAGACTTCCATAAAGAGGGAATTCCTAAATAGGAAGATAGAGTCCAAAGATGGAAGGGAACTCACAAACGGTGAGGACAGACTTAACCCTAGGACTCTCATAACTCTTCCTATATAAACCATAGGGATTTCACTCTTAGAAACTACGCAAGATAGGGTTTGATTCTCCACCATAAACATGGAGATACGTAGGCAGCCGTCAGACGGTGCAACCCTGAACTCACAATCATCTCATCCTATCTCCATTCATTCAAAGGTTCCAAGATCACAAGGCACCAAAGAAGATCAGGGAAAACTCGAAAAATCCCCTACACTTATTATGACAGCGAGAGAGGAACGATCCTAGTCACTCATACAATATCATCATAGAAAATCAACTTGTAGCCCGGGAGACAGTAACGGTATAATTTTCACGGTTTTGTGTTTTCTCGCCAAGGTTGTCGATCTCTTTAACAGATGGGTAATTTAGTTTGTTAGTTCTAATTTATGTTTGGGAAACATTTTGTCATTTCAGTTGATCATGCAGGCTACCCAAAACTTCCTTCTTCATGGTCCCAGGGGAGGTAAAATAGATTTAAGAAGATATTTGAAGAGAAAACTCAAACTTAGTCCCATGGAAGAAAATATTGGAGAAGAAGAAGAGAACAAAGAGGAACATGATAAGAGCCTAAAACTGTAGTTTTAACCCCTTAATAATATTACATTTAGACCAATTATACTTATAATAAATAAGAGTTAGTACTATTTATGTACATTTGTGTATTACAGGTATTGGAGTTAAATATGTGAAGAAATATGTCTCTTTTGCAAGAGAAAGGAGCAAAGGTTGGTTGCTAAGAAGCTCTATGGTTAAAGCCCAAGTTTCAAGGAGAACAAACATTTTTAAAGCCCAGTTAAACCTGAAGAGTCAAAGTCAACGCGGGCAGAAATAGAGGAGAAAAGTCAACAAAACTTCCGCAGGCCGTATTTTTTTACTCAGACCTTGGAATTGGGCCTACTATATGTTGAAATGACCGGCTCGGAAAGAGATTTCTAATTGTTCGTGCTTTGATCCAATAAGAGGAGTAAAAGTGGACAAAAAGGCTATTGCAGTAATTTCCAGTAGAGAAACCCTTTTTGGACTTAAGTAATTAAGTTTTAGGCTTGATTTAATGGCCCAAAACATAGCTCCGAAGCCCATGCACAAAATTGTAAACCTAACCCTGTCCTATATAAAGAGGACTAAGTCACAAATCTAGCTCTCTCTCCTATTACTTAGACTCTCTTTATTGTTTCTATGATGTCTTATTCTTATTCTTTTAATTGTGATAATCTAATGAATCTTAGCTAAACCTCCATTAGAGGGGTTTAATCAAGGTGGAATCAAATCTCCCTAATCTCTTCTTCTCATTCACATCTTCTTATTAAATTGCCATAGTATAATTTATAATATCTTAATTAGTTATTTCACCATATTAGTATAATTAAACCATTGCTCTCATTAATATTGAAGAAGTGCTTAAGTTAGAGAAATTGTTACGTCTAAGCAATTAGGAGTGGAACGAATTTTAACTCCAGTTTTATTATAAGATAATCGATAATAGAACTTTGATAACAAATTAACTTAATCATGTTTTTACTTCTACCGAGTTTAATTAGTTAAGTGGGAGTAAAATCGTGTTTTTTAGTAATATCAAATGGTGTCGCTGCCATCTTAGTTGTTTTAAAATTAAATTCCCTTAGTTTTTCACATCTACAATATCCCAATCCACCTACCCACCCTTCGGTTTGAATCTGACCGTGTGTGTTATTTCTTGAAAAAAACAGGATTTGTGCTCCAAGAAGTCGACTGGAATTTTTTTCAAAACAGTACTCGGAGCGCACCCACGCCCCTAATAACTCTATTTCTGAGTGAGCCAGCCCTCTTGTTACTGGAAAAAAAAATTCTAAACAGTACTCGGAGCGCGCCCGCTCCCTTGTTTACTCTATTTCTGAGCTCGCCCGTGCCCCTTTTGAAGAAAGCCCGATTCAAGGTTAGTTACAGGCTCTCTGTTTGTTCAAGTTATTTTTATTCAGTGTTCTAAACTTCTTCAATACACTGAGTTTGTGTATCAAAGATGCTATTCATACGCGTAGCAAGGAGGCATTCAGGTATTTCTTCTTCCACTCCTCGCCTATTCTGTCAGAGGACTTTCAATTCTAGTATATTAGGTTGTTGTTTGACTGTCATTAGTGTTTCTTTCATATTGGACTTAGCCTTGCATGAGATTAAGGTCTGGTAAGAAAAAACCATCTAATATGCTCTATTGTAAACGTCAACGCACACGCCTATCTAGAATACCACACACTACACCTGCATCAATGGCTGAAAAAGCAGAGACTTCTCTCTCTGATTTTTACAAAGTCCTAAATGATAGCCCTAAATCATGCATCGTTCTTGCAGAACCAGTGGGGGATTTTCGAATTCCCCTGAATATATTTAATTTGTTACCAGTTTTTCATGGGTTAGACCACAAGAAGCCTTATCAACACATGCGTAGGATAGAACAAGTTCTTATCACATTCCATCATCCAACTGTAGGTTCAGAACAAATTAAACTGAGGGTGTTTCCTTTCACCCTAGCCGATAAGGCGGCGTCTTGGTTAACTGCCTAATTCTGTGGACTCATGGGCCAAACTTGTTCAATTGTTCATGGAACAGTTTTACCCACCTCTAAAGATAGATAAAATGCTTCAAAAGATTCATTTCTTCAGCCAGAATCCTCATGAATCCTTTTCAGAGGCTTAGAATCGTTTCACTGATCTTCTTATAGAGTGTCCACATCATAACCTTGCGAAGGACACCCTTGTTCGTGCCTTTTTCAAAGGGCTTTTACATCATCATAAAGAGGTTCTTGATATAATAACTTCGGGTAGTTTCCTTAGTAAAGGAGCCTCAGAGGCTTATAGGTTTTTAGAAGATCAATCTAAGCGTAATAATAACTGGGGGGTAATGACATCCCCCGCTCTGCTAATTCTTCTTCAACAGTTAAGGCTACCAGTATGTTTGAGGTTAAATCTGATCCCGAGCTTAGAAATCTAATCAAATCTCTCACAGAAAAGGTAGACGCCATTTCTATTCAACATAAGCCTACTCTTGTCATGAATATCAACTCTCTTCCATGTAATTTATGTTGTAGCCTTGAGCATACCGACTCCTATTGTCCTCTTGTCTATGAACAACTATCATAACCAACATCACAGCCGGATAATGTTTGCTCCATTAATAGTCGTCCTATTCCTAATGCACCTTGGAGACAAAACACCAACTTCAGTTGGCGTAATAATCAACCAGTGACACCTCCGGGGTTTAATAATCAAAATTTAGGCCTGCAAACAACTACAACCTAGCTCCACAAAGACAAGTACAAGGACAAGGGAATTGTAATAATTATAATAATTATAATAATAATAATAGAGGTATTATCCCGGTTAATAACAACTATCACAACCCATCCGTTAATAATCAACGTGAGATAGTTCCTGTCAGACCACCTGTGACCACTACACATCCATAACCGGATCATTTCGATGCCTACATGCAAGCTCAACAACAGATTCAATAATCCAAACAACATTTAACCTAAGAGAAAACCCAACCAAAAGGTGTGTTTCCAGGTCAAGCTATACCAAATCCTAAAACGCCAAACACAGCCTTTGAAGTAACCAGTAATGCTAGTAATTAAAATTTAAACGTAAGTGAGTTAAATGTCATCACCACTCTCTGTTCTGGCAAAGTGGTTGATAACGCCACAACTATGCCCATTGTTACACCACCAGTGGTCAATGAAAATGAAATTTACTAGATACCGAAATAGAAACTGAAGATCCTACCCCTGTAGATGTATCAGTTAAACCATAACCCAAGAGAAAAGTGGCCAAGGTTAAAACTCTTATTGATCTATATGCTAAATATAGAGAGAAACCATCATTTCCCCAGAGACTAGCCATGTTAAACAAGGATACAAATTTTGATGAGATTAAGGAAGTTTTTAAAAATCTAACGATAAACCTACCTTTTCTTGAAGCTATTAAAAAATTACCACAGCATGCTAAGTTTCTAAAAGAGTTGTGCACTACTAGGCGGAAAACAAACATTCCAAAAGATGCCTTTTTAACTGAACAATTTCCCACTCTATCTGAACATAATGGAATCATTAAGTACAAGGACCCTGGTCGTCCTACTGTACAATGCACCTTCAGGGATACACACACGACGACTACGCTATTAGACATGGGGGCGAGTGCTAACTTACTCCTTTATTATCTATATAAACAAATAGGTCTACAAGAGATGCAATCAACTAAAATGACGTTGCAATTAGCTGACCGTTCTATTAGGTATCCCAAGGGTGTTGTTTAAAATGTGCTTGTTAAAGTTCAAGACTTTTACTATCCAGCCGACTTCGTTATCCTCGACACAGAAGTCGGTAACGACTCTGTTCCTATCATCTTAGGGAGTTCTTTCTTGGCAACTTCCAACACGCTTATAAACTACCGTGATGGTTCGATGTCCATATCTTTTGGCAATCTTTCTGTTAAGGTAAATGTTTTCAAAATGATGCAACAGGTACTCGATACGACTATCGATGGAGAAGTTAGCATGATCAAGAGCTTAACTCAAGATTATTTCAACAACTCATTTCCAGAGAATCAAATGCACTAATTCCTTTCTTTGGAAGTTCCGACTTCGACAACGACACCTACATAGAGGAAGTCAATGCCCTTTTTGAGTCTACTCCTATCTTAGATCCTTATGTAGCTCCATCCTCCAAGTTTGAAGACCTCTTACCTAAACAAGTCTTCACTACTCAAGACGAGGACCCTCCAAAAGCCTTTTTACCCATTTCTCCTACCCCTGTTCTTAAACATCTTCCTACTTAGTTGAAATATATCCAGCTTGATCCAGATGGTAGTCATCCGGTGATCATATCTTCTCAGTTGTCTGCTGGTAAAGAGACACATTTGATTAGGGTGATTAGGGAACATCGTTCCGTAATCGGTTGGTCTGTAGACGATATTTAGGGGATTGACCCTAGTGTATGCACACATCGCATACATTTGGAGGATAATGTAAAACTTTAAGTGAATCTCAGCATCTTTTGAACCCTACCATGAAAGAGGTGGTCAGGGAAAAAGTCTTATGATTACTCAATGTGGGTATCATATATCCCATCTCTGATATCAAATGGGTAAGTCCCATTCACATAGTTCCAAAAAAATTGGGGGTTACCGATGTGCGTAATGCTGCGTGTGAATATATTTCCACACGAGTTCCTACTAAATAGAGGATATGTATTGATTACAGACACTTAAACTCCATGACATGGAAGGATCACTTTCCTTTACCTTTTATAGATCAGATGCTTGAACGTCTAGTTGGTCATGCTTATTATTGTTTTTTAGATGGCTACTCTGGCTATTTTCAAATCATTATCGATCCTAACGACCAAGACAAGATTACCTTCACATATCCTTTTGGATCATATGTCTATAAATGAATGCCTTTCAGCCTTTGTAATGCTCTTGGTACCTTCCAGCGGTGTATGCTTCATATCTTTACTGACATGGTGGAGTGTTTCATTGAAGTTTTTATGGATGATTTTTCTCTCTATGGAGACTCATTCAGTGAATGCCTGTCTAACCTTTCCAAAGTGTTCACACAGTGTGAGGAGAAGAATCTAGTTTTAAATTGGAAAAAATATCATTTTATGGTAAAAAGAGAAATAGTGCTAGGTCATATTGTATCTAGCAACGACATAGAAGTCGATAAGGCCAAATTAGATAAAATAGTGTCTCTATGTATACCACGGACTATCCGTGACATTAGAGCCTTTTTATGCCATGCAAGTTTCTATAGGCGTTTTATCAAGGATTTTTCAAAATTAGCTAGGCCTTTAACTAATCTGCTTTTAAAAGATGCCATCTTTGATTTCAATTATGACTACAAATAGGCTTTTGAAACTTTAAAAGTTGCTTTAACATTTGCATCGATTATACAGCCTCTCGATTAGTCTAAACCTTTCAAGCTTATGCGTGACGCTAGCGATTATGCTGTTGGTGCTGTGTTAGGCTAGAAACTAGATGATAAGTCCACTATTATTTATTATGCTAGTAAGACTTTAAATGATGCTCAAAGAAATTACGCTACTATAGAAAAAAGAATTTTTAGTTATGGTTTATACTTTAGATAAGTTTCGTCCTAATTTGGTTGGTACAAAGACCTTAGTATATACTAACCATGCAGCTCTTAGGTACCTTCTAGCCAAGAAGAATGCTAAACAGAGATTGATTCGATGGATTATTCTCCTGCAAGAGTTTACCCTAGAAATTAAGAATAAACGAGGGGGGGTCGAAAATGTAGTTGCCGATCACTTATCTAGACTAACAAATGACAATGATAGTGATTCTGGGTCCATACCTAATTCTTTTCCTTCTGAGTATCTTTATTCTATTTTTTCTGCATCTTGGTATGCCGACATTGTGAATTATTTAGTTTCTGATATTATTCCTGATGTTTGGTCAAAAAATGAACGTAAAATTTTTTTGGCCAGAGTTAAGCTATACTATTAGGATGAGCCCTACCTTTTTAAGTATTGTGCGGATCAAATTTTTCGTCATTGTATTCCCCAGTGGGAATATAATGAAGTTCTGCCATGACAAAGAGTGTACTGGCCATTTTAGTGGTATGAAAACGTCAGCTAAAATTCTTCAATATAGTTTTTATTGGCCTACCCTTTTTAAAGATGCCCAAGTTCACTGCAAGACGTGTGTTCGTTTCCAACAACTTGGGCATATCACTAAACGTAATATGATGCATTTAAATCTCATTATGGTAGTAGAAATTTTTGATGTATGGGGCATTGATTTCATGGGTCTTTTTCCTGTTTCCAACGGTTTTATTTATATTCTTGTTGCCGTGGACTACGTTCCAAAATGGATAGAGGCCATGGCTTGCCATAGCAATAACCATAAGACAGTTGTGTTTTCTGTAGTTTTGGCATCCCTAAAGCCATCATCAGTGATGGCGGAATGCATTTTTGCAATAGAGTTGTTGCTTCTTTAGTTAAGAAGTACAGAGTTACCCGTAAGGTAGAAATTCCTTATCATCCACAAACTAGTGGCCAAGTAGAAGTCTCTAAGAGGGAAATTAAAAAAATATTAGAAACAACAGTCAATCCTGATCGGAAAGATTGGTCTAAACGTCTAACAGATGCCTTATAGGCGTATCGGACAGCTTTTAAAACTCATATAGGAATGTCTCCCTTTAGACTTAGGTTTTGAAAACCATGTCACTTGCCCATTGAATTGGAGTATCCTGCTATGTGAGCTATAAAAAGCTTGAACTTCAATATTAATGAGGCAGGTGTCAAGCGCAAATTGCAATTAAATGAGCTTGAAGAAATTCGTAGCGATTCTTAAGATCTCGCAAAAGATTAAAAGCTAACATGAAACGTGTTCATGATAAATAGATTTTGCGTAAAAAGTTTGTAGTTGGTCAAAAGATTTTTCTTTACAACTCCCGTTTGCATATTTTCCCAGGGAAATTAAAAACCCGTTGGTCTGGTCCTTTTCTGGTTACTGAAGTCACCCCTTATGGGGCAATCACCTTGGTAAATCCCAAGGACAACAGTACCTTTCAAGTTACTGGCCAACATTTAAAACATTTTCACGAGTTCATGTCCCCAGATGTGGAGGATGTCCTTTTACAGGACCTTGTCTATGAGGACTGACCTTTGATGTTTGGTGTACTTCCTTTCATTTCCATATGTTGGTAAGTACACCATTAAGGTAACCGGGCCCTACCTTTGGAGTGTGTGGCTGTAAGTACCGGATCCTAAGTCCACGTTTAACATAATTCACGCTTTCCACTATTGCATATTTTCTCGGTTTTTTAGTCATGTTTTTGTATGGAGTGATTTATGACTTTATTGTTTTATTGTTTTCCTTTATATTAAACCTTATTCATAAAAAATAAAAAATTTTAAAACCCTATAAACAGTAATCTAGCAAGTCTCGGTAATTTGACTTTAAAAGACCCACGTTTTTAAAACAATTTTTTTAAGAAAACCTAGTTTTCAAAAATTTGTTTGGGGGTGGGGTGTTTGGTTTTTCCATTATTGACTGCTCAACTTCCTATTCTTGTTGGTTATGTCGTTTAGTCGTACTTTGATTCAGGTTGACACTATCTATGAATTTAGATTTCTTTTAGTCATATAACGTATGTCATTCACGCGTTTTGAGGCATTTTCCATCTTCTTATTTGTCACCCACGATTAGATTTGGGTTTTTTTTATAGATCATTGGATTGTACTTTCTCTGCTAATCATTTTCATAGCTTATTCGCCAAAATCGGACCGTAAACGAATCGGAAATTTTAGTTTTAAGTTTTACGAGGCATAGGACAAGATGGGCATTACAGTTTTGTTTTGGGCTTGGGCCCAAAATTTTAAAACCCTACGTGGTCACGTGCCCTGCAGATGACTCCCTTTTAGAAACCCCACGCGAGTTTTTGGTTTCTTTTCTCTTCGCCTCCAAAACTCAAGAACACCGCCTGACAAAGAAAAAGGTTGAGCACGCACGCCCTTTGGGCCAGACAAACTTGAGCGTGCCCTCGCCTTAACCTCCACGCAAGCCCAGTTCAAATTTTGATTGAGTGATTCATTCACTATCCCTCACCTTACATTAACCACAATTTCCAAATCCAAAACTCAATAGCTCCTCAAACCCCAAAGATTCTTCCGGAACTAGTTTCTACGGATGATTTTTATCACACTGATTTGGTGTTTGATTTTTATAAGAAGAGGGTGATTGATGGTCGTAAGATTTTTGTAAAGGTGAATGGTAGTCAAAAGGAATTGACTACAGAAGTGTTGTATGAGATTACTGGCATTGAGCAAAGAGACATCATAGTCACAATGCAGAAATCTCAGTTTGGTGGAATCAGTCCTTTGATGACAAAGACTGTATTGGAAGGACTTTACAACCCTTGTTCGCATTGTGTTCATCAGACGTCTCTGAGACGAAACCAACTGGTTGTGGCTCAGTGGGTTGGTAGGAATGTTATTGCCACCGCAAAAATAAGTGACATCAATTTGAGTTGTCTGCACATTCTCTGGACCCTTCAGGAAAAGAGGTATGGGTTTCGCATCCTTGACTTTTTGTTAAATAAGATTAGAGTAGTTGGTAAATTGACCACAACCTTCCCTACATTGATTATGAAGGTTATGTTATACTGGGGATGTGTTCCGAAGACTGGTAAGGTTAAGTTGAAGTTGCATGAAAATGCACGTATTTATTGGGAATGTATTCCGAAGGATTGGCATTTTCCTGAGGTTTTAGGTGCTGAGATGGTATCGGATGAGGAAGATGAGGAAGACACAACATGTTTTGATGCAGATGCTTTAGAAAGGGCTACTACGGGTATATCCCGAGTTTTATTACTTCATCGTGGCCTGCGAACTCTCCATAACAAGTATGAGACGATTCGTACTGGCCAACGTTCTCTGCGTGACCTCTGTGAGGCTATTCAGACTAGGCAAGGTACTATTATCCATAGCCAAGCAAACTTCTAGGTTAACGTGGAGACTCTCGTCCAGAGTAATAATGAGCGTTGGGAAGCCATGAATGTTTTTATGGAGCAACAACACACGTTTCAAGTAGAAGTTCTACGATGCCTGCCACCTCATGTTGGTTTTTCTTCTGTTGACTCTATCATGCATGAGCGTCGTCGACGCAGGATAGATCACTCTGGCCTTTCCTTACTCATGGCTAGTTCTTTAGTTGTATTATTGTTTTTAAGATTTTTCTTTTCCTATTTAGTATTAATTTGTATTCCCAGTTGTAGTTAAGTAGTTAATATTGAATTTTGTGTTTTGATTATTATTTAAGTTTAAAGTTGGTTTAATTTTCGGCGTATGCTATGTTTATTTTATGGATCCCACCCTTCCGACTTGTTTAGGGGTGGCATTATTTGTTTATCAATGTCGTTATCATATCCACATTTTCCATTCGAAAACATTATTGCCGTGCTTGATAACTATCATTTGTATGCGCATCATGTAGATAGAGTGCCGCTACAATTAGCTACCCTTGGTTTGTGCAACCTTAAGGATTAGAAATTGGATGATTGCTATTTTTAATTCCAGCCGAAAAACTATCGGTTTGATTTTGGACTCTGCATCTCGTCTGTTTCTATTTTGGATTTAGAAATTTTTCTTTTTCCATCATCTTGCCTTAACAATTTGGGCAACTTGTGGAACTTAGATTAAGAAACTTAGGTTATATAAATACATGGTTCGCTCTAGACTTCACACTGCCCCATTATTTTTCATCACACAAGCACCTCTCAATTCATACCACAAACAGTACTCAGAGTGTGCACGCCCTCTCTCTTGCCTTATAACAGAGCGCGCCCGCGCCCTGACCTCAACATACCTCCAGTTCTATTTTCTGGGGTTTTCCACACTCACTTCCAGGAGTTTAGTAGTGTATTTGTTTTCTATGAAATCTCCTCAAATCATACTGGAGCAGTCCTTTGAAGAATTGCTCGAGAGTGCCACTTATGGATACTGGTTCCGTGACAAGATTGTGTAGTCAAGATGGCAGACTCTACTGGTAAGTGTCGATGACTCTTATTCTCCTGAACTTACTGCTTATTTCTATGATAATTGTAAGTTCTTTTATCGACCAGATGGGAAACAAGTGTTCTCTGTCACCATTAATGATAAGACAATAGATTTCAGCAAGTTTTTGGTAGCTTTTGTTGTTGGGATGGCTATTCCTGCTCCCCGAAACTCATGGGGTTATATGTCTGATAATATATACCTATATAACTATGAGTATTTCCATGAGACTTATGCGGTGGGGATTTTTCATGTAGAGGACCAAGGGCATCTTAACGTAGCCGTTCATTGCCTGTCCCTTAACGTAGGCACTATCATGTTCCTTAATATGCTGAATATCTTAGGGGAATGGCGGTTTTCTTCTGCGAATAACACCGCTAGTGATGTCTTCCTTGGTTTAGCTGAGGGACGTATGCCATATGACATTCCCCAGACCTTACTGTCAAGTTTAGCATGAGCTCATAATATGAAGCATAAGTACCTTCTTATGCCTGTCTTGGTTTGCCGCAACATGGTATGTTTCTGTCCTGATTTATGTACCCGCTACATGGATTGGGTTGGGGTTGACATTATACGACCACCAATTGCATTATACGCTCTTTTCATGCTATGACTTGGCCGGGGTGGAGGTTACAACCTCATTGGGTTGCCCCTTACACCCCATCAGACCGAGTAATGCTTAACAGGTTAGCACGGATTGATGATAAATGGTGTGAGGCCTGACAAATTATCATGGATTGGCAGGATGCAAAGGAACCTCACTTCTTTATAGAAAAGGAGGACAATACTTAAATGCTGGATATGTGATAAGTTTTACTTTTTGTTAGTGTCTACTTATGTCCCAAGCAATTTAATTTTTGTTATTCCTATAACTGGTGGAACTCATATAGAGTTGCATCTGTTTTTCTTTATCTATATTAGTATGTTCTGAATTTGTTTTGCAGGTGGTCTAAAATTTTTACGCATTTCTATGGTATTTCCTATCTTTCTTATTTCTATACTTTGAGGACAAAGCATGTTTTTGTTTGGGGGTGGCATAGAAACACGCATAATTTAAGGCACCTATTAGGATATATATATATAATATGCACTTTGTTTTCTAGTAAAAAAATTAAAAAAATTAAAAAAAAAAAAAGTTTATGCTATGCACTTAGGAATATTGGTATTGTTTCTTTTTCTATGATGATAATAGTCTAAAAATTTCACATTAGCTTTTAAATTAGAATAGTTTTTAGAAACTTAGGTTAATATGTAGGTAATAGTCATTGCATCTTTCCATAAATATATTGCTTGAGCATCTATGATTGTATTGGCAGTAAGGTTCTGAAATCTAGGCTAGAGTACTTATTCTACAAATCCTGTGAGAATATAGCCTAAAAGCCTTATGAGTGAAATATCTGAGTAATGACACAAGGGAGAAGTGATAAGAGCCCAAAACTGTAGTTTTAACCCCTTAACAATATAGCTGTTAGACCAATTATGTGATTAATAATATAGGTTTATAACTAATTACGTGCTTTTGAGTATTACAGGCTTCAGAATTGAATAAATGTAAATTTGTTACTAATTAGGCGCTAAAAAGAGCTAAAGTGATTGCTATGAAAGTTCTATGAAGAAAGCCCAAGTTTCATGGAGAAAAAGCCCTTAAAAAGCCCAAGTCAAGCTGTTAAGTGAAAGTCAAACTGGATTAGGAAGTTGAAGAAAAGTCAATAGAACTTCAAAAGGCCATATCTTTGGGCTCAGATCTTGGATTTGGACCCATTTTATATCAAAATGACCGACTCAGAAAGCTCTTTCCAATGGTTCAGACCTTGACCTGATCAGAATAGTATAAGTTGGTGAAACCTCGAGCTACAGTAATATGACTAGAATTGGAAGTCTTGGATTCAACAAATTGGGTTTTGGGCTCGTTTTAGGCCCAAAACATGGCTCCTCAGCCCATGCACGAATTTGGGGATCTAACTCTTTTATATCGAGAGACAAAAGCTTAGCTCTTAAGCTATCTAGATCTAAACCTAGTTTTACTTTATAAAAAATTTAGTTTTGTAATATAGAATTAGTTTTAATTCATTTAATTAGTTTTTATAGATTAATCTAGTTAGTTGTCAATTTTATTAGTTATTAAAACAAGAATGAATATTATTTATTAGCTTAGACTGCATTAATTAGTTTTATTACCTTGTTTTTAATTTAGTTATTGAATCATTGATAATTCTTCATTAGATTAATAAAAGTCAAGTTATTGTTCTTCATTATGTTTTCTTACTATTCATATGTTAATGATAGTCTAATGAATTGTAGTTAAACCTCCATTAGAGGGGTTTTATGAAGCTTGGATGAAGACTTGATGTGTTAGTTAGAATTATTGCATTTAAGAGTCCACTTTAGTAGGTTAGTTGATTCGCCATGAGAATGAGTTGAACTTCCTCACATGCTAATTATTAGTTGGCAGAGATTGTCATCATTAATTAGGGATCACAATTAATCTTAATTTGTTATGATTGCAATAATCTACACTAGCATATTAGGAATTTATTTAAGTGAAATCAAATCCCCCTAATCTCTTCTCCATATTCTTCTCTATATTTTATTCAATTCATATTTAATTGTTTAGTTAAATTAGTAAAAGTTAAATTCATATATTTAGTTTCATAGTATAAATTCACCTCTATAAATATTACTCTCACCATTGTTCCCTTGTGTTGATTAATTGATTTCTTTATGTCTTGGTAGTTTAGGAGTGGGACGATTCCGTACTCTATATATTGCATAAATCTATATATGAGAGTAGGAAATAAATAATTGATACCGTAAGAATAAGGTTAGAGTAATCTAGCTAATTGAGTTTTTACGGGTTATCAAATGGCGCCGCTGCCATCTTAAACTCTTTTAGGACAAGAATTCAATTGCTTGAATCCAAAGGGCAATCCCCCATTCTCTACCCACCCACCCTTTTAATTTTTCTTTCTTGTTTCTCATATTTTTGTTACTGTTCATGCTTGAAATTCACTGTTTTAATCCGCCCTCCCTTTTGCCTTGCACAAAGCGCGCCCGTGCTCTCTTAAGATTGCGGAATCACAGTGACGAATACTATAGTAAAGGTATTTTTAAATTTTCGAAAATTCTAAAAATTTTCAGACATAATATCTAAGGTGTTATTGATTTATTTAAATATTTTCAGAATTTTCCTAATTATTTTACCTTGTGAACAAATACGATATTTACAGTGCTGTATTTCAATTTTCAAACCATAAGTTCTTGAAAAATAGACAAGTAAGGTTACTTAGGCAGTTCCAAAAATTATAAATTTTTTACAGAAGTATCTATCCTAAGTCAGGAGTTTGCAGTACAAATTTGACGAGTTTTTGATTTGTTTTGGCTTCCTAACTAGTGGAGTGTTTTCAGTGTGTTCCTGCAGTTTTACAACACTTAATTTCAGGAACAATAGCCGATAAGGAGGATTTGTAGAACTCCAATTTCTCTAACAGTTTTACAGAAACACACATGATCTGTCAGAAGTCTCCAGTAAAATTTTGGCAATTTGTGGCTCTGTTTTGATTGGTTAACCATTCGGTTGTTTGTATTGTGTCCGAAAACTGTTTTGCAAACTTTGTAGAGCAGTAGAAAGACTTTCATATCTCCGATTGTTCTGAAATTTTACAGGCTACTTACTGGATGTCTTAGCAACCTACTGTAAAAATTTCAATTTTTTTGGAGAGCGCAACCCGCGCCTATACAAGGCAAAGTTTGAGCGCGACCTGCGCTTAAAACAATGTAACTCGAGTTCCACCTGAGCGCGACCCGCGCCCTTCACAGGCAAATTTTGAGAGCCCCCCACGCTGAACTCACTGAAAATTGCCTTAAGAATGAGCGCGACCTGCACCCTTCACAGGCAAATTCTGAGTGCACCCCGCGCCCTCTTTTGGAGCAGCGCGATTTTCACAGGTCAGTCCAAACTTCCATTTCTTCAAGTTATTCGGTGTTTCTAACTTCTTCAATACACTGAGATTGCGTATACAATAAGTTATTCATACGCATAGCAAGAAGGCATTCAAGTACTCCTTATTCCGCTCCTCGCCTCTTTTGTCAGTGGAGTTTCAATTCTAGTATAATAAGGCTTGTTTATCGTAAACATCAACGTACATGCCTATCTAGAAATTTATAGTTTTGGTTGCATATTAATTGTCCTATAATATATTTGTAAAACCAATATGGCATATCAATATATAGACCAGCAATCATATGATTATTATGCAAACCCTTCACCATGTTCATGCTGTGGTAGTCCTTACCATTGGGCTTCTCATTGCCCATCATATCAAAAGGTTGAGCCTACTATAAAATATAATAATAATTATGAACCTCAATTTTCAAATTTTTATTGTGACCCATGCAATCAAGAGTTTTCTAGTCATCCAAACTATACAGGGAGTCAACCAGTGTCGTATAATTCTAATTCCGTAATGGGTGTGTATAACGAACGAAACACTTTTCCGTGCACAATTTGTTCAGATATAGATCACACTACCCATTCATGTCCCATATTTATTCAACCTCAACCTATCCCATCACAATACGAGATCAACCAGAGTCACTCAAACGCCATACCAACAAGACATTTCCACCATGCCAGAAATTACCCACCCATCTAGTTCGCCACCCTTCCCAGACCAAATTTCCCAAACTATGCTTCAGAACATAGCCCAGATGATTTCCATGAGCTCCTTGCCTAACAAAGAACTTTCAACCTTGCCAAAGATCGATAGACAACTAGTTAAGACCTACCCTGAATTTCATGAATCATTACCTTCCTATGACCCTCCCATGACCCTCCCATTAACCATTATGTTGTCTCCACACCCCACCTGGATGAGGAAATTCTTGAAGACGACTCTTTAGGACATGTTTTTGATGACCAGTCAAATTCGATAGATGCCTTCGAGGAACCTCCCACTGATCCATCTGAAGATGAATATAATGATGATACATTAGAAGATATTTATAAAGATGTGACGGAGGAAGAATTTGATAACTATTGGTATTCTATTAATATGGACCCTCCGGTTGAGCATGTCCAGGCCTTTCTGTTTGCTAACCGCACTCGGCTGGATGATTCCTTGACACATTCGAATGATGCCATTGAGGATACTTATAGTGTTTTAGAGGAAGAGGGTGAGGAAATAGAGATTAACAATTCTAATATAAGGCATGAACAAGGTCATGTGCAGGAATTAAAGGAAGTAACTTCTTTATCGTAATGTGAATCTCAATTTAGTTTGGCAGCTGAGGAAATAATAATGGAAGAAATAGATGAATTTCTTAAAGATAAAGCCACGAACCACAACTTTATGGATTCAACTAAGCTAGATGAAGACTTCTATGATTTCTTAAGAGCGTGTGACGATCCACCAACTGATGAACCACCAACCAACCACCATCCACCTGAGTTACCACCTCCTATAATCCAACCATCTACCACAACTAAGCCATCCATTCACCCACCATTTCAAAGGAACCTCGATTTTGCCCTTAAGCCAATTGCCTCAGAGACCCTCTATAATTTTTTCAACCCTCACGGTGAAGAGTGTTTGCCTAGCACACTGATAAATGTAAAAATGCTAGTTTATCTACGAAATGAACGATAAAACTCAAAACGTAAGTAAAACTAAACGAGATTACGTACCTAATTTATCAAAGATTGTTCTACTATCTATTTATTGAACAGATATAGTGGAGTAGGAAGTTCGTTCCACTCCTAGTTCTTTCACATAATAATGTTCTCTAAGTATAAATAATCTTAACTAAAGTCTAATAAGACATTTACAAATTATAAACTACGATGCTACTACCCACAAGATACGACTAATTAACTACGGAATGCTGCGTTGATTCTATGATAAGAAATTAGGGGGGATTGATTCCACCTTAACTCAACTTAACTTACTAACGACGAATCGTCGTAATCCGAATTGAACTACTACGCAGAACAATTGGTTCCTCCTAATCCCTAATTACACATGACACTTCTACCAATTCATAACTAGGATGTGAACGATTAAACCCATTCTCATGGTGAATTAATCGTTTCTAGAGTGGAATAGAAATTATGACGACTCTACGATAATTGGAATCAAGCTTTCATTAAGACTTCTCAACCCCCTCTAATGGAGGTTTAGCCGAGAATCATTCCGCAATCATTTCCATATATTTCTAAACTAAACATAATATCAAGATTCCAACTTTACTAATTTAATAAACAATAATTGAAATCTAATTAATAATTAAGAAATGATATCAACAAGAATTTAAACTAGATCTATAAATGTAAAGACAAAAATCGAATTGAAAAATAATAAACTATTTTATTAATCTAATCAAATGAATAACAATAATGTAATACTGAAATTGAACAAGAATTAACTAATGAATTAATGTAAAACTAAATCTAGATCTAAATTATTCTAATCTAACCCTAGCTACCATTACAAGGAACTAGTTTTCTAAATATAACTAGGTCTTTAAGAACTAATCTTTTCTTTGTTTTTATATGTTTCAGATCCAAAATCGTGCATGGGCTTGGAGCCATGTTTTCGGCCGGAAAATCGGGCCCAAAACCCAACTCTTTCAGTCTAAAAAGGCCTCTTCAGCTGGAATTGGCTTTGACAAACTTTTCGTCCACTTCTGCTCTTCTGATTGGGTCAAGGCTTAAACCATTGGAAAGCTCTTTCCGAGCCGGTCGTTTTGACGTAAGGTAGGCCCAATTCCGAGGTCTGAGTCCAAAGATATGGTCTTTAGAAGTTCTGCTGACTTTGTGCACTATTTCTGCCTGCGTGGACTTTGACTTTTCATCTTTTGACCGGGCTTTACAAAGGCTTTGTCTTCTTGAATCTTGGCCTTTAATCACAAAAGTCCTTAGCAACTAACCATTGCTCCTTTATATCATCAAAGTGGCACATTTCTGCACATAATTTGACTTTGAAGCCTGAAACGCATAAAAACACGTAATTAGTATTAACTCTTAATTATTACTCACATAATTGGTCTAAAAGTATGATTATTAAGGGGTTAAAACTCCAGTTTTAGGCTCTTATCACACACAATACCATGAGTACACCATTCTTGTAGTTGAGAACCAAGCTTTGACCGAGTGTAGTGAGACACGTAGTTTGTCTTATTTTACCTCATTTGAGCCTCATGAAAGACATCAGGATCCATACTTCATTCTTTTCTCACCTAAAGTATCGCTACAATATGATGGTTTGCATATGTTCTTTGATGGGTTGCATAAGTTTTCTTTCATTCTTCTACATGATTGCTTCCAATTATAAAACTTCATTCTATTTGGAGGTGCATTTAGTATCATGTTTTTATGGCTAGACCCGAACTATTTCAACTATTAGTTTATAGTTGACCACACATCATCTATTTTGTGCCACCCCAGTTTCTTGCTTGTTTAGGGGTGTGCACAGTCTAGGGGAATCTGACATTAAAAGACCCATGTTTAAAATAAAATTTCTAAACTCTATTCTATAAAATTTATTTGGGGGTGGGGTGTTTGGTTTTTCCATTCTTGATCACTCAACTTCCTATTCTTCTCCCTTCCTCATTTCGTAGCTAGATTTCTTGTTGTTTGTTGTTTTGATGTTGTTTTTATTGTTTTTAATAGATTGGATGTTAAGTTGTTAAATTTAGTAGTTCAATTTAAATTATGTAGTTAATTGTATTTGAATTTCGATTTTAATTTAATTTGGTTCTTTTCAAATTATGCGTTGATTTTAGTGTTAATCCCACCTTCCTGAATTGTTTGGGGGTGATATTATTTCTTTTAGCATGGTTTTTATATGATCCACAATTTATTATGTAATTTTGTGATGATTGTTGGGAATGTTGCTAACATTAGCATGGCTATGAGTAAATATTGTGGTAGGATGAAATCTCAATGAGTTAGGCAGTTACTACCCTAAATTCAACCTAAAAGATATTAAGTTTCTTTTAGAATCAAGAATGTGGGTTGTTTCCATTTTCGGTTTTGTAAATTTTTGTTTCCGGCAATTGCCTTAAAACTTTTTGGCAACTTCCCGATTCGTTTTGGAAACTAAAAACCAATATAAAATTCATTCATTCTCCACACACAACTCACATATCTCACTTTTCACTCCCAAGTTTTCCTTCTTTTTCCTTCTCACTTCAGCATTTCAACTTTTCGATTCTGGCGCCTGCTTCGATTGGAGCGCCACCGCCAAAACATCTTGTAAGTCCAAATTCTGGCCTTTGACCACGCCTACGACCCGATGGGCACGAAAAATTCCGATTTTTTGTGGGTTGTTCCAGGATCATTTGCAGCTGTTCCAAAAGGTAGTTTTGAGATGACATTTTCTACAGTCATACCTGAACAGTCTTTCGAAGATTTGTTCCAAAGCACCACCTATGGTGGTTGGTTTCACGAGGTGATCATACACGTAGGTTGGGAACCGCTAATGGTAAGACCTGATGAACATTATTCTCCAGCACTTACATCTTATTTTTAAGATAATTGCATGTTCTTTGATAGACTAGATGGAGAACAAGTGTTCTCCATCAACATTGAGGATGAGGAGGAAGCTTAAGCGGGAGATAAGGTAAGTTTTTAGTTTCAGTTAGTGTCTGCTTATGTCCCAAGCAATTTATTTCTTATTAACCCCATAACAGGTGGAACTCTTATAGAGTTGCGTCAGTTTTATTTGCTATATTAGTATGTTATAACCTTGTTTTGTAGATGTTCCAGAATTTCACGCGTTTCCATGGTAATTTTCTACCTTTTTTATTTAAATACTTTGAGGACAAAACATGCTTCTTGTTTGGGGGTGGGCATAGAACCACGTGTAATTAAGGCATCTGTTAGGATATAGATATGTAGAATATGCATTGGTTTTCTAGTAAAAATTTGAAAAATTTAAAAATATAAATAAAAAGTTATGCTATACACTTAGGAATATTGGTATTGTTTTATTTCTCTATGCTCTTAATAATCTAGAAGTCTCACGTAGCTTTTGCATTATAATAGTTTTAGAAACTTGGGTTAATATATAGGTAATAATCTTTGCATCTATCTATAAATATATTACATGAGTATCTATGATTGTTTGGTAGTAAGTTTCTGAAATCTAGGCTAGAGTACTTATTCTACAAATCCGGTGAGAATATAGCCTAAAGCCTTATATGAGTGAAACATTTGAGAAATGACGTAAGGGAGAAATAAAATCCGGATAGAGAAATCACACATCCACTTGCTTGATTACTATACCATATCCTAAGCGAGAATTTAGGCCCTCTTTGGATCGATATAGCCAGAAATTCAAACCTTATGAAATTATTTTTCACTAGTCGCCCCTCTGAGCCTTTCTTTAGCCTTTCATAAACCACAATTCTTTTACCCTTTTACAAAACAAAATCAAAATCAAAATCAACCTACCCATTCTTTGAATGAATCTGAGAATAGAGATGAAGAATAGAAAAGAGAAAGACCTTTGAAATCAAGAATTTGTTACTCGCTTCAAATAAGAAAATAAAGTTTCCATCCAAATAAAAAAATTAAAAAAAAAAAAAAAAAAAAAAAAAAGTTAGAACTCCAAAAATAGAATCAAAGGAGTCAAAAGCAAAAAAAAAAGAAAAATATGGCTAAGGATGGAAACAAAATGTAGAAGCAAAAGTAAAGAACAAGGTTTTCTCTAGTTACATAATATGAAGACTCTATTATCTCAGACTTGTCCTTTTTGAATATCCATTTCCTTCCTTTTTAAACCATCTCCTAATCCCTGCAACACCTAATAAAGACCTCTAGCTCAATTAGGAATAGGTTAGTATGATAGTAAATGGCAAATGTGTTTGATCGACTCCGGCTTCCTTGTGTGTCATTGACATTGTAAGGCAAAGTGTGCCCACTGCACACTGGAGTAGCGAAACTTGAGCGGAAAAATTAGAGTGGTTTTTGTCTTGACATTTATGTGAGGACCTACTTAAGGACAATATTCCGAGTTTTTAGAAACGGACCTGCTAGTGCATTTCATAGTATTACTCATTATATATATGTTTATTTGTAGATGATTGATTATTATGCATATATTAGCTTAGGTTTCGACTTGATTATTCTGAATCCATTGCTAGTGAGATGTATAGATAATTGAGACATAAATAAGGAAACAATATTTTTATTTCTTAGTCGTCGTAGTATAGATGAAGTTTGTGAATACATTCACTAGAAAACTCTCATGAGGCTATAACTCATCCACTTGGGAATTCCTAGTGGTTTAAGGCCTTGTTGCATATGGTCAATGCAATCGCACTCTGCGAAGCGAGAGTAGTTAGAACTCTATTTTTGGTCACTTATTCTAATTTCTCATATTTGCTCGAGGATAAGCAAAATGCTATTTCGGGGTGGTTTGATAAGAGCCCAAAACTGTTGTTTTAACCCCTTAACAATATAGCCTGTTAGACCAATTATGTGATTAATAATATAGGTTTATCACTAATTACATGTTTTTGAGTATTTCAGGCTTCGGAGTTGAATAAATGTAAATTTGTTACTAATGAGGCGCTAAAAGGAGCTAAAGTGATTGCTATGAAAGTTCTATGAAGAAAGCCCACGTTTCATGGAGAAAAAGCCTTTAAAAAGCCCAAGTCAAGCTGTTAAGTGAAAGTCAAACCGGATTAGAAAGCTGAAGAAAAGTCAACAGAACTTCAAAAGGCCATATCTTTGGGCTCAGACCTCGGATTTGAGCCCATTTTATATCAAAATGACCGGCTCAGAAAGTTCCAATAGTTCTGACCTTGACTCGATCAGAGTAGTATAATTTGGTAAAACCTCAAGATACACTAACACGACTAGAATTGGAAGTCTTGGATTCAACAAATTGGGTTTTGGGCTGGATGTTTCAGCCCAAAACATGGCTCCTCAACCCATGCACGAATTTGGGGATCTAACTCTTCAATATCAAGAGACAAAAGCTTAGCTCTTAAGCTATCTAGATCTAAACCAAGTTCTAGTTCATAAAAATTTAGTTTTGTAATATAGAATTAGTTTTAGTTCATTTAATTAGTTTTTATAGATTAATCTAGTTAGTTGTCAATTTTATTAGTTATTAAAACAAGAATGAATATTATTTATTAGCTTAGACTCCATTAATTAGTTTTATTACCTTGTTTTTAATTTAGTTATTGAATCATTGATAATTCTTCATTAGATTAATAAAAGTCAAGTTATTGTTCTTCATTATGTTTTCTTATTATTCATATGTTAATGATAGTCTAATGAATTCTAGCTAAACCTCCATTAGAGGGGTTTGATGAAGCTTGGATGAAGACTTGATGTGTTAGTTAGAATTATTACATTTAAGAGTTCACTCTAGTAGGTTAGTTGATTCACCATGAGAATGGGTTGACCTTCCTCACATGCTAATTATTAGTTGGCAGAGATTGCCATGAATAATTAGGGATCACAATTAATCTTAATTGGTTATGATTGCAATAATCTACACTAGCATATTAGGAATTTATTTAAGTGAAATCAAATCCCCCTAATCTCTTCTCCATATTCTTCTTTATATTTTATTCAATTCATATTTAATTGCTTAGTTAAATTAGTATAAGTTAAATTCATATATTTAGTTTCGTAGTATAAATTCACCTCTATAAATATTACTCTCACCATTGTTCCCTTGTGTTGATTAATTGATTTCTTTATGTCTTGGTAGTTTTGGAGTGGAACGATTCCGTACTCTATATATTGCATAAATCTATATGTGAGAGTAGGAAATAAATAATTGATACCATAAGAATAAGGTTAGGGAAATCTAATTGAGTTTTATGGGTTATCAAGAAGTAAATTCCGAATAGAGAAATCACACGTCCATTTGCTTGATCACTATACCATATCCTAAGTGAGAATTTAGGCCCTTTTTGGATCAATATTGTCAGAAATTCAAACCTATATGAAATTATTTTCAGCTAGTCACCCCTCTAAGCCTTTCTTTAGCCTTTTCATAAACCACAAATCCTTTACCCTTTTATAAGAAACAAAACAAAATAAAAATCAGCCTACCCATTTTTGAATAAGTCTGAGAATAAAGATGAAATGAAGAAAAGAAAAGACAAAGACTTGTGGAAAACCAAAAATTTGTTAGTTGCTCCAAATAAGAAAAGAAAAGAAAGTTTTCATCCAAAGAAAAGAAAAAAAATAAATAAAAAAAATAAAAAGTTAGAACTCTAAAAACAAAGTCAAAGAAGTCAAAAGCCAAAAAAAAAAAAAAAAAAAAAATGGCTATGGATAGAAACAAAGTGTAGAAGCAAAGTAAAAATAAGGTTTTCTCTAGTTATATATTTTAAAGACTCTATTATCTCAGACTTGTCCTTCTAAATATCCATTTCCTTCCTTCTTAAAACCATTACCTAATCCTCGCAACACCTAATAAAGACCTCTAGCTCAATTAGGAATAGGTTAATGTGATAGTAAGTGGCAAATGTGGCCACTGCACACTGGAGTAAGGAAACTTGAGTGGAAAAATCAGAGTGTTTTTGTCTTGGCATATTTGTGAGGACCTACTTAAGGATGCTATTCCAACGTTTTAGAAACAGACCTGTTATTGCATTTCATAGCATAGTTCATTATATATATGTTTATCCGTAAATGATTGACTATTATGCACGTATTAGCTTAGGTTTCGAATTGATTATTCTGTATTCATTGCTAGTGAGATGTATAGATATCTGAGAATAAATAAGGAAACATTAATTTTATTTCTTAGTCATTGTAGTATAGATGAAGTTTGTGAGTACCTTCTCTGGAAAACTCTCACGAGGCTATAACTCGTCCACTAGAGAATTCCTAGTGGTTTAAGGCCTTATTGCATATGGTCAATGCAATTGCACTCGGCGAAACAAGATTAGTTAAAACTCTATTTTTGGTCACTTATTTTAATTTCTCATATTTACTTGAGGACAAGCAAAATGTTGTTTGGGGTTTGATAAGAGCCCAAAAATGTATTTTTAACCCCTTAATAATATTACATTTATACCACTTATACTTATAATAAAAAAGAGTTAGTATTGTTTACGTACGTTTGTGTATTTCAGGTATTGGAGTTAAATATGTGAAGAAATATGTCACTTTTGCAAGAGAAAGGAGCAAAGGTTGGTTGCTAAGAAGTTTTATGGTTAAAGCCCAAGTTTAAAGGAGAAAAAACCTTTTTAAAACCCAGTCAAAGCTGAAAAGTCAAAGTCAACGCGGGCAGAAATAGAGCAGAAAAGTTAATAGAACTTCCACAAGTCGTATTGTTGGACTCAGACCTCCGAATTGGGCCTATTATATGTCAAAATGACTAGATTGGAAAGAGATTTCTAATGGTATAGGTATTGATCCAATCAGAGGAGTAAAAGTTGACAAAAACTTTATTGTAGTAATTTCTAGCAGAGGAACCCTTTTTAGACTTAAGTAATTAAGTTTTGGGCTTGATTTAATGGCCCAAAACATAGCTCCAAAGCCCATGCACGAAATTGTAAACCTAGCCCTCTCCTATATAAAGAGGACTTAGGCACAACTCTAGCTCTCTCTCCTATTACTTAGACTCTCACCCGTCCCTTAGTTGGAATAATTATCTATCTTTCTTCTCTTAGTCTAAACCTAATTATTATTGTTTTCTAGCCTAGCCACCATTAATAAAAGCCAAGTTATTGTTATTGTTTCTATGATGTCTTATTCTTATTCTTTTAATTATGATAGTCTAATGAATCTTAGCTAAACCTTTATTAGAGGGGTTTGATTAAAGCTTTGATGAAGACTTGATGTGTTAGTATAGAATAGTTGTAGTAAGATATTCCACTCTAGAGGGTAGTTAATTCACCATGGGAATAGGTTTCAATTGCCTCACATGCTAATTATTAGTTGGTAGAGATGCCATGAATAATTAGGGATAACCTTTATGTGAAAACATAAATATTAGGGTTGCAACAAATCTATACTAGCATATTAAGAATTAATTAAGGTGGAATCAAATTCCCCTAATCTCTTCTTCTCATTCACATATTCTCATTAAATTGCCATAGTATAATTTAGAATATCTTAATTAGTTATTTCACCATATTAGTATAATTAAACCATTGCTCTCATTGATATTATAAAAGTGTTTAAGTTAGAGAAATTGTTATGTCTAAGCAACTAGGAGTGGAACGAATTCTGACTCCAGTTTTATTATAAGATAATCGAGAGTAGAACTTTGATAACAAATTAACTTAATCATGTTTTTACTTCTGCCGAGTTTAATTAGTTAAGTAGGAGTAAAAGTGTGTTTTTAGTAATATCAGAACACGAGCATAGCAGTGAAAATGAGTCCCAACAAGCCCCTGTGAAAAGGGTGTGACGTTCCTCTGCGCTGCAAACTAAGTCCCCCATAGGCAAGGATGTCCATAGCAAACGAGCACCACTATTGAAGAACAAAGCAGCTCCACTATCCAAGAACAGACCAGCCCCACAGTTGAAGAACAAACCAGCCCAACCATCGAAGATCAGACCACCACCATTAAAGAACAAAGCACCACCTTCGACGAAAAAAGTAGCAGCTTCTAAAAACAAAACAGCCCCATCTTCCCCTTCACAAACAAATTGTGGAACCGAGGACCCAGTACTAGAGAGAGTGTCTACTACTACTGCCATTAGGAGGTCACCGTGGTCAACAACTTCAAAAGAAACCACCAAGTTAGACACCCTACGTGTTTCTATCTGCCGAGAAAGCAAAAGTAAAGAAAAGCCGAGGGTAACCAAAATTGATAATAAGACTCAAAGGGTTGGGGGTATTGAACCAGACCCTCTATCGGGTTATCACGAACTTGAATGCCCCAAACTAGATAACTATATGGGCTTAGCAAAGCTGGCCGGACTGGTCAACCGTGACCTACCAGAGGAAGATGTTGCTGCAGAAGAGAGACTGTCAGCGTCCGGATGGGTGGTGAGTCAAGTGCAAAATGTGCGAGGATAATGGGAGATAAATTGGAGACCCTCCTTCAAGAGTTTAAAGGCACAACACGAAAAAATAAAGTGGGTTTCTGTGTTTGTAATAAATTAGGATCGGGATTTGAATGAAATTCATATAGAGTCTGAAGACCTAGCACCAGCCACTGATCTCCAATCACCCGTTAAAGAAACTCATATTGTCCTATCTGATATAAAGGCCCAAAAAACTATTATGGACACTGCTCTGGCCATTAATTCGAACATTGGTGACCAAAGTCAACCTGAGTCAACTGCTAGGGCAGTTGAACAGTTGAGGTTGTAAATGACAGACCAAGAAGTCTACAACATATTTTTGTCAAGGAATCATCGCTGGTGAAAAATGTTACCCAGTATCGATGGGGAAACAGTAAATTTGAATACGTGACAAACACTTAGTTATGGTCTTAATATGGATTAAAAGTTTGCGATATGAGGGGGACATAGTGTGTATGCTCTGAGACATCATAGAAACATATTTAGTTCCAATCAATTTTGATACAGTATGTGTGTCGGATTACAAGTAGTCCAGTCGAATTTCTTCCTATTTCTGACGGGGAACTACATGAAGAGGAAGTCCAATAAGTCTATTCCGTAAAAACCACAGCAAGACTACCTTTTTCTAAAGTATCTTCGTATGCCATTATGTTCAAGTTGTGAGCTATTATAGTTAGTTTATTAGTTCTATTAAATTTGTACGCAGGATGCTTGTGGGATTGCTAGTGGTATTGTTAAATCTTTAACAATTTATGATGAGGAAGTCCAACCTTACCATAAGTTACACTTCTGTCACCGACACCATGTTCATACTGTAATTGGACTGAGACATTGATTGCCTCTATTGCAAATTCATTCTCAATTGCTCATACAACATGATTTTTGAATCAGCCTACCGAATGCATAGATGTTACTGAAGGTGGTCAGAATATTAATAGGGACCTATACGTAGTGATTGATGAGGCATAAAAGGGACCCAATTCTATTGTTGAATCTGTTATGCAAGATGATATGGCAAGAAGATCCAAAACATTTGTTTCTATAATCAAATCCAATAAATTGGAGGATGAAGTGGTTGCTGTTTGCCAAGACTTAATTCTTGCTATTTTATACAAGAAAGAAAATGGATTGCTAGAAAGAAAGCCTGGTATTGTAAGTTTCTAAAAGGTTGGGACTGACCTAACTAGATGGCTACCTCTAATTTCCAAGTTTTGTATTACTAGAAGAAGGATGGTATTGAGGAATCCAGTCGCTGTGACATCCTTGGGTGTACGCACAAAAATGTGTACCTAGGTCTATGCAATTGATTTTAGAGTCGCCACTAACTTTATCAAGGAAAAGTTGAGTAAAACCTATGTGAAGGACTAGCCCTCGAAACTAGATGATTATTGGGTTCGAGAGTCAAGGTACGATGTGGGAAGGTGTTAGGCACCCACAATTGCCTGGTAAAACCAGCCTTACTTTTATTGAGGTGCAAAGTTTTAAGATAGGCAAACAAAGAAAGCTTGAAAAATAATCTACCAAGTTGGATGATCTTCACTAAATTATTTAAAAGCAAATGACTATATGCTATAGTAAAACTAAAAAACAAATAATCCTAATATGCAATACTAATTAAAATAAAAGAGAAAATAAAGATGTCACCTTATTTGGAATGTTGCCTCATACTTGATTGTAGATTGATTGATTGATTGATGATCTTGATTGATTGTTGATGAATGATGATGATAAAATTGATTTGGAATTGACAACTATGATTTTTGGATTGAAACAAGTGATTTGAAAAAAAAAACAACTTTTGGTGAAAATAAGCTTCTACTCAAGATCGAAAGAGGGGAAAAGAAGGCTAAAGACGAAGAACACAAAAAACTTCATTAGAAAAACCTCAAAGTCAAAATTTCACCTTCAACTCCAGATTAAACTAAAGAAATTCTACTATAGAATGATGAACTAGAAAAGAAAAAAGAAGAAGAACACTCAAGAAAAGAAAACTACTACGCTATTAGCTCTGAATAACTAGGTCCAGATTATTAACTCCGAATTCCTAGCTCTAGCTTGCTCTAGATGTCTTTATATGGGTGAATGAGACCCATATTTATAGCTTTTGGGCGTGGATTCAAATATGGTAATGAGTTTGATCCAATGGCTGAGTATTGATGAAGAAAAAATCCAATGGCTTGATCTCTTTCTTGTTGCACTTCCTAAATATGGCCCTTGATTCAAGAGGTGGGATAAAGGGTGCGATCTTGGCCCTTGATCTTTGGATATTTCAGATGGATTAGGAAAAAAATCAAGCCCTACACGTCCTCAATGAGCCCATAATCCAGGGTTTCCAAACTTGGCTCCAAAATGGCATATTCTCTAGAATATTCTTGATTTTAGGGATCAAATCAAATCAAACAAATAATGAAGGTTCTCTAGGTTTTTGGAGGATTGAAAATGGGCTAGAAACCCTAATGAAAAGGTCCAACTCGAGCTGGATCCACAGCCCACGAGCACGGGTCCAAAATCCATGAAAAGGCCCATTCTGACCATATTTTCAATGCTGCAAATTCCCTTTGACTGGGTCAAAATTAGGCAAGCTCTTCTTCACAAAAAATGTTAATTAATCCATTAGGAAGGTCCATGAACTCTTAAAAATACCCTTGGGTTGAAATATTACTCCAAAAAAAACATTGCACTCAACAGTGTGCACAACGGGCTGAAACGGGATATGGCAAGATTAGGGTTTCCGAAATCCAAAAAGAACCTAGGAAAGCTTGTACCCATTTCGAAGGATTTTTCATGAGGAATTCAAATATGAAATAGTCTCATCCAAAGAAAGAGTGGAAAAAATGAGATTTGGGCTCCAAAGGGTTACAGGGGCATTTTGGTCATTTTCAGCTCAAAACTCAGAAAGCAACGAAACTTCAGCCATAGCTAGAACATGATGAGGAGAGTCTAAATATGTGAAAAGAAGATAAAAAGAAAGAAGTTTAATGTAGAAAAGAAGACTCTAGAAAGCAAATCACCTTATATGATCAAATTTAATTCAAGGCAAAATCGTGAATGAATTATGCTTGGGGTGCAAAAATGGGGTGTCTACAGTTGCCCCTCTTTGGCGGAAGTTGATTGCAACTGAATGGCAAAGCCATGGAGACAAACCATTTTTGCCAAGCTCCAGCCAAAAGATCTCGTACAATTTTTGAAAATTCATTTGAAAAAATATTTTTGAAAGAGGGCATTTCCCTAGATATTTGAAATCCTCAATTTTTTCCAAGTTGTTTGTGAGGGCTTAAAAATGATTGAAAGTTGGTGGATGCATCGAACGGACTTATACCACGCAACATGGCAACTGGATTATATGTGGAAGCATCGGACGGACTTATACCGCGTAACATGATATTGGTTGATTGAAAAATATTTTTCTGAAAATGATGAACAACTTTTTTTTTGAAATCAAGGGACAATTTTTTTTATTTTTTTTTTTTTAAATCTAATATTTTCAAATTCATTTTGGAAAACTGGTGAAATCAAATGGATAGATCAATTCATTTATGATTTTGACTTAGATTAAAAAATTCTCATATAATGGTGATAACCAAACACTGACGAAAGGAAAAACTCACCGGGGAGAGCAAGAAGATCCACTGGGGATGGGAGATTCTAAAGATGAAGGAAGAAGACACAGACGAACACTGCTGGAGAAGATAAGAGATATGCTGGAGATGAAAGATGGATGCTGGGGATGATGATATTCAAGTTCAATCAATCAATCAATCAATTACGTTCAAGTATACTTGGGTTGGAAAAGACTGTCACTATGAGTTCAGGCTGATCCATCCATAAAATTTGTCGATAAAATCGACATTGTTCTCGCGAACAATTTTAATATTGCACAAATGGAGTTACCAAAATGATATTAATGATCAAGTGGTTACCAATAGTGCGGTGAAAAACAAAATTTGATGAATATTTTCTCATACTGGAGGGTAAGAACCCCATGATACTAGTATTCATCATTTTTTTTATTTTTTATTTTTGAATTTTTTTTTATAATTTTTTTGATCAACTTAGTCAACTATCAAAATTGGGTCAACTAGTGAAAATCGAGTCAAACAGCTCAAAAACTGGGTCAATCTGATCAAATCCGGGTCAAAAAAGTCAAACCAAGGTCCAACAGGTCAATCTCGGTCAAACGGTGATAACGGGTCGATTGGACCAATCAGTCAACTGGACCAAACCGGTTGAACCAGCCGACGGGTGACAAGCGGTAAAGGGGTACCCCGACCTTCCTTGTTAGGTGCTTGCATCGAATAATTGAATTAGAACAACTTTTTTAAAAAAGGGAAGGAATCTAAGTAAAAGGACAAAAAAGAAACTTCCCAAAATTCAAAATAGAAAGAGAAACCGCCTTATTCCCTTTTCTTACCTCCAAAACACACGAACAAGTACTGAGCCTACAACTCTATTCCGGCTTTATTCCCTTCTCTTGTTAAGGCCCATCAGCACTTTCCATTTGTGATCCAAGCAAGGACTTGCAACTTCTAAAAGCTGGAGCAAAGGAACGCTATATATATGCTTGAGAAGGTGCATACGTACCTCAACAACTTTTCTCACCGGCCGGTACAGAGTCAATATGGCGCCTCCTCCACGGTCATCCTCTTGAGGCAATGGTAAGCTTGCTTTCCTTCCTTTGGCTCATGTCATGTTCTTCTTTTTTTTCTTATATGTCACAAAACAAAACGCATAGTATATACACATGCATGCTATTGATTGGCCTCTCGATGATATGAGATGAAACCTTTTCCTTTCCCTTTGTCGTAGGAAACCTTATTCCCGGAGAGGTAGACATACCTTCTTTGGATAACAGAGAACTTTAGTGACAGCGAAATGCATACTTTTAGCCGGGTATAACCTAGGAAATTCCCTCAGATTACTGCCCTTTGAACTTGACTGGATCATAATGAAGCTAGCTTTAAAGTACTGGAATTCTTCCTCTCATACTTTCCAATTCAGAGACTCCGAACTCGTCCCAACTGTGGAGGAATTTGCAACCCTGCTTGGCATCATAGACCAAGGTGAATTAGTGCGGGCACCCTGGGATGAAATGCGATCATACCCTCGTTCCTTGGAACAACATCGTTACTCGTCTCCATTTGCAGTCATACGAGCACCAAACAAAGTTGTAGCCTTATGTGTCTATGTCTTGGACAAGGTCCTTCTCTATAATCGTACATCAGAAACGGTGTCTCTCATCCCGTTGGTTACCAACCATTCTTTAGGCATAAATTCCAATATAGCCGCCCTCATTCTTGCTGAAACTATCATTGGTCTCGATAACACCACGAACGATCAACCCTTCACCGGGAGTCCTCAACTCCTTTGGGTAAGTTTCTTTTTTTGTTTTTTTGTTTTTTTTTAAAACCACCTTGTACTGTTTTACAGTTGTGGTTATGCACCCATACAAACTTCTTGCGAACTCAACCAATGGGGGGCCCAGGAATGTTTTGGCCATGTACCCCTACCGCATCTCTTTCCCGGGTTATCCGTCAGAAACTCATATAGCCAACAGATTTCGCATGGTCCAATCGTATAACATTAATTGGAGAATTCACTGGTGGAAGATTACCGGTCATGTCGGGATCACGAGCCAATTTTCCAATTGCATGATGCTGCTCGGCTTATTTGAAACCACCTTCTACCCTACTGATAGGGCCATGAGACAGTTCGGATTTGAGCAAGAGCCGCCGATGTTAACCATATACCGAGCACGGGTAAGGTTCAATGTTTGCCAAGCTGTTGAGATTCAGAATGCATGGGAGAATTGCGAGACTCTCCATGTCCCTCGCCTATACAATGAGCCAGTGACTTCTCAAGAATACCGGAGATGGCTGTATAGCAACAAGTAGTCCCTGGACAACTAAACCACTCGACACGCAAATTAGGTAGGCGCTTTACCTTAAATATGATATGTAATAAAGAAATGCTACTGCGTGAGCACGGTTGAATCTCTATGTTAGTATGCATGATTAGTCAGAAAAAACGCATGAATCTAATTAATGAAATGGCATGGTTTATTTTGGATATATTGCTTTAGAATCCTTTATGTAATGTTAACCTAGATTCTTCATCATCAGCCATCCAAAGCAAACCAAGTTTTCGAAAACAATTTTTTTTTAAACAATGTAAAACAAAACATTTTTTTATCCATAGAACAAGAAATACCACAAATGATTGAATAATAAGTGAAGGTGTTGGAATGAGTTACTGACAAGAAGATCCTCACGAGAACGACCTCAGGATAGGAGTACGATTAATCTTAGCACCAAAAAGTAGTAAGCACACACCACCCTTTTCCCTATCTGATTGCATGATCTCTACTATATGTTGAAAACCAACCATAAATCCTTTCCACCACTCAAAATGATCATAAAGTAAGCATAAGACAACTTCTTAGAGACTCTTCCGAAAACATTCCTTCTGGCCTCGATAACCTCTGAATGGATCACACTATATCAGTGTATCCTCCAATGTTTTTTTTTTTTTTTTACCTTGAACATTTCTCAACCAGGAGACATAGCAGATCTAAAGATCAAGAACGGACTTTCATAGGACTATGATGTAGGCTTAGGTAGTGGGTTAAGAGAATAAGGATTTTTTTTTTTTTTTTTTTTTTTTTTTTTTTTTTTAAGTTGAAATTTTATTGATACTAATAAGGATTTTTACAAATTATTAGGACAAGCGCGCAACAAGCTATGTCGCAAGTCCTTTCTGAATAGTAAATCCTATTCTTCTAAAAACAAACTCGTTAGAACCAGCTGTCATAACGTTACTGTCCATGACTTTCTGAAGTCTCTTGAGAAGCTCAACAGATTGTTGTTCCAAGAAACCGAAAGTGTCGAAACTAAACGGAATGAAACAATGCTGGTTAGCCGTGCAAGCTTCCTCATGCTTCTCCATCTTCCCTGTCGCTGCTCTCTTAGCTGCTTCTCCCACCTCAAAGACTCCATTCCCCAGCCCTACCAACGGAGAGGCTCCAGTTACATCAACACATGCATGTCTCCCCTCAGACCAACTATATATCAACACATCCGCAGGCCGAAGTGTAGATCTTCCCTCATTCGGATGAGTGAGAAAATTCACAGGAGCCTCCTTCTTCACTTGTACCCCAGCTTTCCAAAATGCATCACATAAAATATCTCTGACATGATCATGTCGGTATTTGAATCCTGGAAAATGCCTACAACAATGCTGCATGGTCCCCGAAAAGCATCTAGTCTACTCTTTTTGCAAACGGGGCATAGGCCACCATCGAGTACAAAGGAATCATGAGGCGGTACGGAGAATAGAACGATACTCCACCGGCGACATCACGGCTTTGTCCCAGTCCCTCCATCGGAATAGCAAGTAAAAATCCTTAGCGTGTTACATTCGCAAGCATCCAATGGCGCTTTTCGGCGAGTAGATAACACAAACTCCCAACCAAGACAAAGAACAATCTTACTATAGAACGCTTCCGCCAAAACTTTTTGTGGTTTTGAGGGACGGTAGCATTCGACCATAGAACTGAGGTCAAAATCGGATAGACAAAGATTCAATGCACTCCTAGCAACATCAAGAATCTCATCCAAAGGCACTGGCCCACAACTCCTAAGAATGTGGTTCTGAAGCTCAGAAGTCTGACAACGGGAAGCCACAAAAGCAAAAGTAGAGACATTAGTGGCACAATAAATACCTAACCCACCAAGACGTAATGGGAGTGTCGATAAACGCCACTGCAAATCACTGAAGTTAGGACCATCAGAAACCACAATACCCTGGAGAACATTGTGGAGATGCCGATCAAAAGTCTTAGCTGCCTCTCTAAAAAGGGATGGTGGACAAGTACGAATCACAAATACCAACTTCGAGAGCCCAGCACAAGCACGTAAGAGAGCTAACTCACACTATGGATCATCTAATATAGCTAAACGGTCCATCAAAGTCGCAATCTTTTCAACACGCTTGCGAGCAAGGCCCATGACAAAAGATGGATCAGTGCTGACTGCACCTCAGCACACTGACTCCCTGCGAGGGCGGGACAAATCTGAAGGAAAGAGACCAGGAGTGGAGCGACGTGGATCCAGTGATGGCCAAAATATCTCAGTTTTAGCCACATTAAGAACCAGCCCGTAAGAAGGTCCTTCTTCCTGAATAATACCCAAAGTTGTCGCCACCTGTTCTGTATCTCCAATCAGAGTCCCATCATCTAGATACCAAGCATGTAGGAACAACTGACAACTGGACTGGATCCGCAGAATCAGGGGATGCAACACCAGTGCAAATAGAAGGGGACCAAAGGGTCGCCTTCTTTGACCCCAAGAGCGAGACCATATGTAGCCATCCCCCATATATAACCTCGCAGGTTGACAATACAAGTACTCAACCCAAGGGACAATAGCTGGGCAACGGATACGAACCTCTCTCAACATGGTAGTCCGATCAACCATGTTAAAAGCATTCCGAAAATCTACAAGCAAAGATCGAAGAGAGGCATCATCCTTTGTTAGCATACACTATGCGGTTGACGAAATGCAAAAGCGCGCACGCACCACCGTAAAACACCAACCCCATACGAAAATCCACGTAGGTATCCTACCACATCTTGGGAAACTCTTTTCATTGCAATCTTGGAGACTAGACGACGCCAAACCATCCCCACAGCTATAGGACGAATACCATTATCCGTCTTGAGAAGTGGAGTAAGCGGAGCACTCGCGATGAATTCCGCTAACGGCTGTGGACATCGTCCCTGTAACCAAAGATTCACCACAGGGGTCAATGCATCTAGCAAATCAGACGATATAGCTGCTGTAGCACCACTCATGGCATTCAACAAATGCTGAGCTCAAAGACCATCACGACCACAAGAAGTGCCTTTCGGAAATGACCGAATACATGCCAATAGGGCGACTCTCTCTACCACTAAAGGGGGCTCAGCAAAAGGAACAGTCGGTCTCACAGGTAGTTGTCGCATTGGGTGCTTCTCCTCTAATGCACATATAGTCTCTGCAGTATTGGAGGCAACTCCTGATGATGAAAACACTTTAACTGCTGCAGCAAAATGTCCATCAGCAACTTTCTGTAAGCATCGACGCACATTCTGAGTGGAGGCAGATTTCCTGGTTGGTTGGATTGAAGGAGGCTCTATTACAAACTCTAAGAGACGAAACATCCCACCAGGCTCATTCCATGTCATCAAGGCATGGAGAATATGTTCTGGCGAAGGTTTTTCTAGTACCGTAAGCGGCGTTCGACGGCGATTACGTGGTTGAAAAACTTGCAGCGTCTGTATGCGAAGAAGGAGACGAACCCAAGGCATAACTGACCCAGGATCAGCTGTAATATCCAGAGAGCAGATTTCAATGCACTAGAAAAAGCCAAACGACAAGCACGTGGTATACTTTTCACAGTACGAAAAGGTATACGGAATGCACTATCAAGTAACGTCTCATCAAGATGCGAAACATTACCAACCTGATTAGGGGTATCACTGTCACCCCTATGTGTCGTGAGTGTAAGATCCGTAGTGTTGGGCTTAGAGGGCGGCTGTGGTATGCCCACAATAACACATGCGGGTTCTCCACTCTCCATCAAAGCAGGCGGTTCTATGGTATCATCTAGATGACGACACGGTATTCCAAGAGCATGGATACAAAGACAAATGCCACAAACCCATTTGTCTAATGACCTTAAGGAGTTCTCTAGTGACAAATACAATTCACAATCATCCTTAATTTCACCTCGTACCCTATCGATACTCAACTGGCAATCCAAATGTTGTTTATCAAAATGCGTGAAAATATAGGGAACAGTAAACCCATTACCGTTTACTCCATTGGTGCATCCATGACGATCCCGGAAAGGACAATGGACACGTTTCTTAGGGGGTGGGGCACAGACCCCCGAAGAAGTCACTGAGAGGGCGAGACCTTTCTTCCCTCTCATAGCCAAAACCCAGCAGCCAGGTCAACAAACCCCAAACCAAACAAATCCCAAACTATACATATCCCATACCCCAAAAGCCGTCGAACAACACCACACAAAACCCAAAACAGACAAATCCCAAAACCAGTCCAACAACCAAATCCAAAACCAAATGCTGTAAGCAATTCAACTTACTGTCAAGGAATTGGTTATGAAGTCGTTGGTTGCAAACCCAGACAAGAACAGAAACAATATACGACACTGTTCTAGCAAACAAAAATTCTGAAAAACAAAACCCGCGGAGTGCAATCAATTCGGCGGTGGTGAGTAAGTGATGGTGGTGCTGTGTTGTTAAGGTGGGAGGAGGAATCAGATGGATTGGAGGCTGTTGTGGGGGTTCGGTTGTGGTGGAAGTGCTGATGGTGGGAATGTGAGCAAATCTGTTGGTGGTGGATGGGGGATGGATGGTGAGGGATGGGGAGGTGCGGTGGCAGGCAGGTGATGGGAAGGTGCGGTGGCAGGTGATGGGGTTCTTGCTGGGGAAGAAGGGCGCTGCTTTTTTAAAAAAAAGAAAAATTGGTGGTCGATGACAGATGGTGGTGGGGGCTGGAATGTTATATAATGGAGGTGGTAATTGGTGTTGGTGACGGCAGATAGAAGAGGCGCATCACGAGTTGTGCAACAAGGGCGTGGAAGAAGGTGGTGGTGGTGGTGGTGGTGGTACAACAAGTTCGGGTTTTTAGTGGAAGAAGGGCATGGCGGTGGATGGTGAAGGGGCTGGTGGCAGGTGATATGGGTGGATGGTGAAGGGGGCTGGTGGCAGGTGATGGTGGTGGGGGCTGGGTGCGTGTTGCACGAGAAGTGCAGCGCTGGGTTTTTCCCTGGGGAAGAAGATAGCGTTTTTTTTTTTTTTTTTATTTTTTTTATTTTATTTTTCATGAAAAGAAAATGATCAAATATCCTAAACTTCATATGAACCGCCCCTTGAATTGATTTGTACTGCCCCTTGCATTGATTTTTTTTTTTTTTTGCAGCTTCTCTTGGGGGTAACCATTGGGGTAATCATAGCATATTATAGATTGGGACCATAGTAGATACTTAACGATCAATAATTGATGATGAAAGTGATTTTTCTAATCATGACAAGTTCTATAAAATGGGATTGGGGTATCTACGGGTAGGCTAAGGGTAAATCTAGTTTCCTAAAGGACATAGGTCAAATCGTGGGGATGAAAGAATAGGCTTAGGCTCAAAATGGCTTCTAGAGGAAACACATGACATTAGGTGGGCTTGTTAGGCTAATATATCGGGTAAAAATGTCCTGTCCCATCATCTCTTTAAGATTTCCACTATCCTCTTTGTCTAAAAAAAAAACAAGGTTGGGTCACGAAAAGTACCTCTTTAACTGGTCGACATTAGTAGGATTTGAGAACTCGACACCATCAAGATCAGTGAGGATCATAGCTTTCCCAGGTAGAATCTTCTTAATAATGAAGGTGCCCTCCCAATTAGGTCTGAACTTTCCTCGTGGGTCTGGCAGATGTTTAGGCCTAATTTCTTTCAGAACCAAATACCCTTCCTTCAAATCTCTCGGACGAACTTTCTTATTAAATGCTCGGGCAATTCTTTACTGGTAAGCTCGTGCATGAGTTGTAGCTTTAAGTCGCTTTTCTATGATTAGGTTCAAAGATTCCACTCTGGCTTGGATCCATTCCTCCTCTGAACTGGCACCCTCCTGCAAAACGCGTAGAGTAGGCATTTCTACTTCGGCTGGCAAAACGGCCTCCATTCCATATACTAGTGCATAGGGAGTAGACCCTGTGGCTGTACGAACTGAAGTTCGATAAGCCCATAGTGCATATGGTAACTTCTCATGCTAGTCTTTGTATGTCTCAGTCATCTTCTCTACAATCCTGACAGGTGTCTTGTTTGCCGCTTCAACTGCCCCATTAGTCTGAGGTCTGTAGGGTCAAGACAAATGTCGCCGAATTTTGAACTGCTGCAGTATAGCATTAAACTCCTTCCCCTTGAAGCATATACCATTATCAGTGATAACCTCATGTGGTATCCCATACCAGCAAATAATGTTGGTGTGCAAGAACTTCGCCACATTTCATGCCATAACACTACTTAAAGATATAGCTTTGACCCATTTAGTGAAGTAATCAATGGCAACAAGGACAAAGCCGTGTCCATTGGATGCTGAAGGATTTAACTTGCCAATGACATCGAGCCCCCAAACAGAGAAGGGCCAAGGCGCAGAAAATGGGTTTAACTCGGCAGGTGGTGCGAGCATCAAATTCCCGTGAATCTGACACTTATCACACTTTCTAACGTACTTATAACAATCTGTCTCCATAGTTGTCCAATAGTATCCCAGTCTCATGATCTTCTTAGCTAACATGTGCCCACTCATGTGAGGGCCACAAATTCCTTCATGTATTTCAGTCATAACTGTCCGAGCTTCATTCTCATTAAAGCATCTGAGTAAAATCCCATCATACGACCTCTTGTATAGAACATCTCCACATATGATAAACTGGCAAGCTAAAAGCCGAAGTGATCGTCGTTCTCTTTTAGTCAAACCATTAGGGAGTCGTTGATGCTGAAGATACTCACGAATGTCGTGGTACCACGGCTCTCCATCAGAGGACTCAGCCGCTATATCAATAGCAAAGCAATAAGCTGGCTCACTTTGTGATATAACCTCGATTGGCCTAAATGTTTCACCTTCCGGAATCTTGAGCATAGAGGCTAAAGTAGCCAAAGCATCAGCAAAGCTATTGCCTTTCCGCCGAAGGTGAGTGAAAGTAATACGGTCAAACTCGCCAACCAGTTCTCTCAAGCACTTGTGATAAGGAAGGAGGTTGGCATGCTTAACTTTCCATTCTTCTGTGATATGGCTGATAATTAGCAAGGAGTCTCCAAAAACATCAATCTCCTTTATCTGGAGCTATAGTGCAGCTCAAAGTCCAGCAATACAAGCCTCATACTCTGCCATATTATTGGTGCACTCAAACTCGAGTCTGATAGAAACAGGCGTGCGTACTCCTTCGGGGGAGATAAGAACTGCCCCTACTCCATTTCCAGATTGATTCATAGCACCATCAAAATATAGAGTCCACTATGGTTCTACCAATTTCGTGTCTGGCTCGACGGTGAGAATATACTCATCTGGGAACTTAGTCCTGAGCGGCTGATAATCAGGCAAAGGGTGTGCTGGTAGGTGATCTGCCAATGCCTTTCCCTTGATAGATTTCTGTGTGACATATGTAATCTCAAACTCTGCCAAAAGCAGCTGCCAACGTGAGGTTCGGCCAGTGATCATAGGCTTCTCCATCAGGTACTTGAGCGGATCTATCCTTGATAATAACAACACTGAATATGCAAGCATGTAGTGTCTAAGACGTTGTGTTGCCCAGACTAGTTCAGACATGTCTTCTCAATAGGAGTGTAGTTTGCTTTGTACTTGTGAAGACACTTGCTCAAATAGTAAATAGCTCGCTCAACTCTACCTGTCCCGTCATGTTGTCCAAGCACTGCTCCCATAGAAGTTTCTATGACAGAGATGTAAAGTAGCAATGGTTTGCCAGGGGTAGGGGGAACAAGTACCGGCGGTTTCAACAAATATTGCTTAATCTTGTCGAAGGCCCTTTGACACTCCTCATTCCATTCCCTAGGTTGATCTTTCCTTAGCAACTTGAAGATAGGCTCACAAATGGGCGTGAGTTGTGCAATGAATCTGCTGATATACTGAAGTCGCCGTAAGAATCCTCTGACTTCCTTCTCCGTAGCGGGTGCGGGCATTTCCACAATGGCTTTGACCTTAGCCTGATCAACTTCAATGCCCCTTTTGCTAACCATGAAACCAAGCAACTTTCCGGACGTCGCTCCAAAAACACACTTCTGAGGATTTAACCGTAACTTGGACTTACGAAGACGTTCAAACAACTTCTTCAAATTCACATAGTGATCGTCTCGACTCTATGACTTAACAATCATATCATCCACATACACCTTTACTTCCACATGCATCATGTCGTGGAGTAAAGCAGTCATGACCCTTTGGTACGTAGCTCCCGCATTCTTCAAACCAAATGGCATAACTTTGTAGCAAAAGGTCCCCCATGGGGTGATAAACGAGGTCTTTTCTCTGTCCTCTTCCGCCATCTTGATTTGGTTATATCTAGAGAATCCATCCATGAATGATAATAGTTCATGACCAGCAGTGTTATTGACCAGAATATCAATACTAGGCAACAGGAAGTCATCCTTCAGGCTTGCCTTATTAAGATCTCTATAATCGACGCACATTCTTACTCGACCATCTTTCTTAGTGACTGGGACGATGTTAGCCAACCAAGTAGGATAGTGAGTTACCATCAGAAAACCAGCATTGTATTGCTTGATTACTTCCTCTCTAATCTTCAACATCCATTCCGGTCTAAGCCTCCTCAGTTTCTGCTTAACCGGTTTCTTTTCTGGAGATAATGGCAACTTGTGAACACATCTTGGTGTCCAGCCCCGGCATATCATCATAGCACCAAGCAAACACATCTTTGTATTCCTTTAGCAATTCAATCAGGTTTCTGCGCTTAGAGAGGGTTAGAGTCGTACCAATATTCACATTGCGTGGTTCTTCTGTGGTGCTAAGATTAATTGTCTATGTTTCCTCGATGACTGGCGTCGATCGGTCTTCATAATGTTCGTGAGGAAGAATGGACTCAGCAACTTCATTGTCCATTTCTTCTTCATTGTCGGGGGAAAGGGGGTCATAACCTGCACAAATGATCCAATCATCATGCCCTAAGGCAAGGGGGTAAATCAAATCTGCAGGAGTTTTAAAACTTTTTTGATTTTTTTGGATTTTTGAAATATTTGAATTTTTTTGGATTTTTAAAATATTTGAATTTTTTTGGATTTTTGAAATATGATTATATACATGGGTTGAAACAAAAAGTCTCACGAAGTTTTTTTTTTTTGGGCCATATCGGACTCATCCGAAGGCTTAAAGAGAGGACTATGTTGGCTGGAGACCAGATCGGTCATGGATATTTGGGTTCCCCAATCATCATAGTGTCCGTCAAGGATCGGATCCTCATTAGAATCTAACGTATCTAGAAACCTTTCCCAAATTTCATATTGCGTCTGGGAGTCAGAAAGTGGCATGTTCTTAATATCCCCTGGAATTGGGTCAGTAATAGATTCCATATTCAACAAATCATCCAAATCAAGTATGGTCTGAGGGTTCAACTGGACATGATAAGGAGTGACAGTCTCGTCTCCTAGGTCAGCATCTAACCCGGGGAGACTGGCCAAAGTAAAAGATGGAGTATAGTCCATACCTGACGAGGAGGATGTCGATCCAACCTCATTTATCCAATTAAACTGTCTAGCCTCATGATCCAACCTAAGTTGGCGATATCCTGAATAGGAATTAACATCTGGCTCTGAAACAGTAACTTCTGAGTTTGGATATGGGTCGTCGTCTTCACCCCAAAATATATTGGAATCAATAATAGCCCCTATCTCTGCCCCTAGATCAGGTAGAGCCAATCTGAGATAATTCACCGTGGCGTTAGAATCGATAAATAATTCTGCCAGTCCTTCCACAACCTCCTCGATTATAGCCTAGCCCTTTTCGATCATCTTGACTAGGAATCGTAGTGGTTCTAAAATGCCGTTTTGGTTTTTCCCAATCCAAGTCTGGAAAATAGTTACGCTCCGCGGAACAACCGAGTTAGATCTTGGGATTTCCATTGCAAAACGGGGTAGGGAGATTGTCCTTGTCGGGTGCTCTAAACTCCACAATCCCTAATGGTTCCTTAGTGTAGTTACACTTTCCTTCAATCATTGGTATTACCTTATGCTCTTCTGAAGAATCCAGATCATCTGAATCACCAGTGATGCAGATAATCTTCCCTTGGCATAAGAACTTAAGTTTTCTGTGAAGTGTAGAGGGAATTGCGCCGGCCTGGTGTAGCCATGGTCTGCCCAAAAGGAAATTGTAATTAGCCTCGATGTCCATAGCCAAGAATGTGACTTTGAACGTGACTGGACCTATTTGGACGTCAGTTGTAAACTCGCCAAGGACTTCTCTTCTCTGATTATCAAACCCATGAACTGCTATGGATGTATCCTTAGTGAAAGTGAAGTCTTCCGGCATGATTCCAATGGCTTTCATAGAATTGACCGGGCAGATATTCAAATCGGATCCATTGTCAATCAGTACAAATGGTACCTTATGGTTGTTGCAATGCACCGTAATAGTCAATGCTTTCGTGTAGGTTATTCCATCTGGGGTCAGATCATCATCAGAAAATGTTATGGAGTTTGTCTTCCTGAGGGAAGCGATGGTATGCCCCAAATCGTTCGGCTGGATGGAAGCTGGAACATGAGCTTGGTTCAAGGTTTGAAGAATTGCTTGCCTATGTTGGGGTGATGCCATGAGTAAGCCCCATATGGAAATGTTGGACTTGGTTTTCTGTAATTGTTGGATTACTTCATTACCCTCTTGCTTTTTTGGTTCAGTAGCTGTGGGTGGGTCAGGCTGTTGGGCCAAGACCTGATCCTTCTGTAAGTGTGGTGGCTTGTATATCCTTCCTCCTCTTGTCAAACCGTGAGTCTCAACATATTCCTCTGCCAAACTAGGTTCTAATTGCTTCAACTGATGTAGTGAGATTGTTGAGTCATCTGTACTTTTCTCGGGCTCAATTAATTTCTTCCCTAGAACCTCCTCGGTATCGTGACTCTTGGCTGGCACAAACTGGGCCTTGGGGATTGTGATCGGAGTTAGGATCATCTGCTGCTGAGTTGGATTCTAGCGAATCACGGGTCCTTGAGGTTCTGACCCCACTTGTGATACCGTAGATTGAGATGTATTCAAAGGATCTACCCATTTTGTAATGGGCCTCTGCATCATAAAGGATTCCAGGTGCTCTCTAGTCAACTTGAACGGCTTTTGAATCTGTGGAGTATGAAGAAATGGTGCTACCACCTCATTTAATTGGATACCTCTAGGCTTTGTTTGCTCCATGCATCTTCTGACTGCATCTTGAATATTAACTGGCCTTGTGGTGTTAACATTGGATGTCTGTTTGATCGGAATGATGAATGATGCCGGATCCTTCTTGACTGACTTCAAAGTATTAACTCTTCCATTATGCATTGGTAGTAGATTTGTCGATATATTGGGAGTGCCGAGACTGGATGCATCTATCTTACCCTCATCAATTAAGTTTTGGATAAGATGTTTAAGGAGCATGCACCTCTCTGTCGTGTGACTTGGAGCCTGATGGAAGTCACAATGTTTTGAAGCGTCATACCAGAACGGCACCGGATTTGGAGGAGGCCTCGGCTGCATTAACGTAATCAAGCCCTGTTGGACTAAAGCCCTCAATACAACTTGTAATGGGAAGCCCAATTCTGTGAATTGTCTCTGTTGCCTGGGAAAACCCCTGTCTTGCTGTCTTGGAGGGAAACTGACTTGATGGGAAAAAGGATGAGTTGTCACTTATGACTGAATTTGCGTATGTGGCTGAGGTTGAACTTGTGCAGCAACCACATTGGCTTCTTTGTTGTTCACCGTTACAATGGGAAGCTTCTTCTTCTGCGGGTTAGATCCTGTAGACATTGAGCTGATGGGAGAAATATTGCCAGATGATAACCCATCTTCTATTTGTGATCCAGCGGCAACTAAGGCTTGATATGTCGGATGATAACTAGCACTTAGCCTGGTCGCATACTCTTGGTTCAAACTCTTCATAACCATCCTAATTTGCTCCTGTTCCATGGGCCTATCAATGATTTGGGCCGCTTTTGTCCTCCATCTTGTAATGTACTCTGTAAAGCTTTCATTCGGACCTTGCTTCAAAGCTTCAAGTTGCCTTCGGCCCATTTGGATATCAGTGTTGTAAGAGAAGTGAGCTACAAAAGCGTTTACCAGTTCAGGCCAAGTCTTGATTTTTTGCATTTCAGTATTCATCCACCAAGTAAGGGTTGCACCCTTAAAACTCCTCTGGAATAGTTGAACCATTAGTTCTGGCCCGATTCCCATCGGTTGTAGATAACTTGCATACATACGAATGTGGGCCTTTGGACAACCGGTTCCCTCATATCCCTCCATCTTTGGAAATTCGAATCCATGTGGTACTCTGATCTGTGGATATGGACACAGATTATCAAGGTCTAAGTCTTCACCTTTCATCTTTGTCATTGCTTCTTTCAATTTCTTAATCTCCTCCATTACGGGGTCAACCGGTGGTTGGATTGGGTTTTGCACTTGGTATTTGGGGTTCATGTAGAATAGTGGTTGTGGAGTTTGTGGAAAATAGGTTGGGGTTGGTAACATGAATGGGTTGGACATCATGGTTGCAGTTGGAATTTGGTTTGGGCTTTGAAAAGTTTGATGAGTGGATGGTTGAGACATGTAGGTTGGGTTATCCTGGGGAAAAAATTGGGATGGAGTATGGGTTGACATAGGAACATGTAATTGGGTTGATCTATGTGTCGCATACGGAGTGGGTAATGAGGTTGGTAGAATGGTAGGGTTAGGACTAACCATGGGAGGTAGTGTGATACCTTGTTGTTGTGGTTGACCATACTTGGAGTTATTGCAAACTTTGACATCATCTTGAGAAACATCTTTTCCATCGCCTTCTCCATCAATTCCTCTTGACTGGTAGGGATTGACGATTCACCAGAATTACTTGTATGTGGACTTCGAATGTTCACTGATAAAATTTGTCCCTCAGATGGAGGTGCTGATGGAGAACTTCCTTGTGGCACATACATCTGTGATGAAGATATAGGTGGCAGCGATAACTCTTGAGAAGAACCGTCTGGTAGATTCTCCATTTGAATCGGCCGAAGTTAATGGTTGCCGCGAGATAACCTTAACCCACGGTCTTCTATTCCAACTAGCTTCTGGATAAGCATTCTTATTTCCTATCTTAACTGAAACACCTCAAAGAAAATGTAAGTCTGACTCTCTAGGGAAATCCCCAGCAGAGTCGCCAAAAAACCTGTACGCACAAAAATGTGTACCTAGGTCTATGCAATTGATTTTAGAGTCACCACTAACTTTATCAAGGAAAAGTTGAGTAAAACCTATGTGAAGGACTAGCCCTTGAAACTAGATGATTATTGGGTTCGGGAGTCAAGGTACGATGTGGGAAGGTGTTAGGCACCCACAATCGCCTGGTAAAACCAGCCTTACTTCTATTGAGGTGCAAAGTTTTAAGATAGGCAAACGAAGAAATTTTGAAAAATAATCTACCAAGTTGGATGATCTTCACTAAATTATTTAAAAGAAAATGACTATATGCTATAATAAAACTAAAAAACAAATAATCCTAATATGCAATACTAATTAAAATAAAAGAGAAAATAAAGATGTCACCTTGTTTGGAATGTTGCCTCATACTTGATTATAGATTGATTGATTGATTGATGATCTTGATTGATTGTTGATGAATGATGATGATAAACTTGATTTGAAATTGACAACTATGATTTTTGGATTGAAACAGGTGATTTGAGAAAAAAAACAACTTTTGGTGAAAAGAAGCTTCTACTCAAGATCGAAAGAGGGGAAAAGAAGGCTAAAGACGAAAAACATGAAGAACTTCATTAGAAAAACCTCAAAGTTGAAATTTTACCTTCAACTCCAGATTAAACTAAAGAAATTCTACTCTAGAATGATGAACTAGAAAAGAAAAAAGAAGAAGAACACTCAAGAAAAGAAAACTACTAGGCTATTAGCTCTGAATAATTAGGTCCAGATTATTAACTCCGAATTCCTAGCTCTAGCTTGCTCTAGATGTCTTTTTATGGGTGAATGAGACCCATATTTATAGCTTTTGGGCATGGATTCAAATATGGTAATGAGTTTGGTCCAATGGCTGAGTATTGATGAAGAAAAAATCCAATGGCTTGATCTCTTTCTGGTTGCACCTCCTAAATCTGGCCCTTGATTCAAGAGGTGGGATAAGGGGTGCGATCTTGTCCCTTGATCTTTGGATATTTCAGGTGGATTATGAAAAAAATCAAGCCTTACACGTCCTCAATGAGCCCATACCTTACACGTCCTCAATGAGCCCATAATCCAGGGTTTCCAAACTTGGCTCCAAAATGGCATATTCTCTAGAATATTCTTGATTTTAGGGATCAAATCAAATCAAACAAATAAGGAAGGTTCTCTAGGTTTTTGGAGGCTTGAAAATGGGCTAGAAACCCTAATGAAAAGTACCAACTCAAGCTGGATCCACAGCCCACGAGAACGGGTCCAAAATCCACGAAAAGGCCTATTTTGACCATATTTTCAATTCTGCAAATTTCCTTTGACTGGGTCAAAATTAGGCAAGCTCTTATTCACAAAAAATGTTAATTAATCCATTAGGAAGGTCTATGAACTCTTAAAAATACCCTTGGGTCGAAATCTTACTCCAAAAAGAAACATTGCACTCAACAATGTGCACAACGGGCTGAAACGGGATATGACAAGATTAGGGTTTCCGAAATCCAAAAGGAACCTAGGCAAGCTTGTACCCATTTCAAAGTATTTTGCAAGGGGAATTCAAATATGAAATAATCTCAACCAAAGAAAGAGTGGAAAAAATGAGATTTGGGCTCCAAAGGGTTACAGGGGCATTTTGGTCATTTTCAGCTCAAAACTCAGAAAGCAACAAAACTTCAGCCATAGCTAGAACATGATGAGGAGTGTCTAAAGACGTGAAAGGAAGATGAAAAAAAAGAAGTTTGATGTAGAAAAGAAGACTCTAGAAAGCAAATTACCTTATATGATCAAATTTAATTCAAGGCAAAATCGTGAATGAATTATGCCTGGGGTGCAAAAATGGGGTGTCTACATTAGGCACTATGGAAATGGTGTTCATATTGACATGAGCAGCTTCTATGGATTGTACAAGGGAGGCTGGGTGAATGATGTGGTTTGTCTCTGTCAATTATACATTTTCTTGACACTAATATATATATAGATAACCTTTAGCATCTGATTGTTTTATGTTTCTGGATTCCAAGGTACTGGATTCATACATGTACTTACTTAGTCGGTGATACACTGTCGTAGGACATGTCGACGTTGTCATGGAGGATATGTACATTGTAGTTGAAGAATCAAGCTTCTCGGTAAATTCGCGCATCCGTATATATTATCTTCCATTTTTTTAGGTTTATTTCTTCACCCCTTGTTTCTTATTATTTAGTTTTTGTGACAACGTTACCTGTATGATATATACGGAATATTAGGAGCAATATTAGAAGAGGATAACATGATGGTTGTGATATGATTATATACTAAAAGCATTACTTTTGTATTAACTCTAATTTCTTATATTTTGAACGAGAATCATATGGGCAAATGTTATGCATATTATATATATTATTAATTATATGCATGCGTCTAATACTTAATGTTGTAGATGATATGGTGTGTGGTGACACACAGAAGATCATATCATCAGTACCTTATAAAGTATAAGTAAACGTTCACAACCTAGATGGATTTGGACAAACCATTGGTACGGTTGTAGTATAATCTGGTATTAGTCTATCTTGACTACATGATTACACTAGTACACTTTGTGTGTATTGAACAGGACCAAGTGAGGTTATTTCTCTTATATAGTCAGTATAAAGAGAAATAACCTCCTACAAGTCCATAACCCAATTGGGTAAATCCAAGACTTCCAATTCTGGTCGTGTTACTATAGCACACGATTTCACCAACTTATACTACTCTGATCAAGTGAACTCCTAGACCATTGGAAATAGCTTTCTGAGCCAGTCATTTTGATATAAAATGGGTCCAAATCTGAGATCTGAGCCCAAAGATATGGCCTTTTGAAGTTCTGTTGACTTTTCTTCAGCTTCCTAATCCGGTTTGACTTTCACTTAACAGCTTGACTTGGGCTTTTTAAGGGATTTTTCTCCATGAAACTTGGGCTTTCTCCCTAGAACTTTCATAGCAATCACTTTAGCTTCTTTTAGCGCCTAATTAGTAACAAATTTACATTTATTCAACTCTGAAGCCTGAAATACTCAATAGCACACAATTAGTGATAAACCTATATTATTAATCACATAATTGGTCTAACAACTATATTGTTAAAGGGTTAAAACTACAGTTTTGGGATCTTATTAGTAATGACATTGTATGTAAGGTGTTCTGTTGATTATAGAAGGAATCCGTGACCCGCAGGAAGTCGGGTTGATGATGTCTCCTTGAGAAGCTCAAAAAGATTGTCATATAAACCCTGCAGGTGGATTTATTCTGACGTGACAATGAGGTTGAGTGGTACTACTCAAGGAAATAAGAAGTTGATTAATGTAGTTGTCAGTAACTTGACTTAATCAACGGACATTCGATATCTTAAACACGGGGAGATCTACAAGCATATAATATGGAGCCCATAAACGTAACACGTAATTTAGGATTAGGGCGGTAGTGCAACAATGGCCTTTAGTGGAATAAGCCATTTGTTGACGGACTTGGGCCGTGTGTTCTGGGCGAACATGGGAAGCCCAAGCCCGTCAAGAGGCCCAACCCTAATTTCTCCTCATGGTTCCTGTTGTAGCCTATAAATAGAAACCCTTCTCTCCTGGCCGAAATTCACTATTCATCTGGATTGAAAAGAGAGGCAAGGAAAGATAGATCCAAAATCGGTTCTAGCTTTGTGAGAAATAAGGGGGTTAGTAGATCGTTGCCCACACAACGTCCAATCTATTGAAAGGAATACAACAGAAGATCAAAAGGTGGTTGTTGATTTCATAGCTATTGGATTCTCAGAGATATCAAGAAGTTAATCTAAAAGGTATGTTTTCCAATCCAAAATCGTGAGAACCATTAATTCCGCTATGCGTGGTTTTCACGATTTGTAGAAATATTCATTATGAAATAACGGTTCCTACACTACTGCGAAATTTGTCACTAGTCTTCCCAGCGAAAAGGCGACTGTATATAAGGCAAAGAATAGCAAAGAACTTGTTGGAGTGTGGCATATCTGACGAAGAGTATTGTCAGAGGAAAGTTGGCCGGAATTTGGACTTTGATGCAGGAGAAGAAGCTAACGGTGGGCGAACGGTTGCTGAAGTTCAAAGTGCACCAATTGGTGTTGTGGAGGTGGATTCTGTAGACTCTGGCTAAAACTCTATTACAACTCTGGGACATGATGTCACTGTTCAAACACATCATAGGTGTTTTGGGAGTTCTAATCTATTCTTATACAGGGTGCTTTTGGGATTAGGACACCATCATATATAAAGTAGGGCTAAATATGGATAAATTAAAATAACAGACCCTTAAAATAATATATCCTAGATGCAAATGTCGCAAAGAATTTGGACTGGGGCATTAGGTTCCCCTACTGGGACGTCATAGTTATTAACTAATACAATTGTGATCTTTGGCGTAGGTTACCAATGGCAATGTTAGTACTGAGCCCACTATTAACCTTAATTTTGTGGCTGATGTTTTGCAGGTAGACACCATGGAAGTGGAGCCCAACAATGTGCAAATAAAGACGCTTGATAGTCAATCGGAAGTTGAGCGGTTGAAGAACTTTAATAAATTATGTGCTAGGGAGGAAAGGGCCGCTGAAGTGTGTCTTGATAAGCTTATGGAAGTTATGTCGGTGGGTTTCCCATTAATAAAGTGATCCCACCATCACTCCTAGACATAATCTTCCTCCAAATCTCGTGCAGAGCACAGAGTCAAAAGTCTTTGCACAGGTGTATTGGTGGTTGTATGACCAAACTCTCAAGACTAGGCATGCTGCTGATCTAACCGTTAGAGTCTATGGTCGGGGGTTGTCCATAAACTTAGGCACCTACCAATTTCTTAGACAGTACCAGTGGCTAAATCACGAGGTTTGTAGAATGCTACTTGCTATATTTTGGCCTTTCCCGCAATATTTAACTTACCATATTGTCTAATTAGTCAATTTGTCTTGTTGCTTTACCATTTTTTCCCTGGTCAAGGTTATTTCGGTGTACATGGTCCTTCTGGAGAGGTGCGACAACACACTTGTACGGTATGAGGATTTCGTGACAATACGTGAAGCGTCAGAATACTACACTATCATCCCAGATACACAGATGTTGGTAATGTCTCACAAAACCCACTTCTTTTCTCCGACTTATTATGAGATTTGTCAACAATGCTCCGAATAATTATGGTTTCAAAAACTATGTAGGTCTACATGGAGTCTTTGTATGCCACTGTTAGGGAGACTCTCACTGATCGAAGCCTGACTACAAAAGAAAAGATTTATGTACTTGCTTCCAACATGTCATGGTCCCTAAGGTTGACCTTCAAAGAATTGCTCGAAGAAAACACACGCATCCCGTACGTCACCAGGTCCAAGGGGTTGATGATGGCCTTTGATCTCTCAAACCACCTTTGGATACTGGTGGTCTTTTGCTTCCACACTTGGACTTACCTAATTTACGATTCGCTGGTGAACGTTATTGCTGACCCTACACCCTAGCTAGAAAAAATTTGTACCCTACTTCCATATGCACTCTTAATGCACAACAAAGACTGTGTGCCACAATCGCAGCTACAGAGAAAGTGGATAATCAAATACCAAGACTGTAAGAAGCAGAAGGATCCTAGGGACACTGGGGTTTTAAATCTTGGCTTATCTTGTCGTTACTCGAGATGATGCCCCAACATTCAGTCGGTCTGGGGCCATGTTAAGAAATAGGGTGGCCAAAGACCTTATAGAATGTGGGTTGACCTAATCCAAATTTGAGAATGTGGAGAAACATTGCTAGTAGAATGTGTGTTCACCATGCATGAATTTTAGCAACAACCATTGCCTAGTCTACTGTCAGGGATGGACAAAATAATTCCATTATACTGGACTGTCATCAGTTACTTCTGCTTTGCCTACACTTTTATAATTATCTTGTCTAAGATAACTTATTATCCCTTTCAGACATCAACAACATTTCAAAGTACTATATCATGATCTACCATACATATTATAAACAAGAGACATGGACTACGAACTTATGACAAGACATCTTTCAACCAATAACTCTACAATGGAAGCCTGTGATAGGGTTATATACTAAAAGCATTACTTTTGTATTAACTCTAATTCTTCATTTTTTGAATGAGAATCATATGGGCAAATGTTATGCATATTATATATGTTATTAGTTATATGCATGTGTCTAATACTTTATGTTGTAGATGATATGGTGTGAACACACAGAAGATCATATCATCAGTACCTTAGTATAAGTAATCGTTCACAACCTAGATAGATTTGGACAAACCATTAGTACGGTTGTAGTATAATCTGGTATTAGTCTATCTTGACTATAGGATTACACTAGTACACTTTGTGTGTATTGAATAGGACCAAGTGAGGTTGTTTCTCCTTATACTGACAATATAAGAGAACAAACGCATCTGTTATTCTAGATGTTTGTCCTCTTAATCCAGATATAATAACGAGCACTTACATGCATTGTACATTGCTTTAAATCATCAATGAGTGAGATTCATTTGTGAATCAACAAACTCAATGGATTGGGTAATGACATTGTATGTAAGGTGTGTTGTTGATTATAGAAGGAATTTGTGTCCCGCAAGAAGTCGGGTTGATAATGTCCCCTTGAGGAGCTCAAAAAGATTGTCATGTAAACCCTGCAGGTGGATTTATTCCGACAAGATAATGAGGTTGTGTGGTACTACTCAAGGACATACGAAGTTGATTAATGTAGTTGTCAGTAACTTGACTTAATCAACGGACATTCGATATCTTAAACACGGGGAGATCAACGAGCATATAATATGGAGCCCATAAACGCTGACACGTAATTTGGGATTAGGGCAGTAGTGCAACAATGGCCTTTAGTGGAATAAGCCATTTGTTGACGGACTTGGGCGGGTGTGTTCGGGGCGAACATGGAAAGCCCAAGCCTGTCCGGAGGCCCAACCCTAATTTCTTCCTCATGGTCCCTGTTGTAGCCTATAAATAGAATACTCTTTCTCTCTGGCTGAAATTCACTATTCACTGGATTAGAAAAAGGGGCAAGGAAAGATAGATCCAAAATTGTATGTAGCTTTGGGAGAAAGAAATGGATTGGTAGATCATTGTCCAGACAACGTTCAATCTATTCTAAAGGAATACAACAGAAGATCAAGGGGTTGATTGTTGATTCAGATTCATAAAGCTTGGATTCTCAGAGTTATCAAAATATGATCTAAAAGGTATGTTCTCTATCCAAATCGTGAGAACCCATTAATTCCGCTGCGCGTGGTTCTCGCGGTTTGTAGAAATATTGATTCTGAAAATAACGTTTCCTACAGCCTCTTCTTTGCAAGGAGAGCACAAGAACAATAAGTACCTTCCAACATAAACGGTTCGAAATATTCTTACTCTTGCTCCACTATCATTTCATCACAAGTCCAAGAAACTATGCTGTCAATGGGCAAATCTTGCGAATAAACATTTGTTTCTAGCCGAATACGCCTTGAATATCATATCTTGGTTACTTGACAATGAGTAATGGGCTTGAAAATATCATAACTTTCGCAGCCATCAATTTGTGTAGTATTATACCCTCTCCAACCTTTGTTCACTTAATTTCCATAGACATTGCTATTTTTAATATTGATAGGAACATCATGCAGTTCAATTTAGGTACTAGGGAGATGATATCAGACAAAGAAATCCTAACACTAGGAACGCAAGATATTCTTCGGATTATGTCCATCTTCGATGCCGCTACCAATTACTACACAGAGAACCCTCTAATGGTTGACGAAAAGCTTGGGCAGAATAGGAATCACTTGCCGTCTCTTCATAGCGTGTCTCCAATCTTGCTTATGTGGGTTTTCATTTCGTTTTTGTACTATAGCATCTCTTATTTTTAATGAATAATTTCCTTACAACATCTTATGGAAGTAGTCAGTCATTCTAACGTGTCACTAGATTGCAGTGCATGCTGTGGAGTGGTGAGATTCCCTGTTTCATTACATTGGACTACAATAGTAACATATTCAACGCCTAGTGCTTGTTGACAAATGAAATGAACTCTTACATAGAAATTAGTAAATTACCCTAGAAATTACAGATTATTCCATTGCATTCAACCCTAAACACCAGCTTAAATTCCGAAGCTAACATAAACATTATGGAAAACATTAGGGAAAAACATTAACACTTGCATAAACTAGCATAAACTAGTAAGATGATAACGACATTAACCATCACATCTACAAATACCATCACATCTACTAATATCCGAACATGAAACAAACAAGCAACAAAACCCCATAACTAAATTGAATTCTTTTCTTCCCTTTTCTTCCCAATGGCACCGAATAGGATGCCATGTTACACATTTTCAAGACGAACTATTTGATGAAGGGCTCTCTGATGAATATAGTATAACACTTTTTAGCTGTTTTAATTTGCGCTTCCACTTATGAGAGCACGCCACCACCCGCCTCATTTTTTGGTGCATATGTGCAAGGGCCAACTCTGTCGTCGCTTCTGTTCTTTTCAGCATCATATCGTATTCACAGACAAATATATCCAGCTTGCCATTGAGAATTTCTATCTCCATCCTACCTTCCACACTTATTTCCCTCTTCAACTTAGTGATGGACAACAATATTTCTTCTAAAGTTTGAACATACCAATTTGGTGGAAGAGATGACCAAGAAGTACTTGACATTTCTGATGTGTTATCAAACCTAAATTTTTGCTTCAAACTATGAGACAAACTTCTACTGGAGTAGAGAAAGACAGTATCATATATATCTTTCAATTGTACGGTGTGTCATGCAAGATTCTGAATGACACCACCAAAACTTACCGGGAAAGACTGGTCAGAAGCTTCAAGAGCACGATTCAACTTTATCATCCCACATCCCAAGATAAGATAGTAAAACAGATATAGGTAAGGTAGCTAACTTGTAGTTACACTTGTATTACAGGCATAACCAGTACACCACATAGGACAAACAACACTAAAGATTGCAACTTTCTCTGAAAACCCAAACATTTGCAGTTAGTCTAAACCAATGAATGTTTCCTCTTCGTCAATTTGTTCTCCTCTTAAATTGTTCACCACTTCTACTTCCCTAAACCGAAGAGCAGTTCATTTCTATATCGTATTGCAGTTAGTCGAATCATTGAGCTAGAATCCCTTCTTGATGGACAAACTCAGCTAAAACAACCACACTTTCCTCCAGTTTGGGTCTGGAACTTCGTCAACCAACCAACCAACCTTCTATCATAATTCATGATTAGTTTTGGTTTGTTAGGGATTAAGAGGAAGAATGCGGCATTGCATCCAATTGGGGATTTAGGGTTAGGGTTAACTTTTTTCAAAAGTAAAGAGTGACCACTCAAAATTCACCATAAAATTTCAATAAATTAGGTGGGGCCAATTGCAAGTAACGTTAGAAGGAGGTGATGGTCAACTCGTTAAATTCCCAACTTGTAACTTGTAGTAACGGTTCTAGTAAACATGTACATTTGCATTAAAAGTGTGCATAAGGCGACACCAACACATAGGTGTAAGACAACATAACGCTGTTGTCCAGATTTAATTTTTAGCTACATGATTATCCCTTCAAAATATGTTTCTAGATCATGATGTAGCCATAGTCAAAACAAATACAATGATGTAGTTTAATTTTGGCTAATTTTTTTGCATGACAATAGAAATAGTGAAACCCAAAATTTGGTCTGCGCTACTCGAAACTCAGATACTGAAGCGTTTGTCGACAGTCTCCTGGTTTGCAGGACGTTTACTAGCCCCCCTATCATTAACGAAGTACTTGCAGGTGCTTCTGTTGTGGCCGTGTTGGTTGCATAGCGTGCAACACCTACTCTATTTTGGACCCTTTTGCGTTGGTGGGATCTTGATTCTCTCCATCGGGGGACGACCTGGTTTGCGCCTCAATTCAGGAGGAAGAATGCGGTCATCCTCTTCGTTTATTTCCCACTGTTCTTGCTGGGAATACCAATCCAAACCTCATGATATGTACGTAACCAGTTCTTTGTTGTGTAGTACTCATCAACATATAAAATGTGGCACAGGCTAGCAACGTTAATGGGTAAGCATGTGTGGGGACATGGTATACCCAAATGTTGGAACCACATACATGTACAATGCCCGCTCTCCAGATTCATGGAGTGGCAGCCCCCCTCCTTGGTCATAATCATAAAACATGTCCTTGAAGACTGCAGCTCGTACATTTCCCTCTACTTCTTCATGTTATACGTCAGTGGAGACATCCCTTTACATCAACCCCAGGCTGCCTGTTTATGTGTTCAGCATTAAAGGACAGTGCCAAGTCGTTCAACCTTTGCCAATTGAATGTTTGTGAATCAAACAATTCAACAGGATGAATGATTAAAAGTTCCTTCTTATTGTCTCGTCTTTGCCTTACAGTGTTGTAGTTGGGTTTTGAGATTCTAACTATAGTGAAACTTAAAGGATCCATCGATTTCACCGACATTCCCACACATTTAGTGAAGAGTTTGATCCTAGGATTATTCAGGCGACACACTTGTCTAGTCGTCGGTATGCACACGTAAAATTTTTGGTCTTTCTCGTGTGGGGTGTTCAAGAGAACTATACCTTCCAAAGAAGACGCAATTACCGACATACCATATGGTTTGAAGTCCATAGTTGGGGCTGGAATTGCGGGGTTGTGGCCAATGCTGGAGGCAAAAGATATTCTTGATTCCCATCTTCTTTCCGTGTCTATCATGTATCCCAGAAATGATCTTGTCTTCTACGCGTGCTACTTTATGAAGGAACTTAAATTTGTAAAGGTTTCCTATTTTCGAGAGACAAACTTGGCCTTTTTAAGAAATGTAAGTGGAGCACGTTTGACAATTTCTACACAAAGGTCATGCGGCATGTTGTATCCTTGGCTCTCGTTGTCACCATTCGAAGAAGAGACCGCCATTGTAAGTTTCTGGTTGATGGTGTTTTTGAAATGGTGAATGATAGGAAAATAAACATTCTAATTAAATAGACTAATCTAATCCTAGTTAAACCGCAAGTGCACAGGTATCGTTGAAAATAGTTACGGCAAAAAAGTTGATCCCACAGGGATTGCTACTTAGGGACAACTTAGTACTAACTTATTATTTATCCTAATTCAAACAATATTTGTTGATGGAGTTTGGAATTAATTATTAACTAAAACTATTTAATTTAACTACGGTCTAAGAAAGAAATAAACTAAATAATTGGGTTTTGCTAAGTTGAGAGAATTCTAGGACTGTCGAATCCACCTTAAACCTCTGTAGACACTATCGACTTAACCATTGATATTCCAGTTATATATTTATGAGTAGCATTATCGATGATAATCAATTGCTTTCTCGATGATATTATCGTTATAATTCTTTTTGTACTTTCTTTGCAAAATTATCTTCTTACTCAGCTAAAGATTAAACCCAAAGCATTATTTGTCTTCTTACAGCACAAACAATCAAACGATTTAAATCTAACAGTTATACCAAGCTTGATTAATAATCACCTATTCAAACTACCGAAAATACATCACAGAAACGGTGAAAGAAATAATAGATATATTAATCACGAGTTCAAAAAATAATATAATCATTAATAACAATTCAGGAATACCAAATATCAAATCTCAAACATCCACATCGATCTAAGGTTTCATCTACGCCCTAGAAATAGTTTAGTTACACATGGAAAATAGAGCAGCAAAAACAGAAGAAAATAAAGCCATTAACAAAACCGATATTGAACTGTAGCGAGTCTGTCTTTGTCTACTTCATTCGTTCCAATCACTCAAGCTCTACGTGTTGCTATGTCATGTCTCTCCTCCCCCTCCCTTTCCGGTTTTTAGAAGTTTCTAATTTGGTAGCGAGAGTTTCGGTTTTCAATCTAAGCCGAAATTAAAAGAGCTGCCTTTTGGGTTCTCCTTCCTATTTGCGAGAATGAATTGGAGAAGGAAACTAATTCCTTGATTTGGTGGTCCGGTAGGTAGGTTACAAATAGAGGTGAATGGGTGCGGGCTTTAAAAGGGTGCTAATGGGCTTTTGGTGTGTCGGTCTCTTTTGCTACTGTTGTTTCACATGGGTCCATTGCTAAAGACTTTGGCGTTTGGATTACTAATTCTGCAGAGGAAAGACTAAAAGAAACCTTGTGATACAAGGTTAAGATATAAAGTAAGGCTTAAAAGAGTGGTAAACCTCGTGGCACAAGGTTAAGAAGTAGATAGCTAATCTTGATATCCATGCGCTCTTGTCTTTAGTACCAACTCAACTTTCTCCTGTGCTGTCGCAGTGAAATACCAATAACAACCTTCCATTCAAATCTTTAATTCTCTACTAGTGCACGACCACTTTTACATAAATTCCAATGAGCCTTAAACCGCAACATTTTCGAAGCTTTGTGTAATCACCAAAATTACACTAATAAAATCTATTAATCAAATTTATTAGACTAAGTAATGTATTGAATGGATGTAAATATGTATTAATTAGACACCGATCAAATACCCCCAAACTTACATTTTGCTAGTCCTCGAGCAAAACTAAAACTAAATTAACAACAAAAACAAAAATATTCTAACTCACTTTCGTAGGAATCACGATTACACTTAGCATGTGCAACAAACCTTTTAAACCCTTATGTTTACCCTAGTGGACGAGTTTAGTCTCGTGAGAGTTTTCATAGAAGATACTCACAAACATCATCTATATTATAGCGACTAAGAAATAATATCAATGTTTCCTTAATTTATCTCAGGTGTCTATACATCTCACTAGCAAGGAATAAAGAATACTCATTTTAAAACCTAAGTTAATACATGCATAATAATAAAATCATCTAAAAATAAATATACATGCAATGAACAATACACAAAAATACTTTGATTTTTCCACTCAGGTTTCGTTCACTCAAGTGTACAGTGGGCACACTTTTCCTCTCTATCTCAATGGCATCTAAGGGAACCGAGGTCGATCAAACACATCTGCCACTTGTTATCACACCAATCTATTCCTAATTGAGCTAAAGGTCTTTATTAGGTGTTATATATGGCTTAGGTGATAGTTTAAGAATAAATGGAATGGATAAACAAAATAGACAAGTCTGAGAAAATAAGATTTTCAAATTATGTAACTAGGGAAAGCCTTGTTCTTACTTTTCTTCTACACTTTGTTTCCATCCTTAGTCCTTTTGTTTTGGTTTTTAACTCCTTCGATTCTGTTTTTGGAGTTCTAATTTTTTATTTTATTTCTATTTATTTTTCTTTTCTTTAGATGGAAACTTTCTTTTCTTTTCCTTATTTTTCTTTTGAAGCAACTAACAAATATTGGTTTTCCACAGGTCTTTCTCTTTTCTTTTCTTCATTTCATCATATTTCTCAAACTTATCCAGTGGGTAGGCTATATTTATTTTTATTTTGTTTTTATCAAGGGTAAACAATTTGTGGTTTATGAAAAGGCTAATGAAAGGCTCAGTGGGGCGACTAGCGAAAAAAAAAATTCTTTAGGTTGGAATTTCGGGCTATATCGATCCCAAGAAGGCGTAAATTCTCGCGTAGGATATGGTATGGTGATCAAGCAAGTGGACGTGTGATTTCTCTATTCGGAATTAACTTTTCCCTTGTGTCATCACTCAGATATCAACTCATATTAGGCTTTTAGGCTAGATTCTCACAGGATATGTAAAATTAAGCACTCTAACCTAGGTCTCAGAAATTTACTGCCAAGTACAATCATGATGTTCATGCAAGACATTTATGAAAAGATGCAATGACTATTACCTATATATTAACCTAAGTTTCTAATAACTACTCTTAATTCTAATGCTAAATGAGACTTCTAGACTATAATCATCATATAAAAGGAAACAATACCACTATCCCTAAGTGCATAGTATAAATAATTTTTATTTTTTGCTAAACAAAATATTTTGTTCCCACCCCCAAACTTATTTTAGACATTGTTCTCAATGTTGACATATATGCTCAATTCCAAAAATTAATAACATGGACAAGTAAAAGAATAAGGAAAGAAGTTACCAATAGCTCCATGAACAAAAATTAAAGCTCGAGTCACCTGTAGAAATTAGTACCTCAAAAAAGATATAGCAGTGATAATATAGAAAAGGAACCAATTTACTACGACAACTAAAATGTGTCAGATATCTCACTTCGAGTTGCACGTCTCCAAAAAGACGGAGAAAGGTGCTAAAGTGGAATGCATGAGATATGTACAAATAAGATTCAACCAAAATAAAAACATGGGTTGCCTCCCACAAGCGCTACAATTAACGTCTCTAGCAGACGAATGCTTCACACAATCGATTTTTGGATTAGTGCTATGTCAAGCTAAAGTAGACTAGGGGCTGAAATGAAATGCATGGAATCAATGAGAAGCGACTCTAACAAGAGGAAATAAACAAATCCTAAAAAGAAACGAAAAACAATAAAACATATATTCTAATCAATCAATCATGATAAACAGGATCAATAAGACTTACCTCTTCCACATCCTGCCTGGCCAAACCGTCAAGGTATGGTTTCAAACATTGACCATTTACCTTAAACACACGACCATCCGTAGGATCATCTATCTCAACAGCACCATGAGAAAAAACACTTTTAACAATGAAAGGACCAGTCCACCTAAAACATAACTTACTAGGAAAAAGACGCAAACTAGAATTATATAGAAAGACTCTTTTATTAAGTTCAAAAGACTTGCGAAGAATAGATTTATCATGAACAATCTTAGTCCGCTCTTTGTAAATCTTGGCATTCTCATATGCCTCATTTCTTAACTCAACTAACTCATTCAACTGAAGTTTACATTGTGAACCTGCCTTACGCATATCAAAGTTAAAAGTTTTAATGGCCCAAAAAGCACAATGTTCCAATTCTACAGGCAAATGACATGCCTTTCCTAACACAAGCCTATAAGGAGACATACCAATAGGAGTCTTATAAGTAGTTCTATAAGCCCAAAGAGAATCATTAAGACGTTGAAACCAATCCTTACGGTTAGGTCGTACAATCGTTTCTAAAATCCGCTTAATTTCCCTATTAGATACTTCAACTTGGCCACTAGTTTGAGGATGGTATGGGGTAGCAAGCTTATGAGTAATAGAGTGCTTTTTCATTAAAGATTCAAATGCTCAATGTGTAAAATGAGTACCATTATCACTTATAATTGCACGAGGAGTACCAAAACGAGAAAATATATTATATTTGAAAAAGTTAACTACAACCTTGTGATCATTGGTTTTACATGGCACCGCCTCAACCCACTTAGAAACATAATCTACCGCGTCGAGGATATAAAGATAACCAAAAAAAGGAGGAAAAGGACCCATGAAGTTTATACCCCACACATCAAAATGCTCAACAACCAAAATAGGGGAAAGAGGCATCATGTTCCTATGGGAAATATTACCTGTATGTTGGCATCAATCACATCCTAAACAAAACTCATGTGCATCTCTTAAGAGAGTAGGCCAATAAAAACCACATTGCAAAACCTTAGCAGCCATCTTCTTAGGACCAAAGTGACCACCACATGCATGGTCATGACAAAAAGAGAGAATACTACGAAACTCACTTTCAGGAACACATCTCCTAACAATCTGATCAGGACATGACTTAAACAAGTATGGGTCATCCCAGAAAAAATACTTAACCTCAGCAAGAAACTTAGATTTATCTTGTTTTCTCCAATGAGAAGGAAACTGACCTATAACAAGATAATTAACAATATCTACATACCAAGGAAACTGGGAGACAACAAAAAGTTGCTCATTAGGGAAGGACTCATTCAAAGGCAAAATATTAGTAGAAGATTCTACTATAGGCCTAAACAAGTGGTCAGCGACCACGTTCCCTGTACCCATTTTTATCCCTAATCTCAATGTCAAACTCTTGTAATAAGAGGACCCAAGGAATAAGATGCGGTTTAGCATCTTTCTTAGAAAGACGGTACTTTAAAGCTGAATGATCAATAAACACGACAACCTTAGACACTATGAGATAAGACCTAAACATGTCTAAAGCAAACACAACAGCTAACAACTCCTTCTCGGTTGTAGTGTAATTTATTTGGGCATCATTAAGAGTTCGACTCACATAATAAATTACATGGGGCAACTTATCAAACCATTGACCTAATGCAACCCCAATAGCATAGTCTGATGCATCACAGATTAACTCAAAAGGCACACTCCAATCAGGTGGTTGTATGATAGGAGCGGTAGTTAATAAATGTTTAAGCTTCTCAAAAGCTTTCAAACAATCATTATCAAAGACAAAAGTGACGCCCTTACCAAGTAAATTGCATAAGGGACGAGAAATCTTACTAAAGTCTTTAATGAATCATCTATAAAATCCAGCATGACCTAAAAATAACCTAATATCTTTCACAGTCTTAGGTGGTGGAAGACTAGAAATGACATCAATCTTGACCTTATCAACCTCAATGTCTTTACTAAAAACAATATGACCAAGAACAATACCCTGTTGAACCATAAAATGACACTTCTCCCAATTCAACAGAAGATTCTTCTCCTTACACCTAATTAACACTAATTTTAAATAGAGCAAACCCTCATCAAATGAATCCCCAAACACTGAGAAGTCATCCATAAACACCTCAAGAAACCTTTCTACCATATCAGAAAAAATACTAAGCATACATTGCTGGAAGGTACCAGGTGCATTACATAATCCAAAAGACATACGACGGTAGACAAAAGTTCCAAAAGGACAAGTAAAAGTAGTCTTTTCTTGATCCTCAGGTGTAATACATATTTGGTAATAACCGAAATAACTATCAAGAAAACAATAGCACTTATGACCGGCTAACCTCTCGAGCATCTAGTCAATAAACGGAAGGGGAAAATGATCTTCCTAGTGGCCAAATTCAACTTATGATAGTTAATGCAAAAACGCCACCCGATAGTCATACGAGTGGGAACTAACTCGCCTTTTGAATTTTCAACTACTGTAAGCCCAGACTTTTTAAGGATAACCTGAACATGACTCACCCATTTACTATAGGAGATTGGATAAATGATACCCGCATCTAACAACTTGAGAATCTAGACTCTCACTACCTCTTTCATGTTAGGATTAAGTCGTCTCTAAAACTCACGGGTTGGTTTCACATTTTTCTCAAGATGAATATGATGCATACAATCAGTTGGGCTTATACCGTTAATATCAGCAATATTCCACCCTAAAGTTGCTCTATTTAAGAACCCTAATCAATTTACCCTTTTGTTCACTATCAAGATTAGAAGCAATAATAACCGGTAAAGAATCATCAGGTCCCAGAAAAACATACTTAAGAGTATCAGGTAATGGTTTCAACTCTAGCTTAGGAAGACTCTCAATGGAAGAAGCTAGCAGGGTAGACTCAGATGCAGTTAGGGGCTCTATTATGGCTCTCCACGTATCAGTTTCTAAAATTGGGGTTGCATCCAGCAATGCATTAACTTCACAAATGACATCATCTACATCACAACCACTACCATAATTAGTTAAGCAAGACTCAAGAGGGTTATCAGAATAACTCTCCAAGAAAGTCTTGTGAACTATACTATCAATAAGATTAACATCTTAAAAATCATTAGGTTCAGGAGGCTCTTGACCCACATTAAACACATTAAGTTCTGTAATCATATTACCAAAAGAAAGCTTTAAGACTCCATTATGATAGTTAATTATAACATTAGAAGTGGCTAAAAAGGGGCAACCTAAGATGACCGGAATATGGTGTTTAGGATCTTGAACAGGTTATGTATCTGGAACAATAAAATCAACAGGGAAATAAAATTTATCAACCTGAATCAAAACATCCTCAACAATACCACATGGAATCCTAATAGACCTATCTGCCAATTGAAGAGTAATTGGCGTAGGTTTCAACTTACCAAGACCAAGCTGTAAATAAACCGAATAAGGTAACAAATTAACGCTAGCTCCTAAATCAAGTAATGCCTTCTCAATCATATGATCACCATTAACACAAGAAATAGTAGGGCATCCTGGATCTCTAAACTTAGGCGGGGTTCGGTTTCGGATAATAAAACTCACTTGCTCAGTAATGAAAGCTTTCTTGTGCACATTCAACTTACGTTTTTGTGTATAGAAATCTTTAAGAAACTTGGCATAGGAAGGAACTTGTTTTATAGCATCAAGTAATGAAATATTAATTTGAACTTGTTTAAACATTTCCATTATCTCATTAAGATTAGAACCTTTCTTAGCCTGAATCAAACGTTGGGGAAAAAGAGCTTTATGTATATAAGATGGCATAGGGTTAGTCTCCACAGCAGTAGGAGGTTCTACACCCTTCCTAGAAGTATTATGACTATTAGATTCACTCACATTACTCTCCTCCTGCTCACATTATATAGGGTCAGATCTGACCTCAGCGTCCCTAGGCATCTCAACCCTATTATCAATATGTTTACCACTCCTAAGAACAGTGATAGTTAGACTTGGCTTGCTCCCACTATTCTAAAAATTGGTCTAGGCGGTCTCTAGGCGCTAGGTGGTGCCAAACCGACTCGCCTAGGCCTTAGACGTTTAAAAAATCGGTGGACCAACTAGGCGGGTCTAGGCAGTCCAATCAAGTTTTTTAATTTTTTTTTGAATGATTAAATGTCGAAAAATAAAGGCATGTGTAAGCTTAAGATTTGAATGAGTTTAAAAGACTTAAGTCTAATGTAAATTATATGCTACTATAACAAAGAGTATGTTTTTATATGAAGTCAATATTCCTCAACTATTACACATTTTTGTAATAAGTATCTTTGTTTGTGTTAATTTTTTGAGTCATGGTAAATGATTTTCTTCATTTCTTGTAGTATATGTGTGTATTACTATATATATTAGGAAAAAAATCCATCTAGTGCCTAGCCCGTCTAGGTACTACCTAGAAGGCCTAGGCACTCTCCCACCGCCCAACTACCGCCTAACATTTTTTAGAACACTGCTTGCTCCTGGTGAGCTTGGTTCAAGTTAGAACCTATTTCCAACTGACCCCTTGGGTTAGCCACTGGTTGACTAGGAAACCTACCCTTATCCCTCTCATTCAAATTACTAACAATCTGACCCATTTGAACTTCCAACTTGGCAATTTATTGCAAGTTTGGTAGCAATTGTTGTTGGATATCTTTTCGAAATTGAAAAGTGACCTGTGTTAACTGAGCAAGGTTTTCCTCTAAAGGTGAGGGTTTCGGTGGTTGGTGTGCATAATGTTGCACTGGGTTCGAGTCACCCACAGGACCTCCCTGATGTATACCCTTAGACCAAGACAAATTGGGGTGGTTACGCCACCCAGGGTTATACGTGTTAGAAAAAGGATTATTGCCTGGCTTTTGGTATGAATTAAAAGCATTGACTTATGCAGGTACGCCAGGGCAATTATCTATAACATGATCAAGACTATCACATAAAAGACAACTAGGGGCCTCGATATTGTTAACCGGAGCTGGAGACTTTGTCTCTCTTTCTAGCACGAGAGCTTCAACTCTTCTAATTAAAGTAGCCATCCTAGAGTTCGTGTCAAATTCTTTGTCAACACGAAATAAACCATTCTGTGTAGTACTACTAGCCACCTTCTTAGGCTCATGACTAGTTTCCCATTGCTGGACCTTCTCAGAGACTTCTTCTAAAAAGGTCCATGCTTCATCTATAGTCTTATCACAAAAATCTCCAGTACTCAGGTCTCAATCATAGCCTTAAAATTAAAATCAAGACTCTCACAGAGAATCTGCACTAGCCTACCCTTCTCTAGGCCATGGTTAGGACACTGCAAGAGCATGTCCTTAAACCTCTCCATACACTTCCATAATGACTCTCTATCATTTTGGCAAAAAGAAGACAAGTCTTTTCTAAACGCAGTCATCTTATGATTAGGGAAAAAGTTCTTTAAAAACACAATGCATAACTTTTTCTATCCCATTATGGAATTCGATGGGAGAGTGTGAAACCAACTCTTGGCTCTTTCTTTAAGAGAAAATGGGAATAATTTTAATTTTATAGCTTTGTCACTAAATTGTTGAAGCTTAATAGTCCCACAAATATCCTCAAATTCCCTTACATGAAGATATTGATCTTCCTCCTAGGTTCCCCTAAACTTAGGAAGGAGCCCCAACAGATTGGGCTTCAACTCAAAGTGATTAGCATTGGTTGCAGGGGGAACGATGCAAGATGGTCGTGTTGTCCTAGTAGGATATATGTATTCCTTAATAGATCTAGGTACTTGGGCAACCAAGTCATTGTTATTACCCTCCATGTCAGCAAAGAAATGTGTATTGCCAACAAAAATTACGAATACCTCTAACTCGAGATTTCTACTTCTCCTATGGAGAGTGCGTTCAATCTTAGGATCAAACGGTGCAAAAAGTGTGTTATCAGATCGAGTTTCTACCATAAACTACTTATAAAACCTAAGACTCTAATAAATGATGCAGATGATGCAAACACAAACAATATCAAATAAATATTTCAACCCATATTGAATTTTAAATATTGTTTAATATATTTGCTCCAAAACCCAAATAACACGATTCCCAGTTCTTATGCAAAAGCACCGTCACTCGATCCACGTGTCAAAAGGGCTTTCCTAGTGAGTGGGCCAAAACTTATCCTACTGCAAAATGCCTAAGGATGGTCAAGGTGATTTAACCTTCCTAGATGCAAGAAATAATGAAAACAAGCAAAACAAACAAAGTCCAAGCCCACAAAGGAAAGAGACTTACCTCCGACATGAGCTTTCGAGGGCTACTTGCGACGCCGGGTGACGACAAGCAAGCAACTTCACAAAGTCCACACCAAAATCACAACTATCAACCTTATAAGAAGAAATCTTTGCTTAACTATCTACAAAAATAACTAAAATTAGACACGTAAACTATGAATTAATATAACTACGACTAAACTTAAACTACGAATCATGATAAATAAGACTTTAAAACTCAATTGTACCACTACAATCCCCGGCAGCGGCGCCAAAAACTTGATAGAAAAATAAACAGTCTAATTAAATAGACTGATCTAATCCTAGTTAAACCGCAAGAGCATAGCTATCGTTGAAAATAGTTGTGGCAAAAAGGTCGATCCCACAGGGATTGCTACTTAGGAAAATGATAAGAAGAAAAACGAATAAGTTTTACCTACGAACAAGCAATGAAACTCAAACGTAAGTAAAACTAGAACTATTTTCCATTCTAAAGTATCAAAGTTTTCTACTCTCATTTCAATGCAATATGTTTAGAGTAGAGAATTCGTTCCACTCCTAGTTTGTTTAGGTGTAACGTGTCCTAGTTCGTGTTAAAGCCAACAAAGTCGTGAGAGTAATGGAATTGAAATTAACTACAATGGTGAATCAAACAATCAAGATGATATGATTCAAACTACGGAAATACTAAATTGACAATATGAGGAGGAATTAGGGGGATTTGATTCCACCTTAATTCGACTTAATCAAATAGCGAGGAATTGTCATAATACGAATTGCAATGCTTTCGCATAGAAATTGGGTCTTTCTAATCCCTAATTGTTCATGGTAATCTCTACCAAACAACTAGCATGTGAAGCAATCAAACCCATTCTCATGGTGAACTAATTACTTTCTAGGATGGAATCGATTATTACAAACAATTCTACGCTAACAACAATCGAGTTTCATCAAGGCTTCCTCAAACCCCTCTAATGGAGGTTTTAGCCTTGAATCCTTATACTATCATTTCTAAAACAAGAACAATCAAAACAAGTCATTATGAAATAAGTAATTAACTTTATTGATCTAATTTAATAATAGTCTAAGATTCAAAATGAATTAAAATTGAATTTAAAACTAATTTAGAACTAAGATTATGAATAACTACTTATCAAATTAAGACAAACTAATTTTGAATTTAAGACAACTAAAGCTAAATAAGAATTGAATCATAAAACTAAGTTGAAATAAAAAAAACTAATTCTTTATTATAAACTAAATCTGATTCTAAATAATACTCATTTCTTTGTTCTAAAACTAATTCTATGAAAAATAACTAGATCCAAACTAAGTTCTTGGAGTTTTGCTAAGTAAAAACTAAGATTAAAAGTAATTTTCTGATCTAGAACTAGGTTACTTATGAGGTAAGCTTTTGTCTGTTGATATAGAAGAGACCAGATCCACAATTTCATGCATGGGCTTGGAGCCATATTTTGGGCCGGAAAATCGAGCCCGAAACTTCAGTACTTCAGTCCACAAAGGGCTTTTCAGCTAGAAATGACTTCAACAGCCTTTTTCATCCACTTTTTCTCCTCTGATTGGGTTAATGCTTAGACCATTGGAAAGATCTTTCCAAGACGGTCATTTTGACATAAGGTAGGTCCAATTCCGAGGTCTGAGTCCAAAGATACGGCCTTCGAAATTTCTATTAACTTTTATGCATTATTTCTGCCCGCGTTAACTTTGACTTTTCAGCTTTGACCGGGCTTTAAAAAGGTTTTTTCTCCTTGAATCTTGGCTTTTAATCATAGAACTTCTAAGCAACCAACTCTTGCTCCATTATCTACCAAAAGGGGTGCATTTCTGCACATATTCGACTCCAGTGCCTGAAATACATAAGAACATGATAACAGTACTAACTCTTACTTATTAATCACATAATTGGTCTAAAAGTAATATTGTTAAGGGGTTAAAACTACAGTTTTGGGCTCTTATCAAACCACCCCCAAACAACATTTTTCTTGTCCTCAAGCAAATATGAGAAATTAAAATAAGTGACCAAAAATAGAGTTCTAACTAATCTCGTTTCGCCGAGTGCGATTGCATTGACCATATGCAACAAGGCCTTAAACCACTAGAAATTCCCTAGTGGATGAGTTATAACCTCGTAAGAGTTTTCCAGTGAAGGTACTCACAAACTTCATCTATACTATAACGACTAAGAAATAAAACTATTGTTTCCTTATTTATTCTCAATATCTATCCATCTCACTAGCAATGAATACAGAATAATCAAGTCAAAACCTATGCTAATTTATGCATAATAATCCATCATCTACAAATAAACATATATACAATGAGCAATACTATGAAATGCACTAACAGGTCCGTTTCTGAAACTTTGGACTAGCATCCTTAAGTAGGTCCTCACATAAAAGTCAAGACAAAAACACTCTGATTTTTCCGCTCAAGTTTCACTACTCTAGTGTTCAGTGGGCACACTTTACCTTACAATCTCAATGACACACAAGGAAGTCAAAGTCGATCAAACACATCTGCCACTTACTATCATACTAACCTATTCCTAATTAAGCTAGAGGTCTTTATTAGGTGTTGCGGGGATTAGGTGATGGTTTTAAGAATAAAGGAAATGGATATTCAAAAAGAACCAGTCTGAGATAATAGAATCTTCATATTATGTAACTAGAGAAAACTTTGTTCTTTACTTTGCTTCTACACTTTGTTTCCATCCTTAGCCATTTTTTTTCTTTTTCTTCTTTGGCTTTTGACTCCTTTGATTATGTTTTTAGAGTTATAATTCTTTATTTTATTTTTATTTTTATTTTTATTTTTTTATTTTTTTATTTGGATGGAACTTTCTTTTCTTATTTGAAGCAACTAAAAATTCTTGATTTCAAAGGTCTTTCTCTTTTCTATTCTTCATCTCTATTCTCAGACTCATTCAAAGAATGGGTAGGCTGATTTTTATTTTTATTTGTTTTGTAAAATGGTAAAGGATTTACGGGTTATGAAAGGCTCAGAGGGGCAACTAGCGGAAAAATAATTTCATAAGGTTTGAATTTCTGGTTATATCTATCCAAAGAGGGCCTAAATTATTGGTTAGGATATGGTTTAGTGATCAAGCAAGTGGACGTGTGATTTCTCTTTTCGGAATTTACTTCTCCCTTGTGTCATTTTCTCGAACATTTCACTCATATAAGGCTTTAGGCTATATTCTCACAAGATTTGTAGAATAAGTACTCTAGCCTAGTTTTCAGAAACTTACTGCGAATACAATATAGATACTCATGCAATATATTTATAGAAAGATGCAAAGATTATTACCTACATATTAACCTAAGTATCTAAAAACTATTTTAATGCAAAAGCTAATGTGAAACTTCTAGATTATTAAGAGCATAGAGAAAGAAACAATACCAATATTCCTAAGTGTATAGCATAAACTTTTTATTTTTATTTTTGAAATTTTGAAATTTTTAATAGAAAACAAGTGCATATTATATATATCTATATCCTAACAGATGCCTTAAATTATGTGTGTTTCTATGCAACACCCAAAAAAAAATCATGCTTTGTCTTCAAAGTATTGAAATAAAAAGGGCAGAAAAATACCATGGAAATGCATGAAATTTTGGAACATCTACAAAACATAGTTAAAACATACTAATATAGATAAATAAAAACAAACACAACTCTATATGAGTTCCACCTGTTATGGGGTAACAAGAAGTAAACTGCTTTGGACATAAGTAGACACTAACTGAAACTAAAACTTACCTTATCTCCAGCGTTTAAGCGTCATCCTCCTCCTTTTCATAGGAACGAGGTTCTTTTGCATCCTACCACGCTATGATAACTTGCCAAGCCCTTTGCCGTGTATCATCAACCCGTGCTAACCTGTCAAGCATTACTCGGTCTAATGGGGTGTATGGAGCAACCAAATGAGGTTGCACCTACTATTCTGGCCCAGTCATAACTCGAAATGAACAAACAATGCAATTGGTAGGTCTCATGATTTCAACCCAACCCAATCTGTGAACTGGGTACAGAATTTAGGTAAACAACCATGCATGATGCGACATACCAAAACAGGCATAAGAAGATACTTATGCCTCATGTTATGGGCTCTTGCTAGACTAGCCACTAAAACTCTTGGAATGTCATATAAGAAACGTCCCTCAGCTAAAGCAAGAAAAATGTCACCAGCTATATTATTTGCAAAATAAATCGCCACTCCCCTAAAATATTCATCAGGATAAATAACATGGTGGTGCCTACGTTCAGGGACAGGCTACCAAGGACTATGTTATATTGCCCTTGGTCCATTACACGAAATGCCCCTCCCCCATAATACTCGTGAAAATAAGCATAGTTATAGAGGTATGCATTATTAGTCATATAACCCCACGTGTTTGGAGGATCCGGCAAAGGCACTCCCGAAACCAATGCTACCGAAGACTTACTTAATGCAATTGTCGTGTCATTAACTACGACGGAGAATTTTTGTTCTCCATCGGGTTGACAAAAGAATGTAGCATTATCGTAGAAATATGTAGTAAGTTGAGGTGAATACTAGTCATCAGGACTTACCAGTAGATGCCGCCATCCAAACTGCATGATCCTCTCGTGGAACGATCCTCCAAAGGTATCACTTCCCAACAAGTCTTCGAAAAACTGCTCAGGTATGACTGTAGGAGATGTCATCACAATAACTACTCTCTAGAATTGCTGCAAACAGCCCTGGAAAACTCACAAAAAATCAGAAAATTAATGCGGCTGCGAAGGTCAGGGCACGGGGTGCACTCCTATCTTAGGTGAGGTCTAGAGAAGAGAGCGCGGGGTGCGCTATGAGTTGGCCTTGGTAGGGCACAGGGCACGCTCTGGTCTTGCTCGAGTTCTAGAGGCTTCAGCGCAAGGAGTGCTCTAGAATGGTGTGTGTAGGGCGCAGGGCACGCTTCGTGTACTCTAAGCAGGATGAAGTGAAAAACAAAAGGAAAAATTTAGAGGTCCAAGGTGAGAGATGCAAGTGAGGGGTGTGGGTTGTGAGTGTAGAATGAATCAAGTATGTATAGGGTTTTAGTTTCTAAAATGAATATTAACAAGTTGCCATAATTTTTAAGACAATTGCCGGAAACAAAATATTCTAAAACCAAAACAGAAACAAGTTAGGTGCATATTCCGAATATAAACTAATAGTTTTTTGGTTTATTTCAAAATAGCATCTTTCTAATTCTATTCATTGAAATTCCCTTCTACAACAATATCTAATCTTAGCCACACCCATATCGGCAACATTCCCAACAACTCATATTTCCACGATTTGCAAGATATAACTTCTAAAATGGTGGACAAGATAAAAATAATGTGAAAAACAATAATACCAACCCCAAACAATTCGAGAAGGTAGGAGTCATTCAAAAATCATCGCATGCTTAGACAAAAACCAAATTAAATTCAAATAGAAATTCAAATAACAATTAACTACAGAATTCAAATTTAACTACTAAATTTAACAACTCAATATCCAATTTACTAAAAACAATAAAAAACAACAAATTTCCTAAACCACTAGCCATGAGATGAAGATGGGCCCTGAGAAGAAGATGGGCCCGCACCATTCGTTCTTCCCCGATGGGTGGCATGTGCTCTAGGATTTCCACTTGGCAATACCCATTTTGTCCCTATGCGCGCAAAATTAAAAATGAAATTCTCAACTCGTTACCGGTCCAATTTTTGCAAATGAGATATGAAAATGATTAGGAGAGAATTTCTAATCCAATGATCCATAAAACACTCTAGTCTAACTGTGGTTGACATATAAAAAAGTGAAAAATGCCTTGAAGTGCGCGAATGATGTAAGTTATGCGAATAAATGAAATATAAATTCATAGATAATGTCAACCCAAATTAAAATACGATTAAACAACATAAAAAAAAAAAAATAGAAAGTTTAACAATCAAGTATGGAAATACCAACACCCCACCTCCAAATAAATTTTATAGAACAGAATTTAGAAAATTTGTTTTAAACATGGGTCTTTTAAAGTCACCCGAGACTTCCAAGATTACTATTTTTATGGTTTTGATTTTTTTTTTCTTTTTTATGAATAAAGATTAATATAAGGAAAATGAAAAGCAATAAAGACATAATTCATACCATAGAGAAATATGACTAAAAAATCGAGAGAACATGCAAGAGTGGAAAACGTTAACTATGTTAAACGTGGACTTAGGACCCGGTACTTACAGCCAGACACTCCATAAGGAGGGCCTAGTTACCTGAATGGTGCACTTACCAACATATAAGATTGGAATGGAGTACACCGAAGAATAAAATGAGTCTATTATAGTCAGATACTCAAGACTTTATCTAAAATATATGTATATAATGAACATATAGTTTACCATATATCAACAACCGAAATAGTTGTGGATTGTTCCATAAATAATTATCACAGAAAACATATCCAAACACCATCAAGCACCATGATTTCCCATGACGTGGCATAACAGAATGAGAGAGAATACTGAGGAATGTATAATCTAACCTAGCTTGCAAAGTCTTCTTGTTTTTCAAACGAAAGGGTGGGCAAGTGAATGATTGTGAGAAAATGGGTGGTTGTGAAAGATATGGTTGATATGGATGAATTGTAGAAGTAAGAAATGGAAGAATTGAGAGAGTGGGTTTATCACAACATGCATTGTTGGGATATGTTGGTAAAATCACACAACTGAAAATGAAAGTATCTGGTGGCTTTGTAGGTAGTAATTTTGTATTAGGAGAATTGAGAAAGGCATGAAGCACAGGAGAAACAAGAGGGTCAAGTGCAAACTCAAGGTTCCTTTGAAAAGGTGGAGGGCACGGAACATTGATGGAAGGTGAATGCGTCACAAAGAAATGTGAGGTGGGTGAATGGTGCTCAGCTAGAGCTCGCAGGTCTATATCATCAGAAGTTTTTAGATATGCAAGACATTCTTCAATAGGTGGGTTAGAAGAATCACTGGGATAGTGGGTAAAAAATTATTCTTCTGTCATGGCATCAATGTTGGAACTTCCAAAGATAAGAAATTGGTGCATCTGATTATCAGGAAACGTGTTGTCAAAATAATCTTGAGCTAAGCTCTCGATCATGCTAACCTCTCCATCGACAGTCGTATTTGGGAAATATTTTGCAGTTTTAAAAACATTAACTTCAATAGAAAGATGACCAAAAGACATGGACATCGAACCATCGCGACAGTTTATGAGCGTGTTGGCAGTAGCCAAGAAGGGACGCCCTAAAATGATAGGAATAGAGTCATTAGCGACTTCTGTGTCGAGGATAACAAAATCAGCAGGATAGTAGAAATCCTGAACCTTAACAAGTACATTTTCAACCAAACCCTTAGGATACTTAATAGACCGATCCGCTAATTGCAATGTCATTTTAGTAAGTTGCATCTCTAGTAGACCTATTTGTTTATATAAATAATAAGGGAGTAGGTTAACACTTGCCCCCAGGTCTAATAACATGGTCATCGTGTGGGAATCTCCTAAGGTGCATTATATAGTAGGACGACCAGGGTCCTTGTACTTAACGATTCCATTATGTTCGGTTAAAGTTGGAAATTGTTCAGTTAGAAAGGCGTCTTTAGGAATATTTGTCTTACGCCTAGTAGTGCACAACTCTAAGGGTGTGTCATCAACAGTGACGGAGAATTCTTGTTCTCCATCCTGGTTACAATAGAACTTAACATTATTGTAGAAAAATTCAGTAAACTTAGGTAAATACGAGTCATCTTCACTTACCAGAAGATGCCTCCATCCGAACTGCGTGATCCTTTCACGGAACCAATGTCCATAAGACTCGCTCCCCAACAAGTGTTTGAAAGACTGCTCCGGTATTACTATAGGAGAAGTCATCACAAAACTACTCTCTAGAACAGCTGCAACTATCCCGGAACAACCATCGTAAAACTTGAAATTTTTGGTGCCCACAGGGGTTAGGGCGCAAGTGCACTCAATGTACGCCTAGGATGGGCGCGGGTGCACTCTGTTGAGTTCCAAATTCTAGGCACTTGGGCGTAGGGTGCGCTCACTTTTAGCCTGGGATGGGCGCGGGGTGCACTCAGGATGAAAACTAGAATTCCAGTGTTTTGGGCGCAGGTGGCACTCAGGTTTGTGCTGGAGAGGGCACAGGTCATGCTCAGGGTAGAATTCCTCGGCTTGATCTTTGAGGGCAGGGTGTGCTTTCCATCAGGCTTGAGTGCACTCGGGGAGTTGTAAGGCCGAAGTGCGAAGGAAAAATAAGGTAAAGTGGGAATGAAAACGTGAGAGATGAATGTGAGATGTAGTTGGGGTTGTGAGTGTAGAATGAATGTAGTTTTTGTAGGATTTAAGTTGCTAAAATGAATCAGGAAGTTACCCAAAAAGTTTGAAGGCAATTGCCGGAAATAATAAAATTTCTAAAACCGAAAACGGAAACAACCCGTATTCTCTATTCCAAAACAAACCTAATATCTTTTAGGTTGAATTTAGGTTAGATACTGCCTAATTTATCGAAATTTCATCCTAACACAATATCTATTTATAGTGACGCCCATATCGGCAATATTCTCAACCCTCACTCCAAAACAACTTCTGAAAATAGATGATCGTATAACGAATTAGGTTAGGCTAAATAATACCACCCCCAAACAATTTGGGATGGTGGGATAAATGATAAGAACAACGCATAATTTGAAATTAACCAACTTATATTAAAATTGAATTCCAAATAACCTACGACAACCAAATTCAAATTTAATTACTAAACTAATCTTTTTACATCTGTACTAAATAAAAACAAATACAATAAAACAAATCAACTCATTAGATCCCTAAACCACTCGCTGCTAGTAGTGGAATGCGCTCGAGAAGCAGATGGCCCTTGGGCTTCCGATGGGCCAGAGCCATCCGTCTTGCGGCAACGACGCTCGTGCCTCACAGACTACTCCTCCGAAGAAGAACCCCCCTGGGGTGGAAAGCGTGCAAGCATGTCATCTCGGAACTGGCGCTGAGCGTCCATCTCAGCCCTCGTCTGTTCCCACCGCTCATCCTCACGCTGGGCACGAGTCTCGAAGTTATGATGCATGGTAGCCTGCTGAGTTCGGAGGTCTTCACAAATAGTATTGAGAGAACGCATGCCACGGTGAATCACAGCCATGCGTTCTGCATCCAACCTGCACCTCTCCAAGGCATCGGCATCAAAACATGTCGTGTCATCCTCATCCTCCGAGTCACTCTCCTCGACTACCCTCTCTTCATGCAACCGCCAAATTCTCTAGATACAATCCATATAAATATGATGATTTCGGTGCTCCTTCAGGCAAATCCTATCAAACCTCGGAGTCACTCTCAAGGTTATCATGATCTTCGTTATCAAAACAGGAAGAGCTGCAATACTCTTTCTAACTCCCATAATCATGTTATACAAAAACTCCAAAATACAGAACTCATACTTCTGCTCCTGGAGTATCCATGGAACGTGAAGGCAGTTCAGGCCGATATCACTGACTTTCTCCTTCCCTATGACATTCCTACCAATCCATCGAGCTCTGACCCGGTGGTTGGTTCGAGAAAACGGCCGGTGAACACAATGCGATCTCGCATTATAGTTCCCTTCCGCAACAGTCGTGTTCATCAAAGGTTCTACAGTAGTAAACTGGGAATCCTGTAATGTGGCATCGAGATGGTGTCTAGGTGGAATGCATAAAATCTCAGCCAATAACCCAGTAGTAACCTTTCTCCTCCTCCCAGCCACCTTAACAAAAATTCGATCCCCATTCAACTCCCTCGTCCTAAAAAACTCTCGGACCAAATCTTCGTGGTAAAAATTGTCTATCGAGTACCACAAGCCACTCCAGTCTCTCCTAACCATCTCGTCACTGTAAAACGGCGTGAAGTGGTCGGCAGTAAAAGCGTGCTCCGGTAATATCCGACGTTTTTAAGCCATTGGAGTTTTTATAAAATGTGTGGGTTTGAATAAGGTAGGGGACTTGTTTTGAAACACCCTAACTAAAAATAATGGCAGGAGGCTCGGTGGTGGTGGTGGCAGTCGAAATTTTTGAATTTTTGGTGGTGTTTGGTTGTTTAAGTTGGTGGAGGTGGTGGTGGTTATAGTTTGGAGGAGATTTGGGGTGGGTTTTAACTTTGGGTGTGGGTGTATTTAGGTTTCTTATTTATTTATTTTTTTTTAGGTTAGGTTTTTTAAGCTTTGAAATTTGGTAATGGCAGTTTGAAGAATGGAATCGCGACTGTTGGTGTCAAGGAAAGAGACGCACGTGCGTGCGAAGTTGGGCCCAAGCCCACTTGATTTTCGGATTTTGATTTTTGGATATTTCGCGCAACTTCAAACTTAATTTGCTGCTTCGTTATCGGGCCGATTTTTGCGAATGATGTATGGAAATGATCAAGAGAGAATTTCCAATCCAATGATCCATAAAACGCTCTAGTCCGACTGTTGGTGACATGTAAGAAGATTGAAAATGCCTCGAAGTGTGTGCATGACGTAAGTTATGCGAACGAATGAAATCTAATTTCATAGATAATGTCAATCCGAATTGTAATATAGTTAAACGGTCTAACCAACACAACTAGAGAGTTGAATAATCCAGGATGGAACGAACACCCCACCCCTAAACAAATTTTAGCCACAGAGTTGATAAAATTTATTTTAAAAAGTGGGTCTTTTAAAGTCAGATTCCCGAGACTTCTTAACTTGTGTGTGATTTTAAAATAATTTTTATTTTTATTTTTTATGGATAAAATTTGATATAAGAAAACAAGAAAGCATTAAATGCATAATTCACACCATATAGGGATATGACTCAAAAACTGAGAAAATATGCAAGAGTGGAAAATGTGAATTATGTTAAACGTGGACTTAGAATCCTGTACTTACAGCCACACACTCCATAGGGAGGGCCCGATTACCTTAATGGTGCACTTACCAATATATGGAAATGAAAGGAAGTACACCAATGAAAAAGGTCAGTCCTCATAGACAGGATCCTGTAAAAGGACTTCATCTACATCAGGGGACAATAGCTCGTGAAAATGTTTCAACCGTTGGCCATTTACTTGAACGGTACTGTTGTCCTTGGGATTTACCAAGGTGATTGCCCCGTAAGGGGTGACTTCAATAACCAGAAAAGGACCAGTCCAACGGGTTTTTAATTTTCCTAGAAAAATATGTAAACGAGAATTGTAAAGTAATACCTTTTGACCTACCACAAACTCTTTGCGCAAAATTTGCTTATCATGAACACGTTTCATGTTAGCTTTATAATCTTTTACGAGGTCATAAGAATCGCTACGGATTTCTTCAAGCTCATTTAATTGCAACTTGCGCTTGACACCTGCTTCATCAAAATTGAAGTTAAGGCTTTTTATAGCCCACATAGCATGATGCTCCAATTCAACGGGCAAATGACAAGGTTTCCCAAATACAAGTCTAAAGGGAGATATACCTATAGGAGTTTTGAAAGCATTCCTATATGCCCATAAGGCATCAGATAGACGCTTTGACCGATCTTTTCCTATCGGGATTCTGAGTTGTTTCTAAGATCTTTTTGATTTCCCTATTAGAAACTTCTACTTGTCCGCTAGTTTGTGGATGATACAGAGTTGCTACCTTATATGTAACTCCATATTTCTTCACAATAGATGCAACAACTCTATTGCAAAAATGTGTTCCACCATCACTAATGATGGCCTTAGGAATGCCAAATCGACAGAAAATATGCTCTTTAACAAAAAACACAACTGTCTTATGGTCAATGCTACGGCAAGCTATGCCCTCTATCCACGGCAACTAGAATATAGATGAATCCATGGGAAACATGAAAGGGACCCAAGAAATTAATGCCCCATACGTCAAAAATTTCTACCACCATGATTGGATTTAATGGCATCATATTACGCTTTGTGATTCGCCCAAGTTGTTGGCAATGAATGCGCGCCTTGTAATGCACTTGGGCATCTTTAAAAAGAGTAGGCCAATAAAACCCACATTGTAGAATTTTAGCAGCTGTTTTCATACCACTGAAATGACCACCACACTCTTTTTCATGGCAGAATGAGAGAACCTCATTATATTCCCACTGGGGAATACAACGACGAATAATTTGATCCGTACAATACTTAAAAAGGTAGGGCTCATCCCAGTAGTATAGCTTAACTCTAGCCAAGAACTTCTTACGTTCATTTCTTGACCAACCATAAGGAATAGCATCAGCCGCTAAATAATTCACGATGTCAGCATACCATGGTTTAGAAAAAAATAGCATACAAATACTCATCAGGAAAAGAGTTGGGTATGGACTCTGAATTACTATGATCATCGTTTGTCAGTCAAGATAAGTGGTCGGCAACTATGTTTTCGACCCCTCTTTTGTCCTTTATTTCTAAGGTGAACTCTTGTAGGAGGAGAATCCATCGGATTAATCTCTGCTTAGCATCCTTCTTTGCGAGAAGGTACCTAAGGGCTGCATGGTCGGTGTAAACTAGGGTCTTAGAACCAACCAAATAAGGACGAAACTTATCTAAAGCATAAACGACAGCTAAAAATTCTTTTTCAGTAGTTGTATAATTCCTTTGAGCATCATTTAGAGTTTTACTAGCATAATAAATAACATTGGATTTATTATCTAGTTTATGTCCCAAGACAGCACCAACTGCATAATCAGTAGCATCACACATGAGTTCGAAAGGTTTAGACCAATCGGGAGGCTGTATAATGGGTGCAGAAGTTAAAGCAGCTTTTAAAGTTTCAAAAACCAGTTTACAGTTAAAATTAAAACCAAAGATGGCATCCTTTAAAAGCATATTAGTTAGTGGCCAAGCTATTTTCGAAAAATCTTTGATAAAGCACCTATAAAAACCTGTATGACCTAGAAAGGCTCAAATATCACGGACAATCCGTGGAATAGGTAGAGTCGCTATCTTATCTAGTTTGGCCTTATCAACTTCTATGCCATCACTAGATACAATGTGACCTAGTACTATGCCCTTTTTTACCGTGAAATGACATTTTTCCCAATTTAAAACTAGACTCTTCTCTTCACACTGTGTCAAAACCTTAGATAGGTTAGACAGGCAGTAAGTGAAAGAGTCTCCATAGATAGAAATATCATTCATGAATACTTCCATGAAAAGCTCTACCATGTCACTAAATATATGAAGTATACACCGCTAGAAGGTACCAGGAGCATTACAAAGGCCAAAAGGCATTCGTTTATAGGCATATGTTCCAAAAGGACATGTAAAAGTAGTCTTTTCTTGGTCATCAATATCAATAATAATTTGGAAATAGCCAGAGTAGTGATAACAGTAATTTTACGTATTCTAACTATCTATGCGTAAACACAAATAATCAATTTACGTAAATACGTGTTTATATCAATATTCCTACTCTCAATAATGAAGTAATATCAGAGAGTCAGGATTCGTTCCACTCTTAAACCTTTAAGACTTAAATAGAATTCAACTACTCGACACAAGGAACAATGGTGAGAGTAATGTGTTATATGAAATATCTATTCTATGATTATACTACGGATTCAATTTATACTAACAAGATACGATAATTCAACTACAGAAATACTAACTGGACTCTATGATAAGGAATTAGGGGGATTGATTCTGCCTTAACTCTACTTAATCTACTAACCAAGAACTGTCGCACTCCAAATTGAAATGCTATCGCATAACAATTGGTAAATCTAATCCCTAACTATTCATGGCAATCTCTACCAAGTAATAACTAGCATGTGAAGCATTAAACTCATTCTCATGGTGAACTAATTACTTCTAGAATTGAATAGATTATCAGGACAAATTATAAGCTAACAAAATCAAGTTTTCTTCAAGGCTTCCTTAACCCCTCTAATGGAGGGTTAGCCTAGAGTCATTAAACTATCATTTCTCATGGAATCTAAACAAGGCATAATATAAAGATTTGAACTTTACTTGTTTAAACTCAATTCGAAACTACTCATGCAATAATTGAATTAAACTAATAATGACAAATAAGTAAATCTAAGGATTTAAGCTAATAAATAAATGAAAATGAAACTAGATTATGGAGAACTAATTAACTTTATTTATCTAATGAATAGAAATAACAATAATTTAATACTAAATTTAAGGCAAGAATAAAAACTAATTAATTAATGTAAAACTAGATCTAGAACTAAGGTTTAATGGCTACTTTTCTTATCCTAACCTAATTTATTTTCTAACCTAACTATCTACCATTAACAAAGAGCTAAGCTTTGGTTTTATATGTTCAGATCCAAAAATCATGCATGGGCTTGGATCCATGTTTTGGGCCAGAGAATCAGGCCCAAAACCCAATTCTTTCAGTCCAAAAAGGCCTCTTCAGCTGCAGTTGACTTCGACAGACTTTTTGTCCACTTTTGCTCCTTTGATTGGGCCAAATCTTGGACCATTGGAAAGCTCTTTCCGAGCTGGTCGTTTTGACATAAGGTAGGCCCAATTCCGAGGTCTGAGTCCAAAGATATGGTCTTCAGAAGTTCGTTGACTTTTTGTGACCTTTGTTTACGCCGCGTGGACTTTGACTTTTCATCTTTTGACCGGGCTTTACAGAGGCTTTGTCTTCTTGGAAATTGGCCTTTAATCACAGAACTCCTTAGCAACCGACCTTTGCTCCTTTATCTCGCTAAAGTGGCACATTTCTGCACATAATGGACTTTGAAGCCTGAAATGTATAAAAACATGTAATCAGTATTAACTCTTACTTATTATTCACATAATTGGTCTAAAAGTACGATTGTTAAGGGGTTAAAACTACATTTTTGGGCTCTTATCAAGTAGCCATCCAAAAAATAGTAAAAACATGACCAACTAGACGTTCTAGCATCTTATCTGTAAAGGGTAATGGAAAATGATCCTTTTGTGTCATGGCATTTAAATGTCTGTAATCAATACAGATTCTCCATTTCATAGGACCATGTGTGGCAACATATTCACCCTTGGCATTACATGCCATTGTAATCCCTGATTTTTTTGGAACTACATGAATGGGAATGACCCATTCGCTATCAGAGATTGAGTATATGATACCCGCATCAAGTAACCGTAAGACTTCTTCCCTAACCACTTCTTTCATGGTCAGGTTTAAACGACGCTGAGGTTCACGAGAAGTCTTTGCGTTATCCTCCAAATGGATATGGTGAGTGCACACATTAGGGTCAGTTCCCTTAATATCGGCTAGGGACCAACCAATCGCAGAACGATGTTCCTTAATCACCCTGATTAAATGTGTCTCTTCCTCCTTAGATAATAGAGAAGATATAATTACTGGATGGCTACCATCCGAATCAAGTTGAATATATTTTAACTCAGGAGGAAAAGGTGTAAGTACCGGGGTGGTTGGTATGTCAATAAAAGCTTCTGGGGTGTCCTCATCTTGAGTAATGAATACTTGCTTAAGCAGCAGGTCTTCAAACTCTGTATATGGAGCAACCGAAGGTTCTACGATTTGTGTAGACTCGAAGATGGTGTTGACTTCTTGTACATAGGAGTCATCGACAAAATCTAAACTTCCATGCTAATCTTGCGTTAAGCTCTCGATCATGCTAATCTCTCCATCTATAGATGAATCTAGTAACTGTTTCATCATTTTAAAAACATTTACCTCAACCGAAAGATGGCCAAAAGACAAGGACATCGAACCATTTCGGCAGTTTATAAGCGCGTTGGCAGTTGCCAAAAATGGACGCCTTAAGATGATCGGAACAGAGTCATTAACGACTTTTGTATCGAGGATAACAAAATCAGCAGGATAGTAGAAATCCTGGACCTTAACTAGCACGTTTTCAACCACACCCTTAGGATACTTAATAGACCTATCTGCTAATTGCAATGTCATTTGAGTAGGCTGCATCTTTTGTAGACCTTTTGTTTGTATAAATAATATGGGAGTAAGTTGACACTTGCCCCCAAGTCTAATAAAGCAGTGGTCGTGTGAGAATCTCCTAAGCTGCATTGTACAGTAGGACGACCAGGGTCTTTGTACTTCATAATTCCATTATGTTCTGTTAAAGTTAGAAATTGTTCAGTTAGAAAGGCGTCTTTAAGAATATTTGTCATACGCCTAGTAGTGCACAACTCTTTAAGAAACTTAGCGTGGTGAGGTAATTTTTTAATTGCTTCGAGAAAGGGTAATTTTTTTAATCGTTAGATTCTTGAATACTTCCTCAATCTCGTCAAAGTTTGTATCTCTGTTTAACATAGCTAATTTATGGGGAAACGGTAGTGTCTCTCTATGCTTAGCGTATGGTTCAACTAGATGTCTAACCTTTGCTTTTTGTTTCTTAGGTTGTGGTTTAACTGGTACCTCTACTGGGGTAGGCTCTTCAGTTTCCACTTCGGTATCTAGTTCAATCTCCTGTGTAGGGACTATTTGTGGGGTAACTATAGGCATAGTTACATTGTTGTCAACCACTTTACTAGAACGGAGAGTGGTGATGGCATTTAGCTCACCTATGTTTACATTTTCCGTACTAGTATTACCATTCACCTCAAAGACTGTGTTTGGTGTTTTAAGATTAGGTATCGCTTGTCCTGGAAACACACCTTTGGGTTGTAATTTCTCTTGAGCTAGCTGTTGTAAGGAAAGTTGGATGGCTTGCAAAATCTGTTGTTGAGATTGCATAAAGGTATTGGAACAATCCGATTGTGGAAAAGTGTTAGCTATAGGTTGTGTGACAGGAACTATGTCACGTTGATTATTTATGGGTGGGTTATGATAGTTATTATTATTAACCGGAACGATACCTTGATTTGCATTATAATTATTATTGTTATAATTATTATAATTATCCCTGACCTTGTGTTTGACCTTGTCGTGGTTGCGCTTGGTTGTTATAATTATTATAATTACCCTGGCCTTGGCCTTGTCGTGGTGGAGGTTGGTTATAATTGTTTGCTTGCCTAATATTTTGATTATTAAATCCTGGAGTTGTTTCTTGTTGATTATTTCTCCAACTGAAGTTGGGGTGTTGTCTCCAAGGGGCGTTAGGAATAAGATAACTATTAATTGAGCAAATGTTATCTTGTTGTAATGTTTGTTGTTCGTAAACTAAAGGACAATAGGAGTCGAGATGCTCTGGACTCAAACAGAAATTACATGGATTGGAGTTGACATTCATGACGGGGATAGGTTTTTGTTGGATAGAAATAGCCTCAACATTTTTAGTTAGAGATTCGATTAAATTTTTAAGTTCTGGATCGGGTTTCATCTCAAACATACCGGTGGCTTTAGCTGTCGTAGAAGAACTAGCGGAACGGGAGATATCATCACTACCCCCTCCAATTATTATTCCGCTTAGTCTGATCTTCTAAAAATTTATAAGCCTCTGAGGCTCCTTTACTTAAGAAACTACCCCCATTCATTATGTCAAGGACTTCTTTATGGTGGTGTAGAAGTCTTTTGAAAAAGGCACAAACTAACATGTCTTTCGTGAGGTTATGGTGTCGACACTCTATAAATAGATCGGTGAAACGATTCCAAGCCTCTGAAAATGATTCATGAGGATTCTGTCAAAAGAAATGAATCTTGGAAAGCATTTCATCGGTCTTCAGTGGTGGGTAAAAATGTTCCATGAATAGTTGAACAAGTTTACCCCACAAGTCCACAGAATTAGGCACTTGGGCAGTTAACCAAGATGCCGCCTTATCTGCTAAGGTGAAGGGAAATACCCTTAGTTTAATTTGTTCAGCACCTACCGTAGGATGGTGGAATGTAGTAAGGACTTGGTCAATCATACACATGTGCTGATAGGGCTTTTCATGGTCTAACCCATGAAAAATGGGTAACAAATTAAATATATTTGGGGGGATTCAGAAATCCCCCACTGGGTCTGATAGAACGATGCAAGATTTAGAGCTATCGTTAAAGGCTTTGTAAAAGTCAGAGAGAGGAGACTCTCTTTCTTCAGCCATTACTTCAGGTGGTGTGTGTTGTATGCTAGCTAGAGGTGTAGTGAGTGGTATACTAGAAAGACTTGTTTGTTGCCGTTGTCGGTTAATTATGTTAGGTGTTTTTCTTCGGCCCGACCTTAATCTCATGCAAGGCTAAGACCAATATTAATGAAACACAACAACACTCCAAACAATCCTGATATGCTAGTATGAACATCTAACAAAAGATGCGAGGTGTGGAAGAAAAGAGTACCTGAAAGCCTCCTTGCTTCACTTATGAATAACGTCTTGTTTACGCGTGCTCAGTGTATATAACAAGTTAGAACACTAAAAACTTTGAAGAAATGGAAGTTCGAAACAAACATGTGGAAATCAAAGCGGTTTCAGAGGGCGTGGAGTGCTTCAGAATATGCCTAGGCGGTAGCAGTAGCTTTCGGACAAAAGGTAGGATTCAGCGTGTGGGGGCACGGTGGTGGCTCCAAGTTGGCCTTGGTAAGGCGCAGGTGGCGCTCAGCCAAGGGGTGGGATTCTAGGCGTGTGGGCGCAGGGTGCGCTACACTTTGGCTTGCCTAGGGGGTAGGTGCGCTCCGAGTAATTTTTCGTGGAAACTTGCAAAGCTAAAATAGACAACCACCATGAGAATCTAAACAAGGGTGGGTGGGATATAGGACTTTGAAAAACTAAGAAGTCTACAGAAAACAATACTAAAGAGTACTAAGATGGCAGCGGCGCCATTTGATAGACGTAAAATTGAATAATTTACCTACGAAATGAATGATGAAACTCAAAACACAAGTGAAACTAAACTTAATTACGCGTTGCTATTAAAGATTTCTATACTCTCAATTCTATAGAAATAGAGTGGAGTAAAAAGTTCGTTCCACTCTTAGTTCTTTAGCATTCAAGTTTCCTAGATTGCCTAATCTATTCAAAGTCTAATGAGAGCAATGGTGGGAGTTATACTACGATGTGAATTAAAACTAGACGTAATATAAAGATTATAACTTTATTAAATTTAACTAACAATAATTGAATTCTAAATTAATAACTAAGAATTGAATAACAACAACTGAATTTAGATCTAACAATTTTAAATGACAAAATCAAAATGAACAAGAAATAACTATTTTATTTATCTAATCAATGAAGAACTATGATTCAAAGAATTAATCTAAAACAATGTATGAAACTAATTATTTTAACTAATTGAATTCAAAAACTAGATCTACAAGCTATTTTTAATGGCTACTTTCTATCCTAAGCTATCTAACTATATCTTTCTTAAGAGCTAAGTCTTGTTTTATGTAAAGGAGGAGACCAGATCCACAATTTCGTGCATGGGCTGAGGAGCCATGTTTTGGGCCGGAAAATCGAGCCGAAAGCCCAATTTCTTCAGTCCACAGAGCCCGTTTCAGCTGGCTTTGACTTCAGTAGACTTTTCGTCTACTTTTGCTCCTTTGATTGGTTGAAGGCTTAGACCATTGGAAAGCTCTTTCGATCCGGTCGTTTTGACGTAAGGTAGGCCCAAATCCGAGGTTTGAGTCCAAAGATATGGTCATCAAAAGTTCTGCTGACTTGTGCACTGTTTCTGCCCATGTTGACTTTTCAGCTTTTGACCGGGCTTCATAAACGCTTAGTCTCCTTGAACCTTGGCCTTTATCACAGAACTTCTTAGTAATCAACCCTTTGCTCATTTACATGTAATTAACATTAACTCTTATTTATTACTCGCATAATTAGTCTAAAAGTAGTATTATTAAGGGGTTAAAACTACAGTTTTGGGCTCTTATCATGCCCTTGCATTCACCCTTTGGGTATTCCTCCACATTCCATCTCTGGAGGTAAGAAGGTTGGATCCACTGACCTTCCCATAGTTTAAAGGGTGGGTGCAAGTTGCTAGACACAGTTGTCGTGGTAGTGCATGGGATAAAAAGCTTAGTAGCAAGACAAAACTTCAAGTTCTTGATCGGTTAGACATTCCCCCAGTTGTTAGGGATGGACTGGTGGTCAGAGATGCTTTCGAGGTGTATATTCATATTCATTTACCCAAGTGTTCACAGCCTTCTAAATTCTTTTATGTTAAACATATATCCTTCACACTAAAGAAATGGGGACTAAAAAAGGTTTTGACTATTTTTAGTCTCCTCCCTCAAGTCTCTCGTTGGTTTCTTGAGGTTTTATCTCTTTTTTTTTCCTTTTTTGTTTTCTTTGACCCCTTTGACCAAGCAGTTACCGCCATTTCCTCACTTCTCTTGCAGCTTAGAAGAGAAAGCCCTGCTCCTTCTCTACAGGCTCCGTATTTCCTCTCCCAAAATGTCGGACCTTCCTTCTCCTTCCACTCCCGGCTCATCACACATTTCGCTTCTAGCCTCTGTAATAGAGGCTCATGGAGTTCATTTGTTCAATGGAGGCTCAGTAGTTCACATACCTCTCTGAGATGTTTGAAACACATCTAGTGGATGGTATAGCTGAGATACCAGCTAGTATTACGGAGAAGGGTGTCTCCACTTGGAGTGACTATGTAGTGGGTTTTTGTAGAAAAGAGGTGCCTTTTTTACCGGGTTAAATCCACTCTGTCAAAAATCTGGAAAGTTAAAGGAAATTACTCTATCTCTACAGGATAAGGAACTGTTTTATTTCAAGTTTAGTCTTAATGAAGACGGGGAAACAAGTCTTGGAAGCAGATCCCATTTTCATTCTTGGGGGAATTTGTTTGTAATAACGGCAGTGGAATCGGGAAGTTGAGTCCGAGGCATAGGATTACAAAGATACCCATTTGGGTTAAGATAATGGATCTGCCTAAAGAATTATGGACTGAAGATGGACTTGGCTATGTAGCGAGTTTGATTGGAAAGCTAGTGAGTATGGGCCGAGGCTCTGAGGGGCAAGAACGAGAATTTGAACTATGCAAAGATATGTGTTGAGGTTCCTATTGACTACTCTTATAGGAACTCTATCCCAGTGAAAATGGGGGAAGAAGTAGTGGAGCTAAAGTTAGAATACCCATGGGTGCCTGCGTCTTGTACTAGATGCAATATGTTTGGGCATAAGAACTCCAACCGTCCCCTTTCGTCCAAAGCAAGTCCGGAGACCCAAAGGTTCAAACTCTGCTTGCTAAACAACACTGATGGGAGGATAGAACCGACAGGAAGATATCACTTCTTGATGGAGGTTCAAACTATGCTGAATGTGAGGATGCTGAATGTGAGGATGGTGAGCATATGGAGGGAGGAAATGTGGGCCTTGATATAGTACAATATGTCCCGACATCGATGAGGATTTGAGGCCTTGCGATGGTTGATACAGGAACCCAACTCTAACCCTCGAGCTGTTGGGGACACAGTATGAAGAGGTTAGGGGTGGCATACAGCTAGTGAAAATGTTCAAAAGATGCCCCACAGAGCAGGGAAAATGGTGAGAATACAAAAGAGGTTTACTTAAGAGAGCGAGAATGCCTTTCGGTGCTGGCGATAGTGAGGAAGAGATTGAGGATGATATTTACGAGGGGTATGCTAGTTGAGTACTTTAGTGATCATGTGATGCCTAAGGAAGTAGTAGCGAAAGCCAAAACTCGTGCTTTCGAGAAGAGGGCTGAGGAGAATGCATTGGTTTGTGAAGGAAAAAAAAAAGGCGGATCAAGGAAGCGATTCAAATGAGAAGAAAAAGGGTAGACCCTAAGGGTCGAGGAAACAAAAACGATAAAGTTAGTAATGGTAAAGCTCTGCACTTGGAACATAAGAGGTATTAATGACCTCAAAAAGCGTGAGAAATAAACAAGTTTATTTTGAAGAATAAGATTTGCCTTTTGGTCTATTGGAAACAAAGGTAAAGGAGGCAAAGAGTGTAGGGATCGATAGAGTGTGTGCACCAATTTGGAGATTTGAGAACAATTATGGGTGCAACCCGAATGGAAGAATTTGGATATTATGGGATCCAAGCTTAGTGTCGATGAACAAGCTACATGAAACTTCTCGGTTTATACATGTTAAGGTGATGGTCTTAGCAATCAAGCCTGGTTCTTCTCCTCCGTTATTTATCTATGCAAGTAATGGTAGTCGGAGACGAGTTAGGATTATGGATGGATATAACACTTCACGAAGTATCACTACTCCTTGGTGTGTGCTTGGTGATTTTAATAATGTGTTATACTCTCTCATGAAAGGATTGGGGCAGATAGTGCTGGGGCTCGGAAGCGAGAACCTTTTGGGGATTGTCTAACCGACTTCGAGGCTGTTTGATCCGAAAGCTTAGGTTGTTATTATATCGTGGACAAATTATGGTAATTGGAGCCAATAGAAAGTGGTCAAAGATTGATAGGGTCTTTGGTAAATATTGAGTGGACTTGTGCCTTTGCTCGGGCAAGCTGCTGAATTCCTCTCTCCGGTATCTCGATCACTCTCCCATGTTGGTGCATCTTGTGGACTTGGAAGGGGCGAGAATTCCATTCAGATTCCGTAATTCTTGGGCTCTTTCACAAGGACTTCAAAGGTCGCGAGGAAGTGTAAATGATCTGAGATAGTCGGAAGCCCGATGTATATATTAGCGTCAAAGCTGAAGTTACTCAAAAATAGATTGCGTGGATGGGCAAGGAAGTATATGTCGACTTACATATAAAAAGGCTGCAAGGGCTGAGTTACATTGTATACAAAAAAGAGCTGAGTTGAACCCATTTGGATGACCCGGCTATGTGTAAAGGAAAAGGGAGCGAGAACGCTTTATGTAATCTTATTGAGATGGAGTATATGGAATTGAAAGCGAAGGCGCGGACAATGACCGGGCTTGACTATCTGGAACAAAGGAAATGCATTCTTTCATCGAGGGCTATCAAAGAAAGAAAGAATAGAAACAACATCACGGACTGTTTTGGACATGAATGGGGTAAAGCATGAAGGAGTTGCTCAAGTCTCAAATGCTTTCATATATCCTTTTATAAAAGAGCTGATTGGAGTCTCTTCTCAAGCCGTTTGCTCTGAAGAGATGTTGGATGGGATACGGTGAGGGAAGTTATTGATCAAAGGACTCTTTGAGATACTCTCGAGAAGACATAACTAATGAGGAAATTAAGAAAGCTCTTTTTTTCTATGGAGGACTCAAAAGCTCCGGGGCGGATGGGTATCTGACTTTTTCTTCAAGAATTCATGGGATATAGTGGGAGGTGACTTCTTAAATGCCATACAGTCCATTTTCGGGATAGTACATAAAGGTACAAATGCCACTTTCCTTTGTTTAATTCGAAGAAACCTATTGTATCAAGGTTGATGAATATAGGCCTATAGCATGTTGTAATGTCACTTACAAGTGTATTGCCAAGGTTCTTAGTAAGAGGATGAAGCCTCATATGGATCAGTGGATTGAGCTCAATCAGTCGGCCTTTGTCCCTGGGCGCAGCATACAAGATAACCTTCTTCTCGCGCATGAGCTCCTCAGAGGATATGCGAGAAAGCATGGACCAAAGAGATGTACAATCAAAGTAGATATCCAGAAAGCTTATGATACTGTTAGCTGGGAATCCATGCTCCTTGTACTTAAAAAGTTCAAGTTTCCTCCAAAGTTTATAACTTGGCTGTCTATGAGCTTCACGTCCCCTCACTTCTCTATCTTGATCAATGGAAGCCCACATGGATTCTTTGAAGGAAAAAGAGGGTTAAGGCAAGGCGACCCACTGTCCCCCTATCTCTTTGTGCTGATCATGGAACTCCTGGGTGGTCTGTTAAAGCAAGGCCTCTCCTCCAAATCTTTCAGCCCTCACTCAAGATGCAAAAGGATTGCTATAACTCATTTGAGTTTTGCGGATGATGTTCTCCTCTTACGTAAAGGGAGCCTTGATCTATCCTAGCAGTCAAAGACTATATTGATCAATTTTCAGCTATTTCGGGGCTCAGTTAACATCATGAAAACATCTATCCTTCTTGGAAGCATGTCAAAAGATGATGGGAAGCTCTACTTGAGGGTTACTTGGTATTGAGTTAGTTGCTCCCCTATCAAGTACTTAGGCCCCGCATTGCTATCAACCGAAAAAATCAATGCAAAGGATTGTCTTCCACTGATTGAAAGGCTCCTTTTGTTAGAATGTCAAATTGGAAGAATAGGGCCTTGTCCTATCAGATTGATTGCAGCTCATCTGATCAATTCTTTTCGTCTTTTCACATCTATTGGGCTAAGGCGTTCATTCTCGATGAGCATGCTTGACAAAGTGGCTAAGATATGTAACGAGGTTTTATGGAGTGGAGTCTCGATGCAAGCAAAAATGCATAAAGCAAGTCATGCAACTCGAGGTTGCATAAAAAAAGGGTGGGTTGAGCATCATTGGCCGAGAGTGTGGAATAGAAAACTTTACTTTGTGGGCTTGTGTTCAAGGTGGCGAGTAAAGAAGAGACTTTGTGGACAAAATGGGCGTGGGAATATCACATTGGAAACAAACATTTCTGGTCTATCAGGATCCACCAGGGATCTTGCTCATGGGTGCAGCGTAGTATCCTCAAGCACGTGAAAGATTGCACGGAAATATATAAAGTGCTTGATCGCAAATGGCGAAGATACAAGTCTGTGGCATGATCCGTGGATTTCGTCTAAGCCGATCCATAATTCTCAAGCTAGAAATATGCTCCGGTGCCCGATGATGCAAAGGTGAGCCTCCTTATTACGAATGGCGAATGGAATGGGCTGGTTAGACTCCTTCAAGGCGGTGAACTAAAAGGCGAGTATCTGAGACCTCTATCAATGTAAATCTTGAAAAGGATGTGGTAGTTTGGAGCCCAGACTAGCAATGGCAAGTTCTCCACAAAATCTGCGTATGTGGCTCTAAAAGCGTATGAGACAAAGAGTTGCGTGGTACAAACTGGTGCGGGGAAGTACCGCGATGCGAAGCACTTCCTTCATTGCGTGGCAACTCTTTTGCGGGGGTGCTTGGCTACACAAGATCGGTTGATCCACGGGAAGATTATCACTCAATCTAGGTGCCCTGTGGAAACCAAGCTGAAAACTCAAAGCACTGTTCTTTGTCGCAATTTCTCCCAAAAGGTATGGGCTGCGGTGAAAACAAATGGGGGGCTATATTTGTAGTGCAAGAGTCAAATCTTGAATGGTATCGTCTCACGAGAATTACTCGACCAAACTCTGCCGGTGAGATAACTTCGGACACGATTTGTGCTCACGGTCTATGGGATCTGGAATGAAAAGCCGCAAGTTTTACGGAAGCCGCGATCGTGAGAGATATAGTAAGCGGGATGAGGATTTACTTACAAAGGGTGATAAAAGAAGGCGACGATTCTGCGGAAACTAAAACATGATGAGTGCTCTTGGGATTGAACTCTTGGTTAAGCGAAGCTTGATCGATACAAGGACGATGGGTAAAGCCATTTGGCACGACAAAGATTAACTTCGGATGGGTCATGTAAATCTTTGCGGGGAGCGGAGATATGGGGAGTCTTTGAGAAACCATGAGGGAGCACCTTTGATTGTGTTCATGGGTAATACCAATCTCAGGTCGGTGATTATACGGGAGCTAAAAGGGATCGAAGCGGGGTCGATAGCGACTTGCTACATGAAGCTAAAAAGGATCATGTTGAGTCGGACTCTTCGAAAGCAAATAAATGTGATTAATCGAAAGGAGGACTGTCCTTGGTATTGTTGGGACCTAGTCGAGCCCATTAGGAAAAGCATCGTCTCTTTGAGGCGTGGAGGTAACTCATGTATGGGGAGATGAATAGAGTAGCCCGATTGGGCGGCAAAGTCTAGTCTGAGAAAGTGATTGTATATATCACGGTGTGAGGCTAGATGTCTTGTTTTTAACACTCCTCCACTTGTCTATGAGCTGTTTGTAATAGTGGAGGAGGATGCAAGAGGTATGATGTATCAAAGAGTTTAAGCTAATACAGGTTGGGGTCTGCCTAACCCCTAGCTGTTTCAAAAAAAAAAAAAAAACATATATTCATGCTTGTGTTAATACTTTTATACTTTATTGTGACAGCGAGAGAGGGTCAATCTGACTCTGGCATACAATCTCCTATTGGAAAACAGAAGACTAGACTAGAAAACTATATCGATATGGCTATGATGCGGACCTTTTGTTTTCCTTGCTATTCTTATACCATTTTTACATTTCTATTTCTTATTGTTTCCTTTACGTTTATTCATTTCAGGTGATGAACAAGACTGCAGAGGAGTTCCTTGCTGCTGCTCATGTGACTTGCCAACCCAGTATAGTTGTCAGGAAAAAGGCTAGAAGAGAACTTAGCAGTGAAAATAGTGAGGGTAATAGGGAAGAGGATGAAGAGGAAGAATGGGTTAGCAGTGAAGAAGAGTCCACTGCGAAAAGGGTGCGACGTCCTACTGCCAGGGAAAGCAGCTCCACAAAGCTGGGGAGTCTGACTAAGAAACAACATACAATCATCATAATGAAGACACATGTTGTTGCTGTGACAAACAATCAAGAAACTGCAAGTTTGAACAGGAAACCAGTACCACCACCTTTGAAGAAGACATCTCCAGCAACTCTGAAGAAGAATGGAAACCCTCCAAAAAATAAGGCTATAACCCAAAACACAGTCCTAAATAGGGTGTCTGGTATTGCTTCCCCTCGGAGGTCACCACGGTTAGCGATGAAAGTCACCATGGATGCAATAACTTTTTCAACCAACTGGTTGCTCGACACGATGCCTGTTGGAAAATATGTCCAAAGCAAACATAAACCATTATCTAAGGTAGACATAACTCCATTTGCTCCCCAGCGTGTTGGGGGCACTGAACCGGAGCCTTTATCGTCCCCTGAGGAAGTTGAAGACAGGCGTCTTGAACTCAGAATAGGCTAAACTAGCCTACCAAAACTTTTCAACAATCCACTACCAGAGGAGGAGTCTGCTCTAAATCAGAGACTATGGAAGCCAAGTGAACGTTTGGTGAGTGAAATGCTCATTTTCACGACGAAAGTGGGACATGGTTTGTTGGGTGTTTTTGCAACCACCTTAGACCCCACCTCTGTGGCTAAGTATGCCAAAATAACTTATGTTTCTATGTTTTATCTCTAACAAGATTTCAATCACATGCCCAACGCATCTGAACTGGGTTACACCACCAACCACCAAGTGCCAACTCAACTTCAACTGGGTTAGATTGATAACCCTAGTGAAGATACTGAGGCGCACCAACTAGTTATATGCACTGCTCATGCCATTAACTCCTCTGTCCTTCCTGATGAATTGGAAGGGATGTTCAAAACTTATCGAGGCATGCAGCTGTCGGGGAGTCAACCTGATGTTATTGATAGGGGAGGAGAAAACTTGCTGAAAGATGTTTCGGCTGAAGAATTTAACAAGTGTTATACTAAGCAAAGTCAACTTGAGCCGGCTGTTAGGGTAGGTGAACACCTGAGGGGGTGCATGAGTGACATGGAAGTCTACGAATCATGTGTCAAGGAATCAGCAATTGCAACTAGAGGCAGTATGTAATGAGAAGGCGCTTCCTGAGATTGATACGACGGGTATTAATATGGAATAGGCTCATCAAGAAGAAAATCCAAGTAATTAAACTACAACAATTTTGGCTTTGGATGTCGTAAGTGTGTCCGAGGTAAATGAAATTTAAATGTGTCCCTATCACTTATTTATCTTCTTAGTAGAGATTAAATGCTTTGTATATGAGTGGGACATTATGTGGCTTCTTTGAGACATCATAGCTACTTTTTGAGCTTATATAAAGTTTTATTTAGGTTATCTGTGTGACTCCAAGTGATGGTGAAGTTGAATTATTTCCAATTTGTGAGGAGAACTTAGAAGATGGGGAACTAGAATTTGATCATAATGAATAATACACTGATGATTTTGCATTTGATATGGTAATACAGATGTTTGTGCTTCACTATTAATTACTTTTTTTTAAATATTGTCGTGTTTATAGGTTATTATTATGTTTTTTTAGGCTACTATTTTGAAGGAATTGGGGATGCAAGCCGAAGAAATATGCAGTATGCCTGGTGTGAGTGTTCAGGGTGGTGGTGCTGATGTTATGGAAAGTGCTAATTCTGAACAAAACTATGTTCGTGGGAAGACTATTTCCGAAATTCTAATTGCTCCAACTGCTCCTTTAGAAGGGGAACTTACAGTCAAATATATGAAGTTCAAATTGGACCAACTGCTGCTGCAAAGGTGTAACAAGCTCACAAGGTTGTTTAAATATGTACCGAACACTATGTAGGACATTATGTGCCAGTTCTAAGACATCATAGTTTCTGTAAGGGGGATTTCCTGTCATTAGATGGATGACACATGTATGGGAAATAACCCAGGACTATAGATGTCCATAATGAGACGAGGACCATCGGATCAGTTCTGCGAATAAGTGATCTCGCGTTTAGCACAAGTGTTTAGTAGGCATGTGCCAGACACGTGACTGACCGCCTCTAAGCATAACAGTTCTCCAAGTCATTAGGAACTGATATAGATAGTTATTGAACATAAGGAAACTGAAGAGGGCGATCTTTGATGATAAGGAAGGAATCGTGATGGCATATCTTTAAGCGTTACCTTTTAGATATAATCTTCCCATGTACGATTGGACATTATGATCAACAAGGAAACCTACCTCTAATAAGATATGGTCTAGATTCAGACTTCCATAAGGAGAGGATTCCTAATAGGAAGGTAGAGTCTAAAGATGGAAGGGAACTCACAAGCGGTGAGGACAGCTCTAACCCTAGGACTCTCAAAGCTCTTCCTATATAAACCATAGGAATTCGCTCATAGGAACTACACAAAATAGGGTTTGATTCTCCTAAATAAACAAGGAGGTACGTAGGCAGCTGCCAGGCGATTCAACCCTGAACTCAAATCATCTCATCCCTTCTCTACCAAGTAATAGCTTTTAGATCACAAGGCATAGAGGAAGATCAGGGGATACTCGGAAAATCGCCTACATCTTGTGGCGCCGTCTGTGGGGACAAAAGCAGGTAAACATTCGTTCAAATGACTGATTTAGTTTAAAAACTCTTACCACTATGATGGCAAGAGCAAAGAAAACAAAGGGTGGAGCGACCACACGCAGCGTCGTTGTCAGAGAAGAAGAGCACGAGATGCCTGAAGGGGGGGAGAATGTCGGTCACCATGATATGAATAATCCCCTCTAAGGACCAGTGACCAGTACCGACGGACTAGTTGCTTCCGATGTAGGCCCTAGAAATAATGCTCAAGAGGAACGTCAAAATGGTGAGAATGTTGTTCTCACCAACCTAGAATCTGTTCAGGCGATTCAGGTGGGTACGTGCTCGAACAAAAAAAACCAACCTTGAGTAGAAGTTTCTTTGAAGCATTTGTATCAATCTGACACAGGGAAGGAGCCATTCATCGATCTCAATGAAGATTGCCTTCCAGAAAGCGGTCGTGCTAGGAACCCAAGGCGTGGGGAACCAGTTCGACACGAACCATCAGAGTTGGAATACAGTAACTCGGATGATGATTTGGATACAGCATTAGACCTAGAGTCAACTGACCAGGATCATGATGTTGACCCCCAACATCGAAAAAGAACCCAAAACAAGAAACTTTCTACCAAAGAAAGTGCATGGGAAATTGAGAAGAATGACTTGATCCGTCCGTTGCATTGGATGACAGGCAAGGGAAGAAAAATGCAAGACTCCCTTGTTCAATCCGCCATAATGGGGGCTGGCAGATCTCCTTTCACATCATGAGTAATGAGAAAGCCATATCCCCATGGTTATAGACAATCGAAGTTCAGTATCTTCAGTGGCAAGTCAGATCCGGTGGATCATGTGTTTAGATATTGTGCCATTATGGGACAACATGAAGGGTATGACCATGTCATGTGTCAAGAGTTCAAAGCTTCCCTATCTGGATCTACGCTCCAGTGGTACCATAGGTTACCTGAGTGGCAGATCAGGTCCTCAGAAGAAATGTTCAGGACCTTCATTGACAGGTACTCATGTAACAAGCACCAACCAAAATGGATCGATGTACTGTTCAATATCAAGAAAAAGCCGAAGAGGCATTGAGGTCCTAGATGCAACGGTTCATGGAAATTTCCATCCAGATAGAGTCTTGTGATGAATAGACTACTATAATAGCTTTCAAACAAGGTTTGGATGAAAACAACGCCTTATTTGGATCTCTCTCCAGGAAACCACCCAGTGATTTGGAGGAACTCCTAGACATGGTTGAAACTCATGCGGGGTGGGAGGCGGATGTCTTAAACTAATGCCAGGAAGCAAAGAAGACAAATTGGGCAGCTCCTGTGGCCCATCAAAAGGGGAACGGGAACTCTTCCCCTCAAAGGCCAAAAAAAGGCCGTCATCTTGGTCGCTAAAGGGCTGAATCCCCATCAAAGGGACGAATTCCCAGAGGGCAGTACCAAAACGTAGCCAGTAGTGTAGATGGAAAGCCATAAAAGAAGCCACGTATGGAAGGAGCTGAAGAAGCTCTACCCTCAATGGACAGAAACTTTGCCCCTTTAAAGAAAATGCCAGATGAGGTCCTAGACTCGATCAAGAACCAGAGTTACCTCAAATGGCCAGCCCCGCTCAAGCCAGGCTCCTTAGGTACTAGAGACCAGAGGACCTACTACAAGTTCCATAAGAGTAAGGGTCACAGTACCAGAGCCTGCAGGACCCTGAAAAATGAACTATAGGATCTGATTGAAAGGGGGTATTTGAAGCAGTTCGTATCACATGAACAGGCGAACGCTGTACAACCTGAGGAGATCAGCACATTAGTTCAGGATCCCCTAGGTACTGGACCACTCAACGGTCGGCTCCAAATAAACATGATTTCAGGAAAGGCAAGAAAACGGAGTGGCCATGTTATAGAAAAGGGGGCGTGATACCAAATATGCGTCGCCAAGCAAATGACGATCATGAACAGTGAACTGACCATGAATGCTCAAGTTGAGATCCACTCATTCTTTTCACTGAGGCTAACTATCTCAGCATCCAGAGTCCACATGAGGATGCACTGGTTCTTATACTCCCTTTTGGAGATTATGATTTGCATCGCATATTGGTTGACCCAGGAAGTTTAGCAAATGTGTTATACTATGACGCATTCAAGAAACTACAGATCCTTGATTCGGAGATGGTCGCTACCAACTCTAACCTGTATGTATTCAGCGGGGACAAAGCTCTAACAATCTGGGAGATCCAGCTCCCCATAGCTACAGGTCCGGTAACTCTCATCATAAATTTTGTTGTGGTAAAAACCAACACACCTTATCACATAATCTTGGGCAGGACCTAGCTACACAGACTCCGCGCTGTTCCCAACACCTATCACCAATCTCTAAAGTTCCCGCATAAAGGGAAAATTGAGACAATCAGAGAGATCAGGTCGCTGCCAAAACATGTTACTCTCTGGCGACAAAGCAGTCCCCATTCCCTTTTGAACCAATGGAGGTGGGGCAACCCATCAAATAGCAATTATAGTTAGATCCCCCTCTCCTAGACTTGGCCCCAAGAAAAAGAGAGGGTCCCCCCTCACTGGAGCCGTTAGAGAAAGTGGAAATTATGGGAGGCAGCTCGCCAAAAACCACTTTATCAGCACCTTGTTGAGTTCTGAAGAGCACCAGGCTCTAATACACTTCCTTTGAGAACAAAAAGACGTGTTTGCTTGGTCATTCGAAGAAATGCCAGGAATTGACCCCCATGTGGCATGCCACTTGCTCAATATCCGTAGTGATGTAGTAGTAGTCAAGCAAAAACTGAGAAAGATAGGTGCTTACAGATCCAAAGCGGTAAAAGCCTAAGTTGAAAAGCTAAATGTAGCTAATTTCGTCAGGGAAATCAATTTCTCCACCTAGATTTCTAATAGTATCCTAGTGTGCAAGAAAAATGGGTCATGGGGAATCTGTATCGTCTTCATGGATCTTAACCACACTTGTACAGAAGACAGTTACCCTCTTCCACGTATTGACAAATTGGTAGATGCAACGGCTGGACATGAACTATTATCTTTCACAGATGGGTCGTCTGGCTATAACCAGATCCCATTACATGAGGAAGACCACAAGCATCTAGTTTCACAATCGAGGATGGCATGTACTGTTATCAGGTCATGCCTTTCGGACTAAAAAATGCGGGAGCCACGTACCAACGTTTGGTAAACAAAATGTTTGAAGGATTGATAGGTGACATTATGGAGGTGTATGTAGACGATCTCTTGATCAAAAGCCTGAGATGAGGAGATCATCTCTCCCACCTGAAGTGTGCATTTCACATTCTCCGAGAGTATCGCATGACGCTCAACCCTGCAAAATGTGCTTTCGTTATCTCATCAGGGAAGTTTTTAGGGTATCTAGTTACTAAGAGAGGAATCGAGGCAAACCAAGATCAAATCCGAGTACTCATAGAAATGCCTTCACCTAAAAACATGAAAGAGGTTCAAAAAGTTATAGGCAGGTGATAAAAGGTAAAATGATAGTTTTACCTACGAATAAGCAATAAAACTCAAACGTAAGTAAAACTAGAACTATATTCTTGCTTATTATATCAAAGTTATCTACTCTCGTTATCAATGCAATATGTTTAGAGTAGAGAATTCGTTCCACTCCTAGTTTATTTAGGTGTAATGTTTCCTAGTTCGTGTAAGCTAACAAAGTCGTGAGAGTAATGGAATTGAAATTAACTACGATGGTGAATCAAACAATCAAATGATATGATTCAAACTACGGAAAATACTAAATTGACAATATGAGGAGGAATTAGGGGGATTTGATTCCACCTTAATTCGACTTAATCAACTAGCGAGGAATTATCGCAATCCGAATTGCAATGCTTTCGCATAACAATTGGGTCTTTCTAATCCCTAATTGTTCATGGTAATCTCTACCAACTAACAACTAGCATGTGAAGCAATCAAACCCATTCTCATGATGAACTAATTACTTTCTAGAATGGAATAGATTATTACAAACAATTCTATGCTAACAACAATCAAGTTTCATCAAGGCTTCCTCAAACCCCTCTAATGGAGGTTTTAGCCTTGAATCATTATACTATCATTTCTAAAACAAGAGCAATCAAAACAAGTCATTATTAAATAAGTAATTAACTTTATTGATCTAATTTAACAATAGTCTAAAATTCAAAATGAATTAAAACTGAATTTAAAACTAAGATTATGAATAACTAATTATCAAATTAAGACAAACTAATTATGAATTTAAGACAACTAAAGCTAAATAAGAATTGAATAATAAAACTAAGTTGAAATGGAAAACAAATTCTTATTATAAACTAAATCTGATTCAAAATAAAAATCATTTCTTTGTTATAAAACTAATTAATTAAATGTAACAGCTAATTCTATATTATAACTAAGTAAAAACTAACTTTAAAACTAATTTTCTGATCTAGAACTAGGTAGCTTAAGAGCTAAGCTTTTTGCTATTGATATAGAAGAGACCAGATCCACAATTTCACGCATGGGCTTGGAGCCATGTTTTGGGCAAGGGGAGCCATGTTTTGGGCCAGAAAATCGAGCCCAAAACCTCTGTACTTCAGTCCACAAAGGGCCTTTCAGCTGGAAATGACTTCAACAGCCTTTTTCATCCACTTTTGCTCCTTTGATTGGGTTAAAAGTTGGACCATTGAAAAGCTCTTTCCGAGTTGGTCGTTTTGACATAAGGTAGGCCCAATTCCGAGGTCTGAGTCCAAAGATACGGCCTTTGGAAGTCCTGCTGACTTTTGTGCGTTATTTATGCCCGCGTTGACTTTGACTTTTCAGCTTTGACCGGGCTTTAAAAAGGCTTTTTCTCTTTGAATCTTGGCTTTTAATCATAGAACTTCTTAGCAACCAACCTTTGCTCATTTATCTCGCAGAAGGGACGCATTTCTACACATATTCGACTCCAATACCTGAAATACATAATAACACGATAACAATATTAACTCTTACTTATTAATCACATAATTTGTCAAAAAATAATATTGTTAAGGGGTTAAAACTATAGTTTTGGGCTCTTATCAAACCACCCCCAAACAGCATTTTGCTTGTCCTCAAGTAAATATGAGAAATTATAATAAGTAACCAAAAATGGAGTTCTAACTAATCTCATTTCGCCGAGTGCGATTGCATTGACCCTATGCAACAAGGCCTTAAACCACTAGGAATTCTCTAGTAGACGAGTTATAGCCTCGTGAGAGTTTTCCAGTGAAGGTAACTCACAAACTTCATCTATACTACAATAACTAAGAAATAAAACTATTATTTCCTTATTTATTCTCAATTATCTATACATCTTACTAGCAATGAATATAGAATAATCAAGTTGAAACCTAAGCTAATATATGCATAATAATCAATCTTCTATGAAAAAATATATATACAATGAGTAATGCTATGTAATGCACTAACAGGTCCGTTTCTGAAACTTTGGAATATCGTCCTTAAGTAGGTCCTCACATAAATGTCAAGACAAGAACACTCTGATTTTTCCGCTCATGTTCAGGGCCTCTCCCGCCCGGTGATCACACACAATCAGTAGCCAATCAACATCAGGCCTCCCCCGGTGATCACACAATCATCGAGGCTCGAACCGAGCTCGACGTCGCAACATCACCGGAGGTTGCCACAGAACTATTATCCTTGCGGTTTCCTCTTCTTCTAATATTCAAAGAGGATTCATCCTGAATTATAGGAGGAAGAAGTCTAGCATCCTGATCCACAGGAGGAGGGAGTAATGTGCGCCCAAAATTTACAGTGTGTATCCCAAAAGGGGAAAAGCTGGGGGAAAGTTTCAGCAATTCTTCAGCAGGCATGTTGAAATATTCAAAATGATGGGTGGGATCAGGAACTATCACCCAAGGCATTGTTTGTTCCTTGGGGATCTTCTTGATGAAGTCCACCGTAGCAACATCAGTTGCAGTTAGTTGATTCTAAGGGGAAGAGTCATCTAAGGAATAATAGCAAAGAAACTCGGTCGAAAGAATCTTATAAGGATTACAAAATTCATGAGAAAAAAGACTTACTGGTTGGAGCATGAGTGTGTTTTCTGGGAACAGGAATTGCCACAGGCTCACCCTCAGCATCAAAAGGACAAACATCCCACGCATCACCTAACACACGAAGGTGGTTATCAGCCCAACCTTCGTCACTCTGCTTCCCCTCGAAAAAGATAATTGGGGAGTTCTTGTCTTTGGCCATGAGGTAGTAGTAAGAATGGTCTCGAATGTGGTGGACCTCATAGAAATATCCAAACACCCAACGATTCAAAACGAACCCATGTCTCTTGACCAGTATGGCAGAGTACATAATGGTTCTATAGAACAGGGGTACTGCTTGACCAAGAGCAATATTGAAGTGAATCAGACATTCTCTTAACAATAGGTGGAGGGGAAGGGTGAGTCCGTCCCTAAGTTGACCGATTGTGATGAGCGCTACTTCTTTGTAGGCCAACTCATCAGACAATCTCCACCACTCCAGGCTAATATCATTAGGGATGTTGAATTTCTCTCAGATCAGTTCTAGGGAGGAAACATCTCTGAAGTTTATAAGTGACCAATTGGGATTCATGATTAGAAAAGAGAGAAAGTTTTAAGTTTTGGTTAAACCCTAAACGAGAGATCAAAGGGTTCAGTATACAGGGAAAAAGTAGCGGAAGAGATAATGAAGGTTCTCTCACTAGATCCTTTATATACAGATAAGATGGTCGGTTATGATTAACCAGCATTGCGTCTTTTCGGGATAGAACCTCCATTATTACCTTTTTCAAGAAACGGCGTGTCTATTCGAGCCATCTTTTTAGAGCCTTAATTAGTTGAGTACGTAATCAGTTCTAGCAACTGTTCAGCAAAAAGATTCTCGCGCCAAAAGCAGTGTCACTTCAAGTGCCCGTGCTAGATGGCACGAGAGGGGGCATCTATAAAAGGGATTTCCCATCATTAGATGGATGACACGTGTATAGGAAATAACCCAGGACTATAGATGTCCATAATGAGACGTGGACCATCGGATCAGTTCTGTGAATAAGTAATCTCGTGTTTAGCACGAGTGTTTAGTAGGCATGTGTCAGGCACGTGACTGACCGCCTTTAAGCATAATAGTTCTCTAAGTCGTTAGGAACTGATATAGACAGTTTCTAAACATAAGGAAACTGAAGCGGGCAATCTTTGATGGTAAGGAAGGAATCGTGATGGCATATCTTTAAGAGTTACCTTTTAGATGTAATATTCCCATGTACGATGGGACATTATGATCAACAAGGAAACCTATCTCTAATAAGATATGGTCTAGATTTAGACTTCCATAAGGAGAGGATTCCTAATAGGAAGGTAAAGTCCAAAGATGGAAGGGAACTCACAAGCGGTGAGGACAACCCTAACCCTAGGACTCTCAAAGCTCTTCATATATAAACCATAGGAATTTGCTCATAAGAACTATGCAAAATCGGGTTTGATTCTCCTAAATAAACAAGGAGATACGTAGGCAGCTACCAGGCAGTTCAACCCTGAACTCAAAATCATCTTATCCCTTCTCTGCCAAGTAACAACTTCTAGATCACAAGGCACAAAGGAAGATCAGGGGATACTCGGAAAATCCCCTACAGTTCCCTTCTGACTTCTAACCATAATTTATGCAGGTGGCTTGTGGGATTAAAACTCCATTGGTAATGACTGTGGGGAGATCTTCAAAATATATTAAACTGTCACATATCATATTGTTATTATCGTAACATTTTATGTTCCCCTGTTAAGACAATGTACTTACTATCTCTTATGATTTTGATTTTTTCTTAGGTTACCGATGGGAAAGTTCTGGGTCAAGAAGAAATTGTCGATCATGGTACTGGGAGTTGCTCTGTGAGTTCTAGTCACGGTGCTCTGGGAGTTGGTCAGTTGAATCGGTGGAATAAATTCTATGATCTGGAGGAGCAAGCTACTGAATTATGTGATTAGAAGCATCTGGAACACATGATTGTGGGTGGCCCATTAATAAAGAGGAAGTCCTCCATTGTTACTAGGAGAAATATGCCTTTGGAGCCCGCATTATGCACTGATCCAAAATACCTTACACAGTTGTATTGGTGGTACCATGAACGTGGCCTAAAGTCCGATGTTTCTAACTCTGTAAAGCTCAGGTTTTATGGTCGGGGTTTGGACTTAAGCATGAGCACATACCATTTTCTTAGCCCTAATCAGTGGCTAAATGATGAGGTATGTCAATTGTTGTTATGAACTTACCTAACTTAATTCACAACTCATTTCGTCTTATTGATAAATTTGTTATTTCTTTTTGTCACCAAGGTCATTTCGCTCTACATGGCTCTTCTTGACAGGGTCCATAACAAACTTGCCAACTTTGATGATGTACTGAGAAAACGTGATTCGTCACAGTCCTACACTGTGATCGCCGATACACTAATCTCGGTTATTTGACTGAAACCCACTTCTTTTCTCTTACTTTTCTAGGCTTTCTGAGACCGTGCAAATAACTTTTGTTTCAACTAATGCAGGTCAGTTGGGAGTCATTGTATGCGACTGTTAAAGCGAGCCTTGCCGATCCGAGCCTGACTATGGAACAAAAGATTTTTGTCATTGCTTCCAACCTTTCATCGAACCAAAAGATGTCCTTCAGATATATGCTCCAAAAAAACACCCGCATCCCATACGTCACCAGATCTAAGGGCATGATGATGGCCTTCAATATCTCGAAGACGCATTAGATACTAGTGATCTTCAACTTCCCTATTTGGACTTGTTGGATATATGATTCGCTAGCAGAGCCTATCACCGACCCCACACCCCACCTCGAAAAGCTTGGTACCCTGTTTCAGTATGCTCTCTTAATCATGACAAAGGCTGTATACCACAATTGAAGCTCCATAAAAAGTGGAATATCAAATACGCCAACTGTGTAAAGCAGACAAATTCTTACAATTGTGGGGTCTTCATACTGGCATTTGCAGATCAGCTACTGCGAAATCAGCGTCTCAATTTCACCCAGACTGGGGCCATGATCAGACATATGGTGGCCAAAAGACCGCTTGCCTATGGGTTGAACGAAATGGTAGAATCGGGGTTGACCTTGAAGAAACACAAAAATGCAGTGCTCAAGTCCCTAGATGGACAAACTAAACTACGTGCTACTAGATTTAGTTTTTAATTGCTTTAATTAAGATTAATCATTCTCAATTAAGTACTTCTGCCTACACTACTAACATCACCTAAACAAAGACAGCATGTCGTCAATTGGAGTATGCCACGAATTGAAAGTTTATATAGATCTCTCTTTCCTACGTGATCTATTATCCAGACTAAGACAACATACAATACCGTTGAGACATTATACACCTTCTTTGGAAATAAATTGATCTCTGATGCCTCTTCTCTTATTACCGTTGTCGAAACAACATCATAGCATTCCAGTACTAATTATTAAAGACGCTCACGTGGTGTTTCTTAGATTTGTTTGTATATTGGTACTTTATATATGGGCAAGATCATACTCCACTACATATTTTGACTTCTCTCTTTCGACTAGATATATTTATGTTTTCTTCGATATTTTGTTTTGGGCATACACATATTTGTTCTTACCCAGGTATATATTTGTACACATAAAAACTAGAACTAGCATGTTCCACCGTCGCATTCACATCTTTCTTTTTTACGGGTATACTTTTGTATAGATAAAAACTACCATGTTCTACCATATACTTATAATGAGATTAATATAACCATATCATTAATTAAAACGAAAAAAGGAGGCCCTGTCATACATTTCCTATACAAGAACTCCATTTCACAACAACAAAATTGAGATATAAGACAAGAGGGAAGTTCCAAAACATTTTTGATACAATTTACTCTACTTCACCATCTTCCTCATAGAAGTCCAGTTCCAATGATCCACTGGCACGTATGCATATATAGTTCCTTTCGTTTCATAGGCACATAGCGCTTAGGATCACTTTCAACCATTCGATGTCCTCTAAATCTATCATACTAGAACCAATATCATCATATATGTTTTCTTTTCAACAACTACTCTAGAATGAAAGATGGTGTATATCAGAGTAAATATGGTAGGAGAAAAGAGAGGGAAAGGAATTTGGGCGGGAACAGACGGAGTTTTCTTTGGTGACTGTGTACTCAGGAGTGACTGTTGTTGAGAGAGAATAAGAGACGTCCAGTTTGGGTAGGAATAGGAGAGAGAAAATAACTTATGATGTACTAGGTAGGAAGAGATGTTCAAGGGTGTATATGTAAATTCGTATAATGATATATCATTTTTTTTAAAACAAAACACTAATATCTTGAAGGTGTTAGGGGTATTTCATACAATCAACAATTGGGGGCCACGTCTATGGAATAAATCATCTCTGCAACATTGAACAGGTTATGTTGTCCTTAACTTTAAGTCAACGTCTGATTCAGGAAGAAACACTATTTTTTTTATCTCAGTGTGATTGATTACTAAATTTAACCTGAAACCACTGCATGGGGTTTTCACTACTGGAAAGTACAGAATCGGACGTCAAATTAGTGAACATACCAGTTTTGGGCGTTGAAAATGTTGACCACTAATTTATTCCACAATAGGACGTCAGACCCACTTGCTGATGTCAGCCAAAAAACATAAACTTACTATGCTACCCTTTTGCCTTTCTCTTGTTAATACTGTTTTACCCTTTTTTCCAACAGGTGTAATTACTTGTTGAACCTTTTGTACCTTTTCTTATTAAGACTTCATCTTCTTCTCTCTCTAACCATCTTCTATACTTGGTTAGAAAAGAGGACTTCATCTTCATCTCCCTCTTCCACGCATTCCAATGAAGTTCATTTCATTTCCCTCTCTTTTCCCTATAGTTCATGGCAAATTGTCCTTATATTTATCTCTATTTATTTTCCCACACATCTATTCTTGGAGAATCAGAACTGTTACCCCATCTTTTCCCCACCAATTCCCTACAGTGCCTTCTATTTCTTTCCCACAAAAATGTTGTTGGAGCAGGGTAAAGAAAATCATTTGAAGGAGAAACAATTTCTTTGTGTTCCTGGTAATTTTCAATCAGTTGAAGGTGTTGATAACAAGTTTTAAGTTTTCAATTTGATAATGACGTTTAAGTAAATAATGTTTTTTGTCTTGATTATCATGTTTGACCCCCGATCATGTTTTAGATATGGATGTGTGAGAAGACCAGTACATGTTTTCGTATATCACTTAATAAATCTCGTAGCTTTAGTATTAGACATCACCTGATCTCTCCTACTGATATACTCAGAGGTGTTAGTATGTAAAAAAAAGAAAAGATTTGTTAGCATATATAGGTTTTCACAATCCTTGGCACAGTTCTGGTAACATCCCCATTGTTGTGCACAACGTATATAGGTTTTCACAATCCTTGATGGTGTCGTTATCATCTTATATAATGGTGTGCACATCGTATAGAGTGTCGTATACAAGCTGCCTACAAACAAGTTAATAATTGTAAACTAAAAATTTGTTTCGTGTAAAATATATATGTAGATGTTGTTGGATCGTACTATTTAGTGTCTAAAATAGGTTGTACAATATAGTCTCCTATTGTTAGTGTTCATGAGACTGTTCAACTCAGTTTCGTTGTATGACTTATGTGGTATCTAATCATGGAAGTATAGTGTAGTACTTATCGATCGATTGTTTTTTTTTATTCGGTACCAACGATTTGATTTATCTCGAATTTGTGTGCAGGATTTTCGCCAAGGGAAGAGTTCTGTGAGGGATTTTTATAAAAGGGAGAAGGCGAACAAGTGGTGGAGATGGCATGTAGGGTGTGGAACTTTTGATGAATACTGGCTAGTAGGCAAGAGTTTTGTGGCGCTAGTGGCTTATGTGAATAATCATAGTTTTAAGCATTTCTTGAAATGGCATCCCCATTCACCAAAGTGCCCAGATATAGATACCTTGGCTCATTTGTGGGAGATTTTCATTGTGGAGGTGAATAAGCTGTACAAATTCAAGCTAGATATGAAGGCAGTGGTTACTAAAGAATTCTACAAGCTAGTTGTGGACATAGATTTGTTGAGGTCCTAGGGATTTGACGTGAATTTCATGGCGAAATATCTGTGGGAAATGATATACGATTGTGAGGAAGTTTTTGATGGGTACATTTTTTGTATAGAGAGGAACCTTCGGAGCCTAAATGTACCTTCTTTTTATTTTGTTGTTTGGTCTGGCAAGATCGAAAGTAAGCACAAGTCTCTAACATTAGAGAAGTTTTGGTGCCTACAAGTTTTAACAGAGTGTCTGTTGGGTAAATGTCATGTCGGCCATTTTGGATCAGAAGTAGAGTCTGTTAGATTTGAGTTATTTTGTGTGGCCCGAAATGTCAGAATGGCATTGACAATGGAGTTTCTTCGTTCCCCATATTTTGTTTCGGCATTTAACTTTCTTGGTGGTTTCGATAGTCCAGAAGAATTTTCATTCTCTGCACCCCGTCCAGAGTGTATACCACAACCATATCTCCCACCACCCTGCTGGAAGGATGGTAATACCTATGCCCTTGTGACATTACAAAGTCGCATCGTATAAGTTCAATATTATGTGTTGTTGTAATTTTCACTTGGTTGTGATTGTTATAATTTATTGTTAATTCTTGCAATCGATGAAAAGAAAATATTGTGAGACTGATTTAGAGATGAGTATTGCCGAGGAGATTCAATTTGATACTTTTTTGCTTTCGAAAAGACCAAGACTAGGAAGTATGCAAGGCATTTGGTATCCTGCGAAAACAAAGGAGACATGCATAAGTTATGTTCTCCCCTGTGGAACAGTGGAAGTGGAGTTATACGACGAGTTTGAAGTTTAAAAAGATGATTGACATCGTAAGCGAAGTTTAAGCTTAATGTTTTGGTAATCTACATGTTGTAATGTAATTACTGTCATTATATAATCAGAATGATAGTATAGCGTCGTGGTTTATCTATTTAATGTCATACTAGTAAGCATTGTTGAATTATGTGCATATGGCAACCTAGTTTTGTGTTGTTGAAAGCACCAATTTTGATCAGAGCGTTCATGTTTAAACAACGATTTAATGTTGAAAGCATTGTTTGTTGTTTTTTGTTTTGTACTCCAATTTTTGAATTTGCAAATTAGTACATATCGAGGATATTGTTCCATTGAAGAAAGAAGAAACAGGAACCACAAATTACTACATAGCAATTTTAAAAGGGAAAATGGAAAACAAACAACCAATCTATACCTTTAATGAAACTTTAATGAGTTGATGTAGAAGAGGTCCAATAATCTTTGATTTCCTCAGCTAAATTGAGTGAAAATTTTCGAATAAACTCATCGTCACTGCTACTGTCACTGCCAAAACAACAACAATTGTCACTGTCACCCTCGTGGAGTGAATCAGAGTATGTCGATTCTGGTGAAACAAACAGAAGCCAAATTTTGGGTTACAGGAAAGATTGCAGTTACGTACTTGTATTGGGGGAATGGCATTCGAACCGAAGAGCTTGAGGTCCATGTGTTGGATGCTTTGTACACAAGACACCCCAAACGAATTTTCATTTGTTTCTTTTGTAGGTATATACCGGTACCTGTACCAGCCCCCTCTTAAACGGACCCGGCTCTTAAACGGACTAGTCCGTTTACAGACATATGTCTTGAACAACTTATATAGTGTCGGTAACAGCTTATATAGTGTCTTTAAAACCTTTTATTAATTTATGTTTATTAACTTTTTAATTTATGCTTATATATGACACTATGTAAGCTGTGCAAGACATAATATAAGCTTAGAAAGACACTATAGAACATGTCTGTAAACGGACGTCCATTTAAGAGTCGAGCTATTAAACTAATATAAGTTTGGATTGAGAATGGGCCTTCCTTGTGTAAATGGGTCATCCTATAGTTATTAGGGCTCTGTTGTTTTTAAGCCAATCTCAGACCATATAAAACCAATCTCAGAGCTAACATTGCCTTCCCCTCACAACCTCATATCTCATTTACTTTCGGTGTAGATCCATACAGTAGTGAGAGAGGGTGAGAAGAATTCGGTAAAAACAAAACTTTGGTCCTGAAGTAAGAGAAGAAGCGGTTGCTACTGATTTAGGCAGCGGCTATTTAGGAGAACAACGTGTCCAAATCTCCCGATATTTCGGTAAAAATTTCATCTTTTATGGCAAGCTAAATTTTATTGATTTGTTACCACTTTGCCAAACGTATTACCAATTTTGTAGCCATAAATTTAGTCCAAAAGATTTTGTAAATAATATTTGAAGTGACTGTCCACATTTTGTTAAAAGTTTAACTTAATAACTAACTTCCCCGTTCAAGAAATGCAGAAAACAAACTATGATACATATAATGGAATGTATATGACACAATTGATGTTCTTGAGAAAAACAGTGAAAATGGTGAAGAATGTAGATAGAGAGAGAGAGAGAGAGTGCTTAGTTGTTCGAGATGTTTATCTTTGTACTTTTCATTATTATTTTGTTTAATTTTTATTATTACTATTAGAGCATTGAGTGAATTTCATTCTGCACTACTTTTTCAGTAGCATTACATTCCGTTTCTCTAAATCTCATGGCAAAGTTCTGCTATGTGGTCATTAGAGGATGGCAACCAAGTATATACAGGCACTGGAGTAGCTGCAGGGACCAGGTAACTGAAATTCTCTCCCTCCAATGTTTTTGAATTAGATTCTCATAATTCCGTTTACTTTCTAAATCCCTTAGTACACGGGACAGTAAACTATTTCATGAACGAGTACACAAATTTGATGGCCAAGACTACATTGGATGTAATTCAATCGAAGAGGCGGAGTTACTACTTAGAAAGAAAGGAATCAACAATTACTACAATGAGTTCAATCAGACATTAGAAGAGACAACCGTACAACCCATACCCATGGTCAGCACTACTACAAGGGAGACTGGCATGCAAACCGAGCACAACAGCCAATAAGTTTTAGTTAGGAACATGGCTCTCGCCATTATTGGCCTACTTGTTGCTCTTATTGCTCTAATGGTTAGGTTGATTTTCCTGTTGTAGGTGCAAAAACTATGTATATGGATATTTTGCTTTTGTATATGTATTTTGCCATGTATGAACGTATTAGGTTGATTTGCATGTTGTGCTATGTACCTAGCTCCGTTATGTACTTGGCTATTTTGCTGACACCTTTCTCTAACTGCACTATTGTGTAAGTGTGCTTCAAATATACTACAACAGAAGATATAGGCTAAAAAACCAAACTTTCTCTTAAACTGACTTTCAGTGTACGGACATGTTATAAAGTGTCTTACACAGCTTATATAGTGTCATATATATAAGTTGGCCACAAACAAGCTAATAAGCATAAATTAAAAAGTTGTTCAAGACACTATATAAGATGTTCAAGGCATCTGTCAAATTGAAAATTAAAGCGTATCAAGGTTGAGTCTGACAATAGAACCATTTTTAGACATGTAACGTGAAGATATGACACGCTTATCGGAAAAAAAAATGTGAAGATATAACACGTACCATGAAGATATGTAATACACATATCTTCATGGTATGTTATATAGTGTCTTGACGTAGCTATTTAGTGTTTTGCACAGCTTATATAATGTCTTGCGCAAGACCATGTAATAAGCATAAATGAAAAAGTTATTCAAGACACTATATATGTTGTTCAAGACACTAAATAAGTTGTCCAAGACACCATGTCTGTTAACAGATAATCCATTTAAGAGAAGGTCTGATAAAATACTTACGCTGACAATAGAACATAGAATAATTATACAATGTGTGGAATGGTTAATATGCGGACATGATTGATAACATAAAGACTGACAACATTCAATAAGTCTGGAATGTTCAATATAAATACATAATTAGATAAAGACTGGGAACAAAATAAAATATATAGTAATTTTGTAGAACTGGTTGTAGACTTCTAACAAGTTTTCATCCCTGGTTAGTTGAAAATTCCTCCATACGGAATGAAGTTTGACATTATGGGTAGGATTATGCTGTTACCTGATTTTTTGATTTTTTTGACTGACACAACTTTATTAGTACGTAAGTTGTACCACACTAGCCAAGAGTCGCACTTGAAGAGCGCAACATCGATGGAGAAAATGTCAACAAACTATGGGTGAGGAAATGTCTGATACAAGTGATCCAAGAGAAACTCCAGCGGTCGACTCCACACCCTAGCATTGTAGTCTTGCAATATGTGGAGTTCGATTTGTCTAGCACGAATTGGACAATTCCAGAAGGTGTACATGATAGCAATAGTGCCCTGGAATTGAGAGAGCTTGTAACCGTTTGGGGTGGAGGCCGTGAGGGGAAGCGCCACCTTTGTCCACTCTTTAGAACCAATATGGAATGCCAAAATTCAAGCATCCCAAAAAGACCAGTGTAGATGTCCCTTTGCTAAAAATCCAGGCTGCATCTGAATGTGTTTAGTGTTGAAGGACAAATATAGGTTTTCCAACCTTCTCCACTTCAAAATATTGGAGTTGAAAATTTCAATGAAATGGACAATGACACTCTTGTTTATATTGTCTCGGCTTCGAACTACAGTATGGTGGTTTAGTTTAGACAATCGGACTATGGTTAATTGTAAAGGTTCAATTGAATGCACCGACATGTCCATACACTCTGTCCCGAATTTAATCTTAGGCCTACGTAACATACGTAATTGATGAGTTGTGGGTTTGCATACATAAAATTTGGTGTCTCTAAAATGCTCTTAACATAGACAAATAATACCTTGACTAGAAGATGCCACGATCTAAACACCGTTCGGGCATAAATACAAATTTGGAGTAGGAATTGGTGGAATGTGAGAAATGTTTGAAAGGAAGTATAGAGTTCGGAAAAGTGGTTGGTCTGAATCACATAGCCCAGAAAATGCTTTGTTCTTCAGAACAAAATCGGTTATGAATGAACTCGCATAACTGAGCTACTCCCAATCATTGGATACAAATTTGGATTTCTAAAGTAATTGGAGTGGACCATGTGCAAGTATCTTTCAGCATAATTCAGGGGGGATGTAGAGGCTCTGGTCGGCGTCTTCTTCTTCAGGAGGTAGTGCCATTATGTAATACATGTGTTTTCTTACTTTTGAATGGAAAGGGCGCATCTGTGTAGGAACCGTTATGGTTTCATGTAATGATTGACTACAAACCGTGAAAACCCATGCTTAACGGAATAAAGGTTCTCACGATTTTGGTAGGAATCATACCTTAGATCAGCTGTGATAACTCTGAGAATCCAAGCTCTACGAATCAGCAACCTCTTGATCTTCTGTTGTATTCTTATCCTTAGAATGGACGTTGTGTGGGCAACAATCTACCAGCCCTTTCTTTCTCTCTTCACCTCTTTCACTCACAAGGTTAGAACCGATTTTTGGAACTAACCTTTCTTGAGAAAACCTTGAGTATTTCGGCCAGGAGAGAAGGGTTTCTATTTATAGGCTACAAAGGGACCATGAAGAGAAATCAGGGTTAGGTCTCCTGACGGGTTTGGACTTCCCATGTTTGCCCAGAACACACGGCCTAAGTCCTTCAACAAATGGTTTATTCCATTAAAAGCCATTGTTGCACTACAGCCCTAATCCCAAATTACGTGTTACGTTTATGGGATCCATATTATATGCTTGTTGATCTCCCCGTGTTTAAGATATCGAATGCCTGTTGATTAAGTCAAGTTACTAACAACTACATTAATCAACTTCTTATGTCCTTGAGTAGTACCACTCAACCTCATTGTCATGTCGGATTAAATCCACCTGCAGGGTTTACATGACAATCCTTATGAGCTCCTCAAGGGGACATCATCAACCCGACTTCTTGTGGGTCATGGATTCCTTCTATAATCAACAGCACACCTTACATACAATGTCATTACCCAATCCATCGAGTTTGGTAATTCACAAATGAATCTCACTCATTGATGATTTAAAGCAATGTACAATGCACGTAAGTGCCCGTTATTATATCTGGATTAAGAGGACAAGCATCCATAATAATAGAGGTGTTTGTTCTCTTATATAGTCAGTTTAAAGAGAAACAACCTCACTTGGTCCTGTTCAATATACACAAAGTGTACTAGTGTAATCATGTAGTCAAGATAGACTAATACCAGATTATACTACAACCGTACCAATGGTTTGTCCAAATTCATCTAGGTTGTGAACGTTTACTTATACTTTATAAGGTACTGATGATATGATCTTCTGTGTGTCACCACACACCATATCATCTACAATATAAAGTATTAGACGCATGCATATAAATAATAACATATATAATATGCATAATATTTTCCCATATAATTCTCATTCAAAATATAATGAATTAGAGTTATTACAAATTTAATGCTTTTAGTGTATAACCTTATCAATCTGTTCGAAATATATATAATTGTTACTTTAGTTTGTTTGTTTGTCTGTTTTGAGTAGTTAGGTTATAATTTGTGTGCTTAGAGATTTCTTGTTTTGAGTAGTTAGGTTACAATGTCTGTTTAGGCACTTTTTGGTTTGATTTGGCCCTTTTCTTGATTTTGTTGGTGTTTATGAGAACGGAACAGGGGAAAAAAAATTAAAACAGACATTGTGGCCACTTTAATCGCACCTTATGTTACTTTTGTTATGTATATAGGATTAGAAAGAAAGTTGTACACGAGGAAGATTCTGGAGAAGAAGGTGGAACTAGGATTTAAATAACAACCCGATGCAACCCCAGTAGGCTTTATAAAATGTAGTTTGAAAAGTTTGATACAGTAGAATTGGAGGACTTCTGAATGTCTCCGTTTGGTTTCTTGCTTCGCACCCAAGAGCAAATAGATCCAGAAGATAACAAGGCCTATTCATTGATCACCCATAACAACTTGATTGTTACCATTTTGAACCGTCAGATTTCTAAGCTTACGTACAAAGTTAGAGATGGTTATTTGAATTTCAAGAAGTCTTATATAGCTTTATCCACTGGACTTGCCACCAATGAACCTCTTGACTATTACTTCGAGATGAATGAGGATAATCCCACACATTTCAGGAGGAAGTATTTTCCTTCGGATACAGAAGCGGAAAAATGCAAGACGCATAAAGTAGGGGTTCTTCTGGATGAAATATTGAAAGTCAGGGATAGGGTGAAGACCCGATCCGAAGGAAACCCAGCTTTACTCCCAGATTTATACCGACTGAACCAGTTGTATGCCCTTGGAGTCTTCTTGATTCCAACCGAGATGAAGGGTCTAAGTGTAATCCATATTGATCTTGCTGACAATCTTCAGGCCTTTGATTGTTTCCCTTGGGAATACCTTGTCATCGAAGGTATCAAGGAAGGGGTAGAGTCGCTCTACACTGAATTTAGCCAACACTTCAAGCGTACTCCACATGAAACTTTTCAGTTGTGCCTTTATGGCTATGCAGTTATCTTCAGCCTGTGGGTTTACCTCCATATTCCATCTTTGGGGCCTCGCCGACTAGATCCTAACACTTTCCCTTTTCTGCTTAGGTGGGTGAAGATTCCTGGCAAAACCACCCGTGGATGTACCTGGGAGAGAAAGTTGTCGAAGAGAAATTGCAGAGTTAAACGTGTGGTTAAACTTCTAGCTACGGTGAGAGCTAAGGCTGTCATAAGGGATACGCGCAAGGTTAGTTTGTAAGTTGAACAAGTTAATAAGGTTAAATGATAAAGACAATATCTAAGCTATTAACAAGCCTTTCTAGATACTATATAAGCTGTTAAAGGTATCTAGTCACATATATTAAGGACATCTTATACAGTGTCTTGAGAAACTAATATAGATTTGTTCACAGTTTATATAGAGTTTTAAAAATTGTATTTGTCATTCACAGGAGGAATTGAATGATCGAGCATGGGCGTACGACCTGATTGATGAGGTCATTATTTGCCCGCGAACTTTTGTAAGTGGTTGCTGTAAACATTGTTTTTGCATTGTTATTGTATAATTATAACTTTCAATTTAAGTGTTACGACCTTTTGCGCAACTAACCACCAGACGAGTGGGACAGGCAAAAGCGATGGTGGAGAGTGATGATGGTGAGTTTGAAGAAGAGGTGGAAAATGAGTTTGAAGAAGAGGTGGAAAATGAGGTGGAAGATGTGTCAGAGGGAATTGGAACACACCAGAAGAAGACACCACCTGTGAGGCAAACTAGTACTGTTAATGAAGTTGTCCAAGTGACAAGGCGTAGTATGAAATCTGTTAGGGCATCTCCAATGGGGGTGTAAAACGTATAGAGTGGAAATTTTAGACCCCAAATGTCAAAAAATTACTTCCAATGGGGGTGTTATACCGTAGGTAATAGAGTATTAGTTGATAGAGATGGTGGGAATTCCCCCTCTCGCTATTAGCTAATAAAAAGCCCAGGCAACACTCGAACAAAAGTATGAGTAGAAATAAATTCGGACGTCACCTGGAGTGTCATCCCTATCTATTTATAAAGTCACAATTTGAAATTTTAAACTCGGACGACACTTGAAGTGACGTCCCACTTTAATTTAAAGAGGGACGTCACTTGAAGTGTCATCCGAGTTTAAAATTGAACTTTTTTACACTTCTCCATTGGAAACAATAGAGAGTGGATATTTATGGACTCTACACTAATTTACAATTGGAGTTGTAAAATCCTAATGGCACCTAAGTGGCGCTTATGTGGAGGTGTAATTTTACACCCCCCATTGGAGATGCCCTTAGATATTGGGAGACTAGCGAGGGTAGAACTCAGGTGGAAAATGTTCAGCCCTTGAAGAAGCACGCATGTCTTGCAACTGCCTCGGAAAATGTTGTCCCTGTTACAAAGACTAGTAAGAAATCAGTTAGTAAGAAGCCCATAAAAAAGTCAAATATTGCTAGCCTTGGCACTCCGTTGAGGAGGAGCAAAAGATTGATGATTGTAAATAATGATGGGATTTGTGATGATAATGTTGTTGTTGTTGAACCTAGCACGACGAAAATGACTGCTAAGAGGACCAAAAGATTGATGATTGTGGATGAGGTTTCTGACGATGATGTTGCGGTTGTTAAACCTAACATAGCAAACATGAGTGGTAAGAGTAGCAGAAGATTGATGATTGTGGACAATGATGAGCTTTCTGGCGATAATGTTGTCGTTGTTGAACCTAGCACATCAAACAAGAGTGGGAGGTTGAATAGTGGGGAGGAGGATACTGACCAAGTACCTAGCATTGGGGAGGAGGATACTGACCAAGTACCAAGTGCAGCTCTAGGGTTTGAAGATATTCCACGTGATAATGAAGATATGGAAGTAAACGATTTTTCCTTCATCCTCTCGATTGATATAATTAGTTCAATAGGTACACTATTTCATTATTTCACTTGGTTTATTAGGAAACAAATTTGGTGACACAAAGTCCAAGATGTGTAGTTAGTATTTCACTCTTGTTGGTGTGTACTGAAGCAAGGGACGATGAAGACGATGGTGTCTGCTGTTGGTCCTTATGACAAAAGTGGAGATGAAGTCACTACTACTGAAGAAAGTGAATATTATAAAAGTTTGATTCTTGAATTGAACACCAGGTCTGAAGAAGTTGACTACGAAGTTGAGGAAGATGGAGGGGGTTTTGTAACAGTGGTTCCCGCTGTTGATCCGAAGCCGACCGAAGACATCATCAAGTTGACAACACAACATGAAGTAAGTTGTTACTGTCATAGCATGCATTATGTTTTGAATTATTTTAGTATCATCGTATGACTCTGTACTGAACTTTTAACATATGAAATGTGCCATTTTCAGGGTACAAAAGTTGAACGTGCAAAATACAAATGTAGGAGGCCTTCGGTGTGACTAGTTCTGTATGATGAAGATTCTAATAGTGAGGATTGAAGTGGAGTTTCCGTACAAATGTGGAATATTGAAGTGTAGCCTATCAAAGTTGGACCCTCAAAAGAAAAAGCTGAAGGTACAGATGAGGATACTGAAGGTACAGATGACGAAAGTTAATTTGAATAGGTGAAGAAGATGTGGATCCTTGGGCACATGTTTCCATTTGGACAGAATTGTATGTTTTTAATGCATATATAGTACAAGTATCTTGGAAAGCTTATACGTTATATTTTTTGGATATAATATGTTATTTCTGGATAGCTAATATAAGATCTCATGGGTCTTATATAGGTACGTTTGGTTATTTGAGGATAATATGTATCTTAGTGGTTATTTGACTGTGTATAGTACATATTGTATTACTAATTTTCTCAAATTAATTTTCATCATTGTCTATATAAATTAGGTTATCAAAATTTGTTCATATAAATTATTGTTTTAAAAAATTGCTAATATATAAATTATTTCTTCTAAAAAACTCATCTCTCTCTCTCTCTCTCTCTCTCTCTCTCTCTCAATTACTTGATTGCTCTTCTCTTCTAAAAAACTCACTCGACTGCTTCTAAAAAACCTTTTTTCTATTGATTCTGTTATGTTGGGTAACTTAAGTGATTAAATACACTATTTACATAGAGACCATTGGTTGCATTTGTCAAACCACGTTTGATCGTAAGGCAAAAATTCAGTGATTCAAAAATTTGGGATACGGCAATTCGTTTGATCCCTCTCATCCTTGTTAGCAATTCGGGATACGGCAAAACTTCAGTACGAAAATAATTGAGAATTATTCGGTGATTCAAAAAAACGGTACGGTCAAATATTCAGTCAAAAATTCGCAATACGGCAATTATGCAGTGTTTAATTAATACGCGATTTAAATGTTTGGTTGCAAAAATTCGGTAGCTAAAAATTCGTGATATTATATTAGTAAATATTAATAATAGTTGTCAGTCTTTACAACATAGCAAACATATCTAAACAATTTAGCTACAAAAACATTGAAACCAATTAAATGGTCCACAAAGGTAATTTTATTTATTTGTTTTTGGATTGAAATTACCGTTCAAATTTCAAAATACACACACCATGACATGAAAATTTAAATATTGCCCAAAAAGTATAAAAACAAAGCTTTTAGATTAATTTATTACTAAAAATATAAGAGTTGGGGACTTAAATTAAGAGTGAGGACATAAAGTACATAAAAAATAACAAAAGCGCAACCGAATTTTTTTTTTTTTTTTTATTTTTTTTAGCCAAATTTTTGAAACATTTGCCAAAATCCGTATTATACCTTTCAAGGAAAAAAATCGCAAATTATTCCAAATTTTTCAAACATTTGGAAGTATTATACGTTTTGCCCTTCAAAAATTCGATTCGCAAATTATTCGGCGAATTGCTAACAAGGTCGCTCAGTCCCCCACTACAATGTAGTATACGAGTATATATAGTTAGTAGAGGTGACTTTGGATCGGATTAACCTCCTTTAGAACTTTTTTCCGAATTTTTTCTAAACCTAATATGCTAGCCAAATCTGATCCAATTTTTTTTCGGATTCAAAATATATTTCCAAATTTGGAAATTCGGCTGTCCTTTGTATGGAAATTCGGATTGGATATGGATCTGATCGGTTTTTAGAGTTATATCAGAATCCGATCCAATTTTTTTTCAGAATTTTTGGAAATTGGAAAATCGGATATTGGACCATGAAAACTGCACCCAAAGGCGGACCAATTTTGTGTCGGATTTCGGCAAAATCGGAAATTCGGCAAAAAGAGACACCCCTAATAGTTAGGTATGAAATATGGTTTGGTCATATGATGCGTGATATAAATATTTGGATTTGCCCTTTCATAGCCTGACGTCATCATATTTTTTTTGGGGAGGGAATTTTTTGCCCAAATGTTTTTGGGAAGAAGCGTACGTGCATTAAAAGACTGGTTAAATCACTACAAAGTTGACCGGGTAAAGACCGAAGGTCAAATCTGTGTCCAAATCTAATCTCTCGCCTCTCTCTGTAAACCCTTACCTCTGTCCTCTCTCTCCTCTATCCTCGTTCAAATTGGTTCAAATTTTATCGCTTCAAAAACCAACTCCAAAAACCCAAAAACCCAAAGTCATAATTTATCGCTTAACTCCAACAACAAAATCCTAATTCTCTATTTAAACAAGTAATTTGAAGGTACATTTTGTATTTTATTTTAGTTTTGTTTTCATCTGCTGTTTTGAAATTATGCATTTGAAGGATTCCGCAGTTGTGTATTATGAAATTATGGTAATGTGCATCTTGTTCAGTATAATTTTTTATTTGTGGGGATCTTAATGTTCTGTTGGATAAAAGTTATGAGAAAAAATGCATTTAAGAATTGTGTTTAGATCATGTTCTCAATCCGAAAGTTGCTGCACTTTATGTTGTTATTCATTAAATCATGAGCTTATTTTTACGGTTTGTAGTCATTCATGCTCGTGTTGTGATGGTGGTTTTGAGTTGTTATCTTTAGTTAGCTAGGGTATCTTGAGCCAGGGTATCTTTAGGGTGCATCTTTAGTTCTTATCTTGAGTTGTTATCTTTAGGATGCATCTTTAGTCAGCTAGGTGATAAGAGCCCAAAACTATAGTTTTAACCCTTTAACAATAACACTTTTAGACCAATTATGCGAGTAAAATATAAGAGTTAATACTGATTATGTGCTTTTATGTATTCCAGGCATTAAAGTCAATTATGTGAAGAATTGTGCCAATTTGGCGAGATAAAGGAGCAAGGGTTGGTTGCTAAGAAGTTCTGTGATTAAAGGCCAAGATTCAAGCAGAAAAAGCCTTTGTAAAGTTTGGTCAAAAGCTTAAAAGTCAAAGTCAACGCGGGCAGAAATAGCACACAAAAGTCAGCAGAAATTCCAAAAACCATATCTTTGGACTCAGGCCTCGGAATTGGGCCTACCTTATGTCAAAACGACTGGCTCAGAAAGAGATTTCCAATTGTCCAAACTTTGACCCAATCAAAGAAGCAAAAGTGGATGAAAAGCCTGCTGAAGTCAGATTCAGCTGAAAAGGGTCCTATGGACTGAAGAGATTGGGTTTTGGGCTCGATTTTTCGGCCCAAAACATAGCTCCTCAGCCCATGCACGAAAATGTGGATCTGGTCTCCTCCATTTCCACACACAAGACTTAACTCTAGGGAGAAGCAATTAGCTTAGGGTAGAAAGTAGCCATTAGAGATTTCTAGATCTAGTTTTTGAGTTTTATTTCATTAATTAGGTTTCAATTATTATTTTAGATCTAGTTTTCCCTTTCAATTAATTAGTATTAGAACAAATAGATTGTTATTTTAGAATCAAATATTAGTTTATAATAAAGTATTCAATTTCATTCCAATTTAGTTATTGATTAAAGTCTTGTTTAAGTTTAGTATTGTTAAATTCTTCAATTAGTTGTCTTTATTTCATATTTAGTTAATCATAATCTAGTTCAATTATTAAATTCATTAGAATCAATTTCATTTCTTAGTTGTTAATTTAGATTTGAATTATTGATTAGTTAAATTAGTAAAGTTAGAATCTTTATATGATGTCTAGTTTAATTTCGATTGGAAATGATAGCATAATGATTCTAGGCTAAACCTTCATTAGAGGGGGTTGAAAAAGTCTTGATGAAGTTTGATTTGTGTTAGCGTAGAGTAGTCGTAATTTTCATTCCATTCTAGAAAATGATTAGCTCACCATGAGAACGGGTTTGATTGTTTCACATGCTAGATATTAGTCGGTAGAGATTACCATGAACAACTAGGGATTAGGAAGAGCTAATTGTTATGCGAAAGCAGTTAAATTCGGATCACGACGATTCTTCATTAGTGAATTAAGTCGAGTTAAGGTGGAATCAATCCCCCCCTAATTCTTTATCTAGTATCAAATTAACATTTCCGTCATTTTCGTTATTTGTATCTTGTTTAGTATTTGAATTGACATCGTAGTAAAATTCCATTCATAAAACTCTCATTGACTTTGGTAGGATTGATAGTGATAAATTATTCTTCGTAAAGTTTTAGTTTTACTCGCGTTTGAAGTTCATCATTTATTCGTGAGCTGAACTATTCATTTATCGTTTTATCAAATGGCGCCGCTGCCATCTTAGTTCCCCTTAGTATTGTTTTCTTTAGAATTGTTTGTCTTCCAAAGTCCAAAAACCTACCCACCCTTGTTCGATTCTAACTGTGGTTGTCCATTTCAGCATTGAAATTTTTCCTTGCAGAATTACACCGAGCGCGACCCGCGCCCTAGGCAGCCTAAATTGGAGCGCCACTCGCGCCCAAACACCTAGAACTCTAATTTTTAGCTGAGTGCGACCCGCGCCTTGCTAAGGCAAAACTCGAGCGCCCTCCACGCTAAAGCGCCTAGACCTTGACTTTTTCCCTGAGCGCGACCCACGCCCTACCAAGGCTAAGTTCGAGCGCACCGCCCGCCCAAACGCCTGGAACTCCAGCTTGACCTGAGCGTGACCCGCGCTCTACCTAGGCCAATTCTAAGCACGACCTGCGCCCTTTGCTGAAACTGCCTGATTTCCACAGGTTTGTTTCAAACTTCCATTTCTTCAAGGTTTTCAGTGTTCTAACTTGTTATATACACTAAGCACGCGTATACAAGACGTTATTCATAAGCGAAGCAAGGAGGCATTCAGGTACTCTTTTCTTCCACACCTCGCATCTCCTGTTAGAGGTTCATACTAGCATATCAGGACTGTTTGGAGTGTTGTTGTTTTTCGTTAAGATTGGTCTTAGCCTTGCATGAGATTAAGGTCAGGCCGAAGAAAAATGCCTAACCTAATCGACCGGTAACGTCAACAAATACGCCTTTCTAGTATACCACTCACTACACCTCTAGCTAATATACCACACACACCACCTGAAATAATGGCTGAAGAAAGAGAGTCTCCTCTCTCTGACTTTTACAAAGTCTTGAACGATAGCCCTAAATCTTGCATCGTTCTATCAGACCCAGTGGAGGATTTCCGAATCCCCCCAAATATATTTAATTTGTTACCCATTTTTCATTGGTTAGACCATGAAAAGCCTTATCAGCACATGCGTAGGATTGACCAAGTCCTTACTACATTCCACCATCCTACGGTGGGTGCTGAACAAATTAAACTGAGGGTATTTCCTTTCACTTTAGCCGGTAAGGCGGCATCTTGGTTAACTGCCCAAGCGCCTAATTCTGTGGACTCGTGGGCTAAACTTGTTCAACTATTTATGGAACACTTTTACCCACCACTGAAGACTGATTAAATACATTCCAAGATTCATTTCTTTCGACAGAATCCTCATGAATCATTTTCAGAGGCTTGGAATCGTTTCACCAAACTTCTTATAGAGTGTCCACACCATAACCTCGCGAAAGACACGTTAGTTCGTGCCTTTTTCAAAGGACTTCTACACCACCATAAAGAAGTCCTTGACATAATGAATGGGGGTAGTTTCCTAAGTAAGGGAGCCTCAGAGGCTTATAAATTTTTAGAATATCAAACTAAGCATAATAATAACTGGGGGGGTAGTGACGATATCTCCCGCAATGCTAGTTCTTCTACAATAGTAAAGGCCACCGGTATGTTTGAGATGAAACACGATCTTGAACTTAAAAATTTAATCAAATCTCTAACTAAAAGGTAGAGGCAATTTCTTTTCAACAAATGCCTATCCCTGTCATGAATGTCAACTCCAATCCATGTAATTTCTGTTTGAGTCCAGAGCATCCAGACTCCTATTGTCCTCTCGCTTACGAACAACAAACATTACAACAAGATAATGTTTGTTCAATAAATAGTTATCCTATTCCTAACGCCCCTTGGAGACAACACCCCAACTTCAGTTGGAGAAATAATCAACAAGTAACACCTCCAGGGTTAATAATCAAAATGTTAGGCCATCAAACAATTATAACCAAGCCCCACCACGACAAGGTCAAGGACAAGGTCAGGGTAATTATAATAATTATAACAACCAAGCCCCACCACGACAAGGAAAAGGTCAGGGTAATTATAATAATTATAACAATAATAATTATAATGCTAATAGAGGTATCGTTACGGCAAATAATAACTATCAAAATCCACCCATAAATAATCAATGTGACATAGCTCTTGTCACACAACCAGTAGCAAATACTACTCCACAACCGGATCGTTTTGACTCCTTTATGCAAACCCAACAATAGATTTTATAAGCTATCTAACTTTCCTTACAGTAGTTAGCACAAGAGAAAGTACAACCCAAAGGTGTGTTTCCAGGACAAGCGATACCTAATCCTAAAACACCAAACACAGCCTTTGAGATAAACGGTAATACTAGTAACGAAAATGCAAACATAAGTGAGAAAAATTCTATCACCACTCTCCGTTCAGGTAAAGTGGTTGATAACAAAGTAACTATGCTTATAGTTACCCCACCAATAGTCCCTACACTAGATATCAAACTAGATACCGCAATGATAATTGAAGATCCTACCCCTGTAGAGGTACTAGTTAAATCACAGCCTAAGAAACAGAAAAGCAAGGTTAACCATCTTGTTGATCCATATGCTAAATATAGAGAGAAACCACCGTTTCCTCAGAAATTAGCTATGTTAAACAAGGATACAAATTTTGACGAGATTAGGGAAGTTTTTAAAAATCTAACGATAAACTTACCTTTTCTTGAAGCGATTAAAAATTACCTCACCATGCTAAGTTTCTTAAAGAGTTGTGCACTACTAGGCGTAAGACAAAGATTCCTAAAGACGCCTTTTTAACTGAACAGTTTCCAACTTTAACAGAACACAATGGAATCGTTAAGTATAAGGACCCTGGTCGTCCTACTGTACAATGCACCTTAGGGGATACTTACACGACCACTAATTTATTAGACCTCGGGGCGAGTGTTAACTTACTCCCTTATTATTTATATAAACAAATAGGTCTACAAGAGATGCAACCTACAACAATGACGTTGCAATTAGTTGATAGGTCTATCAAGTATCCTAAGGGTGTAGTTGAAAACGTGTTGGTTAAGGTTCAAGATTTCTATTATCATGTAGATTTTGTTATCCTCGATACAGAAGTCGCTAACAACTCGGTTCCGATCATTTTAGGGCGCCCTTTCTTGGCAACTGCCAACGCGCTTATAAACTGTCGCGATGGTTCGATGTCCTTGTCCTTTGCCCATCTTTCCGTTGAGGTCAATGTTTTTAAAACAATCAAACAGTTTCCTAATATGAATATCGATGAAGAGGTTAGCATGATCGAGAGCTTAGCTCATGATTATTTCAAAACCACATTTCCGGATAACCAGATGCACAAATTCCTTTCCTTTGGAAGTTCCAAATTCGACAAGGACTCCTTGGACGTAGATGAAATTGAGGAAGAGTTCCTTCAACTCTTTTGTAACTCTTCCCTACCACCTCGTGAGTCCCACCCTGCCAACATCCATTTATCCCTTGACGCTATGACGGAAAATGAATTTTTCACCCTCTATCCCAGTGATTCTTTTAACCCACCTATTGAGGAATGTCTGGCATATCTAAAGGCTTCTAATAATCTAGACCTAAGAGCTCTAGCTGACACTCATTCATCTTCCATCACCAATTTTCCCCACCTTCCACCTTTTCAACGGAACCTGGAGTTTGCGCTTGACCCTCTTGTTTCTTTGGTGCTTAATGATTTTCTAAATCCTCCTAATACGGAAAAAATTCCCAAGGGAAAGGCACTTGACACCTTCATTTTCAGAATTGAGACAGTACCCACATTCTCATTTTTTCCATTCGTTCCTTCTAAAACTTATTCATATCCAACATATCTTCCACAAACATACATTTTCTCACGATCATTCACTTGGACACCCTCTCGTTCAAAGGCGAAAAAGAAGGTGCATGCATGGTTACGTTCTAGATCCATCAAACTTCACTTTCATTTCAATAAGTTGCATCGTAGAAAATCTTGGTGCTTGATTCTGTTTGGGGGTGCATTGTATATTATTTATTTATGAAAAGACCCACAACTCTTTAGGTTGTTAATATATGGAAAACTGCAAGGTATATATATATATATGAAGGTGTTCATAGAAAATTTGTTTTAACGTGGGTCTTTTAAAGTCAGATTCCCGAGCTCTTTAACAAATAACTAGATATACATATACCTAGTTATATATATATATATATATATATATATATATATATATATATATATATATATATATATAAAACTAGGTATATAACTCGGGAATCTGACTTTAAAAGACCCACATTAAAACAAATTTTCAAACTTCAATGCCAAAAATTTGTTTGGGGGTGGGGTATTTGTTTTTCCATCCGGGATTGTTTAACTTTCCATTTGAGTTGCTTAGGCCGTTTAATCGTATTTCGATTCGGGTTGATATTATCTATGAAATTAGATTTCATTCATTCGCATAACCTTACATCATGCACTTACTTCGAGGCATTTTTCATCTACTTATATGTCACCCTAAGTTAAAATAGAGTGTTTTATATATCATCTGATTGGAAATTCTCTTCTGATCATTTCCATATCTCATTCGCATAAATCGGACCGATAACGAAGCGACAATTTTAGGTTGAAGTTGAGCGAAAAATCGACGAATTTTGAAATCAATTTGGGCTTGGGCCCAAGGCACGCACATGTGACGCGCGTGTGTCTCCTTCCTCCAAACAAAACAAAATCGCGATTTCTTTCCAATTCTGCCATTACCAAATTTAAAACCCTAACCTAAAATTTAAAAAAAAAAAAAAAAAAAAAAAGTGAGAAACCTAAATACAACTACACCCAAATTTAAAACCTTACCCAAAACACTCCCACCACCATCTCCAACAATTTCAACCACCGAAAACATCCAAAAATCCAAGAATTCGAACTGCCACCGCGCCTCCACCCATTCTTTTAAGTGAGTTTGATTTTAACTCCGTTCCCCACCTTATTCAAACCCACATCAAATCCACCTAAAACTTAAATGGCTCTAAGACAAAGAATTTTGCCAGAACAAACTTTTACGGCCGACTGCTTCACGCCGTTTTACGGTGATGAGATGATTAGGAGGAATTGGAATAGGTTGTGGTACTCGACAGATGATTTCTACCACTCCGAATTAGTGGAACATTTTTATAAGGAGAGAGTTGGATGGTCCGAAAATTTTCATGAAGGTGGCTGGGACTATGAGAGAATTATCGAGAGAGAAGTTAGCTGAGATTGTAGGCATTACGCCTGAACACCACCTCGAAGCCACCGTGCAGGAATCCCAGTATACTGGAGTTCCTGCATTTATTAAAGACACTCTCATAGAGGGTCAATACAATCCGATTTCTCATTGTGCTCGACAGTCATCTCTGGGAACCAACCAACTGGCTGTAGCTCAGTGGATTGGTAAGAACGTCATTGGGAAGGATAAAGTGAGGGACATCGGTTTGACATGTCTACACGTTATCTGGATATTGCAAGAGAAGATGTATGAATTCTGTATCCTCGAGTTTTTGATAAATATGATTAGAGGAGTTGGGAAGAGTATTACACCATTTCCTGCTTTAATTATGAAGATAATGTTGTCTTAGGGGGGGAAACCAAGAACTGAGCGTACTATGTTGAAATTGCATTCAAACGAAATTATTTATACGGAGTGTATCCAAAAGACTTGGATGCTGCCCGAGGACAGGATGGTTGATTTGGATAAGGAAAGAGAAGACATGACATGTTTGGATGAAGATGCCTTGGAGAGGTGTACGTCTGATTCAGAACGCATGTCAGTGTTGCATACTGGCGTGCGTTGCATTTATGCTATTTGTGAAGATATACGAGATAGGCAGATTAAAATTCGAACGAAACAAAATACCCTTCAGACGAATTTTAAAATGCTCGACAAGAGCCAGGCGGATCTCCATTATAACATGGAGACAATCCTCCAGCGTCAGGTTGTGCATTATACAGATATGAAGGCAGAGATGGAAGCACAGTGCCTGTTCCGAGTAGAGATTCTACGACGTAAGCCACCCTTGGAGGGTTCTGTTTCAGATGAGTCTGAGAGACATGAGCGTCGTCGCCAGAGGACGGATGGCTCAGGCCCTTCTTTATCCCAGGCCTAATCTCCATCTCAGGGTCCAACTTCATCACGTGGCTAGGTGTTCCGAAAAATGCGGTGTTTCGATGTTATTTAGTTGTTTTTATTGTTTTTATTAGTTCGGATATTAAGATTTTTTTTTTAATACAGTAGTAAATTTGAATTCGGTAGTTAATTGTATTTGAATTTCAATTTTTAATATAATGTGGTTCTTTTCAAATTGTGCATTGTTTTTATTATTAATCCCACCTTCCCAAATTGTTTGGGGGTGGCATTATTTACACTAGCATGATTTGTTATATGATCCTCCATTTTAAAAGTTGTTTTGGAGTGATGGTTGAGAATATTGTCGATATGGGCATACCTATGATTAGATGTTGTGATAGGATGAAATCTAAAAGAGTTTAGAAGTTACTATTCTAAATTCAATCTAAAGATATTCGGGTTGTTTTAGAATCAAGAATATGGGATGTTTCCATTTTCGGTTTTAGAAATTTTTTGTTTCCAGCAATTGCCTTAAAGCTTTTTGGCAACTCTCTGATTCGTTTTGGCAACTTAAAACCTATATAAACTTCCTTCATTCTACACTCACAACCCCACACTACACCTCACATTCATCTCTCACCTTTCACTCCAAACTTTTCCTTCTCACCTCCGCATTTTAGCAGCTCAGAGCGCACCTGCGCCCTAGGCACTGTCAGTCATAATTTCATCAGAGCGCAACCCGCGCCCTACCTAGGCCTATTCTGAGCACGACCCGCGCCCAAAACACTGGAATTCCAGTTTTCATCATGAGCGCGATCCGCGCCCTGCACACAAGTGCCTGGAACTCAAAATTCACCATAAGGCGCACCCCGCGCCCTGACCCTTGAGGGCACAAAAATTCCAATTTTTTGTGGGTTGTTCCAGGATCATTGCAGCTGTTCTAGAAAGTAGCTAGTTTTGTGATGACTTCTCTTATAATGATACCGGAGCAGTCTTTCAAACACTTGTTGGGAAGTGAGACTTATGGACATTGGTTCCGCAAAAGGATCTTGCAGTTAGGATGGAGGCATCTACTGGTAAGTGAAGACGACTCGTATTCAACTAAGCTTACTGAATTTTTTTACAATAATGTTAAGTTCTATTGTAACCAGGATGGAGAATAAGAATTCTCCGTCACGGTTGATGACACGCCACTAGAATTCAATAAGTTTGTGGTAGCGTTAGTTTTGGGAATACCAATACCTGATCCAATTCACACGTGGGGATATATGATCGATAATACATACCTCTATGACTATACATATTTCCATGAGTATTAAGGGGGAGGGGTATTTCGTATAATGGACCATAGGCGTTACAACATAGCCCTTGGTAGCCTGTCCCTAAATGTAGGCACCACCATGTTATTCATCCTGATGAATATTTTAGGGGATTGGCAGTTTACCTCTGAAAATAGTACCGCTGGTGACATTTTCCTTGCCTTAGTGGCTAGTCTTAAAAGAGCCCAAAGCATGAGGCATAAGTATCTTCTTATGCCTATTTTGGTTTTCCGCATCATGCTCAGTTGTCTACCTAAATTTTGTACCCAGTTCAAAGATTGGAAAAGGGTTGAAGTCATGAAACCCACCAATTGGGTGGTTCGCTCATTTTGAGTAATGACTTGGCCGGGATGGTAGGTGCAACCTCATTTGGTTGCTCCTTACACCCCATCAGACATAGTAACACTCGACAGGTTAGCACAAGTTGATGACACACGGCGGCGGGCTTAGCAAGTTATCATGGCATGGCAGGATGCGAAGGAACCTCCTCTCTTCGGAGAGGGAAATGAGGATTAAACGGGAGTTAAGGTTAGTTTTCATTTCAGTTAGTGTCTGCTTATGTCCCAAGCAATTTATTTCTCATTAACCCCATAACGGGTGGAACTCTTATAGAGTTGCGTCAGTTTTATTTTCTATATTAGTATGTTTAACCTTGTTTTGCAAATGTTCTAGAATTTCACGCGCTTCCATGGTATTTCTCTACCCTATTTATTTAAATACTTTGGGGAGAAAGCATGCTTCTAGTTTGGGGGGGGGCATAGAAACACGTGTAATTAAGGCATTTGTTAGGATATAGATATGTACAGTATGCACTTGTTTTCTAGTAAAAATTCAAAAAATTTAAAAATATAAATAAAATGTTTATGTTATACACTTAGGAATATTGGTATTGTTTTCTTTCTCTATGCTCTGAATAATCTAGAAGTCTCACATAGCTTTTGCATTAGAATAATTCTTAGAAACTCAGGTTAGTATGTAGGTAATAATCCTTGCATCTATCTATAAATATGTTACATGAGTATCAATGATTGTTGGCAGTAAGTTTCTGAAAGCTAGGCTAGAGTACTTATTCTACAAATCCTGTGAGAATATAGCCTAAAGCCTTATATGAGTGAAACATTAGAGAAATAACACAAGGAAGAAGTAAAATCTGGATAGAGAAATCACATGTCCACTTGCTTGATCACTATACCATATCCTAAGCGAGAATTTAGGCCCTCTTTGGATCGATATAGCCAGAAATTCAAACCTATGAATTATTTTCCGCTAATCGCCCCTCTGAGCCTTTCTTTAACCTTTCGTAAACTGCAAATCCTTTACCCTGTTACAAAAATAAAACAAAATAAAAAATTAACCTACCCATTCTTTGAATGAGTCTGATAATAGAGATGAATAATAGAAAAGAGAAAGACCTTTCAAATTAAGAATTTGTTAGTCGCTTCAAAAAAGAAAAGAAAGTTTTCATCCAAATAAAAAAATAATAATAAAAGAAAATAAAGAGTTAGAACTCCAAAAATAGAATCAAAGGAGTCAAAAGCCAAAAAAAAAAAATATATATATGGCTAATGATGGAAACAAAGTGTAGAAGCAAAAGTAAAGAACAAGGTTTTCTCTAGTTACTTAATATAAAGACTCTATTATCTCAAACTTGTCCATTTTGAATATCCATTTTCTTCCTTCTTAAACCATCTCCTAATCCCCGCAACACCCAATAAAGACCTCTAGCTCAATTAGGAATAGGTTAGTGTGATAGTAAGTGGCAGATGTGTTTGATCGACTCCGGCTTCCTTGTGTATCATTGAGATTGTAAGGTAAAGTGTGCCCAATGCATACTGCAGTAGCTAAACTTTACCAGAAAAATCAGAGTGGTTTTTGTCTTGACATTTATGTGAGGACCTACTTAAGGACTTTATTCTGAGTTTTCAGAAACGGACCTGCTAGTGCATTTCATAGTATTACTCATTGCATATATGTTATTCATAGACGATTGATTATTGTGCATATATTAGCTTAGGTTTCGACTTGATTATTCTTTATTCATTGCTAGTGAGATATATAGATAATTGGGAGCATAAATAAGAAAACAATAGTTTTATTTCTTAGTCGTTGTAGTATAGATAAAGTTTGTGAGTACCTTCACTGGAAAACTCTTACGAGGCTATAACTCGTCCACTAGGGAATTCCTAGTGGTTTAAGGCCTTGTTGCATATGGTCAATGCAATCGCACTCAGCGAAACGAGATTAGTTAGAACTCCATTTTTGTTCACTTATGCTAATTTCTCATATTTGCTTGAGGACAAGCAAAATACTGTTTGGGGGTGATTTTATAAGAGCCCAAAACTGTAGTTTTAACCCTTTAACAATAATAATTTTAGACCAATTATGCGAGTAATAAATAAGAGTTAATGTTGATTACGTGTTTTTATATATTTCAGGCATTGAAGTTAATTATGTGCAAAATTGTGCCACTTTAGCGAGATAAAGGAGCAAGGGTTGGTTGCTAAGAAGTTCTATGATTAAAGGCCAAGATTCAAAGAGAAAAACCTTTGTAAAACCCAGTCAAAAGCTGAAAAGTCAAAGTTAACGTGGGCAGAAACAACACACAAAAGTCAGCAGAACTTCTGAAGACTGTATCTTTGGACTTAGGCCTCGGAATTGGACCTACCTTATGTCAAAATGACCTGCTCGGAAAGAGCTTTCCAATGGTCAAAACCTTGATCCAATCAAAGGAGCAAAAGTGGACGAAAAACCTGTTGAAGTCAGATCTAACTGAAAAGGGTCCTGTGCACTGAAGAGATTAGGTTTTGGGCTCGATTTTTCGGCCCAAAACATGGCTCCTCAGCCCATGCACGAAAATGTGGATCTGGTCTCCTCTATTTCCACACACAAGACTTAACTCTAGGGAGAAGCAATTAGCTTAGGGTAGAAAGTAGCCATTAGAGATTTCTAGATCTAGTTTTTGAGTTTTATTCCATTAATTAGTTTTCAATTATTGTTTTAGATCTAGTTTTCCCTTTCAATTAATTAGTATTATAAAAAATAGATTGTTATTTTAGAATCAAATATTAGTTTATAATAAAGTATTCAATTTCATTCCAATTTAGTTATTGATTAAAGTCTTGTTTAAGTTTAGTATTGTTAAATTCTTCAATTAGTTGTCTTTATTTAATATTTAGTTAATCATAATCTAGTTCAATTATTAAATTCATTAGAATCAATTTCATTTCATAGTTGTTCATTTAGATTTGAATTATTGATTAGTTAAATTAGTAAAGTTAGAATCTTTATATGATGTCTAATTTAATTTCGATTGGAAATGATAGCATAATGATTCTAGGCTAAACCTCCAATAGAGGGGGTTGAAGAAGCATTGATGAAGCTTGATTTGTGTTAGCGTAGAGTAGTCTTAATTTTCATTCCATTCTAGAAAACGATTAGTTCACCATGAGAATGGGTTTAATTGTTTCACATGCTAGGTGTTAGTTGGTAGAGATTACCATGAACAACTAGGGATTAGGAAGAACCAATTGTTATGCGAAAGCAGTTCAATTTGGATTACGACGATTCTTCGTTAGTGAATTAAGTCGAGTTAAGGTAGAATCAATCCCCCCCTAATTATTTATCTAGTATCAAATTAGCATTTCCATCATTTTTGTTATTCGTATCTTGTTTAGTATTTGAATTGACATCGTAGTAAAATTCCCTTCGTAAAACTCTCATTGACTTTCATAGGATTGATAGTCGTAGAAAACATCGAATACTAAGAAACTAGGAGTGGAACGAATCTTTTACTCCACTCTATTTTGATAGATTCGAGAGTAGAAAATCTTTGGTAAATTATTCTTCATAAAGTTTTAGTTTTACTTGCGTTTGAAGTTCATCATTTATTCGTGAGCTGAACTATTCATTTATCATTTTATCACTAGGGTATCTTGAGCAACAAGGATGAATCTTTATGTAACAAGGATGCATCTTTAGGCAATATGAGGTTTTATAAGTCTTATATAGTGTCTAACAAAGCTCAGTACTGTTCGTTATCATGCTTATAAATGTTATTGTTAGTTATTTAGGATGAAGAAAGGGATCGCAAAGAAGAAGGTAGGTACAGAGAAGAAGCTGAAACCAACCACCACAGTTGGGAAGTCAGAGGGGGGGACAGAAGCTTCATATGGGAGAGAAGAAAAGGAGAAAAGCCAAGATGAAGGTCAATAATGTGAAGATAACAACCCGCAGTTCATTGGGTACACTCCAGAAGAAACTGTTTTTAGATTTCAGTCAGGATGAGATTGATGATTTTAGTAAATCACCATTTGGTTTTCTGCTGGGCATAGAAGTGCCTATGGTCACCATAGAAAATCTTGTTGTTGTTGTTCTGTCAAGGAGGATTTGTAAGATGACATATAGGCTGAAGGATGAGATATTGACATTTAGGAAGTCGGATTTCACGCTACTTACGAGCCTTTCAACAGCTCATCCGGACGAGGAATATTTCGATATGAATGAGCTAGAACCAACTGAATGGTGGGAAAAGTTTTTTCCCTGCTTAGAAAATAAGAGGAAGTCGTTCAAAGGTTCAGTTTCATTAGATGAGCTGATGATAGTGAGGAAGGAGGCTAAGAAAGATCCTAATAAACTACACGGTGTGTTTGGGATGAATAGGCTATATGTCATTGGGACTTTTCTTCTCCCGGTGGGACACAACAGAGTGAGTGTTATACATATTGATATCACATAAAATTTAGAAAAGTTTGATTAGTTCCCTTGGGGATGGGTTGCATACCAGTGTTCCAAGGAAAGCGCGAGGATGTAGCCATGAGAATGAAAGCGCACTTGCGAAAAAACTCGAATGAACTGTTCAGCTGTCCTTTGTATGGTTGTGCTCTTGCTTTTAGCCTTTGGGTTTATCTACACCTCCCTAGGTTGGGAGCACGAAGGAAACATCAGGGCAAGTTCCCATGGTTTCTAGGCTGGTCAAAATTCCCTGGTAAAAGCACGTGTGGGCCTACATGGGAGTTAAAGTTGGTGAAAGTAAAGAAATTGTATGTGAGGAAAGTGCTAAACGTACCAGACGATGTGGCAGCTCGTCCTACTGTTAAAGTTGTGTTCGAGGTAAATTGTCATGTTGTGTCACTCTTACATGATGCCTTGGATTAACCTTTGTTGGTTTTAGTTGTCTTCTGTGTTGGTATTTAGTTTTACACATTGAATTTTTTTTCATTTAATGTGATTAAAGCATTTTGATCATATATATTTTGTACAGGAAGAGAAAAAGGAAGAAACTGAGCAGAACCATAGCATGGATGTTCTTTATGAAAGCCAACAGCTTATGTTGAACAAGAGTATTGTTGAGGCTTCTATGCAAAGAACAACTTTGATTAAAGAAGAAGGTGATGATAAGTCCGAAACTTAGGATAGTGGCGAGGATGAGTTTGAAAGCCCACCACCTCCTAAGAGAGCTAGAGCTGTGCTCAACCATGAAATAAGACCATCGAAAAAAAGGAGGGCTCCTTGAAAAACAAGCCAGCCAAAGTCAAAGTGGTTGCCGCCTTGAAAAAGAAGCAAGCAGCAGTAACGAGGCTGACACTTGTGAAGAAGAAGGTGATGATGAGTCCAAAACCGAGGATAGTGGCGAGGATGAGTTTGAAAGCCCGCCAGCTCCTAAGAGAGCTAAAGCTGTGCTCAACCATGAAATAAGACCATCGAAAAAAGGGGAAAGCTCTTTGAAGAACAAGACAGCCGAAGTCAAAGTGGTTGCCGCCTTGAAAAAGAAGCAAGCAGTAGTAATAAGGCTGCCACCTGTGAAGAAGAAGGTAGAACCAGCAGAAGTCATCGCCGCATTGAAGAAGAAGTCAGGAGCTTTGAAAAAGAAGCCAGCCGAATTAAAAGTAAGGAGTTCTCCCATAAGCAAGGGGACCAAGCGATGTGTAAGTTTTAAGGACTGTCAAACTGCTCAGAACCCTACTGGTAATGTCAACGAGAAAGTGGTCCCACGTAAACCGAGTCTGAAAAAGTTGGATCCAGCAAACCACTTTGTCACGAGCTGTGTGGGGGAATTGGAACCAGAGTCTTTAATAGGTCCTTATGCTTCTTTGCGTGAGTTTCCAGAAGGGGATGATGATCTTCATTGGGGCTAGAGACATCTGTTACCGCTTCTAGATGATGGGATCATGGAAGGACTGGTATGTTTTCCATATTTTTATATTTGGGCTTAGTTGGTTTAATTGATATGCACAAACACTTAAAGTAACAACTACCCCTCGCATTGTTCAATTGTTTAATTTTAGACGCGTGAGGAAAATGAAGTGGAAGCTAGAAAAAATGTTATGGACATTGTGCATGAAATTAACACCACCTTTGGGTTAAAGCTGAGATCTCTATGCAGCGCAGCTGATGACTATGTGAACGATGACATAGTCAATGGTAGCCAACTGAACCCCGACTTGGTACCTCAGTTATCCATTTCTGAATACCTAGACTGCCATATTGATAAAAGCCCAAAACTATAGTTTTAACCCCTTAATAATATTACATTTAAACCAATTATGTGTATAATAAATAAAAGTTAGTATTGTTTACATGCTTTTGTGTATTTCAGGTCTTGGAGTCAAATATGTGAAAAACTATGTCACTTTAGCAAGAAAAAGGAGAAAGGATTGGTTGCTAAGAAGTTCTATGGTTAAAGCCCAAGTTTAAAGGAGAAAAAGTCTTTTTAAAGCCTAGTCAAAGCTGAAAAGTCAAAGTCAACGCGGGTAGAAAAGAGTAGAAAAGTCAACAGAACTTTTGTAGGCTATACCTTTGGACTTAAACCTTGGAATTGGGCCTATTATATGTCAAAACAACCGTCTCGGAAAGAGCTTTCTAATGGTCTAAGCATTGACCCAATCAGAGTAGTAAAAGTGGATGAAAAGGGTATTGAAGTAATTTGACGCAGAGAAACCCTTTTTGGATATATTTAATTAGGTTTTGGGCTTGATTTCATGGCCCAAAACATGGCTCCAAAGCCCATGCACAAAATTGTAAACCTAACCCTCTCCTATATAAAGAGGTTTAAGGCTAAACAAAACTGGGCTACTCCCCTATTTAGTTTAGTTTTAAATTAGGGTTCTCTCTCTCCCTCTTTAGTTTAAGTTAGGTTTAGTTAATTAGTTTAGTTTGTAACCTCCATTAGAACCTTTTAATACAAGCTTTAGTTTATTCAATTCAAGTATCTTTAATAAAGTAGTTCTTTATGATGTTGATAAAAGTGAAAATGTATAGTCTACCTATGAAATGAACGATGAATTCACAACGTAAGTAAACTAAAACTGGACTTTTACTAGTCTCAATTATCAAAGCTTCTACTCTCGATGCGAATTGCACTAAGTGGAGTAGGAAGTTCGTTCCACTCCTAGTTCCCTAGCATGAATTGTTTTCTAAGTCTAAGAAATCAGTCTTAAGTCAATGAGAGATTTACGAATTACGAACTAGACTACGATGCAACTACCCACGAAATGCAACTAGTCGATTATCAGACAACTAAGGGAATGCTACGTTGATTCGATGATAAGGAGTTAGAGGGGGGATTGATTCCACCTTAACTCAACTTAATCCACTAACGACGAGTCGTCGTAATCCGAATTGAACTGCTACACAGAACAATCGGTTCTTCCTAATCCCTAATTACACATGGCATTTCTACCAATTTATAACTAGCATGTGAACAATTAAACCCATTCTCATGGTGAACTAATTATTTCTGGCGTGGAATAGAAATTACGACGACTCTACGATAAACGGGATCAAGCTTTCATCAAGGCTTCTCAACCCCCTCTAATGGAGTTTAGCCTTGAATCATTCCGCAATCATTCCCATTTAGATTAAAACTAAACATAATATAAAGCATTGAAATTTACTAATTTAAACAATAATGAAATCTAAATTAATGACTAAAATGAAATAAGAACAAGAATTGAAATTAGATCTAGAAATGGAAATGACAAAATCGAAATTGATAAAAAATACTACTTTATTGATCTAATTAAATGAAGAACAAGATTCAAAGGTTTAATCTAATAAAGGATTTGAAACTAATTAAATAAAACAATTAAATCTAGATCTAGAAGCTATTTTAATGGCTACTTTCTATTCTAACCTATCTACCTAACCTAACTGCCCCGACTGCCATTAACACTGAGTCAAGCTTTTTGTTTTATACATCCAGATCCAAAATCGTGCATGGGCTTGGAGCCATGTTTTTGGGCGAGAGAATCAGCCCAAAACCCAAGTCTTTCAAATCCAAAAAGGCCTCTTCAGCTGCAGTTGGCTTCCACAGACTTTTCGTCCACTTCGGCTCCTCTTATTGGGTCAAGGCTTGGACCATTGCAAAGCTCTTTTCCGAGCCGGTCGTTTTGACATAAGGTAGGCCTCAATCCGAGGTCTGAGTCCAAAGATATGGCATTCGGAAGTTCTCGACTTTTGCTCCTTTATCTCGCTAAAGTGGCACATTTACGCACATAATGGACTTTGAAGCACGAAATGCATAAAACACGTAATCAGTATTAACTCTTACTTATTATTCACATAATTGGTCTAACAAGTATGATTATTAAGGGGGTTAAAACTACAGTTTTGGGCTCTTATCAAACCACCCCAAACGGCATTTTGCTTGTCCTCAAGCAAAGATGAGAAATTAGAATAAGTGACCAAAAATGGAGTTCTAACTACTCTCGTTTCGCTGAGTGCGATTGCATTGACCATATGCAACAAGGCCTTAAACCACTAGGAATTCCCTAGTGGACGAGTTATAACCTCGTGAGAGTTTTCGATGAAGGTACTCACAAACTTCATCTATACTACAACGACTAAGAAAATAAAACTATTGTTTCCTTATTCATGCTCAACTATCTATACATCTCTCTAGCAATTGAATAAGAATAACCAAGTCAGAAACCTAAGTTAATATATGCATAATAATCCATCATCTACAATAAACATATACACAATGAGTAGTACTATAAAATGTTTAGCAGGTTTGTTTCTGAGAACTCGGAATAGCGTCCTTAAGTAGGTTCTCACAATAATAGTCAAGAAACAACACTCTGATTTTTCCACTCAAGTTTAAGCTACTCCGATTAATACAGTGGGCACACTTTACCTTACAATCTCAATGACACACAGGAAGCCGGAGTCGATCAAACACATCTGCCACTTACTATCACACTAACCTATTCCTAATTGAGCTAGAGGTCTTTATTAGGTGTTACGGGGATTAGGAGATGGTTTAAGAAGGAAGGAAATGGATATTCTAAAGGACAAGTCTGAGATAATAGAGTCTTCATATTATGTAACTAGAGAAAACCTTGTTATTTACTTTTGCTTCTACACTTTGTTTCCATCCTTAGCCATATTTTTCTTTTTTTTTTCTTTGGCTTTTGACTCCCTTTTATTCTATTTTTGGAGTTTTTATTTATTTATATTTTTTTTTTTTCTTTTCCTTGGATGGAAACTTCTTTTCTTTTTACTGAAGCAACTAACTAATTTTTGTTTACACAGGTTTTTCTCTTCTTCTTTCTTCACTCATTCTATTCTCAGACTTATCTTAATTGGGTAGGTTGATTTATTATATATATATATATTTTTATTTTGTTTTTGTTTTGTACGGGGGGTAAAGGAATTGTGGTTTTTGGAAGGCTAAAGAAAGGCTCAGAGGGGCGACTAGCGGAAAGTAATTCATAGGTTTGAATTTCTAGCTATATCGATCCAAAGAGGGCCTAAATTCTCGCTTAGGATATGGTTTAGTGATCAAGCAAGTGGACATGTGATTTCTCTATCTGGATTTTACTTCTCCCTTGTGTCATTTCTCAAATGTTTCGCTCATATAAGGCTTTAGGCTATATTCTCACAGGATTTGTAGAATAAGTACTCTAGCCTAGATTTGAAACTTATCTTTGCTAACAATCATAGATACTCATGTAATATATTTATAGATAGATGCAAAGATTATTACCTACATATTAACCTAAGTTTCTAACAATTATTCTGATGCAAAAACTATGTGAGACTTCTAGATTGTTAAGAGCATGGAGAAAGAAACAATACCAATATTCCTAAGTGTATAGCATAACTTATTTATTTATATTTTTAAATTTTTGAAATTTTAACTAGAAAACAAATGCATATTATATCTATCTATATCCTAACAGATGTCTTAATTACACGAGTTTCTATGCCCCCCCCCAAACAAGAAGCATGCTTTGTCCTCAAAGCATTTAAATAAAGAGGGTAGGAAAAATACCATTGAAGCGCGTGAAATTCAAGAACATCTGTAAAACAAGGTTAGAACGTACTAATATAGGAAATAAAAACTGACACAACTCTATACGAGTTCTACCCATTATGGGGTTATCAGAATTAAATTGCTTGGGACATAGCGGACACTCAATGAAACTAAAACTTACATCCACTCCCGCTGTTATTCGTCATCTTCGTCATCCTCTACTTCTATAAAGAAGTGAGGCTCCTTCGCGTCCTGCCATGCTATGATAATTTGCCAGGCTTCACGCCATTTATCATCTATGTTTGCTAACCTATTAAGTGCCACTTGGTCCGATGGGGTGTAGGGTGCAACTTTGGTGAGAGGTTGTATCCGCCACCCTTGCCAAGTCATTGCACGGAAAGATTGAATAATACTATTGGTGGGTCGCGACCGTGTCTACCGTAATCCAATCCGTGAAACGTGTACAAAAACAGGGAAAGAAACATAGCATAATCGTGAAATTAGAACAGGCATAAGAAGGTACTTATGCCTCATGGTATGGGCTCGTGCTAAACTAGACATCAAAGTTACGGGAAGGTCATAGAACCCGCCCCGTGGCTAAAGCAAGGAAACGCTGCAAGTGGCGTCATTCACGTAAGAAAAACGCCATTCCCCTAAAATGTTTAGCATAATCCAAAACATTACAGTTCCTATGTTCATGGACGGGCTACCAAGGCAACGCGTTATAGTCCCCTTGGTCCTCAATCTGGGAAAATGCCGCCCCATAAGCCTCGTGCAAAAACTCATAAGTGTAGACATGCATATTATCGACCCAATAGCACCATGGGTCTTGTATCTCGGCCGGGCATAGCAAGTCCAAGAACAAATGCTAGCAAGAACACGGTAATTTCCATTGGTTCATCGTCAATGTTGGTGGAGAACACTTGTTCTCCATCCGGTCTCTCAAAGAAAATGCAGTTATTATAAAAATAAGATGCAAGTCTTTGGAGAATAAAGTTCACCCGGTCTTACCATAAGAGGTTCCCACCAACGTATGTGATCACCTCGCGAAACCAAGCACCGTAAGTAGTGCTTTGGAACAAATCTTTGAAAAGACTGTTCGGTATCAATGTTGGAGATGTCATCTCAAAATTACGCTTTGGAATAGCTGCGAATGATCCGGATACTGGCTAAAAAACTGGAAAATTTCTGGTCCACGGAAGTCGGTGGCGCTTCTCAACTAGGGCGCCGAAGTCGCTCTTGTATTTTGGAATTCCGGTGTTTTAGCGTGAGTGAGTCGCTTTTGACTTGGCGCTGGCGCTCGAGCAAAATTTTTCGTCGAAGTGTAGAGGCGCGGGCCTCTCTCCTCCCGAAGCGAATTTCCCGAAGTCTGATTTTGCAAAAATGAAGTCTAAAGCGGGGAATCGCGGGTGTGAAGGGTGAGTGATGGAGTTTAGGTGTAGTGTGAGTTGTGAGGATAGTTTGTATCAAGTTTATATAGGTTTAAAGTTGCTAAAATGGATCGGAAAGTTGTCAAAACTAATTACGGCAGGTTTCGAAATCCTAAAATTTCCAAACTCGAAGCGGAAACAACTCATATCCCCGGATTGTAATTCAAACCCGGTATCTTTAGGTTGATTTTATGATAGAATGTACCTATTTAATCTAGATTTCATCCTACAATGATACTTAATCATATTTCTTCCTAAACATCCATATTTTCACCTTGACTCCGCAATTAATTCTAATCTGAGGGTTATACAAAAATAATGCTTGAATTGATAAAACCACCCCAAACAAGTTGGGAAGGTGGGGTCAATATGAAACAACCATGCATAATAAAAATAAGCCCTTATATTAAAATTTCATTCGAGTACCACTACAAAATTCAAATTACGGAAATAAAAGTTACATTACAATAAAACAACAAAAATAAATAAAACAACAACCACTATCAAACCTCGGACTCTCTAAACACCCTCGCCATTTGGTGGCGAGGGCACACTCTCTATTGGTGGCTCCCGGGCTCGAAGGTCCGGCGTCCAAAGCAGTCCGCCCTTCGGCCGGCGACGCTCATGCCTAACCGTGGTTGTGTCCTCGAAGGCGAGTCCGTATGAGGTGGGAAGCGTGCAAGCATATCCAATCTAAGCTGGATTGGGCTTCCATCTCCAGCCCTCGCTGTTCCCATCTCTCATCCTCTCTCTGGGTGCGGATCTCAAAGTTGTGATGAATAGTCGCCTGTCGAGTCCGGAGGTCTGTACAGATAGTGTTTAGTGAACGCATGCCCCTATGAAGCACAGCCATGCGTTCTGCATCAGACCAACACCTCTGGAAGGCATCTGCATCAAAGCAAGTCAAGTCTTCCTCATCCTCGAAGGCATCCTGATGTCCCCCAGCCTCCTCTTCATTCCCAGCTCCACCATCCTCTTCTTCTTCTTCTCTATCCTCAGCCCTCCTCCAAACTTGTTGGACACACTCCCTATAGATACGCGTGTTATGGTGCGGGGTAATGTAAATCCTCTCGGGCCGGAGTCGCTTTCATCTTCAAAGATGATCTTGGTGATTAACACGGAAGAGGTGCCAAAGACTTTCCGACCCCCTAATCATGCTCAGCAAAACTCGGATACAGAAATCGTACTTCCGCTCTGGAGTACCCATAAGACGATGGAGGCAGGTCGGATCGATGTCGTGACCTTGTCCTTCCCTAGGACATTCGAATCCAATCAGCCGTAGTAGCCAATGGTTGGTTGGTCCGAGGGATGCCTGGCGTACACAATGGGAGTTTGTATTGTAGCTCCCATTGATGGCGATCCGCGCCCATCAGAGGCTCTACCCCGTCAAACTGGGGCTCCTGTAGAGTGACATCCAGATGGATTCTAGGCGGAATGCCTAGAATCTCAGCCAACAGTCCAGTAGTCAACTCCCTCCTCTTCTTCCTTACCAACACAAAAATCCTACTCCCCTCCAACTCCCTGGTGTTGTAGAACCGTCGGACCAAGTCTTCATGGTAGAAGGCTTCGGTCGAGTACCAGAGACTATTCCAGTCTCTACTAGCCATTTCGTCACCGTAAAATGGCGCGAAGTGGTCGGCAGTGAAAACTTGCTCCGGTATAATTCGGCGTTGTTGAGCCATCTAGTTTGAATACGGTTTGGGGTTTGTAGAGGGTGTAGGAATAATGAGGAAAGACCTTAGTGATAAAAAACGATGGTGGTGGTGATGTGGTGGTTTGGTTTTAGAGAAGATTTGGGGTTAGGATTTGATTTTGGGCGTGGGTTATTTTGGTTTTCTTTTTAATTTTTATTTTTGTTAGGGTTTTGAGCTTTGTTAATGGCTGTGGAAGATGAAAAAAAAAAAAAAACTGCATTGCTGAGAATGTAGAATGCGAAAGCGAGCCGGTGGTGGTTAGGGGGTGGTAGCGCTGGTTGGGCCCAAGCCCAAAATCGAAATTTTGATTTTTTCGATTTTTCGCTAATTTCAAATCAAAATTCCCGCCCGTTACCGGTCCGAGTTTTGCGAATGAGATATGGAAATGATCAGGAGAGAATTTCCTATCCAATGATCCATAAAACACTCTATTCCGACTTTAGATGACATACGAGATAGTGGAAAACGCCTCGAAGTGCGTGCATGGCGTAAGTTATGCGAGCGAATGAACTCTAAATTAATAGATTATGTCAATCTGAATCGTAATACAATAAAACGGCCTAAGCAACTCTAATGGGACATAAAACATTTTAGTGCGGAAACATTTAACACCCCACCCCCAAACAAATTTTTTACAACGAAGCTTAGAAAATTTTTTTTAGCAATGGTCTTAGAAAATTTTTTTTTAGCGGTGGGATCCGATTCGAGACTTTCTAGATTACTATGTTTATTTTTTTATTTTTATTTTTTATTTTATTTTTAGAAGGAAAAACAATAAACAATAAAGACATAATTCACACCATAGAGAAACATGACTCAAAAATCCGAGAAAAACATGCAAGAGTGGAAAACGTGAACTATGTGAACCGTGGACTTAGGATCCGGTACTTACAGCCACACACTCCATAGGGAGGGCCCGGTTTCCTTAATGGTGCACTCACCAATATATTAAAGTGAAAGGAAGTGCACCAAACACAGAAATTGAGTCGTTTATAGTCAGATACTCGAGACTTTATCTAAAACATATGTATGAATATGCAGTTGATCATATATCAACAACCGAAATAGTTGTGGATCATTCCATAAATAAATATCACAGAAAACATATCCAAACACAATCAAGCACCAAGATTTTCTACGACGCAGCCTAGTGGAATGAAAGCGAAGTCGGATAACCCTATTGTGTAACCTATCATGCACCTTCTTTTTCATTTTTGAATGAGTGGGTGTTCTAGTAAATAAGTGTGGAAAGGTGAATGGTTGTGGAGAATATGGTGGATATGGATAAGTTGTAGAAAAACAGCCTGTACACAATGAGGATGTGGTTTTAGCACCGAACTCATTCATTGTGTGTGTAGGTTCTGTCTCAATTCTGAAAATGAAGGTGTCAAATAGTTTGTCCTTCTGAAGTATCTGTTTGCTAGGAGGATTTAAAAAATTATGAAGCACAGGAGAAACAAAAGGATCGAGTGCAAACTCGATATTCCTTTGAAAGGGTGGAAGGAGGGGAATCGAGGTGGATGTTGTGCAAGTTAGTTCTTGATAGGGTGAATTGTCACCTACCGAAAAACTCATCGAATTCCTCATCTAGATTGGTCATATCCACATTACTATGGTAGTCCTCTACATCTTTGAGAAAGTCATCTATCCCGTCCTCATCAATAATATGTGTATCGACTAGTGTAGGGATGAAAATGTTGGAGTCTGACTTTCCAAAGGAAAGAATTTTGGGCATATGACTATCGGGGAGCGTGTTGTTGAAATAATCTCGGCCGAAGCTCTCGATCATGCTTACCTCTCCATCCATAGGCTAATCGGGTAACGCTGTGTCCTTGTTTTAAAAACATTGACTTCAAATGACAAGATGGCCAAAAAAGACATGGACATTGAACCATCACGGCAATTAATGAGCGCATTGGCAGTTGCCAAGAAAGGACGCCCTAAAATAATCGGGACAGAGTCGTTAGCGACTTCTGTATCGAGGACTACAAAATCAGCCGGATAGTAGAAATCTCGAACTTTTACCAAAGACATTTTCGACTACACCCTTAGGATACTTAATAGACCGATCGACTAATTGCAGCGTCATTTTAGTGGGTTGCATCTCGCCTAGACCTATTTGTCTATACAAATAAAATGGGAGTAAGTTGACACTAGCCCCCAAGTCTAATAACGCGGTCGTCATATAGGAATCTCCTAAGGTGCATTGTACAGTAGGACGACCAGGATCCTTGTACTTAACAATTCCATTATTTTCAGATAATGTTGGGAATTGTTCTGTTAAAAAGGCGTCTTTTGGTATATTTGTCTTACGCCTAGTAGTACACAATTCCTTAAGAAACTTAGCATGATGTGGTAGCTTTTTAATAGCTTCGAGGAAGGGAAGGTTTATAGTTAGATTCTTAAAACGTCCCCTAATCTCCTCGTAATTTGTATCCCTAGTTAACATGGCTAATTTTTGTGGAAGCGGTGGTTTCGTCTATATTTAGCAATGGTATCACTTGGATGTTTAACGGTGGCTTTTTGTTTCTTAGGTTGTGTTGTGGCGGTACCTCTACGGTGGTAGGCTCTTCAGTTTCTATTTCGGTATCTAGTAAAAATAGGTTAGGGGACTCGGTGGGGTAACTATAGGCATAGTTACTTTGTTATCAACCACTGCCTGCGGATGGAAGTGGTGATGGCATTTATCTCCCCTACATTTTCATATTCATTACTAGTATTATCGGTTACCTCGGTTTTGTGTTTGTTGTTTTAGGATTAGGTATTGCGTGACTGGCAACACACCTTTGGTTTGGGCTTTATCTTGAGCCAACTGTTGGGTTAAATTATTAACGGATTGTAGAAGCTGTTGGTTAGATTGAGCCATGGTTTGGAAAAGTTTTTGGCTCACTTGTATGAAGGTGTCAAGGCGATCCGGTTGTGTGGGTGTAGTAGTCACAGGTGGTGTGACTGGAACTATTTCACGTGAATTATTTATTGGTGGATTCTGATAATTATTATTGACCGGAACGATACCTCTATTAGCATTATAATTATTATAATTACCTTGACCTTGTGCTTGACCTTGTCGAGGTTGCACTTGGTTGTTATAATTATTAAAATTACCCGACCTGTCGCCCTTGTCGTAGTGGAGCTTGGTTAAAGCTGTGCGTTGGCCTAACATATTGATTATTGTACCCTTGAGGTGTGACTTGTTGGTTATTTCTCCAACCGTAGTTGGGATTTTGTCTCCAAGGGGCGTTAGGTTCACTATTAATGGAACAAGCCTGTTCATAGGCTATAGGACAGTGGGAGTCGGGATGCTCGGGGCCTTCGGGACTCAATGAAACTACATGGGTTTGAATTTACATTCATGACGGGGATAGGCTTTTGTTGTACAAGAATGGCTTCAACCTTTTAGTGAGTGATTGATTAGAGTTTTAAGCTTCGAATCGTGTTTAATTTCAAACATACCGCAGCCTTAACTGTATTAGTAGAACTAGCGGAGCGGAGTATCGTCACTACCCCAATTATTATTTCGCGCTTTAGTTTGGTCTTCTAAAAATTTATAAGCCTCCGAGGCTCCTTTGCTTAAGAAACTACCCCATTCATTATGTCAAGGACTTCTTTATGGTGATGTTGAAGTCCTTTGAAAAGGCACGAACTAACGTGTCTTTTGCTAGGTTATGGTGTGGACACTCTATAAGCAGATCGGTGAAACAATTCCAAGCCTCGAAAATGATTCATGAGGATTTTGTCGAAAAGAAATGAATCTTGGAAAGCATCTCATCCGTCTTTTAGGGGTGGGTAAAATGTTCCATAAACAATTTGAACAAGTTTAGCCCACGAGTCCACGTAATTAAGCTTTGGCAGTTAACCAAGACGCCGCTTTATCGGCTAAGGTGAAAGGGAATACCCTTAATTTAATTTGTTCCGTACTCAACCGTAGGATGGTGGAATGTTGTTAGGACTTGTTCAATCAATCCTACGATGCCGATAAGGTTTTCATGGTCTAAACCATGAAAAGCGGGTAACAAATTAAAATATTTGGAGGGATTTGAAATCCCCCCATTTGGGTCTGCTAGAACGATGCAAGATTTGGGGCTATCGCTCAAGGCTTTGTAGAAGTCCGAGAGAGGAGTCTCTCTTTCTTCCCCATTATATCAAGTGGGTGTGTGTGAAATAGTAGTTAGAGGTGTAGTGGGTGGTATACTAGATAGATTTGATTGTTGATGTTGTTGTGTATTTACATTCGGTGTTTTTGTTCGGCCGGACCTTAATCTCATGCAAGACTAAGTCGAACTTAACTAACATGCAACACTCCAAACAATTCTGATATACTAGTATAAACCTCTAACTGGAGATGCGAGGTATGGAAGAAAGGAATACCTGATAGCGTCCTTGCTTCGCTTATGAATAGCGTCTTGTTTATGCTTGTTCAGTGTATATAGCAGGTTAGAACACTGAAAAATATGAAAGATCAAAGTTTGAATCAAAACTGTGGAAATCCGGAAATTTTAACCTTTGGCATGGCGCCGCCATAGAAGCCTTCGGCCTCAAAGTAATTTTCATATTAGTGTTTTTTTCGCTCCAAAAATGGGCGGGCCGTGCTTTTCGGTGTGAAGTCGAAGTTCAGTGTTTGGCGGTCGCTTTGGTATGAAGCGTGGCCATCTCTTTGGTGTAACGAAATTCCGGTAACTTAGCTGGTCGCTTCCTGGCGCTGGCTGGCCCGTATTTTTTTCGAATTTGTCAACGCCGAACTGGGCAAACCACGGTATGAAACAAACAAGGGTGGGTGGGTTTAATGGGACTTAAAATGACTACTTCTACAAGGAAAACAATGCTAAAGTGTAACTAAGATGGCAAAATGGCCATTTGATAAAAGTAAAATGTATAGTCTACCTACGAAATGAAGCGATGAATTCACAACGTAAGTAAACTAAAACTGGACTTTTACTAGTCTCAATTATCAAAGCTTCTACTCGATCGTCATCTTAATTGCACTAAGTGGAGTAGGAAGTTCGCTCCACTCCTAGTTCCCTAGCATGAATTGTTTTCTAAGTCTAAGAAATCAGTCTTAAGTCAATGAGAGATTTCTTAATTACTTAACTAGACTACGATGCAACTACCCACCTAAATGCAACTAGTCGATTATCGACAACTAAGGGAATGCTACGTTGATTCGATGATAAGGAGTTAGAGGGGGATTGATTCCACCTTAACTCAACTTAATCCACTAACGACGAAGTCGTCAGTAATCCGAATTGAACTGCTATACTGAACAATCGGTTCTTCCTAATCCCTAATTACACATGGCATTTCTACCAATTTATAACTAGCATGTGAACAATTAAACCCATTCTCATGGTGAACTAATTATTTCGTGGAATAGAAATTACGGCGACTCTACGATAAACGGGATCAAGCTTTCATCAAGGCTTCTCACCCCCTCTAATGGAGTTTAGCCTTGAATCATTCATAATCATTCCCATTTAGATTAAAACTAAACATAATATAAAGCATTGAAATTTACTAATTTAAACAATAATGAAATCTAAATTAATGACTAAAATGAAATAAGAACAAGAATTGAAATTAGATCTAGAAATGGAAATGACAAAATCGAAATTGATAAAAAATACTACTTTATTGATCTAATTAAATGAAGAACAAGATTCAAAGGTTTAATCTAATAAAGGATTTGAAACTAATTAAATAAAACAATTAAATCTAGATCTATAAGCTATTTTAATGGCTACTTTCTATTCTAACCTATCTACCTAACCTAACTGCCCCCTTGACTGCCATTAACACTGAGTCAAGCTTTTGTTTTTATACATCCAGATCCAAAAATCGTGCATGGGCTTGGAGCCATGTTTTGGGTCGAGAATCGGGCCCAAAACCCAATTCTTTTCGATCCAAAAGGCCTCTTCAGCTGCAGTTGGCTTCCACAGACTTTTCGTCCACTTCTGCTCCTCTTATTGGGTCAAGGCTTGGACCATTGCAAAGCTCTTTCCGAGCCGGTCGTTTTGACATAAGGTAGGCCTCAATCCGAGGTCTGAGTCCAAAGATATGGCATTCGAAGTTCTCACGACTTTTTGCTCCTTTATCTCGCTAAAGTGGCACATTTCTGCACATAATGGACTTTGAAGCCTGAAATGCATAAAAACACGTAATCAGTATTAACTCTTACTTATTATTCACATAATTGGTCTAACAGTATGATTATTAAGGGGTTAAAACTACAGTTTTGGGCTCTTATCAGATGTCTTCTTCTATTTATTATTTAGTTCATGATAGTCCCATAAATTGAAGTTAAACTCCTATTAGAGGGAGTTTGAATGAAGCTTTGAGAGGACTTCATTTGTTAGTATAGATTTGTTGTTTAGGGTTTCAAGTTTAGATTGTTCTTAACTTAGAGATGAGAAGAGTTTAACCTAAACGAGAGAATAGTGAGTTTGTCATGAGAATGGGAACAAGCTTTCTCTCATGCTAATTAGTTTATGACTAGAGATAGTATAAAATAATTAGGGATCATTAAAGGTCTAATCTTTATATTTTAGCCTTGTGTAAGAATATCTAGACTAGGGTTTTCTATACAAATCTATGCTAGCATGTTAAGAGGATTACAAGTGGATTTCAATCTCTCTCTAGTTTTCTCCATATTTGATTCACCTATAAATAATTACTTTAGTAAATATTAGTATAAGATCAATTGATAGTATTATCTTGTGGTATAAATTATCAACATAATATTACTTTTACCATTATTTCTTGTGTTTGATTAATTGAATTTCTTTATGTCTTGGTAGTTTAGGAGTGGAACGAATTCGTATTCTTTATATTACATAATGAATTGAGAGTATGAATAATATTGATAAGGTAGTTGATCATTAGTTGTTTATATTCATCTATAGATAATTAAGAATCAATTTATTAACTATCACATATCAATCAGAGTCAACCCGAGCTATAGAGAAGAGCAGGTGATCACTTAACCAAAGGCATATCTAGTAGTCACATGCGCAAGGACTTCTTGAAAAAAAACCACTCTAGACAGAGGGAAGCAAAAGAAAATGAAGCTTTTAAGGGCATGGACATTACTAGTAAAGATTTTTCGAACATTCCAAGCATGGTACTTAAACTTATAGAATGTCTTCTGTGGCCTTTTTAATGTCTCTAGCATTTGAACTATGAACTTTTAACATATTGTTATACAAGTGACGGTAAGTGGAGAACGAGACGAGATGGTTGAGGATGACGTGGTTCGGCATTCTGTTAATGAGGATGCAGGGAAGCCAATGGATGATAACATTCAGCTTGATGTGGATGATGATGTCGAGAATATAAATAATGCAATTCTGAAAGAAATTTCTCCAAAGGTGATGGTGAGTGGAGAACGAGACAAGATGGTTGAGGATGATGTGGTTCGGCATTCTGTTAATGAGGATGCAGGGAAGCCAATGGATGATGATGTAGGGAAGATGATAAGAGCCCAAAACTGTAGTTTTAACCCCTTAACAATAATACTTTTAGACCAATTATGTGAGTAATAAATAAGAGTTAATGCTGATTACGTGCTTTTATGTATTACAGGCATTGAAGTCAATTATATGCAGAAATATGCTACTTTGGTGAGATAAAGGAGCAAGGGTCGGTTGCTAAGAAGTTATGTGATTAAAGGCCAAGATTCAAGGAGAAAACTCTTTTGTAAAGCTCGGTCAAAAGCTGAAGAGTCAAAGTCAACGCGGGCAGAAACAGCACACAAAAGTCAGCAGAACTTCCGAAGACCGTACCTTTGGACTCAGGCCTCATAATTGGGCCTACCTTATGTCAAAACAACTGGCTCAGAAAGAGCTTTCCAATGGACCAAGCCTTGATCCAATCAGAGGAGCATAAGTGGATGAAATATATGTTGAAGTCAAAGCCAGCTGAAAAGGGCTCTGTAGAGTGAAGAAATTGGGTTTTGGGCTCGATTTTCCCGCCCAAAACATGGCTCCTCAGCCCATGCACGAAAATGTGGATCTGGTCTCCTCCATTTCCACACACAAGACTTAACTCTTAAGCATCAATTAGGTTAGGTAGCAAGTAGCCATTAGAGCATAGTTCTAGATCTAGATTTTAGATTCAATTAAATTAATTAGCTTTTTATTATCTTGTTTTAATTTAGGATTTGAATCAATTGTTATTTATTTGTTAGATCAATAAAGTTAGTTGTTCTTCATAATTTAGTTTCATTTTCCATTAAGTATTTAATTTCAATTCATAGATTTAGTTATTTGTCATTATTAGTTTCAATCAAATCTTGTATGAGTAGCTTCCATTTGAATTCAAACAAGTAAAGTTAGAATCTTTATACCATGTCTTGTTTAATTTCATGTGGAAATGATAGCATAATGATTCTAGGCTAAACCTCCATTAGAAAGGGTTGAAGAAGCCTTGATGAAGCTTGATTTGTGTTAGCGTAGAATAGTCATGATTTCCATTCCATTCTAGAAAACGATTAGTTCACCATGAGAATGGGTTTGATTGTTTCACATGCTAGATGTTAGTTGGTAGAGATTACCATGAACAACTAGGGATTAGGAAGAACCAATTGTTATCCGAAAGCAGTTCAATTCAGATTATGACGATTATTCGTTAGTAAATTAAGTCGAGTTAAGGTGGAATCAATCCCCCCCCCCCCCCTAATTCCTTCTCATATAGTCAATTTAGAAATTCCGTAGTTTGAATTAGCGTATCTTGTTATTTGAATTCACATCGTAGTATAATTCCACACCATTACTCTCACTAACTTTGGATAGGACCGATAATGTTAAAAAACATTGAATGCTAAAGAACTAGGAGTGGAACGAATCTTTTACTCCACCCTATTTCGATAGATTTGATAGTAGAATAAACTTTGATAAACACTGTCTGCGTATAGTTTTAGTTTTACTTCCGTTTGAATTTCATCATTTATTCTTGAGTAGAACTATTCATTTTACGTTTATCAAATGGCGTCGCTGCCATCTTAGTTCCCTTTAGTATTGTTTTCTTTAGAATTGTTAGTCTTCCAAAGTCCCATAACCCACCCACCCTTGTTTGATTCTAACTGTGGTTGTCCGTTTCAGCACTGAAATTTTCCTCGCAAAATTACGCGGAGCGTGACCCGCGCCCTAGGCAGGCATAAACTGAGCGCGCCACGCGCCCAAATGCCTGGAACTCTAGTTTGACCTGAGCGCGCCCCGCACCCTCCCAAGGCATAAACTAAGCGCGCCACGCGCCCAAACGCCTGAACTCCAGTGTGACCTGAGCGGAACCCGCGCCCTGCTGAAACTGACCGATTTCCACAGGTTTGTTTCAAACTTCCATTTCTTCAAGGTTTTCAGTGTTCTAATTTGTTATATACACTGAGCTTGCGTAAACAAGAGGCTATTTATAAGCGAAGAAATGAGGCATTCAGGTACTCCTTTCTTCCACACCTCGCATCTCCAGTTAGAGGTTTATACTAGTATATCAGGATTGTTTGTAGTGTTGTCATGTTTAGTTAAGATTGGTTTTAGCCTTGCATGAGATTAAGGTCAGGTCGAAGAAAAACACCTAACGTAATCAACCGCAACGTCAACAAACACGCCTTTCTAGTATACCACTAACTACACCTCTAGCTAATATACCACACACACCACCTGAAATAATGGCTGAAGAAAGAGAGTTTCCTCTCCCTGACTTTTACAAAGCCTTGAACGATAGCCCTAAATCTTGCATCATTCTGTCAGACCCAGTGGGGGATTTCCGAATCCCCCCAAATATATTTAATTTGTTACCCATTTTTCATGGGTTAGATCATGAAAAACCTTATCAGCACATGCGTAGAATTGACCAAGTTCTTACTATATTCCACCATCCTACGGTTGGTGTTGAACAAATTAAACTAAGGGTGTTTCCTTTCACTTTAGCTGATAAGGCGATGTCTTGGTTAACTGCCCAAGCGCCTAATTCTATGGACTCATGGGCCAAACTTGTTCAACTATTTATGGAACATTTTTACCCACCACTGAAGACAGATGAAATTCTTTCCAAGATTCATTTCTTTCGACAGAATCTCATGAATCATTTTCAGCGGCTTGGAATCGTTTCACTGATCTTCTTATAAAGTGTCCACACCATAACCTCGCGAAAGACATGTTAGTTCGTGCCTTTTTCAAGAGATTGTTACACCACCACAAAGCGGTGCTTGACATAATAAACAGGGGTAGTTTCCTCAGTAAAGGAGCCTCAAAGGCTTATAAATTTCTAGAAGATCAAACAAAGCATAATAATAACTAGGGGGGTAGTGACGATATCCCCCATTCTGCTAGTTCTTCTTCAACAGTTAAGGCCGCCGGGATGTTTGAGATGAAACCCGATCCTGAGCTTAAAAACTTAATCGAATCTCTCACTAAAAAGGTAGAGGCTATTGTTGTTCAATAAAAGCATACCCCTGCCATGAATGTCAACTTTATTCCCTGTAATTTCTGTTTGAGTCTTGGGCATCCCGACTCCTATTGTCCTCTAGTCTATGAACATCAATCCGCACAGCTAGACAATGTTTCTTCCATTAATAGTGAACCTAACGCACCTTGGAGACAAAATCCCAATTTCGATTGGCGAATTAATCAACAAGTTACACCTCCAGGGTATAATAATCAAAATGTTAGGCCAGCACCCAATTACAACAAAGCTCCCCAGAGAGGGCAAGGACAAGGTAATTATAATAATTATAACAATAATAATTATAATGTTAATAGAGGTATCGTTCCGGTTAATAATTGATAGGGTTATATACTAAAAGCATTACTTTTGTATTAACTCTAATTCTTCATATTTTGAATGAGAATCATATGGGCAAATATTATGCATATCACAAATATTATACGTTATATGCATGTGTCTAATACTTTATGTTGTAGATGATATGGTGTGAACACACAGAAGATCATATCATCAGTACCTTATAAAGTATAAGTAATCGTTCACAACTTAGATGGATTTAGACAAACTATTGGTTCGGTTGTAGTATAATCTTGTATTAGTTTATCTTGGTTATAGGATTACACTAGTACACTTTGTGTGTATTGAACAGGACCAAGTGAGGTTGTTTCTCTTTATACTGACTATATAAGAGAACAAACGCCACTGTTATTATGGATGCTTGTCCTCTTAATCCGAATATAATAACGAGCACTTACGTGCATTGTACATTGCTTTAAATCATCAATGAGTGAGATTCATTTGTGAATCAACAAACTCGATGGATTGGGTAATGACATTGTATGTAAGGTGTGCTGTTGATTATAAAAGGAATATGTGACCCGCAGGAAGTCGGGTTGATGATGTTCCCTTGAGGAGCTCAAAAAGATTGTCATGTAAACCCTGTAGGTGGATTTATTCTGACATGACAATGAGGTTGAGTGGTACTACTCAAGGATATAAGAAGTTGATTAATGTAAATGTCAGTAACTTGACTTAATCAATGGACATTCGATATCTTAAACACGGGGAGATCCACAAGCATATAATATGGAGCCCATAAACACTGACACGTAATTTGGGATTAGGGCGGTAGTGCAACAATGGCCTTTAGTGGAATAAGCCATTTGTTGATGGACTTGGGTAGTGTGTTCTAGGCGAACATGGGAAGCCCAAGCCTATCAGGAGGCCTAACCCTAATTTCTCCTCATGGTCCCTGTTGTAGCCTATAAATAGAATTTTTTTTCTCTTGGCCGAAATCACTATTCATCTGGATTAGAAAAAAAGGCAAGTAAAGATAGATCCAAAATTGGATCTAACTTTGTGAGAAAGAAGGGGTTGGTAGATCGTTGTCCACACAACATCCAATCTATTCTAAAGGAATACAACATAAGATCAAGGGGTTGATTTTGGATTTCATAAAGCTTAGATTCTCAAAGATTACATCTTAGCCGATTCTCAAAGGTATGTTTTTCTATCCAAAATCATGAACCCTATTAATTTCGCTGTGCGTGGGTTTTCGCGGTTTGTAGAAATTTGCATTATGAAATAATGGTTCCTACAATAATAACTATCACAACCCACCTGTTAATAATCAATGTGAGATAGTTCTAGTCACACCACCTGTGACCACTATACCTACACAACTGGATCGTCTTGATGCCTTCATACAGGTTAGCCAACAACTTTTCCAAACCATGGCTCAATTTAACCAACAACTTTTCCAATCCATGGCTCAATCTAGCTAACCAACAGGTTTTACAATCCATTAATCATTTAACCTAACAGTTAGCCCAAGAGAAAGCTCAACCAAAAGGCGTGTTTCCAGGTCAAGTGTTACCTAATCCTAAAATACCAAACATAGCCTTTGAGGTAATCGGTAATACTAGTAATGAAAATAGAAATGTAGGTGAGTTAAATGCCATCACCACTCTCCGTTCTGGTAGATTGGTTGATAACGCCGTAAGTATGCCTGTGGTTACCCCACCAGTGGTCCCTACACTGATATTCTACTAGATACCGAACTGGAAACTGAAGATCATACCCTTGTAGAGGTACCAGTTAAACAACAACCTAAGAAGCAAAAAGCTAAGGTTAAACATCATGTTGACCCTTATGCTAAATATAGAGAGAAACCACCGTTTCCCCAGAGATTAGCAATGTTAACCAAGAATACGAATTTCGATGAGATTAGGGAAGTTTTCAAAAATCTAACGATAAACATTCCTTTTCTTGTGGAGATAAAAAAGTCACCTCACCATGCTAAGTTTCTTAAAGAGTTGTGCACTACTAGGCGCAAGACAAATATTCCTAAAGACACCTTTTTAACTGAACAGTTCCCAACTCTATCGGAAAATAATGGAATCATTAAGTACAAGGACCCTGGTCGTCCTACTGTACAATGCACCTTGGGGGATAATCACACGACCACTGCTTTATTAGACCTAAGGGCTAGTGTTAACTTACTCCCTTATTATTTATATAAACAAATCGGTCCTACAAGAGATGCAACCAACAAAAATTACGTTGCAATTAGCGGATCGTTCTATTAAGTATCCTAAAACTAGTTAAAGTTCAAAATTTTTACTACCCAGCCGACTTCGTTATCCTTGACACAGAAGTCGCTAACAACTCTATTCCTATCATTTTAGGGCTTCCCTTCTTGGCTACTGCCAACGCACTCATAAACTGCCGCGATGATTCGATGTCTTTATCTTTTGGCCATCTTTCTATTGAGGTAAATATTTTTAAGACGATTTAACAGTACCCAGATACGACTGTCGATGGAGAGGTTATCATGATCGAGAGCTTCGCTCGAGATTATTTCGACAACACATTTCCTGATAATCAGATGCCAAATTTCTTTCCTTTGGAAGTTCAAACTCCAGCGTTTTTGTCCCTACACTAGTCGATACCCATCTTATGGATGAGGACGAGATTGATGCCTTTCTCAAAGATACAGAGGAATACCATAGTAATATGGATGTGACCAAGCTAGATGAGGAATTTGACGTGTTTCTTAGAGCAGGTGATGATTCACCCTATCAAGAACTACCTTGCGCACCATCAGCCTCGATTCCCCTCCTTCCACCCTTTCAAAGGAAATTAGAGTTTGCACTTGATCCTCTTGTTTCTCCTGTGCTTCATGATTTTCTAAACTCTCCTATTAAGAAAAGACTACCTAAAGAGCCACCTGACACTTTCATTTTCAGTTCTGTGATAATACCAACCCATGCCACAAATAAGTTTTATGCTAAACCCACATTCTCATTTTTTCAATTTCTTACTTCTAAAATTCATCCATATCCACCATATCTTCCATAACCATCCATTTTTTCACACTATTCACTTGGCCACCTATTCGTTGGAGGAAAAAGAAGGTGCATGTTCGGTTACGTTCTAGATCTATCAGACTTCGCTTTTATTTCACTAAGTTGCGTCGTCGCAAATCTTGGTGCTTGATTCTGTTTGGGGGTGCATTCGATGTTATTTATATATCAATAACCCACAACTCTTTAGGTTATTGATATATGGTAAACTACATCTTCATTATATACATAGGTGTTAGATAAAGTCTTGAGTATCTGACTATAAAAGACTCATTTTATTCTTCGGTGTGCTACATTTCACTTCCATATATTGATAAATGCACCATTCAGGTAACCGGGCCCTCCCTATGGAGTGTGTGGCTATAAGTACCGAATCCTAAGTCTACAGTTAACGTAATTCACGTTTTCCACTCTTGCATGTTTTCTCGGTTTTGGAGTCATGTTCCTCTATGGTGTGAATTATGTGCTTACTGCTTTTTGTTTTTCCTTATATTAATCCGTATTCATAAAAAGAAAAAAGAAATATATTAAAACCATAAAAATAGTAATTTAGGAAGTCTTGGGAATCTGACTTTAAAAGACCCACGTTTAAAACAATTTTTCTAAACTCTGTTCTATTAAATTTGTTTGGGGGTGGGGTGTTGGTATTTCCATCTTTGATTGCTCAACCATCTTCATCTCGTGGCTAGTTGCTTAGGAAAATTTGTGTTTTGGTTGTTTTTATTATTTTTAATAGTTCGGATGTTAATTTGGAATTCAGTAGTTATATTTGTATTCGGTAGTTAATTGTATTTAAATTTCGATTGTAATATAATGTGGTTCTTTTGAAATTTTGCGTTGATTCTTGTGTTAATCCCACCTTCCCGAATTGTTTGGGGGTGGTATTATTTCTTTTAGCATGGTTTTTATATGATCCATAATTTATTATGTAATTTTGCGATGATTGTTGGGAATATTGCTGATATTGGCATGCCTATGATTAGAAGTGTGGTATGATGAAACCTCAATGAGTTAGGCAGTTACTATCCTAAATTCAACCTAAAAGATATTAGGTTTGTTTTGGATTAAAGAATATGGGTTGTTTCCGTTTTCGGATTTGGAAAAATTTGTTTTCGGCAATTACTTTAAAGCTTTTTGGCAACTTGTCGATTCATTTCGAAAACTCAAACCCTATATAACCTTCTTTCATTCTCCACACAAACCCACATATCTCACTTTCATCTCTCACCTTTCACTCCCAATTTTTCCTCTTTTCTTCTTCATTTCAGCACTTAAGCTGCACATAGCACGCCTGTGCCTCAGTTGAGCGCCACCTGCGCTTGAACCACCTGTAACTCGAAATTCACCTGAACGCGACCAACGCCCTACCCAGACCAAATCTAAGCGCGCCCCGCGCCCAAAATACTGTAATTCCAGTTTTCCTATTAAGCACGACCCGCGCCCATCCGGGCAAAAGTGTGCTACCGCGCTAAGTGCCCTGGAACTCAAATTCACCAAAAGCAATCCAGCCCTACCCAAGCATAGGTTGAGCGACCGCATACCATACAAGGCTTCAGTTGAAAGGCGCATTGACCCCAATGGGCACGAAAAATTCTTGATTGAAGCGCGCATGACCGACTGTGGGCACGAAAAATTCTGATTTTTTGTTGGTTATTCCAGACTCATTTGCAGCTGTTCTGGAGAGTAGTTTTGTGATGACAGCCCCTCATATCATACCGAAACATTCTTTTGAAGACTTGTTCCAAAGTGACACCTATGGTGCGTGGTTTCGCGAAGTGATCATTTTAGCAAACTAGAGTCGTTATTGCCTGGCAAATCATCATGGCGTGGCAGGATGCGAAGGAACCTCACTTCTATATAGAAGAGGATGATGACTTTTAAAAGCGGGAGATAAGGTAAGTTTTAGTTTCAGTTAGTGTCTGCTTATGTCCCAAGCAATTTGATTCTTATTATAGAGTTGCGTCTGTTTTTATTTTTCTATATTAGTATGTTTAACCTTTGTTTGCAGATGTTTCAGAATTTCACGCATTTCTATGGTATTTTTCTACCCTTTTTATTTAAATACTTTGAGGGCAAAGCATGCTTCTTGTTTGGGGGGCATAGAAACACGTGTAATTAAGGCATCTGTTAGGATATAGATATGTACAGTATGCACTTGTTTTCTAGTAAAAAATCAAAAATTAAAAAAAAAAATTAAAAAGTTATTTTATACAGTTAGGAATATTGGTATTGTTTTCCTTCTCTATGCTTTTGATAATCTAGAAGTCTCATGTAGCTTTTGCATTAGAATAATTTTTAGAAACTTAGGTTAATATGTAGGTAATAATCCTTGCATCTATCTATAAATATATTACATGAGTATCTATGATTGTTGGCAATAAGTTTCTGAAATCTATGCTAGAGTACTTATTCTACAAATCCTGTGAGAATATAGCCTAAAGCTTTATATGAGTGAAATATTTGAAAAATGACATAAGGGAGAAGTAAAATCCGGATAGAGAAATCACACGTCCACTTGCTTGATCACTATACCATATCCTAAGCGAGAATTTAGGCCTTCTTTGGATCGATATAGCCAGAAATTCAAACCTTATGAAATTATTTTCCGCTAGTCGCCCCTTTAAACCTTTCTTTAGCCTTTCATAAACTGCAAATCCTTTACCCTGTTACAAAAACAAAACAAAATAATAATAATAAATAAATAAATAAATAAAAAATCAACCTACCCACTATAGAATGAGTCTGAGAATAGGATGAGTGAAGAAAAGAGAAAGGAAAAACCTGTGTAAACAAAAATTAGTTAGTTGCTTCCGAAAAGAAAATGAAAAGAAGTTTCCATCCAAAGAAACTTCTTTTCATTTTCTTTTCGGAAGCAACTAACTAATAAAAATAAAGGGAGTCAAAAATAGAAACAAAATAAAAACTCCAAAAATAGAATAAAGGGAGTCAAAAAGCCAAAATAAAAAGGCTAATGATGGAAACAAAGTGTAGAAGCAAAATAACAAGGGTTTCTCTAATTACGTAATATGAAGACCCTATTATCTCAGACTTGTCCTTTTTGAATATCCATTTCCTTCCTTCTTAAACCATCTCCTAATCCCCGCAACACCTAATAAAGACCTCTAGCTCAATTAGAAATAGATTAGTGTGATAGTAAGTGGCAAATGTGTTTGATCGACTCGGCTTTCCTTGTGTGTCATTGAGATTATAAGGTAAAGTGTGCCCACTGCGCACTGGAATAGCGAAACTTGAGCAGAAAAATCAGAGTGGTTTTTGCCTTCACATTTATGTGAGGACCTACTTAAGGACGCTATACCGAGTTTTCAGAAACGGATCTGCTAGTGCATTTCTTAATATTACTCATTGTATATATGTTTATTCATAGAAGATTGATTATTATGCATATATTAGTTTAGGTTTCGACTTGATTATTCTGTATTCATTGCTAGTGAGATGGATAGATAATTGAGACATAAATAAGGAAACAATAGTTTTATTTCTTAGTCGTTGTAGTATAGATGAAGTTTGTGAGTAACTTCACTGGAAAACTCTCACGAGGCTATAACTCGTCCACTAGGGAATTCCTAGTGGTTTAAGGCCTTGTTGCATATGGTCATAGCAATCGCACTGGGCGAAACGAGAGTAGTTAGCACTCCATTTTTGGTCACTTATTCTAATTTCTCATATTTGCTTAAGGACAAGCAAAATACTGTTTGGGGGTGGTTTGATAAGAGCCCAAAAATGTAGTTTTAACCCCTTAACAATAATACTTTTAGACCAATTATGTGAGTAATAAATAAGAGTTAATGCTGATTACGTGCTTTTATGTAATTCAGGCATTGAAGTCAATTATGTGCAGAAATGTGCCACTTTGGTGAGATAAATGAGCAAGGGTCGGTTGCTAAGAAGTTCTGTGACTAAAGGCCAAGATTCAAGGAGAAAAATCCTTTGTACAGCCCGGTCAAAAGGTGAAAAGTCAAAGTCAACGCGGGCAGAAATAGCACACAAAAGTCAGTAGAACTTCCGAAGACCGTATCTTTAGACTCATGCCTCGGAATTGGGCCTACTTTATGTCAAAACGACCAGCTCGGAAAGAGATTTCCAATGTACCAAGCCTTCATCAAATCAGAGGAGCATAAGTGGATGAAAAGTCTGTTGAATTCAAAGCTAGCTGAAAAAGGCTATGTGGACTTAAGAAATTGGGCTTTGGGCTCGATTTTCCCACCCAAAACATGGTTTCTCAACCCATGCACGAAAATATGGATCTGGTCTCCTCCATTCCCACACACAAGACTTAACTCTTAAGCATCAATTAGGTTAGGTAGCAAGTAGCCATTAGAGCATAGTTCTAGATCTAGATTTTAGATTCAATTAAATAAATTAGCTTTTTATTATCTTGTTTTAATTTAGGATTTGAATCAATTGTTATTTATTTATTAGATCAATAAAGTTAGTTGTTCTTCATAATTTAGTTTCATTTTCCAGCCAGTAAGTATTTAATTTCAATTCATAGATTTATTTATTTGTCATTATTAGTTTCAATCAAATCTTGTATGAGTAGCTTCCATTTGAATTCAAACAACTAAAGTTAGAATCTTTATACCATGTCTTGTTTAATTCCATATGAAAATGATAGCATAATGATTCTAGGCTAAACCTCCATTAGAGGGGGTTGAAGAAGCCTTGATGAAGCTTGATTTGTGTTAGCGTAGAATAGTCGTGATTTCCATTCCATTCTAGAAAATGATTAGTTCACCATGAGAATGGGTTTGATTGTTTCACATGCTAGATGTTAGTTGGTAGAGATTACCAAGAACAACTAGGGATTAGGAAGAACCAATTGTTATGCGAAAGCAGTTCAATTCGGATTACGATGATTCTTCGTTAGTAAATTAAGTCAAGTTAAGGTAAAATCAATCCCCCCTAATTCCTTATCATATAGTCAATTTAGAAATTCCGTAGTTTGAATTAGCTTGTTATTTGAATTCACATCGTAGTATAATTCCACACCATTACTCTTACTAACTTTGGATAGGACCGATAATATTAGAAAACATTAAATGCTAAAGAACTAGGAGTGGAACGAATCTTTTACTCCACTCTATTTCGATAGATTCGAGAGTAGAATAAACTTTGATAAACACTGTATGCGTATAGTTTTAGTTTTACTTCCGTTTGAATTTCATCATTTATTCGTGAGTAGAACTATTCATTTTACGTTTATCAGAAGATAGTAGAGGATGATGTTCAGCTTGATGTGGATGATGATGCCGGGAATACAAATAGTGGGATTCTAAAAGAAATTTCTCTAAAGGTGAAATTTGTTTACAATAGTCAATCTCCAGTTTTAACTTATATAATGTCTTCGGTGGCCTTTTTAATGTCTCTAGCATTTGAACTTTGAAACTTTAGCATCTGAAGGTCCAATTTAAGTGATGCTTTTTGTGTTTTTTTTTTCTTTTCCAGCCTGCTCATGGGAAAGATATTGTGCTAGATGTTGAATCTTCTACAATTATGCTAGATGATGCTGAGGATTTAGGTGGCCTATATCACTTTGAGGATGTATATAATTGTTCAAAATTATTTTACTGTTTTTCCTTTGTTTATCTTTTTAGTTGTTTAATTGAACATATTGTCATTCAGGTGACGGTGATTGGACTGGAAGATGAAGATTGCTACTTGACTAACGATAAGGGTGTGGGAGGAAACTCAATGTCTGCTTCCACAGGGCAGGAAGATATGGTGAGAAGGTCAGCTGGAACAATTGACAAATCCAACATACCACAACTTGAAAAGGATGTCACCGGTATTTGCCAATAAAAGATTCTCATGGTTTTCAACCAAGGCTTAGGATTACTAGAGAGACAATCTGGGATTGCGAGTAGGAAAAAACTACCCAATGACTATTTGAAGTTGACTACAACTGCGCAAAGGGTGGACATATTACTGGAGATTGCATGATCAAGATGAAATGAGCCCTGTACAGACTATTAGACAGTACGGCAATCGAGATGACATAAATCTTAGTACCTTCTACACCTTGTATATCAATGGGTGGCTCAATGATCTCGTATGTCTCTCTCACTGATCTTTCACCTGGTTATTTGCTAATATCTTCCCTAAATTTTTTGCTTAATTGTTTTGTTTGATGGTCTGAAGGTTGTGGATATGTACATGGAATTGTTGCGTCGTTGGTACACTGACAAAGATGGTTCGGACGGACATGAACCAAAGTACAGCATTGTATCTGCGTCATTCTTTTCGGTAATGTACATAACTTTATTATTTGGTACTTCTTCCTCTCACCAATTATGAGGTCCTCCACTAATCAATTATCGTTACTACCGCATTGTTTCTACAATTGTCACAACCGTTTGGCAGCCACACTCAATGATGAAGCAATCAATTTGGAGGACAAAATAAAAAATGTCGAAGACACTCTATTGGGAGGCTCCTTGATGGCGGGCAACATGACAAGGGTTTTCCTTTCGTTCGTTAAGGACATAGCCCAGACCCAGAGGTTGATGATGACTGTTAACGTCGCAAACATGCACTGGATTCTTGTTGTACTCAACTTCAGAGACTGGTCTGTTAAGATTTTTGATTCTATTGTTGATAGTGTTGAGCAGGGCGAGCTTGACCCGAGACTGACTTTGGAGAAGCTGCTATCCATATTGCCTTACGGTGTGTTGGCTTTCGACAGAGCCATAATCGATCAGTCGAAATTGTCTACAAAGTGGAAGTTTGTGTTTGTTGATTGTGCAAAACAAACTGATGACAACAGTTGTGGGACATTTGTGTTGGCCATTGTTGACTGTCTTCTGAGGAATATGCCACCAGTTTTTTACCCTAAGCGCAAACTGTACATCCGACAAAGAATTGCCAAAGATTTGTTGGATTGTCGAATTACGCCTGCAGAGTATGTTCTTATGAGTTCCAGTGGTCGAGAACTAGACTTCAATGACAATGGGGACGGTACTGGAAAGGCGCGTGGTCAGCCTTGATAGATTCTTGTACATGTGTTGCTGCTTGCTTGTTATTAGATGGACAGATCATATAGTTTTGTCAGAAGTGTATATATTTATGTTTACTGTATGTCTTATTTTGAATCTATTTTATTGACACTGGCCATATTTTGTCAGGAAGCTGAGAAGATTGAAGATCCTATGGGTGCTCTTAATTTCACCAAAAATGTATGTGCACTATTTTATGTTACCTCAAACCTTCAGGCTTTCTCTTAAATGGACATGTTCGTGGGCCAGCTAGTATACTACCTACAGGCCTTCTCTTAAACGGATTATCCATTAACGGACATGGTGTCTTAGACAGCTTATTTAGTGTCTTGAATAACTTAACCTAACTATGGGACGAACTTAACTTAACTAAACTTATCAAAATGTAGTCGAACGTACTATGCTCGTTCAATACAGCTGACTACCAGTTGAGAAAAGGAAAGCACTGAAGAAGGGCCAGTGGAAGAAATTTAGTGTACTAGAAAAAGAAGTGGCAAAAAAATGCAATGACAAGATTCGCCAGACTTTTCAAAATAATCCGTTAATAAGGAGAAACTCTACAGTATAGAATCTAGAAACCCTTTGCTTATGATCCTGCAAAATGGACCAATTCCGCCTATCTCATTGCACAGTACTGGTGGGAGCATGATCAGCCGAACGTGGAAGCTGTTGCACACAATATAAAAGTCAGATGCTATGGCCGAGGCTTAGACATTAATCTAAGGAGCTTCTACTTGCTTTGTGGCAAACAATGGCTGAATGATGAAGTTTGAAAACACATTAAGACAATTTCCTAATCCGAATCCGTTAACCCACTCATACACCTTTTTTTGTTTTTTTTGGTCTTTTTTATCACAGATGGTTTCTGTGTACATGGAACTATTGAACAGGTAGAATAATGAAACTACGGATCCAGATTTCCAATCAACACCTTATGCCAGATACACTATCCTCGCTGACACACTCATCGCGGTAATTTGTAGCACATTTCCATGTGCAAAAGGCTTTCTCTTAAACGGATTATCCGTTAACGGACATGGTGTCTTGGACAGCTTATTTAATGTCTTGAACCAATTATATAGTGTCTTGAAAAACTTTTTCATTTACGCTTATTGGGCAAGACACTAAATAAGATGTTCAAGACACTAAATAGCTATGTTCAGACAGTATATAACATGTTCGTAAACGGATAATCCGTTTAAGAGAATTCCTGTGGTGTCACTTACTTATGTCTTAACTAATCCAGGTTTCCATTGAGGCATTATATGGGACACTGGAGTACACCCTGAATGATTGGAGTTTAACAACAAAAGAAAAGATTTCAAAAACTAGTTCGGTAATACCGTGGGGCCTAAGCATAACCTTAAAAGATTTGGTTCAAGATAACAGTCACATCCCGCACGCGACAAAATCCAAAGGATTGATAATGGCTTTGAATGTGGGAAACAACCAGCACTGGATTCTTGTTGTCTTCAACTTTAAATTATGGACATGTTATATCTACAATTCCTTGGAATCCAGTGTAATTGACCCTACGCTGACTATCAATAAGCTTTGTGCTTTGCTCCCGTACGAACTCCTATTGCATGACAAAAATTGTATAGAGCATGCATTCTTGCAGCGTAAATGGAAAATCAAACGTGTTGATTGTGCTCAACAAAATGATGGGTGGAATTGTGGAGCCTTTGTACTGGCATTTGCAGACCAATTAATCAGAGGTGAACACCTCGACTTCGGAACACCTGGAGATTGCATCCGAAATACCGTGGCAAAGGACCTTATAGAATGTGGTTTTACTGAACACGAGTTCCTCGACATGGAGACTAATATAAAAAACTGAGGTAAATAGTTCACCTGAGTTTTGTAGCTTTTATACACCGAGAGTACTTCCATTTTTTGGGAGGCTTGTTCTTTTTATTTGTAATGTTGGTGCGTATTTATTGTAGTATCTTACAATCCCAATTTGACGCAACAACAAAACTAACTATTGTAATCGTTCTAAGAACATGTTGGTTTAGGAGAAGGTCTAATTACATTTTATAGTAGTGGCAATTTAGGGTTACAATCTTGTAATTCCAACAAAGTTATAACTATCTTTGGGATTGGTTTGACAGCCAAAACCTTATTTGTAGTCAAATTGTATCACACCACCTTGGCATCAGTTATTATTGTAACAGTTGTAGTCAGTTATTATGCCCTATTATTTAGAGCAAACAAATAAATAAATGGCTCATTTTCTTAAACACATCAAATTCATAGAAGCATTTCATCAAACGCATCAAATTCATAGAAACAGAACAAAGTAATACATGCCAAGATGACTACAACGAAATCAAAGCAACTCCCTCGAGAATGATTTTGATGAAATCAAAGTCCCTCAAGAATTACTATCTGATGAATCAAAAACGGACACATTCGACAAAACAGATTGGATGACTTCCAACTTACGCTTCTTGTTACTGCTAGAGACCCGCAACGATGAAATTGTCCTCTCTAATTTTGTTTCCCTCCTTTTCATCAACAGATCAGTTTCCGTAATAAAATTATCCATCTTCCCATAGAGAATGTCCAACTCCTTCCTTCCTAACGGATTCACATCTTTCTTTAGTCTTTTGATCATAGTTAGTATGTCTTTCAGTAAGTCAACCAACGAACACTACAATAAATAGGTCTTTTAGCGACAAAACTTTTAATGACGATATAAAAATGTGGCTAATAATCATCTTTGGCGACGTTTATAACGCCACAACTTCTTTAGTGTCTTACTTTTCATAATAACTTTTTGGCTACGTTTTTTATGTTGCGTAAAACCTTATTAAATTTTTTTTAAAAATTTTAGAAATAACAAAAAATTATTTGGCGATGAAAGGACGAAAGAACTATCGGAAAAGCTTTTTTTACCAATGACTACGTTTTATTTTACGTTGGTGATGATAGTGTATCCCGAACGTTGGCAAAAAAGCACAAATGGCGACGATACTAGTTTCACAAAATGTTGTGTTTCTACCACACTTTTAAGAAACGTCGCTGTTGTTTTGATTTTCTAAAAAAATTCCAACTAGGCTATACTTGATAAGGTTTTATTAAGAGAAAAGGAAAATAAAAATAAAAAAAGAAAAAGATAAAGAAAGCTAAAAAAGATAAAAGAAAAAAACCTAGTCTATTATGGCACTATCACACTCTCTCCCACTCTGAACCGCCTTTCTCCTCGTCTCCATCACCAACCACCCAATCACCTCCACCACTGAATCACCTTCCTCGACCGGAGAACCGTTTCAATTAAAGGTGCGATCTGAGCTCTCTATCATTCTTTATTATCTTTTGGGGTTTCAACTTTGATTTTGGCGGGGCGGGGTTCCAAAACTTGATTAGCAAGTGAAATTGGAGGTTTTTTACTTGCTTTCTGGCTACACATTTTTCTTTTTCTCCTAACTTTTCCATCATGGGTATCTTTGCAAATTTCTTATAGTGTTACTGCAAGGTCCGAATTTTCTTTTAATTTTTTTCCTTCATCCTTCACTTTTTGGGACCTCCAGGGAACTTCCACTTATCCTGCTCATGTTTTAGTCGTTGATATCAGTATTCCACCCAGGGATGGAGCCAGGAATTTGGGTTGGGGGGGGGTGGATTTGGGCAAGGTATATGACAGCATATTTCCACCCAATCTAGGTAAGTCATATCAACAATTCGTTCAGTTTATCATTTTCTATACACTCACTTATTAGATTCATAACAACTTACTGAATGTTAGTTGTTAATGAATCTTACTTTGGGAGCAATTGTATGGCATTGCTATAACATCAAACAGGAAGGGAACCAATTATACAATTCAGAACAGGGACGGCACTTGAAGTGCTTGTATATTTTCATTCAATTCAGATGTTCATTTCGACACATGAGGTTTTCTTAACTTGTATATGTTCACTCTTTCTTTGAATTTTAAGGGTTTATTTTCTGCAATATTTCACAAAGAATGACAGCTTTTGCTAATTAACTTAGTGATTTCATCAATTGTGGCAGGAATGTGGGGCAATTGAAGGTTATCATTTTAGGTCCTTGTAAGAACCCCATTTTCCATTTAATTTTTTGAGGGTTGTAGATTTATAAATTAGTTGGGTGTTGTATAAGGAACCAAGGCATAGTGTATGAAGATTGTCACTCCGTCAATTGGTTTATTTATTGGTGTCCTTTCACCTGGTAAATATCTTCTTATAGAAGATGATAGTTTCTAGGAGAAAATAAAATGAGTGTTATGCTGTTGATTGCCTTTTCTTGGTTGATGTTTCCATGCAAATTCTTTGTTGTGACCTGATTTAGTTAATTAGATGCCGTTGAGTTTGGAACATTTTGTAAATTAAGCATATATATATTGTACAAGTACTCTCAACCCTTTATAAGATTTGGTTGCATTGACATGACTTGCTATAGTTCATTATAGATTTCGTTTCATAACTTCTTCTCTTAACATTTCTTCTTCCTGGATGCTAAGCATACTCTAGGTGACTCTTGCCACTTGTATTAATTTTTTTTTTAGGAGTTAATCTAGATTTCTAGTAGAAACACTACGTTTTTATAAAGTTTAAGGTGGTATTGTTATGAAAATGATGTTAAATATGCCTTACAAACTTTCACTCAATCTAGACCTCTCCTACCCTTCATTTTGTTACCTACCTGACTACTTATTTTGTTTGGACTATAACATTGTTTCTTAATTTGTCCAATTAGGAGTCAGGAACCACCCAATTGAATGTGAGAGGACATGACGTCTTTAAGAACTTTATTTTAGTTTGCTTGATTCTTGTAGAGGTTATGGGTGTTTGGGTTGCTAGAAATGTTGCTACCATGAGACTATGGTAATAGTGAATCTGAGAGTGTATGGTAGTATATTTTTGTTATGTGGCTATATAAGAAAGCAAATAGGCCATATGCGAGTCAGCTGGAAAGGAAAGAGAGCGTTGAACAATCAAAATTGAGAGTGAAGCGGTCTAGGAGGTATTCTTGTTTTGAGTTTTCTACATACTTTCATAATTTTTCTCGTATTCTGCACTATATTTTGAATTTTATCTTACTTAATATTGTGGGTTTGTGGCAGTCTCGGGCTAAGGAGGATCTAATAATGGAGCAAAACATGGAGGTACTAACCTTTAGGTGTGTTCATGCACACAAAGCACATAACTTATATTGTTTTCAAAACTTTGATTCAATGAAGGAGAAGAAGTGCTAAATGGTAAGTAATGTGATTAAACTTGAGTGTGCTTGTAAGTCTGGATTTTGATTTTCTTGTCTTGTATTATTCTTGCTGCATGTCCATCTATTCTTATGGTAATTTGCCTTGAGCTACACTTCCTCGCCTTGGTATCTGCATTGCCTCAAAGGCAATACTCTGCCATGATACCTACATGCTTTGAGGGTTGACCACTTGACCTTGTCATACACAATCTATTTGATACTCCTAGTGATGACGGGGGTGCTCATGGTATAATAAATAAATGTTTTGGTTTGGGTTACTTTCTTTAGATTTTTCAATTAGTTAAACTTAGTTCTTTAAATGGATGTACTCTATCTTTTTTATACTTCTTAAACTTAATGAAAATGTCAGCTGTTACACTTTTATTTTTATGGGATAATGTTGTTACCTTTTTCTTTTGTTAGTTTTTCCTTTAAAAAAAAAGAGAAAACCCTTTTGGATGTCTAACGAATAGTATATTTTTTATGCAGATAAACTTACGTCAGAAGAGAAGTTGCGAGAGGTCGTATGTAAATCTAAGTGCAATTTTGTGTCCCGTGTTAGATTTTCGTTGAGACGGTTTTAGTCATGAGAAATTATTATTATGTATTTTTATTTTTGGATAGTTTCAATATGTAACACGAGTTCTTCAGAAATTTTGTAGAGAATGATGTTACTCTTTTTATTATCATAAAGTGAATTGTCTTACTCTTTCTTATATATTTTCCGATAATTATTGATATCGTTAAGTTTCTTTTAGGTTAAATTGTTATATGTGAACTAGAAAAACAAGGACCAGGTGTATATTCGAAAAAAAAAAAAAAAAAAAAAAAACAATGGCAAACAAACTTCACATTTTTATCATCGCCATATTTAATGTACAAGCAAATATAATTTGAAAAGATTAGGTGACTTTTTGTCCCTATTGCAATGCCGATGTTTTAAATCATAGTAAAATGTGCTATTTTCCCTTTAGTTTGGGGCTTTGGCTATGAAATCAAACGTTACAAATACTGCACATTCTGTGGCAAAAAAGGTTTTGGCAACGATTTAAATGTCGCAATAACAACTGAGATTTCAAATATTTTGGACCTTTAGCGGCCGAAACGCGTTGCTAATGAGATATAAATGGCGATAATTGTGCTATCATCGCAAGATATATGGAATTTGCGACGCTTTGTAATTAAAAACACAAAAATAATTTGGCAACGAATATAAAACATTAGCGACGACCAAAATCATGGCTAATTCGATGATATTAAGCGACAGCCAAAAATTGTCGCCAAAAACATTTGCCGACTATATCTTTAGCTACGGTTATGGGACGCTCAAAAAAACGTCGCTAAAAAACTTTAGCGACGTTTTTCCAACTTTTAGCAACATTTTTTTTCGTCGCTAAAAACCCTATTTCTTATAGTGGAATTTGGGGAAGGAGACGACAGTGAATTCAACTTGACATATGTAAGGTAAGTCATATCAACAATTCGTTCAGTTTATCATTTTCTATACACTCACTTATTAGATTCATATATACTTACTGAATGTTAGTTGTTAATGAATCTTACTTTGGGAGCAATTGTATGGCATTGCTATAACATCAAACAGGAAGGGAACCAATTATACAATTCAGAACAGGGACGGCACTTGAAGTGCTTGTATATTTTCATTCAATTCAGATGTTCATTTCGACACATGAGGTTTTCTTAACTTGTATATGTTCACTCTTTCTTTGAATTTTAAGGGTTTATTTTCTGCAATATTTCACAAAGAATGACAGCTTTTGCTAATTAACTTAGTGATTTCATCAATTGTGGCAGGAATGTGGGGCAATTGAAGGTTATCATTTTAGGTCCTTGTAAGAACCCCATTTTCCATTTAATTTTTTGAGGGTTGTAGATTTATAAATTAGTTGGGTGTTGTATAAGGAAGCAAGGCATAGTGTATGAAGATTGTCACTCCGTCAATTGGTTTATTTATTGGTGTCCTTTCACCTGGTAAATATCTTCTTATAGAAGATGATAGTTTCTAGGAGAAAATAAAATGAGTATTATGCTGTTGATTGCCTTTTCTTGGTTGATGTTTCCATGCAAATTCTTTGTTGTGACCTGATTTAGTTAATTAGATGCCGTTGAGTTTGGAACATTTTGTAAATTAAGCATATATATATTGTACAAGTACTCTCAACCCTTTATAAGATTTGGTTGCATTGACATGACTTGCTATAGTTCATTATAGATTTCGTTTCATAACTTCTTCTCTTAACATTTCTTCTTCCTGGATGCTAAGCATACTCTAGGTGACTCTTGCCACTTGTATTAATTTTTTTTTTAGGAGTTAATCTAGATTTCTAGTAGAAACACTACGTTTTTATAAAGTTTAAGGTGGTATTGTTATGAAAATGATGTTAAATATGCCTTACAAACTTTCACTCAATCTAGACCTCTCCTACCCTTCATTTTGTTACCTACCTGACTACTTATTTTGTTTGGACTATAACATTGTTTCTTAATTTGTCCAATTAGGAGTCAGGAACCACCCAATTGAATGTGAGAGGACATGACGTCTTTAAGAACTTTATTTTAGTTTGCTTGATTCTTGTAGAGGTTATGGGTGTTTGGGTTGCTAGAAATGTTGCTACCATGAGACTATGGTAATAGTGAATCTGAGAGTGTATGGTAGTATATTTTTGTTATGTGGCTATATAAGAAAGCAAATAGGCCATATGCGAGTCAGCTGGAAAGGAAAGAGAGCGTTGAACAATCAAAATTGAGAGTGAAGCGGTCTAGGAGGTATTCTTGTTTTGAGTTTTCTACATACTTTCATAATTTTTCTCGTATTCTGCACTATATTTTGAATTTTATCTTACTTAATATTGTGGGTTTGTGGCAGTCTCGGGCTAAGGAGGATCTAATAATGGAGCAAAACATGGAGGTACTAACCTTTAGGTGTGTTCATGCACACAAAGCACATAACTTATATTGTTTTCAAAACTTTGATTCAATGAAGGAGAAGAAGTGCTAAATGGTAAGTAATGTGATTAAACTTGAGTGTGCTTGTAAGTCTGGATTTTGATTTTCTTGTCTTGTATTATTCTTCTTTGCATGTCCATCTATTCTTATGGTAATTTGCCTTGAGCTACACTTCCTCGTCGGGTATCTGCATTGCCTCAAAGGCAATACTCTGCCATAATACCTACATGCTTTGAGGGTTGACCACTTGACCTTGTCATACACAATCTATTTGATACTCCTAGTGATGACGGGGGTGCTCATGGTATAATAAATAAATGTTTTGGTTTGGGTTACTTTCTTTAGATTTTTCAATTAGTTAAACTTAGTTCTTTAAATGGATGTACTCTATCTTTTTTTATACTTCTTAAACTTAATGAAAATGTCAGCTGTTACACTTTTATTTTTATGGGATAATGTTGTTACCTTTTTCTTTTGTTAGTTTTTCCTTTAAAAAAAAAGAGAAAACCCTTTTGGATGTCTAACGAATAGTATATTTTTTATGCAGATAAACTTACGTCAGAAGAGAAGTTCGAGAGAGGTCATTATGTAAATCTAAGTGCAATTTTGTGTCCCGTGTTAGATTTTCGTTGAGACGGTTTTAGTCATGAGAAATTATTATTATGTATTTTTATTTTTGGATAGTTTCAATATGTAACACGAGTTCTTCAGAAATTTTGTAGAGAATGATGTTACTCTTTTTTATTATCATAAAGTGAATTGTCTTACTCTTTCTTATATATTTTCCGATAATTATTGATATCGTTAAGTTTCTTTTAGGTTAAATTGTTATATGTGAACTAGAAAAACAAGGACCAGGTGTATATTCGAAAAAAAAAAAAAAAAAAAAAAAAAAACAATGGCACAACTTCACATTTTTATCATCGCCATATTTAATGTACAAGCAAATATAATTTGAAAAGATTAGGTGACTTTTTGTCCCTATTGCAATGCCGATGTTTTAAATCATAGTAAAATGTGCTATTTTCCCTTTAGTTTGGGGCTTTGGCTATGAAATCAAAGCGTTACAAATCGCACATCTCGTGGCAAAAAAGGTTTTGGCAACGATTTAAATGTCATAATAACAACTGAGATTTCAAATATTTTGGACCTTTAGCGGCCGCGAAACGCGTTGCTAATGAGATATAAATGGCGATAATTGTGCTATCATCGCAAGATATATGGAATTTCGCGACGCTTTGTAATTAAAAACACAAAAATAATTTGGCAACTAATATAAAACATTAGCGGCGACCAAAATCATGGCTAATTCGATGATATTAAGCGGCGACCAAAATTGTCGCCAAAAACATTTGCCGACTATATCTTTAGCTACGGTTATGGGGCGGCTCAAAAAGCGTCGCTAAAAAACTTTAGCGACGTTTTTCCAACTTTTAGCAACATTTTTTTTCGTCGCTAAAAACCCTATTTCTTATAGTGGAATTTGGGGAAGGAGACGACATTCAACTTGACATTGAGAACGGCTAGAGTCAATAATTTTGGGGTTCTGATTATCTTAAAAGCAACATTTCCAAAGGGGCTCATCCGAGCCATCCAATCTCAAGGTCTTAATGTCTACCGTTCATCGACTTACATAAAGGATGTCATTATAACTACACTTCGCAACACTGTACATGAACTTTGTCTCGACTTTCAGCCCCAACCTTCTTTAGCGCCTCAAAATCAACATCAAAAATCCAACCTGAGCCCATACGACATTGAAGCCCCGTTTGCCACTTCACTCAATGTGTATCCCTTTATCATCCAACGGTCCACTTCTGAGATTTTCTTTTTTAATTTCCCATGCAACATGCGCTATCTACACCCTAAACTTTATGAAAGAAAAATGGAGATTTTTTGGGAAGAAGAGAAAATCGGAAGTGAAGAGTCGTACTCAAGAGATATGATTATAAACCAAACGAGTTGCGAACCGAGAGAAAGTATCAAGCGAGAAAAAAAAAAAAAAAAAAATGGTGAAGTGGAAGAAATCTTTCTTTGTCAAGTCCAAAGAAACAAAAAAAAAAAAAGTTACTAAGACAGAGGCGCTAGGAAGAGGGATTGGATAAAAAAGGAGGAATCAAAGATTAACACTGTGGTGCAGAGAGAGAGGATGAAAATTAAAGGCTATGAAGAGAGAGAGGAGGTGAGAAATGGGAAGGGGATGAGGGTCTCATAGCAAGATGCAAATGAATCAAAGGCAAACAAAAAAAATTCGAATAGTAGAGGGCCGATAGTGATTTGAGTAGTGGATATGGCTCCAGATCTAATACAAGTGGAAGTGGTGGTGGAAGTCTACAGGATGGAGAGTCTACTGAAGCCTACTCAACTAGTAACCCAAGTGTCTTCTCCTATGGGAATCCTAGCACTGAATCTGAAGAAACTGCAAGTGATGCTGGGAACAGCTGTGATGGATCTGATGGCTCTTCTGAGGAGGTGTCTGAAAGTTTCTCAAGCTACACCAAGTTCTTGTTTTAGGAGATAGCAAGTATCTAATGAATATGGTAACAGGAGATGGAGCTGGATTGCAGTTTAAAGATTCAATTCTTAATAGCTGTGTTTTGTTTAAATCTGCATATTTCCACCCAATCTAGGTATATGACAGCATATTTCCACCCAATCTAGGTAAGTCATATCAACAATTCGTTCAGTTTATCATTTTCTATACACTCACTTATTAGATTCATATATACTTACTGAATGTTAGTTGTTAATGAATCTTACTTTGGGAGCAATTGTATGGCATTGCTATAACATCAAACAGGAAGGGAACCAATTATACAATTCAGAACAGGGACGGCACTTGAAGTGCTTGTATATTTTCATTCAATTCAGATGTTCATTTCGACACATGAGGTTTTCTTAACTGGTATATGTTCACTCTTTCTTTGAATTTTAAGGGTTTATTTTCTGCAATATTTCACAAAGAATGACAGCTTTTGCTAATTAACTTAGTGATTTCATCAATTATGGCAGGAATGTGGGGCAATTGAAGGTTATCATTTTAGGTCCTTGTAAGAACCCCATTTTCCATTTAATTTTTTGAGGGTTGTAGATTTATAAATTAGTTGGGTGTTGTATAAGGAACCAAGGCATAGTGTATGAAGATTGTCACTCCGTTAATTGGTTTATTTATTGGTGTCCTTTCAGCTGGTAAATATCTTCTTATTGAAGATGATAGTTTCTAGGAGAAAATAAAATGAGTGTTATGCTGTTGATTGCCTTTTCTTGGTTGATGTTTCCATGCAAATTCTTTGTTGTGACCTGATTTAGTTAATTAGATGCCGTTGAGTTTGGAACATTTTGTAAATTAAGCATATATATATTGTACAAGTACTCTCAACCCTTTATAAGATTTGGTTGCATTGACATGACTTGCTATAGTTCATTATAGATTTCGTTTCATAACTTCTTCTCTTAACATTTCTTCTTCCCGGATGCTAAGCATACTCTAGGTGACTCTTGCCACTTGTATTAATTTTTTTTTTTTTAGGAGTTAATCTAGATTTCTAGTAGAAACACTACGTTTTTTATAAAGTTTAAGGTGGTATTGTTATGAAAATGATGTTAAATATGCCTTACAAACTTTCACTCAATCTAGACCTCTCCTACCCTTCATTTTGTTACCTACCGACTACTTATTTTGTTTGGACTATAACATTGTTTCTTAATTTGTCCAATTAGGAGTCGGGAACCACCCAATTGAATGTGAGAGGACATGACGTCTTTAAGAACTTTATTTTAGTTTGCTTGATTCTTGTAGAGGTTATGGGTGTTTGGGTTGCTAGAAATGTTGCTACCATGAGACTATGGTAATAGTGAATCTGAGAGTGTATGGTAGTATATTTTTGTTATGTGGCTATATAAGAAAGCAAATAGGCCATATGCGAGTCAGCTGGAAAGGAAAGAGAGCGTTGAACAATCAAAATTGAGAGTGAAGCGGTCTAGGAGGTATTCTTGTTTTGAGTTTTCTACATACTTTCATAATTTTTCTCGTATTCTGCACTATATTTTGAATTTTATCTTACTTAATATTGTGGGTTTGTGGCAGTCTCGGGCTAAGGAGGATCTAATAATGGAGCAAAACATGGAGGTACTAACCTTTAGGTGTGTTCATGCACACAAAGCACATAACTTATATTGTTTTCAAAACTTTGATTCAATGAAGGAGAAGAAGTGCTAAATGGTAAGTAATGTGATTAAACTTGAGTGTGCTTGTAAGTCTGGATTTTGATTTTCTTGTCTTGTATTATTCTTGCTGCATGTCCATCTATTCTTATGGTAATTTGCCTTGAGCTACACTTCCTCGCCGGGTATCTGCATTGCCTCAAAGGCAATACTCTGCCATGATACCTACATGCTTTGAGGGTTGACCACTTGACCTTGTCATACACAATCTATTTGATACTCCTAGTGATGACGGGGGTGCTCATGGTATAATAAATAAATGTTTTGGTTTGGGTTACTTTCTTTAGATTTTTCAATTAGTTAAACTTAGTTCTTTAAATGGATGTACTCTATCTTTTTTTATACTTCTTAAACTTAATGAAAATGTCAGCTGTTACACTTTTATTTTTATGGGATAATGTTGTTACCTTTTTCTTTTGTTAGTTTTTCCTTTAAAAAAAAAGAGAAAACCCTTTTGGATGTCTAACGAATAGTATATTTTTTATGCAGATAAACTTACGTCAGAAGAGAAGTTGCGAGAGGTCATATGTAAATCTAAGTGCAATTTTGTGTCCCGTGTTAGATTTTCGTTGAGACGGTTTTAGTCATGAGAAATTATTATTATGTATTTTTATTTTTGGATAGTTTCAATATGTAACACGAGTTCTTCAGAAATTTTGTAGAGAATGATGTTACTCTTTTTATTATCATAAAGTGAATTGTCTTACTCTTTCTTATATATTTTCCGATAATTATTGATATCGTTAAGTTTCTTTTAGGTTAAATTGTTATATGTGAACTAGAAAAACAAGGACCGGTGTATATTGAAAAAAAAAAAAAAAAAACAATGGCACAACTTCACATTTTTATCATCGCCATATTTAATGTACAAGCAAATATAATTTGAAAAGATTAGGTGACTTTTTGTCCCTATTGCAATGCCGATGTTTTAAATCATAGTAAAATGTGCTATTTTCCCTTTAGTTTGGGGCTTTGGCTATGAAATCAAACGTTACAAATACTGCACATTCTGTGGCAAAAAAGGTTTTGGCAACGATTTAAATGTCGCAATAACAACTGAGATTTCAAATATTTTGGACCTTTAGCGACGCGAGAAACGTTGCTAATGAGATATAAATGGCGATAATTGTGCTATCATCGCAAGATATATGGAATTTGCGACGCTTTGTAATTAAAAACACAAAAATAATTTGGCAACGAATATAAAACATTAGCGACGACCAAAATCATGGCTAATTCGATGATATTAAGCGACAGCCAAAAATCGTCGCCAAAAACATTTGCCGACTATATCTTTAGCTACGGTTATGGGGCGGCTCAAAAAGCGTCGCTAAAAACTTTAGCGACGTTTTTCCAACTTTTTTAGCAACATTTTTTTCGTCGCTAAAAACCCTATTTCTTATAGTGGAATTTGGGGAAGGAGACGACAGTGAATTCAACTTGACATTGAGAACGGCTAGAGTCAATAATTTTGGGATTACAGTATCTTAAAAGCAACATTTCCAAGGGGCTCATCTGAGCCATCCAATCTCAAGGTCTTAATGTCTACCGTTCATCGACTTACATAAAGGATGTCATTATAACTACACTTCGCAACACTGTACATGAACTTTGTCTCGACTTTCAGCCCCAACCTTCTTTAGCACGCCTCAAAAATCAACATCAAAAATCCAACCTGAGCCCATACGACATTGAAGCCCACGTTTGCCACTTCACTCAATGTGTATCCCTTTATCATCCAACGGTCCACTTCTGAGATTTTCTTTTTTAATTTCCCATGCAACATGCGCTATCTACACCCTAAACTTTATGAAAGAAAAATGGAGATTTTTTGGGAAGAAGAGAAAATCGGAAGTGAAGAGTCAGGTACTCAAGAGATATGATTATAAACCAAACAGAGTTGCAGGAACTGAGAGAAAGTATCAAGCGAGATAAAAAAAAAAAAAAATGGTGAAGTGGAAGAAATCTTTGCTGTCAAGTCCAAAGAAACAGGCGAAAAAAGTTACTAAGACAGAGGCGCTAGGAAGAGGGATTGGATAAAAAAGGAGGAATCAAAGATTAACACTGTGGTGCAGAGAGAGAGGATGAAAATTAAAGGCTATGAAGAGAGAGAGGAGGTGAGAAATGGGAAGGGGATGAGGGTCTCATAGCAAGATGCAAATGAATCAAAGGCAAACAAAAAGGGTAATAATAATAGAGGTGATAGTGATTTGAGTAGTGGATATGGCTCCGGATCTAATACAAGTGGAAGTGGTGGTGGAAGTCTACGGGATGGAGAGTCTCTGAAGCCTACTCAACTAGTAACCCAAGTGTCTTCTCCTATGGGAATCCTAGCTTGAATCGAATCAAGAAACCGCAAGTGATCTTTGGGAGCAAATTGTGATGGATCTGATGGCTCTTCTGAGGAGGTGTCTGAAAGTTTCTCAAGCTACACCAAGTTCTTGTTTTAGGAGATAGCAAGTATCTAATGAATATGGTAACAGGAGATGGAGCTGGATTGCAGTTTAAAGATTCAATTCTTAATAGCTGTGTTTTGTTTAAATCTGCATATTTCCACCCAATCTAGGTATATGACAGCATATTTCCACCCAATCTAGGTAAGTCATATCAACAATTCGTTCAGTTTATCATTTTCTATACACTCACTTATTAGATTCATATATACTTACTGAATGTTAGTTGTTAATGAATCTTACTTTGGGAGCAATTGTATGGCATTGCTATAACATCAAACAGGAAGGGAACCAATTATACAATTCAGAACAGGGACGGCACTTGAAGTGCTTGTATATTTTCATTCAATTCAGATGTTCATTTCGACACATGAGGTTTTCTTAACTTGTATATGTTCACTCTTTCTTTGAATTTTAAGGGTTTATTTTCTGCAATATTTCACAAAGAATGACAGCTTTTGCTAATTAACTTAGTGATTTCATCAATTGTGGCAGGAATGTGGGGCAATTGAAGGTTATCATTTTAGGTCCTTGTAAGAACCCCATTTTCCATTTAATTTTTTGAGGGTTGTAGATTTATAAATTAGTTGGGTGTTGTATAAGGAACCAAGGCATAGTGTATGAAGATTGTCACTCCGTCAATTGGTTTATTTATTGGTGTCCTTTCAGCTGGTAAATATCTTCTTATTGAAGATGATAGTTTCTAGGAGAAAATAAAATGAGTGTTATGCTGTTGATTGCCTTTTCTTGGTTGATGTTTCCATGCAAATTCTTTGTTGTGACCTGATTTAGTTAATTAGATGCCGTTGAGTTTGGAACATTTTGTAAATTAAGCATATATATATTGTACAAGTACTCTCAACCCTTTATAAGATTTGGTTGCATTGACATGACTTGCTATAGTTCATTATAGATTTCGTTTCATAACTTCTTCTCTTAACATTTCTTCTTCCTGGATGCTAAGCATACTCTAGGTGACTCTTGCCACTTGTATTAATTTTTTTTTTAGGAGTTAATCTAGATTTCTAGTAGAAACACTACGTTTTTATAAAGTTTAAGGTGGTATTGTTATGAAAATGATGTTAAATATGCCTTACAAACTTTCACTCAATCTAGACCTCTCCTACCCTTCATTTTGTTACCTACCTGACTACTTATTTTGTTTGGACTATAACATTGTTTCTTAATTTGTCCAATTAGGAGTCGGGAACCACCCAATTGAATGTGAGAGGACATGACGCGTCTTTAAGAACTTTATTTTAGTTTGCTTGATTCTTGTAGAGGTTATGGGTGTTTGGGTTGCTAGAAATGTTGCTACCATGAGACTATGGTAATAGTGAATCGAGAGTGTATGGTAGTATATTTTTGTTATGTGGCTATATAAGAAAGCAAATAGGCCATATGCGAAGTCGTTTGGAAAGGAAAAGAGAGAAGCGTTGAACAATCAAAATTGAGAGTGAAGCGGTCTAGGAGGTATTCTTGTTTTGAGTTTTCTACATACTTTCATAATTTTTCTAAGATTCCCGCACTATATTTTGAATTTTATCTTACTTAATATTGTGGGTTTGTGGCAGTCTCGGGCTAAGGAGGATCTAATAATGGAGCAAAACATGGAGGTACTAACCTTTAGGTGTGTTCATGCACACAAAGCACATAACTTATATTGTTTTCAAAACTTTGATTCAATGAAGGAGAAGAAGTGCTAAATGGTAAGTAATGTGATTAAACTTGAGTGTGCTTGTAAGTCTGGATTTTGATTTTCTTGTCTTGTATTATTCTTGCTGCATGTCCATCTATTCTTATGGTAATTTGCCTTGAGCTACACTTCCTCGCTGGTATCTGCATTGCCTCAAAGGCAATACTCTGCCATGATACCTACATGCTTTGAGGGTTGACCACTTGACCTCGTCATACACAATCTATTTGATACTCCTAGTGATGACGGGGGTGCTCATGGTATAATAAATAAATGTTTTGGTTTGGGTTACTTTCTTTAGATTTTTCAATTAGTTAAACTTAGTTCTTTAAATGGATGTACTCTATCTTTTTTTATACTTCTTAAACTTAATGAAAATGTCAGCTGTTACACTTTTATTTTTATGGGATAATGTTGTTACCTTTTTCTTTTGTTAGTTTTTCCTTTAAAAAAAAAGAGAAAACCCTTTTGGATGTCTAACGAATAGTATATTTTTTATGCAGATAAACTTACGTCAGAAGAGAAGTTGCGAGAGGTCGTATGTAAATCTAAGTGCAATTTTGTGTCCCGTGTTAGATTTTCGTTGAGACGGTTTTAGTCATGAGAAATTATTATTATGTATTTTTATTTTGGATAGTTTCAATATGTAACACGAGTTCTTCAGAAATTTTGTAGAGAATGATGTTACTCTTTTTATTATCATAAAGTGAATTGTCTTACTCTTTCTTATATATTTTCCGATAATTATTGATATCGTTAAGTTTCTTTTAGGTTAAATTGTTATATGTGAACTAGAAAAACAAGGACCAGGTGTATATTCGAAAAAAAAAAAAAAAAAAAAAAAAAAAAAAAAAAAAACAATGGCACAACTTCACATTTTTATCATCGCCATATTTAATGTACAAGCAAATATAATTTGAAAAGATTAGGTGACTTTTTGTCCCTATTGCAATGCCGATGTTTTAAATCATAGTAAAATGTGCTATTTTCCCTTTAGTTTGGGGCTTAGGCTATGAAATCAAACGTTACAAATACTGCACATTCTGTGGCAAAAAAGGTTTTGGCAACGATTTAAATGTCGCAATAACAACTGAGATTTCAAATATTTTGGACCTTTAGCGACGCGAGAAACGTTGCTAATGAGATATAAATGGCGATAATTGTGCTATCATCGCAAGATATATGGAATTTGCGACGCTTTGTAATTAAAAACACAAAAATAATTTGGCAATGAATATAAAACATTAGCGACGACCAAAATCATGGCTAATTCGATGATATTAAGCGACAGCCAAAAATCGTCGCCAAAAACATTTGCCGACTATATCTTTAGCTACGGTTATGGGACGCTCAAAAAAACGTCGCTAAAAAACTTTAGCGACGTTTTTCCAACTTTTAGCAACATTTTTTTTCGTCGCTAAAAACCCTATTTCTTATAGTGGAATTTGGGGAAGGAGACGACAGTGAATTCAACTTGACATTGAGAACGGCTAGAGTCAATAATTTTGGGGTTACAGTATCTTAAAAGCAACATTTCCAAGGGGCTCATCTGAGCCATCCAATCTCAAGGTCTTAATGTCTACCGTTCATCGACTTACATAAAGGATGTCATTATAACTACACTTCGCAACACTGTACATGAACTTTGTCTCGACTTTCAGCCCCAACCTTCTTTAGCACGCCTCAAAAATCAACATCAAAAATCCAACCTGAGCCCATACGACATTGAAGCCCACGTTTGCCACTTCACTCAATGTGTATCCCTTTATCATCCAACGGTCCACTTCTGAGATTTTCTTTTTTAATTTCCCATGCAACATGCGCTATCTACACCCTAAACTTTATGAAAGAAAAATGGAGATTTTTTGGGAAGAAGAGAAAATCGGAAGTGAAGAGTCAGGTACTCAAGAGATATGATTATAAACCAAACAGAGTTGCAGGAACTGAGAGAAAGTATCAAGCGAGAAAAAAAAAAAAATGGTGAAGTGGAAGAAATCTTTGCTGTCAAGTCCAAAGAAACAGGCGAAAAAAGTTACTAAGACAGAGGCGCTAGGAAGAGGGATTGGATAAAAAAGGAGGAATCAAAGATTAACACTGTGGTGCAGAGAGAGAGGATGAAAATTAAAGGCTATGAAGAGAGAGAGGAGGTGAGAAATGGGAAGGGGATGAGGGTCTCATAGCAAGATGCAAATGAATCAAAGGCAAACAAAAAGGGTCGAATAGTAGAGGCTGATAGTGATTTGAGTAGTGGATATGGCTCCAGATCTAATACAAGTGGAAGTGGTGGTGGAAGTCTACAGGATGGAGAGTCTACTGAAGCCTACTCAACTAGTAACCCAAGTGTCTTCTCCTATGGGAATCCTAGCACTGAATCTGAAGAAACTGCAAGTGATGCTGGGAACAGCTGTGATGGATCTGATGGCTCTTCTGAGGAGGTGTCTGAAAGTTTCTCAAGCTACACCAAGTTCTTGTTTTAGGAGATAGCAAGTATCTAATGAATATGGTAACAGGAGATGGAGCTGGATTGCAGTTTAAAGATTCAATTCTTAATAGCTATGTTTTGTTTAAATCTGCTTTTGTTAACTCTGTAAACTCTAAGTTTATTTTTTGCTGAATTATGTAATAGGACCTCTACCTGAGTATTCCTATGACTCTGTAATTCCCTTAATGGTTTTTGGCATGGAGGGTACTTTTCCCTTCAACATTGTACAAAACGTTGTTGTTATCTTGAAGCAACAACTCGAGATTCATCATTCATGATTCATGTGAAAGTATATAGCCTGTTCAGGACACTATCTAAGATGCCCAACAAACATGTCCATTTAAGAGAAACCCGATATAATAACCAAAATTACAAAATAAATTAAATATCCCTCCTCAGTGGCGAGAATATCACATTACAACCACTCAGAGTTAGCGTCATTTGTCGACAGCTTTGGGGTTCACAAGACGGTGCTCAATTCCTTTATCATCAACAAAATGTTTGCATGTATGCCTGTTGTGCCCTTCCATGTTGCACAAAGTGCAACTTCTTCTCTGCTTTGGTCCCTTATGCTCTGGTCTTCTCGGTATTCTCTCGGTTGGTGGCCTGCCCGGTCTGTGCCTCACTTCTGGGGGCATAACATGCTCATCCATTTCATCAATGGCCCACTGCTCATTACTAGGAATTCCAACCCACACCTCACAGTACGTCTGTTGCCAGTTAGCAGTAAAATAATACGGATCAACATATGTCATATGACTAGCTTGCTGGGTGACACTGATTGCCTTACAGGCATACGCACATGAGATTCCCATGTGTTGGAAATACCCACACGAGCATTACCTAGTTGCTAGATTTACACGGTATGCTTGTAAACGGTCAGTCTTGACTATATATTCCCATTTCCCAGCCCGTGACTCCGTAAATTTCATCGACTTGTCGATGTTGGTTCTAAGCATCCCAATAGCACAAGGTGTTAACATCTCAACCCTGTAAGCCCACTCATTCGCCATATTTATGTACTTGAAGTAGTGGTCACCAATGTTCTTCCTGATTGTTTCCACCAAAGTAGCAACCGGAAGAGACCCGTCGTCCTTAATCATGTTGTTCCAACACTCAACATGGTTGGTGTAAGCAATGTCGTATCTCTTAACTACCGATGTGTGGCATGCCCATTGATGAAAAGGAACACCAGTAAGCAAAGCGTGGGCTGCTGAGCTCATTTTCTCTATATCTCTCATAACATAACGGAAATACCATTCTTTAGTAGTCTTAGCTGCGGTCTTAATCTTCACCATAAGTCTGACTGATGGATTGTGTAGGTTCTTACATATATGGTTCATGTAGAAAACATGTTTCGCCGTGGAAACACCTTGGCCACTTTGATAATCAAACTAGGATGACTATCAGATATGATAACCAAGGGCGTCTCGTACCTTACTAGTTGGTCTCCATGGCAACGCAGAAACCAATCATAGTTTTCGTTGTCCTCACCACTAACGATATCAAATGCAACTGGGAAAACATGATTGTCATCGTCAACGACAATGGCTGAAAGAAGACATCCGCTTGATCTACCCTTCAAATGTGTTCCATCAATTTCTATGTGTGGCCTGTAGGAACCATTATTTCATAATGTAAATTTCTACAAACCGTGAAAACCATGTGCAGCGGAATTAATGGGGTTCACGATTTTGATTGGAAAACATACCTGTAGATCAGCTGTGATAACTCTGAGAATCCAGAATTAGCAACCTCTTGATCTTCTGTTGTATTCCTATGCACAGAGTGGACGTTGTGTGGGCAACGATCTTCCAACCTCTTCTTTCTCACTTGGCCTCTTTCTCTCTCTCAACCTTATAACTGAAATTTGGATCTATTTTTGCTTGAGTGATGTCTGAGAAAAAACGGCCAGAGAAAGAGGTTTCTTTTTATAGGCTACAACAAGGACCATGAGGAGAAATTAGGGTTGGGCCTCCTGACGGGCTTGGGCTTCCTATGTTTGCCCAGAACACACAGCCCAAGTCTGTCAACAAATAACTTATTCAACTCAAGGACATTGTTGTACTACCGCCCTAATTCCAAATTACGTGTCAGCGTTTATGGGCTCCATATTATATGCTCGTTGATCTCCCCGTGTTTAAGATATCGAATGCCCGTTGATTAAGTCAAGTTACTGACAACTACATTAATCAACTTCTTATGTCCTTGAGTAGTACCACTCAACCTCATTGTCATGTCGGATCAAATTCACCTGCAAGGTTTACATGACAATCCTTATGAGCTCCTCAAAGGGACATCATCAACCCGACTTCTTGCGGGACACGGATTCCTTCTATAATCAACAGCACACCCTACATACAATGTCATTACCCAATCTATCGAGTTTGTTAATTCACAAATAAATCTCACTCATTGATGATTTAAAGCAATGTACAATGCACGTAAGTACCCATTATTATATCCGGATTAGGAGGACAAGCATCCATAATAACAAAGGCGTTTGTTCTCTTATATAGTCAGTATAATGAGAAACAACCTCACTTGGTCCTATTAAATACATACAAAGTGTACTAGTGTAACTAATACCAGATTATACTACAACCGTACCAATGGTTTGTCCAAATCAATCTAGGTTGTGAACGTTTACTTATACTTTATAAGGTACTAATGATATGATCTTCTGTGTGTCACCACACACCATATCATCTACAATATAAAGTATTAGACACATGCATATAACTAATAACATATATAATATGCATAACATTTGCCCATATGATTCTCATTCAAAATATAAAGAATTAGAGTTATTACAAAAGTAATGCTTTTAGTATATAACCCTATCAGCCTGCATGTGTTACGGAAACTTCTAACTGTAATCCCATAGCTCCAAAAATACCACTTGAAGCGGTCACTATTTTGCACTCTTCTCAACTCAGTAAAATTGAAGGGATCGACCTTCCTCAGTTGTTGATTGTAACGGCTCAGTAGCTGGTATGCCTGCCCGAAACTTCCTTGAATCTACAGACACGTGTAAACTTAGACTATGTCATAACATGTCAATTTCAATTACACTACTAACGAGGATCTATTAGGCAGCCTAGGTCTTCAACGGACTAGTCCATTTACAGACATATGTCTTGAAGAGCTTATACAGTGTCGTGAGAAGCTTATATAGTGTCTTGACAAACTTTTTTAATTTACGCTTATTAAGTTTTTAATTTGTACTTATATATGACACTATATAAGCTGTGAAAACATTATATAAGCTGAACAAGACACTATATAATATGTCCGTAAATGGACGTCCGTTTAAGAGCATGATTGTAGGGGTGGGTTCTATATTAGTTCAAATATTAATCGTCAGTGCAGTCTTTGTACAAAAGTATGGAAAATGCAAGCTTTCTCTTAAACCGACTATCGTTTACGGTCATGTAATATCATGTCGGCCTAAGCTGGACATGAATTCTCTTAAATGGATTATCCGTTTATAGACATGTTATACAGTGTCTTGAGGTAGCGATTTAGTATCTTTAACAGCTTATTAAATGTCTTGCCCACGACCATGTAATAAGCGTAAATGAAAAAGTTGTTCAAGATAATACATAAGCTTTGCAAGCACTACTAAAAAAATGGTTTATAAGCTCAGCTAAAAGGTGAGATATTAGAGTTTTTACTTCGGTTTTCTAGGAAAAAACAACCGAGGTAAAATCCACTGAGGTAATAGAGTTCTATAAAACCGAGATAATAAGCTACAAAATTATCTTAGAAGTCTGACATCTTATTTAAATATATTATCTGGGTTTTCTAAATAAAATCGATATAATATAGAATAAAACCGAGATAAATTGTTGATTGAAACCAATTAGTATAGAAGAAAACTGAGATGTTTTTTTATGAAAACCGAGATAATATCAAAAAATAACCGTGATAAATTCATTTGGAAAAAGAGATTGTTGGACAACCTTTTATCTCACCCTTTGTCATTTTTTATCATTTTTTGCTGGTATTGCTCATGACAATTAACCAGAAAATAAAAACCTATCCCAAACCACCACATTCCCTTTCTTATTCATAAACATCAACACCAATTAACAATTCCCTTTCATATTCATAAACAACACCAACACCAATTAACAAAAGCAACCCAACATAAGTAAATTATTTGAAAAACTTATTTCATTAAGATAAGAAAGAACAATGTCGAACATGATCTTAACTTTCAAAGAGTACTAGTGATCAGTCATTTATTTATAGAAACTCAAATATTGTATCAACTACTATTCTTGAACTATAATAAGACATTTTTAACCTTTCTCTATATAGTTAAGAACTGAGACAAATGGTTCTGCTGAATTTCCTTCTTCTGGATGGTTCTGCTGAATTTCCTACTAAAAAAATTTGAGAATCCAAAGAATATCTCTCACGCTGGAGCGAACGCTTTGGCAACCGAGGACTCAACTTGAAGTGCATCTTTAGTGGAGGCCCTACCTTTACAGAATTATTTGATTGCTCAAGGACATCATTACTATGTGTGTCATTGGAAACTATCTCACCCTAATGAAGCTCTGGTAGGATAGATGCAGGGTCCTCACATTGCTTAATCGCACAATCTATAATCAATTCAGAGATTTTTATACTTACCCAGATACCGAAGGTGCTATAGGAGAATGTTCGTCCTCCATATATGGGTTGTTCATCCAACAAGGCCCTAGCTTCCTCTTCGTCCCAACTAGAAACAACATATGAAGCCCCTGCTTCCTCCCAACTAGTACTAGGCTTAGCATCAGAGCCATGAGTCTCTTCGAAGAGAGAAGCCCATGTCCGCGGTCGTAAGAAGGGTAAATTCAGCTCAACTGCTGATGCTTCGTTAAAGAACTCGTCAGAAGCACCGTCGTTTGAAGTTAACCCGGTGCAATGCGGTTTGGCGTTCTTCCTTCTTGGATTCTTTGAAGGAATCACTGCTTTTGCTACTACTCGAACTTCGTTTGAGGAGGAGGAGCGGTTGAGTAGGAGGCATGGATTGTGTTTCTTTGTTTTGAGGAGTTCATCAATCTATATAAGTAAGTAAATACGTGGCGATCAAGAAAAATGTAGTTGCTCTCGGTTCAATAGTCAATGATGTGGAACAATTCATAAGACTAAGAAATCCAAGGCGAAGAGTGAAGGTAAACTCACGGCATTTGCATTTCTGTGCATATCTACCGGTCATCTCGTGAATTGTGCCAACACCGCTATCGAGAACAAATGTGAGAATGAACTTATCTATACAAGATAGAAAGGAGTGCCTCACGTGAAAAAATTTAACCTCTCTATACCGGTTTCAAACTTGGATAGTTCCACCCTTTTAGTCAAGATTCGAGCTTCCACGACCGAAGTTTATCCTTTCCTCGAAAAGGTCAAAGACAAAGAACTTCTATTACGTAGCTTGCACTTTTAAAGAAGTTGTCACCTGCATGATAATAAGGACCGAGATTTCATATACCATTCCAAAAGATTAAGAAAACGGCCGAAAGGCTAAGAATACTTTAATTTCAATCCAAAAGTAGCATTTCCCAAAAGATCAATCAAAGCGTAACCGACCATAAACAAAAATACATGGGTGCCTGCTTTTAGCTCGGATATTTCACATGGCTGAAATCCGTCCAATTTTTAAGGAAAGATGATCGGGATCTTTGTTGCTGCCACCGAATTGATTTGCTTGATCCAACCGGTAAAAGCAGGGAAAACCAAGAAAATACATCCCGGTGAGGTACATTTTCCTATTTTTGCGCTCTCCTCTGCAATGCCGGGCTTAATCCACCGTTATCCTCCGGTTCAAAATACAATAGCTTAAACTTGCTCTTGTCCGATGATTGGACTCGACGGACAAGGCCCGCTTTGTGCTTCTTGTTCGGTTATAAATGAGAATAAAAGTGAGCACACTTGTTTCTCAACCTTCTTAGAACAAGATTGTCCCAGCTGAAGTGGATGAACAGCATGTCTTGTGACTCAAAATTAGCAAGGAATACCAAATGACTTGAGTAAATAAAGAAAGTAAGGTAAAGACTAGAACACAATATAAGATGGGTTGCGAAAATTTGAAAACATGCAACTTAACACAACATATGACCTTCAATAGACTGGAACGGTGGAAGATGTCTTGTAAAGTAAAACTTAGATAGGTGGAATATACTGAATTAAAGACCACATGAGGAGAAATCACATCATTCAAACATAGAGAAATTTGATAACAAGTAAAACTTGCCTTTTTCTCAAGTTCCGACAAATAGTTTTCAAAAAGATCCTCGTGATCTCTAGGATGTTCAATAGCCTTGAATCGCTCGTCATCCTCAAATATGGATATTGCTTTGCTATATAATAATGAAACAATTCATATAGAGCGTTAGAAGTGACATTACATTTAAATAGTACTCTGCTTATACCGTCTCAAAATCTTAATACTTGACATGAAATACGTTGAAAGGTTTCAATTTTATAGCAAACTTTACTATCAACACGAAAAATCAGTGCTACTTAAGAGAGAAGACAAACCTCCATCTTGTAGACGATGTTAGTTCTTTGGATTCCTATCAAGCAAAAGTATCAATTAGTTTCCCATCTTATTGTTGAAAATAATAGATTTGGGAGTACTATCCGTCTTACTTCTAGCATTTTCGTGAATTCTTCTCGAGACTCTTTTTGTTTAATGCGTCTTTCCTCGGCTTCCTGTTTTTTCCTTTGACCCAAGTACTAAAATACAAAAAGTACAAGTAATTACGATATCACTGATGATGAGAAACAAAGAGAAGCGTAGAAGAAAAAGAAAATGAAGAACCATCATTGTGAAGGCTTACCTCATTAAACGCTTGCTTTTTTTCTCCAAGTGTTCTCAAAGCTGCATATCTTTTGTCATTAAATATTTTTTTTTACAAAATCTTTGAACAACAAAGATCATTTTAATTTGGTGGACAAAATTTGATGACCCAGGCCATAATTTTCGTATGAAGTTCTCTTGCTACAATGTAATATGATCTGTAAGTGCAGGTGCAAGTCATCTCAACTGCAGTTTTCCCGATGGCGACCACCGGTACCTCTTTGGCGAAAACACATAAGAATCTCGGTGGTAACTTCACTTCAAGAAACACGAATCATATTGTAAGCCCTTGTGGGTCTGCTGCTGCAGATGCCTTTAGCTTGGGCTTCTCAACCACAATGGCTTGTGTAGTCGAGAACCATCCCTCGCCACAGAAGCCGCATGCGCAAAGCACACCTTGTCACCTTTCTTTGGGTCAATTACCCCGACTGAATTAAGTTCGTGACTTATCCGTCATTGCATTATATCCAATCTCCCATTCTCCTCGCTTTTATTTTTCAACAACTACCTCTCCTTCAACGCGGCATTGTGGGCTATTAAAGATGCGGGAGCTACAAGTGCCTTTTGCACAATGTGCGCACCTAGCCGTTCATCGGCATCATCAAATTTTTCCTTAATTACGAGGAACAAACATTGATAGGTGAACCAATGCAGCACCACCACCGTGAACGATCCCTTCCACTATGGCGGCAAAAGTTGAATTCTTTGCATCCTCAATCCGACTTCACGATCATCAAGCTCGGTTCCAGTAGCAGCACCCACCTTTATAACTACAACTCCACTTTGACAACTTGGCAATTCTCTTGGCCGGCTTTCGAGAATCATACCACGAGAATCGTCTCGGACAACTCCTTTTTATCCGAGCTATTCTAGCGTGGATCTCATCTTTTGACGCATCATCTGCAATTATTGTGGTTGAATCCTGGCGATGGTCACCTTTCTCGCAATTCCAAGTTGCTCAACTTCAGTATTTTCTATCATCAAGCCCAAATCACTGGCTTGGAACTCAGCTCCTGTTATAATGGCAATATCTTGAAGAAGAGCCTTTCGCCTCTCACCAAAACCTGGTGCTTTTATTGCAGCTACATTGATGATACCTCGAAGCTTGTTCACAACAAGGGTAGCCAAAGCCTCCCGGTGACATCTTCAGCAATAATAAGTAGTGGAGATCGCAATTGGGTTGTCTTCTCCAACAAAGGAATTATATCTTTTATCGATGAAATCTTTTGATCTGTCACCAAAACCTTTGCATTTTCAAACTCAGCAATCAACTTCTCTGGATTTGTCACAAATTGTGGGGAGATATACCCTCTGTCAATCTCCATTCCTTCTTCGACATCAACTGTTGTCTCAAAGGATGATGAAGACTCAATAGACAAAACACCATCAGCCCTAACCTTATCAATAGCATCGGCAATCATGATACCAATATCCTCATCATTTCAAAGAGATAGTGGCGGCAGACTTTTACGTCATCCGCGACCTCGATGGACCTTGCTTTCTTCTCTAGCTCTGCCACTAGACCCTGTATAATCTTATCAATTCCTTTCTTAATCGAGACGGGATTTGCACCAGATGTAACACTCAACAACCCTAATTTAATGATTTCTCGCAAGAACGGATGTTGTCATTGTCCCATCACCGGTGAGTCATTTGTTTTACTTGCAACCTTTTGTCGAAGGAGTAGTTGTGTTACATACAATGCTAAAAAAAAACTACCAATAATACATATAGCATACATGTTGAACACAATAACTAAATTTTAAAGTTCGATCATCACAGACAAGCCAAACACCAAGCGGTCAAATCATTATTATGCTCATAATCGCTTATGCCTCATCGGCTCATCCTACTATAGTGAGAAACACGAACATTAGTTCAGAAAATATATAGTGTTCGGTGATCATCATTCTTTGCTTTCATGATCATAAACTATAATGAGTAGAAAAGTTAAAAAAGGGCAACACACGAAGTAGCAGGGGGACTGCAGGAGCAAAAGTTGGTATATATCCGAGATGCCCAACAAGTATACTGGAAAAAATGTGAATCGTTATGATGACAAGTGCTCACCCTAAATAGAGGGTGACGGTGACAACCCGTAAGATGGAAAATACAAATGTTACAGTGAGTCTCTCTCTCCCACAGAAATTCTAACTCCATCAAAGTAAGTTCATAAAATTGGAATTACGTGGAACTTTTCAATAATTCCAAATTGTAAAACTCATTAAATATTAGTTTTAATCTCAATTCCTCAACAAAAACAAAGAAAAAAGTCCGGAATTATAATTTCAGTTACTATTCATAGTAAAATCTCGAAACGGACCTATATGTTTTTTCTCTTAATCCTATATCTGCAAAAACACTTTCGACTCTTAAACCAAGCAGCGCAAAACAAGCATTTTCTTCAACTTTTAAATGTGAAAAGAGCCATTTCTACTTTCGGATAGAATATTAATGATGGCTAATGATTTCAAGTTTCAGTTAAGAGGAGAGCATAATCAACGTAAGATGGTTTTACGTTCATAAAAACGAAGGGTGGTATCTTTGATGAAATCATTTGCCCAAAGCAGAAACACTATATAATTTCTCTACAAATTTGATTACACACATCAATGCCTCCTGCATAAAACTCAAAAAAAAAAAATCAAAAGAAAGGAGAAGGGCCAAAATATATGCACTAATAACAACCACTAAGCGATCTTTGAAACAAAATAATTATGTGTATGCGTTTTTGGGAAAAGGGGAAATATAGGAGAGAAGATTTTAACAAGACAACTAGAAAATCGAGAGGGTGATTTAGACATAACAAATCATGATGCCAACAAACGAGCATCTAAAGAAAGAATATCCTACCTCCCTTATGAATTTTGCACCAAAGCATTTTCCATAGGATCTGCAAGTTCAATTGCACGAGCAATTGTTACCGAATCATTCACCACTTTTGGGCTACCATATTCATCCAACACAACATTCCTTCCTTCAAAATATACAAGAAAGATAGCGAGAAACAAGAATTTTGAGACCAATGAATGGTATTACTAAAAGAAGTTGTATATCCAGATAGAACTGAGTGGACATAGGTAAACCAAACTAAAACATTTTCTATAAGGTCCCTGTTCTCATTATATACCTCTTAAGCATATATCTATCACAAAAGGAACAATCGGATATAAATGATATACCTCTAGGACCAAGGGTAACACCAACGGCATCAGCAAGCTTATCAATTCCAACTGAAGAGCTGTCCTTGAAGCCTAACCAAAAGCAATTTCCTTAGCATTTGCACGCATAACAAACCTGGTTGCTTTTCTCGCAAATAAATGGTCTACAATTGAATACGCCTCGATTTGTCCTATTACTAAGGCTTCCCCGAGTTGGGAATTAGAGGATGGATGAAGTGGTGAGGGAATTTAGCGCCATCTTCTTCTTCTTTTTTTAACAAAAGCAAATCAAGTTGAGGCGGGATCGGACCCGGAACCTCCTCGGATCCAATTTGTTTTAACAAGGAATGAATAGCTGATGGAAAAACTGCAAATCGGTTTATAAAGGTTAGGCACTAACTTATTTATACATGAATTTTCAAAAATCGACTAGTTTTGAACACTATATAATCTCCTAGCTTAATCTAAGATAATTTTAGTACACGAAAACCGGAAGAGTTGTTAAAATGTTTGTGGAGTTGAAATGGGTAGTGGAACTTGAATTGTTTCTGAGTCGTTGGTGCGAAGGTGAAGAGGGAAAAATACACGGATAGTGGAGAGCGAGATAGCTGGATTAAAAATACACGAAGAGATATATAGTGGAGATCGAGCGAGATCTTTAGCGAGATAGTTGGGATTAAAAATAAACGAAGAGATAGCAGAGAGAGAGATACTTGGGATTAGAATGGTAGTTGCCATTATTGTGAGTTCGTGAATGATATTCCTGATCGAGATAGAGAGTACTGTAGAGCGGGAGTTCAATTTTTTTTGGACTTCTATTTTTTTTTGGGATTTCTGTTTTCTTTAATTTATTCCGAGATATTTGGTATAATAGCTATTATATCATTTTAGTGCCGAGATATTTGATATAATATCTATTATATCATTTTAGTGCCGAGATATTTGGTTTAATATCAATTATATCAGTTCAATGTGAGATAAATTAAATTTCCTATTATATCAGTTTTAGAATGGTGAGATAAATGAAATTTCCTATTATATCCGTTCCACAATGGTGAGATAAATGAAATTTCCTATTATATCCGTTCCACAATGGTGAGATAAATGAAATTTCCTATTATATCAGTTCTTATCCACCAGTGGTAAAATCCATATATTTTATCTCGGTTAAGTAAGAAGCGAGATAACAGATTTATACTCAGAGTTAGCACCTAAATTACAGGACATATTATCTCATTTACAGGACATATTATCTCTCTTATCAGCAGAACCGAAATAAGGCTAATTTTAGAACCGAGATAAAAACCTTTTTTTTTAGTAGTGAAGACATTATAGAAGCTGTCAAAGACACCATGTCCATTAACGGATAATCCATTTAAGAGAAGGCATGTTGGACATATATAGTTGTATATATAAATTAATGGACCTCTTCTAGAGCCTTTTCCCTTCCCCACCACACAGTTTTGTACTTGATATCTACTGAAGTCCACTCTTTCACCATCGCCAACAGATGACTTGCCTTCAAGGTTTTGTCATCCCGCAAAATTTGTTTGTAGCATAAGGCGATATAACCACTTGACACCACACGGTTAAACTCTCCAGCTGTTCGGCAGCCACATGTGTGAACGTTGTAAACAGTTTTCACAATCCACATATACGAACCATCAATGCTGCAATACACGTGAAACGGACAATTGGACCCTAACTCCTCAATTCAGACCCCTTGCATCCATATTGTACCCTTTCATAGTCCGTCCTTATTTTTGCTAGTTCAAAGTTGTTTTTAATGGCGTAAGTCTTCATGTGAAATGTAAACAACCACCTTTCAGTAAACACCATCCCCATAGTGAGTGTATTTATTTTGGGAGCCTCCAATTCTATTAGAATCGCATCTTCAAGAAGCCCATCCTCTACCACAGACTTTTTGTAGCATTGGGATTTCTCTCTTCTTTCTTTTAAGAGGGAAAGTCGTTCAATATTTCTCCCGTTGTCTTGCGTGAATTGGGATCCTACCCTCTTAGCAGCTGCACTTTCGGATGTTGGTGTAACACCAGTTGGTGCATCAAGGGAGTGATTTTCAGTATTACAGTCGACATTATAATGCTGCCCACGGAGTAGAGGAAATACTGGAAGAAACGGGCACATTCCAGGACCGGTATGCGGAGTTCCGAGGTCGTGTTCGTATAATATTGTACCGTAATTTGTTGAACATCTCGCTGCCCGATGACCACTATTTTCTGCACCCGTCGCGTCACTAGGTACTCCGCTGCCATCTCCACCTGCCATTTGAACATTATTATCAATAGACCTATTATTAAGGTCAAAACCACCTGCCATTTGAACATTATTATCAACAGACCTATTATTAAGGGCAAAATCACCTGACTCATCAATTAGGTCATCACTATCACTAAACTCATCATCAATATCTCTAAACTCATCATCACTTGGACCATCATCACCAACACGCCCGTCCTCGACGGCAAGCTTTTTGTACCGTTGGGAGTTCTCTCTTCTTTCATTTAAGAGGGAGCCTTGCTGACTATGTCCCCTGTTGTCTTCCCTGTCACCACCACCACCACTTCCGGATGCTGGTAAAACACCACCTGATCTGTCAGATATGTCATTGTAAGTATTACCTCCACTATTATAATTTTGTCTTGATAGTGGACCAAATATTGGAACGAATGGGCACATTCTAGGACTGGTGTGTAGAGTTCTGAGGTCGTGTTGGTACAATATTCCACCGTAATTGTACAAACATCTCACAGCACCATGACTACTATTTTGTGCACCCGCCGCGCCACCAGTAACTCCACTTCCATCTCCATCTGTCATTTGAACATAATTTTCAAGGTCAGCCCCACCAGACTCATCAATTGGGTCATCACTTGGACTATCACCCCAAAACAAAGGAGTAGTGTCTTCACGCATACTAGACGTGTCAATAATATCATCCCAATTTGTATCATTCCAATTCGATGTACTTCCACCCAGATCTCTATCCCTACAACTCACCACTTCCTCCAAAAGGGAAGTAAAGTTGACACGAGTCGTTCTCCTTTCTCCTAGACCTCCCGACACATGACTTTCCTCTTCAGACTCACTATGCAGTTCTAAGGGAGCACACTAGCTACAGAAACTAGTTATAGTAACTCTATTTGTTGGGATATCAGGGATAATTAGCCTTAGACTACTCGGGACTTGGTCAGGTGTGAAGGTCGTTGTATGACATCGTTTGGGAAGTTCAAATAAGTTTATTTCAGGCACGTGCTGAGAAGGTTCAACATCTACTCCAGTACAATTGTCAGGCCCGTACTGGGTAGACTCTGCAAGGAACGTTTTGGGGACTCTTGAAACTTCAATACCATCTGGAAACATCACAATCAGCGAGTTTAGTGTCGTTTTACACACCTCTTTTACAGTCAAAACAATGCCGCAATCCTCAATAACTCACTTACCCCTATAAGTATCTGCTACACAGGATGCTTCTCCAAACTGAGTTTGAAGCTTCTCATCTCCAACAATGCTAACTGCACAATAATTTATTCATTGCACAAGTTAGTTCCTAAACGTGTCAATAGTGTACTGTAAACTAGTGTTTAATAACTCTTACATAGTGTCTTGTAACGCTTATATTGTACTTCTGACATAACATGTATACTGATTCAGGAAACCTAAGATATTGTTGTTTCGACCCCACCTATGTGGCAAACGTCCATTAGTAGGGGTCTCCATTTTTATTCGTTTAATCGACAGGGCTAAAGCCCACTTTGCAATACCATGGATCAATGTACATGCCCATTAACTCATGTGTCTAAAGCTGAACCTTAGCCATATGGCTTGCCACTAACATACATTAATTTACCTCCAGATTCGTTTCTTATCAAAGAGATAATTATCAATTGAGAGTTATATTCAATTACAAGAATACTTGAGCTACAAGAAGTCTCTATTCTATACATATAAATACAAAACTATTTTTCATAAAGAACTATGTTCTTGAGACTTGATCCCATCGATAATTTGAGTACGTAGGCAACCGAAAGGTACAGTCTCATCATTTACTCAATCACCATCACTTTTCTTACTACTTTACTACGTTATTCATCTCTTTCGTCACTATTAGTGTTTTAATCATATTTGGTCAAAATATAATTGGCGCCGTCTGCGGTTCTTATTCAACACCCCTTTATCACATTCTACAAAAATTATGACGAATACTAGAAGAGCTTAAGTTCTCGATACAATTACTGTCGATCATCACATACATGATGTTCAAGGTCAAGTTGGCAATAATGGACTAATCCTTCCTACTCCTTTTCAACAACAGGTTGCACGTGGCCCTACTACCGTTCCACTGATACACCAAATTATTCAGCGAGAAGTTATTGCCTCTGACGATTCTCCATCATTTGATGCGGATAATGTCAGTCCAATGTCTCGTGAAGCACTTCTTCGATAGTTCAAGTGTGTACGGAAACAAAATAATTACTACAAGCGTCATCTAAAACGAACCATTCCTCTTGAAGATGATGTGAAATCTATCGCACTACAATATAATATACGCCAATGACATCATAGCATATGGGATCGTTTACGTGGTGAGGATGAGATTCCTGTTGTTCACAACATATGGTCATCCATGAGTTATCGAAAATGGTGTTGTATCTGTCACACCACAACGTAACACACGCTAACAACATAGTTACATGTGTGATCGTTTACGTGGTGGTGATTAGATTCTCGCTGTTCACAATGGTTACCCTCAAGTTCAAGACGATACATACAGAATTCACAATGGTTACTTTTCACGAATCTCAACGAAACATATCCAATTCATATTTATCCATTGTCATTTCATAGTGCCGATAGTCGTTTCCTATTCTTTATTAGCAAGACTCTTATATCAGCTGAATCGAGACATTCTTGCATTGAGAAAATTACATTGGCCTTGTTTCATGCTGCTAGACGTCTTAAGCTTATTTCTAGGAAGGAATAGTCGAAGTTTATACTCAATATCTGTTGCGCAAGTTTTTTCGTAATGTCTACGAATCAAGTCGCAGAATGGAAAAGTTACCTTAGCGCTTACAACATTGTTTCTGACACTTATACAGTTAAACAGAGACAAACTTTGGTTTCGCTAATGGTTCATTTTCTTATTGATGATATTTCTATGTCGAACGTATTACTCGATGAGGTAAACATCGATACCTAATTGTCATTACCTACCGAGGGCAATGATTGTCATTACTTATTGGCTATATCAACTGATGGTTGGATTTACACCAAAGGTTCGCATAATAAGTCTGGATCCGGTCTTGGTTATGTCATCTTGAAGCTGAATGACGACATAATTGAGAGGTCTCTACATTTGGGTTTTGACGCCAATTATGTTTCGACCAAATATGATCAAAACACTAAATAGTGACGAAAGAGATGAATAACATAGCAAAGTAGTGAGAAAAGTGATGGTGATTGAGTGAATGATGAGACTGTACCTTTCAGTTGCCTACGTACCCAAATTATCGATGGGATCAAGTCTCAAGAATGTAGTTCTTTATAAAAAATAGTTTTGTATTATATGTATAGAATATAGACTTCTTGTAGCTTAAGTATTCTTATAATTGAATATAACTCTCAACTGATAATTATCTCTTTGATAAGAAACGAATTTGGAGGTAAATTAATGTACGTTAGTGGCAAGCCATGTGGCTAAGGTTCAGCCTTAGACACATAAGCTAATGGGCCTGTACATTGATCCATGGTATTGCAAAGTGGGATTTAGCCCTGTCAATTAAACGAATAAAAATAGAGACCCTTACTAATGGACGTTTGCCACGTAAGTGGGGTAGAAACATCGCCCCCTCTTTGGCATGTGAACAAAGTTCATATGGTAAAGAAAAAAAAAATCAATGAAAAAATGGAAAAGAAAAAAGAGTGAGCGGAATGTATGACCAAGTGTCGTGTGAATGCAAACGATATGAAAATGGAATGTCGAAAAAAATGCATGAAATATTGTGTATTAAATAATTATAAACTAATTTATATGATGATGCAATGTAATTAATTGATAGAGGGTGAAGCGAGAATTAAAATAGGTGACACAAAAAATTGATAAAGAAAACCAATTTTTAATCAGGATTTGCCGACCTTAGCATTAATAGAAGTATGCAAAAAAAAAAAAAATCTATTCAAGAAAGTTGTTTGGTTGTAGTGGCAGATCCACTAGTTGGTGAGCAAATATCCGGGTTTGATAGGTTGAACATAGAACTGCCCGAGCCGGGTTTAATGGGTTCGCATGATGAGCTGGATATAATGTGTTTGCATGATGACAAAACAGGAACGAGATGTAAGCTGACTTAGGGGTGTTAAAAGGGCCGGGTCGGGCTAGCCCGGTCCTCAAACCATAAAAGCCCTCGTGACTGAGGACCGGGTCAGCCTACCCCTAATATGTGTTGAGGGCCGGGTCGAGTAGGGTCAGGACATAAATAGGCAAGTCCTTACCCGCCCCTCGATCCTCAATTTTGAGGGCCAAATGAGGGTCGGGCCGGGCCCAATCAAATTATACACTACTAATTTACTTAATTTTTTTTAGTAGTTTTAATTTTTTTTTTTTATTATACTTTTGACTACGTATATCAATTTCAATTAAGGATATAACACTTATTTTCATATATTTAGAAAATGATATATAGAGATGGTGGAAGAGATGAGAGCCTTACATTTCCAATATTGAACTATGTTACTACGTTAGAATTGCATGTTAACTTTGTCTTTATATAACGTATATATCTCTCTTTCATTTAATTATAAAAAATGTATATGTTATGTTCTAATCTACTCCTTATTGAATACTAATTGTAGCAAAAAAAAAGTTGATATAACCTAGATAATTAAATTAGAAAACATATATGCAATGTAAAACAACAACAAAAATTATGAGGGCCAAGTGAGGGCTGGTGAGGGCCTAATGAGGGTCGGGCTCATGTTCCAGAACCTAAGCCCTAGTCCGCCCCTAATATGCATGAGGGCCGGGCCGGCCCGCCCCTCAAATCTATGAGGGCCAGCTTTTGAAGTCTTTTGCAAGCATTTTTTAGGGCCGGGTTGAGGGCCGAATTATCACCCCTAGGTTGACTACGTCAAAGATTCGATTTCGTGCTCAAACAAAACTATGCCAAATACAAATACTAATTGACTAACACTTCGAATATGAGTGTATAACAAAATTAAAACTGATGTGAATTCAGACCCTTTGTTCACAAGACAACTTTTACAACTTGTACTTATAGCCAAACAAGAGTAAAATAGTAGAAAGCAACAATTTGATAGTACATAAAAGAAACTAAGTATAGAGATATGCCAAGGATAAAATTTAAGAGATGGGCATAGAACGGTAAAGATCGCGAAGACACGACAAATCATGATCCGCGAGGAACGATAATACAGTGTTCGAACCAGTTTGCGTTACGAGGAGGGAAACGAGTGCGAGAAGATGAAGAAAAGGTTAGTACCGTTTTTGACGTCTGTGTAACAAGGTATTAGATCTGGTAGTAAAACAATCGAAATTTTCTAAGGTCATGCTAACAAAAGAGGGTTGTTCATCAAGTTTATCTAGTGAAAATAAATCTCGCAATAACATCGGCTCGAAAAATTGGCTAGAGATACCAATTTAAGTATTAAACTAAAGAATTGAAAAAAGTACACAAACTGAAAAATCATGTGGCTGACATAGATGAATGAATAAAGGAAACGAAGTTCAGGTACTTGTTTGAATTTCTTTGTTTTTGTCCTTCAGATATAACTAAAGCAGAATTCCTGAATATAAACTTGTAATATTGAAGGCTAATTCGGTTTGCTGATTCAATTCCAATTCATTGGCTCTACTTCAATTAGATCTCCATATTCAGATTCATACTTGGTTATACATTCCGCTCACTCTTTTCTTTTTCCATTTTTTTATTGACTTTTTTTTCTCTTCTTTGCCATATGAACTTTGTTCGCATGCCAAAGAGGGGGCTGTGTTTCGACCCATACCTACGTGGCAAACGCCCATTAGTAGGGGTCTCCATTTTTATTCGTTTAATCGACAGGGCTAAAGCCCACTTTACAATACCATGGATCAATGTACAAGCTCATTAACTCATGTGTCTAAGGTTGAACCTTAGCCACATGGCTTGCCACTAACGTACATTAATTTACCTCCAAATTCGTTTCTTATCAAAGAGATAATTATCAGTTGAGAGTTATATTCAATTACAAGAATACTTGAGCTACAATAAGTCTCTATTCTATACATATAAATACAAACCTATTTTTCATAAAGAACTACTTTCTTGAGATTTGATCCCATCGATAATTTGGATACGTAGGCAACCGAAATATACAGTCTCATCATTCACTCAATCACCATCACTTTTCTCGCTACTTTGCTATGTTATTCATCTCTTTCGTCACTATTTAGTGTTTTGATCATACTTGGTCGAAACAACTGTCCTGCCATTCTTTAAAGTGCCTCTCTAGTCTCCTCTTCTACAGGTTAAAAAAACTGCCAGAAACCAGAATAACGCACTTACCACCATAGCCATAACTTCTCGACATCGTTGTATGACACCTTCTGGGAAGTTTAGATTTGTAGGTTTCGTCCACGTGCGGAGAAGGTTCAACGTCTACTCCAGTACAATTGTCAGCCACGTACTGGGTGACTTCTGCAAGGAAGGTTTGGGCTCTAGAAACTTCAGTAACATCTAGGAGCATCACAATCAACGAGTTTATTGCTGTTTTACATACTTTTTTATAGTCACAGTAACGCACTTACCCCCATATGTATCTGGTACACGGGGCGCTTCTCTAAACTGAGTTTGAAGCCTATCATCTCCCATAAAGCTAACTACACAACAACTTAGGCATTGCACAAGTTAGTTTCCTAAACGTGTCAATAGTATACCCCAAACTATTTAGTGTCTTGACAGACTTGTTAATTCTCTTAAACGGATTATCCGTTTACGGACTTGTTACATAGTGTCTTGACGCAGCTATTTAAGGTCGTGAACAGATTATTTAGTGTCTTGCTCACGACTATATAATAAGTGTAAATGAAAAAGTTGTTTAAAACACTATATAAGCTGTTACTGACACTAAATAAGCTGTCAAATACACCATGTCCGTTAACGGATAATCCGTTTAAGAGAAGGCCTGGGAGCTCATTAAGATATACTTCAGTGCCAATAACAACCAAAGCCCACTTACCATTAACTTCTTTCGTAACGGGGAAGTGGGATGATTCACCTAAATCAGTGTTTGACACTTGAGATAGTTCAGATAGTTCGAGAATATCTGCAAAGTGATTTACTCAATTGACATATTAGTTTGGAAATTATCCATTTAATAAGGCGCAATGAAATTGCAAGCTTACCTTCTTTTAACTTATTATCGTAAACAAGTGATGAGCATGATAGTGGGACATCCTCCTCCATCAAATCTTCATTTTCCTTTCTGAAAATCAAGACACTACCTTCTCCACAAGTTTTCATTATGTGTGCATCCATCATCTCCTTGTAATCTTCCTCCTCATCAATTGTGCAAACGTGTCTAGAGAGTAGGTAGCTAAATCGTAGTGGCTTTATCTTCGTTACTTTTTCCAGAAAACCAATGAATTCTCCAACACTTGACTTCATACAACAACACCTAAGCTTTGTTGATCCACCTATGTAAGTTCCAATCCCACTTTCAAGAGTTCTGACTTTACCCCCAAACTTACATATGAAAAACCCTTTCTCATCTGCTCCTATTATAGTCACTGCTAAAGCCAATCAAACATGATTTATCTTATTGTTCAACACAGAGATAATGTTTCTCGAAGTCTAGTATAGTGGTGTCTAACTGTTATATAGAGACGAGTCCCAATAGTAGATCCGAGTAGAACTGCAAAAATCAATGGAGATGTGTGGAATGGCATGGACATAAACATCTACTTAGGTATACATTGAGATGGTTGTATCCAAACTGAATGTGCCTTCCTACCTAATCTCAATCCCCAGAAGCAGATGCTACTGTTTGTTAGAACATCAGAACTAAAATAGATATTTAGAAAATCCACAGTATCAGTTCACTACCATTGCTGATTAAGTGCAATACTCATGACAAGCACAACATTAGGAGAAATGTTGAGCCCTAGAGCATCATCTGTATAGAACTAGAGCATCAGTGTCTTCGGAGGGTTATATAGAGCTGATGTAAATTTTTAAAGTTAAAACAACTCCAATGTGAAAACTTGAGTTAAAGTTTGGATCTTTACTTCTAAAACACCCAAAAAATTAAATAAGTAGTAGGTTACTCTGAAGAGGAACCACTAAAGTGTCTTCTAAGTATAAGTTCGTGCCATGAATGACTAACACAGTTTGTGCCATGAATGACTAACACAAGCTTATAATGCTAGAGAGAGAATGAGTAAAGTGGAGGACAAGTAGTTATAATTTGAGATTAATGAGTCACATTAATGACCCTACCTCATTAATGAGGCTATGAATCACAAAAAGAAAAGAATAAAGAATAATAGAATTAGAATTTAAAGCACACCTTGTGAACAAGTTTCGAATCCAAAAGATCTAGTTGGAGGAAAACTTTGTAAACTTTTAAGGAAAAAGATAAGTTGCCCTTGGGATGTGTGCAAACAGTAATTGAGAATAACAAACCAGATACTAGGTTGAATTTTCAAATACTAGGTTGATTAATCCGAAGTCAAAACTAGGGAATCTCTCCCATGCATTTAATGCATGGAAGTGAGGTGTCATGTAGGGGTACAATGGGAATTTCAATTCTTATAGGTTAAATGGGTGATATCACTTTAATTTTGAATATTTTTTAATTTAAATGGTTTAAATGGGTTAAATGGGAATTTAAATCGGTTAAATGGTTTTTAATTTAAGAGACTACATAGCCAAATTTATAATCAGTAAAGGCTAAATATGAGAATCTATGTGGGCCCAAAAGTGAGTCCGACGTTGATTGTAGATTTTGGTATGTTTGTTAACTCGGTCCGATTTTTTAAGTTGGCCTTTTCACTAATCACTAATCACTAATCACTAATTCGGTAATGCTGGTGTGGTTGAACTCCAAATGTCTGGTAACATCGTCGGTTTTACTAGAGCTAGCTAGCAGCCTAGCAGTCAGTCCTATACTCCAATAGGCCAATTGAAGTAGCACATGCTTTCGATGGTGCGTTGGACTTTTCTCACGTAAAATAAGTCCCACATGGCCACATATGAAAGCTGGAATTATTGCATGAATCTCGTTTTGTCTGTTCCCCTTCTATCACGAGTCACTGCATAGATCACTATAGAAAGTTCGGAATCTTGAACAGAGACTGCTGAAAGTGGTGACGTGGATATATATAAGAAGTTTATTTGAGACCACTTATTCAGTTAGATTCATCGATCCATCTGGACAGCAAACATAAATACACATAAAAAATAAAGAAGAAAAAAAGAGAACAGATCAATTTCAACAACCCATTTTCTCTCTCTCTTTTTCTTCCGTGTCGACACGTTTACCGCCCTTCCACACTCTCTCCAGCTCTTTTTCCCTGTAAGTGTATCTCTCTGCTAAACTTTAAACTGAATCTTTTTTTTACTGCATTATGAAACAAGTAGTAATTCAGTGAATTTGGGACAGGATCTAAAAGGCTATCTTGGCATAATATGGTCAATATGGCTGATACAGATACGACTACCTTGGATTATTGGTTAAACTGGAGATTTTTGTTATGTTTTATTTGGGTTTTATCGTGTACGATTCTAGCATCTTTTCTTATATGGAGATATGAACGTTCAAAACCCGAAGATGCTTCCCCTAGACAACAGGAGACGACAAGATGGTCTTTATGTGCTGAAGAAGCTTGGATGCCATGTGTGAAAGGAATTCATCCTGCTTGGTTACTGGCTTATCGAGTCTTTGCGTTTCTTATGCTCCTGTCATTGATCGTTACTGATGTTGTTCTTGATGGCTTTGGAGTATTTTTCTATTACACTCAGTAAGTCAGCTATTTAATTTTGGTTTATCTTTATTGTTAGGAGAGTTACTACTGCTTGCTCTGTAAGTCAAAGGCGAGTTCCTGCTTGTGTGTGCTTAGGCATACCACACTCATGGTGCATCTAGTGAAATCATATTTTCTCATTTTACTCAATCATGACTTTTGTATGTTTTTTTCTCCCAAGTAATAAGTCTGCTTACGACTTGGGGTTTGTATATGTCACAGTGATTGTAGAAAGCCAACGTGTAGACATTGATACAGTTGTCCATAAGTTATAGTGAATAGGTGGTACCATACACTATTCACAACCGTATTCTTACAAGAATTGAGTGTACCATTGCAACTGTGTACTTAAATAGACTCAAGATTATAACCTTGTGTCTGTAATGTCATTTGAAGAAAGGGACAGAGTGGAGTGGGTGGTTCAAGGGTGTGGTTCCTAATCATTACTGCCCATAGGATTTATACTGTAATGGAGTATAATTTATGCCCATAACATATAATTATATGACATTGTCAAGCATTGATAAGTAAATTACTAATGAATCTTGTGTCTTCTTGTATTCGTGATATATATAACACATTTTGTTTTTATTAAAACCTCTTCATAAATAGCAGTTATTGCTCTTAAAATCCAAGCAACTAGGTCTTAAAAAATGGAACATGGCATGTCGTAGCCACCTGAGCAGTTCCATGGCCTCCACATCGCATAAGAGCCATCTCTATCAAGACAAAGCAGCCAACCCACCGTCCTTCTGGACTGAAGGCTAACATAACCAAACATAAAGGGTAATTAGCCATGGAGCCATAACCGGTTCTATAGAAACCATGTCCAATAGTTACCATCACAGCCACATATATAATTTTTTTTTTATTATTATTATTTTTTTGAAGAGGTAAACGATCAATATATATATAAACTATATAAAAGCGATAATTACAATATAGGATGAGATATCCTAAGAACCGAAAAACAAAATACAACAACAAGGAAAAGCAAAAATACAACAGTGGTTAAACATCTTGGATGATATCATCCCAAGAGAAAACAATTTAGCGAGTGAAAACTGAAGATACCATTAGCCAAGAGAAAACAAGATGGTCTTTTTGTGCCAATGGGAAGCACGGATGCCATGTCTGAAAGGAATTCATCCTTCTAGGTTACTAGATTTACAATTCTTTACATTTGTAATGCTCCCGTTGTTGATCATGGCTGATTTCATTCTTGATGGCTTTGGCATTGGTATAACTTGTTGGCGGAGTATACAACAATGGTTGAACATCAATTAAGTTTAATGAAATAAGCACTTAAAATTAGGATTTTAAACCTTCAAACAAAAACAATTCTCTTAGAATTAATATCCAATAAAAATCATCTAACAATGAAGGCCTAGATGCCTTTATATGTATTTACGTTACATGGACACACCATATCTATTTGAAAATAATCGCACAAAGAGACAATTTCATTTATATTATTTGGACAGTTTTGTCCCAGTTTTCATCTAAAATTACAATAGAGACCGTTAAATATTATTGTAATATTAAATAGATTGCAAGGGCTAAAAAGTAAATATGAAGGCTGACAGATGATTGGCGTGGGCAAATGTATTAATTGAGTTGTCTCAATCAAGATAATCCCTTTAGACTATTATGTTATTTGCCATCTTAAATTACAACATAAATATTTAGATATCAAGCTAATAATTGGTATATTTTAGGGGCAAAAAGTCTTAAATTTTTGGGAAAAAAATGAGTAAAACAAACGAATGTATCACGAGTCGCGCGTGCTCAAAACTAGTTTTGAAAATAACCGATCTACGTGTCCGTGATATGCCTGAATTTTTGTCCGTGTCAGAGACTTAGCTTTCGGACACATATCCGTGTCAATGTAACTTAGCTTTATATAATAAACCTTGTTCCTAATTCTAATTAGAAACCAAAATAGAAACCTTATTAAATAATCTAGATCTAAAACAAATAGGAAACTCTACTAATATAACAGGCTACTATTATTGTAATTAGAAGTACATCAATATGCATTAGGCATATTTTATTTCTGTACTCAGTAAGTCATCCATTTCATCTGGTTCATTTTACATCGTTTACGAAAATTAGTAGTGCGTTCTATGTAAGTCAAAGGTGACTTCACAGCTGCAGTGCGAGTGTTCTGCTTGCTGGTGCTTAGGCACACTAATGATAAAGTCTGCTTATAATTTGGGTTTGTAAATGCCAATATGATGGTAGATTGTTAGAACGTCAACATATAGAAATTGAGACAGTTGTTAAACAGAAATAGGTGTTTGAATGCATTCTATTCAGCATATTATTGTAATATTTTTGCAACAGATTAGCATAACACTACAACTAAATAGTAAATAAGGTCAAAACTTCAATCTTGCTGCTGTAATGTCTTTAATGAGAAAGGGAATTAGGCTTGGAGTGGGTGTTTCAAGGGGTTTGCTTCATAATCATTACCAGCCTTTAGGCTGTATATTGTATGAAGTATAAGTTGTGACAATAACTATATCAAAACTAAACTTTATCAACATGTGGGTGTGGGTGTGTGTGCACGTAATATATTATGTGGATAATAGAACATGAGAATATGACATCTGGGAGGGAAAAATAAAATTTTGTGGACAGATACTCTACGGCTGATATTAAATGGAAAGGATATATATCTTTGCATAGTCTATGCACGATTTGCTTGAATAATGTGTAGATGAAGAGTGACCCTACATTAGAGGCAAGCTCTTAGTCATTGGCTTAACTTGCAAAATACCAAGGCATAAGAAAAACAAACACCGAAAAGCACATTCATCTGTGTTGGAGAAAGATAATGTACATGTAGCAGATAGAATAAGTTTCTGCTTTTTATCTATTCTGAATCTTAAAATTTCGTAGACCTCAAGAAATTTATATAAACCCAGCACTTCTGAAAACTGTCGAGATCTATAGAACAAAACAAATACTAGTATAGAATAAAATAGAAAGTTTAGAAGGCAACCGGATTCGGAAGGAAAAACTACCTGAGAGCAAGCATTGAAAGTTGAATTAGTCCCAGTCACCATGAAGAACTGAGATCTATTTCTTGGTTATCTATAGAGATCACCCATCATGAAGTTGTGCGGTTTGCTCACTCGTCCTGTAATGACATGGGTATGTTGATATGTTTATACACAATATTTGTCAAGGTAAGTGCTAAATGAAAAATGCCATATGCACATGTGCCAAGCGAGAGTCTGAACATATAGATTGGTTTTCTCTCTTTCTCTCTAAGTTTGAAAATGCATAACTTTTAACCCACAAGGCTTTAATAATTTTGGTATTTATGGAAAGCATTTGCCTGGATCCTCCAAAATATTGGAAGTATGTATTTTGAAATGACTATGGCAATGACCCTAAAAGGTTTCTGTAAAACTTACTATTTCTCTTGTTGGATGCCTTCCAGATCATCAACCATGTGTTTTCATGAAGGTCATCTGATATAAATACTACTCTATTAGGCGTTTCCTAGATTTTCTGTTTTGAACTGTCTTATGTCTTATCTTATGTATTAACCTTGTTATTGTGGTTCTTTCGGTGTTGCACAGGTGGACTTTTGCGTTGGTTACCATTTATTTTGGGGTATGATTTTATAATCTTCGTAAAGAAACATTTGGTTTTGATCTCCTTGAAGAAATCATTGCTGGGTTTTGCTTTCTGTACTGGGAAGCATATCTTAGATGCAATTTGATTCGTGGTTTTGTGCCAAATTTGCATTTTTTAGGTGCTGATATCGTTACTTCCATCTGTAGCTTGGTTCCCTGCTTTCCATTTATGGATGCTTCCAATGTAACAACAAAGTGGGTGGTAATCATTTATCCTTTGATGCGGAGCAAGGGTCTTATGTGGCTCCTACATATGAGGGGAATGGAAACACATGTGACATAGACAAAAACATATGCATGCGAAATATCCAACAATATCCTGTTCACCCAAACGCAGGCAACTGGGATTTTATCTTTCAAGTTCTTTTCCAGGTAAATATGTCTGATAATTAGTACTGTGTAAGGAGAATACGGTGTGTTTCTCAATTGGTTTGTGCGTTTAACCCAATTCTTGACAATACCCAATCCCTAGAAACAGAATAAAATAGAAAAATGAAAGAAAAGAACAACACAAAAAGTTTATGCAGCTTTACCAAATAATTCGATTTGTGTTTTCTTGTGCTCTTATTGTAGGAAATCTTCCTCCCATTTGACTTTTTTTCCATCTCTTTCTCTAAGTAACTTGCATGTGTAAAGGTATTTTAGCCAATAAAAAAGAATAAATAAATAAAAATGTGTAAAGGTATTTTATTTAAAGGATGTTGGGGGTAATCGTTTTTGGCTGTAAAAGGACGCACAACAAGTTAGTTAGTGTATATCAGGGCAGATCCTCTGATTTAATGGGTCATGCTTACGATTTCTTGAAAAATACGTAACACTGAGACTATCATATGGAAAGAAATACGACGACACACTGACATGATACAAACACATGCTGGTGCGGATTATTCTATGAGGTAACCCTAACAGTAGAAGGGAAATAATAGAAAGAAAGAGGAGTGAGAAACAACTAGAGATAAGAAAAGTCTTAATTCTTGTTCTGGTTACATTTGATAGAAGGGATACGAAGAGAGGTTCTCCCTGTCCAAATTATGGGTCGTAGTAGGCTCAAGCAATGATTAAGCCTTATTTAAAACTAGTGGTGATAAGATGGTCTCAACTCTTGAGAACAAAATATATCACATGTTTAAGTGGAACTAGAGTATTAGCACAGTGGTGGCCCTATATTTAACCTGTGAAGCATCATCAACACCCAAAACTGGTCCATTATTTTGTGATGGAGGTGGAACCAGTGGTTGCGCCTAGGGCTATCAATGGGTTTTGATAACCCAATAACCGACTTGAACCAAATTGATAAAAAACGGTTTGGGTTTTGGTAATTTGATTTGTCCTCTACTGAACCGAACCGATAAGATATTGGTTTGGTTTCGGGTTTTCCCTCCACTGAACCGATGTAAACCGATAGGATGGCATTTTAGTAATTATAGGTTTTATCAATTGTGTGGCTAAAATTAATCAATTTGATTTAAGATTTAATTGATTTTATAGTTTTCGGTTTGGGTTCGGTTTGCAATATATCTTATCGGTTCGGTTCGGTTTAGCTTCGGATAAAATATAATATTTATCAGTTCGGTTCGGTTCGGTTTTGGGTACCCAATTATCTTATCTTATCGGTTTCGGATTTTCCAGAGCCCGACCCAAACCAATCCATTGACAGCCCTAGTTGCACCTCTGTTTTTGGTTGGAATTGTTACTCGTAAGGTTTTTTACCATTTGCGTGTTGTTCTCCAATTGTTTTTCTACACGATCCATGCAATCCGTTGAGGGATGACGTCCTCGAGTTGCTTTGTGATTAACTAATTCTAAAAAAAGCCGATTTTTTCTTCTACTTTCCCAAGGAACGATTCATGCTCCAATACCCAATGATGCGGATAAACAATTGATTCGGGATGTGATTTCATAAGAAAGTGGGTTTGAATTTTAAGTTGGTCTTTATCAAAGTCACGGGTTTTTATGTAATTATACATAGGAAAGAGCATTGAAGTGTTTTTATCTGTCGTGACCAAAAAGATAACAGTCAGCCTCAGTTGACTTGGACTAAAAGTTTATCCTTTATTTCTATTCTTTTCAATGACATCAACTCTCCATAAATATATGATTACTAAGGTCTTATTAGTAAGTAGGGTTTTACCTTGCTAGCAAGGAAAACCAATTAAAATGTGCCTTGTGTTAATACAGCTAACTAAATAAACAAAATTAAGAAAAAAAAAAACAATGGGGACTCCTATCTTGGGCTTGTGCTAGACGATACTTACAATGTCCACACCACTTTTTACCCCGAAAAATTTTTTCTTATACAACTATGAAGCTGATAAATATTCTATTTCACAGTATATACTGGATGAGATATTAATCTAATCACTCCTTTACTCTTTTAACCGAAGAAAATGCTTTCAGAGTGGTTGTTATACTATATGTAGTTTATTTACTATATTTCTCAAAAGTTTTCTTATAAAGTTTTTGGTCCCTGAGCAGATGAATGCAGGAGCTGTGATACTCACTGATTGCGTGTTCTGGTTCATCATATACCCGTTCCTTACTGCCAGTGACCACAGTCTGACTGTTGTAAGTTTCACTCTCTTAAAATTAAGACTGAACTGGTTTTTTGTTTTTCTTCTCTTTTCTCAAACTTCTGATGTAAGGTCAATGTATATAATAGGGTAGTGCTAGGCATCACAACCAATTTTGCCTATGTAGGTTAAAGCTAACTGCACGCCAGTGATTGTGCATTCACATTCAAAATAACTAGACAACTATATCAACTTTGAGATTTGTATTCATTGTGCATCACAAAATGCATTTAATGGTATGCAATTTGCTCTAACCTCGATTAGCCAAGATGGCTGTTAACTTGGTCAAATTCATTTATGGAATACACACCAATTATAATTTTGATTTCACGTGGTTCTCATTTATAACAAGACACTTGAAAATTACCATTGTTGAAGGGGGAAGAATGAGGTTTCTACTTACTATAAATTATTCTAGCTCGAGAACTCAATGTCATGCATTCCCTAATTTTCCAGGTTATGGGTAACTGGGGATTGATATGCAAGCCTAGCCTCAGTAAAGTATTAAGTGCATTCATGATCTTGTATGATTTTATCTGGTCTTACATAGTATATTAAGGTTGTAGTTTGGCCTGACTTCATGGCAGTCTTGGTACATAAATGAAGGATATTTTTTTGGAGCTTAAAAAAAATTTCACTACTGATGCACAATTATCAACGTGGTGTGTCCTGTAGAATTAGCACAACTGCTCCTACGTTGTATAACTTGTGTTGTCATCCAAATGATGATAAAGATTTTCAATGACGCTAGTAAATATTAAAAGTAGCATTATTTAGGCCGTGTTTGGTGCACCTAATACCCTTGTTGATTCATATCAAGATGCTTGCCAGCCTATACATGACTTATCTTGTACAGAACTCTACGCAAGCATGTTTGGTTTCGACTAGAGCTTCTTATTTGACCCATGATTTTCTGCGGCCTTGGTTTTTGGTAGGATTCCAGAATTAACTAAGACATATTTGTATATGCAATCTTTGATTGCTGATAAGCAGTATTCATAATAAATGGACAGAATAAATTGGAAATGAACAATAGTCATGAAATACCCATCCCCTCTGAGGAACACGATCTAGTGAGTATTCATGTTGCAGTTCATGGTAGTCTGTGCCCTGTGGACTGTGGTTGTGCAGAATGCAGATCTGTCGTGTGTTCTCCTAGATGCCAATAGGTTGAGCAATTTAACAAATATATTCTAGTGATGTGTATTCCTTCATCTTTGAGGTGTTTTATTATAAAAGGTTCAACAGTTTGCTGAAGACGTTGTTCATTGTATTCGTGTCTTTTGTGGCAGTTGAAGATTGTTACACATTCAATTAATGCTGTTTTTCTCCTGGGAGATACAGCTTTAAATTCCTTGGTAAGATTCATCACTCTTTTTATTTGCACAGCTTGCTGTTGTGCCAGTATCATGAGGTTATGTTTAAACAATCTTTCTTTTCAGCGTTTTCCATGGTTTCGGATTGCCTACTTTACCTTATGGACAGCTGCTTTTGTTATTTTCCAATGGGTCGTCCATGCTTGTGTTTCGATTTGGTATATCTCTACTTCCTTCTGCTTTCTGCATTTTGGGACATGCCACTCTGTCTTGTTTGTAATGACAGTCATTTTTTATTGTAGGTGGCCTTACCCAATTCTTGATTTGTCATCCCCGTTTGCTCCAGTATGGTACGTCTAAAAGGCCTTCATATCCTCACAATTTGTGCTAAACAAATCTATATGCATCATATGTTTTACTTTTATTATGAACATACAAACTAGGAGACTGTCTAACACAACCCCCCCCCCCCCCTCCTAAAATACACATACACTTACAAACCCACCACACCACACAGAAGAGCAGCTTGTAATGATGCAAAACTATTAGATGTTTCTATTTGGCTGTCCAACTGTGGAAATGATTTAAATTCTGTATTGGTCATTTAACTAATACTGAGGATACATTTGGGTTCTGTATCTTTTATTTGTAGAGTGCCTGAAAGCCTGCATTTTTTTTTTGTTCATCATCCAGACTAAAGTGGAAAAAACGGAAAAATGTTGTATTGCGCTATAAAAGAGATATCTATGAGAAATATGATGCGAATACCTGGGCTATTAAATCGTTGAGTACTCGCTGCTTAGCCGACCCGACTAACAATTTAACAATTTAATCCTCAAAATCACAATTAGGCTGAAGGCCCAATTAGCCGAGTAATTGTGTTCACTATTTCAACTATTTCAATGTTAAACATTGAACTCGACATTTCACCGATTCGACCAACCCTCGATTATGTAAAGTTCTACACTTTAATCATATTTATTTTAGTTGATTGAGTGTTTTAATTGTTTATTGATTGATTGGGTTCTTAATTGGCTTCATTATGTTGGTATTTCAAAGTTAAATATATTTAATAATTATTTGTAAAGAAATATAGTGTTATGAAAAATCGTCCGATTAATCCCGATTAATCCCTAACCGATTACACCTACTCGCTATTCGCTCTTCAAGCGAGTAGCGACCGAGTAGCGATTTAACTGCACAGGCGAATACACAGCGGAATAATATAGAAGCATATCAATAACTAGGGTTTCAACTCTATATAACATTCTTTCTCTAAATGACAAAGGAGGCTACAAAACTTAGATATAATAATACTACTTCCTTAACCCTAAGAAACTAAAAACTGTAAAACCACTCTAGCCGGGCTTTATTTTATAGGCCAACATGGCTAATAAAAAATAAATAACTAAAAGTTCTACTAAGGATGCCTATTACATCGATTCCGGATCCTAGAGAATCAAGTTCTTGGCGATGATAGATGTCAGGAAATAGGAACTTCTCTCTTTCTTCGAATGATTGGGATAGTATTTGAATGCTTAAGAGGCTCCAAAGTTCACCCTAAGATCCCAACATGTAACCAAAAGCAATTTAACATCCATGTTCAGGTCAACAGAACATTTGAATGCCACATCCCAAATGCATTCAAATATTATGTTTATATAAACATTTTTAGGACTTCTTGATACTCTACATAATGCATTTTAACAAAATTATGCAAAAGATTTCCTTCAAATTTACTGCTAGCGCACAAGCATCAGATCTTTTCTCTTAACAAAATCACTTTGACTGAACTCAGTGATTACTTACACTGTTCTAGTAAATTTTGTCAATGAGTACTGTTAATGTGAAGTTTGTCGGACCATGTTTGCAGCACCTTCGACAGGTAAACTGTGGAACCCTAGAAAGTAGATACTCTGGTGATTCTGTTGCGTCGTCAACCCATGCATATGTTTATTTATGGATAGATATTTGCAGTTGTCAATGTCTGTAACCACTTTCCTAACTGTTCTCATAGTTCATATCTCCTCACTGTTCTTGTGCATGCGTGGGTGTGTTACTGTGTTCGGGTTCTTGTGTTGGTGTCCCAAACTTTGTTTACTGTACATGTTATTCATGTACATTTATTACAAAATTCTTTAGTTTCCAGGCTACCACCAAGGGAAACCAATAATAAAATTCATCATTTTCGTCTCATGGATTTTGCAGGTACTTGATGGTAGCTTTGATGCATTTTCCGTGCTATGGATTCTATTATCTACTCGTAAAGATTAAAGGGTACTTTTTGTCACAATGTTCCCCTCATTCTTATCAACTTTTGAAGTAAATGCGCATCACTCGCCCAATGCCATTCATGGTCAAAGTGTTGCATGAACTGTGTTAATTTGGGCTCCTTATTGCAATCAAGCACCAGCTATCCTAACCTACAAGAAGAGGCTCCATAACGACACAGAAAAGGTAAAAAGAGGTTTTAAAATGAAAAAAAAAAGAAGGAAAATATATTTTTGGCTGAATTATTGTACAAGCTTGTATTTCAGATATGAGAAATATGATTACCTGATGAAACAAGCATATATTCATTGCCCCTGGTATTCTACCCTAGGGGGTGAGGATTGTACCAAATACAGAGTTGGTATGTCAAAGGATGTGTTACATACATGTTCGCCTGTTTGAAGTCCCAATTTTTGGGTTTCCCTTTTGAATCAACATATACAAGCCAAAGCTATTACCACATATGGCTCAGTCCATTTGTGAACACAATCCTTTAGACCAGAGAGCTCGTTCTGCTGGAGTCTGAAGTGATTGTGATTGGCATTGGTGCAAAACTCTGATCGTTCTAGAATATCTATGGTGAACGACGAGTGAGATTGTTATATTAATCTAAGCATCCAAATAACATAAACGCCACCAATCATTGGCTTGCATGTGCAGTGAATGCTGCTTATTCCTTTGTAGGTTTCAAATAGGACTCTTCACGTCTCATATTTTATTTATCATTGTAAAAGACTAAAAGTGTATCCAGTTCTTCTAGGTTGAGAATACAGAATGACCATAGAGGTGAATGGAAATGGTCTGTTTTGCGGTTCATCCCACCATAGTACAAAATATCGTGATATATATTGAGATTTCAGCAAAGGATAAATAAATATTGCGATATGTTTAGAGATATTTACAATTGTAAATATCAGTGATATTTTGATGATATTATTGATATTTTAGGATATATTGTGATATTTGTGGATATTTAGTGATATTTTGTGTATGTAACAATTTTATTTAATATTTACCATTATATTTGAAATAAATATAAATTATATATCATGATATATCAAGAAATATCTACAATATCTATGATATTTTAGATATTTTAGATATATTTGCATATGAAACAATGCCAAATATCTCCAAAGAGAGGGATATATCCATGATATATATTCATAAATCAGGGATCGATATTTTGCCATATCCATATTTTGTACTATGCATTCCACTATCGTGGAAACTTAAAAAATGAATACAAGTTTTCTTTTCCCCTCCAACTAGGGGTGATTTTGGATCGGATAAAGGGGGAAAAAATTTCATTTTTTTTGGGATGGCAATATCCTTTTCGAAATCCGATCTAATTATTTTTCGGATGGCAATTTCTTTTCCGAATATGGAAAGTTCAGAAAATTGGTTTTTTTTTGGAAATTTTGAAATTGGCAAAATTCGAAAATAAATCAGAAATTTGAATTATATAATCAGATTTTCTTTTAAGATAACAATTTTTTATCCAATTAATACATTTATTTAGTAATTATTTTGAATTGTATTAATTCAGTAAACAACTTAGACCTTTTAACACATTCATTCAACAAGTTTTTTCTTCATGTTAATGCATTAATTCAATTGGGAGAAAGAGAGATATGTATTAGAATGACAATATTGATTTATTAAAGTTGTGAGAGAGACAATGTTATATTTCTATAGGGTTTTAGTTTGGTTTGTAAATTATGTGTAGTTTTAATTTAATAACTATATGAAATAGACGGCTATATGTTAAAAATTCTGAAATTAATCAGAAATCGAATCTGATCGGATTTTGAAAGTATCCAATTCCAATCCAATTATTTTTCGGAAAAATCGGATTTCAGAACACAAATATCATTGCTAAATTCGGAAAAATATTATATCGGAATTCGGAAAAACCGGATTTTCAGAAAGAAGTGCACCCCTACCTCCAACCATCATGCATCCAGGCAGCATTTTCCCGTTTAGCATAAGTCTCTCAGTGAGCAGTGGCTAAATAAGCTAGAAATATTTGTGGTCATTCAGATTTCGAGCACTGAACACATTTCTGACATTATTCCGCTTCATATGTACCATGGATGAAGATTACTTACAGTGACTGTAAGCTAAAACGTTCTGGGAAACAAAGGTCCCAAACTAGTGGCACATAAATATGTCAATATGTGAGTAGCCAATTGATTATGTGCAATATACAAAAAGTAGAAATGATCCATTTTGTTTAGATTAGGCGACAAATCTGTCTTTAACTTTAAGGTTGCTTGAAAGTAAAGCAACCGAGCATATAAAATAGTTTTTTGGAAGCCCACGACCATTCAAATTTATAAAGCGAATATAGCGTCAAATGTGAACCTCAGCATTACAAATTTACATGTGAATAAAGTCCAAAAGCAATAATTCCCTAACTATGTAAGTAAGGAATATCTATTCCTCAGTCCCCTTTTCTTGTCCAAGATATGATAATCCTTTCTTAAACCACAACACTGCCAGTTTCAGCCATCTCCACTACAGCTCCGCTTAACCATGACTTTACTTCCTTGTATCGCTGTGTTCGTTTCATTCTTGAGCTTAGTGGGATCAGTTTCCGGCAATGGCAATGTTAACAAATGCAGGTCATATTGTGGAAATTTGACCGTCGATTTTCCATTCACTACCAGATCTGGATGTGGTCATCATGGTTTTCGGGATCTTTTATTTTGCATTAACAATGTGCTTATGCTCCATATTAGTTCAGGGTCATATCGTGTTCTTGAAATTGACTATGCATATAAAGCGCTTACCATCCAAGACCCAGACATGTCAACATGCAACTCAATTATTCGTGGAGGTAAAGGAAATGGTTTCGTCGTGGAGTTTTGGAGAGCTCCTTACCTCAATCCAGCACCTGACAACATCTTCATGCTTATTGGATGCACAGCTCGATCTCCACTCTTCCAAGGCTTCCCTGAGAAACACTTGCCATGTCGTAACGTATCAGGGATGGGGTGTGAGGACTACTATAGCTGCCCTGCATGGGGTCCAGGCCCTACTCGCTCGAGCAAAGTGTATGGATTAAGCCCACCTGAGTGCTGTTCAGTTTCTTACGATGTCATACGGTCTATCAACCTTTCTAAGCTTGAGTGTGAAGGTTATAGCAGTGCTTACAGTCTTGCACCATTGCGGGTATCGGGCCCTCACGAATGGTCTTATGGAATACGGGTTACATATTCGGTTCCGGGTGATTACTCGTTTTGTCGAGCGTGTGAGGCTACCGGTGGCTCGTGTGGATATGACGCTTTGGCTGTTCGAGATTTGTGTTTATGTGATGGATGGAATTCAACTACAAACTGTGATACAGGTACTGCTTCAAGCCCTTCTATTTCACATTTCTCTGTAACAACATTCTATGAAACTAAATTGACACAAAATTTGGCTAAACACTATTCACTTGCTCCATTTAACAGAGTGGAAGGAATTGATTTTTAGTCCTTGTTTTTAAGTTAATTACCCAATCAGCTTTTGCTTACCAAAAGAAAATTGCAGTCGTTTAAACGTCTTGTGCAACTTTATTTTAAAACACATCCTTTCAGACTGTGCATCTGTACTGATGTATGTCATAGCACACTGTAAGTACACTCAGTCATTCACACTATTATGCTGCATTTAGTGATTTTTTTTCTTTATTTTTTTGAAAGATGCATGATTTTGGGTTAGGCAGGCCCCTACTGCATTGAAGAAATAAATTCTTACATGGAGTGCAGTGCTCCAAAAAGCTGCCTAGGCGCTAGGTGGTGCACAACCGATTCGCCTAGGCCTAAATCGTTTCAAAAAGCGGTAGACCGATTAGGTGGGTCTAGGCGGGCTAGTCGGACTAAGCCTCTAGGCGGTAGTCTACCTCATTTTTTTTAATGATTAAATGTCAAAAATAAAATAAAAAGCTCCTGAAGGCTTTAGATTTGAATATCTAAAAGATCAAAACCCAATGTATATTATATTCCACTATAAGAAAGAGAATGTGCTTTTATATGAAGTCACTCTTCGGTCTCGGTATTCAACTTGAACAAATTATTTGTCATCTTCTTAAACTATTATGCCTTTTTTGTATTAAATACTTTGGTTTATATTTATTTTTGGATAACGGTAAATGTTTGATTTCTTCATTTCTTGTAGGGTGGGTGTGTAGTTGTGTACGACTGCACTACACACTAACCACAAAACAAACGGGACGGGTCCTAGAATTAGGATTGTAAAGAATAATAATCTTTTAAAATAGTTTATTTTCTTTTACAAAATTTTACAGTATTTAAAATCAAACAAGAAAGATTTATAAAATTGACCACTAATTGAAGATACTCATTGATTATTTATTTTATTTTTCAAAAAAAAAATTATTGAATTATAAAATTTATCAAAATTTGGAGGAAACCCAACATTAAAACAAATAAGTCTCATATAATTTACGAATCAAATCTATAATTTTTTCCCACATTATTACAATTGAAATCAAAGCAAAACTTTTAATGAAATTATTCAATCGCGCATTTGAATATGTCCGTTCATTCAATTTTATGAAAGATGATTAAAATTTTGATTTTTGTCAGCATTGAAAGCGCACATTGATTCAATGGAATGGAATGTAAGATAAAACCAAACTAATCAAAATTAAACAATTTTTTTTATAAAAAATAAAAATCTTAAGCAGTGCGTATTCAATTTTCTAGTAGTGCCTATTTGGTCTTAGGTTCCGATTGGTTTTGTTTTAGGTGTGGGCAACCCTCGGTAAAATTAGTGGTGCCTTTATGAAAACCCTATATTTATTAGGGAAAAAAAAAACCCACAGGTTTATGCACTAGACGTTCTCCTATCGCCAGTGTTTTTTAGAACATTGATTGAGAGTACCATTTGCATCCTCCTCAATGAACTTAGACAGGTGCTCATCTAGACAGAGTACAAAATACAAAAGTGACTCGACCGAGTTAGTTACACTTTTCAAGTTTGCCTATGTAATCTGCAGTTGTGTATGTCTCCTTGTAGGGGATTGTAGCAATATGCTTCACTATTATTCAAATTTTCTCTCTTCTCCTCGATTGATAATGTTACGTTCTGATAGTACTAATGGGTATCAACTAGTCCATTTACTATTTCAACAACAATCATAGAATCATAACACACCAATACTTTGGAAAAGCCATGCTTCAAGCACCCATCAAGCCCATCATCTATCGCCAACAGTTCCTAGTAGAGGATGGACCTCTTAGAGCTAAAACTAATGTAGGCAAACAACACTTATCATCTCCATCCTTGCAACATTACCATAACTCTGAGAAGGCCGGGAAGAGCCCATCTGTGTTTGACTTTATGAAGTTAGTGTCACGGCTATGTCATTTACAATGGGTGGGATCTTTGGAGCTAGAAGAAGATGGCCTTAACATCAAGATTGTGAAGCAAGACTCTAACTTGAGTTGTGTAAGGCAAATCCTTTGCACATAGAGCTCCATATATTTTAGGAATTTTACCAGCACCAACTAAAGACATGTATACTTCTTAACGATTCTAATATTTCTCTCTATCCAATATCTATATAGCACTTATAGTTGCACGGATATATGCTCTTCTAATCTCAGCTTCCATGGAGCTTTTCCTGCAACTTTGTAAGATGTCCTGCCACTCTAAGTATGAGTCTGCAACTCCAAATCCCGCTGCTAGCTTTGTTTTGACACCTGACCACACTCCCTTTGTATAGTGGAAATCAAAGAACAAATGCTCGGCCGAAGTTCTCTTTAGCAGCACCACACAAGCTACATTTAGAATGATTTATGATCCTTTTGTTCAATAATTTGTCCAAAGTGGAAAGGCTACCATAAAAGTGTTGTCATGTGCAGAAATAGTGCTATGGGATCACAAGTTTGCCTAATGTGTGATGATTTTCCTTAATTTACATACACAAAAAAGTTGTTGTTGATTTAAGAGCAAAGAGAAATACTGGAACAATAGGAGAAGAAGAAGATTATGAATGAGTTGAAACACGTTCTTTAATGGTTGCCTCCATATTTGTTGAGATGAATCAAACTCAAAATGTAGTCCAAGGATTCTATTTATAAGAATAGATTATGTTTTCCAAAATTACTTGTGATAAGCTACATAATAAATGTTTAACTAGGAAACCATCTTTTCCTAAATCTTATCTAAGCCTTTCTAGAAACATGTTCCCCAAGTCAATATGTTTCCTTTTGTGTAAACACCCCTACGTTGACTTAAATATCAAGAAAATATTCTTTAAATCAGATCCGGAGTTACAATTTCAAACTAGGAAATGATCTTCTGGAATTGCATTTCCTGGCTAGGAAGTGGACTTCCGAACTTGAAGTTCCTTACTAATAGGATGTAGTCTTTCGGAGTTAGACTTCCTGAATAGCTATGGAGTTCTTGACAAACTATGAAGTAGAGTTCCAATTGGACTTCCCAAATGGCTAGGAAGTGAAGCTCCCGACTTGCTAGGGAGTGAAGCTCCTGACTGCATGCTTGGACTTCCCACTAGATAGTGGGAAGTGGAGTTCCGAACTTAGACCTCCCATCAAGGAAATGGAGTTATGAACTTGAAATTCTTGACTAGGAAGTGAAGTTCTAGTCCTGCAATACTAGTCACTTCCAAAGATCTAGCAACTCCTCTTGTAGTTTCATTTCGATTCCTTAGGAAGTGATTTTATCTGGAAGTGCGCTCAAAGTATGTTGTGGTACTTCTTACCCATACTTACACATTGTTTGATTATTACAGAAATGTTGACCCACGTCTACTTCACTTTGCAGAAATATGTACACACCCCCAAACAAGCTTTAACCATCTGAGCTTGTTACGTTCTTGATCTTCTTTATAGCTATAAGCAGATCTTGGATTGAAATATTCCAAATTAATGATCACATTACTTGATCCTTTTCCACGAGATTATATATGTCAGTATCCAATAAGTTTGTCTTCAAATCACACTTTGGGAAAGATGGGATAGTATCATTCCACTTACCATCCATAAGAAATCAGCTCACTAACTCTGGCTCTGGCTTCATCATTGCCTTCATTTAGTGACTTACTGCGATACTTATTAATAAAAAAAACAACAACAAACAAACAAACAAACAAACAAACAAACGACAAACACTTTGTGGGATACGCGTGCTATCTCAATAATTAAATTTAGAAATCTAGAGCCCAGGTTAAAGTTAAACCCCCTTCTCCCTTGAGTCCGCCTTTCGATATCGGAAAGTTAATTATCTAGTATAAAAACATTATGTACATCTTTTCCTTGTAGCACAATCATTACCATTTGGTGTTGTTGTTTAATGTGCAGTTTTTAGTGCATCCATTCGCCAAAAGATGTCATTAATTGATGCAGGAGGAACAGGTATTTTGATATTTAATTTTGAGATTATTTTATAAATCTATTCATAAACTCAAACCAAAGATCTTGAATCGCGTGAACTCACCAATATCATAATAATAATAAATCAAAGATTAAACGTAAATAAACATACCTTAATCCATAGATTTATTGAATGAAACGTGTAGAACGGAAAATGAGAACTTGTTTCTCACCCTAAGCCTTTTCCCTAACCCTAATGTGTTTTCTTGACATGACATAATACACAACTATGAGGTACGCATAGAGAGAGAGAGAGAGAGAGAGAGAGAGAGAGAGAGAGTAGTTTCCTTAATTAGATAATGAGTCTAATTTCCCATAAAAATTAGACTATAATTGGAAACAACTTCTAATTGCCAAAATATTCATATGGATTTAGACTTTTTATTTAGCCCATAAATATCAACTATGTTTTGTTTTGTAAACCATCAACTATACATGACATGTGTCCATTATGTGGGACATCTTTAGGTATTCAATAAAATCTAACATATTTCTTTAGGACAGTTTTCTTAATTGAACAATGATTCTAATTTCCCATAAAAATTAGACTATAATTGGAAACAACTTCTAATTGCCAAAATATTCATACAATAATTATAATTTCCCATAAAAATTAGACTATAATTGGAAACAACTTCTAATTGCCAAAATATTCATATGGATTTGGATACTTCATCATATAAGCCCATATTTTATAAACCATAAATTATACATGACATGTGTCCATCATGTGGGACATCTTTAGGGATTCAATAAAATCCCTTGGCCCATATGACAAGTGTTATCGAAATTATATACTTTATAATAGTTTTGTAAACAGACTCATCATGTGTTTAACTTAAAATAACTGACATGCGCACGCGATTTTTAGAAAATATATCCAATCCAATTTTCCCATTAATTTGGCTATCATAATGTCATTATCAAACAATCTACTAATGTGAATCATAGTGGTCATGTGTCATTATGCATGTGTATGACACCATCCTTTCCATGTACTATGTTAATAGTAACTTGTTTAATATAACACATAATTAAGAAGTTTAGGTTAATGTATAATTGCCTAAAATGTCCAGCAGTAATCCGTTTCATTCATAAGATGCACAAACTCCCACTAATGAAATAGAGTTGGCAAAAACACAAAATTGAGCTCTTAAGGTGTCTAATAGAAGAAGCATAAATCATGAATGCATCCGTATAACCATAACATCATTGGTTGTTTCAAAGACTTGTATTGTCGACATAATCCATAATCGTCTTTGATAGTAACCAAATGGTTAAGGACACGGTAGTTCATAAGTTGGCGCTATTATATGATCCATAGACATTTATTGTTTTTGCATTCCATAAGTTCTCTCCAAGTTCACTAGTTTATCACCTCAATAATGGTGTATCATTCTTGGAGAAATAGGTGCAACTTAAGTTCTCAGCAATTTGGAAATAAAGTTATTAACAACTCCAAATTCTAAGATAATATGCACATTATACATCGTAAATTGTGGCCTCAAAGCAAACCACAAACTCAGCTTTATTAGTGGAAGTAGCAAGGTAATTTGCTTCACATTATTCCACAAACTTGCCCATTCATAAATATAGTAACAAAACTCAAATTTATTATAAAAGGGAATCAACATAATCTGAGTTTGAACATTCAATCACGATCAAGTGATTCATCATAATAAATGTGAGCTAATAAACAATATTACTTTAAGATGCATCAGTAGCTGAAAAACTTAATATAGATAATATATCTAGAACTTTATTAAGATGTGTTTCATGAAACAACGCTAACAGTTATTGCCATTGATCTCCAAAAATTTCAATTTCAATCACATATGTTGCTCCGTCAATATCTTTCATTTCAAAGTTCTTCAAGAGAAAAATTATATATATTTATGCAATTAAACCAAGATCACTACTAGCTAACAAAACGTCATAACATATATGATAAAAAATATTCTCCCACGTGACCTTCAGGTATACACACTAATCAACAGTGCTTCCCTTAAAGCTGAAGAGACTAATGATATTGTTTAACTTAAAATATCATAATTGGAAAGCTTGTTTAAGTCCATAATATGACTCTTAAGTTTGCAAACTATGTGTTCATTTCATTATGAAATTACATGCAGAAAAGCGATTTTGACATTTAGTGAAGCTCCAAATCATAATGAGTCACAAAAGCCATAATGACTCTAAGTGACATTTACTAGGACACAAGATAATGTATCACATTATATTGCTAACACCTTTGACGGTGGAATCTTTGGAACAAGTCTGGCCATGTCTTTTATTATTGTCTTTATAGTCACACTCTGTCTGTAAGACACATATATAGCTGACTTTCTTGTATCCTTTAGGCAATGTGACAATATCCTTAACTCTATTATGTTCCATTGATTTGAACTTTCTTTTATGGTGTCAATATAATTAGTAGAATCAATACCTATCTTGGCTCATAGAAATGAAACCAAGTCTTCACAGACCCTAGATCATAATCGAATTCTTGTAGATATGCCACAATGTCATTCGAAATTATAGATCTTTGTGTTATGGAAGATTTTCCAAATACCATTCCTTGTGGTTTTTCTACGAACGCTTCATTGATGAGAATCCCATTATGGAGTGTTTGATCTTACAACAATTGTTCATTCATATTGAATAAATCAATATCATGAGAAACAACAATTATTGTAGAAGCTACAAGTATCTAGACTTACGTTAAAGCTTCTTTACTTTCCACATTTCATGATTATGTCATTGTTTTTATTTAATTGACACGTATCATGATATGTCACTCCCACTAATTTCACCATTGAATAAGGATCTAACGTTACCGGTTTCTACTGTTCTCGTACTATGGTTAGATAAGTCAAATCTATATACTCTTTGGATTTTTCAAGATAACCTTAATAATGTTACCAATAACTTTTCTAAAATCCAATATCCTTTTATGTGAATAATTTATAAGCTCAAACTCTGTTGGTATCCCCAAAATTGGCAGGTAACTTGAACTAGGTTTCCTTTGATTCCATAACTACTCAAAAGAGTCTTTAGAACTATCTTACTGGAAAGTGAGTTCAATTTATACACAACAATACGTCTTTATATATTTAAATATTCACAACAACTAGGGTAATTAGACTAACTTAACCTAATCCTAACCATGTCCTATAAAGTACGATTACGCCTTTTAGCAATATCATTATACTGTGGTGTTCTAAGTATTGTGTATTTATCACAAATACAATGCTTTTCTAAAACTTCAACAATTCTTAGTCTAGGACATTGACCTTCATCTTAATTTTCACCACTTCAATTTGATTTGACAATCTTCACCAGTCTATTTAGTTGATTACAATCTCAATAATGTAAATCTTAACGACTCACACTGGTAAATATTCATTATGTAAGGTAGGAACATAATCTTAATGTGAATTGTCATCTTCATGTGAGAAGTATCTCACAACGAAATACAAAGTGGCAAAAAGTATATAAATGTCGATACTCATTGTGGCTTTCATTTCTTGTGTGTTGGCTTGTTTTCTATAATACATTCCACACACATATGAGATTAACAAATTTAGATTCAAATGAATCACATCATATGCTAATCTTTCTATAAACTTTTTCTCTGAAGATTTATACATTATTCATGCCACAACTAAGAAGACATGACAGTCCTTTAGCTACGTTCAACTCTAACTTTAAGATGCATAATAATAAAGTCTCTATTCGATAATCAAACAAGTATGGTATCTGTGGATATCCTATACTTATTTAACCAAAGAATGCAAATTACCCCTTAATGTTTATTCAACCTTACTGTAGCACTCATAGAAATGCTTGTTGTAATCAATGTATGTACTTCATCTCCCCTATGGATAAAAACTTAGTGAGGTGATCAAAGGGGATAAAGAAGGTAAGTTGTACTTGCGTATTTGAATTAATAAAGGTTGGGGTCTCCTTAACTGCTAGTTGTTTCAAAAAAAAAAAAAAAAAAAAAACCCCTTACATGTTAGGTCTACCTGTGGGTAACTCACAACAATCAAATAAACAAACAACAATTATTGTCACTATTATAACATTCAAAAATATAGTTGGTTCACTGTGGTGAATACCAAACTATACATAAAGTGAATGTTTTAAGTCAATATTCATGGACAAAGTTGGAATTACTGTGGTGAACACCAACTTATACGTAATATGAATATTCGACACCTTAGGTTTCGACAAGTAAAACTTTATGGTATATGAATCGAGACTTTAATAAACAAAATAACGCTCACTATATTAAAATCTTTGATTATTAACACAAATAACTATAATTTATATTAAAATCTAAAGATGAAAATAATAGTGTCATTGCAATACCACCTGTGGGTGAGTACTACAACACACAAGGTGTTCACTCCATAATATTATGATGATGAATGTATATTATAATTGTGAAACCACATGTGGGCGTGTATCACAGCATACACAAAGTTCACTTACATTTAAGGCTAAGTCATTAAATATGTCAAACTTAGATAGGCCTGTTACCTATAGGCAGTCAATTCCATATCTAACTCTTTAGTACACATTATCACCCTAAATTAATTAGAACTGTAACATTTATGATATTTACAACTTCTCAATGTTGGGTCACTGTGGTGACTAGCAAATGATCAGCTTTATATCAGATCAATTATTTTAACTTCATTATAATCCCAAATGGTTCCTTAATCATCATCATAAATAACATTATACAATGTCACTAACAATGATACGATGAAGTATTCACAATATTTTAATATTGGGCCACTGTGGCAGCTACCAATACAACTTAAATTTGTGAGTACCAAATCGTTAAATGACATTGATTAACATAATCATAGTGAGAACTAAACATGCAGCCGGAATAACGTGTGTACTTTCATAATGTACAAGATCAAAAAGTTCACTATGCAATAATCTTTATAGTGGAAATTAATAGACATCAATAATATTAATAAACCAAAGAAATATTCATTCTATCATATTGCATGCGTTGAACGTAATAGAACAAATAATGAACCCAAGTTCATAAGTCAAAACCCAACTTCGCAAACCATTAAGATTATATATACGTTCAACTTTAATATCAGAATTCTTAAATTTTCAAAACCACTTTCAAGGCTGTTCAATACGTAGGGCTTGAAAATGGTTTCGTAATGGCTATTCATACGTCAAAAACCGTCTAAATTAAGGTTGATGGCCTAAAAACAAATTAAAAAAAAAAAAGCCAATGGTGCAATCAAAATCTGTCTTGTCCATTATGCTTCAGATTTGACCCAGTCATTATGGGTTAGACTTGACCCGATCATTAGGGGTCAGATCCACACCCGAGAGCTATTGATGGGCTAGAAAGTTCATTATGGGCCACAAATGACCATATGGGTGCATAATCAAGTTTTGCATTATATGGGCTTTAGACTTAGATTCTTTTAGGCCCAAAAGGAAATTATGATGTCAGACGACATTATCATCTTCTTCGACGAACAGACCTTGTGGGATTTAAAACCTCATTTTATTAACTGTAGTCAAAAGCCTTCATTAAAGACCAAAACTTTATGGTCTCTACACAAATCAATTCTTTAAAAATGCCAAATACCATATATATGTGATTGAAACCGTAATTCCATTTTATAGTTTCTATCTCATGTCTACTAGAATATAAACGACGACAAAGTCAGTACGTTCGTAATAATAGATCGATCGTGATCGAGCAATCCAAATTAATCCCTCATTAAACAACATTGAAATCATAATATGCCGATCGGTGATCAAACCTTATGATCACTTTATGCAGATTGAACCGACACAATATTAGCAACATAAAAGGATTAAATTTATAATACGGAAAACATAGTTTCACGGTTTTCAAAGCATTAAAAATTTTCACATTACGACAATCGAAACTCAATGATTACCATGCTAATCCAAACTCATTGCAAGAAACAATTTAAACAATAATATATGTTTCATATATCTTATAGACCACCATTGTAAGCAATACAGTAATGTTAAAAAAAAAAAAAAATCCAACAATGGCATAGCATACACGAGAATATTAAACCTCACTCTTTGGACTAATAGATCTGACAGTTAAAGCAATCGCATAATATAAGCAATTAGACCCAAATAATAAACAGGAACGAGTATGTTGTACACCCACTTTAATGTAAAAAATAGATACAAGACCACGTTATTACGCCCTAATAATCCGACAATATTTTTCCAAAGATCATGTTTTTAATGAGAGAAACATACGATTCACAACAAGGCGACTAAGACCACGTGTAAACATATTCTTAAATTTAAATCAAGGATCTTGAATCGCATGAACTCACCAATATCATAATAATCATAAATCAATGATTAAACGTAAATAAACATACCTTAATCCATAGCTTTAATGAATGAAACATGTAGAATGGAAAAGGAGAATTTGTTTCTCACCCTAAGCCTTTTTCCTAACCCTAATGTGTCTTCTTGACATGACATAATCCACAACTATGAGGTATGCATATATATAGAGAAAGGGGGGAGAGAATAGTTTCCTTAATTAGATAATGATTCTAATTTCCCATAAAAATTATAATATAATTGGAAACAACTTCTAATTGCCAAAATATTCATATGGATTTAGATACTTTATCATATAAGCCCATGTTTTGTAAACCATCAACTATACATGACATGTGTCCATCATGTGGGACATCTTTAGGTATTCAATAAAATCCAACATATTTAACAAAAACTAAATCAACTTTCAGAATGTGGTCACTATTATAAATACGAGAATTTAAGACATGGTCTTAATTTAGTTTAGCATGAAAGATAAGCTCAAATGAATATTTATGGTGGGGACACACTTTTGGTAACTCCAAATACCCCTCTAGTGCACAAACTATAGTAGTTAAGATGATGCAGACTTGACGATATGTGGCATGATTTGATTCAAAGTTGCACATACCAAAATTTGTTGAGTGACTCTACAAAACTGCAAATACTGCATGTGTAAATGTTTCTTTTTAGTTCTCCTTGCAAAATGAAGTATATATATGTATATGAAAAAAACTATCGAGCGACTTACTCCGATATGGCCACCTAGAAACACCTGATTTAAAGTTCCACATATTGTATTGAAGATTGAGCAATTTTTTTTCCTACTATTAATGTCATGACTATCCCACAAAACCTGTAACACCTATAAGAATTCTCCACTCATTTACTTGTATCAAACTGCACACTTTGGAGGTGAAGTGTTGAATGACTTCATCATATCAATTAAGTCCAACATATATTGAAAGGACTTTTGGCAAAACTAATTATCCCTCCAAATATCCACCTAATCACCATTACCATTTTTTAGAAGTTGAAAACTAGATGCCTTTCATCTCATTGCTGAAGCTTTAATATTGTAGTGAGTATACTTCAAGAGTTAGATTAAGAGTTGAGGTTCATCCTAAATTGTTTAGAGTTTGAGTGAGGGAGATATGAAGAAGAAAGGTAGACTCTTATAGTATTAGAATGGTTCTAATCTAATGAACTTGAAAGCTTGATTGTTTGATTAAAATGACTTGAAAACATGAAAAGAAGATTGATTAAAACATTGAAATGAAAGTAACAAACAAGATTGAAGATTAAAACAAAGAACAAGTAACAAGTTTGATTGAAATAAAGAAAAGAAAATAACAAGTTGATTGAAATAAAATAAAATAACAAGAAATTTAAAACATGAATTGAAAAACAAGACAAGAAAATAAACAAACCAAATGGTTTGGATCCTAAGACAATGGATGAGTTCTCTTTCCATTTCTTTTTGTTTATATACCCCTACTTTTGCCATTTATAGATTTGCCGTTCTCCATTATAAACTAGACACCTCACCCCTTTCACTTTTGCTTTTTGGTGCCTTCTTGACCAAGGTAGGTTTAGGGATAAGTCTTCATAATTTGAAATAAGGGCCTCCATCTTTGGTATTCTGATTTGAATCCTTTAACTGTTGACTTTGACCGGTTGACTATGACTTTTTCAGCATTTTTCCACAGTAGCTACTAGTCTTCATAATAAGCGTGATTAAGGCTCCTTCTGGTGTTAAGACTTATGATAAGTGGTCTGAAATACTCCTGAACCTGAAAAAGGCAGTAAAAGCTATGAGTTATATTTTCATTAAGCGTAAGAATGACTGTAATGTAGCAATATATAGGTAATAAAATGCACATTTGGGAGCTGATCACTACCCCCAAATAGCATCTTGCTTGTCCACAAGCAAGGATGAGAGAAAAAACTAAGATCACAAATGAGTGATTTATTATACGTTCTACTAATCTCATTTCGCAGAGTGCGATTGCATTGACCATATGCAACAAGGCCTTAAACCACTAGGAATTCCCTAGTCGATGAGCTTTAAACCTTGTGAGAGTTTTCCAGTGAAGGTACTCACAAACTTCTTCTATTTAGCACAAATGGTCTTTTTTCCTTATTTATTCTTAGTAGTTCATACATCTCATTAGCGGTGAATAAGGACAAGCTCCTTTGAACTCAGAATAACATATGTTTGGTAATTTAAACATCTAAAGATAATTGTACAAAAACATGAGCAATGAAATGCAAAAGTAGAGTTGTTTCTGAGGCTTTTGGAGAGCTTCCTTAAGATGGGTTCTCACAGGGGTGTGCTACAATCACAACTCTCTGATATCTTCACTCAAGGTTCATTCTCTCAAGTGCAGCGAGGGACTTATATTCCTCGTACTCAAATGATGTCCAAAGAAAGGGTTGATTGATCACACTTGCCACTTACTATCACAACAACCTATTCCTAATCGAGCTAGATGTCTTTTATTAAGAGTTACGGAGCTAGGGTGATAGTTTAGAAAGAAAAAGGAAGGGAAAAACAAAATCTGGTAAGATGAGAAACTGTGTCTACAAGATACTTGTAACCATAGAAGAACCTCATTTTGTTTTTTTTCTTTCGAATTGTGATACATTCTTTTAGCCCTTTGGCTTTGTGACTCCATATGATTTTGACTTTTGGGAGTTAGTTCTAACTTTGCTTTTGATTCTTTTTGTTTCTGATATCGTCTCTTTTTGATTTTGAAGTTTTGGGAGATTCGATTTTTTACTCCTTTGGATTTTTGGAGTTTTGGTTTTGGATGGGTCTTTCTTTTCTTTTTCTTTTTGAAGCAAATAACTGTTTTGTTTTTGTACAAGGTCTTCTCTTGTCTTTTTCTGATAACCATCCGGTTTTCAACTCATCAGCTGGGTAAGCTTTTAATTGTGTGTTATGATGGGTTAGGAATTATTGGTGAGGAAAAAAAAGGCTTTTAGAAAAGGTGAAGGCTCAAAAAGGGGTGACTAGAGGAAAACTATTTTTTTGGATTTTTAACGTTTATTTGGCTATATCGATCCAAAAAGGGTCTAAATTCCCTCATAGGATATGGCGTGGTGATCAAGCAAGTGGACGTGTGGTCTTTCTATTTGGACATCCTTTGTGTCATCACTCAATAATCATTCAAATGAGGATTTTGGCTAGATTATCATAGGATATGGAACTAAATTATTCTAACTTTGGCTTCGAAAACTCACTGCTATATACAAACAAATGCTGATGCATGCCATTTATGAAAAGATGTAGAAACTACTGTACGTATATTAGTCTAAGTACGAAGAACAAGTCCTTACTCTATTGCTATAATGAGACTTCTAAACTTTTTATTCATCATAGAAAAAGGAAACAAGACTTTTTAATATTAAACGGAAAAATATTTTTGTACTTTTTTCGAAATTTTTTAGAAAAGAAGAAATATACTATTATATATACTATATAGAAAATACCTAGTTTTTGCAAAATGTTACTATACCAACTTTATGATAGAACTATGCTTGTCCTCAAAGTATGAAGATATAATGAAGAGATTACCATAAAACATGAGCAAAAACGGCGATACACATGTAATTTGTTCTTCATGATGAAAATACACCACCCCCAAATAAGTTTGGGGCATGGGTTGTTTGATATAGAACGAGAAGTATATGGTTTATTATACTAAGGATATTTATTCTACTATAAAATCTTTTTGGGTTTTTGTATTTTTTGAAAGCATGCATGAAAAAATGGAAAATTTTGGCATGATGTATCTGTTTTACCTTCTACTCATAAACCAATTTCCACAAGAAAACAAAATAAAATAAGTAGATAATATTAAGCATAAAATTAAACTTATACTACGTCATACATAGAAAAATAAATAGATCCAACTATACAGACACTAGGAATCCTAGTCAGAATCCATGCGTTACTCGTCTCGACATCTAGAAGATCATTCTCTTTGTTGACGTCGAGGCCTGGCATGTTTATCACTACGCGGGAGCGCGTCTCTGATGCTCTGCAGTGTTCTAGTGACACTGTGCTGAAAACGTTGCTGCTCCTGCTTGAAGGTCAGATGCTCCTTTCTAAGGGTATGTTGTTCCGCTCTGATATTCCGTTGTTCCGTTATGATGTTACCCTGAGTTTCCTTGAGCTGGTCGAGATATGAGTGCAGAATCCTCTGGCCTCCATGGACGAAGTGAATTCCATCCATAGGCTGAGTGAATTATCGAGTGACATCTTCAACGAGGTAATCCACCTTCTCCGTTGGGTGTGCTTGTTCAGCGGCTCTGGCTTCAGGTGGAAGCCATGACTTCTGGATGCAGTGGGAATAGATAGTACCTGTGGTAGCATCCTTGACCTCGACTAGGGCGTCTCTGGCTTGGAACCCCCAGTGCTGCATGATCTTGGTGACCAGCACTGGTAGAGGGGCAGACGTCTTCTTCGGTTTATAGAGTTGCTCAAAGATAAAGGAGACAATGCAGAAGTTGTTCTTCTGCTCTTGAAGAATCCATAAAAGATGAAGCATCGCCTTACCTATATTCGAAGGTTTGGCCAAGTCTAGCAGGTTGTAGGCTATCCACTGAGATACTACTAGTTGGTTCCTTTGTAGCGAACTTTGATAAGCGTAGTGAGACTTGGGGTTTTAACCCCTCGAGAAGCGTCTCTACCATCATCACATTGATGGTCTTACCATATGGGGACTATTTCGTTTGAACATAGGCTTTCAGAGGAATCCTAAGAACACCACTTACCACCTCTTTGGTGAACTCCAGCGAGCGGCCATCCTTAACAACCGTAATGCGGTCATCCTCTCCTCTAATCATGCAATTATAAAATGAAAGAGTAAGAGAGGGAGAATAAACTGCATCTTCCAACAAAACCATGGGTTCCCATCCTCTTCTTCTGATCTCAGCCCTGAAGTGACTTCAAATAGATCGGAATAGAAGAGGTCTTGAAAATTTTGCTCCTGCACGATTTTAAGAATTCGAGCAATTTAGAGTAGGGATTTTAAAAATTGGGGTTTTGAGTTGGAATAGGGGTTGAAAATGGGGAAGGTTGTAAAATTTTGGAGTGGTGGTGTGTTGAGGTGTACGGGCGGTCGTGAGCTAAGAGGGGGCGAGTGCGAGCTAAGTGGGGCGGCTAGGGTTGGGAATTTTTGGGATGGAGAAGAAGGGAAGGGGTGATTGCGTAGGCTAAAAGGGTTGATGGCACGTGCCTCACACGTGCCTCTTTTAAGAGTTTGAAATTTTTGGCCCAAGCCCAAATGAATCAGGATATTCCGATCTTGTCCTTAGTGCCTTTCCAACTTTAAGAGCCAATCCATGCTTCGTTACTCATCCGGTCTTGACCAATGAGGTACCAAAATGATCAGCATAAAAAATGCAACATAATGGTATAATATACACTCATATCTAACGGTAGATAAGAAACAGATGATGGAAAGAACTGTACAGGAACTGTAGGGAAAATATGTACAGATAACAGAATGAAAATTTTAATTAATTTTTTTGGGTTTTGAATAAATTTGACAGAAATTTTAAAAAGATGGGTCGTTTAAAGTCAGATCCCCAAGACTTGGAAGTTTTTGAAAACTTGAGTCAATCCTAACTAGACGGCTGGATTACTCTTTTAGACCGAGCGTAATGCACTGGGGGATAACACATGTAGACCTTGTAAACAGAATTATTATGAGGTTGAAGACCGGGGCAAGTTGGTGATTGACAATTCAAGCACTAGCCTTCTTTCTTAGCTCGTCTCTTATATGCGTATGAACTCTTACCTAAACCAGGAATGATTTTCGATATATGTGTCCATATCTTAAGCTGCATTTCTCTAGGAAGTGCTTGCACACGATCATTAAAACTGATCCATCTAGTCTTACTAAGTGGAGGGTTTTTGTTTGCTACAGAAGACATTTTTGAAAAGTTTTTCATAAACGAGAGAGATTTAGAAAGGGAAAAGATTTAAACGAGAGGGGAAAGATTTTTAAGAAAGGAAATATTTAAAATTTTGAAAATTTTGGAGTCTTTTAACATCATATTCTCGAGACAAAATAGAGATGTGGAGGCAAAAAGATAGAATTAAACAGAGAATAGTATCACTTTGGGTTGCTATATTTGTTTAATTCTCATTTGGAGACGCCTAGTTTTTTTTTTGGGTTTGTTTTCTCATTCAAAATATATCTCTATCCATATAGAGGATTTGCCAAGAAGATAAAATTATACGTTAATCCGGTATCATTTTGGTTACTCCGAACGTATAACTTTTATTTTTTATATCTTCTGGTTTTGAAAACTATGGAGAGATATTTTAAGAAACTTGTACTCAAATGCAATGATTCTACATGTTGCTACTTTAAAACAAATTATAACAGATGTTCTTAGGTAACTTCCATGTCGGCTCTGTGGCGAACCTAATTTAGATAGACAGAGCTTCAGCTATGCAAGTTCGGGGATTTACTGCGCAAGATATGGAATGTCCTGATCCGGGTGAATAGCTCGGTGATATAGGCGACCCTTAGTAAGCAAAGCTGATCTCAAACCGCCCCTAGATTGTGTAATTCTAGGGGTTGGTATGTGTAAAATCCATTGCCCGTTTTGAAAAATCACTTAACTATTGATGTATCGAGAATCTATCATTAATAGCACAAAGAAATCAAATATTTTTGAAAAAGAAGTGTAAAAGAAAGAAAAGAAAAATTGTATACTCGCTCCACAGGTTCACACTTACTCCAACAACGAGTAAAAAGTATTTTACAAAGAATATGCGAGATATACTGTGGACTAAGGCTCCGACACTTATAACCACACCCTCAAAGTGGAGAGGTCTGGTTATCTTATTGATGTATCCCCTTTTAAAGCAAAAGATGGAATGGAATGGGAAAGGAATACATCGGAACAAGAGGAGTCAATCCTCGTAGATGGGATCTTTAAGAAAGAGTTTTTAGTACTCCAGATTCGTTCACGTGACTTGTTGCTTCAAAGGCTATGTTTGTTGGTTTGGGATTAGGGATAGATTGACCTGGGAACACACCTTTCTTGGTTTTATCTTGGGCTAACAAGTTCAGAGATTGTTGCATGGATGCTAGGATTTGGGTTTGCTGTTGCATGACAGATATCATTATTTCGGTGGGATTATCTGTTTGGACACTAGTTGATAGTGTAATGGGAACTAGGTCTCTTTGGTTGTTGACAGGTTGGTTTTGATACTGGTTAAACTAGGATGGAACCAATGCTCTGTTCTGATTGTTATAGGTACCTTGTCCTTGTCCTTGTCTGAAGGTATTTGTTGGTTTGTTGAAACCTGGTGGTGTTTGGTTTTGTGGAATGTTGGTCCATGCGAAGTTTGGATATTGTCTCCATGGTGTATTTGGTACATTGAAATCACATACTTCTTATGGCTGAAGTAATAATAGGTTTGTGATCAAGGAATAGGTGGCATCTATATGATTTAAGTTTAGACAGAAATTGCATGGTAAGGTATTTACGTTCATGACAGGATAAGGGGTTTGGTCTTTTTGTTTGGTTGTGAGGGCATCTAGCTTTCTTATGAGGGTTTCTATTAGGGTTTTGATTTCTAGATCTGATTTCACCTTAAAAATATATGTATTGGGTTGGGCTGTTCTAGAATTGTTTATGTCACCCCAATGAGTACTCTTTTTAGTTTGGTTTCCAAGAAAGGTTAAAGCTTTAGTTGCACCTCTATCCAAGAAATTACCATTACTCATGATGTCGAGGGTTACTTTGTGTTATGGGAGAAAGCCTTTGAAGAAACATTGGACAAGAGTAGATTTTTCTAGTTTATGGTGAGGACATGAATGGAGTAGGTCAGAGAATCTATCCCATGCTTTGGAAAATGTCTTACTCGGACTCTGTCTGAAGAACTGTATCTTGCTTCTTATTTCTTTTGTTTTCTTCGGCGGAAAGTACTTCTTCATGAAGGAGAACATAACCTTTTCCCATGTATCAAAAGAGTCGGCCCTCTGTGAGAGAAGCCAAACGTGACTCTTACCAGCTAGAGTGAAAGGAAACACTCGTAGCTTAACCTGATCATCAGTGACGCCCAGATGATGAAAGGTATTACATATTTCATGTATTTGGTGTAGATGCTCGTACGGTAACTCATGTTCCAACTCGTGGAAGATGGGTAGAAGATTGAACACGTTCGGTGGAATCCTTAAATCGCTCGTAAGTGGTGTCAGTTGTATACAAGATGGAGGTCCATTTTGCAACGGTGTGTAGAAGTTAGAGAGAGGCATTTTAGCTTGCACTACTTCGTCCGCCATCTTAAGAGATTGAGGACTACAAACAGGAGATTGTCTAGGTCGACGAACTCTCTTACGTGAGTAAGTTTTATTCTTGTTAATACTAGAAGTGCTTGAACGCAGTATCATACACTTTTAGCAAGACCCCAAAACTATCCTAACATCCGCAAACGGTGCAATGTATGCTCAAACAATTGAAATTCGTTTTTACAAGTATGGAGTTTTGAAAACTTTGCTTTTGGTCTATATTTTACTATGCCCTGTTCAGAGGAACAGTTGGGCACGAAACTAGGATGGCTCTACTACACATCTCAGAAGAGTAGGCAGTCACTTCACCAAGTGGTGTGCTACCAAGAATCTCACTCACGATGAATCTGGGGGAGGAAAGTGAGGAAGGTAGTTGGTCTACCGGAATCTGGTAACTGATTACTCTAAATCCTCGTGGCTATATTTTTGTCCTTTTTTGGAGGAGCGTGACTACTTGGGATCTAGTTAATTGATTTTAATTAAATTTTTTGGTCTAGGGCATTCAAGAATCAAGCAACGTCTAATTTACCTACATTGGGTAATGACTTCCCAATGGTTGTTATTGCTCGGGTTCAGCCTTATGCGCGAATGTAAATTGCAGTGCGGAAAATAAATTTCAGACAATCACGTAAGCATGCTTGAACACACAAGTATCCTCTTACTTGGGCTTCGAGGAGGTCTAGAATTTACCTCTCAAGCTGTGCTTACATGCTGCTTGAGGAGAAGACGACGTCAATTAGCGCTTGATCTGAGAATCAGGCCCAACCTTTTGAGCTTTACCCTATTTTAAGTTACAGTTTTTGAAAATTTATACAACTTTGCGTTCAAGGGGTCAAACTTAAAACTAAACTAAGACTATACTAATCTAATTAACTAGTTTTAGATTAATCTCCTAGATTACCTAGAGTCAATTAGACTTAGAGTGTTGATTACCAAGTTGATTCAAAGTGTGTGAGCTATGATCCACAACTTGCCTCACACACTTGAACTTCCCAAGGCAATTAAAACTCTAATCCCATGGTAAGTATTAAACTTAAACCAAGTTTAACTTTTGTTCATCATAAGAAATCAATAAAAAACCAAGTTTTTGCTTTGTTTTTGTTTTTGTTTTTGTTTTTTTTTTCTATTTTTCTTTTTATCACTAACTATTGCTAACAAGTTCCAATGTTTTCTCCAACTCTATTACAAAATCTGGGCTCGGAGTACAACTGCTCTTCACAAATGAGCTGGACTTCAAAAAAATCGCACACACTTCTATTGAGGTGGTCGGGCGGTCGCCTTCGCCACGCGCGCATGGTCGCTTGCCGATCACCGGTGAATGGCCAACGGTTTTTTATGTTTGTCTTCAGCACCTTTCCAGTTTCGTTGTTCTGCAACCTTCTTAGATTCTCAACCAATTACTCTCACTCTCTCAATCCATGATGGTGGCGCCATTTGAAGCTTTAATATTATAGTGAGTATACTTCAAAAGATTTAGATTAAGAGTTGAGGTTCATCCTAAATTGTTTAGAGATTGAGTGAGAGAGATATGAAGAAGAAATGTAGACTCTTATAGTATTAGAATGGTTTTAAACTAATGAACTTGAAGGCTTGATTGTTTGATTAAAATGACTGGAAAACATGAAAGGAAAATTGATTAAAACATTGAAATGAAAGTCACAAACAAGATTGATGATTAAAACAAAGAATAAGTAATAAGTTTGATTGAAATAAAGAAAAGGAAAAAATAACAAGTTGATTGAAATAAAATAAAACAACAAGAAATTAAAAACAAGATTAAAAACAAGACAAGAAAATAAACAAACTAAATGGTTTGGATCCTAAGACAATGGATGAGTTCTCTATCCCTTGCTTTTTGTTTATATACCTCTACTTTTGCCATTTATAGATTTGCCTTCTCCATTATAAACTAGAAACCTCACCCCTTTCACTTTTGCTTTTGCTTTTGCTTTTTGGTGCCTTCTTGACCAAGGTAAGTTTAGGGATAAGTCTTCATAATTTGAAATAAGGGCCTTCATCTTTGGTCTTCTGATTTGAGTCCTTTGACTGTTGACTTTGACCGGTTGACTTTGACTTTTTCACTACTTTTCCATAGCAACTATTGGTTTTCATAATAAGCGTGATTAAGGCTCCTTTTGGTGCTAAGATGTAGCTTTTATGATAAGTGGTCTGAAATACTTCTTAACCTGAAAAAGGTAGTAAAAGCTATGAGTTGTCCTTTCATTAAGCGTAAGAGAGATTGCAATGCAGCAATATACGGGTAATAAAACGCACATTTAGGAGCTAATCAATTTCTAAGCCAAAAGGTAGTAAGATCTAGGCCAATGTCAATAAGGGTGACAGTTTTGGACACGACTCGCTAACTTGACACGAATCCAACATGACGACAATAACGGGTTTTGGTTGGCCATAACTGAATTCAGACCCGTTCTATAAATGGGTTATTATAATTAGCTCTCTCTATTTTTCCCCGAAAGGGGTATAATTTCTCAAGTTAATTAATTATAACTAGTGTAGGTTCAAGAAATTAACCCGACTAACCCACAATTATAACCCAGTTAATTGCTGGGTTAGGCAGGTCATGTCATCAACCCGGCTACCCATGTAACTTGTTTAGTTGTATTATTAATTATTTAGATCTTAATTCCAATTTTTTTTTTCATTAATTCGTTTGTTATTCTGGCATTATATTGTCTTAGAGTTTGTATTATTATTATTATTATTATTATTATTATTATTATTATTATTTATTATTTATTATTATTATTATTATTATCATTAAAATATAATAATATTAAAATAAAAAGTTATAGGCACAAGATAAATGAGAGCTCAAAAGTATATACCTTCAGGTTTGGGAAACAATAATGTTATTCAATTTTCATTGTTATATATCAAGTTATGGATGGTTTTCGAGATTCATTAAATGTTTTTTTAGACTTATCTATTTTTGTGCAAGATAATTGTGAAATATTGTACTAGAATTTTTTTGTGAGGGTTATATGTTGAATCCGATCAGAAATTGATATGTTGTACCCCGTCATGTAAACAAGTGGATTTGGCTTTGATAAACTCGACATGATAAGTAATTGGATCGGGTTTGGGTTCACTCCCCTGACACGTAACCAGCCAAAACCTGACCCGTTGCCACCCCTAAATGTCAGTAACTCTCGGCTTCTAACTTTACACGATTGGCACCTTGCATGTTCATTTATGCACCATTTCTACTCATTTTTTCGTTTTGCTTTAAGGCATCTTTTTCGCTTGTTTAATTACCAATATATATGGTAATGACTTGGATGCAAACACAATTGTTTTTACAAATGTAGAAGAATACTTGATTTGTAAGAATGTTTAATTTCTACATTAACACAAATTTGTAGGGTTTTTGATATGTACAATATTGTGGATGGTCTCCTTGTAAAGTTCATATTCTTCGTAGCCAAAGTCAACACTGTTGCGGATCCTAATTGGAAGCTCTACCTATGCATTATGATGTCACAAGGATGCTTCACATCATTCGTTATGGTTTATATATATACACTATTCAATGTGAAAATCACTGTAAGCATTTTTCATTTATTTTGTGGTGTTGTGAGCTGTTCCACATTTTGTTTGAGTGCATGGAAATTTTATATATATATATATATATATATATATATATTTGAAGAAGCTAGGGGTTAGGCAGACCCCAACCTATATTAATTATAATCTTAGAAACATTTTTACTTGTGCATCCTCCTTACAAGCTTAGCAAGGGCACCATCAATTGGAGGAAGGAAAAACAAACTAGAGTCATGTAGTGCATTACATAGTTTTGACAAGTAGTCAGCTACCCGGTTGGTTTCCCTATACACATGTTTGAACTTAACCAGTTCAAACTGAGTTTTCAAAGAGTTTGTGGCAGCAACAATATTGAGGCAGTACCAAGGGGGCTCCTCCTTGTCTGTGATAGCCCGAACAACACATATAGAGTCAGACACAATGGTTACCTTCTTAGCTGCAATGCTTAGTGCACCCTACATACCTACTTCAATGGCTAAGAGCTCATATGTTAGTTAGCTTCTTGTGATGGCCAACTTAACTACCCCTGTTTCATCCCTAATACACCCTCCAAAACCATTCGATTCATCAGTGACAGAGCCATCAGTGTTAACCATAAGCTCACTTGGTTTAGGCCTGAGCCAAGAGCACCAGTTGAGATCCTTGTGCATAAAGGAAACTTAAATACCAATCTTGTCAATCAGCACTCTCGCTGCCACCGACTTAGGAACTTCCTTCAGCACAGTTTGCAAGTAGAGCTTCATCTCCTTAACTTTGTTATAAACTTGGTCCTCGGTGTGTTGTTTCTGCTGGAATCTCCTCGAGTTAGTTCCTTTCTATCCATATGGCATATATAGTAGCACAAACTATTGCCTTTATAATTTCAGATTCCATAGAAGAGGAACGACATAGCCTCAAAAGGTTGTACCATTCTGATGTTGATGCTTGAACCTGGTTGTTCAAGCCCATCCACCTTTTCACTTTAGCTCAAACTCCTTTTGTAAAGTGACAATAAAAAAAAATGTTTTGAGTGCTCTCTTGAAGAGTTGCAAAACCAACAAGTTGATTTAGTTAAAACCTTCCTCTTGACCAATCTATCCTGGGTAGGTAAGCAATTTGCAAAGAGCTGCCACCCTATAAACAAATGTTTTGGAAGCACTATCTTGCCCCATATCAACCTATACCACTACATTTTATTTCGGATATGCTTAAGAGCAAAGCTAATTGGACAATAAATCTACCTAATATTGTTGGAGTCCAAATGACCTGGTCTTGTGGAAGTAGAGGGTTTAGCTCAGTACCCTCAATTTTCTTCTTTAGCTCACTGTCGAGTAACCTGTTAATAATCTGATTCCATCTCCCATCAGGAATGAGATCACTCACAAGGGCATTATTAGGTACATGTAGGAGTTGTACTGCTTCTGCCCATTGTATTAACGGAAAGTCATGGCACCAAGGATCATGCCAAACATAGGTCTGCTCTCCCTTTGCTATCTGGTGCCTTAGAAACTTTTGTGTTGCTTCTATGTGTTTTAAGACATTTCTCCAAACCCACGAAACATCAACTGGAATTTTCATAGTCCAAAAGTAGTCCAAAAGTGTTGGCTTCTGACATGGTGTTCAACTGACTATTTAACCCATAATAAATCTTCATAGCTTGCAATTTTGAATACCAGGCCACAGTAGGTAGCCTTATTCCATGTCTTCGGATCCATAATGCCCAATCCACCATGATCTTTCCTAAGTCTAAGAGTAGAGTGGCTTGCATGATGCATTTTGGCGTTCATGTCTGGACCTGACCAGAGAAATCTATTGCAAATCTTTGTTATTTCCTTCAAAGTTCTATTGGGTAGGATGAAGGTTCTAGCCCAATAGAGATGAAGAGAAGAAAGAACTGATTGGATCAATTGGAGTCTTCTTGTATGTGTCAGAGTCTTGTTCTTCCAATTTGATATTTTCTTTTTCCTACCATGAATCTGAGCTCTTATATTAATGAAAAAATTATTGACATGGGTATTGAACTATAGTGGATTTTACATTATGGGTACTATGTTTTTTTTGCAAAATAGGGTACCATATATTTCAATATTGCTAATATGGGTACTCGTTATGTACGATGTTAAGTATTTATACGTATTTGATGCTTTGACAAACAGAGTCAACTAATTTTGCAACGGTCCAAAATTTGTTTGCTTCATAATTGTACAATGGTCAAAATTTGAAATTAGTTGACTCCATTTGCCAAATCATCAAATACGTATAAATATTTAACAGCGTACATAACGAGTACCCATATTAACAATATTTGAAATATACAATACCCATAATGTAAAATCTACTATAGTTCAGTATACATGTCAATAATTTTTTCTATATTAATTCAAACTCTATTTTAAGAATTTCATGGGATACTTTTTTTTTTGCATTAAAATGCACGTGACTGTGACTATGTATCAGTATACACATTCTCTATTATATTTTCTCATAGTTATCTTAAGTAACTTAGCCATATCATATCTTGGTTTTTTTTTTTTTTTTTTTGAAAAAGCTATGGGATAAAGTGACCCCAATCTTTATTTTTAGTTTATTTAGCTTTAGGTCCTCCCAATAATAGGGGTATTTGCATTGGATCTAAAGTTTTTCATTTATTAGCTTTAGGTCCCCCTTACCGTTAGTTGACCGCGTTGATTGTCATTGACCAGGTTTGATTGTCTGTTGTGGTGTGTCTGGTGTCATCGTGCACTTTCAAAATGTCTTAACTATCCTCCACACACTTTGCACGTGCCCACACCAAAAACTTAACATCCAAATTGCAATTTACCCAACACGTGTCGTAATCGTGGCTCCTCAATCCAACTACTGCTGTAAAATAGTTGTTGAGCACTCCATCCCCAACGGTCATATGATACTTCTATAAGAATGTACTCGATTTCTCCATTTATACATATAAGTTTTGTTAGATTTCTTCATTTTGAGCATCAATATGGGTGGAAGTCAAGCTCTTATCGTTGTTGCACTACCAAAGGTGTTCTTGTTTCTTAAGATTTCATAGTATGTCCATTAATGGCCGTAAAAGGATCTTAAGCAAAAAAAAAAAGTGTATATGGAAGGACTATATGCAAATATTTTGTATTATATTTCTTTTTGAATCCCTTTGTTTTAACAACAGTTGTTGGATTAGGAGCCACGATTACGACACGTGTTGGGTAAATTGAAATTTGGATTTTTAGTTTTATGGTGTGGGCACGTGCAAAATGTTAGGGGTAGTTAAGGCATTTTGAAAGTGCACGACACCAGACACACCACAATAGATGGTCAAACTTGGTCAATGACAGTCAATGCTGTCAACTAATGGTAGGGGGGACCTAAAGCTAATAAATGAAAAACTTTGGATCCAACACAAATAACCATATTATTATGAGGACCTAAAGCTAAAGGCCTTTATTTTTTCATAATCTCAAATAGATCTTTCTTTCCAAGTCATCTTTGATAAAAAGTACGTATGCAATAATTTTTTATCAAGTGGTGAAGTAAAATACATGAAGCTGTCTACATTTGTATTACAAGGCTTTGAAAGGTTTATCAGCAGCTTGGTTCCCTTCCCTAAACACATACTCAAAAGTAACTTCTTCAATTTTGGAGGTGATACGCGAGGTTCAATCCAAAGGGGGTCCTCCTTGAAGTTCAAGACGCTTACAGCTCTTGATAATGATAAAATGAGTAGTTTACCTACGAAATGAACTATGAATTCAAAACGTAAGTAAACTAAAACTAAACTTTTACGAGTCTATTATCAAAGATTCTACTCTCGATGCGAATTGCACTAAGTGGAGTAGGAAGTTCGTTCCACTCCTAGTTCTCTAGCACGGATTGTTCTCTAAGTCTAAGAAATCAGTCTTAAGTCAATGAGAGTTTTACGAGGGGTGATTATACTACGATGCAATATGAAAAGCAATATGTTGAATGTCACTAACGAACTATATGGAAATACTAATGTTCTTGAATCTAGATAAAGAATTAGAGGGAATTGAATCCACCTCGAATCCAACTTAACAACCTAGTATAGATTGTCGTATCTCGATTCTTACGTTTTCCGCGGCAAGAATTTCGAGTCTAATCCCTAGGGTTCATGGCATTTCTACCGGATACTAACTAGCATGTGAGGTCGCCCACCCATTCTCATGGCTTAAAACACGACCTTCTAGAGTGGAATAGATTCTACAACCAATTCTATACTAACCACTAAGTTTTCATCAAGGCTTCATCAACCCCCATCAAGGCTTCATCAACCCCTCTAATGGAGGTTTTAGCCTTGATTCATCAAACTAACATTTCCCATTGAATCTAAACTAAACATAATGTTAGAATTTGAGGTTTACTTACTTAAACAATAATGAATCTAATTTAATGACTGGAATGAATTAAGGACAAGAATTTAAATTAGATCTAGAATGGAAATGACAAAATTCGAAATGGACAACTAACTATTTTATTTATCTAATCAATCAAGAACAATGATTCAAAGATTTAATCTAAAACAAGAATTGAAATAGAACTAAAACTTAATTTAATTAATAAAACTAGATCTAGAATTCTATATATTAATTTAGGTCTAACTAGCTACCATTAACAAAGAGCTAAGCTTTTGTTTTTATACATCCAGATCTAAAAATCGTGCATGGGCTTGGAGCCATGTTTTGGGCCAGAGAATCAGGCCCAAAACCCAATTCTTTTCGGTCCAAAAGGCCTCTTCAGCTGCAGTTCGCTTCAACAGACTTTTCGTCCAATTCTGCTCCTCTGATTGTGTCAAGGCTCGGACCATTGGAAAGCTCTTTCCGAGCCGGTCGTTTTGACATAAGGTAGGCCCAATTCGGAGGTCCGAGTCCAAAGATATGGCATTCGAAGTTCACTGATTTGCTCCTTTATCTCGCTAAAAGTGGCACAGTTACGCACATAATGGACTTTGAAGCCTGAAATGCATAAAACACGTAATCAGTATTAACTCTTACTTATTATTCACATAATTGGTCTAACAAAGATGATTATTAAGGGGTTAAAACTACAGTTTTGGCTCTTATCAAACCACCCCAAACAAAGATTTTGCTTGTCCTCAAGCAAAGATGAGAAATTAGAATAAGTGACCAAAGATGGAGTTCTAACTACTCTCGTTTATTTGAGTGCATTGCATTGACCATATGCAACAAGGCCTTAAACCACTAGGAATTCCCTAGTGGACCGAGTTATAGCCTCGTTGAGAGTTTTCCGATGAAGGTACTCACAAACTTCAATCTATACTACAACGACTAAGAAATAAAACTATTGTTTTCTCATTCATGTCTCAACTATCTATACATCTCACTAGCAAATACATAAGAATAACCCCGGTCAGAACCCTAAGCTAATATATGCATAATAATCAATCATCTAAAATAAACATATAACAATGAGTAATACTATGAAATGTAATAGCAGAGTCCGTTTAAAACTTCGGATTAAGCGTCCTTAAGTAGGTCCTCACATAAATGTCAAGACAAAAAACCACTCTGATTTTTCCACTCAAGTTTTAAGCTACTCCAATGCGGTGGGCACACTTTACCTTACAATCTCAATGACAACAAGGAAGCGGAGTCGATCAAACACATCCGCCACTTACTATCACATTAACCTATTCCTAATTGAGCTAGAGGTCTTTATTAGGTGTCATTGGGGATTAGGAGATGGTTTAAGAAGGAAGGAAGTGGATATTCAAAAAGGACAAGTCTGAGATAATAGAGTCTTCATATTATGTAACTAGAGAAACCTTGTTATTTACTTTTGCTTCTACACTTTGTTTCCATCCTTAGCCATATTTTTTTTTTTTTTCTTTTGGCTTTTGACCTTTTTTATTCTATTTTTGGATTTTTGATTTATTTCTATTTTTTTTCTTTTTCTTTGGATGGAAACTTCTTTCTTTATTTCGGAAGCAACTAACTAATTTTTTTGTTTACATGGTTTTTCTTCTTCTTTCTTCATCATTCTATTCTCGGACTTATTCTAAATTGGGTAGGTTGATTTATCATTATTATTATTATTATTATTATTTTTTATTTTGTTTTGTTTTTGTAACAGGGTAAAGGAATTGTGGTTTATGGAAGGGCTAATGAAAGGCTTAGAGGGGCTTACTAGCGGAAAATAATTCATAGGTTTGAATTTGGCGGCTATATCGATCCAAAGAGGGCCTAAATTCTCGCTTAGGATATGGTTTAGTGATCAAGCAAGTGGACGCGTGTGATTTCTCTATCCGGATTTTTACTTCTCCTTGTGTCATTTCTCAAATGTTTCACTCATATAAGGCTTTAGGCTATATTCTCACAGGATTTGTAGAATAAGTACTCTAGCCTAGATTTCGTAAACTTTATTGCCAAACAATCATAGATACTCATGTAATATATTTATAGATAGATGCAAAGATTATTACCTACATATTAACTTAAGTTTCTAACTATTATTCTGATGCAAAAGCTACGTGAGACTTCTAGATTGTTAAGAGCATGGAGAAAGAAAACAATACCAATATTCCTAAGTGTATAGCATACTTTTTTTTTTTTTTTTTTTATTTATATTTTTGAATTTTTGAAATTTTAACTAGAAAACAAGTGCATATTATACATATCTATATCCTAACAGATGTCTTAATTACACGTGTTTCTATGCCCCCCAAACAAGAAGCATGCTTTGTCCTCAAAGCATTTAAATAAAGAGGGTAGGAAAAATACCATTGAAGCGCGTGAAATTCAGGAACATCTGCAAAACAAAGTTAAAACATACAAATATAGTAATAAAATATCGACGCAACTCTATAAGAGTTCCACCCATTATGGGGTTAACGAATAAAATTGCTTTGGGACATAAGCGCATTACACTAACTTAACTAAAAACTTACCCGCACCCCAAAGATTTACTCGCCATCCTCCTCTTCTATATGAGGTTCTTTTTCAAGATCTTGCCATGCCATAACAACTTGCCACGCTTTTTCGGCCGGTATCATCAACTAGTGCTAACCTTTCTAGTGTTATTTGGTCCGATGGGGTGTAAGGGGCAACCAAATGTGGTTGACCTGCCATCCCGCCAAGTCATGGCTCGAATGATCTTACCATTACGATTGGTGGGTCTCATGATTTCGACCCTTTCCCAACTGCGGTAATCGCGGTACAGAATACGGTAGGCAAGCCGCAAGATAAGGCGGCAAACCAAGACAGGCATAAGAAGGTACTTATGCCTCAAGGAATGGCCTCGCTCGCGAGTAGCAACTAAAACTCGGGGAATGTCATACCGACGATGTCCCTCACCTAAAAGCAAGGAAAACGCCACCACCGATATTATTGGCGTATAATAAACCGTTCTCTAGAATGTTCATCATGATGAACAACATGGTTGTGCCTACATTCAGCGATAGGCTACTCGGGCGATGTTATATTGGTCTTGGTCCATGATATAAAACACCCTCCCCCATAATACTCATGGAAATAGGCATATTCATATAGGTATGAAGTTATCTGTCATATATCCCCACGGTGTATAGTGGTCGTAATGGCAATCCCAAACCAAAGCTATCAAGTGCTTATCTGAATTCCATAGTCGTACCATCAAAAGCAAGGGAAAATTTTTGTTCTCCTTCTTGGGTACAAAAGAAAGTAATATTATTATAGAAGAATTCAGTTAGCTTTAGGTGAAAAAGAGTCGCCATCACTTTCACCGTAAGATGCCGCCATCCTAATCGCGACGATCCGCCATGAACGATGCTCCATAGGTATCGGTTCCCATCAAGTCTTCAAATGACTATTCAGGAATCACTATAGAGGTGTCATCTTAAAACTACTCAGTAGAACAAAGCGAAAACTGGAAGAAACCTCAGAAAAATTTGAATTTCCTGTGCTTACGGGAGGAGGGAGCTGGCGCTGTTGCCAGATAGCGCGAAGTCGCGCCAGAGGTTTTGGAATTATAGTGTTTTTGGCTGGTCGCTCGCTTTGCTGGCGCCTTCGCGAGGATTTTTCGATTTCCAGTTTGTTTGGTGGTCGCGCCTTAAGCGCTGGGCGCCTCTTAAGATTTTAGATTGGATTGTTGTAAGGCAAGTGAAGTCTTCGCGGGCGCTCTTTAAGATTTTTAGATTGGACAGTTGTTAGTAGGTAAGAGTTTGTAAGAAATCGAAGTTTACAAGAAAAACAAGAGGAAAAGGTTGGAGTGAAAGGTGAGAGATGATTGTGGGTTGTGGAGTAGTAATGATGGAAGTTTTAAATAGGTTCGGTTTCCAAAACGAATCGGCAAGTTGCCAAATTGTTTTAAGGCAATTTCGAAATAGAAAACCGCCAAACCCAAAACCGAAACTAACCATAGTTTTGATTTCCTAACAACCCTGGTATCTAAACTCTCCTACATATCATGCTACCACTATTTTCAACTTTTACTCCAAGACAACCTTACGAAAGATGATCAAAATAAATTATATTAAAATAATATGAAATCCAAGCAATCTAAAACAAACAACTTAATATTTAAATCTAACTACTGAAATAAAATTCCACTAACAAAACAATAAAACAATGAAATAACAGACACAACCGATGGTGAACACCTAGCGCAGTGAAGAAGATGGTCCCCGAGATGGAGATCGGTTCTCGTGGGCGAAGAATGGTTTTGAGCCATCCGGCCTGGGCGGGCGACGACGCCATGCCTCTCGACTCACCGAGACGGACTCATCCACGAAAGTGGCATACGTCCGAGAATCTCTATCCCGAACAAGCCGCCGGCTTCCATCTCAGCCTTTGAGTATCGTGATAATCCGGCTTGGTGATTCCGTGGATAATCTCCAAGTTAGACAAGATATCTTCCTCGACCCCTTTTGAGCATTTCAACTCGTCCCGAAAGTTCGCTTTGCTTATTTCAATTACAATTTGTCTATGTCGGATATCTTCACAGATACGATAACCGCATCGCAACCCGGGCTTTTAAAAGATTATCATTCGCTCTAAATTAGAAGTATGACTATCGAAATTATCCTCAACCAACCATGTCATATCTTCGCCTTCATTATTCGACTCTTAACCTGTATTCTCTACGACAACGCCAAGTCTTTTGGATGCATTCCTTATAAATACTTGCATTAGAATGCAATTTGATCTTAATAGGAGCAGATTTAGCGACGGCTCTAAATGAGAGCATAACCTTAGTGATCAATACGGGAAGAGGCGCCAGGCTCTTTCCCACTCCTCTAATCACATTCAAAATTAAATCAAGGATGCAGAAATTACACTCATTCGTTTGCAAAATCCAGAGAACGTGCAGACACTGAAGTCCGATGTCGCTGACTTTGTCTTTCCCGAGGACGTTCTTACCAATCCACTGAGCTACAGCCAGTTGATTGGTTCTCGTGGTCGCCCCGCTTAACGCAATGAGATATCGATTGTATTCACCCTCTATGACCAGATCTTTCATCAAAACAGAACCGCAAAGATACCGGGTTCCCGAATGGTCGATCTAGGTTGGTTACTGCGTGATTCCTAATAGCTCACCAACAACCGCCTCGTAACTTCCCTCCGCTTCTCGCTATCCTAATGAAAATCCTATTTCCTCCGATTCTCGTTTCTTATAAAACTGTTCTACCAAATCATAGTGATAGAAATCCCTCTGTCGAATACCACAGTCCGCTCCAATGTCTCTTAAACATTTGCGCATATAAAATGGCTTAAACCGTCGAGAGCAAACGCTGCTTTTTCCCGCAGAATTCTACGTCGAAAGCGCCATTGAAGTTTTGACTGATTTGGGGTTTGTAGATGGTGGTGGATGCGAGTTTGATGAAAACTAACTAAACACAACGGTGGTGGTTATGGTAGGTACGACGGCAGGTTTGAAAAACTTGGATTGGTGTGCGTTTTCTTGGTGGAAACGGTTGGAGGTTGTGTTGGTGTTTCACAATGGGGTTGGGTGGTCTTTCTATTTTGATGTATTCTATTTTTTTTTTATTTTTTATTTTTTTATTTGGGTTGCTAGGGTTTGAATTTAAAAGTGTGTCAAGCGGTTGGAGAAGATGAAGTCGCGATTTATTTTTGGAAAGGGGGGCGCGGGCGCGCTGTAGGTGAGCGCGAGTTCGGCCCAAGCCCAATTTGATTTTTCGACTTCCGTCGATTTTTAGCGCAACTTCAAACTAAATTTCCCGCTTCGTTATCAGTCCGATTTTTGCGAATGAGATATGGAAATGACCAGGAAAGAATTTCCAATCCAATGATCCATAAAACACTCGATTCCAACCATGGGTGACGTATGAGAGGGTGGAAGGACGCCTCGAAGCGCGTGTGTGACGAAGTTATGCTTAACGAATGAACACTAAATTAGATGACGCCAAACCCAATGAACTATACTAATGGACCTAAGCAACGAAAAGGAAGTTTCGAAAGCAATCCGATGCAAGGATCGATCGCTTGCCACCCCCAAACAAATTTTTAAACACAAAATTTGTTTACAACGCTGGTCGTTTAAAGTCGATTCCCAAGACTTGTTGGATTGCTATGTCTATGATTTTTAAGAATTTTAATTTTATTTTTATTTGTTAAGAAACACGAAAAACAATAAATACATAATTCACTCCATAGAGGAACATGACTCAAAAAATCGGAGAAAACATGCGAAAGTGGAAAACGCGGAATTATGTGAATCGTGGACTTAGGATCCGTGCTTACGTACCACACACTCCATAGGGAGGGCCCGTTACCTGAATGGTGCACTTACCATTAAATGGAAGTGAAAGGAAGTACACCAATGACAAGGGTCATTCCTCATATATAGTGGTCCTGTAAAAGGACTTCCTCTATATCGAGGGGACGTAAGTTCGTGAAAAAATATTTTAACCGTTGACCGCTAACTTGAAAGGTACTGTTGTCCTTGGGATTTACCAAGGTAATTGCCCCGTAAGGGGTGACTTCAAGAACCAGAAAAGGACCGCACCAACGGGTTTTAGTTTCCCCGGAAAAAATATGTAGACGGAGTTGTAAAGCAAAACCTTTTGTCCGACCACAAACTCTTTTGCGAAGATATGCTTATCATGAACACGTTTCATGTTAGCTTTATAATCCTTCACGAGATCGTAAGAATCGCCACGGATTTCTTCAAGCTCATTTAATTGTAACTTGCGCTTGACACCCGCTTCATCAATATTGTAGTTAAGGCTTTTATAGCCCACGAGCACGGTGCTCTAATTCAATCGGGCAAATGACATGGTTTCCCAAATACAAGTCTAAAGGGAGACATACCCATAGGAGTTTTGAAAGCAGTTCTATATGCCCATAAGGCATCCGATAGACGACGACCAGTCTTTCCTATCGTGGTTTTACCGTTGTTTCTAAAATCTTTTGATTTCCCTATTAGAAACTTCTACTTGTCCGCTAGTTTGTGGATGATAAGGAGTTGCTACTTTGTGTGTAACTCCATACTTTTTCACTAGGGATGCAACAACTCTGTTGCAAAAATGTGTTCCCCCATCACTAATGATGGCTTTAGGAATGCCAAACCTACAGAAAATGTATTCTTTAATAAAAAAATACCACGGTCTTATGGTCATTGCTACGGCAAGCTAGGGCCTCTATCCATTTAGACACGTAGTCCACGGCAACTAGAATATAAATATAACCGTGGGAAACAGGGAAAGGGCCCATGAAATCAATACCCCAAACATCAAAAATTTCTACTATCAAGATTGGATTTAATGGCATCATATTACGCCAGGATTCGCCCAAGTTGTTGGCAAATCTAATACACGCCTTGCAATGCACTTGGGCATCCTTAAAAAGGGTAGGCCAATAAAATCCATTGAAGAACTTTAGCGGCTGTTTTCATTCCGCTTAAAGTGGCCACCACACTCTTTGTCATGGCGTAACGATAGAACTTCATTATATTCCCACCGGGAATGCAAATCATTTAATAATCTGATCCGCACAATACTTAAAAAGGTAGGCTCATCCCAAGAGTATATCTTGACTCGGCCAAGAACTTCTTACGCTCATTTCTTTGTCCAATTATAAGGCATAACATCAGCCGCTAAATAGTTTACATTTATGTCCGCGATACCATGGTGATGAAAAAATAGCATACGATGCTCATCGTGAAAAGAATCCTGTATGGACTCGTAATCACTACTATCGCCATTTGTAAGTCTAGATAAGTGGTCGGCAACCACGTTTTGACCCCTCTTTTTGTCCTTTATTTCTAATGTGAACTCTTGCGTGAGAAGAATCCATCGGATTAATCTGCTTTTAGCATCCTTCTTTGCAAGAAGGTACCTAAGGGCTGCATGGTCCGTGTAAACTAAAGTTTTAGAACCAACCAAATAAGGACGAAACTTATCTAAAGCATAAATGACAGCTAAGAATTCTTTTTCAGTAGTTGAATAATTCCGTTGAGCATCGTTTAATGTTTTACTAGCATAATAAATAAAAGTGGACTTATTATCTAGTTTTCGTCCCAAGACAAAGACCAACTGCGATAGTCACTAGCATCACACATGAGTTCGAAAAGGTTTAGACCAATCGAGGGTATAATAGGTGCAGTGGTTAGGGCGGCTTTTAAGGTTTCAAAAGCCTGTTTACAGTTAAAATTAAAATCAAAGATTGCATCCTTCAAAAGCAGGTTAGTTAAAGGCCTAGCTATTTTCGAAAAATCTTTAATGAAACGCCTATAAAACCCCCGCAAGATGGCCTAGAAAGGTTCTAATCTCACCGGACAGTCCGTGGTTTAGGTAGGGTCGCTATCTTATCTAGTTTGGCTTTATCTACTTCGATGCCATCACTAGATACAATATGACCTAGCACTATGCCCTTTTTGACCATGAAATGACACTTTTCCCAATTTAAAACGAGGCTCTTTTCTTCACACCGTGTCAAGACCTTAGACAGGTTAGACAAACATTCTGTAAAGGAGTCTCCATAGATAGAAAAATCATCCATGAATACTTCCATAAAGCGCTCTACCATGTCACTAAATATATGAAGCATACATCGCTGGAAGGTACCGTGGGCATTACAAAGGCCAAAAGGCATTCGCTTATAGGCATATGTTCCGGGGACATGTGAAGGTTGTCTTTTCTTGGTCATCAATATCAATAATAATCTGAAAATAGCCGAGTAGCCATCCGTAAAACAATAAAAGGCATGACCAGCTAGACATTCTAGCATCCGATCTATAAAATGGTGCGGAAAGTGATCCTTTCGTGTCATAGCATTTAAACGCCTCAGAATCAATACAGATTCTCCATTTCATAGGACCTCGAGTGACAACATAGTCACCCTTCCCGCTACATACCATGGTAACTCCCGATTTCTTAGGAACTACATGAATGGGACTTACCCATTCGCTATCGGAGATTGGGTATATAATACCCGATCGAGTAATTGCAAGACTTCTTCCCTAACCACCTCTTTCATGGAAGGGTTCAAGCGACGCCGAGGTTCGCGAGAAGTCTTCGCGTTATCCTCCAAATGGATAACGATGAGTGCAAACATTAGGGTCAATTCCTTAATATCGCTAGGGACCAACCAATCGCAGACCGATGTTCCCCTAATCACCCTTATTAAACATGTCTCTTCATCCTTAGTTAACAGAGAAGATATAATTATCGGGTGACTACCATCCGGATCAAGTTGAATATATTTTAACCCGGGGAAGAGGTTTAAGACCGTGCGGACGGAATGTCCATTGATGTTTCATAAGTGTCCTTATTCATAGAATGAAGACTTGCTTAGGTAGCAAGTCTTCGTAATCGAGATATGGAGCAACCGACGGGTCTACAATTGGTGTGGACTCCAGATGGTGTTGACTTCCTCTAAGTAGGAGTCATTTACAAAATCAGAAGGTCCAAAAGAAAGGAATTTGTACATATTATTTTCAGGAAACGTGTTGTTAAAATAATCTTGAGCTAAACTCTCGATCATGCTAACCTCCCCATCTACGCACGACGAATCCGGTAATCTGTTTCATCATTTTAAAACATTTACCTCGACAGATGAGATGGCCAAAAGATAAGGACATCTTTCCATCGCGACAATTTATAAGCGCATTGGCGGTTGCCAAGAAGGGGCGCCCTAAAATGATGGTACAGAGTCATTAGCTTACTTTCAGATCGAGGATAACAAAATCGCCAGGATAGTAGAAATCCTCGAACCTTAACAAGCACTTTTCCACTACACCTTTAGGATATTTAATTGACATGTCCGCTAATTGCAACGTTATTTTTGTAGGTTGCATTTCCTCGTAGACCTATTTGTTTATACAAGTAATACGGGAGTAAGTTAACACGCCCCGTGTCTAATAAAGGCGCGTCGCCGCGGTGGGAATCTCCTAAGGTGCATTTTACAAGAGGGATCTACCGGTGGTCCTTGTACTTAACAATTCCATTATTTTCGGATAAAGTTGGGAACCGTTCAGCTAAAAAGGCGCCTTTAGGTATGTTGGTCTTACGCTTAGTAGTGCACAACTCTTTAAGAAACTTAGCGTGGTTAGGTAGCTTTTTAATAGCTTCGGTGAAAAGGAAGGTTTATCGTTAGATTCTTGAAAACGTTCCTAATCTCCTCAAAGTTTGTATCCCCGGGTTAGCATGGCTAATTTTTGAGGGAATGGTGGTTTCGCTTCTATATTTAGTGTATGGCTCGAATTTGAAGTGTAACCTTGGCTTTCTCGTTTTTAGGTTGTGGTTTAACTGGGACCTCTACGGTGGTAGGTTCTTCAGTTTCTATTTCGTATCTAGTTCGATATCCGTGTAGGGAGTATGATGGGGTAACTATAGGCATAGTTACTTTTGTTATCAACCACTCTTCCAGAGCGGAGAGTGGTGATGGCATTTAGGTCACCTACGCATTGTAGTTTCCGCACTAGAATTACCGTTTACCTCAAAAGGGTTTGTTTGTTTTAGGGTTTGGTATTGCTTGTCCCGAAACACGCCTTTGGTTGGCTTTTCGCTTGGGCTAACCGTTGTATGCCCCTAATTTATGGATTGTAAAATCTGTTGGTTTGATCGAAGTCATTGTCCGGAAAAGTTGTTGGGTAACTTGTATAAAGGCATCGATACGATCCGGTTGTGTAGGTGTAGTAGTCACGGGTGGTGTGACTGGAACTATCTCTCGTTGATTATTTATGAGTGGGTTGTGATAGTTATTATTATTAACCGGAACGATACCTCTATTGGTATTATAATTATTATAATTATTCTGACCTTGTGCTTGACCTTGTCGTGGTTGCGCTTGGTTGTTATAATTATTATAATTCCCTTGACCTTGTCCTTGTCTAGGTGGAGCTTGGTTAAAATTGTTTGTTTGCCTAACGTTTTGATTATTGTACCCTGGAGGTATTACTTGTTGATTATTTCTCCAACTGAAGTTGGGGTGTTGTCTCCAAGGGCTTAGGAATAGGATAGTTATTAATAGAGTAAACATTATCTTGTTCCGTGGTTGTTGTTCATAAGCTAGAGGACAATAATCGCCGTGGTGCTCGACTCAAACAGAAATTACATGGGTTGGAGTTTACATTCATGACGGGATAGGCTTTGTTGAGCAGAAATAGCCTCTACTTTTTAGTTAGAGATTCGATTAGATTTTTAAGTTCGATCGGTTTTCTTCTCAAACATACCGCGCCTTTACCGTTGAAGAAGAACTATTGAGCCGGGGATATCATCACTACCCCCAATTATTATTCATTTAGTTTGGTCTTCTAAAAATTTGTAAGCCTCCCGAGGCTCCTTTACTTAGGAAACTACCCCATTCATTATGTCAAGGACTTCTTTATGGTGGTGTAGAAGACCTTTGAAAAGGCACTAACTAACGGTCTTTAGCTAAGTTATGATGTGGACACTCTATAAGGAGATCGGTGAACGATTCCATGCCTCTAAAATGATTCATGAGGATTCTATCGGAAAAATGAATCTTTGAAAGCATCTCATCCGTCTTTAAAGGGTAAAATGTTCCATAAACAAATTTGAACAAGTTTAGCCCACGAGTCCACGTAATTAGGCTTTGGGCAGTTAACCAAGCCGCCTTTATCGGCTAGGGTGAAAGGGAATACCCTCGGTTTAATTTGTTCGCACCAACCGTAGGATGGTGGAATGTAAATAAGGACTTGTTCAATCCTACGATGATGCCGATAAGGTTTTTCATGGTCTAACCCATGAAAACGGGTAACAAATTAAATATGTTTGGGGATTCAAAATCCCCCATCGGGTCCGCTAGAATGATGCACGATTTAGGCTATCGCCAAGGCTTTGTAAAAGTCGGAGAGGAGTCTCTCTTTCTTCACCATTATGTCGTATGGTGTGTGTGATAGTAGTTAGAGGTGTCGTGGGTGGTGTACTAGATAGACTTGTTTGTTGCCGTGTAATTACGTTTGTTGTTTTGTTCGACCCGGACCTTAATCTCATGCAAGACTAAGTTGAGCTTAACTAAACATGCAACACTCCAAACAATTTTGATGTACTAGTAGAAAACCTCTAACCGGAAATGCGAGGTATGGAAGAAAGGAATACCTGATAGCGCCCTTGCTTCGCTTTATGAATAGCGCCTTGTGTACGCGTGTTCGCAGGTATATAAGATATTAGAACACTGAAAAATATGAAAGATCAAAGTTTGAATCAAAACCGTGGAAACCGAAATTTTACGGACCGCCAGGGCCAGGCCCGAAAGTAATTTTCAGTTTACAGTTGTTTTTTATGGTCGCGCTCCAAATGGGCTGGTCACGCTCGTGGGAAGTCGAAGTTCCAGTGTTTGAGCTGGTCGGCTTGGTATGGCTGGCGCTTCCGGGGGTAAACAAAATTCCAAGAACTTAGCTGTGGCTGGTCGCTCTTCCTCTGGCGCTGGCGCGGTATTTTTCGCTGAATTTGTCACTTGAACGGGAACCACAAGATGAAACAAACAAGGGTGGGTGGGTTTAATGGGACTTAAAAAATGACTACTTCTACTATGAAAACAATGCTAAAGTGTAACTAAGATGGGTCTTAAAGCCATTTGATAATGATAAAATGAGTAGTTTACCTACTGAAATGAACTATGAATTCAAAACGTAAGTAAACTAAAACTAAACTTTTACGAAGTCTATTATCAAAGATTCTACTCTCGATCGCTAATTGCACTAAGTGGAGTAGGAAGTTCGTTCCACTCCTAGTTCTCTAGCACGGATTGTTCTCTAAGTCTAAGAAATCAGTCTTAAGTCAATGAGAGTTTTTACGAGGGGTGATTATACACGATGCAATATGAAAAGCAATATGTTGAATGTCACTACGAACTATATGGAAATACTAATGTTCTTGAATCTAGATAAAGAATTAGAGGGAATTGAATCCACCTCGAATCCAACTTAACAACCTAGTATAGATTGTCGTATCTCGATTCTTACGTTTTCACGGCAAGAATTTCGAAGTCTAATCCCTAGGGTTCATGGCATTTCTACGGATACTAACTAGCATGTGAGGTCGCCCACCCATTCTCATGGCTTAAACACGACCTTCTAGAGTGGAATAGATTCTACAACCAATTCTATACTAACCACTAAGTTTTCATCAAGGCTTCATCAACCCCTCTAATGGAGGTTTTAGCCTTGATTCATCAAACTAACATTTCCCATTGAATCTAAACTAAACATAATGTTAGAATTTGAGGTTTACTTACTTAAACAATAATGAATCTAATTTAATGACTGGAATGAATTAAGGACAAGAATTTAAATTAGATCTAGAATGGAAATGACAAAATTGAAATGGACAACTAACTATTTTATTTATCTAATCAATCAAGAACAATGATTCAAAGATTTAATCTAAAACAAGAATTGAAATAGAACTAAAACTTAATTTAATTAATAAAACTAGATCTAGAATTCTATATATTAATTTAGGTCTAACTAGCTACCATTAACAAAGAGCTAAGCTTTTGTTTTTATACATCCAGATCTAAAAATCGTGCATGGGCTTGGAGCCATGTTTTGGGCCAGAGAATCAGGCCCAAAACCCAATTCTTTCGGTCCAAAAAGGCCTCTTCAGCTGTAGTTCGCTTCAACAGACTTTTCGTCCACTTCTGCTCCTCTGATTGGGTCAACGCTTGGACCATTGGAAAGCTCTTTCCGAGCCGGTCGTTTTGACATAAGGTAGGCCCAATTCCGAGGTCTGAGTCCAAAGATATGGCATTCGGAAGTTCCACGACCGCTGCTCCTTTATCTCGCTAAAGTGGCACAGTTCTGCACATAATGGACTTTGAAGCCTGAAATGCATAAAAACACGTAATCAGTATTAACTCTTACTTATTATTCACATAATTGGTCTAACAGTATGATTATTAAGGGGTTAAAACTACAATTTTGGGCTCTTATCAGCTCTCCTAGAGTATGAATGAACAAGACCTATATATGAGCTCCTTCAAGTCCTTTGAGAGCTTCTAATAATTCTTGATAGAGCATAGACAAATGTTTTGAACATCCATTGAAGGCAAGCAATAACACACCTTCACTATTTCTTACCAGTCCACCATATCCAGCTTTACCATGCATGCTTGAGAGAACCATGTGAATTCAAAATAGTTACACCATTATAAGGATATAACCATTTGACCCAATGATCTTCTTTCTGCTTGATTCTGCCCATAATTGCCTTTGCAACATCAGTCTCAGATATGCACTGTCCTAGACCATATCTAAGGATTTCTCTAAATAGATTTTCATATCATATCATTGAGAACCTTCGTATGTACTTACATACTTCACTAGCAACCATTCATCACCTACGTCTTTTTATATGGCAGTTCCTTTCATATCAAGTTGAATGCACGTACTGTAGCACAAACTAAAGATCTAATAATTTCATTATTCTGTACATTCTCATTAGGCTATACCACTCATCATGATAGTTGTTAACCATACCTGACAGGCCCAATAATGCTTTGTTAGTTGATAGATGTAAGACCAAACTTGCTTCGAAAATTGACAGTCAAAGAAGAGGTGGGATGAGCTTTCATCCTGGGCATTTGATAAGAGCACCCAAAACTGTAATATTAAACCCCGAGAGACATAGCATTTTGGTCGATTATGTGTTTAATAATCATGTAATAATTATATTTTCGTACTTTTGTAGGTTTCTGCATTTAAAATAAATATAATGATAAAACGTGCATCGAAGTACGGGAATACTGGAATATTTGAAGTTTCCCACTCAACCCTAGTGAAGCCCAACAGAGCCTAACTAGAGCCGAAGTTTCCAAAAGAACAGAACCAGTGCAGAATGGGTCCACGTATAAAGAAGCAGCAAACTTCCGAAGCTTAAATCGGATAAATCGGGGTGCCGACGTTGGCTAGTGAACTGCCAGAGCGACCAGGGCGACAAACTCTATGCAAAGACAGAAAGTTGTAAAAACGCCAAAATCGGCGCCACCACTAGACATACTAAGTGGACCCACTCTGCGGGCCCAGAAGGTATGACCAGTCAGCATAGGCAGGTGGCAAGTGATGGTTTTAATTTGGTGCCACCTCGCAATATAGAAGACACGTACCAATTCAAACCAGGTGGTTTGAATTGAAATTAGCTAAAGGACGAAACCTTAATAAGGTAAAAGACAAAATTAAAACGGATAAAAACAAAACTTTGATTCTCAAAGTTTTGAATGTTTCAATTAGCATAAGGCCAAAACTCAATTAAATCATTCACGAGTAGCCTTCATATATCAGCCTATATATATGAGGGGGTGGCCTTCATATATTTTCCTTCAGCATTTTATGCTCTAGTTTCCGCTTAGCAGTAGTTAGTTTTAATTCAGCACTTACATTCCGTCATTTCCATTCCAGCAGCTTAAATACTGTAAGTCATTTTACCCTTAATAACAGTCATTTCTTTTCTAGTTTAATTCCGGCCCGCATTTATTTACTTAATGTCTACAAAGAAGTTTTATTATTCCTTCAATGACCATGAGCTAATCCCCTCGGGGAGGGTTATGCCGCTTCGTGAGAACGGGATTGACTTCGTTAATATTCTAGAATCACTACTTAGGAATTAGGGATAGATTAGACATCCGGTCCCAAAATGATCGAGACTGTACAAATTTGGAGTGCCGATGCTCCATCAGCGATCTCTCGTAGCGATTCCAAAATGTCTCGCGTGCGACTCTATGGTGTCAGACATCTCTCCAATTTGTCCAGCTGATGTGGAATCGAGCCAGGAGCTGAAATGATATTCCAGAGATGAAATATTAGTCAACTCCTTATGCTAGTGTGATGCTGCTCGAGAGATGTGGGCATCGCTTAGGGATCAATACTTCGGACGCCGATCTCCTCCCAACACGAGACGAATTAGAGATGTAGTGATGTGGTAATATAAACTGTTAAAAATGATTCTTGCATGAGTATGATTAACTCTCTCCCTGTTTCTCTATTTTTGTTTACCTACATATAATCACCGTAGTAATTTACATTATTTGCATTACCGTTAATTTAATTAAAACCAACTAAAAAAACCTAAAATCCTACTCACCAAAAGTTGTAATTCCAGTTGTGAACCTTTTCCGAGCCCTAAGGTTTGGACGATCCCTTACTCGACCTATCCTACCAAACCCACGTGAGTAAGGTAACTTGACTAAAATGTATGACTATACGGACGTTGGACTTTGGACTTTGGACTTCGAACTTTGGACTGTGGACCTCGGACTTAAGAAAATAAGTAATTGAAAACAATAAACGCTGTATAAAGAGCGTTTTATCAAATGGCGCCGCTGCACGCCGTAGGACTCTGGACTTAACATAATAACTGGAATACATCAAACATAAACCCCCTCCCCTACCTCTTCATTTTTTTTAAATTTCCATTTCTTTTACGATACTAACGTGTTACGTAACTGTTTGCCTTAACTTTTTCTACTAACAAATATCTGTGAACCAAGTTATGTTTATTTTTATTAGCACAGTTTAAGTATTCCGTAGGAACTTGAAGTACTGAACTGACAAAAGAGTCTCGGACGAGACTAAATTAGTAGCGCGAGAGACTAACTTGGAGTATCAACACTCCGATTTTCAGGTACAGGCCAATTTCCTTTTCAGTACTCTTTTGGACTCTCTTGTCCAGTTTAGCAAGTAAGTTCACAAGCCCGGGAGTTAGTTCAATCGTGTACGATGAATCGCGGGACACCAGGTTTCAAATCCTTAAACTCCTCAAACTTTGTGGAGGATATTATTTGGTTGTTACTATAACCTGTTTTACCTTGCATGTTTGTGTGTGGCATAAGAACTCTTTGCATATAAATGTGGTTCGTCATTACATATTCACGTTAACATGATCAATATGATTCGAATATATTTGGATGTATGTGTAGTTTCAAACCACCTACTTAGAATATTTTTGTATGTGTATGTTACATCAATTCACGTACGCGGTATTCATTTGTATGAGTTCGTTCTCGACATTCCCCTAGCTCACATATAACTTACATATAGTTGCACGTATAAATAATATAGATTTGCATGTGTAGACTTTCTGCGTAAACTAGTATATGTTAGTTAGTTTCTATTTTGGCATCTATCGTTTTTAATTGCATATTTCGTAATCACGTATCCATAATACATTAATTATGTAAAAAAAAAAAAAAATCCTAATAATTAAAATTTCATCTTAATCATCTTAATAACACCCCGCATAATACACCATCATAAATCATCATCCTATTCCATCAGTGCCTAGGAAACTTGAAAAAAATTGAGGTTGCCTAATTAAGGAACATGCTAGCACGAACAACCTCCCTCAATTCTCTCAGGTGACCTGGCTGCTAGAATATTCACATGTTATCCTAGCTTACCTGCTCAAGTTAGCAATAGCTCAGGAAGACGTGCTTCACCTATCTCTTTCTTTAATTCTAAAATCTCCAGTCATAATTCGTTCCTTATGAGCCTTAAATTAAAATTTATATTTGTATGAGACTACGGTCTGGTAAACATAAGGAATTAGAACTTACATATTGGCGTCAGAGATACAATAAACAACTGCTTATGCTATCTCCTAGACATAGTTCCTCCTCCGTAAACCAACCTCGTCAAACATCTCTGTTGCCGTCATCTCCCGTAATTATGGCCCAGGAAAATCCCATAGTCGAGAAACCCCTTTCGATTTCTATCTTGCCCTTTACAAGAAGGACACGCCTCGCATTAAACTTCGATGCTATTGTAGGTGATTTTTGAATTCGCCAAACATTTCGGGTTTGTTACTCTGTTTACCATGGTCTAGACCATGAAAAACCGTGACAATCACCTTCGCCGGATGCAACAAGTAGTCACCACTTTACGCCATCCGACCGTTACCAACGAACAAGTCTTGCTTAGGTTGTTTCCCTTCACCTTAGCTGATAAAGCTTCAGTTTGGCTCACAGGCGAAGCGCCGCAATCCATTGACACATGGGCCAAACTCATACAAGCATTGATGATAAAGTTCTATACTAAGAAGAAAACTACAGAAATGCTTCAAAAGATTCAATTCTTTCGCCAGCACCCCCAAGAATCCTTTTCAGAAGCATGGAGCAGATTTACTGATCTGCTTCTCAAATGTCCCCATCATCAACTCGACACCACTGTATTAGTCCGTTCATTCTTTAATGGCCTCTCTGACCATCAAAAGGAAACCTTAGATATCATGAATGGCGGTTGTTTCATGGACAAGGGCGCTACTGAAGCATACACGTTTCTTGAGAAACAGGCTTCACGAAGCACCCATTGGGGAAACACTGATTCTTCTAGATCTTCTAAAGACACTCCTACCAAAGTTACATCTATGTTCGAGGTCAAACCCGATCCGAATTAAAACTCTAATCGAGTCCCTAAACAAAAGGTCGATGCTCTTCGGTACAAGTAAATGATCAAAACCCAAACAGTCATGGTCGCCAACGCTTCCCCATGTCCTCTTTGCTTAAGTCCCGAAAGCACGCTGGATTCTTATTGTCCTTTGGTATACGAAAGTGCCCTCCCCAACCTATAAGAAGAGGCTTGTGCTTTCAACATCCCTAATGCACCTTGGCGACAACATCCGAATTTAGCGTGGCACCCCCCGCCCAACAACAAGCTCCTCCCGTGTCAACAATGTTCTGTCACCACCCATGAACTACAATTTCTATCATCAAGGAAATCCTCCACAATTCCAACAAAGGGCAAAGTAATTTTCCCAACAATATAGGGTACCAAAACAACCGCGAACCTTGTTCCCGCTTAATCAAGGATATGGCTACCAAAATCAACCCAGTAAATAATAATGCGTGAACTAGTTCCTTTTGTTCATTGGTATAATCCATACCGATAAAACAAATTGAAACTTTTCGACATACATGAATCAACAGAATCAAATCCTAACTTCTATCCAATGGTCTCTCTGGTTTGTTAGCTCGGGATAAAAGTCAAAGGCGTGTTCCCCGCCAAGCGGTTCCAAACCCTAAGCCTACAAACACTGCCTTTGAACTCAACAATGCACCAGGACCTAGTAATCCAAGCTAGAGTGAGGTAAATGCCATTACCACTCTTCGTTCTGGCCAAACCATCAACAATAAAATACGTATGCCAGACGAGGAATCGACAAAAACCACGGCTGACGTCCTTCTAACTCCTATTTCGAAACCTATAACGGACGAAGTTGTACCTTCTAATTCTACACCCACGTCCCTAGAGAAAGACGCCACTGATCCTTATGCGCGATTCCGCCCAAAAGCTCCGTTCCCTGTCTGTTTGGTAATGAACAAACGTGACGAACATTTCGATGAGATCCGTGAAACCTTCAAAAATTTGACCATAAACTTACCTTTCCTAGATGCGCTTAAGCATTTACCCAAGCATGCAAAGTTTTTGAAGGACATGTGCACCACCAAACGACGTACGAATGTTCCTCAACAAGCGTTCCTCATCGAAAGCGGTTTCCTTGATTACCACTACCAATGGTGTGGTAAAGTATAGGACCCGTGTCAATTAACCGTACCATGCACGCCATGACAAGTATACCGCTACCGCACTTTTAGACCTAGGTGCAGTGTTAACCTACTTCCCTACTACTTATTTAAGCAGTTAGGTCTTCATGAATTAAAACCTACCAATATGACTCTGCAACTCGCGGATCGCTCCATCAAGTACCCAAAGGGCATAGTAGAGAACGTCATAGTCAAGGTCCAAGATTTTTACTACCCGGTTGATTTTGTCATTTTAGATACTGAAGTGGCTTGTGACTCCATTCCTATCATCTTGGGACGTCCTTTTCTTTGCAACTGCTAACGCTCTCATAAATTGTCGGACGGTTCAATGACATTGTCTTTCGGGAACCTTTTCTCATCGAACTCAACGTATTCAAATTAATGAAACAATTTCCCGATCCTATAATGGAGGGCGAGATTAGTTTGGTTGATAGACTGGAATATGATTATTTCACAAACTCTTTTCCCCCAGACGAGATACACCAATTTCTTTCTTTTGATAATCCTGAGTTTGACGATGACTCGTACTTAAGGGATGTCCACGCTTTATTAGAGTCGGTACCACTATTTGATCCTACTACTGCGTTGCAAACTGATTTAGAAGAACCGGATTCGCTCTGTTCCATTGAAGAGATGATCCATCACGAATCCTTGATCCCCAATCCTCCAACTCCGGATTTAAAACCTCTACCATCTGATTTGAAGTACGTGCATCTTGATCTCGATGGTAGTCACTCTATAATAATTTATGCTCACTTGACTACCGACGAAGAGGCACGTTTGATTCATGTCATTCCTGAACACTGCTCCGCTATTGGATGGTCCTTAGATGATATCAAGGGAATAGATCCTAGCATATGCACGCATCGCATACATCTCGATGACGGCACAAAGACATCGCGAGAACCACAACGCCGCCTTAATCCCGCCATGAAGGAAGTGGTGAGAGAGGAAGTTTTACGTTTACTTGATGCGGGTATCATATACCCTATCTCTGATAGTGATTGGGTTAGTCCTGTCCACGTTGTTCCCAAAAAGTCCGGCATTCAAGTTGTACAAAATGAAAATGGTGAGTGCATCTCCACTCGCATTCCATTAAAATGGAGAATTTGCATTGACTATCGCAAACTTAATGCCAGAACACGTAAAGATCACTTCCCTCTCCCATTCATTAACCAGATGCTAGAACGTTTAGCCGATCATGCTTACTACTATTTTCTTGATGGCTATTCCGGATACTTCCAAATTGTCATCGATCCCGCCAATCAAGAAAAGACAACTTTCACATGTCCCTTTGGAACCTTTGCATATAGATGAATGTCTTTTGGTCTTTGTAATGCCCCAGGCACCTTCCAACGCTGCATGCTTCACATTTTCAGTGATATGGTGGAACGTTATATGGAAGTCTTCATGGATGATTTTTCCATCTACGGAAATTCCTTTGATGACTGCCTATCCAACCTTTCTAAAGTATTAACGCGTTGCGAAGAGAAAAATCTGGTACTCAATTGGGAGAAGTGTTATTTCATGGTTACCAAAGGACTTGTTCTAGGTCATATTGTTTCGGAAGACGGGATAGAGGTTGATAAAGCTAAAATTGTTAAAATTTCTTCGCTACCTTTCCCACATACAATTCGTGATATCCGTGCCTTTTTAGGCCATGCTGGGTTTTATAGGAGATTCATTCAGGATTTTTCTAAAGTTGCTCGACCTTTAACCAATCTCCTGTTTAAGGATGCAGTATTCGACTTCAATTTCAATTGCGAACAAGCTTTTGATACTCTAAAAACCGCTTTGACTACCGCTCCTATTATTCAACCCCCTGATTGGTCTCAACCATTTGAACTAATGTGTGACGCTAGCGACTTTGCTATTGGCGTCAAACTAGGCCAACGACGTGATGACAAACCCGTTGTCATTTACTACGATAGTAAAACTCTTAATAACGCTCAACGTAATTACACAACAATTGAGAAAGAGTTCCTAGCTGTTGTCTATGCCTTGGATAAGTTTCGCCCTTACCTAGTTGGAACATCCACTATCGTATATACTGACCATGCCGCACTTCGTTACTTACTCGCGAAAAAGGACGCAAAACAACGATTGTTCCGCTGGATCCTTCTCTTGTAAGAATTCACCCTGGAAATCAAAGACAAGAAAGGAACTGAAAATGTTGTGGCCGACCATTTATCAAGGCTGGTTGGTGACATTGATAGTGATTCTGAAGCCATCTGTGATTCCTTCCCAGACGAATGTTTGTACTCTATTTTCTCATCTCCATGGTACACAGATATTGTTAACTACCTAGTTACTGAGGAAGTTCCTTCCTCTTGGTCACGTCCTGACCATAAAAAGTTCTTATCCACTATAAAATATTATTTTTGGGATGACCCCTACCTCTTTAAGTATTGTTCTGACCAACTCATTCATCATTTGCATTCTCATTTGGGAGCACACCGACGTATTATCCTTTTGCCATGAACAATCTTGCGGAGGTCATTTTTGTGGAAAGAAAACTGCGGCCAAGGTATTACAATGTGGTTTTTACTGGCCTATCCTTTTTCCCAATGTACACGAACATTGCTTAGCTTGCATTCGTTGTCAACACCTAGGTCGAATTACCAAACGAAATATGATGCCCCTAAATCCTATCTTGATTGTGGAAATTTTTGATGTTTGGGGCATTGATTTTGTGGGACCTTTCCCTATTTCTCAAGGTTTTCTATACATTTTAGTCGCTGTAGATTATGTGTCCAAATAGATTGAGGCACTCGCATGTCGCTCCAATGACCATAAGACTGTCGTGAAATTTGTTAAAGAAAACATTTTCTCTCGTTTTGGTGTCCCCAAAGCTATCATCAGTGATGGGGGTACACATTTTTGTAATAAAATTTTTGGGTTTTTAATGAAGAAATATGGAGTTACTCACAAGGTTGCTACTCCATATCACCTACAAACGAGTGGCCAAGTGGAAGTCTCCAACAGAGAGATAAAGTCTATTATGGAGAAAACTGTCAACCCATCGAGAAAGGACTGGTCTCTCTGCTTATCGGATGCCTTGTGGGCCTATCGAACAACATTTAAGACGCCTATAGGGATGTCTCCTTACCGCATTGTTTTTGGAAAACCTTGTCATCTGCTAGTTGAACTTGAGCATCGTGCCCTTTGGGCCATCAAAAGCCTCAATTACAATATCATCGAGGTAGGCGAGAAGCGAAAACTGCAATGAAATGAGCTTGAGGAGATTCGGAGTGATGCTTATGATCTCTCAAAATTCTACAAAGCTAACATGAAAAGAGTGCACGACAAGCACATTTTGCTTAAGGATTTTAAAATTGGCCAAAAAGTTTTACTGTACAACTCCAGATTACACATTTTTCTTGGTAAATTGAAAACACGATGGTCTGGTCTTTTCATTGTGTCAGCTGTGAAACATTATGGGGCAATCTCTTTGCTTAATCCACAAGATAATAGCGAATTTCAAGTCAATGGACAACGCCTAAAACATTACCACGAATTACGCTCACCAGATGTTGAACAGACTCTTCTTCGGGGATCCGGTCTACACAAACTAGATGTTTTCGTTTTCATGCACTCAATCTTGTTTCTATAAAGGGTACGCCATTTTGGTAGCCGGGCCATCTTCTATCTTATGATCTCCATAGTTCTTTGAAGTATGTGGTTGCAAGCGCCGGAACCTTAGTCCACAAAAACTCTATTTCAGAACTGAGTATAAATGTCTTCTGCAACACGAGCAAACGGGCTTTTCGGTAAACGATGGGTACCTAAAATTTCACCTCCTTCCTTCTCTTCCCTTTTATACTCTCTACCTCGCGAACTTCAGCTAATCATTTGGTGTAAGTCTCACTCATCACGAATAGGGAATGGTCGTAGCACTTTTGCTCGTAAACGACGTGCACGAAGGATGGGCTGGTGTATGCATTGTCAAACACCCTTCTGCCTAGGCCCTGACTTCCTATCTGATACTAGCCAGTTTAAGGTATACTTTTGTCTGACACCAGCTGCGCAGGATAATCTTCGTCGCCGCGCCGTTCCTCCCACAGGTTGGGATTCGTCTTGAGGATCCGACGTTAAAAGACTCACCTTGTAGATATGTTTATATTGTTGCCTTTTCCCTTTGCATTAAGTTTTACACGTGAGATTCGTGTCCAACCTCGGATGTCGCATTGGAACACAAACGGGCAATGGATTCCACCAGACCAACCCTAGAATTGGTTACTTTGAGTTCCCTTGGGGCGGTTTGAGGATAGCCGTATGTAATAAGGGCAATTTTATTAGACCGTAGCGCGCACGGTCCAGGATGGTATCGTCCTGCCCCTAACCCCATAATACATAGAGGTAAAGCCACAGTCTGGCTAGATTGGGTTCGCTCCAGAGCTGACATGATAGTTGTCTATGATTTAAGATGGTGACTCTTCTGGACATTCAGTATTTTTCACGTATATCTCCTTTGTATATAAATAAAACCTTTGTTTATAAATAAAACACTCTCTTTCTTTTAAAAAACTCTTATGACCTTTGAGGATGACTCATACAATTGGATAGCATTTTTTGTGCCGATCATTTTGATATCTCATTCATCCAATTCGGAGTCCAAACGAGTCGTGGGTAAGCGTTTAGATTTTTTTTAGGCTTAAATCGGGCTTTTGGCTTGATTTGGGCTTGGGAAATTTTTTGGCCCAACCAAAATATCGAAATATCGAGCCCTTTAAACCCAGATAACCCGACCACACGCGTCACCATCACTCATTTCTTCTTCCCTAAATTCCGGATCTTGCCCCCTCTTGTTTAAGTCTCGCACGAGACTGGCCCACACTAAATACAGGTCTCGCGCGAGACTGTTACAGCTCCGACCACAATTCCCTTCCGTCAGCAAGTCCCATTTCTTCCCCTCATCATTAATCCATATCCAGCCTCTCCCTAAGACTAGTAATGGCAGGTAACAGGCGTATTTGTGTGGAGAAAATTGTTGGAAATTTATTTGAAAACGGGATGTTTGCTCCATTCTTTGATAATGAAATTCACTCTAGAGGATGGGAGTACTTGTTATATGCTAATGGAGGGCTTTATTCCAAAGATTTGGTGATGAAATTCTACGATAATGGGAGCTATAATGGCGACCTTTTTTGGGTAAACGTCGAGGGTGTGCGCCACGAAGTCACACCTGTTTTGCTATCCGAGATCACGAGCATTCCTCTGGTCGACCAAGTGCTGACTCAGCAGCAGTCCGTGTACCCACGGACTTACGACCTAATGCTTGACACGCTAATCGAGGGAGAGTACAACATAGACGGGAAATGCACGTATCAGCGCTCGGTGCGACGGAACCAGCTGGCTGTGACTCAATGGCTGGGACTGAACGTCATCGGCACCTCAAAGCCCTCTAGATATCAACAAGACCTTCCTCCACCTTCTCTGGATCCTGCAGGAGCGAAAGGGTAACTTCTGTATCGTTACCTTTCTTTTTGATATTATTACACATGCCACTCTTAGATCTGCCCCTCTTGCTGTTCTAGTAACACAAGTTATGATTACCTTGGGTTTTCTGTCCTCCACCCCGCTACTCCCTATACCACAATATGAGAATATGCTTGTCTTCAAGAAATGCATACAGGACCCTTGGGAACCCACAGCACCTAGGGCTGCCGAGCACGCTAGCGTAGGCTCCTCTCACCCACCCTACTTTGATGAGACTGCCATGAGTAAGATCACCCACCCCATAGAGGCCTTACGTGTTGTGAACAGTGGTTTGAGAGACATGTACACTCACCAGGTATACACTTACCAGGTATCGATGAGACGTACCTTGGGCGAGTTAAGGACAGATATGACCACTCGCCACGAGTCGATGATGACATGACAAGATGGGCGAATTCCAAAGAGAGGAAATGAGAGCTTCCATGACGCATTTCGGGACAATATGCTTACTCGCGCGGAACCAGTTCTAGCGAATGTTCATGGCGAGCCAAAGATCGGTTTCGAGCTCGGTGATGGATACTCTTGGTGGTATCCAGGGCAGTTAGCATCCACGGGGCTTCAGATTGCCGCGGCGTCGCGGGACTCGGTTCTTCTTCTGCGACCCTCGAGGATTACGCTCTGACCCCGAGGATCATCGATTAGCTAGTTTATTTTTCCAGTCTTGTATAATATTTATGTCAGATATTTGATTTACGTGTTTGCATTTCCAGCTTAATAGTAGGTTATTTCCTAAATTTTTTTTACCTGGATATATTAGTTATGTCTAATACTATATTATATAGGTAGAAACATATATAATAATATTAGTAATAATAATTTATATACATATATATAATTATATATACATATATATTTTAGATGTCACACTTAATAGCAAAATTTACCGTAATCTAACGTTTTATTAAACGGTCATGAAAACGCACAAAAAACGGTCATGAAAAAGCACAAAAAACGGTCATGAAAACGTTTTCTTAAACGGTCAGAAAACGGTCAGAAAATGGCAAAGTTCTTTCTATAAATAAGTTTAACACTTCCTCCACATTCACTCATTTCATATTCTTCCCTCTACACTTCTTATTCTAAAAAATCCTTTTTAGTCCGCTCCAAATTTCAAGCTTCATGGATGCACTAGAAAAGTTTGAGCAGCGGCAAATTGAATATGCTAATCAAGTCTTCATGCTTGTTTGTTTCATTATAGTAATGTTGTTAATGTGGCATATAGTTCTATCTAATATTTAGGTTTGTATTTCAATTCCCGTATCATTATGTTGTGTTTCCATACCGTTGTACGTTCTTACATCTTATTGTGATAGTATATCTACATTTTCCTTGTCCTTATTCTTACGCTATATTAAAAAAAAAAGGGGCACTCCTTGTCACATGCCCCATTCTTCTCATCCACACTAAATCCACTTTTGCACATATCTTAGAAGATACACGTGGTCTAACTACCCTATGACACCTCGATCCGTATCTTTTACAATTTCGGATTGGTGCCTATTTATAACAAGGATAGACACCTCAAAAATCTAACTTCCCTTTTCCCAAAAATATTTTTCTTCACCACTCCATCTTTAATGGCCCTCACTCGAAGTTTCGTGCCCGAGCAAAATTTTATGGAAAATTTCCAAAATGGTCTTTTTCATCCCTTTTTTGACATAGAAATACCACGTCGAGGATGGCACCCTCTTTTACATCATAAGCAAGCATTTTATTCCAAAGAATTGGTCTTGTTGTTCTATAAAAGCGGTTATTTCCAAAACGGGCAATTCTTTGTCCGTGCTAATGGATGCGAGCGTGAATTGACTATGGAAATCATCTCTGAGGTACTTCAAATTCCTATTACAAACCAAGGAGTACACCTTCAGGATTCACCTTTCGACAATATCAGACATTTGATGTTTGCAACTATCCTTCACGGCGAATACAACCGGAAAAACCGTATTGTTTATCAGCGATCTTTGCAAAAGAACCAATTATCTGTGATCCAATGGGTAGCTCATAATGTGCTCGGCACGTCTAAGACTTCCGAAATAACCAAACCCCTACTCTATCTACTCTGGGTCTTACAGAGTAACTGCAATGATTTTTGCATTATTAAATTTCTCTGGAACGCGATCGCACGTGCCAGGAAAAAGGCAGCTCCTTTACCAACCATTGTGACACTTATCATGATATGTTGGGGTTTTTATAGTACTTCTCCTCATACACCTCTTCGAACAGCTAACATTCTTACCATTCACTCAGTATATAGGAACGGATTATAGAGCCCCGGCGGTGCAAAGAACCATGTCGGTGCAGAAACTGACAAAGATTGTTCCGCTGACAACATCTTCACTGAAAATGCATTATGCAATGTATTTAATCCCATGGAAGGGCTTCATTTAATGCAACAAGGACTGATGACATTATTCAAACGTCAGAACATTATCATCAACAGTCTTCTTGAATTTCAGGACCTGCGGACAATAAACGAGGAGGAACAAGCACAATTCTTGGACATCCACAACCAGTTCTTGGCAAATCACACTCTCATAATGGAGAACCACGCCGAGATTTACCAGACAGAGAGCGAAATGTTGCAACGGCGGGCTGTAACGGATTGATTGGCATAGAAAGTTTTATAAATGGATCCCTCCCACAAAAGGATCCTCGCCGTTACCCTTGGGCCAATGAAACCATTTAAATTTAGCTATTTTATATTATTTGTCATTTTCTTTTTAGTTTTTAATGGTAATTTGTTTTTACTTAATTATTCTCATCATACTCTAATATTTGTTTATCCTTGTCTAAACAGGTCACATTTTTTTCAAATCTTCTACAATGGAAGCTCCAAAGATGATTCGAACAATCTTTCCATTCGTTCTTTGAATTCTCCCGGCATATGGACATCTTTTCAGAGACTACATCACTCAAGTTGGTTGGAACTCTCTTATTCTACACCAGGAGCAGACATACTCCCCAAGTTTGGCAACTTATTTTTATGATCACATGGAAGATCTACCAGCTATCCAGGGTTTCCCTTTGAATGATTTTACACTACGTATTGGTAACACCAGACACTCTTTTTACGAGCCAACTGTTGCTATGGCCCTAGATTTTCCTCCTCTTCAGCCAGACCTCCCAATTCAATACATGATAGAGAATGACTTTAATGACTATTCTAGGGAAGATTTTGCTGCCCGGTATGGCGATGGCATTGCCCACTGATATCCGTAAAAATAATAGAATCCAAAATATTAATGTTAACAACACTAATACGTAATCCTACCATTCTTACGTTTAAATCAATTCTTCTTACTCTAAAAACATAATCATGCAATATAATGAGTAAGGATTCGTCCACTTTTAACTCTCTAGACTTAAATCGAATTCAACTAATCAAACCCAAAAGGAACAATGGTGAGAGTAATGATTTGATGTGAAATTTCTATACTACCATTCCCAACACAAGAACAATAATAACAATAAGACATAATTAAATTAAACTGAAATTAAACTAATTTAGAACTAAGATTGTGAATAACTAATTATGAATTTAAGACAACTAAATCTAAATAAGAATTTAAACAATAATCTAAATTGAAATGAAAAACTAATACTTTATTCTAAAAACTAAATATGATTCTAAACTAACTAATTGAATGAATGTAAAAAAACCAGATCTAGATCTAAAAACTAATCTAGATCTATCTTTTTCTAACCCTAAACTCCATTAACATTAGCTTCCTAACCTAACTGTCATTAACAAAGAGTCAAGCTTTTGTTTTTATATTTTCAGATCCAAAAATCGTGCATGGGCTTGGAGCCATGTTTTGGGCTGGAAAATCGGGCCCAAAACCCAATTTCTTTAGTCTAAAATGGGCTCTTCAGTTATAGTTGGCTTCGACAGATGTTTTATCTACTTCTGATCCTCTGATTGGTCCAAGGCTTGGACCATTGGAAAGCTCTTTTCGAGCTGGTCGTTTTGACATAAGGTAGGCCCAATTCCGAGGTCTGAGTCCAAAGATATGGTCTTCGGAAGTTCTACTGACTTTGTGCACTGTTTATGCCTGCGTGGACTTTAACTTTTCAGCTTTTGACCGGGCTTTACAAAGGCTTTGTCTTCTTGAAAATTGGCCTTTAATCATAGAACTCCTTAGCAACCGACCTTTGCTCATTTATCTCGCTAAAGTGGCACATTTCTACACATAATGGACTTTGAAGCCTGGAATGCATAAAAACACGTAATCAATATTAACTCTTACTTATTATTCACATAATTGGTCTAAAAGTACGATTGTTAAGGGGTTAAAACTATAGTTTTGGGCTCTTATCAAACCACCCCCAAACAGCATTTTGCTTGTCCTCAAGCAAAGATGAGAAATTAGAATAAGTGACCAAAAATGGAGTTCTATCTACTCTCGTTTCGCTGAGTGCGATTGCATTGACCATATGCAACAAGGCCTTAAACCACTAGGAATTCTCTAGTGGATGAGTTATAGCCTCGTGAGAGTTTTCCAGTGAAGGTACTCACAAACTTCATCTATACTACAACGACTAAGAAATAAAACTATTGTTTCCTTATTTATGTCTCAATTATCTATACATCTTACTAGCAATGAATACAGAATAATCATGTTGAAACCTAAGCTAATATATGCATAATAATCAATCATCTACGAATAAACATATATACAATGAGTAATGCTATGAAATGCAGTAACAGGTCCGTTTCTGAAACTTTGGAATAGCGTCCTTAAGTAGGTTCTCACATAAAAGTCAAGACAAAAATCACTCACGATTTTTCCACTCAAGTTTTGCTACTCCAAATTAATGCGAGTGGGCATACTTTACCTTACAATCTCAATGACACACAAGGAAGCCGAAGTTGATCAAACACATCTGCCACTTACTATCCCACTAACCTATTCCTAATTGAGTTAGAGGTCTTTATTAGGTGTTGCGGGGATTAGGAGATGGTTTAAGAAGGAAGAAAATGGATATTCAAAAGGGACAAGTCTGAGATAATAGAGTCTTCATATTATGTAACTAGAGAAAACCTTGTTATTTACTTTTGCTTCTACACTTTGTTTCCATCCTTAGCCATTTTTTTTTTCTTTTTCTTTGGCTTTTGACTCCTTTTATTCTATTTTTTTTTGGAGTTTTTATTTTATTTTTATTTTTATTTTTCTTTTCTTTGGATGGAAACTTCTTTTCTTTATTTTTCTCAAGTAATTAACTAACTTTTGTTTTACGAGGGTTTTTCTCTTCTTTCTTTCTTCCTTATTCTATTCTTAGACTTATCTAAATTGGGTAGGTTGATTTTTTTATTTTGTTTTGTTTTGTAACAGGGTAAAGGATTTGTGGTTTATGAAAGGGCTAATGAAAGGCTCGATTAAGGGTGACTAGCGGAAAATATACTTAGGTCGGAATTTCTAGCTATATCGATCCAAAAAGGGCCTAAATTCTCTCTTAGGACATGGTATAGTGGTCAAGCAAGTGGACGTGTGATTTCTCTATTCGGAATATACTTTTCCCTTGTGTCATTTCTCAAATGTTTCACTCATATAAGGCTTTAGGCTATATTCTCACAGGATTTGTAGAATAAGTACTCTAGCCTAGATTTCAGAAACTTACTGTCAAACAATCATAGATACTCATGTAATATATTTATAGATAGATGCAAAGATTATTACCTACATATTAACCTAAGTTTCTAAAAACTATTCTAATGCAAAAGCTACGTGAGACTTCTAGATTATTAAGAGCATAGAGAAAGAAACAATACCAATATTCCTAAGTGTATAGCATAAACTTTTTATTTTTATTTTTATTTTTATTATTTTTAAGACAAATAATACATAATATACAACCTAATATGTGCTTAACATTTACATCGTGTTTCTATACCACCCCCAAACAATTTGGTAGAAGGGGGTTCATGAAACAATTCAATAGCACAATTAAATTATGTAACTAACTAATTTTTATAATTTTTAACATTTTATAAATAAAAGTGCATAATTTACACCCTAAAAGTGTCTAATTTTTGCAAATGTTTCTATCCCACCCCCAAACAATCGAACGTTTTGTCCTCAAAGTGTAAAGAGATATGGAAAGAATTAACCATAAAAGCGTGGCAAAAATTGGGCGCACTGTGAATGAAATATTGTAAAGATGATATGATAATATGAAGCACAATTAAACCGGGTGCGCACTAACTAACACAAACTCTCTTGAAGTAAACATGACAGGGCTTAGGGTGGCAACATGATTTAAAATGAATACCAAAATCGCCACCCCCAAACAAAATTGGAAAACTCTTTTTAAGTTTGAAAATTTTGTTTGGCCTATAATCGTAAAAGTTGGTATTCACGAAAACTTGGGTCTTTTAAAGTCGATTCCTAGACTTACTAATATATATGTATTAAAATGCAGTTTACCATATATCAACAATCGAAAAAGTTGTGGGTCTTTCCACAAATAATTAACATGGAATGCACCATCAAACAGAATTAAGCACCAAGATTTCCTATGGCGTAGCTTAGTGGAATGAGAGCAAAGCCTTATAGATCTAAAACCTAATCGAGCATATAGTTTCTTCTTTGTCCTCCTACGAAGGGATGCCAAGTAAATGAGCATGAGAAAATTGATGGTTGTGGAAGATAACGTAGGATGTGGATAATTTTGAGAAGGAAAAAATGGAAAAAAATGAAAAAGTGTCGGGGTGACTTGTCCTTGGGTGTTACTTCTTCACCGGTTGGTTTTAGATAGTTATGAAGCATAGGAGAAACGCCAAGGTCAAGTACAAACTCAATGGTTCTTTGAGAAGGTAGAGGGCGAGGAACATTCGTGATGGAAGGTGAATGAGTGACATGAGGATGTGAGGTGGGTGAATGGTGTTCAACTAGTGTTCTTAGGTCTATATCATCAGAGGCCTTGAGATATGTAAGACATTCCTCAATAGGTGGGTAAGAAGAATCACTGGGATAGAGGGCGAAAAATTCTTCTTCCGTCATGGCGTGAAGAGATGAATGGATGTCAATAGGAGAGAACTCGCGAGGCGGCAAAGAAGGATTGCAAAAGAGTTGAAGGAAATCCTCCTTGATGTTATCTACGTCTAGGGAGTAGAAATTGTGATCCTTGTTTTCTTCCATAAGAGGGGTATCTACTAGTGTGGGGACTAAAGTGTCAGCCGCGCTAATGTGAGGTACAAAACTCTCAATGGACTTCACTTCCCCTTCTACATGCAAATCTAGTTGTCCCTGTTTTTGTCTAAACATGTTAACTTCTACAGAAAGATTTCCAAAAGAAAGAGTCATTGAGCCATCCCGACAATTGATTTGGGCATTGGCGGTTGCCAAGAAAGGGCCTTCTAAGATGATGGGAATGGAATCATGAGCAACTTCGTGTCAAGAATAACAAAGTCATTTGGATAGTAAAAATCCACGAACTTTAACGGGAATATTTTCAACTACACCCTTGGGATACTTAATAGAACGATAAATTTAAACTGCAAAGTCATTTTGTTTGGTTGAAGTTTTGTTAGACCTAGTTGTTTATATAAATAAAAAGGGAGTAAGTTAACACTGCCCTAGGTCTAATAAAGCAGTTGTTATGAAGGTATCACCTAAGGTGCATTATCTGATAGGGATCTAACCGTGGTCCTTGTACTTAACAATTCCGTTATGTTAGGATAAAGAGGGATATTGTTTGATTAAGAATGCTTCGTGTGGTATGTTGGTTTTCCTCTTCTTGGTGCACAACTCTTTTAGAAACTTAGCGTGTTCAGGTAGACTTTTTATAGCTTCTAGAAAAGGTAGGTTTATAGTCAAATTTTTAAACACTTCCCTAACCTCATCAAAATTCTCGTCCTTTTTAAACACAACTAGTCTTTGGGGATATGGTGCTTTATCGCTATTTTTAGCAGAAGGGATAAAAGTTTTATTAGTCTTTGCTTTATCTCTATCCGTTTTCCATCTAGGTGTCCATATTGGAACCTCTACAGGTGTAGGGTCTTCACTTTCTATTATTGGGTCTTGCAATGTTTTCCCTTTTGGTTGTGGTTTAACTGGTACTTCTACAGTTGTAGGGTCTTCAGTTTCTATTATAGTATTTGGTATGGTATCATTTTTAGTTTGCGGGTAATCTTTAGGCATAGTCACTTGGTTATCAACTACTCGCCCTGAACGAAGGGTAGTAACTGCCTGTAGGTCCCCTTGGTTTATATTATCATTACAGTAAATACTGTTTATTTCAAAGGGGGTGTTTGTTGACTTAGGATTTGGCACTACTTGACTTGGAAACATGCCGGTTTGGTTATTATTTTGGTTAGAAGACATGTCAATAACCTTTTGGCACAAAGATTGCATCATTTGCATCGTTTGTTTCATCATATTAGAGTTTTGATCATGCTGATCTTTCATCAAGTTGGAGTTTTGTTGCATAATTTGATTTTGTTTCTCCAACAAGGTCACTACTACTTTGTGTAGATGGTTGGTCAGATTAGAATTAAAGCTTGTTGAGCGTTCATGTCTTGATGTTGATAGTTCTGGGTTATGGGTACTAAACCTCTATTCTGGTCACCTAAGTTCTCTTGTCCTTGATGTTGAGTTAACTGGTTGAAGTGTGATGGTTGTGGTGGTGTTTGTGCATAGACAAGAGGACAATAGAAGTCAGAATGCTCAAGACTATAACAGACATTACAACGAGTAGAGTTAATGTTCATGACTGGAGTGGGTTGTTGTTGAACAGAGATGTCATCTACCTTTTTAGTGAGGGCATCGATAAGAGTTTTAAACTCGGGATCATATTTAACCTCAAGAGAAGAAGGAGAGGAGCGGGAGGAATCATTACCTCCCCAATTGTTGTTCTTCTTAGATTGATCTTCTAAGAATTTATAAGCCTCCAAGGCTCCTTTACTAAGAAAACTACCCCCAGCCATGATATCTAGAACCTCCTTATGACGATGTAAAAGCCCCTTGAAGAAGGCACGAAACAAGCGTGTCTTTCGCAAGATTATGATGCGGGCATTCAATGAGAAGATCAGTGAAATGATTCCAGGCCTCTGAAAAGGATTCATGAGGATTTTGGCAGAAGAAATGAATCTTTTGAAGCATTTCATTTATCTTTAGTGGTGGGTAAAATTGTTCCATGAACAATTGAACAAGTTGAGCCCATGAGTCCACAGAGTTTGGCGTTTGGGAATTTAACCAAGACGCCGCCTTATCGGCTAAGGTGAAAGGGAATACCCTCAGTTTAATTTGTTCCGCACCAACCGTGGGATGGTGGAATGTTGTTAGGACTTGTTCAATCTTATGCATGTGCTGATAAGGTTTTCCATGGTCTAAACCATGAAAAACGGGTAACAAATTAAAAATATTTGGGGGGATTCTAAAATCCCCCATTGGGTCTGCTAGAACGATGCAAGATTTGGGGCTATCGCTCAAGGCTTTGTAGAAGTCAGAGAGAGGAGTCTCTCTTTCTTCAGCCATTATATCAGGTGGTGTGTGTGGAATAGTAGCTAGAGGTGTAATGGGTGGTATACTAGATAGACGTGTTTGTCGACGTTGCCGTGTAATTACGTTAGTTGTTTTTCTTTGACCAGACCTTAATCTCATGCAAGACTAAGTCGAACTTAACTAAACATGCAACACTCCAAAAAATTCTGATATACTAGTAGAAATCTCTAACTGGAGATGCGAGGTGTGGAAGAAAGGAATACTTGATTACGTCCTTGCTTCGCTTATGAATAGCGTCTTGTTCACGTGTGTTCAGTGTATATAACAAGTTAGAACACTGAAAAACTTGAAAATTGAAAATTTGAATCAAACTGTGGAAATCGGCAAAATCACCGGTGGCGCTGAGGTGCGCTTCACTGAAGAAGCGAGTCGCTTCAGTGCAAATTCGAGTTCCAGTGTTTTGAGCGCAGGTGCACTTGCTTAGGGCGCGGGTCGCGCTCAAGGTTTTCGAATGTCGGTGTTTTAGCTGGTCGCTTCGGTATGAAGCTGAGTGCGCCCAGAATTTCAGATGTCCAGTGTTTTAGCGCGGGTCGAGCCTCAGGGTTTTCGAGTTTTAGGCTTTTTATCGTACTCCCAAAAATTTGAAATTTTGACAGTAATTTGCTAAGACATCTATCAAGTAGACTGTAAAATTTCAGATCAGTCGGAGCTATGAAAGTCCCTCTACTGCCCTGCAAAGTTTGTGAAACAGTTTTCGGACACAATACAAACAACCGAATGGTTAACCCATCAAAACAAAGCCAAATTTACTGGAGACTCCTGACAGATACTACTTGTTCCTGTAAAATTTTTAGAGCAATTGGAGTTCTACAACCTCTCCTTATCGGCTGGTGTTCCAGATATTAAGTGTTTGCAACACTGCAGAAACACACTGGAAACACTCTACTATTTAGGTGGTCAAAACAAATAAAAAAATCGTCAAATTTTTACTACAAACTCCTGACTTAGGATAGATACTCCTGTAAAAATTATAGAATTTTTAGAACTCCCTAAGTAACCTTACTCGTCTGTTTTTCAAGAACATACGGTGTGAAAACTGAAATGCAGCACTGTAAAGATCGTATTTTTTTCACAAGGTAAACCAACTTTGAAAAATCTGAAAATATTCCAGTAAATCAACAACACATTTAATATTATGTATGAAAATTTTCAGAATTTTCGAAATTTTCGAAATACCTTCACCGCAGTGTTTTTCTCTGTGAATCCGCAGCCCCTATGCCTGAAACAGTGAATAGTTCCGAAAATTCAAGAAATAAGAATGAAAAATTAAAAGGGTGGGTGGGTAGAGAATGGGGGATTGCCCCTTGGATTCAAGCAATTGAATTCTTGTCTAGAATGAGATTAAGATGGCAGCGGCGCCATTTGATATCCGTAAAAATAATAGAATCCTAAATATTAATGTTAACAACACTAATACGTAATCCTACCGTTCTTACGTTTAAATCAATTCTTCTTACTCTCAAAACATAATCATGCAATATAATGAGTAAGGATTCGTCCACTCTTAACTCTCTAGACTTAAATCGAATTCAACTAATCAAACCCAAAAGGAACAATGGTGAGAGTAATGATTTGATGTGAAATTTCTATACTACCATTCTCAACACAAGAACAATAATAATAATAAGACATAATTAAATTAAACTGAAATTAAACTAATTTAGAACTAAGATTGTGAATAACTAATTATGAATTTAAGACAACTAAATCTAAATAAGAATTTAAACAATTATCTAAATTGAAATGAAAATCTAATACTTTATTCTAAAAACTAAATATGATTCTAAACTAACTAATTGAATGAATGTAAAAAAACTAGATCTAGATCTAAAAACTAATCTAGATCTATCTTTTTCTAACCCTAAACTCCATTAACATTAGCTTCCTAACCTAACTATCAGTAACAAAGAGTCAAGCTTTTGTTTTTATACTTTCAGATCCAAAAATCATGCGTGGGCTTGGAGCCATGTTTTGGGCCGGAAAATCGGGCCCAAAACCCAATTTCTTTAGTCCAAAATGGGCTCTTCAGCTGTAGTTGCTTTCGACAGATGTTTTGTCTACTTCTGCTCCTCTGATTGGGCCAAGGCTTGAACCATTGGAAAACTCTTTTTGAGCCGGTCGTTTTGACATAAGGTAGGCCTAATTCCGAGGTCTGAGTCCAAAGATATGGTCTTCGGAAGTTCTCACGACTTTGTGTGCCTTTTACGCCCGCGTGGACTTTGACTTTTCAGCTTTTGGACCGGGCTTTACAAAGGCTTTGTCTTCTTGAAAATTGGCCTTTAATCACAGAACTCCTTAGCAACCGACCTTTGCTCCTTTATCTCGCTAAAGTGGCACATTTTACGCACATAATGGACTTTGAAGCCCGGAATGCATAAAAACACGTAATCAATATTAACTCTTACTTATTATTCACATAATTGGTCTAAAAGTACGATTGTTAAGGGGTTAAAACTACAGTTTTGGGCTCTTATCACCCACGTCAGAGAACGTGCCGAAGCTGGCCGATGGCCAGACTTCACTATTCCACTAGCCAGTATGACCATGAATGTTGGAACTGCCATGTTATTTATTCTTCTGAACATCATGGGGGATTGACATTTTTCCACTGCATCAAAGTCAGCGTGTAAGACATTCCATGCATTGGCCCAACAACATACCGCCTTTGACATTATAGACCTAGTAATTGAGAATCTTAAGAAGGCTCGGTCTTTTTGGTAGCACTATATCACCCCTCGCCGATTAAAGATGCGGGGATAATGAGGACGATACTTCCACGGTTTATGGCCACCTTCAGATCGGGTGGGGGTCGACTCTATGTGTCCAACAAACAAGATAATTCGTTATTTGCGATTTAGGACATGGCGACGCCCTGCAAGGTATCTAAAGAAAGTTCGTTCTTTCCCTGATGATGATAAAATGATAGCTCATCTAGATAATGCAAAAAAGAGGAAGTGAAGTGAAGTCTGGAAAGCTATGATAGATTGGCGGGATGCAAGGGAATGGCATTTCTATAGGGACGAGGCAAGGATGGACTATCCCCCAGTTCAAGGTTGGGGCAATGTGAGTTGATGCATGTACATATTTGTTTTACGCTTTGATGTGAAATAAATAAATAACCTAACAGTGTGCTACTCTAACAATGTGCTTCTACTTTTATGATGTATAATATATAGTGTGTTACAATAAATTTACGTGGAAGATGTCACTAGATTTTGCTCAAAGCCCTCGTATACTCTTTCTTCCTCTTAACACTTTAAGGACACAAATGTCATTGTTTGGGGGTGGTGAGAACCTTTTGCAAAAAAAAAAAATAAAAAAAAATAAATAGGCATGCATAGTTGTATATAGTTTACTTAATGTCTAAATAAACGTATTTAGTGACAAATTCTCGTTTCCCTTATATGATGAAAAATATTTAGAAATCTCACCCTATCATCAGAATTATGACTTGTTCTTAGAAACTTAATTTAATACGTATGCAATAGTTTTTACATCTTTTATGAGCATTCATGCACCGACTATCATTAAATGTACACGCTGATGAAGTTTTCGGGACCCACGGTTAGACAACTTAGTTTCCATATCCTGTAAGAATCTAACCAAAAGCCTCAAAATGTGTGATATATGAGTAATGATGACGGAGGAGTAGTTCTTCGAATAGAGAAGTTCACACGTCTACTTACTTGATCACTACCCAAATCCTAGGCGAGAATTTAGGCCTTCTTTGGATCGATATAGCTAAAAATTCACACCTGTAAAAAAAAAAAAAAAATTACCGCTAATCGCTCCACTGAACCTTTCATTAATCCTTTCTACTTCACCAAAAAAATCATTACCCATCTATTAACCACAAATAAATAAGCCTACCTAGATGATGAGTATGAGAAATAGGATGAAGTGCAGAAAAATAAGAGAAAAACCTTGTCACAAATCAAAATCAGTTACCTATTTCAGAAGAAAAGAAAAAGAAAAAAATAGAAATATGTTTCCAAAAATCAAAAGAAATATCAAGGTTAGAATTCCCCCAAAAAATCAAATCAAAAGGGAATACAAAAGCTTGAAAAATCCAAGTATGGAAACCCATGTTAGAAGCAGGAAAGAAAATAAGGATTCTCTAGTATAAATATCTCGAAGACCTTATTCTCTCATACTTATCATTTTTGAATTTTCCATTCCATTTTTTTTCTACACTACCACCTAAGCCCCATAACACCTAATAAAGACCTCTAGCTCAATTAGGAATAGGATAGTGTGATAATAAGTAGTAGTTGTGACTTCTCGACCTCGGCTCCTCTTACTGTCATTGAGTATGTGAGGAAACATGTGACCACTACACACTGGAGATAGCAAAGCTTGAGTGAAAAAATAAGGGAGAAATTGTGTTTCGACACATACCTGTGAGAACCTACTTAAGGACGCTATCCAAAGGATCTAGAAACGGGCCTGCTCGTACATTTTAATATTAGATCACTGCATGCATGCTCATACGTAGATGTTTCGATTAATGTATGTATATTAACTTGAATTTCGAAAGAATAAAATCCTTTTTTCCCCTGCTAGTGAGATGTCTAGATACCTGAGATTAATTAAGGAAACAAGCCTTTGTTAATGATTCGTTGTAGTATAAATGAAGTTTGTGAGTATCTTCTCTGGAAAACTCTCACGAGGCTATAACTCGTCCACTAGGGAATTCCTAGTGGTTCAAGGCCTTGTTGCATACGGTCAATGCAACCGCACTCTGCGAAATGAGATTTAGCTTAGGACAACACATTTTTGACCACTTATCATTTTGATGTCTCTTCTTTGCTTGAGGACAAGCAAAATGCTGTTTGGGGGTGGTGTGATAAGCACCCAAAACTGTAATATTAAACCCCGAGAGACATAGCATTTTGGTCGATTATGTGTTTAATAATCATGTAATAATTATATTTTTGTACTTTTGCAGGTTTCCGCATTTAAAATAAATATAATGATAAAACATGCATCGAAGTACGGGAATACTAAAATATTTGAAGTTTCCCACTCAACCCTAGTGAAGCCCAACAGAGCCTGACTAGAGTCGAAGTTTTCAAAAGAACAGAACCAGTGCAGAACGGGTCCACATATAAAGAAGCAGCAAACTTCCGAAGCTGAAATCGGATAAATCGGGGTGCTGACGTTGGCTAGTGAACTGCCAGAGCGACCAGGGCGACAAACTCTACGCAAAGACAGAAAGTTATAAAAACGCCAAAATCGACGCCACCACTGGACATACTAAGTGGACCCACTCTGCGGGCCCAAAAGGCATGACGAGTCAGCATAGGCAGGTAGCAAGTGATGGTTTTAATTTGGTGCCACCTCGCAATATAGAAGGCAAGTACCAATTCAAACCAGGTGGTTTGAATTGAAATTAGCTAAAGGACGAAACCTTAATAAGGTAAAAGACAAAATTAAAACGGATAAAAACAAAACTTTGATTCTCAAAGTTTTGAATGTTTCAATTAGCATAAGGCCAAAACTCAATTAAATCATTCACAGATAGCCTTCATATATCAGCCTATATATATGAGGGGGTGGCCTTCATATATTTTCCTTCAGCATTTTATGCTCTAGTTTCCGCTTAGCAATAGTTAGTTTTAATTCAGCACTTACATTCCGTCATTTTCATTCCAGTAGCTTAAATACTGTAAGTCATTTTACCCTTAATAACAGTCATTTCTTTTCTAGTTTAATTCTTGTCCTGCATTTATTTACTTAATGTCTACAACAAGTTTTATTATTCCTTCAATGACCATAAGCTAATCCCCGTGGGGAGGGTTATGCTGCTCGTGTGAGAATCCGGATTGACTCGATAATATTCTAGAATCACTACTTAGGAATTAGGCATAGATTAGACATCCGGTCCCAAAATGACTGAGACTGTACAAATTTGGAGTGTTGATGCTCCAGAACAGTCTCGGGCGCGACCCAAAATGTCTCGCTCGCGACTCTTTGGTGTCAGACAGCTCTCCAATTTGTCCAACTGATGTGGAATCGAGCCAGGAGCTGAAATGATATTCCCGAGATGAAATATTAGTCAACTCCTTATGCTAGTGTGATGCGGCTCAGAGATGTGGGCATGCGCTAGGGATCAATACTCGACGTCGTCTCCGAACACGAGACGAATTAGAGATGTAGTGATGTGGTAATATAAACTGTTAAAAATGATTCTTGCATGAGTATGATTAACTCTCTCCCTGTTTCTCTATTTTTGTTTACCTACATATAATCACCGTAGTAATTTACATTATTTGCATTACCGTTAATTTAATTAAAACCAACTAAAAAAACCTAAAATCCTACTCACCAAAAGTTGTAATTCGGTTGTGAACCTTTTCCGATCCCTAAGGTTTGGGCGATCCCCTTACTCGACCTATCCTACCAAACCCACGTGAGTAAGGTAACTTGACTAAAACGCACGACTATCACGGACGTTGGACTTTGGACTTTGGACTTTAGACTTTGGACTTTGGATTTGTGGACCTCGGACTTAAGAAAATAAGTAATCGAAAACAAAAGCCCAGATATAAGAGCGTTTTTATCGAAGATTGCAGTTGGCAACACTTAGATAGGTTTAATACCTTTTTTTATAACCAATCTGTTTTGGGTAGTGACAAGTTGAGAAAGTGGGAGTTGGGTTTGTTGTTCATCTTAGATCCTTTTGTTTGAAGGAATGATTTGATGGATTGAAAGAACTCTCACTAAACTCTCTAAACTTTCTAATGGTGTAGTGTCACTATACTTTGAAGAACATGAAGTAAAGAAAGCAAATAAGGACTTTAATGAAAGAATTTGTAGTGAAAGAGAACCTGATTAAAACTTTGATTGAAGAACTTGAAGACAACAATGGAAAATGCAAATAAAGTAAATAAAAGAAAATAAAAAGACTTTAATGTAATTTTAGCTAGGTTACACTACTCCTAACAAACCAAATGGTTTGGACCCTAAAACATTGGATGATTAATTCTCTACATCTCTTAGGTTTATATAGGACACCATTTACAATTATGCCATTCCTTCTAGAAACAATCTTGTGGGCTTTTGACCTAAGCCCATATAATAGAAGTTTTGATTTTGGCTTTAGGTTCTTGAGTCTGTAGCTTTCAGCCTTGAGTCCTTGAGTCTTTGACTTTGACAGTTGACTTGACTTTTGACTTTGACTTTTTGGTAATTTTGCTCCTAAGCTAGAATCTTCCCAAGCAGCATAAATAGCCATCCTTTTTGTGGTAAAATGAACTTATTAGGAATGTGCGTCCTAAATGGCATGTATCCTACAAATGGTAGAAAAAGCTATTAGTTGTCTGTTCATTAAGCATAAGAAGAGCATATTTGAAGCATTGTAAAGGTAATAAAATGCACATTTGGGGACTGATCAACTACCGCCAAACAACATTTTGCTTGTCCTCAAGGAAAATATGAGAGAGAAAAAACTAAGATAACAAATGCGTGATTTATTATACTAGTCTTGTTTTGCGGAGTGCGATTGCATTGACCATATGCAACAAGGCCTTAAACCACTAGCACTTCCCTAGTGGATGCGCTTAAGCCTCGTGAGAGTTTTCCAGAGAAGGTACTCACAAACTTCCTTTATCTAGTACAAAGGGTCTTATTTCCTTATTTATTCTTAGAGGTTTATACATCTCATTAGCGAGGGAATAAAGAAAAGCTCATTTGAACTCAGAATAACATATATACAGTATTTTAATTATCTAAAGATAAACATGCAAAACATGAGCGGTGAAATGCAAAAGCAGAGTCGTTTTCGAAACTTTTGGATAGCGTCTTTAAGTTGGGTTCTCACAGGGGTGTGTTGTAATCACAACTCTCTGGTAGATTCACTCAAGTTTTGTTTTCTCAAGTATAGAGGGCACTTATATTCCTCACATACTCGAATGACGTCCAAAGAAATCGGGGTCAATTGATCACAATATCCACTTACTATCACACCATCCTATTCCTAGTTGAGCTAGAAGTCTTATATTAGGAATTACGGGGCTAAGGTAGTGGTTTAGAAATAAAGGGAAGGGAAAACAAACTCTGATAAGTTGAGAAATTGGGTCTTCACGATATTTGTAACTAGAAAAGAACCTCATTTTGTTATTTGCTTCCGAATTTGTGATTCATTATTTAGCCCTTTGGTTTTGTGACTCCATAGGATTTTGAATTTTGGGAGTTCTAACTTTGCTTTTGTTTCTTTTGAAATCGTCTCTTTTTTATTTTGAACTTTTTGGAGATTTTGATCTTTGAATCTTTTCTTTCTTTTTCTTTCTTATCTCTTTTGAAGCTTCTAACTATTCTGTTTTTGTACAAGGCCTTCTCTTCTCTTTTTTACATTTCATCTAATTCTTAACTCATCAGCTGGGTACACTTTTTATTGTGTGTGTAGTAATAATTCAGGGATTGATGATGAAGAAATAAAAAAGCTTTTAGAAATTGGTGAAAGCTTAAAGGGGTAACTAGAGAAAAACCATCTTTTTGGGTTTTTAACGTTTATTTGGCTATATCGATCCAAAAAGGGCCTAAATTCTATCCTAGGATATGGCGTGGTGATCAAGCAAGTGGATGTGTTATCTTTCTATCCGGACATCCTTGTGTCATCACTTAATAATCATTCAGATGAAGCTTTTGACTAGATTCTCACAGGATATGGAACTTAACTATTCTAACCTTGGTCTCGAAAACTCACTGCTATATACAATCAAATGTTGATGCATGCCATTCATGAAAAGGTGCAAAAACTATTGTAGGTATATTAATCTGAGTTCGAAGAACGAATCTTTACTATATTGCTATAATGAGACTTCTAAACCTTTTATTCATCATAGAAAAAGGAAAACAATACTTTTGGTACTAAACAGAAAAATATTTTTGGTCTTTTCGAAATATTTTAAGAAAGAAAGAAATATAGAAAATCTATCAAATATAAAAAATGCTAATAAATAAATGTCTAGTTTTTGCAGAATGTTACTATACCACCCCCAAATAGAAATATGCTTTGTCCTCAAAGTATGAAGAAAAAGAAGAGATTACCATAGGATCATGAGCAAAAACAGCAGTAACCTGTATTATTTTCTTCGTTATGAAAATATACCACCCCCAAACAAGTTTGGAGCGTGGGTTGATAGATATAGAATGAGAAATACATGGTGTATCTAAATAATTATTCTACCATGAAATTTTGGTTTTTTTTTTTGATTTTTTTTTAATTCTGTTTTTCTCAAAATGTATCTCTAACCATATAGAAGGTTTTTACAAGAAGATAAAATCATACGTTTATCCAGTATCATTTTGGTTACTCTAGGGCGTAAGATTTTAATTTTTATATTATGAAGTTTTCGAAAAACTATGTAGAGATGTTTTAAAGATAACTCATACAAAAGCTGTGATTTCTAAAGCTAAGTTTGAAAAACAAACTATAACAGGTGATCTTAGGCAACTTTCGTGTGGGCTACTTATTTAACCCAATCCAGTCAGACTGTGGCTTTAGTTATGTGTGTTGTTAGATTTATTGTGCAGAATGTAATGGGATGGTTTATCTGATTGGACACTAGTGGATGGTGGAACTAGGTCTCTTTGGTGGATTTTGGTAGTTCTGGTTAAAATGGGGTGGAACAAATGCTCTGTTTTGATTGTTGTAGGTACTTTGTCCTTGTCTAAATGTAGTTGGTGGTTTGACGAACCCTGGAGGTGGTTGGGTTTGTGGTTTTGGGTGTTGCCTCCATGGTGCATTTGGTATATTGAAAGCACATACTTCTTGATGGTATGTTAGTGCGCAAGGGATAATTGCTATCTATGTGGATTAAGCTGAGACAGAAAGTGCATGGTGATATGGGCGACCCTTAGTAACACATAACTGATCCTCAAACTGCCCTTAGAAGAATGGAGATTGCGTACTTCTAAGGGTTGGTCTATGTGGAATCCATTGCCCATTTTTTTTTTGAAAAATCACATGACTATTGATGTATCGAGAACCTCTATTATAAGCATAGGAAAAACAAGAACTTTTAAGAAAGGGTGAGAGAAGGGTTTTTATTTTTGGCTTTTTGGGTTTTTGTTCCTAAATTACTTAAACAATAACAGAAAAAGAAAAAACTACTAAGAAAAATCACTATGATGAGAGTGATCCTCCCAATGGAAGGAAAAAATGTTTGAAATTAAGTGATTCTAATTGAGAACCTGCGTGGGGTTTGGCTTGCCCTAGATTGTGCACTTCCTTGTTTTGCAAGAAAGCGAATCTAGTGAAGAGGATTAGCTCTATTGCTAGATACTCTAGTCTATCCTCTCATAATCTCTAGTTAGCCATATTTTGTAGCTATTCCAACTAGAGAGAAAGACGAAGCTCGAAATAATTAGAAATCATGCACAGAAGGAAAAAGTTTTCGAAATAAGAGGGCTCAAGTTGCCAACCATCCCATGGTTTGGCATGCCTATAGAAGACGAGACTTGCTAAACAACCATGAGAGACAACCGTAAGACACCTTCACTCAATCCCCATCGCCCTCTGCTTTGTTTCACATCTCTTCTTTATAGAGGAAAGACTACTCAGCGTCAAAGGTAAGATTGAAAGAAAAATGCTTATGTAAAAACAAAAAATAGGGAAATGAAAATAAAGACATGAATTGTAAATGACAGGAATAGAAAAGCTATTCTAAAAAGAAATGTAAAATAAAGAAAAAGAAAATTGTATACTTGCTCCATAGGGGTACACTACTCAAACTACGAGAAAAAGTACTAACAAGGAATATGCAAGTATACGTGGACTCAAGGCTCTGGCACTTACAACCACACACTCCAAGTGGAGGGTCCGGTCACCTTAAGGATGCACTCCCATGGAATGCATCGAGAAAACACGACGTGTCTTTTATAATCAAGACTATATGTGGGATCATTTTAAGTTAGATTCCCCAAGACTATATGCATATGATGGATGATATGTTATTAGCTATATACTAATAATCTAAACAGTTGGGGATCTTTATAGAAAAACATATAAAAGTATACACCCCCAAACAGAAAAAAATGACGCATTTGGAGTGTAAGATGCAAAATGATAAGAGAAAGTTTATATATGCAACCTATCATGGAACTTATGCAATAACACGTCATAGTTGAAATGTCCAAGAGAGTGTAAGTGTTGTAGTAGTTGTTCTTGATCAGGCTTAGATGATGCGACATATGGCAAATTGGATTTTTCAATTAATTGAATAAAGGGATCATCGTATGCTTTCAAGAACTCATATTCCACCTTAGATTCTATTTCCTTTTTTTCTGGCACTTCAATCAATGCATGGCTCTTGTCAACTAGAATGATAGTCTCGGGAGTTTGTATGTTGGGCAAAATCTCTTTACTGGGAAGGTTTAGAAAATTATAAAGGATTTCAAAGGCAATTATCTTAAGTGTGAGCTTGAGGTTTCTTTGAAAAGGTTTAGTGGTGCAGTTCTCAGAATTTGGTGGATTTTTGATGAATGGAGGTTGGATTTCAAGATCAGGTGTTAAATTGGGATAATGATGGTTGGGTGGTGGTTCTTCACATTATCTCAAGGACTCTGGGAATTATTCATCTAGTTTTGGTGTTTCCACAAGATTGTGGTTCATATCTGCAATATTAAGGATGTCACAAAATTTTCCACCGATAAGTCTTTAACAGACAAACTAAAATTAGATCCACTTTCCACTATAGAATTTATATCCTCTTCTCTATGCACTTGATTTTCTTTGACCTCTTTGTCATTGCCCAAGTGTGTTGATAAGAGCCCAAAACTGTAGTTTTAACCCCCTAACAATAATACTTTTAGACTAATCATGCGAGTAATAAATAAGAGCTAATGCTGATTACGTGCTTTTATGTATTTCAGGCATTGAAGTCAATTATGTGCAGAAATGTGTCACTTTGGCGAGATAAAGGAGAAAGGGTTGGTTGCTAAGGAGTTCTGTGATTAAAGGCCAAGATTCAAGGAGAAAAAGCCTTTTAAAAGCCCGGTCAAAGCTGAAAAGTCAAAGTTAACGCGGGCAGAAACAGCGCACAAAAGTCAGCAGAACTTTCGAAGACCGTATATTTGGGATCAGACCTCGGAATTAGGCCTACCTTATGTCAAACTGACCGGATCGGAAAGAGATTTCCAATGGTTTAAACTTTAACCCAATCAGAGGAGCAAAAGTGGATGAAAAGCCTTCTGAAGTCACATCCAGCTGGAAAGGGCCTTGTGGACTGAAAAGATTGGGTTTTGGGCTCGATTTTCCGGCCCAAAATATGACTCCTCAGCCCATGCACGAAAATGTGGATCTGGTCTACTCCATTTCAAGAGAGAAAACTTAACTCTTAAGCATCAATTAGGTTAGGTAGCAAGTAGCCATTAGAGGATAATCTAGATCTAGTTTTCAGTTTTATTCCATTAATTAGTTTTCAATTATTGTTTTAGATCTAGTTTTACCTTCCAATTAATTAGTGGTAGAACAAGTAGATTATTATTTTAGAATCAAATAATAGTTCATAATAAAGTATTCATTTTCATCTCAATTTAGTTTATTAATTAAATTCTTATTAGTTTTAGAATTGTCAAATTCATATCTTAGTTGTTAATCATTTCTTAGTGTTAATTTAGTTTTGAATTATTGAATTGAAACTTTATATTAGTAAAGTTAGAATCTATATACCATGTCTTGTTTAATTTCATTGGGAAATGATAACATAATGATTCTAGGCTAAACTTCCATTAGAGGGGTTTAAGGAAGCCTTGATGAAAGCTTGATTGTTGTTAGCATAGAGTACTCGTAATTTCCATTCCATTCTAGAAAACGATTAGTTCACCATGAGAATGGTTTTGATTGTTTCACATGCTAGATGTTAGTTGGTAGAGATTACCATGAACAACTAGGGATTAGGAAGAACCAATTGCTATGCGAAAGCATTTCAATTCGGATTACAACGATTCTTCGTTAGTAAATTAAGTCGAGTTAAGGTGGAATCAATCCCCCATAAATCCTTATCATAGTATCAATTTAGTATTGCCGTAGTTGAATTATCATAGTTAAGTATTTGAGCATAATTTGCATCGTAGTATAATTCCCACCATTACTCTCACTAACTTTGGATAGATCGATAGTCGTAGAAAACATTGAATGCTAAAAAACTAGGAGTGGAACGAATCTTTGACTCCATCTTTATTTCAATAGAATCAAGAGTAGAATAATCTTTGATATAACACACACGAAATCAGTTTTAGTTTTACTTGCGTTTAGAGTTCAATCTTTTATTCGTAGGTAAAATTATTCATTTTACGTTTATCAAATGGCGCCACTGCCATCTTAGTTCCCTTTAGTATTGTTTTCTTTAGTATTGTTAGTTTTCCAAAGTCCTATAACCCACCCACCCTTGTTTGATTCTAACTGTGGTTCTTTGTTTCAGAACTGAATTTTTCCTCGCAAGAATACACGGAGCACGACTGGCGCCCTACTAAGGCAAAACTCGAGCGCCCCCCGCGCCTAAGCGCTTGGAACTTGAGTTTTACGGCGTCAGGCCCCTTCCCAAAGGCAAAACTTCGGCCCCCGTGCTTGGCGCCTGGAACTTGAGTTTTACCTGAGCGCGACCCGTACCTTGCCAAGGCAAAGTTCAAGCGCCTGGAGCTCGAGTTGGAACTGAGCGCTACCCGCACCTTACCTAGGCTGATTCTGAGCGCGACCTGCGCCCTCTACTCTGAATGTCCGATTTCCACAGGTTAGTTCAAACTTCCATTACGTCAAGGTATTCAGTGTTTCTAACTCGTTATACACACTGAGCACGCATATACAAGACGTTATTCATAAGTGAAGCAAAGGGGCATTCAAGTACTTCTTTCTTTCACACCTCGCATCTCCTGTTAGAGGTTTATACTAGCATATCAGGATTGTTTGAGTGTTGTCGTGTTTAGTTAAGATTGGTCTTAGTCTTGCATGAGATTAAGGTCAGGTCGAAGAAAAACGTCTAACGTAATCAATCGTCAACGTCAACACACACGCCTATCTAAAATTTATAATTAGAGTTTTGTTTGCATATTAATTGTCCTAGAATATATATATATATATATATATATATATGTATATTTTAGCAACTATGGCATATCAATATGTTGACGAGCAATCATGTGATTATTATGAAAACCCTTCACCATGTTCATGCTATGGTAGTCCTGACCATTGGGCTTCTCATTTCCCATCATATCAAGAGTTTGAGCCTACTATAGGATATAATAATAATTATGAGCCTCAATTTTCAGATTTTTATAGTAACCCATACAATCACGAGTTTTCTAGTCATCCAAATTATTCATGGAGTTCCACCAATAACAATCAACCAGCCATTCAACCTCAACCTAACCCATCACAATACGAAGTCAACTAGAGTCACTCAAATGCCATATCCCAAGAAGGACTCATATCATATCCAAACGCCAATAACTATGACTATCACACACCATACCAGCCAGACCCTTCCACCATGCTAGAAATCACCCACCCATCTAGTTCGCCACCCTTCCCAGACCAAATTTCCCAAACTATGTTTTAGAACCTAACTATGCTTTAGAACATAGCCCAGATGATTTCCATGATCTCCTCACCTAACAAAAAATTTCAACCTTGCCAGGGATTGACACACAACTAGAACAACCTTCCCATGACCCTCCCATTAACCATTATGTTGACTCCACACCCCACCTAGATGAGGAAATTCTTGAAGACGACTCTTTAGGACATGTTTTGGATGACCACTCCAATTTGAGAGATGCCACCGAGGAACCTCCCATTGATCCATCTAAATATGAATATAATGATGACACATTAGAAGGTATTTATAAGGGTGTGACAGAGGAAGAATTTGATAACTATTGGCATTCTCTTAATATGGACCCTCCTGTTGAGCATGTCCAGGCCTTTGTGTTTGCTAACCGTACTCGGCTGGACGATTCTTCAACACATTCGAATGTGCAAGTTAATAGTGTTTTAGAGGAAGAGGGTGAGAAAATAGAGATTAACAATTCTAATCTAAGGCATGAACAAATTAATGTGCAAGAAAAAGAGGAAGTTACATCTTTAGAGCAATGTGAATCTCAATTTAGTTTGGCAGCTGAGGAAATTACAATGGAAGGAATAGATGACTTTCTTAAAGATAAAGCCACGAACCACAGCCTTGTGGATTTATCCAAGCCAGATGTAGAGTTCTTAAGAGCGTGTGAGGATCCACCAACTGACTACCAACCACCTGAGTTACCACCTCCTAAAATCCAACCATCTACCATAACTAAGCCATCCATTCACCCACCATTTTAGAGGAACCTCGAATTTGCACTTGAGCCTATTGCCTCAGAGACCCTCTATAAATTTTTCAACCTTCACAGTGAAGAGTGTTTGCCTAGCACACAATCCTATGAGTACACCATTCCTGTAGTTGAGAGCCAAGCTTTGACCGAGTGTAGTGAGAAACCTAGTTTGTCTTATTTTTCCGCATCTGAGCCTCATGAAAGACATCAGGATCCAGACTTCATTCCTTTCTCACCTAAAGTATTGCTAATTCATCTTTTGGGTCATTTAAACTTTTTAACACAGCTACAACATGGTGGTTTGCATATGTTTTTTGAGAGGTTGCATAAGTTTTCTTTTATTCTTCTATATGATTGCTTCCAATTATGCAACTTCATTCTGTTTGAGGATGCATTTAGTATCATGTTTTTATGGCTAGACCCCAAACTCTTTTGACTACTAGTTTATAGTTGACCATGCATCATCTATTCTGTGCCACCCCAGTTTCTTGTTCGTTTGGGGGTGTTCACCGTCTAGGGGAATCTGACGTAAAATGACCCCATATTAAGTCTATGGGAATCTGACTTTAAAAGACCCACGTTTTAAAACAAATTTTCAAAAACCTATTTTCAAAAATTTGTTTGGGGGTGTGGTGTTAGGTTTTTCCATTCTTGATCACTCAAATTTCTATTCTTATCCCTTCCTCATCTCGTAGCTAGATTTCTTGTTGTTTGTTATGTTGATGTCATTTTTATTGTTTTTAGTAGTTTGGATGTTAAGTTGTTAAATTCAGTAGTTAAATTTGAATTCAGTAGTTAATTGTTATTTGAATTTCTATTTTAATTTAATTTAGTTCTTGTCTAAGCATGCAATGATTTTTGCGTTAATCCCAGCTTCCCGAATTGTTTGGGGGTGGTATTATTTCTTTTAGCATTGTTTTTATATGATCCAAAATTTATTATATAATTTTGCAATGATTGTTGGGAATGTTGCCGATATGGGCATGGCTATGAGTAGATATTGTGGTAGGATGAAATCTCAATGAGTTAGGCAGTTACTATCCTAAATTCAACTTAAAAGATATTGGGTTTGTTTTGGAATAAAGAATATGGGTTGTTTCCATTTCCGGTTTCGAAAATATTTTGTTTCCGGGAATTGCCTTAAAACTTTTTGGCAACTTGCCGATTCTTTTTGGAAGCTCACAACCTATATAAACTTCTTTCATTCTACACTCACAACCCACACTACATCCCACTTTCATCTCTCACCTTTCACTCCCAAGTTTTCCCTTATTTCCTTCTCACTTCAGCATTTCGGCCTTTCGGGCTTAGCGCCTTCAGTTGAAGCCACTAGCGCCTAAGTGCAGGAACACACAAAATTCACTGAAGCGACCAGCGCCCATCCCAGGCAAAAAGTGAATGTGCCCTGTGCCTAAGTGCCTGGAACTTTAAATTCACCAAGGTGCATCCCACGCCCTACCCAGGCATAGGTTGAGCGCACCCCGTGCCCTGACCCCTGTGGGCACAAAAAAATTCCGATTTTTTGTGGGTTGTTCCAGGATCGTTCCAGCTGTTCTAGAGAGTAGTTTTGTGATGACATCACCTATAGTCAAACCGGAGCAGTCTTTTGAACACTTGTTGGGAAGCGAGACTTATGGACATTGGTTCCACGATAGGATCTTACAGTTAGGATGGAGGCATCTACTGGTAAGTGAAGACGATTCGTATTCACCTAAGCTTATTGAATATTTTTACAATAATGTTAGTTTCTATTGTAACCAGGATGGAGAACAAGAATTCTCCGTCATGGTTGATGACACGCCACTAGAATTCAATAAGTATTTGGTAGCGTTAGTTTCGGGGAATACCAATACGATCCTATTCACGCGTGGGGATATATGACCGATAATGCATACCTCTATGACTATACGTATTTCCATGAGTATTATGGGGGAGGGGTGTTTCGTATAATGGACCAAGGGCGTTATAACATAGCCCTTGGTAACCTATCCCTTAATGTAGGCACCACCATGTTATTCATCGATGAATATTTTTAGGGATTGGCGGTTTACCTCCTGCAAATAGTAAATTTGGTGGCGTTTTCCTTGCTTTAGCTGAGGGACGTCGCCGATATGACATTCCCCGAGTATTAGTGGCTAGTCTTAAGATAGCCCAAAGCATGAGACATAAGTATATTCTTATGCCTATTTTGGTTTGCCACATCATGCTCAGTTATCTACCTGAATTCTGTACCCATTTCATGGATTGAAAAAGGGTTGAAGTCATGAGACCCACCAATTGGGTGGTTCGCTTATTTCGAGTAATGACACATCGGCGGGTTTGGCATGTTATCATAGCATGGCAGGATCTGAAGGAACCTCATCTCTTTGGAGAGGAAGATGAGGAGGACAATGTTTAAACACGGGAGAGAAGGTAAGTTTTAGTTTCAATTAGTGTCTGCTTATGTCCCAAGCAATTTAATTCTTATTAACCCCATAATGGGTGGAACTCCTATAGAGTTGCGTCAGTTTTTATTTTTTATATTAGTATGTTTTAACCTTGTTTTGCAAATATTCCAGAATTTCACGTGTTTCAATGGTATTTCTCTACCCTTTTTTATTTAAATACTTTGAGGACAAAGCATGCTTCTTGTTTGGGGGGCATAGAAACATATGTAATTAAGGCATCTGTTAGGATATAGATATGTACAACATGCACTTGTTTTCTAGTAAAAAAATCAAAATTTAAAAGAAATAAAAGGTTATGCTATACACTTAGGAATATTGGTATTGTTTTCTTTCTCTATGCTATGAATAATCTAGAAGTCTCACGTAGCTTTTGCATTAGAATAATTTTTAGAAACTTAGGTTAATATGTAGATAATCATCTTTGCATCTACCTATAAATATATTACATGAGTATCTATGATTGTTTGGCAGTAAGTTTTTGAAATCTAGGCTAGAGTACTTATTCTACAAATCCTGTGAGAATATAGCCTAAAACCTTATATGAGTGAAACGTTAGAGAAATGACACAAGGGTGAAGTAAAATCCGGATAGAGAAATCACAGGTTCACTTGCTTGATCACTATACCATATCCTAAGCGAGAATTTAGGCCCTCTTTGGATCGATATAGCCAGAAATTCAAACCTATGAATTATTTTCCGCTAGTCGCCCCTTTGAGCCTTTCTTTAGCCTTTCATAAATCACAAATCCTTTACACTGTAACAAAAACAAAACAAAATAAAAATGTATATATCAGCCTACCCATTCTTTGAATGAGTCTGAGAATAGAGATGAAGAACAGAAAAGAGAAAGACCTTTGAAATCAAGAATTAGTTAGTTGCTTCAGATAAGAAAAGAAAGTTTCCATCCAAATAAAAAATAAAAAATAAAAAAAATAAAAGAAAATAAAGAGTTAGAACTCCAAAAATATAATCAAAGGAGTCAAAAGCCAAAGAAAAAGTAAAAAAATATGGCTAAGGATAGAAACAAAGTGTAGAAGCAAAAGTAAAGAACAAGGTTTTCTCTAGTTACATAATATGAAGACTCTATTATCTCAGACTTGTCCTTTTTGAATATCTATTTCCTTCCTTCTTAAACCATCTCCTAATCCCCGCAACACCTAATAAAGACCTCTAGCTCAATTAGGAATAGGTTAGTGTGATAGTAAGTGGCAGATATATTTGATCGACTATGGCTTCCTTGTGTGTCATTGAGATTGCAAGGTAAAGTGTGCCCACTGCACACTGGAGTAGTGAAACTTGAGCGGAAAAATCAGAGTGGTTTTTGTCTTGACATTTATGTGAGGACCTACTTAAGGGACGCTATTCGAGTTTCTAAAGCGGGCCTGCTAGTGCATTTCATAGTATTACTCATTGTATATATGTTTATTCATAGATGATTCATTATTATGCATATATTAGCTTAGGTTTCAACTTGATTATTTTGTATTCATTGCTAGTGAGATGTATAGATAATTGAGACATAGATAAGGAAACAATAGTTTATTTCTTAGTCGTTGAAGTATAGATGAAGTTTGTGAGTACTTTCACAAGAAAACTCTCACGAGGCTATAACTTGTCCACTAGGGAATTCCTAGTGGTTTAAGGCCTTGTTGCATATGGTCAATGCAATCGCACTCGGCGAAACGAGATTTGTTAGAACTCCATTATTGGTCAATTATTCTATAATTTGTCATATTTGTTTGAGGACAAGCAAAATGCTATTTGGGGGTTGTTTGATAAGAGCCCAAAACTATAGTTTTAACCCCTTAATGATAATACTTTTAGACCAATCATGTGAGTAATAAATAAAAGTTAATGCTGATTACGTGCTTTTATATATTTCAGGCATTGAAGTCAATTATGTGCAGAAATGTGTCACTTTGGCGAGATAAAGGAACAAGGGTTGGTTGCTAAGGAGTTCTGTGATTAAAGGCCAAGATTAAGGAGAAAAAACCATTAAAAAGCCCAGTCAAAGCTGGAAAGTCAAAGTCAACGCGGGCAGAAATAGCGCATAAAAGTCAGTAGAACTTTTGAAGACCGTATCTTTGGGCTCAGACCTCGAAATTGGGCCTACCTTATGTCAAAACGACCGACTCGGAAAGAGCTTTCCAATAGTCTAAACCTTGACCCAATTAGAGGAGTAGAGGTGGACAAAAAACCTGATAAAGTCAGATCCAACTGAAAAGGGCCCTGTGGACTGAAAAAATTGGGTTTTGGGCTCGAATTCAGGCCCAAAACATGGCTCCTCAGCTCATGCACGAAAATGTGGATCTGGTCTCCTCCATTTCAAGAGAGAAGACTTAACTCTTAAGCATCAATTAGGTTAGGTAGCAAGTAGCCATTAGAGGATAATCTAGATCTAGTTTTCAGTTTTATTCCATTAATTAGTTTTCAATTATTGTTTTAGATCTAGTTTTACCTTCCAATTAATTAGTGGTAGAACAAGTAGATTATTATTTTAGAATCAAATAATAGTTCATAATAAAGTATTCATTTTCATCTCAATTTAGTTTATTAATTAAATTCTTATTAGTTTTAGAATTGTCAAATTCATATCTTAGTTGTTAATCATTTCTTAGTGTTAATTTAGTTTTGAATTATTGAATTGAAACTTTATATTAGTAAAGTTAGAATCTTTATACCATGTCTTGTTTAATTTTATTGGGAAATGATAGCATAATGATTCTAGGCTAAACCTCCATTAGAAGGGTTTGAGGAAGCCTTGATGAAAGTTTGATTATTGTTAGCGTAGAGTAGTCGTAATTTCCATTCCATTCTAGAAAATGATTAGTTCACCATGAGAATGGGTTTGATTGTTTCACATGCTAAATGTTAGTTGGTAGAGATTACCATAAACAACTAGGGAGCAGGAAGAACCAATTGCTATCAAAAGCATTTCAATTCAGGATTACTGACGATTCTTAGTTAGTAAATTAAGTCGAGTTAAGGTGGAATCAATCCCCCCTAATTCCTTATCATAGTATCAATTTAGTATTGCCGTAGTTGAATTATCATAGTTAAGTATTTGGGCATAATTTGCATCGTAGTATAATTCCCACCATTACTTTCACTAACTTTGGATAGATCGATAGTCGTAGAAAACATTGAATGCTAAAGAACTAGGAGTGGAACGAATATTTTACTCCATCTTTATTTTGATAGAATCGAGAGTAGAATAATCTTTGATATAACACACATGAAATCAGTTTTAGTTTTACTTGCGTTTAGAGTTCAATCTTTTATTCGTAGGTAAAATTATTCATTTTACGGTTATCATGTGTCAAGTCATTTTGCAACATATGTTCTAGATTTTCTTCTACTAGAGTGGTCTCATCCATGGGTGTATTAAGACAAATGGGAGAAACTGTAACTTTGGGCATGTAATCATCATAAGAACTGGAATTCACACGATAGTCAAGTGGATGGTGATATGGTTTTAATTGGTTATAAATATCAAGATGGGCTTTAGCAATTGGTTTTCTTATACCAACACCTTGTTCCTCTTGTTGGTTGGTTTTTGGACTGGTGGTAAGAACATTAGTCTCAGACGTGTTATTGATTAAAATAGATTGGAGAGAACAGACGGTTTTTGCTATTTGCTGTATTTGAATTGTTTGCTCGACCATTGCTTGGTAAAGTTGGTCTATGATAGATTGTGGAGTGGAATATAAATTTGAAATGTATGGTGCTGTGAATGGACTGTTAGTGAACCCATATCCTGACTGACTGGGTGGATATATGAATGATGGTTGACTATTTGTGGTAGAATTTCATGAATTGTCTACATGATTAGAAAACTCTGCGGTGTATTGGGTACTATGGAAATTTGAAAATTGAGATTCATAATCGTAAGAATATTCCATAGGAGGCTCGAACTCGGTATATGATGTGTATTGAGACGCCTAATAATATGGACTACCACAATAAGAACATGGCTCTGGGTTTGCATTATAATTCCATGATGGTTGCAATGCATATTGATAGGACATGAATGCTCAAACAAGAATGATGTACAATTTGCAGAAATTCATTTGTGCCCTTAACGTTTTTGAAAAGTTTGCATGCAATGGTTATAGATTAGATACTATGCCCTATTTGAATTGAACAGTGGGCGTGAAACTAGGTTTTTGGAACTACACTCGTCAAGGGAGAAGATCGCTACTTCACCAAATGGGTACCACCAAGAATCTCACCCACGGTATTTCTGAGGGAGGGGAGTACGGAAGGTGGTTGGTCTACTGGAATCTGGTAGTTTACTACTCTCTTTGCTCATGCTAGATGTTTGTCATGAGGGACGAGACTAATTGGCTCTGTTTGATTGATTTATCTTTTTAATTTGGTCTATGTAGCAAACATTTCACGCAACGTCCGTTCTAAAGTGGGCTTAATCCCACCTTTTGTTATTTTAGGGCTCGGGTTTAGCCTTAGCGTTAAATGTAAAGACGAGACTGAAATGTAAATCACACAATCATCCAAGCATGCTTAATAACACACAAGTATCCTCTTACACTTTGTATCGAGGAGGGTTAGAAATTACTACCCAAGGTGTGTGTACACGACCCTTAGGGTGAAGGCGACGTCGTGGGGTTGACGAAGTGTTTGGTGTCTTGCATGTCAACCCACCATTCGAGCTATTCCTAACGGTTACAAATTTAATCTAACTAAAACCCACAAGTCGGTTTGAAATGTTGTAAAGCCAATAAGTTACAATTGATTGCCTTCATGGGCCTAAAACAAATTTTCCTTTGTGGGCTTAAAACTATGAAAGCGGTAAACACGAAAATTAAACATGTTTAACTTAATTAACAATTCACTTAATTAAACAAAATACGTAAAAATTTGGAAACTGTTCGTCAAAGATTAGAACTTCAACCTCCAAGTTGGGTTGTGATGTGCGCGCGTGGTACTACTCTTTCGTGCCTCGCACATCTAACTGGTCCAAGTTGGTTGAATCACCAACTCTTGGTAAGTAAACTTAAACCGAAAGACTAAACTTCCAAAGTTTAAACTATTTTGTATTTACCCTAATTATTGTTTTTGTGTTTTGACTTAACTATATGATATTATCTTAATCTAATCATGCATAAACAACAATTAATGAAAACTAAAACCTAAACATGCTACTAAACTAATTATAATATTTAACCTTGCTGATGGATTACTAATTCATTTTAATTAATAAAAACTTATAATTTTTAAATTGCTTTTTTAATTGATTTTTTTTGGTTTTGAAAACTCAAAACTTTGTAAATCTATCTACTTTTTATCAACTAACAGTTGAATTAAAAAGACTATGGTAAATTAAAGTGGACTTACATACGAAGATTCTAAGCCAACAGAATCTTCATCTGACAAAATGGAGGTGCGGTGTGGGTAAACGAGGAACGGTCGCATGTCATTTGCAGGCGTGGGGAAATGGTTCGTGGGTGCGTGTCGTACGCGGACACCGGGCAACGGTTCGTGGGTGCATTTCGTGCACAGGTGCGCGTGTGCCAGGTGTGACCCAGGTTCATTTTCTCCATTTGCGCTCTGTTTTCTACAGCAGGTTTGGGTGATTGGTCTCGTGCTACTGTCGAGTTCCGTTTGCACAAAAATGTACTAGAAACATACAAAAATGAAACATCAGTAATGAAATTTAGAAAAAAACTAAAAAATTGAAATGAAGATTGAGAAGAAGGGTTCAATGAGTGTTGCTTTTCATCATCTTCCTCTTCTCATTTGAATCCATGAGGGCAGCGCCATTTGACAAGTTGAGAAAGTGGGAGTTGGGTTTGTTGTTCATCTTAGATCATTTTGTTTGGAGGAATGATTTGATGGATTGAACGAATTCTCACTAAACTCTCTAAACTTTCTAATGGTGTAGTGCCACTCTACTTTGAAGAACATGAAGGACATGAAGTAAAGAAAGCAAATAAGGACTTTAATGAAAGAACTTGTAGTGAAAGAGAACTTGATTAAAACTTTGATTGAAGAACTTGAAGAAAACAATGGAAAATGCAAATAAACTAAATAAAAGAAAATAAAAAGACTTTAATGTAATTTTAGGTTACACTACTCCTAACAAACCAAATGAGTTGGACCCAAAAACATTGGATGGTTAATTCTCTACATCTTTTTGGTTTATATAGGACACCATTTACAATTATGCCATTCTTTCTAGAAACAATCTTGTGGGCTTTTGACCTAAGCCCATACAATAGAAGTTTTGATTTTGGCTTTAGGTCCCTGAGTCTGTAGCTTTTAGCCTTGAGTCCTTGAGTCTTTGACTTTGACAGTTGACTTGACTTTTGACTTTCACTTTTTGGCACTTTTGCTCTTAAGCTGGAATATTCTCAAGCAGTGTAAATAGCCATCCTTTTTGTGCTAAAATGCACGTATTTGGAATATCGTCATAAATGGCCTGTATCCTGCAAACGGTAGCAAAAGCTATAAGTTGTCTGTTCATTAAGCATAAGAATGGCATATTTGAAGCATTCTAAAGGCAATAAAAGGCACATTTGGAGACTGATCAGGTAGGTAGAGCTCCTGATAAGAGTTGTCATATTGTGAGGGAATAATATCCACATCTAGTGAATATCAAATACGTGTCCAGCACAATCTTCCTACAAACCGACTTCTAGTACTCGCCCCACTAGATCGAATCTCTGTAACTCGACCCAAGTATATGACCTCAACAAGGAGGTCATCCCATCAGTCCGAACCAGTAGCGACCTCCAGAAGACTCACACCTGCTAGTACCATAACGTCTAATAACATACGCCACAACTGTCACCATTAAGACCGGAGCTTCAAATGTGCGCTCCATTAAACCTCCATTACTTGTCATCATGGCTCATTGAACTACTTCAAGGCCAAAACTTGACCTGACATGGGAGAGGAGGAAACGCGGGCAACTTGCCTATATAAAGAGAAGATGAACTACGTTTGACTTGATTCAAGTTGGACCCAAGAACTTGATACGTAGGCAACTCGCATCTATCGTGTGCTCAGTCAATTCAGATCAAACCACCACTTTCCTTCAGTCTTTTAGATCATAAAACCTATCCTAAATAGAAATTTTACACTAGCACCATCTGTGGCTTGAAATCTTCAGTCTTTTAGATCATAAAACCTATCCTAAATAGAACCTTTACATTGGCACCGTCTGTGGCTCAAAATTCTTGAGAAAACCACAAATCTTCAAACTAAAACACTGATAAGAGCCCAAAACTATATTTTTAACCCCTTAATAATATTACATTTAGACCAATTATGTTTATAATAAATAAGAGTTAGTACTGTTTACTTACTTTTGTGTATTTCAGGTCTTGGAGTCAACTATATTAAGAAAGATGTCACTTTTGTAAGAGAAAGGAGTCAAAATGGTTGCTAAAGAAGTTCTATGGTTAAAGCCCAAGTTTCAAGCAGGAAAAGCCTTTTTAAAGGCCAGTCAAAGCTGAAAAGTAAAAGTCAGCACGGGTAGAAATAGAGCATAAAGGTCAACAGAACTTCCGCAGACCGTATCTTTGGACTCAGACCTCGGAATTGGGCCTATTATATGTCAAAACGACCGGACCGGAAAGAGATTTCTAATGGTCTAGGCATTGACCCAATTAGAATAGTAAAGGTGGACGAAAAGGGTATGGCAGTAATTTCCAATAGAGAAACCCTTTTTAGACTTAAGTAATTAAGTTTTGGGCTTGATTTAGTGGCCCAAAACACAGCTCCAAAGCCCATGCATGAAAATATAAACCTAACCCTCTCCTATATAAAGAGGACTAATGTAAAACTCTAACCATCTCTCTCCTACCTCTTCTCGTTCAATATAGTTTTTAGGGTTTATGTTCTTGGCCTAGCCACCATTAAACAATTCAAGTTATTTTTAATACAAAAATTCCTTTTAATTATGTGTTCTTCTTATCATTATTTATTCCATTATAGTCTAATGAATCATAGCTAAACCTCAATTAGAGGGGTTTGATTGAAGCTTTGGTGAAGACTTGATGTGTTAGAATAGAGTAGTTATATTAAAGAGCTTCAAGTTTAGTGTTTTCTATTTAGCAATAAGTAAAATAAACCTAGAGGTAGTTCATTCACCATGAGAATGGGTTTCAACTTCCTCTCATGCTAATTATTAGTTGGCTAGAGATACCTTGAATAATTAGGGATAATAAAGACCTAACCTTTATGTTAAACCATGTGTGAAAATATAAAGATTAGGGTTTGCAACAACTTCTATACTAGCATGTTAGGGATTAACCAAGGTGGATTTCAAATCCCCCTAATTCCTTCTTCATATTCACAAGTTAATATTTAATTGATATAGTTTAATTAAGAATATATTCAATATTAGTTTTCACCATATTAGTTATATTTAGAATCATTACTCTCATGCTGTTTAATTGATCATCATTAGTGAAATTAGTTAATATCTAAGCAATTAGGAGTGGAACGAATTCTTACTCTAGTTTTATTACATGATAAATTGAGAGTAGAACTTTGATATAAAAAGATAGAAACTATAGTTTACTTCTTTCTTAGTGTTTTTAGCGTAAGTAGGATTAAAAAAATATTTTCCATTTTATCAAATGGAGCCGCTGCCATCTTATTTGCCTTTAGAAATAAATTTCATTAGTATTTCAGTTCTACAAACAGCCTAATTCACCCACCCACCCTACTGTTCACAAGTGTTAGGTTTTTTTCGCCATTATTCCTAGATTCCTAACTGTGTTTCTGTTTACTGTGAACAAGTTTCTTAATACAAGGTCTCAAAACAGCTCCTGGACTCAAGGAAACCATACTGGAAATTTTCGAAGTTGTAAACTCGGAGCGCGCACGCGCCCTATTAACACTAAATTAGAGCGTGCACATGCCCTGACCTCCAGTAACCTTGATTTGCATTTTTTTTCCACTTTTAAAGTCCAGCCCATCATGATAAGTGTGAAAGACTATTTATAAATTTTTTATAGAGCGCGCACGCACCCTAGTTACCTTCAAATTGAGCGCACCCGCGCCCCTCTGAAGTAACCGCCCGATTTCCAGGTTATTTACAGGTCATATTTTAGTTCGAACTATTTGCTAGTTTGGTGTTCCAAGCTTCTACAAGATAGTGAGTTCGTATTGAAGACGCTATTCATAAGAGTAGCAAGGAGGCATTCAGGTTTTCCTTCTTTCCCTCCTCATTTCTTCTGTCAGAGGAGTTTAATTCTAGTATAATCAGGCTTGTTTGACTATTGTTATTGTTTCTTTCATATTGGACTTAGCCTTCCATGATATTAAGGTCTGGTAAGAAAAAACCATATAATGTTATCTATCATAAACGTTAGCGCACACGTCTATCTAGAATATCATACATTACTCCTCTCTCTAATTTTTACAAAGCCCTAAACGATGGCCCTGAGTCATGCATCATTATTGTAGACCCAGTGGGGGATTTTCAAATTCCCTCGAATATTTTTAATTTGTTAACAGTTTTTCATGGTTTAGACCACGAAAAGCCTTATCAACATATGCGTAGATAGAACAAGTTCTCACTACATTCCATCATCCTAATGTAGGTTCTGAAAAAATTAAACTTAGGGTGTTTCCTTTCACCCTAGCTGACAAGGCGGCGTCTTGGTTAACTGCCCAAACGCCTAATTTTGTGGACTCATGGGCCAAACTTGTTCAATTGTTCATAGAACAATTTTACCCACCACTGAAGACAGATGAAATGATTCAACAGATTCATTTCTTCTGCCAGAACCCTCATGAATCTTTTTCAAAGGCTTGGAACCGGTACACTGATCTTCTTATAGAGTATCCACATGATAACCTTGCGAAAGACACATTTGTTCGTGCCTTTTACAAGGGGCTTTCACATCATCATAAGGAGGTTCTTGATATAATGAATGGGGGTAGTTTCCTTAGTAAAGGAACCTAAAAGGCTTATAGGTGGGGGTAACGAAATCCCCCGTTCAACTCCTTCTTCTTCAACAACAAAGGCTACCAGTATGTTTGAGGTTAAACTTGATCCTGAGCTTAAAACTCTAATCGATTCCCTCACAAAAAAGGTAGAAGCCATTTCTGTTAACCATAAGCCTACTCCTGTCAAGAACATTAACTCTCTTCCATGTAATTTCTGTTTTAGTCATGATCATACCGACTTATATTGTCTTCTTGCCTATGAACAACCACCAGCACAGTCGGAAAATGTCTACTCCTTTAATAGCCTTCCTAACGCACCTTGGAGACAAAATTCCAACTTCAGTTGGCGTAATAATCAACCAATTACACCTCTGGGGTTTAATAATCAAAATGTTAAGCCAGCAAACAACTACAACCCAGTTCTACCAAGACAAGTACAAGGACCAGGTAGTTATAATAATAATAATAATAATAATAATAGAGGTATCATCTTGATTAATAACAACTATCACAACCCACCCGTTAATAATCAACGTGAGATAGTTCCTATCACACCACCTGTGGCCACTACACTTTCACAACCCGATCGTTTCAATGCCTACATGCAAGCTCAACAACAGATTCTACAATCTATTCAACATTCCATACAATAGTTAAGCCAAGATAAAGCCCAACCAAAAGGTGTGTTTCCAGGTCAACCTATACCTAATCCTAAAACGCCAAACACAACCTTTGAAGTAACTGGTAATCCTAGTAACGAAAATTTAAACGTAGGTGAGTTAAATGCCATCACCACTCTCTATTCTGGTAGAGTGGTTGATAACACCGTAACTATACCCGTTGATACACCACCAGTGGTCATTGAAAATAAAACTTTACTAGATACCGAAATAGAAACTGAAGATCCTACCCCTGTAGAGGTACCGGTTCAACCACAACCCAAGAGGAAAGTGGCCAAGGATGAACAGAAGGTTAATAATCCTATTGACCTATATGCTAAATATAGAGATAAACAACCGTTTCCCTAGAAACTAGCCATGTTAAAAAAGGATACAAATTTTGATGAGATTATGGAAGTTTTTAAAAATCTAACGATAAGCCTACCTTTTCTTGAAGGTAATAAAAAATTACCACAACATGCTAAATTTCTAAAATAGTTGGGCACTACTAGGCAGAAAACAAATATTCCAAAAGATGCCTTTTTAAATGAACAGTTTCCCACTCTATCTGAACATGATGGAATTGTTAAGTACAAGGACCCTAGTCGTCCTACTGTACAATGCACCTTAGGGGATACCCACACGACAACTACTCTATTAGACCTGGGGGTGAGTGTCAACTTACTCCCTTATTACATATATAAACAAATCGATCTACAAGAGATGCAAACAACTAAAATGACATTGCAATTAGCTGATCGTTCTATTAAGTATCCCAAGGGTGTTGATAAAGTAAAAAGTTGTTTTTACTCCTACTTAACTACTTAAACTTAACAGAAGTAAAGCATACGAATTTACGCTATTAATCAAAGTTCTACTCTCGTTATCATTCAATATGTGGAGTTGAGAATTCGTTCCACTCCTAACTCGTCTAGATGTAACGTTTCCTAGTTTAATTAATTCTAACAAAAACAATAAGAGTAATGAAATGAAAATATACTAATGTGGTGATTGAATACTAATAGAAATGATGTAATTTATACTATGGCAATTCAATACTAAGATGTGAATATCGAGAAGGAATTAGGGGGACTTGATTTCACTTTGAATTCAACTTAATAAGCTACCATAGATTTGTTGTAATCCTAATCTTTATGTTTTCGCATAAAGATTGGGTCTTTTTAATCCCTAATTATTCATAGCAATCTCTACCAAATAATAATTAGCATGTGAGGCAATTTAAACCCATTCTCATGGTGAATTAACTACCTTCTAGAGTGGAATAGATTATTACAACTACTTCTACACTAACACAATCAAGTTTTCATTAAAGCTTCCTCAATCAAGTTTACATGAAAAAGAGTCTAATGATTCAAAATTGTATTAAAACTAAGTACTAACTAATTAATTAAATCTAATCTATATTATGAATCTAATCTAGGAGCTTTTTTTAAGAGTTTAGCCTTAGTCCTCTTTATATAGAAGAGGCTAGGTCTACAAATTCATGCATGGGCTTTGGAGCCATGTTTTGGGCCATAAAATCGAGCATAAAACTTGATTACTTCGGTCTAAAAAAGGGTTTCTCTGTTGGAAATTACTGCAACAGACTTTTTGTCCATTTTTGCTCCTATGATTGGGTCAAGGCTTAGACCATTAGAAAGATCTTTCTGAGCCGGTCATTTTGACATATGTTAGGCCCAATTCTGAGGTCTGCGTCCAAAGTTACGGCCTTCGGAAGTTCTGTTGACTTTTACGCACTATTTCTACCAGTGTTGACTTTGACTTTGACTTTTCAGCTTTGACCGGGCTTTAAAAAGGCTTTTTCTCCTTGAATCTTGGCCTCTAATCATAGAAATTCTTAGCAACCAACCTTTGCTCTTTTATCTCGCAAAAGAGACACATTTCTTCACATAATTGACTCCAATGCCTAAAATACATAAAAGCACGTAAACAACACTAACTCTAATACAGAAATATGCAACGTACTTAGGTCCTATTAACACTTGTATCAACATAGAATTTTTTTCCACAAACGTATCAATGTACTATGCCCGATTTAACAAAAATAACAATCCGTTAAGTTCCGTCAGTTAAGTGATGATGTGTCATTATTTTTTCAATTTTGTTTTATTTGTATTTTCCACTTGGCATGCCACATCAGCATTTTCTACCAACTTAGCATTTCCACATCAGCATTGCCAACTCAGCACTGCCAACTCAGCATTTTCGTTTTTTTTTTTAAAGTGACTGAAAAATAAATTAAATTTTTTTCTGAATTAATAAATATATATAAAAATAAATTAATAATTAATAATAATAAAATAATTATATAAAAAATAAAGAAATATATAAATAATATATTATTTTATTTATTATATATACTTGAAAATTAGAAAAAAAACTACAAATAATAAAAAAAATATTATAATATAAAAAATATTATTTTATAATAAAAAATATATAAAAAATATATTATTTTATTTATTATATATATTTGAAAATTATAAAAAAAACTATAAAGAATAAAAAAAATATTATAATATAAAATATATATATATATATATATATATATTATTTATATATTTCTTTATTTATATTTTTTTATTTTTTTTTATATATTATAATCTTTTTTTTTATAATTTATAGTTTTTTTTGTAATTTTCAAATATATATAATAAATAAAATAATATATTATTTATATATTTCTTTATTTTTTATATAATTATTTTATTATTATTATATAATTATTAATTTATTTATATATATATATATATTTATTAATTAAAAAATTTAATTTATTTTTCAAATCACTTAACAAAAAAAAAAAAAAAAAAAAAAGGTTGGCGAAAGTTGGAAATCAGTAATGAAAATGTGAGGTGGAAATGATAGTTGATATCTTGATATGGCATGCTAAGTGAAAAATACAAAAAACTTAAATTGAAAAAATAATGACACATCATCACTTAACCGACTAACTTAACGGATTGCTATTTTGTTAAATCGGCATAGTACATTGATACGTCTCTGAAAAAAAAATTCTATGTTGATACAAGTGTTAATAGGACCTAAGTACGTTGTATATTTCTGTATTTAAGCCTATTTATTAATTACATAATTGGTCTAAAAGCAATATTGTTAAGGGGTTAAAACTATAGTTTTGGGCTCTTATAAAACCACCCCCAAACAACATTTTTCTTGTCTTCAAACAAATATGAGAAATTAAAATAAGTGACCAAAAATGGAGTTCTAACTAATCACGTTTTGTCGAGTACGATTGCATTGACCATATGTTACAAGGCCTTAAACCACTAGGAATTCCCTAGTGGAGGAGTTATAGTCTCGTGAGAGTTTTCCAGTGAAGGTACTCACAAACTTCATCTATACTACAAGGACTAAGAAATATAACTATTGTTTCCTTGTTTATTCTCAGATATCTATACATCTCACTAGCAATGAATACAGAATAATCAAGTCGAAACCTAAGCTAATATGTGCATAATAATCAATCATCTACGGATAAACATATATATAGTGAACTATGCTATGTAATGCACTAACAAGTCTGTTTCTGAAACTTTGGAATAGCGTCTTTAAGTAGGTCCTCAAATAAATGTCAAGACAAAAACCACTCTGATTTTTTCACTCAAGTTTTGCTCACTCCAGTGTGTAGTGGGCACACTTTATCTTACAATCTTAATGACACACAAGGAAGCCGAAGTCGATCAAACACATCTGCCACTTACTGTCACACTAACCTATTCCTATTTGAGCTAGAGGTCTTTATTAGGTTTTGCGGGGATTAGGAGATAGTTTAAGAAAGAAGGAAATGGATATTCAAAAAGAACAAGTCCGAGATAATAGAGTCTTCATATTATGTAACTAGAGAAAACCTTGTTCTTACTTTGCTTCTACACTTTGTTTCCATCCTTAGCCATTTTTTTTTTCTTTTGGCTTTTGACTCCTTTGATTATGTTTTTTGGAGTTCTAACTCTTTATTTTATTTTATTTTTCTTTTCTTTTCTTTTCTTTGGATGGAAATTTCCTTTTATTATTTGAAGCAACTAACAAACTTTTGGTTTCAGAGGTCTTTCTCTTTTCTATTCTTCATTTCATCTCTATTCTCAGACTCATTCACAAATGGGTAGGCTGATTTGTATTTTTATTTTATTTTGTAAAAGGGTAAAAGATTTGCAGTTTATGAAAGGCTCAGAGGGGGCGACTAGGGAAATAATTTCATATAGGTTTGAATTTCTTGCTATGTTGATCCAAAAAGGGCCTAAATTTACACTTAGGATATGGTATAGTGATCAAACAAGTGGACGTGTGATTTCTCTATTTGGAATTTACTTCTCCCTTATGTCATTTCTCAAATATTTCACTCATATAAGGCTTTAGGCTATATTCTCACAGGATTTGTAGAATAAGTATACTAGCCTAGATTTCAGAAACTTACTGCCAATACAAATATAGATGCTCATGCAATATATTTATAAAAAGATGCAAAGATTATTACCTACATATTAACTTAAGTTTCTAAAAACTATTGTAATGCAAAAGCTAACATGAAACTTCTAGATTATTATCATCATAGAAAAAGAAACAATACCAGTATTCCTAAGTGTATAGCATAAACTTTTTATTTATATTTTTAATTTTTTTGAATTTTTTACTAGAAAACAAGTGCATATTGTACATATCTATATCGTAATAGGTGCCTTATATTACGCGTGTTTCTATGCCACCCCCAAACAAAAGCATGTTTTGTCCTCAATGTATAGAAATACGAAGGGTAGGAAAAATACCATGGAAATGTGTGAAATTTTGGAACATCTACAACACAAAGTTAAAACATACTAATATATGTAAAGAAAAACAGACGCAACTCTATATGAGTTCCACCCGTTCTGGGGAAAACAAAGATCAAAATGCTTGGGACATAAGCGGACACGAACAAAAAGTAAAACTTACCTCATATCTAGCATTTAGGCGTTGTCAACCTCTTCTATAAAGAAGTGAGGTTCCTTCGCATCCTGCCATGCTATGATGATTTGCCAGGCCTCACGCCATTTATCATTTACAATCGCTAGCCTATTAAGTGCCACTTGGCCAGATGGGGTGTAGGGGGCAACCCAATTAGGTTATAGCCTCCACCCCGGCCAAGTCATTGCACAGAAAGAACGAATAATGCAGTTGGTGGGTCTCATAATGTCAACCCCAACCCAATCCGTGAAATGGACATAAAATGCAGGAAAGAAACATAGCATGATACGACAAACTAAGACAGGCATAAGAAGGTACTTATGCCTCATACTCTGGGCTCGTGCTAAACTAGACATTAATATCTTAGGAAGGTCATAAAGCAGACATCCCTCAGCTAGAGCAAGGAAAACGTCGCAAGTGGTGTCATTCGCAGAAGAAAAACGCCATTCCCCTAATATGTTTAGCATGATAAAGAGCATCACCGTGTCCACATTAAGAGACAAGCTACTAAGGGCTACGTTATATTTCCCTTGGTCCTCTACACGGAAAATTTCGGCCCCATAAGTCACATGTAAAAACTCATAGTTGTAGGCAGAGAAATTATCAACTAAATAACCCCATGAGTCTTGAATCTCAGCAGGAATAGGAAGCTCAATAGCGAAAGCCAACAAGAACTTGGTTATGTCCATTATTTCGTCATCAATGGTGATGGATATCCATTTGATAAAAGAATTTACAATGTTCATAAAAATACGCTGTAAGTGCAAGAGAGTAAATTTCATAAGAACTTACCATTAGAGATTGCCGTCCTGCTTGTATGATCACTTCGCGAAACCAAGATTCGTACGTGTCGCTCAAGAACAAATCTTCGAAAGACTGCTCCGGTATGAGTGTAGGAGACTTCATATCAAGCAACACCTCTAGATGCGCTGGAAACAACCTTGGAAAAACCCACAAATAAAAATCAGAAGTGGAAGTGCTGCAAAGGCCAAGGTGCAGGGCGCGCTCGAGAGTTGGCTGTGATGGGCGCGGGGCGCACTCTTGTCTTTCTTGACTTCCAGGCACTTGAGGCCGTGGCATGCTCAGAATTTGCCTATGAAGGGCGTGGGGCACGCTCTTGTCTTACTTGATTTCCAGGCATTTGAGGGCGGGGCACGCTCAGGATTAAGCAAACTATGGCGCGGGGCGCCCTCCGTGTACCTTGAGTGCTCTAACTTGAAAAGTGAAAAATAAAAGTGAGTGATAACAATGAGAGGTGCAAGGTGAGAGGTGCGGTGTGGAGTGTAGAGTGAACCAAGGATTTATAGAGGTTTAGTTTCTTAATCTAGTTCCACAAGTTGCCCAGATTGTTAAGGCAACTTGATGGAAATAGAATATTTCTAAAATCAAAAAGGAAACAGACCAGATTCATTATTCCAAAAACAAACCTAATAGCTTAATGGTTTGAATTTAAAATAGCAACATTCCAATTCCACTCCTTGAAATTTTCACCACTACAACACTAGCTAATCCTAGCCACACCAAATTAGTAACATTCTCACATAATCATATTCTCACAAATTTGCAACAAATACTTCCAAAACGGTGGATAGAGTAAGCAAACCAATGTTGAACCATTAATGCGACCCCCAAACAAATCGGGAAGGTGGGATTAATGAAAAACAATAGCATGCTTGGACAAAAATTTAATGAAACTTAAAATTATACTAACAACCAAATATTCGACAACAATTACATAATCCAAAATGAACTACTTAACTAAACAACTGAAAATAAAATTTTACTAAAAACAGGGAAAAATTCCTAAACACAATACAACTAAACTACGAGCCACGAGATGAGGATGGTTCCGAGTCATCAGTCCTACGTCGACGACGCTCATGCCTCTTTGAATCGTCAGAAGTAGAACTCTGATAGGGTGGCAAGCGTCGTAAAACTTCCACTTGGAACTTCCGCTGACTCTCTAGATATGCGTTCATGGATTCCTCATGCTCCTTATCACGCTAGACTAGGGTCTCCATGGTAGCCTGAAGCTCTCGGTTACTAGCACTGAGCTCCTCAAAATTTTGATGGATGTTAACCTCCCTAGTCCGTAGATCCACACAAATGGTATTAAGAGAACGCAGGCTATGATGAAGCAATGCCATGCGTTCTACATCAAAAGTAGCCTTTTCCAAGGCTTCGGCCTCAAAACATGCTGTATCTTCCTCATCATCATCCGAATCAACAACCTTATCCTCAGGCAACCGCTATGTCTTCTGAATACATTCCGATTAAATCTTTGAATTTGAATGCAACTTCAACTTAATCCGATCAGTTTTCGGAACATCACCAAATAACAACATGAGCTTAGTAATCAAAACAGGGAAGGGTGCAAAATGGCTTCCAACGCCTCTAATCATATTTAACACAAAGTCGAGGATGTAAAATTCATACCTCTTCTCCTGCAATACCCAGAGAACGTGCAAATAGTTCAAACTGATGTCGCTGACTTTCGAGGTGCCAATGATGTTCTTACCAACCTACTGAGCTACAGCCAGCTGGTTGGTTCTCAGGGACGACTGTCGAACATAATGCGATCTTGCATTGTACTCTCCTTCCAAAATAGTCTCTCTCATCAATGCCTCTATTCCACCCCACTGTGATTCCTATAATGTGATTACGAGTTTGTGTCCTGTATCAACGTCCATAATCCTAGACAACATACCTGTACAAACTTCTCTCCTCGTCCCATTCACCTTCACAAAAATCCTTTTACCCTCAATTTCCCTCTTCTTGTAAAAATTTGAAACCAAATCTGGATGGTAAAAATCATTGGTCGAATACCACCACTTCTTCCATTTCCTACGCATCATCTCATCACCATAAAAGGGGGGACATTGGTTGAAGGTGAAAACTTGTTCGGGAAGAATTTTGTTATTTTTAGCAGCCATTGAGGTTTTTGAATTCGAAAATGGGGTTAGGAAAGGTGGGTGAGAGATAATGAAACAAGGAATCGAGATTTGGTTTGAGTGGAGTGGGCGCGCGATTTTTTTTTTTTTTTTTTGGTTTGGTATCTCTCGAACTGATGGAGGCGTGAAGTGAAGAGGATGAACGTGAAGGGTTTTTGGCTATTTTGGAGACTTAAGTGCGAGGCACGTGACTGCGAGGTTTTGGGCCCAAGCCCAAACAAATTCGAAAAATGCCCACTCTGTACTTATGCGCGCAGATTTAAAACTGAAATTCTCATTTCGTTAACGGTCCGATTTTTGCGAATGAACTATTAAAATGATTAGCAAACATAGTACAATCCAATGATCCATAAAACACTCAAATCTAACCGTGGTTGACATATAAGAAAATAGAAAACGCCTCGTAGTGCATGCATAACATAAGTTATGTGATCAAATAAAATCTAAATTTATAGATATTGTCAACCCGAATCAAAATATGACTAAACGGAATAAACAACAAGAATAGGAAGTTGAGAGATCAAGAAAAGGAAAGGCCAAATACCCCACCCCCAAACAAATATTTAGACAACATGGATTAAAATTTTGGTTAAGAACGTGGGTCTTTTAAAGTTAGATTCCCGAGACTTGCTAGATTACTATTTTTATGGTTTTCTTTATTTTTTCACTTTTTATGAATACGGATTAATATAAGGGAAAACAATAAAGCAATAAAGACATAATTCACACATAGAGAAACATGACTAAAAAACCGAGAAAATATACAAGAGTGGAAAACGTGAATTATGTTAAACGTGGACTTAAGATCCGGTACTTATAGCCACACACTCCAGAGGGAGTGCCCGGTTGAATGAATGGTGCACTCGCCAATATATAGAAATAAAAGGAAGTACACCAACAACAAAGGTCAGTCCTCATAGACAGGGTCCTGTAAAAGAACATCCTCCACATCAGGAGACATTAACTTGTGAAATTGTTTTAACCGTTAGCCATTAAATTGAAAGGTATTGTTGTCCTTGGGATTTACCAAGGTGATTGACCCATAAGGGGTGACTTCAGTAACCAGAAAAGGACCAACCCAACGGATTTTTAATTTCCTTGGGAAAATATGCAAACGGGAGTTTTAAAGCAAGACCTTTTGACCAACTATAAATTTTTTACGCAAAATTTGTTTATCATGAACACATTCCATGTTAGCTTTATAATTCTTTGCGAGATCATAAGAATCGCTACGGATTTCTTCAAGCTCATTTAATTTCAATTTGCGCTTGACACCCGCCTCATCAAAATTGAAGTTAATGCTTTTTATATCCCACATAGCACGACACTCTAATTTAACGGGCAAGTGACAAGGTTTTCCAAATAAAAGTCTAAAGGGAGCCATACTTATAGGAGTTTTAAATGTAGTCCTATACGCCCATAAGGCATCAGTTAGACGCTTAGACCAATCTTTCCTATCAGGATTTACTGTTGTTTCTAATATTTTTTTAATTTCCCTATTAGAGACTTCCATTTAGCCACTAGTTTGTGGATGATAAGGAGTTGCCACCTTATGGGTAACTCCATACTTTTTAACTAGAGAAGCAACAACTTTGTTGCAAAAATGTGTTTCGCCATCACTAATGATGGCTTTAGGAATGCCAAACCAACAGAATATGTATTCCTTAACAAAAAACACAATTGTCTTATGGTCATTGTTACAACAAGCCATGGTCTCTATCTATTTGGACATGTAGTCCACGGCAACAAGAATATAAATAAAACCGTGGGAAACAGGAAAAGGACCATTGAAATCAATGCCCCATACATCAAAAATTTATACTACCATTATGGGATTTAAAAGCGTCATATTAAGTTTAGTGATTTGCCCCAGTTGTTGGCAACGAACACATGTCTTGCAATGCACTTGGGCATCTTTAAAAAGGGTAGGCTAATAAAACCCACATTGCAGAATTTTAGCTGTTGTTTTCATACCACTAAAATGGCCACCACACTCTTTGTCATGGCAGAAGGATAGAACCTCATTATACTCCCACTATGGAATACAACGACGAATAATCTAATCAGCACAATACTTAAAAAGGTAGGGCTCATCCCAGTAGTATAGCTTAACTCCAGACAAGAACTTCTTACGTTCATTTCTTGACCAAACATTAGGAATAATATCAGAAGCTAAATAATTCACAATGTTAGCATACCATGGTGCAAAAAAAAATAGCATAGATATGCTCATCAGGAAAATAGTCAGGTATGGACTCAAAATCACTATCACTGTCATTTGTTAGTCTAGATAAGTGGTCGGCAACTACATTTTTGACACCTCTTTTATCCTTAATTTCTAAGGTGAACTATTGTAGGAGAAGTATAAATCAGATCAATCTTTGTTTAACATCCTTCTTTGTGAGAAGGTACTTAAGGGCTGCATGGTCCGTTTAGACTAAAGTCTTAGTACCAACCAAATAAGGACGAAACTTATCTAAAGCATAAACCACAACTTAAAATTCCTTTTCCATAGTTGTATAATTTCTTTGCTCATCGTTTAAAGTTTTACTAACATAATAAATAACAGTGGACTTATCATCTAGTTTCTGTCCTAACACAACACCAACAACATAATCACTAGCATCACACATAAGTTCGAAAGGTTTAGACCAATCAAGAGGTTGTATAATCGGTGTAGATGTTAAAGAGGCTTTTAAAGTTTTTAAAAGCCTGTTTGCAGTTATAATTGAAATCAAAGATGACATCTTTTAAAAGTAGATTAGTTAAAGGCCTAGCTATTTTTGAAAAATCCTTGATAAAACGCCTATAAAAACCTGCATGGCCTAAAAAGGATCTAATGTCATGGACAGTCCGTGGTAAAGGTAGAGATACTATCTTATCTAATTTGGCCTTATCTACTTCGATGTCATCACTAGATACAATATGACCTAGCACTATTCTTTTTTTTACCATAAAATGACATTTTTTCCTATTTAAAACCAGACTTTTCTTCTCACACCATGTCAAAACCTTAGACAAGTTAGACAGGTAGTCACTGAAAGAGTCTCCATAGATAGAAAAATCATCCATGAAAACTTCCATGAAGCGCTCTACCATGCCACTAAAGATATGAAGCAAACACCACTGGAAGGTACCAGGAGCATTACAAAGGCGAAAAGGCATTCATTTATAGGCATATGTTCCAAAATGACATGTGAATGTAGTCTTTTCTTGGTCATCAATATCGATAATAATCTGAAAATAGCCAATAGCCATCTAAAAAACAATAATAAGCATGACCAGCTAGACGTTCGAGCATCTGATTTATAAAGAGTAAAGGAAAATGGTCCTTTCGTGTCATGGCATTTAAACGTCTGTAATCAATATAGGTCCTCAATTTCTTAGGAACACACGTGTAAACATATTCACCCTTAGCATTACGTACAATGGTAATCGCCGATTTCTTAGGAACTACATGAATGGGACTTACCCATTCGCTATCGGAAATAGGATATATGATACCCGCATCAAGTAACCGTAGGACTTCTTCCCTGACCACATCTTTCATGGCAGGATTCAAGCGACGCTTAGGTTCGCGAGAAGTTTTTTCATTATCCTCCAAATGGATACGATGCGTGCATACATTAGGGTTAATCCCCTTAATGTCGTCTAGGGACCAACCAATCGCGGAACGATGTTTTCTATTCACCCTAATCAAACGTGCTTCTTCATCAGCATACAACAGAGAAGATATAATTACCAGATGACTACCATCCAGATCAAGTTAAATATACTTCAATTCACAAGGAAGAGGTTTAAGCACAGGGGTGGGAGGAATGTCGATAAAGGCTTCTGGAGGTTCCTCATTGTGAATAGTGAAGACTTGTTTAGGTAGAAGATATTCAAACTCGGTATATGGAGCTACAGACGGATCTAAGATAGGTGTAGACTCGAAAAGGGCATTGACTTCCTCTACGTAGGAGTCATAGTCAAAATCTGAACTTTAGAAAGAAAGGAATTTATGTATTTGATTTTCTAGAAACGTGTTGTTAAAATAATCTTGAGCTAAGCTCTTGATCATGCTAACTTCTCCATCTATAGACGAATCTGGTAACTATTTCATTATTTTAAAAATATTTACCTCAATAGAAAGATGGCCAAAAGACATGGACATGGAACCATCGTGGCAGTTTATAAGCGCGTTGGCAGTTGCCAAGAAAGGAAGCCCTAAGATGATAGGAACAGAGTCATTAGCGACTTCTGTATCGAGGATAACAAAATCAGCCGGATAGTAGAAATCCTGAACCTTAATAAACACATTTTCAACCACACCTTTAGGATACTTAATAAAATGATCAGCTAATCGCAATATCATTTTAGTTGGTTCCATCACTTGTAGACCCATTTATTTATATAAATAATAAGGGAGTAACTTAACACTCGCCCCCAGGTCTAATAGAGCAGTTGTTGTGTGAGTATCCCCTAAGGTGCATTGTACAGTAAGACGACGAGGGTCCTTGTACTTAACGATTCCATTATGTTCGGATAAAGTTGTAAACTATTCAGTTAAAAAGGCGTCTTTAGGAATATTTGTTTTACGCTTAGTAGTGCACAACTTTTTAAGAAACTTAGCATGGTGTGGTAACTTTTTAATAGCTTCAAGAAAAGGTAGGTTTATCGTTAGATTTTTAAAAACTTCCCTAATCACATCAAAATTTATATCCTTGGTTAACATGGCTAATCTCTGGGGGAACGGTGGTTTCTTTCTATATTTAGCATATGGATCAACAGGATGTTCACTCTTGACCTTTTGTTTCTTAGGTCGTGGTTTAACTGGTACCTTTATAGGGGTAGGATCTTCAGTTTCTATTTTGGTATCTAGTAAGTTTTCATTTGTTATGACTACTGGTGGTGTACCAACCGGCATAATTACGGTGTTATCAACCACCCCATAACGGAGAGTGGTGATAGCATTTAACTCACCTACGTTTCAATTTTCATTACTAGTATTACTGGTTACCTCAAAGGCTGTGTTTGGTGTTTTAGGATTAGGTATAACTTGACCTAGAAACACACCTTTTGGTTGTACTTTCTTTTGGGTTAACTACTGTAAGGAATGTTGGATGGACTGTAAAATCTATTGTTGGGTTTCCATGAAGGCATCGAAATGATCTGGTTGTGGAGGAATGGTTGTTAAAGGTGGTGTGACAGGAACTTTCTCATGTTGACTATTAACGGGTGGGTTGTGATAGTTATTATTAACCAGAATGATACCTCAATTAGCATTATAATTATTATTGTTATAATTATTATAATTACCTCGTCCTTATTCTTGTCTTTGTCGTGGTGGAGCTTGGTTGTAATTGATTGCTGGCCTAACATTTTGATTATTATACCCTGGAGGTGTAACTTGTTGATTATTTCTCCAACTGAAGTTGGGATTTTGTCTCCAAGGAGCGTTAGGAATAGGATAGCTATTAATGGAGCAAACATTATCTGGTTGTGATGGGATTTATGTTCATGACTCAAACATAAATTACATGAAATAGAGTTAACATTCATGACAAGGGTAGGCTTTTGTTGAACAAAAATAACTTCTATCTTTTTAGTGAGGGATTCAATTAGAGTTTTAAGCTCAGAATCGGATTTAACTTCAAACATACTGACAGCTAATAAGTGCTCATAAAGTACAATTATGCCTCTTGTTTAGCCATCTTAGTGGACTAATAGTATTTGTAAGTTATGTTTTATGATTCTACAAGTAAAAAAGAGAGTTTTGTAGAATATTAGAGAAAAGGGGGTAAAACAGAGCAATTCGGAGCATTAAGGATCACATGGGAATCCCGTGGACAATCATGGAGAAGGCCAAGGAATTGAAGCTATTAAAGATGCGACTTGGAGCTATTTTAAAGCCTATTTGGAAGCCCAATGCAAAAGGATTCGTTGTTTGGACCAAAGCCACAAAAGAGGAAAGAAGGATGGAGCAAAAGAGGAAAAATAGAGTCTCGCGTTTGAGACGCGACTATCGTGCGTCCAGACGCGACTCTTGCGTCTAAGACGCATGGATCGTGCGTCCAGATGCTTGAAATGACACTGTAGCCAATTCCTTCTCAGTTTTGGAGACGAAGTTGGACTATGAAAGAAGTTAATTTGTATTATGAAACAAATGGCGGTTTGGAATGCTTCTAGAACTCATTGTAACCCTTATAAATAGAGGACCTAAGTGCCTCATGTAATTTTCCAATTCACTTATACTCTTGTCTCCAGAACTTGAGGCAGAGAGAGATTAATAATAAAAGATTTGGTTTTAACTAGCCGAGTCTTAAGAAGTTAGACTTTCTAGTCTTATGTTCTTTAACTCTTTTTCTTCTCGTTCTTCGTGTTCCTCTTTCTTTATGGAAGGCTAATTTTCTCCTTCAAGGGAGGAGATGAAGCTGGTGCTTAAGATTTAATGATTCTTCTGGTTCATGGTGTGCTTCAACCAGGTTAGTTCTTTATGTTTTTAGTTATTAGTTCCATTGCCCAAACCAGGGGATGGAAGTATAGATTAAGATTTTTATTTATTACAATCGAATATCATGCCAGTTTAGGGTTTTATTTTTTGCAATTAAATATTTGCTAGTTGAATATAATTCAAGAATATGATTTTATTTATTGTAATTGAATATTATACTATTATTCTCTACTTTTCTTCTAGTTGTGTAGTGTTTTAGAGTAAGGGAAGTATTCCTTGTGTTTGCCTTAGATGGTGATTCATTGAATAGTTGCCCAAGTTCACATAAAAGCAAAAAGGATACTAGTAACATGAACATAGGAACAACCTTAAGTAGAGTCAATTGTTAATGATGTTTCGTCCAAGAGGGCATCGGTACTCGCTCGATTGCCTAATTGTAGTCTACTTGTGAGAACAACCATGAAGGAAAAGGTCATTGAATCAAAAGTATTGGTGGATTCTAATATCTTGAATTCCCTCTCTTATAAATTCTCAATAGTTTAGTTAGTTTAGTTTAGCATTAGAATCTACAATATCTATAATAATAGTTTTTAATCCCTCAAACCCCTTTCCAGTCTTGTCCTTCATATAAACATACACTTAAAAGTGGAATGATACCCTACTCATCCTTTACTTATTGAGGGATAATTAGGTTTTGATAAGCTTCTATTTGTTCAATGACCATCATCTATCTACATCATCCATATACCATCTCACACACAAAAGGAGCGAGTGTCAAATGGCGCCACTGCCGTTTTAAGTTGTTTATGTTTAACGTTTTCTTTCAAGATTCGAACTTTGGATCTCGAGGTAATTTTAGCCGCATCATCAATCCTTTTAAGAAAGAAAAAAGCTTGAAGGACATCTCAAAGACAAGATCTACCATCCAGGTTAGTCGAATCTTCATTCTTTTTATTTCATTCTTAGTATAGTTGCATCGTAGTTTAGTTTTATTACTTTCTAGTATAATTGCATTTAGGACCTTTTCAACAATTGAAGTTGTAAGCCAACACAGCGAAATATCAAACTCTAGTGTTTCTTGTCTGAATCTTGACAAAGGGACTATCGTCTGTGGGCCGTGGTACTTAAGCAATCCAAGTGATTCACCATAACCCAAGAAGAGACAGCTTTAGACAATGGGCGAGATACTAGCTGTAAAGCCCAACCTAGTTGAAGGAAAATAGTTTTATTTTTATTTTTAAAAATCCAAAAAATTAGTATAATTGCATTTTAGTATAAGTTAGAATAGTTGCATATTAATTTAATTGCATTCAAGCATAATATGATAGTTTTTCGTTATTTTCGCATAAGCATTTTCTAGTGTATGCCCCGTCTTCCATATCATCCTCCGGTAAGAACACAACAGTGGACAAGGTTTAACAATCGACTCACAAGAATACTAGACGGGATTGATACAATGGCTGCACGCAATGATGGAGGTGTTATGGACACCAATAATCGTGAAGTTATCCCACCCTTGCAAGTACAACAGAGGAAGAAGCTGAGCGATTTCTATTCATCAATCATTGGAGACCCACCCAGCAGTATTATTTTTCTAGAGACAGAATCTAACCAGTTTGAACTTAGAGCATCAGTAATCTCTATGCTTCCAAAGTTCAATGGTTCAGACAATGTTCAGCCATATGTTCACATGAACAAGTTTCTATCAGTCCTCAGAACTCTCAAGAACTATAATATCAGGGATGAGAGTATCAAGATCATTCTGTTCCCACTCTCACTCGAAGCATTTGAATGGTTATCTGCTCAACCGATCTGGGAGAAGTTAAGAACAAAGTTTATGAACAAGTTCTACCCACCACATAAGACTGATGCCATGTAACAAGCTATCAACAATTTCAAAGGAAAGGCGACTGTAGAATATCATTGTAGTTGGGATCAATTCAACAATCTGCTAGTCTCGTGTCCACATCATGGATACGACAAGAGCACACTGGCTCATTTTTTCTATCGAGGACTCTTGATGATGAACAAGCAGATGATACAGTCAATGCATAAAGGCAAGTTTACATCAATAGATGTAGAGGAAGCTTACAACTTTCTTGAGAATTTAGCTGAAGAAACACAACAATGGACTAAAAGCAACGAGGATGTCACTAGCATGGAGGGGGATCCAAAGCAATTTGGTTACCAAGCACATGAACAAGCAGATCAAGAACTGAAGTTTACATTGGCCAGCTTGGCCACCAGGATTGAAACTCTGAGTAAGAAATTCATCCAGTTCTCTATGAATCCCTCCAAGATCAACAAGTCTCAAGCTAAATCTCTTCCAATCATGCGAGCCAGCCGATACTGCGAAGTCTGTTCAGACACTTCCCATGAAACTCTAGAATGTCCTGGTTACTATCAACATGTATCAGTTGGAAAGTACAATATAAACTCATTTCAGAGGCCCAACCAAGGTGGTAAAAAATTTCTAGGCAATTATTGGAGACAGAATGTTGGACCCCCAAGTTCTCAAGATCAAAGTTATATTCCAGAAACAAGTCAAGCTTCATAGTTGGTTACTCAACAACAATTATACTCTCAATAGAATTCCAATACAAGTGGAGAGTTAGTGCCTGATCCTAGGAGAAATTATGCCACACCTGCCAACCTGGAGAATGCAATTACTTTGCTATCACAGAAAAATCAGAAGTTTGAAAGTCTTCTAGAGCTTCTTGCACAGTCTCAGCTCAATCTCCAGCAATCTCAGGCAAGTCAATATTTGATAAAACATAAAAATGATAAAAGCTTACCTATGAAATGAACGATAAAACTCAAAACGTAAGTAAACTAAAACTATTTTATGTGCCTAAGATTTATCAAAGATTTCTACTCTCATTCCTATGAGATATAGTGGAGTAGATGATTAATTCCACTCCTAGTCCTTCCGCATGCTGTGTTTTCTAGTCTAATTACTCTACTCTAAGTCTAATGAGAGATTTTCTGAAATGGCAACTAGACTACGATGCAACTACCCACAAGATGCAACTAGTCGACTATTAGAACAACTATGGGAATGCTAACGTCGATTCTATGATAAGGAGTTAGAGGGGATTGATTACACCTTAAGTCGACTTAATCCTACTAACGATTTAATCGTCGTAATCGAATTGAACGCCTTAGCAGAACAATGGTTACTCCTAATCCCTAATTACACATGACATTTCTACTAATTCATAACTAGCATGTGAACGATTACACCCATTCTCATGGTGAACTAATCATTTCTAGAGTGGAAAGGAAATTACTTAACGACTTTCGATAATCGAATCAAGCTTTCATCAAGGCTTCTCAACCCCTCAAATGGAGGTTTAGCCGAGAATCATCATTATTATCATTCCCAATGGAATTCAAACAAGACATGATATAAAGATTTGAACTTTACTTGTTTAAACTCAATTCCAAACTACTCAAGCAATAATTGAATTAAACTAATAATGACAAATAATTGAATCTAAGAATTGAACTAAATAAGTAAATGGAAATGAAACTAGATTATGGAGAACTAATTAACTTTATTTATCTAATGAATAGCAATAACAATAGTTTAATACTGAATTTAAGGCAAGAATAAAAACTAATTAATTAATCTAAAACTAGATCTAGAACTAAGGTTTAATGGCTACTTTTCTTATCCTAACCTAATTTATTTTCTAACCTAACTATCTACCATTAACAAAGAGTCAAGCTCTTGTTTTATACTTTCAGATCCAAAAATCATGCATGGGCTTGGATCCATGTTTTGGGCAGAGAATGGGCCCAAAACCCAAGTCTTTTCAAATCAAAAGGCCTCTTCAGCTACAGTTGGCTTCAATAGACTTTTTGTCCACTTATGCTCCTCTGATTGGGTCAAGGCTTTGACCATTGGAAATCTCTTTCTGAGCCGGTCGTTTTGAAATAAGGTAGGCCCAATTCCGAGGTCTGAGTCCAAAGATACGGCCTTCGAACGTTTTCTTGACTTTTGTGTCTTTTTTACGCCCGCTCGACTTTTCAGCTTTTGACCGGGCTTTAGAAAGGCTTTGTCTTCTTGAATCTTGGCCTTTAATCATGAAACTCCTTAGTAACCAACCTTTGCTCCTTTATCTCGCTAAAGTGGTACATTTCTACATATAATGGACTTTGAAGCCTGAAATGCATAAAAACACGTAATCAGTGTTAACTCTTAATTATTACTCACATAATTGGTCTAAAAGTATGACTGTTATAGGGTTAAAACTACAGTTTTGGGCTCTTATTAATATTCTAGAATGGAGTCTCTAGAGGCTAAGGTCGACCAACTCACTACTGCTTTGTCTGTAAAGACACAAGCCACTTAACCTAACTTATTGGAACCAATATTGAGGAGTGAAGATGTATGACACATTGGGACAACTTCTAGTACTAATCAACTCCATGATCATGTCAGCTCAATTACTGCTCTCAGAGCAGGATTGAAGATAGACAACAAGGTTGACGTACCTTCTCATGATGACATTGCTACAGAGCAATCGGTCAAGATTTCAAATGAAGTTCGAAAGGAAGTGGGAGAAATCCTTTCAACTCCCATTTGTCAAGATAACCAAGACAAGATATACAAGAATGCAGAAGAGAAAGAAGAGCAGACACATGCTGATGTGTTTGTATCGAAGGAACCTTTTCCTATGTTTTTTGCTCAAAGCAAAAAGGACAAGCAATTTTTAGAGATGAAGGAGGCATTTGAGAAAGATAACATCAATATCCCCTTTCTTAAAGCGATCAAGTAGTTGTCATCATATGCCAAATTCTTGAAAGATGCATGCAACATAAAGAGAAGTACTCATGTTCCAAAGCGAGTGTTTCTAGCTGGAAAAACAACATCTATTATCTATCAACAAGCTCCAGTCAAGCTCAAAGATCCAGGAAGTCCAACAATATCATGTAAGATAGGAGAAAAATTCACAGAAAATGCTTTTTTAGACCTTGGTGCTAGTGTTAATCTCTTGCCATATCATGTGTACCAAGCATTGGGCCTAGAGAACCTAAAGCCTACAAAAGTCAAATTGAAGTTGGCTGACCGTTCTACCAAGATTCCCAGAGGCATAGTTGAGGATGTTCTTGTTCAAGTAGCCGATTTCTACTATCTAGTGGATTCCAATTATTCTAGGCCGACCTTTCCTCGTTACCGCAAAAGCTTTGATAAATTGTCACAATGGTGAAATGAAGATCAACTTTGGTAAGATATCCATGGACATATATATCTTTCACCTGTTACATAAGGATTGTGATGACACCGAAGGTGGAGAGGTGTACGTCCTTGATAGCATGATACAAGAATCCTTCCCATTTGAAGATACAATTGAGAGTGCTCAATCTACAAAAAATTGGGATGAACCTGAGAACCCCACCACAGAGGCGTTGCTAGCCATGTTCTTGGAATCTCTATAGAAAATTCAGGATTTAAGTGAGTAGAACGGAAAATTGATAGAGAGAGTATCATATCTTGAGAAGATGAACTCTACATTTTAGGATGAACAACATACTTCTGCCCATATAAATCAGTTACTAGAGAATCAACTTAAAGAAGTTTTGGAAAAACAACAGAATCTAGAAACTGAATTGAGTCTTCTGAAGCAGAATGTGGACCATATTGATAAGAAACATTGCACTGTTGAAGCCTCTTCTACACCATCATTGTCTGAACGAGAGAAGTATGTGAACCAGTCTACCGGCCACCTCGAGCACAGTCAGCCAGATATCCATTATCATTACTGTGGTGGTAAATGGCACATCATATACTATTGTCCTGTTAGAAAGAAAGATTTTCGTCAATCTTCTACACAGAGGAACCACAAGGTCTATCACATAATCATCAGACCTGAAATAGTTCAAGGTAGAAAAGCAACTTCACCCGCAATCTTTCCAGCATATCAAGGAGTATTTTTGACAAGCCACAAGGTGAGACCTTCTCGTCCTCCAAACATTCGTCAGATTTGGGTAAGAAAATCTGATCTCCTCACTCCAAATTGATAATGCATGATATATAGTCTTAGGGATCTGACTTAAAAAGACCTAACAAAAAAAAATCTTGGTAAAAGGAAATGTTCTTATTTTTGGGATTAATTTTGATATTCGGCATCAATGGTAACATCTTCCCTTTTTCTCATTCATTTCATTTATTTAATTTCTATACATTGAAGACAATGCATGTGTTAAGTTGGGGGAGGGTGTACTTGAGAAATGAATTTTGAAAATTAGTTTTCAAAAATAAAAATATTTTTGTTTTTTCTATATCAGTAGCATGAGAAAAATGAATTTTAATGATGAGTCTAGGATATAGATTCTATACTGCTTAGTGTTAAGTTTGATAGATAGTTGATATTGTTGATTTCATTATCGCTTAGACTATTTATTATGCTCAAACATAGTTCTTGTTGATAGAATTCTTTATCAAGGCACCACCATAATACTTGGTCAGTTTTGTGTACGTTTGCTAGAAGAGAGATTTAATCCCTAGTAAATTGGAAGCAGATTTTTTTAGACTTAGCCCGTGAGACTTGAGCTTTATACCCATTCTTTAGAGAGTCTTACAAAAAATCCGAGTCTTAGTGACTTAACATCTTTCAGTTCTTTATGTCATTGTAATATAGTTTCATTATTCGTTGATTTGGTTAATCACGAAGTGACATCAACTGGGGAGATAGCCATTAGGTCTTGTAGTCTATTTGAAACAGAGTATCATACTGATAAGTCAAGTAGTGAACATATTCAGCCTTTATCCCACCTAGTAGGACCATCATGTTAAACCTTTTTGAGCCTTACAATAAACCATTTTCTTTCATAAAACCCTTTACCCTTTACCCAACTCCAGACAAAGAGTATAACCAAAATCTTTATCAGCCATACCCATATGTTTCTGAGAATACGAGGGGCACAAAGAGGAAGAAATAGTACAAAAGGAAGATTAAAAGGAAATACCATAGAGATACAATGAAGACCATCATTCTGTTTTAAGTGAAAGAAGCTAGTGGAAAACAAGCATATCTAGTACTAATCAAGGATATACCACTGAGCTAAAGAAAAAAAAAATTATAAAAAAAGAAAAAAAAGAAGATGAAGTTGAACAGAATGGATGGAAAAGCTAAGACAAAGGAAAAATTTTCTCTGCAATACATAATTTGAAGAAATCTTCTAAAGAATGAAGCAAAACCCTTAGTGTTTTTCAGAAACAATCTTGCAAGGACCCGACACTTCATATGTGATTGACATTCTTTCCATGAGACTACTTTTATTCAGAAGTCTGTTTTTCAAGGTAGTATGTGGGATGTTCGTATGCATTATTCTTTTCTCCACATACATGAGGTAAAATAGTAGACCATTTTATAAGAGATTCTTTTCTTAGAGTATGACTGGTAAGGATTGAAAGTCAAGATTATCTGCCTATGGTAAACTAGGGATTCCATTTCTTGGATAGGAGAGTATAGGAGATTGACTAAGTACAAACATAAGCCTTGATTGAGAATTTTGTCAATTTTTACTATCTCCCATCATAATCTATGAGTCTTTGCAGCAATGTAGTTAGCAATGGAGACCGTCTGTTGGAGTAAGCACCAAGTGGGTAAGGAATTTCTCTCTCTGAAAAATACTATCATTCTTGAACATGCTATTGATTGATTTTGTGGGTATATCACCTGAAAACCCTCACGAGACTATAACTCGTCCTTTTTGGGGAACTTAAAGGTTTAAAGCTTTATTGCATATGGTAAATGCAATCGTGATGCCTATGAAAGTGAGTTAGGATTTTATTTTTGTTATTAGGATGTGATTTTGATCACTTATCTATTTCTTATCTTATTTGCTAAGAGACTAGTAAAAGGCTAGTTGGGAGTTGTGATAAGTGCTCAAAAAGTGCAATTTAACCCTTGATTATGCCTCTTGTTTAGCTATCTTAGTGGACTAATAATATTTGTAAGTTATGTTTTATGATTCTAAAGGTGAAAAAGAGAGTTTTGTAGAATATTAGAGAAAAATGGGTAAAATAGAGCAATTCGGAGACTTAAGGATCATATGGGAAACCCGTGGACAATCATGGAGAAGGCCAAGGAATTGAAGCTATTCAAGATGCGACTTGGACCTATTTTAAAGCCAATTTGGAATCCCAAGGAAAAATGATTTGTTACTTGGACCAAAGCCCGCAAAAGAGGAAAGAAGGATGGAGCAAAATAGGAAAAATAGAGTCTCGCGTCTGAGACGCGACTATCGTGCATCCAGACGTGACTCTTGTGTCTAAGACACATGGATCGTGTGTCCAGATGCATGAAATAATACTGTAACCAGTTCTTTCTCAGTTTTGGAGACGAAGTTGGACTCTAAAAGAAGTTAATTTTTATTATGAAACAAATGGCGGTTTGGAATGCTTCTAGAACTCATTGTAACCCTTATAAATAGAGGACCTAAGTGCCTCATTTAATTTGCCAATTCACTCATACTCTTGTCTCCAGAACTTGAGGCGGAGAGAGATTAATATTAAAAGATTCGGTTTTAACTAGCCGAGTCTTAATAAGTTAGTCTTTCTAGTCTTATGTTCTTTAACTCTTCTTCTTCTCGTTCTTCGTGTTCTTCCTTCTTTATGGAAGGCTAATCTTCTCCTTCAAGGGAGGAGATGAAGCCGGTGCTTAAGATTTAATGATTATTCTGGTTCATGGTGTTCTTCAATTAGGTTAGTTCTTTATGTTTTTAGTTATTAGTTCCATTGCCCAGACCAGGGGATGGAAGTATAGATTAAGGTTTTTATTTATTATAATCGAATATTATGCTAGTTTAGGGTTTTATTTATTGCAATTAAATATTTGCTAATGACATGCTTTTATTTATTGCAGTTGAATATAATGCTAGAATAGGGTTTTATTTATTGTAATTGAATATTATACTATTATTCTCTACTTTTCTTCTAGTTGTGTAGTGTTTTAGAGTAAAGGAAGTATTCCTTGTGTTTGCCTTAGATGGTGATTCATTGAATAGCTACCCAAATTCACATAAAAGGAAAGAAGATACTAGTAACATGAACATAGGAACAACCTTATGTAGAGTCAATTGTTAACGATGTTACGTCCAAGAGGGTATCGACACTCGCTTGATTGCCTAATTATAGTCTACTTGTGAGAACAACCATGAAGTAAAAGGTCATTGAATCAAAAGTATTGGTGGATTCTAATCTCTTGAATTCCCTCTCTTATAAATTCTCAATAGTTTAGTTAGTTTAGTTTAGCATTAGAATCTACAATATCTATAAGAATAGTTTTTAATCCCTCAAACCCCCTTTCTAGTCCTGTCCTTCATATAAACATACACTTAAAAGTGGAACGATACCCTACTCATCCTTTACTTATTGAGGGATAATTAGGTTTTGATACGCTTCTATTTGTTCAATGACCTTCATCTATCTACATCATCCATATACCATCTCTCACACAAAAAAGGAGAAAGTGTCGCCAGCTTTAAGCTTGTTAAAGAAGAACTAGCAGAGCGGTGGATATCCTCACCCCACCCGCCCCCAATTATTATTACGCTTTGTTTGATCTTCTAAAAACCTATAAGTCTCTGAGGCTCCTTTACTAAGGAAACTACCCCCATTCATTATATCAAGAACCTCTTTATGATGGTGTAAAAAGGCACAAACTAATGTGTCTTTGCAAGGTTATGATGTGGACACTCTATAAGAAGATCAGTGAAACGATTCCATGCCTCTGAAAAGGATTCATGAGGATTCTAGCAGAAAAAATGAATCTTGTAAAGCATTTCATCTGTCTTCAGTGGTGGGTAAAATTGTTCCATAAACAATTGAACAAGTTTGGCCCATGAGTCTACAAAATTAGGCGCTTGGGCAGTTAACCAAGATGCTGCCTTATCGGTTAGGGTGAAAGGAAACACCCTTAGTTTAATTTGTTCCGCTCCTACTGTAGGATGATGGAATATGGTAATAACTTGTTCAATCCTACACATATGCTGATAAGGCTTCTTATGGTCTAAACCATGAAAAGCTGGTAACAACTTAAATATATTTGGGGGGATTCAGAAATCCCCCACTAGGTCTGTAAGAACGATGCAAGACTTAGGACTATCGTCTAGGGCTTTGTAAAAGTCAGAGAGAGGAGTCTCTCTTTTTCAGCCATTGATTCAGGTGTAGTGTGTGATATACTAGATAGGTGTGTGCGCTGACATTCATGATAGATCACGTTAGACGTTTTTTCACTACCTGACCTTAATCTCATGCAAGGCTAAGTCCAATGTTAAAGAAACACGACAACAGTCAAAACAACCTTGATATGCTAGAATAAATCCTCTAACAGGAAAGGCGAGGAGTGGAAGAAGGAATACCTGAATGTCTTCTTGCTACGCGTTTGAATAACATCTTGTATACGCGATTTCATTGTATTCAAGAAGATAGCAACATTGAATAACTTGAACAAATAAAAGTTTGAACTAACCTGTAAAATCGAGCTTATTTAGAAGTGGGAGCGGGGGACGCTTGGAATTAGCCTAAACAGGGCGCGAGGTGCGCTCTTGCCTTGGACGATGTCCAGGCACTTTAGCGCGGGGCGTGCTTAGAATTGTGCTAAAACAGGGCGCGTGGTGCGCTTTTGCCTTGGATGATGTCCAGGTACTTTGGCGCGGGGCGTGCTTCAAATTGGTCTAAAACGAGCGGGCCCACGAGCACGGGGCACGCTTTTGTATTTCTGTAAAAAAATATCAATTTCTGAACCAAACAAGGGTGGGTGGGTTTAATGGGATTTTGGTAAGATTAACACTACTAAAGGAAATGAATCTAAACAAAACTAAGATGGCAGCGACGCCATTTGATAAAGTAAAAATTTGTTTTTACTCCTACTTAACTATTTAAACTTAACAAAAGTAAAGCATACGAATTTACGCTATTAATCAAAGTTCTAATCTCGTTATCGTTCAATATGTGGAGTAGAGAATTCGTTCCACTCCTAGCTCGTTTAGATGTAACGTTTCCTAGGTTAATTAATTCTAACAAAAATAATGAGAGTAATGAAATGAAAATATACTAATGTGGTGATTGAATACTAATAGAAATGATGTAATTTATACTACGGCAATTCAATACTAAGATGTGAATATCGAGAAGGAATTAGGGGGATTTGATTTCACTTTGAATTCAACTTAATAAACTAGTATAAATTTGTTGTAATCCTAATCTTTATATTTTCGCATAAAGATTGGGTATATCTAATCTCTAATTATTTATGACAATCTCTATCAACTAATAATTAGTATGTGAGCCAATTTAAACCCATTCTCATGGCAAATTAACTGCCTTCTAGAGTGGAATAAATTATTACAACTACTTTTACACTAACACTATCAAGTTTTCATCAAAGCTTCCTCAAACCCCTCTAATGGAGGTTTTAGCGTTGATTCATCAAACTATCATTGATAAATAAATAAAAAGAAGATATCTTTAAAGAAATGTAAAATTACTTTATTAATCTAATGAAAAAGAGTCTAATGATTCAAAACTGTAGGAAAACTAAGTATTGACTAATTAATTAAATATAATCTATATTATGAATCAAATCTAGGAGTGTTTTTTAAGAGTTTGGCCTTAGTCCTCTTTATATAGAAGAGGCTAGGTCTACAAATTCGTGCATGGGCTTTGGAGTCATGTTTTGGGCCATAAAATCGAGCCCAAAACTGGATTACTTCATTCCAAAAAAGGGTTTCTCTGCTGAAAATTACTGAAACAGCTTTTTTGTCTACTTTTGTTCCTCTGATTGGGTCAAGGCTTGAACCATTAGAAAGATATTTTCGAGCCAGTCGTTTTGACATATGGTAGGACCAATTCCGAGTTCTGAGTCCAAAGATACGGCCTTCGGAAGTTCTATTGACTTTTATGCACTATTTCTGCCTGCGTTGACTTTGACTTTTTAGCTTTGACCGGGCTTTAAAAAGACTTTTTCTCCTTGAATCTTAGCCTCTAATCATAGAACTTCTTAGCAACCAACCTTTGCTCCTTTATACAGTCTCCCGATTGGTCTAAACCTTTCGAACTTATGTGTGACGCTAGCGATTATGCTGTTGGTGCTGTGTTAGGCCAGAAACTAGATGATAAGTCCATCGTTATTTATTATGCTAGTAAGACTTTAAATGATGCTCATAGAAATTATCCTACTACAAAAAAGAAATTTTTAGCTATGGTTTATGCTTTAGATAAGTTTCATCCTTATTTGGTTGGTTCAAAAACCTTAGTGTATACTAACCATGCAACTCTTAGGTACCTTCTCGCCAAGAAAGATGCTAAACAGAGATTGATCCGATGGATTCTTCTTCTACAAGAGTTTACCTTAGAAATTAAGGATAAACGAGGGGTCAAAGATGTAGTTGCCGATCACTTATCTAGACTAACCAATGACAGTGATAGTGACTCTGAGTCCATACCTAATTCTTTTCCTGATGAGCAAATGTATTCTATTTTTTCTACACCTTAGTATGCCGACATTGTGAATTTTTTAGCTTCTGATATTTTTCTTGATATTTGCTCAAAAAGTGTACGTAAGAAATTTTTGGTCAGAGTTAAGTTATAATACTGTGATGAGCCATACCTTTTCAAGTATTGTGGGGATTAGATTATTCGTCATTGCATTCCCCAGTGGGAATATAATAAGGTTTTATCCTTCTGCCATGACAAAGAGTGTGGTGGCCATTTTAGTGGTATGAAAATGACAGCTAAAGTTCTTTAATGTGGTGTTTAGTGGCCTACCCTTTTTAAAAATGCTCAAGTACACTACAGGAGGTGTGTTCGTTGCCAACAACTTAGGCGTATCACTAAACGTAATATGATGCCTTTAAATTCCATTATGGTAGTGGAAATTTTTGATGTATAGGGCATTGATTTCATAGGTCCTTTCCATGTTTCCCATGGTTTTATTTATATTCTTGTTGTCGTGGACTATGTTTCCAAATTGATAGAGGCCATGGCTTGTCGTAGCAATGACCATACGACAGTTGTGTTTTTCGTTAAGGAATACATTTTCTCTCATTTTGTCATCCCTAAAGCCATCATCAGTGATGGCGGAACACATTTTTGCAATCGAGTTGTTGCTTCTTTAGTTAAGAACTGTGGAGGTAACCCATAAGGTGGCAACTCCTTATCATCCACAAACTAGTGGCCAAGTAGAAGTCTCTAATAGGGAAATTAAAAAGATTTTAGAAACGACAGTCAATCCTGACCGGAAAGATTGGTCTAAATGTTTAACTGATGCTTTATAGGCATAACAGACAGCTTTTAAAACTCCTATAGGAATGTCTCCCTTTAGACTTGTGTTTGGAAAACTTTGTCACTTGCCCATTGAATTGGAGCACCGTGCTATGTAGGCTATAAAAAGCATGAACTTCAATATTGATGAGGCTGGTGTCAAGCGCAAATTGCAGTTAAATGAGCTTGAAGAACTTTGTAGTGATTCTTATGATCTCGCGAAGGATTATAAAGCTAACATGAAACATGTTCATGATAGACAAATTTTGCGTAAAGAGTTTGTAGTTGGTCAAAAGGTTTTGCTTTACAACTCACATGTTCATATTTTCCCAGGGAAATTAAAAACCCATTAGTCTTGTCCTTTTCTAGTTACTAAAGTCACCCCTCACAGGGCAATCACCTTGGTAAATCCCAAGGACAACAATACTTTTCAAGTTAATGGCCAACGTTTAAAACCTTTTCACGAGTTAAGGCCTCGAGTTATGGAGAATGTCCTTACAGGACCCTGTCTATGAGAACTGACCTTTGATGTTTGGTGTAATTCCTTTCATTTCCATATATATTGGTAGTGCACCATTAAAATAACCGGGCCCTCCATTTGGAGTGTATGGCTGTAAGTACCGGATCCTAAGTCCACATTTAACGTAATTCACGCTTTCCACTCTTGTATGTTTTCACATTTTTGAGTCGTGTTTCTATGGAGTTAATTACGTCCTTATTGCTTTATTGTTTACTTTTATATTAAACCTTATTCATAAAAAGTAAAAAATATTAAAATCCGATAAACATTAGTCTAGTAAGTCTCGGGAATCTGACTTTAAAAGACCCACATTTTAAAACAAATTTTCTAAACCCTGTTTTCAAAAATTTGTTTGGGGGTGGGGTGTTTGGTCTTTCCTTTCTTGATCACTCAACTTCCTATTCTTGTTCCTTCTGCTGTTTAGTCTTACTTTGATTCGTGTTGACACAATCTATGAATTTAAATTTCTTTCGATCACATAACTTATGCCATTCATGTGTTTCGAGGTATTTTCCATCTCTTTATATGTCAACCACGATTAGATTTGAGTTTCTTTTATAGATCATTAGATTGCATTTTCTCTATTGATCATTTTCATAGCTCATTCACAAAAATCGGACCGCTAACGAATCGGGAATTTTAGTTTTAAGTTATATGAGGCATATGACAGGATGGGTATTACGGAATTGTTTTGGGCTTGGGCCCAAAAATTAAAACCCTATGAGATCATGTGCCACGCACGTGACTCCCTATTTTAAGACACCATGCATTTTTCCCCTTCTTCTTCCTCGCCTCCACTCGAGAAACATCACCTGAACCTAGAAATAATCGACCGCACACGCCCTTTGGATCAGGCCATATTAAGCGCGTCCGCGCCCTTACCTCCACAAACCTACCCTTCCGTTTTCAACCAAGTTATTCTTCACTCTCCCACACCTTAACCATCACCACGATTTCCGATTCCAGGTCTCCATGGCTCTTAAAACCCCAAAAATTCTTCCATAACAAGTTTTTTTCTAGTGAACAGTTTGCACCGTTCTTCGATACCGAAATGCATATTAGGAAGTCGGAAGGGTTGTGGTATTCTAATGAGGATTTTTATCCCTAATTTGGTGCTCTGTTTTTACAAGAAGAGGGTGGTTAGTAATCATAAGATTGAACTGGATGTGAATGGTAGTCGTAGGGAGTTGACTACAACAGTGTTGGCTGAGATTACTAGCATTGAGGAAAGAGACATTGTAGTCACCATGCAGGAATGTCAACTTGGGGGTATCAGTACTTTGATGATGGAGACGGTGTTGGAAGGACGTTATAATTTTGGGTCGCATTATGTTTGTCAGTCGTCTCTAAGAAGAAACCAACTGGCGGTGGCTCAGTGGGTTGGAAGAAATGTTATTGCCACCATGGAAGCTAGTGACATAAATTTGAGTTGTCTCCACATTCTCAGGACCCTTCAGAACTGAAGGTATGGGTTTTGCATACTTGAATTTTTATTAAATGAGATTATAGTAGTTAGTCAATTTACCTCACCCTTCCCTGCGTTGATCACAAAACTTATGTTGTATTGGGGATGTGTTCCAGAATCTAGTAAGGTTAAGTTGAAGTTGCATGAGAATGCACGTATTTATAGAGAGTGTATTTAGAAGGAGTGGAATGTGCTGGAAGGTTTGACTGCTGAGATAGAATCAGAGGAGGAAGAGGAGGAATATGTATCCTGTTTTGATGCAGAAGCCTTGGAAAGGGCTACTATGGATGTAGCCCATTTTTCATTACTTTATCATGGCCTGCGATCTCTGCATACCCAGTATGAGACAATTCGAACGGACCAACGTTCTCTTAAGGAAATCTGTGAGACCATCCAGACTAGGCAAACTACCATTATCCGTTACCAAGCTGGTCTTCAACAAAATATTCAGTTGCTCAGTGATAGTCACCAAGATCTCCGTGCTGACATGGAAGCTATCTCGCAGAGTGAGCATTGGGAAGCAATGGATATTTTATTTGAACAGCAACAAAATTTTCAGGAAGAAGTTATACGACGTCTGCCACCTCAAGGTGGACCATCCTTTGCTGACTCCGGAAGGCATGAGCGTCGTCGACGTATGGCGGATGGCTCTGGCTCATCCTTCTCTCGTGGCTAGTTCTTTAGTATTGTATTTAAGAACAATTTCCCTGCTATGAAGTTTGAGTATATCCAGTTGTTAGTTTAAGTAAGTAGTTAATATTTGATTATGTAAGTTTGTTTGTTATTTCAATTGCAAGTTAGTTTAATTTTTGTCTACGCATGCTATCTATTTTTCATGAATCCCACCCTTCTGACCTGCTTGGGGGTGGCATAATTTGCTTAGCATTGTATTTTACCATATCCACATGTTTTTAGAAAGATTATTACCATGCTTAAGGAATATAGTTTATATTACCATCATGCTAATAGGATGTAGCTAGAATTAGCTACTCTTGTCTTGTGCAACCTCAAGGGTTAGAAGTATTATGATTGCTATTTTGATTCCAGCTTAAAAACATATAGGTTTGATGCTGGAGTCTACTTCTCCTCTGTTTCTATTTTGGCTTTAGAATTATTTTTCTTATTCCATCACTTTCCTTAACAATTTGGGAACCTTTGTTTAAGAAACTTGTGTTATATAAATACATGGCACGCCATGTACCTTACTCTGCACCATTCAAGTTCATATCACAAGTCTTACTCAACGTGTGCATGCCCCTATATTGCACTAATTTAGAGCACGCCCGCATTGTAATCCAGTATCGTAGCAATTTACTATTCTTATATTGAGTGTGCCCGCACCCGTACTTCAACATACATCCAATTTTTTTTCTGGGGTTTTCTACAGTGGATTCCAAGAGTTCAGTAGTGTGTTTATTTGCTATGAAATCTCTGCGAATCATACTGGAGCAGTCCTTTGAAAAATTGCTCGAGAGTGACACATATGGGTTCTTGTTCCACAACATGATTGTGCTGTTAGGATGGCAGCCTCTAATGGTAAGTGCTGATAAATCTTATTCTCCTGCACTTACTGGTTATTTATTTGATAATTTTAGGTTTTTTTATCGACCAGATGGGGAACAAGTGTTCTCTGTCACAATTAATAATGAAACAATGGATTTAAGCAAGTTTTTGTTAGCATATGCTATTTGACTTTCTAGGCCTACTACCCAAGACTCATGGGGCTATATGTCTGATAATGTGTACACACGCCCCTATATTGCACTAATTTAGAGCACGCCCGCATTGTAATCCAGTATCACAACAATTTTCTATTCTTATATCGAGCGTGCCCGCACCCGTACTTCAACATACATCCAGTTTTTTTTTTCTGGGGTTTTCTACAGTCGATTCTAGGAGTTGAATAGTGTGTTTATTTGCTATGAAATCTCCGCAAATCAAACCGGAGCAGTCCTTTGAAGAATTGCTCGAGAGTGACACATATGGGTTCTTGTTCCGCAACATGATTGTGCAGTTATGATGGCAGCCTCTAATGGTAAGTGCTGATGAATCTTATTCTCCTGCACTTACTGCTTATTTATTTGATAATTTTAGGTTTTTTATCAACCAGATGAGGAACAAGTGTTCTTTGTCACAATTAATAATGAAACAATGGATTTAAGCAAGTTTTTGTTAGCCTATGCTATTTGACTTTCTATGCCTACTGCCCAAGACTCATGGGGCTATATGTCTAATAATGTGTACATCTACAATTATGAGTATTTCCATGAGACCTATGTGGCGGGGATTTTTCGTGTAGAGGACCAAGAGCAATATAACATAGCCCTTGGTAGCCTGTCCCTTAACTTAGGCACTATTATGTTCTTTACTGTTCTGAAGATTTTAAGGGAATGGCGTTTTTCTTCTGTGAATAACGCCACTTATGATGTCTTCCTTGCTCTAGCTAAGGGACGTATGCCCAGACCTTAGTGTCTAGTTTAGCACTAGCCCATAGTTTGAAGCATAAGTACCTTCTTATGCCTGTTATGGTTTGCCGCATAATGCTATGTTTCTTTCTTGAATTTTGTACCCATTTCACTGATTGGGTTGGGGTTGACATTAAGTGACCCACCAATTGCATTGTACACTCTTTACTTGCTAGGAATTGCTCGGGGCATCGTCTACAACCTCATAAGGTTGCCCCTTACACCCCATCAGACCAAATAGCGCTTAATAGGTTAGAAAATATAGATGATAAATGGCGTGAGGCCTAGAAGATTATCATGGCTTAGCAGGGCGCAAAGGAACCTCACTTCTTTATAGGAGGGGAGGACAACGCTTAATGTTGGATATAAGATAAGTTTTACTTTCTGTTAGTGTCTGTTCTAAATTTGTTTTGCAGGTGCTCTAAAATTTTCACGCATTTCCATGGTATTTTCTATCATTCTTCTTTCTATACTTTGAGGGCAAAGCATGTTTTTGTTTGGGGGTGGCATTGAAACACGAATAATTTAAGGCACCTACTAGGATATATATATGTATAATATGCACTTTGCTTTCTAGTAAAAAATTAAAATAAAATAAAATAAAAAGTATTTATATTATGCACTTAAGAATATTGGTATTGTTTCTTTTTCTGTGATGATAGTAATCTAGAAGTTTCACTTTAGCTCTTAAATTAGAATAGTTTTTAGAAACTTAGGTTAATACATAGGTAATAGTCATTGCATTTTTCCATAAATATATTGCATGAGCATCTATGTTTGTATTGGCAGTAAGTTTTTGAAATCTAGGCTAGAATACTTATTTTACAAATCCTGTGAGAATAGAGCCTAAAAGCCTTATATAAGTGAAATATCTGAATAATGACACAAGGGAAAAGTAAATTCCGAATAGAGAAATCACACGTCCACTTGCTTAATCACTATACCATATCCTAAGCGAGAATTTAGGTCCTTTATGGATTGATATAGCCAGAAATTCAAACCTATATGAAATTATTTTCCACTAGTCGCCCCTCTGAGCCTTTCTTTAACCTGTTCATAAAGCACAAATCCTTGACCCTTTTATAAAAACAAAATAAAAATAAAAATCAGCCTACCCATTTTTGATTGAGTATGAAAAGTAGGATGAAATGGAGAAATGAAAAGAGAAGGACTTGTTGAAAACCAAGAATTTGTTAGTTGCTTCCAATAAGAAAAGAAAAAAATTTCCATCCAAAGAAAAGAACAAAAAATAAAAATAAAAATAAAAAGTTAGAACTCCAAAATTAGAATCAAAGGAGTCAAAAGCCAAAATAAAAAAGAAAAAAATGGCTAAGGATGGAAACAAAGTGTAGAAGCAAAGTAAGAATAAGGTTTTCTCTAGGTACATATTTTGAAGATCCTATTATCTCAGACTTGTCCATTTGAATATCTATTTCCTTCCTTCTTAAACCATTACCTAATCCTTAAAACACCTAATAAAGACCTCTAGCTCAATTAGGAATAGGTTGGTGTGATAGTAAGTGGCAGATGTGTTTGATCGACCTTGGATCCCTTGTATGTCATTGAGATTGTGAGGAAAAGTGTGCCCACTGCACACTGGAGTGAGAGAAACTTGAGTGAAAAAATCAGAGTATTTTTGTCTTGACATATTTGTGAGGACATACTTAAGGATGTTATTCTAAAGTTTCAGAAATGGATATGTTATTGCATTTCATAGCATAGTTAGTTCATTATATATATGTTTATCCGTAGATGATTTGATTATTATGCACGTATTAGCTTAGGTTTCGAATTGATTATTCTTTCTTCATTGCTAGTGAGATGTACAGATATCTGAGATTAAATAAGGAAACATTAATTTTATTTCTTAGTCGTTGTAGTATAAATGAAGTTTGATAGTATCTTCTCTATAAAACTCTCACGAGGCTATAACTCGTCCACGAGGGAAATCCTAGTGATTTAAGGCCTTCGGAAGTTCTGCTGACTTTGAGTGTTGTTTCTGCCCGCGTCGACTTTTCAGCTTTTGACCGGGCTTTAGAAAGGCTTTGTCTTCTTAAATCTTGGCCTTTAATCACAGAACTCCTTAGCAACCGACCTTTGCTCCTTTATCTCGCTAAAGTGGCACATTTCTGCACATAATGGACTTTGAAGCCTGAAATGCATAAAAACACGTAATCAGTATTAACTCTTAATTATTACTCACATAATTGGTCTAAAAGTATGACTGTTATAGGGTTAAAACTACAGTTTTGGGCTCTTATCAATAGTCTAATGAATCATAGCTAAACCTCCATTAGAGTGGTTTGATTGAAGCTTTGGTGAAGACTTGATGTGTTAGTATAGAGTAGTTGTATTAAATAGCTTCAACTTTAGGGTTTTCTATTTAGCAATAAGTAAAATAAACCTAAACTAGGGGGAGTTCATTCACTATGAGAATGAGTTTCAACTTCCTATCATGCTAATTATTAGTTGGCTAGAGATACCATGAATAATTAGGGATAATAAAACCTAACTTTTATGTTAAACCTTATGTGAAGACATAAAGATTAGGGTTTACAACAACTCCTATACTAGCATGTTAGGGATTAATCAAGGTGGATTTCAAATCTCCCTAATTTCTTCTTTATATTCACAAGTTAATATTTAATTGCCATAGTTTAATTAAGAATATATTCAATATTAGTTTTCACTCTATTAGTTATATTTAGAATCATTACTCTCATGTTGTTTAATTGTTCATCATTAGTGAAATTAGTTAATATCAAAACAAATAGGAGTGGAACAAATTCTCACTCTAGTTTTATTACATGATAAATTAAGAGTAGAACTTTGATATAAAAAATAAAAATTATAGTTTACTTCTTTCCTAGTGTTTTTTAGCATAAGTAGGAGTAAAAGAATATTTTCCTATACACATGGGTTAATAAATACATAAAACATTAGGAATGGCTAGATCGCGAGAAAAAAAAGGAAATCATGGCGATCTCATATGCCTCCCCATCCTCCAATAAGCGACCTAGACAACAAGGAGTACATAAGCCTGGCACCAGAACACTCACCAAGAGAGAGAGCTCGCTATGCTCACCCGATCTCCCAGTTACTTACTGGAAAATATTTTAAAAAAAAAATTCCTATTTCAGACCTAAGGTGAAGCAACCAAATGATACCCCAGGCAAGTTGTACTGCGCTTTTCATAAAGCCAAATGTCATGAGACCAACAAATTTTGGGGGCTGAAACACTATCTCCAAGACCTCATTGAAGCTGGACATATCAAGCACTACACTGATATCGTAGATGGCAACCACAAGTTGATGGCTCGCAGAGAGTGAAGTCAAAACCCAGCTAGCGGTAACAATCATCTAGATCGCTCTTAGGCTGGAGGCCGCTCTAGGGAACGATCTCGCCATGAACACCGCCAACACTCATCTGACAGAGACAACAACCAAACCATTAACATGATCACTTTCCAAGATAATTCTGACAAGTTCTCTAGGGAGAAAAATAGAAGAGTAGGCACTCTCCAGGAGCTCTATTAGTTCTCCTCCCAAGCAACCTTCATCCCACGCACAACTGGTCGTAACCCATGAGACATTATCTTCACTGATGCCGACGTCAACAAGGTTTGTTTGTCGTATAACAACACTCTGGTTGTCCATGTCAAAATCAGCGACTGGACAGTCAAACGCATCTTAATCTACCCAGGCAGCTCATGCGATATCCTGTTCTACCAAACCATTAAAGACATGAACCTACCCAAATAAGTTCTCATAAATCCAATGACCCCATCTACGGCTTAAACGGATCCCGAGCTGCACCAATTGGTGACATCATTTTACCCATCTCAGTTGGATCGCGGGAAGACAAAGTCATCATCAACACGCGCTTCAGCATTCTGGATGTCAACTCGTCCTACACTGCCATTCTAGGACGGTGTTGGATCCATAAAATGTAAGCAGTACCATCAACACTCCATCAGGAATTACGTTTGCTAGGCCCTAAAGGGATGATGGAGCTTCAAAGCAACTAGCTTGATGCTCACAACTATATCCATAACCTTTTAGTTGACAAGCCCACTAGGGATTCAGCCAAGAGCAAGGGAGAGATTGCCAAAATCAGAGTGGCAAAAAACTTCATTTATGAAGTCGAAACACTTACCAATGCCTATCGCACCAAACTAGCAAAGGAAATAGAAGGGGGCTCAATTAAGGGAGCAGATGTAATCACCTCAAATGCCAAGACCCAGAGGTCGCCAAGTCCTCTTAGGATAAGGAAGCAGCACATGCTCCAAAGTAGGTCACGGCTGCAACCTCACCAGAATGAGGGGAGAAGGTCAACCTAGGAATTGAGGAAAATCTTAAGTTTGTTTATGTAGGAGCTAACATTGATCTCACTCTCCATGCATAACTTGTAAGCATTTTATCTTTGAATAGAAATGTTTTTTCTTGGTCGTATATCAATGTCCCTGGAATTGATCCCAATATTGCATGTCACAAATTAAATGTCAACCCAAACGCCAAAACGGTTCGCCAACGACCTAGAAAATTGTCTCTTAGATTCCAAAAAGCTATTATTGGTGAGATCGAGAATCTCAAACAAGTTGGTTTCATTAGGAAGGTCGAGTATCCTGAGTGGATAGCTAACATAGTAGTAGTCTTAAAAAATAACGTCACAGTTCACCTCTTAATCAAGAAACTCCCAAATATAGTTTCCCCCTGCCAAGAATTGACCTACTTGTCTACCAGACCTATAGCCATGAACTCCTATCATTCTTGGATGCTTACAGTGGCTACAACCAAATCCCATTAGCAGAAGAAGATCAAGAAAAAACCTCGTTTGTAACAGAATAAGGTATCTACTGTTACAACGTCCTCCTATTTGGTCTGACGAATGCTGGAGCGACTTACCAACGGTTAGTCACTGAAATGATCTAGGACATGTTAGGTGACACCATGGATGTTTACATAGACGACATGGTCGTTAAAAGCAAAAAAGCAGCAGACCATCTAGATCATCTCGAGTAGGCATTCTCCAGACTATGCCAAAGCCACATGAACTAAACCCCGAGATATGCCTATTTGGAGCATCATTTGGGAAATTTTGGGGGTTATCAGGTTTCCCAATGTGGGATCGAAGCTAACCCAGATCAGATCCGAGCATTCTTGGACATGCCTGACCCAAATATAAAGAAACATATATAAAAGCTATCAGGAATGGTTGCAGCTCTAAACTAATTCATATCGAGAGGGTCAAACAAATGACGACCTTTCCTGCAAATTCTTAAGAAGGGTGAACAATTCTCATGGAATGAACAACGCCACCAAGCATTTTCCACTTTCAAAGACTACGATAAAACTAAAAACAATTGTTTTTAACCTATCTTACGCTAATTTAACTAGGTAGAAGTAAAAACTATTTTTAATCTATTGTTATCAAAGTTCGACTCTCGATTGTCATGTAATAACTTGAGTAAGAAATCATTCCACTTCTAGTTGCTTAGAACGTAACAATTTCACTAATTTAAACAATTCAACAATATGATAAGAGTAATAATTCTAATAGAACTAATATGGCGAGAACTAATATTAAAGATATTCTAAATTAAATTATGGAAATTTAATACTAAGATGTGAATATAGAAGGAATTAGGGAGATTTGATATCCACCTTGATTAATCCTTAACATGCTAGTAGAGATTTTTATTACAACCGTAATCTTTATGTTTTCACACAAGGTTCAACATAAATGTTAGGTTTTTTTATCCCTAATTATTCATGGTATCTCTAACCAACTAATAATTAGTATGAGAGGAAGTTGAAACCCATTCTGATGGTGAATGAACTACAATCTAGAATTGAAACTCTTAAATACAACTAATATATACTAACACATCAAGTCTTCATCACAACTTCAATCAAACCCCTCTAATGGAGGTTTAGCTACGGTTGATTAGACTATTATAGAATAAATTATAAGAAGAAGAAAACATGATTTAAAGGAATACTTGTATTGAAAATTAACTTGTACTATATTAATGGTGGCTAGGCTAATAAAACATAAAACTAGGTTTAGACTAAAAAGAATAACTAATGAGAGAGAGAGAGAAATCTAAATTATTCTAACTAATGGAAGGGTTGTTTAGAGTTTGGCATTAGTCCTCTTTATATAGGAGAGGTCTAGGTTTATAATTTCGTGCAGGGGCTTTGGAGCTACGTTTTGGGCCATTAAATCAATCCCAAAACCTAAATACTTAAGTCTAAAAAGGGTTTTTCTACTGGAAATTATGGAAATAACATTTTCATCCACTTTTACTCCTCTGATTGGATTAAGGCTAGTACCATTAGAAATCTCTTTCCGAGCTGGTCATTTTGACATATAGTAGGCCCAATTCCGAGGTCTATGTCCAAAGATACAACATGTGGAAGTTCTTTTGACTTTTATGCTCTTTTTCTGCCCACGTTGACTTTGACTTTTCAGCTTTGACTGGGCTTTAAAAAGATTTTTTTCTCCTTCAAACTTGGGATTTAACCATAGAACTTCTTATAGCGACCAACTTTTGCTCCTTTCTTTTGCAAAAGTGACATATTTCTTCCCATATTTGACTCCAAGACCTGAAATACACAAAAGTACGTAAACAGTACTAACTCTTATTTATTATAAACATAATTGGTCTAAATGTAATATTATTAAGGGGTTAAAACTACAATTTTGGGCTCTTATCAAACCACCCCCAAATAGCATTTTGCTTGTCCTCAGGCAAATATGAGAAATTAAAATAAGTGACCAAAAATAAAGTTCTAACTAATCGGGTTTTGCCGAGTGCTATTGTATTGACCATATGCAATAAGACCTTAAGCCACTAGGAATTCCCTAGTGGACGAGTTATAGCCTCATGATAGTTTTACAGAGAAGATACTCACAAACTTCATTTATACTACAACGACTAAGAAATAAAATTACTATTTCCTTATTTATTCTCAAATATCTATACATCTCACTAGCAATGAATAAATAATAATTAATTAGAAACCTAAGCTAATACGTGCACAATAATCAATCATCTACGGATAAACATATATATAATGAACTATGATATGAAATGCAATAACAGGTCCGTTTATGAAATTTTGGAATAGCGTCCTTAAGTAGGTCCTCACAAATATGTCAAGAAAAAAATACTCTGCTTTTCCACTCAAGTTTTGCTCAATCCAGTGTGAAGTGGGCACACTTTTCCTTACAAACTTAGTGACGTACAAGGAAGCTGAAGTCGATGAAATACATCTGCCACTTACTATCACACTAACCTATTCTTAATTGAGCTAGAGGTCTTTATTAGGTGTTGCGGGGATTAGGTGATGGTTTTAAGAAGGAAGGAAATGGATATTCAAAATGACAAGTCTGAGATAATAGGGTCTTCAAAATATGTAACTAGAGAAAACCTTGTTCTTACTTTGCTTTTACACTTTGTTTCCATCTTTAGCCATTTTTTTCTTTTTCTTTTGGCTTTTGACTCATTTGATTATGTTTTTGGAGTTCTAACTTTTTATTTTATTTATTTATTTATTTATTTTTATTTGAAGCAACTAACAAATTCTTGGTTTTCCACAGGTCTTTCTCTTTTCTTTCTTCATTTCATCTCTATTCTCAGACTCATTCAAAAATGGGTAGGCTGATTCTATTTTAATTTTGTTTTTGTAAAAGGGTAAAGGATTTGTGGTTTATGAAAAGGGTAAATAAAGGCTCAAAGGGGCGACTAGAGGAAAATAATTTCATATAGGTTTGAATTTCTAGCTATATCGATCCAAAAAGGGCCTAAATTCTCGCTTAGGATATGGTATAGTGATCAAGCAAGTGGACGTGTGATTTCTCTATTCGGAATTTACTTTTCCCTTGTGTCATTACTCAGATATTTCACTCATATAAGGCTTTTAGGCTATATTCTCACATGATTTGTAGAATAAGTACTCTAGCCTAGATTTCAAAAACTTACTGCCAATACAACCATAGATGCTCATGCAATATATTTATGGAAAGATGCAATGAGTATTACCTACATATTAACCTAAGTTTCTAAAAACTATTCTAATTTAAGAGCTAACATGAAACTTCTAGACTACTATCATCACAGAAAAAGAAACAATATCAATATTCCTAAGTGCATAGTATAAATACTTTTTATTATTTTATTATTTTTTTACTAGAAAACAAAGTGCATATTATATATATATATATCCTAATAGGTGCCTTAATTACGCCTATTTCTATGCCACCCCCAAACAAAAACATGCTTTGTCCTCAAAGTATAGAAATAAGAACTATAGGAAATACCATGGAAACGCGTGAAAATTTTAGAATATCTGCAAAACAAATTCAGAACATACTAATATAGGTAAAGAAAAATAGACGTAACTCTATATGAGTTCCACCCGTTATGGGAATAACAAAAATTAAATTGCTTGGGACATAAGCAGACACTAACAAAAAGTAAAACTTACCTCATATCCAGGACTAAGAGTTGTCCTCCATTTTTATAAAAAAGTAAGGTTCCTTTTTGTCCTGCCAAGCCATGATAATTTGCCAGGCCTCACGCCATTTATCATCTGCCTTTGCTAACCTGTTAAGTGCCACTTGGTCAGATAGGGTGTAAGGTACAACCCAATTAGGGGTTAGCCTCCACCCCGACCAAATCATCGCACGGAAAGAGCGTATAAAGCAATTGGTGGGTCTCACAATGTCAACCCCAACCTAATCTATGGAACGGGTACAGAACTCAGGAAAGAAACATAACATTATGCGGCAAACTAACACAGGCATAAGAAGGTACTTATGCTTCATACTATGGGCTCGTGCTAAGCTAGACATTAAGGTCTGGGGAAGGTCTTAGAGCATACGTCCCTCAGCTAGAGCAAGGAAGATGTCACAAGTGACATTATTCACAGAAGAAAAACACCATTCCCCTAAGATATCTAGCATGATAAAGAACATAATAGTGCCCATGTTATGGGACAAGCTACCAAGGGCTATGTTATATTGCCCTTGGTCCTCTACATGAAAAATCCCTGCCCCATAGGTCTCACGCAAATACTCATAGTTGTAGATGTATATATTCTTAGCCATATAGCCCCATGAGTTTTGGGCAGCAGGCATAGAAAGTCCAATAGCAAAGGCTAACAAGAACTCGCTTAAATCCATTATTCTATCATCAATGTCTACAGAGAACACTTGTTCCCCATCTGGTCGATAAAAGAATTTACAATTATCATAGAAATAAGCAGTAAGTTCAGGAGAATAAGATTCATCAGCACTTACCATTAGTGGCTGCCATCCGTACTGCACAATCAAGTTGCGGAACCAGTACCCATAGGTGTCACTCTCAAGCAATTCTTCAAATAAACACACTACTGAACTCCTAGAAGTGACTACAGAAAAGCCCAGAAAAAAGAACTAGAGGTATGTTGAAGTACGGGCTCGGGCGCGCTCAACTCTTACAAAAGGAAATTCTGTGATAGTGGAAATTGGGCACGGGCATGCTCTGTGTCAATGCAAAAGAAGGGCGTCCGCGCTTTGAGGTAGGCCTGTGGTATGAAATTGAGAGGTGCGGTGTGAAGTATATGGTGTGCCATGTATTTATAGAGCACTAGTTTCTTAAACGAAAGTCCTCAAGGTTCCCTAATTGATAAGGAAAAAGATTGAATAAGAAAAGGGCTACTAAAAACCAAAATAGAAACAGCCGAGAGAAACCTCAACAACCATTCTAAATGGTTTTAAATATCCTATCAAAACAACAATCTCAATGCCTTTAACCTTTGAGGTTGCACCAAACATCAGTAGCTAATTCTAACTACACCAACATTAGCAGCATGCCTATACATAAACTATATTCTCACAACATTACAATATTAACTTCCAAAAACATGTGGATAGGGTAAAATACAATGCTAAATAAATAATGACACCCCCAAACAAGTCGGAAAGGTGGGATTCATGAAAAATAGATAGCATACTTGGACAAAAAATTAAACCAACCTGAAATTCAAATAACAACCAATATACATAATTCAAGATTAACTATTTCACTAAACAACTGGGAATAAAAATTCTACTAAAACAAGAAACTATTCTTAAAAATAATACAATTAAACTAGCCATGAGAATCGAAAGACCAAACACCCCACCCCAAACAAATTTTTGAAAATAGGGTTTAAAAAATTTGTTTTAAAATGTGGGGCTTTTAAAGTCAGATTCTCGAGACTTACTAGGCTAAAACATGTATTAACGTACATTTTTCCCTATAGCAACAATCTAAATAGTTGTGGGTCTGTCCATAAATAATTAACATAGACTACTGATAAGTGCTAAAAAAGTACAATTTAACCCTCGATTATGCCTCTTGTTTAGCCATCTTAGTGGACTAATAGTGTTTGTAAGTTATGTTTTATGAATCTACAGGTGAAAAAGAGAGTGTTGTGGAATATTAGAGAAAAGGGGGTAAAACAAAGCAATTCGGAGCATTAAATATCACATGGGAAGCCCGTGGACAATCATGGAGAAGGCCAATGAATTGAAGCTATTAAAGATGCGACTTGGACATATTTTAAAGCCTATTTGGAAGCCCAAGGCCAAAGGATTCGTTTCTTGGACCAAAGACCGTAAAAGAGGATAGAAGGATAGAGCAAAAGAGGGAAAATAGACTTTCGCATCTGGGACGCTTGGATCGCGCGTCCGGCGCTATTGCTCGCGCGTCTGAGACGTAAGGATCGTGCGTCCAGATGCATGAAACGACACTGTAGCCACTTCCTTCTCAGTTTTGGAGACAAAGTTGAACTCTGAAAGAAGTTGATTTGTATTAGGAAACAAATGGCGGTTTGGAATGCTTCTAGAACTCATTGTAACCTCTATAAATAGAAGACCTAAGTGCCTCATGTAATTTGCCAATTCACTTATACTCTTGTCTCCAGAACTTAAGGCAAAGAGAGATTAATAATAAAAGATTCAGTTTTAACTAGTCGAATCTTAATAAATTAGTCTTTCTAGTCTTATGTTCTTTGACCCTTCTTCTTCCTTCTTCTTCGTGTTCTTCCTTCTTTATGGAAGGCTAATCTTCTCCTTCAAGGGAGAAGATGAAGCCGGTGCTTAGAGTTTGTTGATTCTGTTGGTTCATGGTATTCTCCAATCAGGTTAGTTATTTATGTTTTTAGTTATTAGTTCCATTACCCAGACGAGGGGATGGAAGTATAGATTAAGGTTTTTATTTATTGCAATTGAATATCATGCTAGTTTAGGGTTTTATTTATTGCAATTGAATATTTGCTAGTGACATGCTTTTATTTATTGCAATTGAATATAATGCTAGAATAGGGTTTTATTTATTATAATTGAATATTATACTATTATTCTCTACTTTCTTCTAGTTATGTAGTGTTTTAGAGTAAGGGAAGTATTCATTGTGTTTGCCTTAGATGGTGATTCATTGAATAGTTGCCCAAGCTCACATAAAAGGAAAGAAGATATTAATAGCATAAACATAGGAACAACCTTAAGTAGAGTTATTTGTTAACGATGTTTCGTCCAAGAGGGAATCGGCACTCGCTCGATTGCCTAATTGTAGTCTACTTGTGAGAACAACCATGAAGCAAAAGGTCATTGAATCAAAAGTAACGGTGGATTCTAATCTCTTGAATTCCCTCTCTTATAAATTCTCAATGGTTTAGTTAGTTTAGTTTAGTTTAGCATTAGAATCTAAAATCTATAATAATAGTTTTTAATCCCTCAAACCCCTTTCCAGTCCAGTCCTTCATATAAACATACACTTAAAAGTGGAACGATACCCTACTCATCCTTTACTTATCGAGGGATAATTATGTTTTGATACGCTTCTATTTTGTTCAACAACCATCATCTATCTACATCATCCATATACCATCTCACACACAAAAGGAGTGCGTGTCAAATGGCGCTGCTACCATTTTAAGTTGTTTATATTTAACATTTTCTTTCAAGATTAGAACTTTGGATCTTGAGGTAATTTTAGCCACATCATCCATCCTTTTGAAAAAGAGAGAAGCTTGAAGGACATCTTGAAGACAAGATCTACCATCCAGGTTAGTCAAATCTTCATTCTTTTTATTTCATTTTTAGTATAGTTGCATCATAGTTTAGTATTATTGCTTTTTAGTATAACTGCATTTATGACCTTTTCAACAATTGAAGTTGTAAGCCAACACAGTGAAATATCAAACTCTAGTGTTTCTTGTCTGAATCTTGACAAATGGACTATCGTCTGTGGGCCGTGGTACTTAAGAAATCCAAGTGATTCACCATAATCCTAGAAAAGATAGCTTTAGAGAACGGGCGAACCCTAGCTGCAAAGCCCAACCCAGTTGAAGGAAAATACTTTTGCTTTTTAGTATAATTTAAAATAGTTGCATATTAGTTTAATTGCATTCAAGCATAATAGGATAGTTTTTTGTCATTTTCGCATAAGCATTTTCTAGTGTATTCCCCGTCGTCCATATCATCGTCCGGTAAGAATACAACAGTGGACAAGGTTTAACAACCGACTCACAAGAATACTAGACGAGATTGACACAATGGCCACATGCAATGATAGAGGTGTTATGAACCCAAATAATCCTGAAGCTATCCCACCCATGCAAGCACAACAGAGGAAGAAGCCGAGAGATTTCTATTTGCCAATCATTGGAGACCCACCCAGCAGTATTGTTTTTCCAGAGACAGAATCTAACAAGTTTGAACTTAGAGCATCCGTAATCTCTATGCTTCCAAAGCTCAATGATTCTGACAATGTTCAGCCATATGTTCACATGAACAAATTTCTATTAGTCCTCAGAACTTTCAAGAACCAGAATATCAAAGATGAGATTATCAAGTTGATTCTTTTTTCGCTCTCACTCGAAGGTAAAGCCTTCGAATGGTTAACTGCACATCTGATCAATTCAATAGGCAACTGGGAGAAGTTAAGAACGAAGTTTATGAATAAGTTTTACCCCCCCAGAAGAGTGATGCCATGCAACAAGCTATCAACAATTTCAAAGGAAAGGTGACTGAAGTATATCATTGTAGTTAGGAGCGATTCAACAATCTCTGCTAGTCTCATGTCCACATCATGGATACGACAAGAGCACACTGGCTCATTTTTTCTATCGAGGACTCTCAATGATGAACAAGCAAATAATATAGTCAATGCACAAAGGCAAGTTTACATCAATGGATTGAAAAGAAGCTTACAACTTTCTGGAGAATTTAGCTGAAGAAACACAACAATGGACTACTAGCAACGAGGCAGTCGCTAGCATGGAGGGGTAGCCAAAGCAATTTGGTTACCAATCACATGAACAATTAGATTAATAATTGAAGTTTACATTGGCCAGCCTGGGCACCAGCATTGAAACTCTGACTAAGAAATTCAACCAGTTCTCCATGAATCCCTCCAAGATCAACAAGTCTCAAGCTAAATCTTTCCCAGTCATGCAAGCTAGTCGATATTGTGAAGTCTGTTCGAACACTTCTCATGCAACTCTAGAATGTCTTGTTTGCTATCAACATGCATCAAGTTGGAGAGTACAATATGAACTCATTTTAGAGGCCTAACCAAGGTGGTAATAACTTTCAAAGCAATTATTAGAGACAGAATGCTGGACCCCCAGGTTCTCAAGATCAAAGTTATATTCCATAGACAAGTCAAGCTTCACATTTGGTTTCTCAAAAACAATTATACACTCAGCAGAATTCCAATACAAGAAAAGAGTTAATGCTTGATAAAATGAGAAATTATGATGCACCTGCCAACCTGGAGAATGCTATTACTTTGCTATCATAGAAAAATCAAAAGTTTGAAAGTGTTCTAGATCTTCTTGCACAGTCTCAGCTCATTCTCCAGCAATCTTAGGCAAGTCAATGTTCTAGAATGGAGTCTCTAGAGGCTAAGGTCGACCAACTCACTATTGCCTATTGGAACCAATATTGAGGAGTGAAGATGTATGCCACATTGGGACAACTTATAGTACTGATCACCTCCATGATCATGTCAGCTCAGTTACTACTCTTATATCAGGATTGAAGATAGACAACAAGGTTGACTTACCTTCTCATGATGACATTGCTACAGAGCAATCGGTCAAGATTTCAAATGAAGTTTGAAAGGAAGTGGGAGAAATCTTTTCAACTCCCATTTGTTGTCAAGATAACCAAGACAAGATATGCGAGAATGCCAAAGAGAAAGAAGAGTAGACACATGTTGATGTGTTTGTACCAAAGGCACATTTTCCTATGTTTTTTGCTCAAAGCAAAAAGGACAAGCAATTTTTAGAGATGAAGGAGGCATTTGAGAAAGATAACATCAATATCCCCTTTCTTAAAGTGATCAAGCAGTTGCCATCATAAGCCAAATTCTTGAATGATGCATGCAACATAAAGAGAAGTACTCATGTTCTAGAGCGAGCATTTCTAGCTGGACAAACAACATCTTTTATCCATTAGCAAGCTCCAGTCAAGCTCAAAGATCCAGGAGGTCCTACAATATCATGCAAGATAGGAGAAAAATTCACAAGTAATGCTCTTTTAGACCTTGGTGCTAGTGTTAATCTCTTGCCATATCATGTGTACCAAGCGTTGAGCCTGGAGAACCTAAAGCCTACAGAAGTCAAATTGAAGTTGGTTGACTGTTCTACCAAGATTCCCAGAGGCATAATTAAGGATGTTCTTGTTCAAGTAGCCGATTTCTACTATCTAGTGGATTCCAATTATTCTAGGCCGACCTTTCTTCGCTACCGTAAAAGCTTTGATAAATTGTCACAACGGTGAAATGAAGATCAACTTTGGTAAGATATCCACGAACATAAATATCTTTCACCTGTTGTATAAGGATTGTGATGACGCCGAAGGTGAAGAGGTATACTTCCTTGATAGCATGATACAATAATCCTTCCTATTCAAAGATTCAATTGAGAGTGCTCAATCAACAGAAAATTGTGATGAACCTGAGAACCCAACCACAGAGGAGTTTCTAGCCATGTTCTTAAAATCTCTGCAAAAAATTCAGGATTTAAGTGAGCAGAATGGAAAATTGGCAGAGAGAGTATCATATCTTGAGAAGATAAACTCTACATTTTAGGATGAACAATAGACTTCTGCCCAGAAAAATCAGTTGCTGGAGAATCAACTTAAAGAAGTTTTGGAAAACAACAGAATCTAGAAACTGAAAGTTGACCATATTGATAAGAAGAATTGCATTGCTGAAGCTTCTTCTACACCATCATTATCTGAACGAGAGAAGTATGTGAACCAGTCTACCACCCACCTTGAGCACAGTCAACCAAACATCCATTATCATTACTGTGGTGGTAAACGGCATATCAGATACTATTGTCCTATTAGAAAGAAAGATTTTCGTCAATCTTCTACACAAAGGAACCACAAGGCCTATCACACAATCATCAGACCTGAAATAGTTCAAGGTAGAAAGGCAACTTCACCAACAATCTTTCCAACATATCAAGGAGTATTTTTGACAACCCACAAGGTGAGACCTTCTCGTCCTTCAAACATTCGTCAGATTTGGGTAAGAAAATCTGATCTCCTCACTCCAAATTGATAATGCATGATATATAGTCTTAGGGATCTGACTTAAAAAGATCTAACAAAAAAAAATCTTGGTAAAAGGAAATGTTCTTATTTTTGGAATTAATTTTGATATTCGGCATCAATGGTAACATCTTCCCTTTTTCTTATTCATTTCATGTACTTAATTTCTATACATTGAGGACAATGTATATGTTAAGTTGGGGGAGGGTGTACTTGAGAAATGAATTTTGAAAATTAGTTTTCAATAACAAAAATATTTTTGTTTCTATATAAGTAGCATGAGAAAAATGAATTTTAATGATGAGTCTGCGATATATATTCTATACTACTTAGTGTTGAGTTTAATGAATAATTGATATTGTTGATTTCATTACCGCTTAGACTATTTATTATGCTCAGACATAGTTCTTGTTGATAGAATTCTTTATCAAGGCACCACCATAGTACTTGGTCAGTTTTGTCTACGTTTGCTAGAAGAGAGATTTAACCCCTAATAAACTGGAAGTAGATTTTTTAAACTTAGCCCATGAGACTTGAGCTTTATACCCATTCTTTGGAGAGTTCTTACAAAAAATCCGAGTCTTAGTGACTCAACATCTTTCAGTTCTTTATGTCGTTGTAATATAGTCTTATTATTCGTTGATTTGGTTAATCACGAAGTGACATCAACTGGGGAGATAGAAATTAGGTATTGTAGTCTATTCGAAATAGAGTATCATACTGATAAGTCAAGTAGTGAACCTATTCAGCCTTTATCCCACCTAGTAGGACCATCATGTTAAACTCTTTTGAGCCTTACAATAAACCATTTTCTTTAATAAAACCCTTTGCCCTTTACCCAACTCTAGACAAAGAGTATAGCCAAAAATTTTATCAGCCATACCCATATGTTACTGAGAATACGAGGGGAACAAGGAGGAAGAAAGAGCACAAAAGGAAGATTACAAGGAAATACCAGAGAGATACAATGAAGACCATCATTCTGTTCTAAGTGAAAAAAGCTAGTGGAAAACAAGCATATCCAGTACTAATCAAGGATATACCACTGAGCTAAAAAAACAAAAAAAAAAACAAAAGTTGAACAAAATGGATGGAAAAGCTAAGACAAAGGAAGAATTTTCTCTATAATATAGAATTTGAAGAAATCTTCCAAAGAAAGAAGCAAAACCCTTTGTGTTTTTAGAAACAACCTTTGAATCCTTTTTACCTTTCCTTTATAAACCAATACCCACCCCAAGTTACAACTCATGACTTATCACTATAATATGTGAAGGACCCGACACTTCATATGTGATTGACATTCTTTCCATAAGACTATTGTCATCTAGAAGTCCGTTTTTCAAGGTAGTATGTGGGATGTTTGTAATCATTATTCTTTTCCCCACATACATCAGGTAAAATAGTATACCATCTTCTGAGTGATTCTTTTCTGAGAGTATGACTGGTGAGGATTGAAAGTCGATATTATATGTCTAAAGATAAACTAGGGATTCCATTTTTGGATAAGAGAGTATAGGAGATTGACTAAGTACACACATAAGCCTTGATTGAGAATTTTGTCAATTTTTACTATCTCCCATCATAATCTATAAGTCTTTGCAACAATGTAATTAGCAATGGAGACCGTCTGTTGGAGTAAGCACTAAGTGGGTACGGAATTTCTCTCTCTGAAAAATACTATCATTCTTGAACATGCTATTGATTAATTTTGTGGGTATATCACCTGAAAGCCCTCACAAGACTATAACTCGTCCTTTTTGGGGAACTTAAAGGTTTAAAGCCTCATTCCATATGGTAAATGCAATCGCGATGCCTGCAAAAGTGAGTTAGGATTTTTTTTTTTATTAGGATGTGATTTTGATCACTTATCTATTTTTTTTTATCTTATTTGCTAAGAGACTAGCAAAAGGCTAGTTGGGAGTTGTGATAAGTGCTCAAAAAGTGCAATTTAACCTTCGATTATGCCTCTTGCTTAGCCATCTTAGTGGACTAATAGTTTTTGTAAGTTATGTTTTATGATTCTACAAGTGAAAAAGAGAGTGTTGTGGAATATTAGAGAAAAGGGGGTAAAACGGAGCAATTTGGAGCATTAAAGATCACATGGGAAGCCCGTGGACAATCACAGAGAAGGCAAATTAATTGAAGCTATTATAGATGCGATTTGGACCTATTTTAAAGCCTACTTGGAAGCCCAAGGCCGAAGAATTCGTTGTTTGGACCAAAGCCTGCAAAAGAGGATAGAAGGACAGATCAAAAGAGGGAAAATAAACTTTCGCGTCTGGGACGTATGGATCGTGAGGCTAGACATATTGCTCATGTCTAAGACGCAAGGATCGTGCGTCCAGACGTATGAAATGACACTGTAGCCACTTCCTTCTCAGTTTTGGAGACGAAGTTGGACTCTGAAAGAAGTTGATTTGTATTAGGAAACAAATGATGGTTTGGAATATTCTAGAACTCATTGTAACCTCTATAAATAGAGGACCTAAGTGCCTTATGTAATTTGCCAATTCACTTATACTCTTGTCTCTAGAACTTGAGGCAGAGAGAGATTAATAATAAAAGATTTGGTTTTAACTAGTCAAGTCTTAATAAATTGGTCTTTCTAGTCTTATGTTCTTTGACTCTTCTTCTTCTCGTTCTTCGTGTTCTTCCTTCTTTATGGAAGGCTAATCTTCTCCTTCAAGGGAGAAGATAAAGCCGGTGCTTAGGGTTCGTTGATTCTTTTGGTTCATGGTATTCTCCAATCAGGTTAGTTATTTATGTTTTTAGTTATTAGTTTCATTGCCCAGACCAGGGGATAGAAGTATAGATTAAAGTTTTTATTTATTGCAATCGAATATCTTGCTAGTTTAGGGTTTTATTTATTGCAATTGAATATTTGCTAGTGACATGCTTTTATTTATTGCAATTGAATATAATGCTAGAATAGGGTTTTATTTATTCTAATTGAATATTATACTATTATTCTCTAGTTTTCTTCTAGTTGTGTAGTGTTTTAGGGTAAGGGAAATATTCCTTATGTTTGCCTTAGATGGTTATTCATTGAATAGCTGCTCAAGCTCACATAAAAGGAAAGAATATATTAATAGCATAAACATAGGAACAACCTTAAGTAGAGTTATTTGTTAACGAAGTTTCGTCCAAGAGGGCATCGGCACTTGCTCGATTAACTAATTGTAGTATACTTGTGAGAACAACCATAAAGCAAAAGGTTATTAAATCAAAAGTAATGGTGTGGATTCTAATCTTTTGAATTCCCTCTCTTATAAATTCTCAATAGTTTAGTTAGTTTAGTTTAGTTTAGCATTAGAATCTAAAATCTATAATAATAGTTTTTAATCCCTCAAACCCCATTTCCAGTCCTGCCCTTCATATAAACATACACTTAAAAGTGGAACGATACCCTACTCATTCTTTACTTATTGAGGGATAATTAGGTTTTGATACGCTTCTATTTTGTTTAATGACCATCATCTATCTACATTATCCATATACCATCTAACACACAAAAGGAGCGCGTGTCAACTACAAACCCAAACAGAATTAGGCACCAAGATTTCCTATGACGTGGCGTAACGGAATGAGATTGAATACTGATAGATTTAGAACCTAACCTAGCATGTAATTTCTTCTTTTTTCTCCAACGAAAGGGTGGCCAAGTGAATGATTTTGAAAAAATGGATGGTTGTGAAAGATATGTGGGATATGGATAAGTTTTAGAAGGAAGAAATGAAAAAAATGGGAATGTGGGTTTAACACAGAACTCATTGGTGGCGTGGGTTGGTATAATCACACATCTGAAAATGAATAGGGTCTGCTGGCTTGTCCTTGGGTATTATTTCTGTATCAGGAAGGTTGAAGTAATCATGAAGCACAGGAGAAGCAAGAGGGTCAAGTACAAACTCAAGGCTCCTTTCGAAAGGTGGAAGATGGGGAATATTAGTGATAGAAGGTGAATGAGTGACATTAGGATGTGAGGTGGGTGAATAGATGTTGATAAGGGGGACTCACGAGGTGGAAAATAAAAGTTGCAAAAGAGTTGAAGGAAATCTTTCTCGATTTCATCTTCATTCAGGGAGTCATCGTCGAAGTTGGAACTTCCAAAGGAAAAGAATTGGTGCATCTGATTCTCAGGAAACGTTTTGTTGAAATAATCTTGAGCTAAACTCTCGATCATGCTAACTTCTCCATCGATAGTCGTATCCGGTAACTATTTCATCATTTGGAAACATTCACCTGAACAGAAAGGTGTCCAAAAGACATGGACATCGAACCATCGCAGCAGTTTATGAGCGCGTTGGCAGTTGCCAAGAAGGGACGCCCTAAGATGATAGGAACAGAGTCGTTAGTGACTTCTGTGTCGAGGATAACGAAGTCGGCTGAGTAGTAAAAATCTTGAACTTTAACAAGCACATTTTCAACAACACCATTAGGATACTTAATAGAACGGTCAGCTAATTACAACGTCATTTTAGTTGGTTGCATCTTTTGTAAACCTATTTGTTTATATAGATAATAAGAGAGTAAGTTAACACTCACCCCCAGGTCAAATAGAGCAGTTGTCGTGTGAGTATCCCCTAAGGTGCATTATACAGTAGGACGACCAGGGTCCTTGTACTTAATGATTCCATTTTGTTCAGATAGAGTGGGAAACTATTCAGTTAAAAAGGCATCTTTTGGAATGTTTGTTTTCCGCCTAGTAGTGCACAACTCTTTTAGAAACTTAGCATGTTATGGTAATTTTTTAATAGCTTCAAGAAAAGGTAGGTTTATTGTTAAATTTTTAAAAACTTTCCTAATCTCATCAAAAAATTTATCCTTTTTTAACATGGCTAGTCTCTGGGGAAATGGTGGTTTCTCTTTATATTTAGCATATGGGTCAATAGGAGTTTTAACCTTGCCAGCTTTCCTCTTGGGTTATGGCTTAACTTGTATCTCTACAGGGGTAGGATCTTCAGTTTCAATTTCAGTATCTAGTAAATTTTCATTTGTAATGACCACTGGTGGTCTATCAACGGGCATAGTTACGGTGTTATCAACCACTCCGCCAGAACGGAGAGTGGTGATGGCATTTAACTCACCTATGTTTAAATTTCAATTACTAGTATTACCGGTTACTTCAAAGGCTGTGTTTGACGTTTTAGGATTAGGTATAGCTTGAACTGGAAACACACTTTTTTGTTGAGCTTTATCTTAGGTTAACTGTTATATGGATTATAGAATCTGTTGTAGAATCTGTTGTTGAGCTTGCATGTAGGCATCAAAACGATCTGGTTGTGAAGGTGTAGTGGCCACAGGTGGTGTGACAAGAACTTTCTCGCATTGATTATTAACGGGTGGGTTGTGAGAGTTTTTATTAACAGGGACGATACCTCTAGTATTATTATTATTATTATTATTATTATTATTATTATTATTATTATTATTATTATTATTATTTTTTTTTATTATTATTATTATTATAATTATAATTGCCTAGTCCTTGTCCTTGTCATGGTGGAGCTGGATTAATATAGTTGTTTGTTGGCCTAACATTTTGATTATTAAACCCCAGAGGTGCAACAGGTTTATTATTATGCCAATTGAAATTGGGGTTTTGTCTCCAAGGTGCGTTTGGAATAGGAAGGCTATTTACGGAGCAAACATTGTCCGGCTGTGCGGGTGGTTGTTCATAGACAAGAGGACAATAGGGGTTGGTATGCTCAAGACTAAAATAGAAATTACATGGAAGAGAGTTGATGTTCATGACAGGAGTAGTCTTATGTTGAATAGAAATTGCGTCTACCCTTTTTGTGAGAGATTCGATTACAGTTCTAAGCTCGGGATCAGTTTTAACCTCAAACATACTGGCAGCCTTGGTTGTGGGAAGAAGAAGTAGCGGAGCGGGGGATATCGTTACCCCCCATTTATTATTACATTTAGATTGATCTTCTAAAAACCTATAAGCCTCTGAGGCTCCTTTACTAAGGAAACTACCCCCATTCATTATATCAAGAGCCTCCTTATGATGATGTGAAAGCCCCTTGAAAAAGGCACGAACAAGTGTGTCTTTAGCAAGGGTATGATGTAGATACTTTATAAAAAAATCAGTATACCAGTTCCAGGCCATTGAAAAGGATTCATAAGGGTTCTGGCGGAAGAAATGAATCTTTTGAATCATTTCATATGTCTTTAGCGGTGGCTAAAACTGTTCCAGAAACAATTGAACCAGTTTGGCCCATGAGTCCACAGAATTAGGAGTTGGGCAGTTAACCAAGACGCCGCCTTATCGGCTAGGGTGAAAGGAAACACCATCAGTTTAATTTGTTTAGAACCTACATTAGGATGATGGAATGTAGTGAGAACTTGTTCTATCCTATGCATATGCTGATAAGGCTTTTCGTGGTCTAAACCATGAAAAACGGGTAATAAATTAAAAATATTCGGGGGAATTCCAAAATCCCCCACCGGGTCTGCAAGAATGATGCAAGACTTAGGGCCATCATTTAGGGCTTTGTAAAAATCAAAGAGAGTAGTGTATGCTTCTTCAGCCATTGATGCAGGTATAGTGTGTGATATTCTAGATAGGCATGTGCGTTGATGTTTACGATAGATAAAGTTAGATGGTTTTTGTTTACTGGACCTTAATCTCATGCAAGGCAAACTCCAATATGAAAGAAACACTAATAGCAATCAAACAACAACCTGATATACTAGAATTAAAAGTCCTCTGACATAAGAAACGAGGAGTGAAAAGAGGAGAACCTAAGTGGCTCCTTGCTACGCTTATGAATAGCGTCTTTAATACGAACTTCCTTGTGCGGTCGATGCTTGGATTACTAAATAACCAATATATTCCAAGGAAAAGAGGACCTGTGGCTAACCAGTTTTAAATTCAGCTTTCTTCAGAAGGGCGTAGGTGATAATTTCAAATTTACGTAAACTAACTATCTATGCGTAAACACAAATAATCAATTAACTAAATAAGTGCTTAGATCAATATTCCTACTCTGAAATAATAATGAAGTAATATATAAAGAGTCAGGATTCGTTCCACTCCTAAACTACCATGACATAAAGAAATTCAACTAATTAAACACAATAAAACAATGGTGAGAGTAATATATGTTAGGTTGAGAGATTTTTATTCTACGATTATACTATGGATTCAAATAAATCTAAATTAACTAAACCAATAGAAATAGGGTTTTGATGGAAGAGAAAATTATAGATAAGAGTAATCAATCCACCTAATAACTAGTTTCATGGAAGAATCGAATTATTCATTGAAAATAGATCATATTTAGGTTTTCACGCAATGATTCAACCTAAAGCCTCAACCTTTGTCATCCCTAGCAACAACCTACATCTCTATAGTCATTATTACTATCATGTAGGATTATTACAACCAAGTCTCTTGACTTAATTATAATAATCCCTAGTTTAATTTACTATATGCTTATTTTGGAAGTCATACAATAAACTAAACTCATTGAAATATATACACAATTAAATAATTCTATTAAGCAATCTATTCCTTATTAGGCTTCATAATCACTCCCTCTAATAGAGGGATTAGTCTAATATCATTGGATTAATTAAACTAAAGCAAGAAAAAGAAGTCATAATAATAACATGAATTGGATTGAAGTAATGGTGGCTAGGCTAAAGAAAACATAAATTAGGTTATACTAAAAGAGAGAGAGAGAGCTAATTTAATTAAACTAAGAGGGGAGTAGCCAATTTTTGTTTTGGCTTAACCCTTTTTATATAGGAGAAGGTTAGGTTTACAATTTCATGCATGGGCATTTAGGCTAGGTTATGGACCCATAAATCAAGTCCAAAACCCAATTCTGGTCGTGTTACTGTTGCACGAGTTTTCACCAAGTTATAATATTCTAATCGAGTCAAAGTCTAGACCATAGGAAAGAGATTTCTGAGACGGTCATTTTGATATAAAATGGGCCCAAATCCGAGGTCTGAGTTTAAAGCTATGGCCTTTTGAAGTTTTATTGACTTTTCTTCAGTTTTCTAATCCAGTTTGACTTTCACTTAACAGCTTTGACTTGGGCTTTTTAAAGGCTTTTTCTCCATGAAACTTGGGCTTTCTTCATAGAACTTTCATAGTAATTACTTTAGCTCCTTTTAGTGCCTAATTAGTAACGAATTTACATTTATTTAACTCCGAAGCCTGAAATACTCAGAAGCACGTAATTAGTGATAAACCTATATTATTAATAACATAATTGGCTAAATAGAAATACTATTAAAGGGTTTAAACTACATTTTTGGGCTCTTTTCAGCAGGCATACTAAAAAATAGTGTAAATAGGGCGCGGGAGCGCTCTGTGATTTTTTCAGAAACAGGCTTTCGTGCGGTTTCTTAATGGGCTGGGTCTTCAATTTAGAAATAAACTCGAAATTAGCTTACTGGAAAGAAGGGCATGGGCGCACTCAGATATTGAGTAAGTAGGGCGCGGGCGTGCTCCGAGTTACAATTTCAAAAATATTCTAGTCTTCTAGGAGCAAAAATCCTATTTTTTCAAGAAACATCACAGACGGTCAAATTCGAACCAAAGGGTGGGTGGGTGAATTGGGCTATTGTAGAATTGAAAAAACTAAGGAAATTTAATTCTAAAGACAACTAAGATGGCAGCGGCACCATTTGATATTATTAAAAACAATTAAACAATTAAACTAATGATGAGTAATTATTTGAAATAGTGAGTAATATGGTGAGAACTAATATTAAAGATATTCTAAATTAAACTATGACAATTAGTTACTAAGATGTGAATATAAAGAAGGAATTAGGGAGATTTGATATCCACCTTGATTAATCCCTAACATGCTAGTATAGATTTTTATTGCAACCCTAATCTTTATGTTTTCACACAATGTTCAACATAAAGGTTAGGTCTTTTTATCCCTAATTATTCATGGCATCTCTAACAAACTAATAATTAGCATGAGAGGAAGTTGAAACTCATTCTCATGGTGAATGAACTATCCTCTAGAATTGAAGCTCTTAAATACAACTAATCTATACTAACATATCAAGTCTTCATCACAACTTCAATCAAACCCCTCTAATGGAGGTTTAGCTATAGTTCATTAGACTATCATGGAATAAATTATAAGAAGAAGAAGACATAATTTAAAGGAATACTTGTATTGAAAATTGACTTGTATTGTATTAATGGTGGCTAGGCTAATAAAACATAAAACTAGATTTAGATTAAAAAGAATAACTAATGAGAGAGAGAGAAAGCTAAATTATTCTTACTAATGGAATGGTGTCTGTTTAGAGTTTGGCCTTTGTCCTCTTTATATAGGAGAGGGCTAGGTTTACAATTCCATGCATGGGCTTTGAAGCTATGTTTTGGGCCATTAAATCAAGCCCAAAACCTAAATACTTAAGTCTAAAAAGGGTTTCTATGGTGGAAATTACTGTAATAGCCTTTTCGTCCACTTTTACTCCTTTATTTGTTTTAAGTCCTAAACAATTAGAAAGCTCTTTCCGATCCGGTCATTTTGACATATAGTAGGCCCAATTCTGAGGTATGAGTCCAAAGATACGGCCTGTGGAAGTTCTAATGACTTTTGTGCTCTATTTCTTTCCGCGTTGACTTTGACTTTTTTGTTTTTTTTTCTTTTTTTTTTGTAGAGCTAGGGGTTCGGCAGACCCCAACCTATATTAATCATAATCTTTGATACATTCTACCTTGTGCATCCTCCATTACAAGTTTAGACAGGGCACCATACAAAGGAAGGTGGAAAAACAAAATAGAGTCATGTAAAACATTACATAGCTTTGACAAATAGTCAGCTACCCGATTAGATTCCCTATACACATGTTTGAACTCAACTACTTCAAATTGATCTTTTAAAGCAATAATGGAAGCCACAATATTAAGGCAGTACCAAGGAGGCTCCTCTTTGCCTATGATCGCCTGAACAACACACTGTGAGTCAGACGCAATGATTATTCTTGTAGCTCCAATATCTGCCTCACCCTACATACCAGCTTCAATGGCTAAGAGCTCCTGATCAGCGCATAAATATTACATTATTCACGCTCAATTTTATATTAGTTAGTTCGTTTAATTTATTCGTTTGATTTAGTTAGTGTATTTTTGGTGGTTTTACAGAATTGGACTTAACATGATTAAAAGTGTGAAACCGGCCGAGATTAGCGATGTCGATGGCGGGGAGTTCCCCGGTGCGGTTGGGTCTTGTTAAAGCATGTGAGTAAAGACAAGAGGAAATAAAAGAAAATGGAATTTGGGCCTAAAGTTTAGTCTAGGTCCAATAGCCTAAAAACTGGACCATGTGCAACTAAAGAGACCGACCCATAACCAAATAACAAAAGCCCATACCCACTAACTAAGGGTCAGCTCATTTCATCCACGAGGAGAATCACGGTAGCACCCATCATTTCCTTCTCCATCGTGAAACAAAAAATAGAAATCCCAAAAATCCCGCTGAAAAGATTCAAACCGAGATAGTAAAAGCGGAAAATCGCTACCACCGAAAAGAGGAGAGATTTTTAGTTTCCTTCTCTAGCGATTTTTCCGGCATAAAGAAGGAAAGGAGCAGTAAAAGGGGTTGTCTTTGGGCTGGGTGAAGTTAGTTCTTGGCTGAAGAAGAACGCACTTAGAAGAAGAAGAGAGGAACGGGACAAAGAATGAACAATAGCATCGCGTCTCTTGGCTGAAAGTGGTGTGCGAACACCGAGTGAAAGAGGCTCGGTCTTTGGTTCGGAAAGCAGAAAAAGGCAGTGAAAGTGGAGGGCGTCTCTTGGCTGGGGCGTGGCGAACACAGAGTGAAGAGAGGTTCTTGGGTGGCGGTGCTACGAGCACGATTGTTGGAACCAAGGAGCAACAAGAGAGTACTTCACAGCGGGCTATGGTTTTGCTAAGGGGAGTTTTATTTATTCGTTTTATGGTTCCGGTTATTATGTGTAGCTAAACTATAAGCTAGGGCTTAGATAAAGCCCTAGACTTGCGATAAGGTTTATCTTGTTTAGTTGATTCATTGTTCTCGGAACGTAAAGATTCAGTGATCCTTTTCGTATTGATATTAGTGGTATACTTTCATTAATTATATCTTGCATGACTTGACTAGTTAATCGTTAGATACATATTCCGTTCTTATCAAAGCATCGTTTTATCGTTTTACGTAAACTTGTGAGAAGTCTTTGTAAGAAGACGATTTTTGCTAGGAGTTTATATTCTCGTTTGTTGAAATTAGATCAAACCAATATATAGATTTATATAAGAGCTCAACGTTCACATCTTCGAGAAAGCTAGGGAATTCCTTTCCCTCGTGCTACTCGTAATTAAAAGAGAATTTTGAATTAATTGAATTAAGATACTTACAACGGTCTAGGGTGGATTCGAATGCCTTCGTAGTCTCTCCATTGATAATTTAATATAAGTTTTATAGTTTTCATAATTAAGTTAAATAGGACTAGTTATTAGTTAATCAAAATTTCATAAACCAATATAGTTCGGATTAGGTTAAGTAGTATTTTAATATTCAATTGTTCCTAAATAGCAATCCCTGTGGGATCGACCTCGTTCTTGCGCACCTATTACGATAGACCTCGTGCGCTTGCGAGTATTAGTATAACTAAAATAGGGTTTAATTAGCCTGTTTATTTAGGACGGTTAAATTCCTATCAAGTTTTTGGCGCCGCTGCCGGGGATTGTAGTAGTACAATTGAGTTTTAAAGTTTTATTTATCGTGATTCGTAGTTTAAGTTTAGTCATAGTTATATTATTTCATAGTTTACTTGTCTAATTTTAGTTATTTTTGCAGATAATTAAACATAGATTTCTTCTTACAAGGGATAGTCATTGACTTTGTTTAGACGCGTTGTGAATTGCTTTGTTGTCGTCACCGGGCGCCGCAAGTAGCCCTCGAAGGCTCACCAGGAGGTAACGCCTTTTTCCTTTGTGGGGTTGAATTTTGTTTGTTTCGTGGGTTGTGCTTGTTTTATTGTTTCTTGCATTTAGGGAGGTTAAATCACATTGACCAGCCTTAGGCATCTTGCATTAGACAGGTTTTAGCCCGCTCACTAGGAAAACCTTTTTACGCTGGCGTGGATCGAAAGTGACGGTGCTTTTTGCACAAGAACCGGGAATCGTGTGATTTGGGTTTAGGAGCAAATATATATTAAACAAGTTTTAAAATTCAACACGGGTTGTAATTTTTGTTTGGTATTGTTTGTGTGAATTATGCGTGCATCTTTTATTAGAGTCTTAGGTTTTAGAAGTAGTTTATGGTAGTAACTTCGGTCCGATAACACACTGTTACACCGTTTGATCCCGAGATTGAACGCACTCTCCTTAGGAGAAGTAGGCATCCCGAATTAGAGGTACCCAAACTTTTTTGTTGGCAATACACCAATTTTTCCGACATGGAGGGTAATAACAATAACGTGGTTGCCCAAGTACCTAGATCTATTAAGGAATATATATATCCTACTAGGACAACCCGACCATCTTGCATCGTTCCCCCTGCAACCAATGCTAATCACTTTGAGTTGAAGCCCAATCTCTTTGGGGCTCCTTCCTAAGTTTAGGGGAACGGAAGAGGAAGACCCATATCTTCATGTGAGGGAATTTGAGGATATTTGTGGGACTATTAAGCTTCAACAATTTAGTGACGAAGCTATAAAATTAAAATTGTTCCCTTTTTCTCTTAAAGAAAAAGCCAAGAGTTGGTTTCACACTCTCCCATCGAATTCCATAACGGGATGGGAAAAGTTATGCATTGTGTTTTTAAAAAACTTTTTCCCTAATCATAAGGCTTATTCGCTTTTAGAAAAGACTTGTCATCTTTTTGCCAAACTGATGGAGAGTCATTATGGAAGTGTATGGAGAGGTTTAAGGACATGCTCTTGCGATTGTCCTAAACCACGCCTAGAGAACGGTAGGCTAGTGCGATTCTCTATGAGGGTCTCGATTTTAATTCTAAGGCTATGATTGAGACCATGAGTATTGGAGATTTACGTGATAAGATGTAGAAGAAGCGTGGACCTTTTTAGAAGAAGTCTCCGAGAAGGTCCAAAGAATGGGAAACTAGTCGTGAGCCTAAGAAGGTGGCTAGTAGTACTACTACACGGAAGGGTTTGTTCGTGTTGACAAGGAATTCGACCACCTAACGCTAGGATGGCGCTTTAATTAGAAGAGTTGAAGCTCTCGAAGCTAGAAAAAGAGACAAAGTCTCTAGCTCCGAAGAGCCAATGTTGAAGTCCCCGGGTGTCCGTTGTGTGAAAGTCTTGATCACGTTATAGATAATTGCCCCAGGGTAAATGCACAAGTCAATGCTTTTAATTCATACCAAAAGCCGGGCAATAATCTTTTTCTAACATCGATAACCCCGGATGGCGAACCATCCCAATTTGTCTTGGTCTAAAGGTATACATCAGGGAGGCCTCGTGGTTAACTCAAACCCAGTACCACAGTATGCACCTCAACCACCTAAACTTTCACCTATAGAAGAGGCCATTGCTCAATTAACACAAAACACCATGAAATTCCAGGACACAACGCAACAGTTTATGCAAGCCAGTCAAACGGCTACTCAGGATAATGCTCAAGCCATTAGGAAGATTGAAATCACCATAGGTCAAATTGCTAATACTTTGAATGAGAGGGACAAGGGCAGGTTTCCTAGTCAACCAGTAGCTAATCCGAGGAGTCAGTTGGAAATAAGTTCTAACTTAAACCAGGCTCACCAGGAGCAAGCCAAGGCTATCACTGTTCTTAGGAGTGGAAAACGTGTTGATAATAGGGTTGAGATGTCTAAAGACGCTGAGGTCAGATCTGATCCTATAGAGTGTGAGAAGGAGGAAGGTGAGGTGAGTGAATCTAATAGTCATAATACTTCTAAGAAGGGTGTAGAACCTTCTAACTGTGGAGACTAACCATGTGCCATCTTATATACCTAAAGCTCCTTTTCCCCAACGTTTGATTCCGGCTAAGAAAGGTTCTAATCTCAATGAAATAATGGAAATGTTTAAGCAGGTTCAAATAAATATTCCGTTACTTGATGCTATAAAACAAGTTCCTTCCTATGCCAAGTTTCTTAAAGATTTGTGTACACAAAACGTAAGTTGAATGTGCACAAGAAAACTTTCCTAACGAAAGCAAGTGAGTTCTATTATCCAAAACCAAACTCCACCTAAGTTTAGAGATCCGGATGCCCTACTATTTCTTGTGTTATTAGTGATCATATGATTGAGAAAGCATTACTTGATTTAGGAGCTAGCGTTAATTTGTTGCCTTATTCAGTTTATTTACAGCTTGGTCTTGGTAAGTTGAAACCTACATCAATTACTCTTCAATTGGCAGATAGGTCTATTAGGATTCCACGTGGTGTTGTTGAGGATGTTTTGATTCAGGTTGATAAATTTTATTTCCCTGTTGACTTTGTTGTTCTGGATACACAACCTGTTCAAGATCCTAAACACCATATTCGGTCATTTTAGGTCGTCCCTTTTTAGCCACTTCTAATGCTATCATTAACTGTCGTAATGGAGTGTTAAAACTTTCTTTTGGTAATATGACTACAGAACTTAATGTGTTTAATGTGGGTCAAGAACCTCCTGAACCTGATGATTTTTGGGATGTTAATCTTATTGATAGTATAGTTCACGAGACTTTCTTGGAGAGTTATTGATGACCCTCCCGGAGTCTTGTTTAACTAATTCGGGTAGTGGTTGTAATGTGGATGATGTAATTTGTGAAGTTAATGCGTTCTTTGGATGCAACCCCAATTTTAGAAAACCGATAAGTGGAGAGCCACAATAGAGCCTCGACTCCATCCGAAGTCTACTTGATCTCTTCTATAGAGAGTCCGCTTTAAGCTAGAGTTGAAACCATTTACGATACTCTTAAGTATGTGTTTTAAGGGACGATGATTCTTTGCGGTTATTATTGCTTCTAATCTGGATAATGAACAAGAAGGTAAATTGATTAGGGTTCTTAAAGAGCATAGAAGCGACTTTAGGGTGGAATATTGCGATATTAATGGTATAAGCCCAACTGATTGTATGCATCATATTCATCTTGAGAAGGATGCTAAACCAACCCGTGAGTTTCAGAGACGGCTTAATCCTAACATGAAAGAGGTAGTGAGAGCCGAGGTTCTCAAGTTGTTAGATGCGGGTATCATTTATCCCATTTCCGATAGTAAATGGGTGAGTCCTGTTCAGGTTGTCCCTAAAAAGTCTGGGCTTACAGTAGTTAAGAATGTGAAGGGCGAGTTAGTTCCCACCCGTATGACTACCGGGTGGCGTTTTTGCATTGACTATCGTAAGTTGAATTTGGCCACTAGGAAAGATCACTTTCCTCTTCCATTTATTGACCAAATGCTCGAGAGGTTAGCCGGCCACAAATATTATTGTTTTCTTGATGGTTATTCCGGGTATTACCAAATATGTATTATCCCTGAGGATCAAGAAAAGACTACTTTTACTTGTCCTTTTGGAACTTTTGCCTATCGTCATATGCCTTTTGGATTATGTAATGCACCTGGTACCTTCCAGCGATGCATGCTTAGTATTTTCTCTGATATGGTAGAAAGGTTTCTTGAGGTGTTTATGGATGACTTCTCAGTGTTTGGGGATTCTTTTGATGAGGGTTTGCACCGTTTAAAATTAGTGTTGATTAGGTGTAAGGAAAAGAATCTTGTGTTGAATTGGGAGAAGTGTCATTTTATGGTTCAACAGGGTATTGTTCTTGGTCATATTGTTTCTAGCAAAGGAATTGAGGTCGATAAGGCCAAGGTTGATGTCATTTCTGGTCTTCCACCACCTAAGACTGTAAAAGATATTAGGTCATTCTTAGGTCATGCTGGATTTTATAGGCGTTTCATTAAAGACTTTAGCAAGATTTCTCATCCCTTATGCAATTTACTTGGTAAGGATGTCGCTTTTGTCTTTGATGAAGATTGTTTAAAAGCTTTTGAGAAGCTTAAGCATTTGTTGACTCATTGCTCCTATCATCTGACCTCGATTGGAGTGAGCCTTTTGAGTTAATGTGTGATGCGTCTGACTATGCAGTTGGGGCTGTTTTAGGTCAACAGTTTGACAAGTTGCCCCATGTTATTTATTATGTTAGTCGAACCCTTAATGATGCACAGATGAACTACACTACAACCGAGAAAGAGTTGTTAGTTGTTGTGTTTGCTTTAGACAAATTTAGGTCTTACCTCATAGGTCTAAGGTTGTCGTGTTTTCTTGATCATTCGGCTTTGAAATATCTCCTTACTAAGAAGGACGCTAAAAGCGTTTGATTATTTGGGTACTCTTGTTGCAAGAGTTTGATATAGAGATTAGGGATAAGAAGGGTGCGAGGAGAAGCGTGGTTGACCACTTGTCTAGACTTATAGTGGAATCTTCTACCGATATTTTGCCCGTAAATGAATCTTTTTCCGATGAGCAACTTTTTGTTATATCACAATCGCCTTGGTATGCGGATATTGTTAATTATCTTGTAACTAAACAGTTTCCCTCTTATTGGAGACAACGGGATAAATCTAAGTTTCTTCTTTGAGGTTAGGAATTTTTTGGGATGATCCATACTTGTTTAAGTCATGCCCGACCCAGTTGTTAGGAGATGTGTCTCTCGAGAGTGAGTTTCATAGTATCCTCTCTTTTTGCCATGACCATGCATGTGGTGGTCACTTTGGTCCTAAAAAGGCGGCTGCAAAGGTTTTTGCGGTGTGGTTTTATTGGCCTACTCTATTTAGGGATGCACATGAGTTTTGTTTGAATTGTGATAGATGCATTGTCTGAGTAATATTTCCCATAGGAACATGATGCCTCTTTCCCCTATTTTAGTTGTGGAGCTTTTTGATGTATGGGGTATTGACTTCATGGGTCCTTTCCTCCTTCCTTTGGTTATCTTTATATCCTTGTTGCCGTAGACTATGTTTCTAAGTGGGTTGGCGGTGCCATGTAAAACGAATGATCATAAAGTCGTAGTTAACTTTTTAAAATATAATATATTTTCTCGTTTTGGTACTCCTCGTGCAATTATAAGTGATAATGGTACTCATTTTACACACCGAGCATTTGAATCTTTAATGAAAAAGTACTCTATTACTCATAAGCTTGCTACCCCATATCATCCTCAAACTAGTGGTCAAGTTGAAGTATCTAATAGGGAGATTAAGCAGATTTTAGAAAAGACTGCATGCGACCTGACCGTAAGGATTGGTCTCAACGTCTTAATGATTCTCTTTGGGCTTATAGAACTGCTTATAAGACTCCTATTGGTATGTCCCCTTATAGGCTTGTGTTTGGAAAGGCATGTCATTTGCCTGTAGAATTGGAACATCGTGCTTTTTGGGCCATTAAAACGTTTAACCCGATATCGTAAATTTCGGGTTCACAACGTAAACTTGAGTTGAATGAGTTAGCTGAGTTAAGGAATGAGGCATATGAGAATGTCAAGATTTACAAAGAGCGGACTAAGATTTTTCATGATAAATCTATTCTTCGAAAGTCTTTTGAACCTAATAAAAAAGTCTTGTTATATAATTCTCGTTTGCGTCTTTTTCTGGTAAGTTACGTTCTAGGTGGACTGGTCCTTTCATTGTTAAAACTGTTTTTCCTCATGGTGCTGTTGAGATAGAAGATCCTACGGATGGTCGGGTGTTTAAGGTAAATGGTCAACGGTTGAAACCATACCTTGATGGTTTGACCGGGCAGGATGTGGAAGAGGTAAGTCTGCTTGATCCTATTTATCATGGCCCGATTGCACAGATCCGGCTTGTTGATACGTCCATATAGCACCGATCGGTTGTGTGAAGAATTAGATGCGCTAGAGGCGTTAAGCGAAGCGCTTGTGGGGAGGCAACCCATGTTTTAGTATTTCGGAAATTGCATTGAAAAAAAAAAAAAAAAAAAAAAAAAAACGCGCTGCAAAGCCAGCGACAGCCGCGCCTCTACACTCTGTCGAAAATTCAACCTTTGGCGCCCGCTACAAGTTGAGCGACTTCAGCGCCAAAAAACATAAATTCAAAAACTCGAGCCCGCCATGTGGAAGCGCGACCAGCATACGACCTCGTGGACCACGAAATTTTTCCAGTTTTTCGAGGACCGGTCGGTCGAACACCACCGAACTAAGCAAAGACAACCAAAGCGAGTTCGATGAAGCGAGGATGGAGCAATGATTATGGCCATAATAGTTGGGAATTTATTTTCTATTTTATTGTTCGCATTTGCTTATTCTATATGCATGTTTTTATCGTGGATGGTTGCGACACTAAGCCCACTGATTTGTGAAGCATTCGATGCGCTAGCGTTAAGCGTTACGCTTGGCTTGTGGGAGGCAACCCATGTTTTTATTTTTGAGTCATGTGTACCTTTCGCATATCTCATGCATTCCACTTTAGCACCTTTTCTCCGTGTTTTGGAGGCGTGTAACTCTATGGAATGAGATATGTGCCACAAGGTTAGTCGTCATAGTAAATTGGTTCCTTTTCTATTTTATCGATATTATATCTACAGTGAGGTACTAATTTCTACAGGTGACTCGAGTTTTATTTTCGTTCATGGAGCTATTGGTAACTTCTTTCCTTATTCTTTTACTTGTCCATGTTATTAATTTTTGGAATTAAGCATATCTGTCAACATTCAGGACAATGTCTAAACTAAGTTTGGGGGTGGGAACAAAATGTTTTGTTTAGCGAAAAATAAAACTTAGGTATACTATGCACTTAGGGGTAGTGGTATTGTTTCCTTTTCTATAATGATTATAGTCTAGAAATCTCAGTTAGCATTAGAATTAAGAGTAGTTATTAAGAAACTTAGGTTAAGATATAGGTAATAGTCTCTGCATCTTTTCATAAATATCTTGCATGAATGTTATATTTGTACTTGGTAGTACTTTTCTGAGACCTAGGTTAGAGTGCTTAATTTTACATATCCAGTGAGAATCTAGCCTAAAAGCCTCATATGAGTAGATATCTGAGTGATGACACAAGGGAGAAGTTAATTCTGAGTAGAGAAAACACACGTCCACTTGCTTGATCACCATACCATATCCTAAAAGAGAATTTAGGCAATCTTTGGATCGATATAGCCAGAAATTCAAACCAAAAAAATATTTTTTCCGCTTATTAAGCCTTAATCGAGCCTTTTATTAGCCTTTTCATAAACCGCAAATTCCTTACCTTATATAAAAAATAATAATAATAATAATAATAATAATAATAATAAATAAATAAAAATAGCCTACCCATTTGATAAGTTTGAGAAATAGGATGAAATGAAGAAAAGAAATGAGAAAGACCTGTAGAAAATCAAGAATTTGTTAGTTGCTTCAAAAGAAAAATAAAGAAAAGAGAGTTTCCATCCAAAAAAAAAAAAATGAATAGAAATAAAAAAAAAAAAAGTTAGAACTCCAAAAATAGAATCAAAGGAGTCAAAAAGCCAAAACAAAAGGGCTAAGGATGGAAACAAAGTGCAGAAACAAAGTAAGAACGGGGACTTTCTCTAGTTACGAATTTGAAGACCTTATTTTCTCGGACTTGTCTATTTTGTTTATCCATTCCATTTATTCTTAAACTATCACCTAAGCTATACATAACACCTAATAAAGACCTTTAGCTCAATTAGGAATAGGTTGGTGTGATAGTAAGTGGCAGATGTGTTTGATCGACCCTCGGCTCCTTTGGATGTCATTGAGATTGAGAGGAAAAGTGTGCTCACCACATTAATCGGAGTGAGCTTAAACCTGAGCGGAAAAATCGAGTATTTTTGTCTTGACATATTTGTGAGGACCTACTTAGGGACGCTTATTCAAGTTTCGAACCGGACACGCTTAATCGCATTTCATAGTGTTGTTCATTGCATGTATGTTTATTTGTAGATGATTTGATTATTACGCATATGTTAACTTAGGCTTTAAAATGAGTATTCTTTATTCCTTGCTAGTGAGAAGTATGAATATCTGAGATAAATTAAGGGAACATTCTTGTTATTTCTTAGTCATTATAGTATAGATGAAGTTTGTGAGTACCTTCTCTGAAAACTCTCACGAGACTAAACTCGTCCACTAGGGTAAACCTAGGGGGTTTAAAAGGCTTGTTGCACATGCTAAGTGTAATCGTGATTCCTACTGAAAATGAGTTAGGATTTTTAATTTTTGTTATTAGTTTAGATTTAGTTTTGCTTGAGGACTAGCAAAATGTAAGTTTGGGGTATTTGATCGGTAGATAAATATTACATTATTCACGCTCAATTTTATATTAGTTAGTTCGTTTAATTTATTCGTTTGATTTAGTTAGTGTATTTTTGGTGGTTTTACAGAATTGGACTTAACATGATTAAAAGTGTGGAAACCGCCGGGATTCGATGTGGGGGAGTTCCCCTCGGGTCTGGTTGGGTCTTGTTAAAGCATGTGAGTAAAGACAAGAGGAAATAAAAGAAAATGGAATTTGGGCCTAAAGTTTAGTCTAGGTCCAATAGCCTAAAACGGACCATGTGCAACTAAAGAGACCAGCCCATAACCAAATAACAAAAGCCCATACCCACTAACTAAGGGTCAGCCCATTTACTGTCCACCAGAGAATCACGGTAGCACCCATCATTTCCTTCTCCATCGCGAAACAAAAATAGAAATCCCAAAAATCCCGCCTGAAAAGATTCAAACCGAGATAGTAAAAGCGGAAAATCGCTACCACCGAAAGAGGAGAGGATTTTTAGTTTCCTTCTCTAGCGATTTTTCTGGCATAAAGAAGGAAAGGAGCAGTAAAAAGGGGTTGTGCTGGGCTGGGTGAAGTTAGTTCTTGGCTGAAGAAGAACGCGCTTAGCTGAAGAAGAGAGGAACGGGACAGCAGTGAACAATAGCGTGCGTCTCTTGGCTGAAAGTGGTGTGCGAACACAGCAGTGAAGAGAGGCTCGGTGCTGGTTCTGGAAAGCAGAAAAAGGCAGTGAAAGTGGAGGTCTCTCTTGGCTGGAAGCGTGGCGTAACACAGCAGTGAAGAGAGGTTCTTGGCTGGTGCTACGAAGCACGATCGTTGGAACCAAGGAGCAACAAGAGAGGACTTCACAGCAGGCTATGGTTTTGCTAAGGGAGTTTTATTTCTTACGCTTTTATGGTTCCGGTTATTATGTGCAGCTAAACTATAAGCTAGGGCTTAGATAAAGCCCTAGACTTGCATGAGGTTTATACTTGTTTTAGTTGATTCATTGTTCTCGGAACGTAAAGATTCAGTGATCGTTTTCGTATTGATATTAGTGGTATACTTTCATTAATTATATCTTGCATGACTTGACTAGTTAATCGTTAGATACATATTCCGTTCTTATCAAAGCATCGTTTTTATCGTTTACGTAAACTTGTGAGAAGTCGTACTGTAAGAAGACGATTTTTGCTAGGAGTTTATATTCTCGTTTGTTGAAATTCGATCAAACCAATATATAGATTTATATAAGAGCTCAACGTTCACATCTTCGAGAAAGCTAGGGAATTCCTTTCCCTCGTGCTACTCGTAATTAAAAGAGAATTTTGAATTAATTGAATTAGGATACTTACAACGGTCTAGGGTGGATTCGAATGCCTTAGTAGTCTCTCCATTGATAATTTAATATAAGTTTTATAGTTTTCATAATTAAGTTAAATAGGACTAGTTATTAGTTAATCAAAATTTCATAAACCAATATAGTTCGGATTAGGTTAAGTAGTATTTTAATATTCAATTGTTCCTAAATAGCAATCCCTGTGGGATCGACCTCGTTCTTGCGCACCTATTACGATAGACCTCGTGCGCTTGCTAGTATTAGTATAAGTAAAATAGGGTTTAATTAGCCTGTTTATTTAGGACGGTTAAATTCCTATCAGCTCCTGAGTCACAACTGACTTCTTAGCAGAACTGCCTGTGAATGCGAGTTTAACTGCCCCTGTTTCATCTCTAATCGCGCCCCCAAATCCATTGTATTCCTCGATAATAGACCCATCAGTATTTATCATCAGCTCACCTAATTTAGGCCTAAGCCAAAAAGACCAGCTGGGGTTCGTTTGTGTAAAAGAGACTTGTATACCAATTTTTTCAATCAGCAGCTTTGCTGCCACGGTCTTAGGAACTTCCTTCAGCACCGTTTGTAAATAAAGCTTCATCTCCTTCTGCACTTTGCTGAAAACTTGATCTTCAGTGCGTTGTTGCTGCTGAAATCTCCTCGCATTCCTTTCTCTCCGAATGGCATAAACTGTAGCACAAACAGTTGCTTTTGTTATTTCAGATTCCATAGTAGCGGATCGACATAACCGCAGCAGGTTGTACCATTTAGAGGTTGAAGCTCCAACATAACTGCTCATACCCATCCATCCCTTCACTTTTGCCCAAACTCCTCTTGTAAACTGGCAATCAAAGAACAAATGTTTCGAATGCTCTCTTTAGGAGTTGCAAAAGCAACAATTCGACTAGGTTAATACCTTCCTCTTAACTAACCTGTCTTGGGTCGGTAATGCATTTGCAAAGAGCTGCTACCCTGTAAATGAATGCTTTGGAAGAACTAGCTTGCCCCATATCAACCTGTACCACTTCACCTTGTTTTGGATCTGCTTAAGCGCCTGGTATGCTAACTAGACAGTGAATCTACCCGATATTGTTGGAGTCTAAATTACTTGGTCTTGAGAAAGTAGAGGGTTCAATTCAATACCTTATATTTTCCTCTTGAGCTCACTGTCAGGCAAACTAGTAATGATCTGGTTCCATCTCCCATCTGTAATAAGCTCACTCACAAAAGCATTATTCGGAGCATGAAGAAGTTGTACTGCTTCTGCCCACTGAATTAATGGAGCGTCATGACACCATAGATCATGTCAGACATAGGTTTGCCCACCCTTCACTATCTAGTGCCTTACAAACCTTTGAGTTGCTCCCCTGTGTTTCAAGACATTTCTCCAGACCCATGAGGCATCAGTTGGTATTTTCATAGTCCAAAAGCGTTGGTTTTTGATATGGTTTTCAACTGTCCACTGAACCCATAAAGAATCTTCATAGCTCGCAATTTTGAAAACCAGGCCACAGTAGGCAGCCTTGTTCCATGTCTTTGGATCCATAATGCCCAAACCACCCTGATCTTTACCAAGTCTGAGAGTAGCGTGACTTGCATGATGCATTTTGGAGTTCATGTCTAGCCCTGACCAAAGGAATCTATTACAAATCTTTGCAATGTCCTTCAAAGTTCTCTTGGGTAGGATGAAGGCTCTCGCCCAATAGACATGAAGAGAAGAAATGACAGATTGTATCAATTGGAGTCTTCCAGTATGTGTTAGAGACTTATTCTTCCAATTTGATATTCTCTTTGTTACCATTTCGATCAAAGGCATGCATTATTTGATTCCCATTCTAGAAGCATTGAGAGGAAGACCTAAGTATGTTACCTGTGGCTGAACGAGTTGCCATCACCATCTTAATAGTTTGCCAACTTACCGTATCATATGCTTTGATAATATCAATTTTGATAGAGCATCTTTTAGTCCCATGAGCCCTCGTGTATCCTCTAATTAGGTCATGAGCTAGTAAGAGGTTATCCTGAATGGATCTACCCGAAATAAAGGTGGATTGCTGATAAACGTAAAAAGATCAACTCTGCTCACAAATAAAAGATAAACTTCTAAACGCAAGTAAAACTAAAACTTATATGAAGACAGTTCTTATCAAAGATTTCTACCCTCGATACTATTAAAATAGAGTTGGAATAGAAGATTCGTTCCACTCCTCGTTCTTTAGCATTCAATGTTTCCTAATATTGTGAATCTATCCAAAGTCTAATGAGAGTAATAATGGGATTATACTACGATGCAAATTCAAATAACAAGATACTAACTATAACGATTCAACTACGGAATACTAAGGTTTGAATCTAGATAAAGAATTAGGGGGGATTGAATCCACCTTAACTCGACTTAATAACCTAACAAAGATTTGTCGTGATCCAAATTTCAATGCTTCGCATGTCAAAATGGTAATTCTAATCCCTAATTATACATGGCATCTCTACCAATTCATAACTAGCATGTGAAGCAACCAAGCCCATTCTCATGGTGAACTAATTACTTTCTAGAATTGAATAGATTATCACGACAATTTCTATGTTAAAAAAGATCAAGCTTCATCAAGGCTTCTTTAACCCCCTCTAATAGAGGTTTAGCCTAGAATCATTATGCTATCATTTCCATATGAAATTGAATTACACATAGTATAAAGATTCTAACTTTATTAAATTCAACTAAACAATAATTGAAATCTAAATTAACAACTAAGAAATCATTAACAAACAAGAATTGAAATTAGATCTAAGCAATTTTAAATAACAAAATCGAAATTATCAAGAACTAACTATTTTTATTAATCTAATGAATGATAAACAATGATTCCAATAACTAATCTAAAACAAGAAATGAAACTAATTAATGGAATGAAAACTAATTAATTAACTAATTCAAAAACTCAAAACTTTTCTAATGGCTACTTTCTATCCTAAGTTAATTGATACTTAAGAGCTAAGTCTTGTGTGTGGAAATTGAGGAAACCAGATCTACATTTTCGTGCATGAGATGAGGGTCCATATTTTGGGTTGGGAAATCGAGCCCAAAACCCAATCTCTTCAGTCCACAAGACCCTTTTCAGCTGGATCTGACTTTAGTAGGCTTTTCGTCCACTTTTACTCCTCTAATTGGGACAAGGCTTGGACCATTTGAAATCTCTTTTCGAGCCGGTCGTTTTAACATAAGCTAGGCCCAATTCTGAAGCCTGAGTCCAAAGATACAGTCTTCGGAAGTTCTGTTGACTTTTGTGTGCTGTTTATTCCCGCGTTGACTCAGACTTTTCAGCTTCTGACCGGGCTTTACAAAGGCTTTTTCTCCTTGAATCTTGGTCTTTAATCATAGAACTTCTTAGCAACCAACCCTTGCTCCTTTATATCACCGAAGTGGCACATTTATGCACATAGTAAACTTCAATGCCTGAAATACATAAAAGCACGTAATCAGCATTAACTCTTATTTATTACTCGTATAATTGGTCAAAAAGTATTATTGTTAAAGGGTTAAAACTATATTTTTGGGCTCTTATCAATTGCGGCATGGATATGATTTCAGGCATGAATGGCTTCATTCTACTAGTGAGCATTTTAGAGACAAACTTAAAGAGAACATTGCAGCAAGCAATCGGTCAGAACTCTTCCACCCTAGATGGTGTTGCACATTTCGGAATGAGGCACAAGTTAGTTGATTTCACTCCTCTATGCACTGACTAAAGAGAGAAAATAGAAAGGATAGCTTAAACAAACTCATCTTTTACCCATTGCCAGTTTTTCTTGAAGAAAAAGGCATTGAACCCATCAGGTCCTAGGGCCTTATTATCCTCCATCTGAAACAGAGCTTGTTGAATCTCGGCCTCTGTAAAATCCTGTATCATAGTCTCTGCTTCAGCTGGATACAGAACCCTAGAAAAGTGGAGCATCTCAAGAAAGTTAGGATTACAGCTAGCTGGGGACGGTTGTCCCAATAAGGTCTTATAGTAGTCAACAAAAGCTGCGGAGACTTCTTCGTGTCCTTCCCTTCTAGTACCAGTAGCGTCATTAAAAGCCCAGATCAAATTTTGACCCTTTCTCTCTTTAAGCATCTTATGGAAAAACTCATTACATTTATCTCCATATTTCATCCAGTCACATCAAGTACGGTGCCTTAGATCCTCCCCTTCCATGATGATAAGCTGACAGAGGGTTGATCGTGCTTCTTTTTCCTTTGTGCATAATAGAACATCCATAGGATTACTTTGCTATACTTTCTGTAGATACTTGAGTTCCTTCCTAGTAGCCTCAGTCTGCTTAGATATGTCCGAGCAGAAGAATTTTGCCCAGCTTTTCAACTTGCATTTCAACAGTTTGAGCTTTTGCGTCATAATGAATAGAGGGCTGTCGTTTACTTGCCCACTCCAACATTGCAAAAAGGTGTCCAAAAACTCTGGATGGAGGATCTAAAAGTTACTGAACCTGAAAGGAGGACTAGCAACAACTCTGTTGATGATTAGAGATAACTATAGGAGAGTGATATGAAGCACCCGAGGGCAGGTATTCAACATAAGAGTAGGAGAATGTAGTACTCTAGGTACTATTCACCAAGCATCGATCAATTTTAGACCACTTCCTATCAAAATTGGTCCACGTATAGAATGCCCCAATAGCTTTGAGATCATACAGCTCAGATGTGACAAGACAATCCCTGAAAGGGGTGGTTTCCCTAGGGTGCACTGCTTCTCCACCAATCCATTCAAAAGAATAAAGAGCATTATTAAAGTCTCCTGCAACACACCACTCTCCTTGTATGCCAGTGTGAATATTATGAATTTCAATCCATAGGCCTTGATCTATCTGCACTATTGTTACTTGCATATATCACAGTAAAAAAGAAGGATTTCAAAGTAGGGAGAAGATCAATCTTACAGTGTATAAGTTGCTCAGTCTCCTTGATTTTCGATAGTGCTATAACCTTAGGATCCCATGATATCCAGATTCTGGCACTAGCACTACTACTGTAGTTGTTTACAAAAGGCCACAAAGGACAACAGAGACTACTGATAAGCTGAAACTTCTGTATTCTGACTTTCATCTCCACCATAGCAAAAAGACATAAATTATTCGCCCTTCTAAATTTATTCAGATAACTAGCTTTATTAAGGTCATTAAGGCCTCGTACATTCCATACAGAGAGCTTCGACATGACTACCGTTTATGTTTCCCCTTCTTCCCAGAACCATTGTTCTTACCCTTCCCTTTGTTGCTGGAATTATGTGGATGTTGTTGCTGCTTAGACTGAGACCTTGTTATCACTTGCAAAGGAAGTAGAGCTATGTCTTGTGGACTATGCTCATCATCAAAGAATTCTTTTTCAGTATTGGAGAGGTCATCATTAATGGTTTCTTCCTCTAGGGCAGTAGCTTTATATAAAACCTGTTCTCCTTGGAATTGTGATTCCCCCATATATGTTGATTCATCTTAAACCACCAACTCATTATTGATTATAGGAGAATCTTCATCCTCTTGTAATATGAGAAATATGTTACCATTCCTAGCTTGGTTGTCCTGTATTATAGTTTCACCCCCCATTGAGTACCCAGGGCCTGTTATGGACTCCTCCTCCGCATTGACTGCTACTGGACTAGTAATACCCATCTCTCCTGTTGCTGGAATAGTAACAAGGGCATTTTCATTTTACGGAACAATTGATCGAACTGGTCCTTGCTCTGGAGCAGCCCCACTAACTCCTCCTTCCTGTCGAACATAAGGAAATAAGGCATTATTCTGATCCTTGTGTAGGGCTGGTCCTATTATCCCAGTTTGCATGTTTGCCCCGGAGTTGGTGCTATTCCACTCATTTTCAATCCTACCAATATTCGCTTCTAAGTTAGAAGTGCCTCTGGTTTCACCCCTCTCCATATTACGAGCATTCCATCTCCTCACAGTTCTAGCCCAACATATACTTGTGGAATGCCAAACTTGTTGCACTTCTCACATGACAACGGTTTCCATGTATATTCAACTCCCACCACTACTTCTCGTCCTTTCACCTTAAGCTAAACAGTAGGTTGATAAGAGCCCAAAGTTGTAGTTTTAACCCCTTAACCATCATACTTTTAGACCAATTATGTGAGTAATAATTAAGAGTTAATACTGATTACGTGTTTTTATGCATTCCAGGCTTCAAAGTCCATTATGTGCAGAAATGTGCAACTTTAGCGAGATAAAGGAGCAAAGGTCGGTTGCTAAGGAGTTCTGTGAATAAAGGCCAAGATTCAAGGAGACAAAGCCTTTGTAAAGCCCGGTCAAAAGCTGAAAAGTCAACACGGGCAGAAATAGTGCACAAGTCAGCAGAACTTCCGAAGGCCGTATCTTTAGACTCAGACCTCGGAATTGGGAGTATCTTATGTCAAAACGACCGGCTAGGAAAGAGCTTTCCAATGGTCCAAGCCTTGACCCAATCAGAGGAGCAAAAGTGGACAAAATATCTGTCGAAGCAACTGAATCTGAAGAGCCCATTTTGGACTAAAGAAATTGGGTTTTAGGCCCGATTTTTTGGCCCAAAACATGGCTCCAAGCCCATGCACGATTTTTGGATCCGAAAGTATAAAAACGAAAGTTTGACTCTTTGTAAAGAAAGGGAGGTTAGGTAGTTAAATTAGGTTAGGTAGAAAGTAGCCATTAGAGATTAGTTTTTAGATCCAGATCTAGTTTTACATTATTTAGTTTTACATTAATTGATTAGTTTATTTCATGAGTATGGAATCATTGTTTTTATTGTTCATTAGATTAATAAGTAGTTGTTATTCATTCAATCATATCTTGTTCTTATTGTTCTATTAGATTTATAAAGTTAATTACTTATTCCATAATGACATGTTCTTATTATTGTTCTTGTGTTGGGAATGGTAGTATAAAAATTTCACATCAAATCATTACTCTCACCATTGTTCCTTTTGGGTTTGATTAGTTGAATTCAATTTAAGTCTAGACAGTTAAGAGTGGAACGAATCCTTACTCATTATACTGCATGATTATGTTTTGAGAGTAAGAAGAATTGATTTAAACGTAAAAACGGTAGGATTACGTATTAGTGTTGTTAACATTAATATTTAGGATTCTACTATTTTTACGGTTGTCATAGGTCCATATTTATGGTTTACAGGGACCTTTACACAGACCCTTGCGAACGATAGTCTCTTTCTTTTTGTCGTTGCATCATCCATGAACATTGGCCTTGCTATCAAACTGGCAGTATAGGATAAACCATCCAATGCCCACATCTCTTTTGGAAGGTCATGCAGCTTCACCTAAACTGGAACTGTGGTGAGTACACTCCGCTGGCAGTCAATCTCAACACTCCACGGCTTAAGAACAAATATTCTACCTGCAATAAATACTGGACCTGATTCCAGAACCATCTGCCGATCTTCATTACTGGTAAAGCTCAAATAAAAAATCTCCTTATCAGTTGTAATGTCAAAGTTTGCTTTAAGCTTCCATGTCTTAGTGAGAAAATCTTTAACAAATGGAATGACAACCGCTTCTCTAGGAAATACCCAACAAGATAGTCATCCCATTGCTGAATCCCTTGGTCGACCAGTTCGTCAGGAACTATGGCAACCCCATCATTGAGGATTGGTGAGAAACTCCTCAAAGGAGTGAGAGTCGATACCGTACCAGAACCATGGAACATAGCACTCCATGAAGAAGGAGTAGAGTTACTAGCTTGGTGGTTATGACCACTCGCCATAATGCCAGGTAAATGGAAGGAGCACAACAAAAAAGATGAAAAGGAAAAAATGGAAATTGCCTAAACAGGAAGGAATTGGAGGGAAGAACAAGATAAGAATCTCTTACCAACCAAAAATTACCACTCTAAGTAATAATTAGTGCATCGGATCAGGAAACAGTATAGTCTTAAGTTACTCTTGGTCGCCCTTTAAGTGACTCCATTTTTTAATCTAGTCGCAGTATTCAAAAAAGCTTTGACTGGGCTTTAAAAATGTTTTTTCTCCTTGAAACTTGGGCTTTAACCATAGAACTTCTTAGCAACCAGCTTTTGCTCATTTCTCTTGCAAAAGTGATATATTTCTTCACATATTTGACTCCAAGACTTGAAATATACAAAAGTATGTAAACAATACTAACTCTTATTTATTATAAACGTAATTGGTCTAAATTTAATATTATTAAGTTAAAACTACAATTTTGGGTTCTTATCAGGCTACTTATCAACTAACCCCGACACATCCTGGGCAAACCAACAGATGGTGAAACATTGAGGCTCTACCTAGCAGTGTTTGACTTTGCTATCAGTTCAGTTATATTTAAAGAGGATAAAGGCATGGAGAAGCCGATCTACTTCACAAGTAAAACACTTGTACCAGCAGAAAAGAACTGCTCCCACCTTTTCAGGCAGTACTGGCATTACTATACTTAACGAGGAAATTCAAGCCATACTTCTAAGCACACCCAATTAAAGTGCTCACCTAACTCCCATTAAAGAAATTCTTCCTGAAAACAAATAAGACAACCTGCATGGCCATGTGGGCAGAAGAACTTGGTGAACATCACATTGAGTTCACCCTGAGAACCTCAAAAAAAGGACAGTTCGTTGTAGATTTTCTAGCAAATTTCTTGTTGACGACTTGAATTGGGAACCAGAGATCGACATTCCATCAACTAAGCCACAAGACGTGTCAGTCTAGTCACTCTTCCTGGATCGAGCTAGCAGTTCAGGTGGAAGCAGAGTCAGAGTGATCTTAGTATCACCAGATGACACTATGGTGGAAAAATCAGTTCGAATTGACTTTGCGACCTCCAACAATGAGGCCTAATCATGGGGCTGCGAATGGCGCTACAACTCAACGTCCAAAAGATTAATATGTTCAGTAATTTGCAGTTGGTCGTTCGCCAGATCACCAATGAGTACGCCACCAATGAAGGTAACCTTTCTAAATACCTTCAAATTATGCATCAAATTTTTCTTTCTTTCAAAAAAGCCTCTATATACCATTTCCTGCTAGAAGAGAATTGTCATGCTGACAATCTAGTTTACCTGGCTACCTAAACACCGAACTACAATCCCAGGCAATTACTCATCGAAGTAATTTACCGAACTGCTTAACAGACTGAGCACGTCCTACAAATCAACGACCTATGCCTGAAGTAGTACTAGTGGTTGGGTATTGGGTTTCAAAGTTGTTCATCTTAGATCTTTGAAGAGTAGAAGTATGATGGATAAAAACTAAACCATTTCTTAATTTTTCATTTGTTCTTAGTAAGCTTTTGGTGTATGAAGGTGTAGACAACAACTAGTTATTAAGGTTTTGAGGATTAAAACATGAATACTAGAGTTCTTTAGGTGTAAAACATGTAGATCTTGATATGTAAAGGTAGCTTGGTTAGTATAAATAACTTTGGTGTGTTGAATGAATGAATAAGAAGATGTTTTGAAGAACTATTTTGATAAAAGACCAGATTAAACACTTTGAATGGAAGAAAACCAACTTGATTCAACAAAGCTTGAAGCTTTAAAACAATAAAAATGGAAAATAATAATTATAAAACTAAATAAAAACAATTAACTAATTATTATCTCCTACTCCTACTAGAGTCTAGCTATTAGTTAACTAGCTCCCTTATTTTGTGGGCATCTCTACACTTATATATGTGTTGAGATGTACAAGTTTGCCCCTCTCATATCTTATCCAGCAAGCAACCTAATCTAGAACCTTCTTGTGCTTTCTAGATTTGAGTGGATGCGACCAAGCCCTTTTGGGCCTAAGCCCATGTCTTTGGGAATTTTAGCCTTTGGTCTTTTGAAGCCTAGGTGCTTTGCCATTGTCTTGCAAAGGGTTAAGCCCTTGTAGTGTTTCCTGAGCTTTAGAGTTTTTGGACCCTTGAGTTGACTTTGACCTTGACCATTGACTTTGACCATTAACTTTTTGGCACTTTTTCTCAGTTGTCCTATAAGGTCCCTTTTAGGCTCATTTTGACTCTAGAACACGTCTTTTGAGGTAAATTTTAGGCTTGTATCCTGAAAAAGTAATAAGAACATGAGTTTTATACATTATTGATCATATAATTCAACTAAATTGAGGAATTATAAAAGGATAAAAATGCATATTCAAGGATTGATCAACTACCCCCAAATAGTATTTTGCTTGTACCCAAGAAACGACGAAAAATAAAAATAGAAAAAGTCAACTATATGTTTTCGTTTTGCAGAGTGTGACTACATTGACCATATTCAACAAAGTCTTAAACCATTAGGAATTCTCTAGTGGACAAGGTTAAGCCTCGTGAGAGTTTTCCAGAGAAGGTACTCACAAACTTCCTCTATTTAGCACAAGGGTCTTGTCTCCTTATTTATTCTCAGAAGTCCATACATCTCATTAGTAGGTGAATAAGGACAAGCTCCTTTAAACTTAGGATAACATATGTATAGTAATTTAATCATCTAAATATAAATACACAAACATTAGTGATGAAATGTAAAAACAGAGTTGTTTCTGAAACTTTTGGAGAGGATCCTTAAAGTGGGTTCTAACAGGGATGTATTAAGACACAAACTCTCTGATAGATTCACTCAAGTTTCATTCTTTCAAATGCAAATGACACTAATATTCCTCACATACACGAATGACGTCCAAGGAAAACCGGGGTCGATTGATCACAATTGCCACTTACTATGACACCATCCTATTCCTAGTTAGGCTAGAGGTCTTTTATTAAGAGTTACAGGGTAAGGTGGTGGTTTAGAAATAAAAATGGAAGGGAAAACAAAATTTGATAAGTTGAGAAATCGGGTCTTCAGGATACTTGTAACTAGAGAAGAACCTTGTTTTGTCTTTTCTTCCGAATTATGATTCATTATTTAGCCCTCTGGCTTTGTGACTTCATATGATGTTCATTTTTGGGAGTTCTAACTTTTTTTTTTTTTTTTTCTTTTGAAATTGGCTCCATTTGATTTTGAACTTTTGGGAGTTTCTATATTTGATATGAATCTTTCTTTTCTTTTCTTTTATTTTTTTTTCGAAGTAGCTAACTGTTCTGTTTTTGTATATGGTCTTCTCTTCTCTTTTTACCGGTCATCCAATTCTCAACTCATTAGCTGGGTAAGCTTTTTTATTGTCTGTAGCAACAGGTTAAGGATTTGATGGCGAAGAATAAAAAGGCTTTTAGAAGTTTTTGAAGGCTAAAAAAAGGGTAAACTTTTTATTGTGTGTAACAACGGTTTAAGGATTTGATGGCGAAGAATAAAAAGGTTTATTGAATTTTTGAAGGCTCAAAAAGGGAAAACTAGAGGACTTTTTTTTTTTTGGGGTTCTAACATTTAGTTGGCTATATCGATCTAAAAAGGGCCTAAATTCTCCTCTAGGATATGACATGGTGATCAAGCAAGTGGACGTATGGTATTTCTATCCGGACATCCTTTGTGTCATCACTTAATAAACATACAAATGAGGCTTTTGGCTAGATTCTTATAGGATATGAAACTTAATTGTTCTAACAATGGTCTCAAAAATTTACTGTTATATACAATCAATGATGTTTATGTATGTCATTCATGAAAAGATTTAGAAACTATTGTATGTATATTAGCCTAAGTTTGAAAAATGAATCCTTACTCTATTGCTATAATGAGACTTCTAAACCATGTATTCATCATAGAAAAAAGAAACAAGATTTTTTTTTTTACTAAACAGAAAACTACTTTTTTGGTCTTTTTGAAAATATTTTAAGAAAGAAAGAAATATACTAGTATACCTAATATAGGAAATCCTAGTTTTTACAGAATGTTACTATATCACCCCCAAACAGAAATATGTTTTGTCCTCAAAGTATGAAGAGATAAGGAAAAATATTACCATAGAAACATGAGCAAAAACGACAGTACACCAATACTATGTTCTTCGTTGAAAATTTACCACCCCCAAACAAGTTTGGAGCGTGGGTTGCTGGATATAGAACAAGAAATACACGGTTTATCTAAATAGTAAGTTACATAATTATTCTACCATGAACTGTTCTTCATTGAAAATTTACCACCCCCGAACAAGTTTGGAGCGTGGGTTGTTGGATATATAACAAAAAATAAATGGTTTATCTAAATAGTAAGTTACATAATTATTCTACCATGAAATTTTTGGGTTTTTGTATTTATTTTTGAAAAACACATATAATGCAGAAATTCAAAAATTTGGCATGATGTACTTGTATTATGTTCTACTCATATACCAAATTCCACATAAGAAAATTCCAAACATGCATTCATACTACAACCATAATACTAATATAATACTAACAGTTATTACAAAAATAAGTGCAAAATGTAAACATAAAGCTATCTATACGGACACTAGGGAGGTACCTAGTCAGAATCCGTGCGTGACTCGTCGTTACGTCGAGAAGATCCTTCTCCTAGTTGACGATGGTTTTTGTATTGCATATCTCTACTGGTGATAGCATTCTATATCCTACGCAATGTCCTTGCGACATTGTGCTGAAAGAATCTCTGCACGTGCTGGAAAGATTGCTGATTAGCTAGAATGGCTTCTTGAGTTTGCATGAGTTTGAGAACTTGCTCATGGAGGAATCTTTGGCCTTCATGGAGGAAATGAATTCCATCCATCGGCTGAGTGAACTGGTGAGTAGAGCTTGGAGCAAAGTAGTCCTCAGGGTATGGACTAGCACGAACGTGTTCGGCTACTCCGGTTACAGGACGATGCTAGTATAGCTGGGCACATTGGGTATAGATGGGACCTGCTGTAGTGTACTCGACCTCCACTGTGTCAATAGGAAGCTCAAAATCCCATTTTTGCATAATGAGAGTCACAATCACAGGGAGAGAAGAATAAGTCTTACGGACTTTATGAAGTTGCTCCAAAATGAAACGGACAACGTAGAAACTATTTTTCTGCTCTTGCAGAATCCAAAGAATGTGCATAATACTCTTATTGATGTCGAAGGGTTTGGCTAAGCCTATAAGATTGTAGGCTATTCATTGTGAAACTGCCAACTGATTCCTCCTCAGTGAATTATGATAAGCCCAGTGAGACGCGGGGTTCTTCCTACCCTCCAGAAGTGTCTTGGCAATCAAAACATCAACATATTTATTTTCTGGAGATTGTTCTGTCTGAGTGTAAGCCTTCAACAGAATCATGATTGCTTCACTCACAACCTCCAGTGTAAGCTCAATAGTTCCCTCAGGAAACGTACAGAAAACCTTACCATCCTTCGCTCGGTGCATACTATTGTAAACTGAAAGAGTGAGTAAGGGAGAGTAAGTTGTATGCACTAAATCCCCCAAAGACTCCCAATGTCTTCTCTCTATGTCTGCCTTGAAGTGTACGACAAAAAGAATGGAATTGAACAGGTGCTCAAAATTTTGTTCTGAAACTATTTTTGTGACTGGTTCATTTCGGCTTTGAATTGGTGAAATAGGAGTGGATAATTCTTGTTATTGGGGTCGAATATGGAGTTTACTATGAAATTTTTGGTGGGTGGTGTTGGTGGGTTGAGGTGCGGGCGTGATCTAGTTAGGGGCGAGCGCTAGTTGAGTTACGGTGGCTAGGGATTTGTTTTTGCTGGGGAAGATGGAATGAGGTGGGGGCGAGTGCGTGGGGTAGAAAAGAAGGAGGCACGTGCCCTTTTTAAGGTTTTGAAAATTTTGGTCTGAGCCTATATCAAATGTTATAATTTCGATCTTGTCCTTGTTCCTCAGAAAGTGTAAAGTGTAGATTCCCGCTTCGTTACCTATCCGATTTGGACAAGTGAGCTACCAAATGATCGGCTCAAAAAATCCAATCTAACGGTATATCACATGCTATCATCCAAGGGTATATGACACAAAAGATGATGGAGAAACACCTTGAAACACATAGCTGACATAAGTTTTAAACACAAATGAGCTCTAACAAATATAGAGTGTGTCAAACTTGAAAACAAATTGTATGAATAGTGGAATGAATCAAAAAGAAAGTTACGAGATCAAAGGAAAACGGATCATTATTTTGAATTTACAAACTTTGAAATTAAAGATTAATTAATTAGATTTTTTTTTTGGACTAAATTTTTGAAAAACTGTAAAAAGGTGGGTCGTTTATAGGCAGATTCCCAAGACTGAATATAACACGAATTATTCCCAACCAGATGGTGGGATGACACGTAGAAGTTGTTGATGACTTGCTGGTGCTAAACAAGTATAAACCATGAAAACTGAGATTTCGCTAATAGGTTGAAGGCTAGGGCAATCTGGTGTTTGACAGCGCAAACACCAGTTTTCCCTAATTGAACGTGTTTTGCATGGGAAAGAACTTTTTCCTTGACCTAGTTTTGTATCATGAACTCTTTTCCAAATATCAAGTTGTATATCAACTGGAAGAGCTATAAAAACTTTAGAAGGGGTTGGTATTGAGTATTGTTCGGTAGAGAAAAACTATTTTTTATCTCAGACATTTCTAAAAAGTTTGTAGGATTTTTAGAAAAGGAGGGAGAAAAGAATTTTTGTACTTTTTGTACAAAACGAGTCTTTTAACGTCAGATTCTCGAGACAATAATAGAGAGGTGCATATAAGATGAATTAAACAGATAATGGTTTCCCTTTGGGTTACACCATTTGTTTAATTCTAGATTTCGACACCTCGTTGAGTTTTTTTTTGTTTTTTTGAAATGTTTTTCTCAAAAGGTATCTCTAACCATATAGAGGGTTTTACACAAGAAGATAAAATCATACGTTTATCCAGTATTATTTTGGTTACTCTAGGACATAAGATTTTAAATTTTTATATCCTCAAGTTTTTGAAAAACTATATAAAGATATATAAAGACAACTCGTACAAAATACGTGATTTCTAAGGCTAAGTTTTGAAAACAAACCATAACAGGCGATCTTAGGCAACTTTCATGTCGGCTCTGAAGCGAACCCAATCAAGACAGACTGAGCTTCAGTTACGCGAGTTGGAGGATTTACTGCACAAGACATAAATATCCTGACCCGTGCGATTAGCGCGGTGATATAGGCGACCCTTAATAAGCAAAACCTAACTAATTATTATCTCATACTCCTACTAGAGTCTAGCTATTAGTTAACTATCTTCCTTATTTTGTGGGCATCTCTACACTTATATATGGGGGTATTTATGTTTTGGTCCTATTTATAGTAGCGATATTAGGCTTTGATACATTTATAGTTGGAAATTAGACTTTAGTCCAACTTTTGGTAGTCAAACTCGTTAACTGTCTTGTATTTTGCTTAATACCTAGAATACCCTTACACGTGCGCACGTTTGATTAAATTTAGGACCAAAGCCTAATATTTTTACTATAAATAGGACCAAAGCCTAAATACCCCTAATTTCAGACATGCAAAAGGGATTAATTCTGATTCTTCCCTTTCGATTGCCCTTTTCCTACATGAGAATTTTCTTATGGGCAAATTCTCATACATACAACACTTCTTTATGGAGCACTGGCTAGTTAAAGATATATATGTCGATATGTCAATGATATTTTCAACTTATCGTGGTTGGTATTGCGATAGTTGGGATATTATCAACGATATTTTCAGCAAATTAAAGTCAAAAGATGATGTGTAAATATTAGTCAAGTCAAAATTATTACGTGCAAAATCTTCTCCTTCCTCTGAAAAAATGGGTTTCTTGAAACTAAATTCCTTCAACTCATTAACAAGATCTCTCAACACTCACAGAACCAGAGCAACAACAACACTTCCATGGGCAACTTCATTTCTACCAATGTATATGATAGTTGTTATTTTTTGTTGATATCCCAGAAGTATTACTATGCCATTTAAACTTAATGAAGGGAGAGATACTGTTGATATAGACAAAGTTGGAGATATATTCAGTGTCGTTCTTTGGACTAGTGTTATTAATTGAGTTTAAACGTATATCTTTCGTGGCAATGTCTCAAACAAGTGTGACTAATAACGGATATCTTGCATAGTTTGCTCATGAAGTTGCTCATTAGGTAACTATTACTACTAGATAGAACATAAGAACGTTATAGTATAGGGTTAAAATGCAAAGAGTAACATTGGTTCAATTTTTATATTATCTTTTAAAAAGAATCATAGTCGATCTCTTTCCTACTAGTTAGTTGTTTCCTTTTCTTTTTAAACCAAAATTGCTCAAGTTTTCCTCAAAACATCAGACAACCCACGTTTCTACTGAGACCGATCTGCATTCCATATCTCAGTCCGTAAACTAGCCAAACTACAACGTTTTGATCTCATTGAGAAAATTCTCGAACAACAAATCGAAACCCCTCTGTTGAAAATAGAAGGTTTATGGATTAGAATCATGATGCTTTATTCCGATGCTAAAATGCTTGATCAAGTTGTAGCCACCTTTGATCGCATTGCAGAGCTTGATTGTAATCGAACCGACAAATCAATGTGTGCCCTTCTCTCTACTTGTCTGCAGAAACGTCGCTTCGACCTCGTTCACCAGTATTTTGAATCGGTCCCTACAAAGACCGATATTAAACCGGATGAGAGCTTACTGTGATGAGAAGAAGATTGACTCTGCTCATTCGTTGCTTGATAAGATGGAGAGTGAGAAAGGTATAAAACTCGATATTGCCTCTTATAATGTAGTTTTAACTTCTTATTTAAGAAATGGGGAGGAGGAGAAATTCTCATGCAAGAAAAGGGCAATCAAAAGGGAATAATCAGAATTACTCCCTTATGTATTAATCCCTTTTTTCTGTCTGAAATTAGGGGTATTTAGGCTTTTGTCTTATTTATAATAGCAATATTAGGCTTTTGTCCTAAAATTAATCAAACGTGTGAGATGCACATTTAAGGGTATTCTAGGTATTAAGCAAAATACAAGACAGTCAATGAGTTTGACTAGCAAAAGTTGGACTAAAGTCTAATTTTCAACTATAAATGTATCAAAGCCTAATATCGCTACTATAAATAGATCTAAAACCTAAATACCCTCTTATATATGTGTAGAGATGTACAAATTTGCCCCTCTCATATCTTATCATCAAGCAACCTAATCTAGAGCCTTCTTGTGCCTTCTAGATTTGAGTGGATACGACCAAGCCCTTTTAGGCCTAACCCCATGTCTTTAGGAATTTTAGCCTTTGGTCTTTTGAAGCCTAGCTGCTTAGCCATTGTCTTGCAACGGGTTGAGCCTTTGGTCCTTGAAGCTTTGGAGTGTTTCCCGAGATTTTGAGTTTTTGGACATTTTAGTTGACTATAACCGTTGACTTTTTGGCACTTTTTCTCAGTTGTCCCATAAGGTCCCTTTTAGGCTCCTTTTGCCTCTAGAACACATCTTTTGAGGTATTTGGTCCAGAATATTTTTTTATCCTGAAAAAACAATAAAAACATGAGTTATCTACATTATTGATCACATAATTCGACTAAATTGAAGCATTATAAGAGGATAAAAATTCATATTTGAGGACTGATCAATGCCCACTCTCTAATAGCTAGTTTCGTCAATGCAAACATGGATGCAACCTATCATAAATTACATCCAGCAAAGAAAGACACCGGCAGATTGTAGCGAAGCCAGACAAGTCCAATACCAAGTAGGTCGTTATTGCCTGGTAAACAACAAACTTTTCAGGAAATCCGCTGGAGGATCTCACCTGAGATGCTGACATACTTAGTTTTGTGAAGAGAATGGAGTGAATGGGGAGAGATTATAGATGATGGATGATGGATGCTATTGACCAAAACTACGTTAGATCAAAACCTAATTATCCCTTAATGAGTATAGGAAGAGTAGGATATCGTTCCACTTTTAAGTTGTATTGTAAATTGACAAGAAGTAAATAGTGGGAGTAAAGGGGTTTTGAAGTTATTCATCTTAGATCTTTTGTGAGTAGAAGTGTGATGGAGAAAAAACAAACTTTTCTTAACTTTCCTATTGTTTTTTGTATGGTTTACGGTGTATGAAGAGGTAGAGAACTAGTTATTGAGGGTTTTAGGATTGAAACATGAAAACTAATGTTGGTTTATATGTAAAAACATGAAGATTTAGATATGAAAAGGTAGCTTGGTTAGCAAGTTATACTCATTTGATTGATTCAAATGAGTATAACCAACTTTGATGTGTTGAATGAATAAATAAGAATTTGTTTTGAGGAACTATTTTGATAAGTAACAAGATTAAACACTTTAAATGGAAGAAAACCAACTAGATTCAACAAAGCTTAAAACTTTAAAACAATGAAAATGAAAAACAAAGAATTAAAAATAAATAAAAACAATTAACTAATTATTATCTCTTACTATTACTAAAGTCTAGCTATTAGTTAACTAGCTCCCTTATATATGTGTAGAGATGTACAAGTTTGCCCTAATCTTATCTTATCCAACAAGCAACCTAATCTAGAACCTTTTTGTGCCTTCTTTGAGTGGAGAGGATCAAGCCCGACCTTTGGGGCCAAGCCCATGTCTTTGGGAATTTGATCATTTGGTATTTTGAGGCTTTTGTGCTTAGTCTTTGTCTTCCAAAGGGTTGAGTCCTTGGTCCTTGAAGCCTTGGAGTGTTTCCTAAGCTTTTAATTTTTGGACCCTGATAAGATTATAAAAGTAGATGTGAAAATAGTGTTTAAACATGCTAATTCATTCTAATCAATCAATATATTATACTTTCTAAATATGTTTTTATATGGGAGTAGTCGTGTTTGATCCACTCTTGCTTGCACGTACTTAAAACGAATCTAGACTAAACAAACAATTCATTAATGAGAGTAATAATATGCTATGAAAACAATAAATCTAAGGCACAAAAACAGTAAATTGATGAATGATAAAAGGTATTAGAGAAGGCTAATCTACCATGCGAGTCGATTGGCTATTAGTTTAGTCATCGAATCGCTTTTCTTGATCCCTAGTAAATAACCTACATCTTTATATTCATTATTTGACTAGCATAAGAGATTAGTACCCCAACAAATCTCTTTGATAGGATTTCTAATCTCTAGTTCTCCATTATGAGATCTATCTCTAGACACTCACAACGAAGAACTTGAAGTTCTTATGCAAAATAATAATGAAACTAATTTCTAATCATCCTCACATGGCTTCATAAACCCCCTCTAATGGAGGTTTTAGCCTTGTGTTATCGGTTTAATTAAACTAATGAGAGAAGAGAAAGACATAATAAAGTAAAGACAAGAATTAAAATTGAACTAAAACTTTATTGAAGAAGGTTTAATGGAGGTTATACTACAAAACTTATCCCTAAACTACACTATCTTACACTACACTAAAGAAAGGTGGGCTAGAAGAGAAGTATTAAGTTTAACCTTAACACTCTTTATATAGGAGAGGATTATGGTTATATTTTCGTGCATGGGCCAAAATGGGGGACTTTGGGCTTCTAATGTGAGCCCAAAGTCTATTAGGTTAAGTCTAAAAGGGCCACTGCTGCTAAAAATTAATTAAGTACCATTTTCATCCACTTTTTCAACTTTTATTGGGGTAAGTTTGAATCCATTGGAAATCTTATTCCGAACCAGTCGTTTTGACATATAGTAGGCCCAATTCTGAGGCCCGAGTCTAAAGATACACCCTTTTGAAGTTCTGAAAGCTTTTTATCATTTTTCTATCCAAATTGACTTTAACTTCCCTGCTTTGATTGGGCTTGAAAAGACTTTTTCTTCTTGATTCTGGGGCTTTAAACATAGAACTCTCTCATCAATCATCTTGACTCATTTTCCATGCAAAATGGCATCTTTAAGCACATAATCAACTTCAAGACCTGAAATAGACAAAACCACGTAAACAGTACTAACTCTTATTTATTATAAACATAATTAGCCTAAATGTAATACTATTAAGGGTTCAAAACTATAGTTTTGGGTGCTTATCACACCACCCGCAAACAGTATTTTTCTTGTCCTCAACCAAAGATGAGAAATAAAAATAGATAAGTGGCCAAAAATCCTAACTAATCTCGTTCGGCAGAATGCGATTGCATTGACCATATGCAATAAGACCTTAAACCACTAGAAATTCCCTAGTGGACGAGTTATAGCCTCATGAGAGTTTTCTAGAGAAGATACTCAAAAATTTTATTTATACTACAACGACTAAGAAATAAAAGTAATTGTCCCCTAATTTATCTCAGAATCTATACATCTCACTAGCATTTAAACTAGGATCATCAATTTAACTCCTAAATTAATAAATGCATAATAATCAAATCATCTTGAGATAAATAACTATACAATGAACTATGCTATGCAATGCAATGGCAGGTCCGTTTCTGAAACTTTTGGGTAGCGTGCCATAAGTAGTTTCTCACAAGGAATGTGTCAAGACACATAACACTCTGATTTTTTCACTCAAGTTTGCTAACTCTAGTGTGCAGTGGGCACACATTTCCTCACAATCTCAATGACAATCCAAGGAAGCTGAGGTCAATCAAATACATCTATCACTTACTATCACACCAACCTATTCCTAATTGAGCTAGAGGTCTTGATTAGGTGTTGCGGGATTTAGGTGATGGTTTAAGAAGGAAGGAAATAGATATTCAAATAGACAAGTCTGAGATAATATGGTCTTCAAAATATGTAACTAAATAAAACCTTGTTCTTACTTTGCTTCTACCTTTTGTTTCCATCCTTAGCCCTTTTGTTTTAGCTTTTGACTCCTTGATTATGTTTTTTGGAGTTCTAACATTTTATTTTATTTCTATTTTATTTTTCTTTTCTTTGGTTGGAATTTTCTTTTCTTTTCTTTTTCTATTTCTTTTTCTTTTGAAGCAACTAACTAATTTTTGTTTACACAGGTTTTTCTCTTCTCTTTTCTTCACTCATCCTATTTTTCAAACTTATCCAGATAGGTAGGCTAATTTTATTTATTTATTTATTGGGTAAAGGATTTGTGGTTTGTGAAAAGGCTAATGAAAAGACTTCGTGGGGAGACTACCATAAAATATACTTAGGTAAGAATTTCTGGCTATATCGATCCAAAGAGGGCCTAAATTCTCGCTTAGGATATGGTATGGTGATCAAGCAAGTGGATGTGTGATTTCTCTACTCAAATTTTACTTCTCCCTTGTGTTATCACTCAGATATTTCACTCTTATAAGGCTTTTGGGCTAGATGCTCACAGGATATGTATTAAGTACTCTAACCTTGGTCTCAGAAAAATACTGCCAAGTACAATCATAGATGCTCATGCAAGATGTTCATGAAAAGATGCAATGACTATTACCTACATATTAATCTAAGTTTAAAAAATTAAATCCTAATTCAAGTACTACGTGAGATTTCTAGACTAATATCATGATGGAGAAGGGAACAATACCATTATCACTAAGTGCATATTATAAACTATTTTTATGATTTTTATACTTTTCTAATTTTTATATGACAATTAATACGTAATAAACAACCTAATATGTGCTTAAACATTTATAACGTGTTTCTATACCATCCCCAAACAGAATCATACTTTGTCTTCAAAGTATGGAATGAAAGTAAAGGATAGAGAGTACCTGTAACTGGGAGCACCTGAAAAAGAAGGTTAATCTATACTAATATAAAAAATTAAAACATATGCAACTCCTATATATGGTGGTGAACTTGAGTCCCCAGAAAGGTAAATGAAAAAGATCTTTTAGGTTTTTTAATTTCTGGGTTTATGAAGAAGGGTTTTTAGAAGTGGTAAATAAGGCGTGGAGTACAAAAATAGTTGGGAACCCGATGTATGTGATTATGAAGAAACTGAAGCATGTGAAGGCAGAACTCATACAGTGGAACAGAGAAAAGGTGGGCAATGTGAATGAGAGGATAATAGAAACGAGGAAGGAGTTAGAGGACGTTCAGAAGGAGTTACAAAGTGCGCCCATGAGTAGAGAGCTTATTATGAAGGAGAAAAATACTATCAGGACATTGGTAAAAGAATCAGTAGAAGAAGAATCTATGCACAAACAGAAATCCAGAGATAATGTAATTGTTCTTGGAGATAATAACACCACTTTTTTCTTCAATTCAGTGAAGGCGAGAAGAGGGGTAAATAAAATCAGGTGTGTAAAAGATAGAATGGGGCAAGTACTTGATGATGTTAATGAGATAGGTGAAGAGTGTGTGAAGTTCTACAAGGAGTTGTACGGTCCAGACCAGTTAGAGGAATTGGATTTCTCTATGTATTCGAATATTCACATGCCGCAGATTGGTCAAGACCAAGGACAGGAGTTGATTAAGGAGATCACAAGGGATGAAATAACAGAATGCCTCTCAACCATAGATAGTGAGAAAACACCAGGGGGAGATGGATTCACATCCTTATTTTTCAAAGTTGCTTGGAGAATAGTGGGTGAGGATTTTATGAGAGCAATACGGAACTTCTTCAGATCTGGTATGATGCTACAGGAAGTAAATGCAACATGCATTACACTAGTGCCAAAGGTGAAGACTCCAGTTTTGTTGAGTGATTATAGACCCATTGCATGCTGCGGTGTGGTTTATAAATGTATCACAAAGATTCTTACAAGACGGATGAAAGATATAATACAACAGGTGGTGTCTTTGAATCAATCGGCATTTATCTCGGGTAGGAGCATCCAAGATAACATACTGTTGACACATGAACTGTTGCATAACTATCATAGGGATTCTGGGCCTCCAAGATGTGCAGCTAAGATTGATCTCTGGAAAGCTTATGATTCGGTGAGATGGGAGGCAGTGGAATTTGCATTGGCAAGTATCGGAGTACCTGTACAGTTCACCAAATGGATACTGATATGCATTCAAACACCAAGGTATTCTATCATGATTAATAGAGCTCCATATGGATACTTTAAAGGCAGAAGGGGGATTACACAAGGAGATCCTATGTCACCTTACCTGTTTGTGATGGTAATGGAGTTGTTCTCGCAGATGATGATGAGGAAAGTACAGGAAAGCAGATATACACTTCATTATAAATGCAAAAAACCTATTATTATACATCTGTCATTTGCAGATGATCTCATAGCATTTATGCATGGAGATGTCCAGACAGTGCAGAGTCTAAAGGAGGTGTTACAGAGTCTGAAAAAGAGCACTAGACTACAGGTGAACATGGAGAAGAGTAATATATTCTTTGCAGGGATGGATAAGGCAACATGTGATCAGATTCAGGGAGTAACTCAGTTCACAAAAGGGAAGTTACCTGTCAAGTACCTGGGACTTCCTTTGATTACAACCAGACTCACTTCCAAGGATTGTGGGCCATTGTTAGAGAAGGTGAGTAATAGGATACAGAGTTGGAAGGGGAGAGTACTGTCTTATGCAGGTAGATTGCAACTGATAAAAGCAGTGCTGAACAATCTAAGTACTTATTGGTTCTCATCATTTGTGCTACCTTAGAAGACAATTGATGATATCAATAAGTTATTAAGGAACTTCCTATGGAATGGACCTGATGGTAATACTTCTCATGCATTGCTTGGGTGGGAGGATATATGTTACCCTTATGAAGAAGGTGGGTTAGGCATCCGGAACATCACCACTCTGAACCATGCATCTAACCTAAAGCATATATGGCACATAATCAGTAACAAGGATACACTATGGGTGGATTGGGTGAAGAAAAATCTGATAAAGGGAAGAAATTTTTGGCATTTGAAGACACCCAATGACTGCTCATGGGTGTGGAGAAATTTGATGAAAGATAGAAACGTAGCGCGACATCCATGGCCCTTCATCAAATAGGGAATGGGAATCAAACCAAATTCTGGTTGGACCCTTGGCATCCAGCAGGTATTTTGAAGAAATTTTTCCCCCAATCTTTACTTTATGACTCTACATGCAATATGAACGCCACTGTTGCGAACATGATAGAGAATAGGCAGTGGAGTATTCCTCATAAAATCAAGGTACACTCACCTAACATAATAATGCAAATGGAGGAAGTGGTGAATCTGGGGAGAGAAGAAGACAGAGTGATATGGTCGGTGTCTATGAGTGGAGACTTTAAGCTTAAAGACACTTACAACAGCTTAAAGAACTCAAGACCGAGCAGTAAATGGCATGGAATTGTCTGGTTTTCGAATAGAATACCAAGACATTCATTTATTGCATGGTTAGCAATGCGGGGAGGACTCAAGACAATGGACGTGCTGATGGAGAGAAAGGTTGTGACAACAGACACCTGTGTGCTATGTTGGCGGGAAAAAGAAACGACGGTACATCTGTTTTTTCAGTGCAACTATTCAGTGAGTATATGGCATAATTTGATCACAAGTGCAGGGTATATGAAGCAAAGAAGTCAGACATGGCGAGAGGAAATTGAATGGATTATTGAGAAATCAAAAGGGATGGGATGCGATAAAGATGTGCTGAAGCTGATGTTCAATGGCTTTATGTATGAGATATGGCAAGAAAGGAATCGAAGGGTGTTTCAGAATAAGCAGGCAGCAGTAAAGCACATAATACAAGTGGTATTGAATGATACGAAGACAAAACTTCGAGCATGTCAGTATAAGATGAGTGAGGGGCCGAGTAGAACCTTGACCGAAACAGATGTGGAGATTAGATATTGAAGTCGAGAGGAGGCAGGTCAGGTGGTGCAAATGGGAGAGAGATGGAGAAGATGTAAGTATCTTGAATATCGATGGGACATTGCAAGGTACGCGTGGAGGATGGTCAGGAGTGATAAGGAATCACAGTGGAGAAGTTTTGGCGGCAGCAAAGGGAAGTACAGACTTTAAAAGCATCGCAATAATCGAGCTACAAGGATTAATGCACGGACTCAAGTTGGCTGAAGGCCACAATGTAATGAGAATTAAAGCCCAGACGGACTCAAGTAATGTGGTCTCATTTCTGAAGGCCCAAAATCAATACCCATGGCAGGCAAAGAACATAATGGATGATATACACCACTATATAGGGAAACTGGAAGCATTTTCTATTGTCCATGTATATAGGGAAGCTAATAAGTTGGCAATATTCCTACTCTCAGCTTCATAGAGATAGTACCTAGTTCATTTTCTGAAGATGTTAAGAAAATTGTATATGAAGATGCTACAGGCAAGGAATATGCAAGAATGTAAAAGCTCTTATTATTTTATTTATGAAAAGGGGTAAGGGACCTCTCTAAAAACCCTGCTTACCTACAAAAAAAAATATATATATATATATGAGTTCCTCCAGTTATGGGGATAACATGAAATAAATAGCGCTTGGGACATAAACGGTCTCTAACATAAATAAAATAATAATACCATAAGTTCACAAATCAAGCATGCGCATATTGTGGCTCTTATAGGATTAGTTTATGAAATTCCGTGAATTAGTGAAATTTCACAAAATTAAGGTACCTAATTACATTATGCATCCCAATTAAATCAACAAGGCCTATGGGTTCTATATTTCGATATTTATACATGCAATTTTAATACGTGAACGTATAATGTGCTAAAATTAAATATACCACCCTCAAACAATTTGGGAGAAGGGGGTTCATGAAATAATTCAATAACGCAATTATATTTCGTAACTAACAAACCTAGACTTTATTGGAGTAAACATAACAGGCAAAGGGTGGCAAATTTTTTTGAAATGAAAGACCAAAATACGCCACTCCCAAACAAAATTTGAAAACTTTTTTTAAGTTTGAAAATTTTTATGGCCTATACTCTAGAAAGGTGGTATGTTATAAAAAATTATATTGGTCTTTTAAAGTCAGATTCCCTAGACTTAATATGGGGTTGTTTTAAGTCAGATTTTCCAAGACTGTGCACACCCCCAAACAAGCAAGAAACTAGGGTGGCACAAGATGGATGATGTGTGGTCAACTATAAACTAATAGTCGAAAGAGTTGGGGGTCTAGCCATAAAAACATGATACTAAATGAACCCCCAAATAGAATGAAGTGGTATAATTGGAAGTAATCATGTAGAAGAATAAATGAAAACTTATGCAACCCATAATGTTGTAGCTAGTTTTAAAGAGTTAGAATTACCCAAAAGATGAACTAGCTAGTGATACTTTAGGTGAGAAAGGAATGAATTATAGATCCTGATGTGTTTCATAAGGCTCAGATGATGAAAAATAAGACAAACTAGGTTTCTCACTACATTTAGTCAAAGCTTGATTCTTAACTACATGAATGGTGTACTCATGGGATTATATGCTAAGTAAAATCTCTTCAACTTGATGGTTGAAAAAATTATAGAGGATCTCTTAGGCAAAAGGCTCAAGTGCAAATTTGAGGCTCTTTTGAAATGGTGGAGGAATGGATGGCTTAGTTATGGTAGATGGCTGGATTTCAGGAGGTTGTAACTCAGGTGGATGGTGGTTGTTTGGGGGTGGATCCTCACATGGTCTTGAGAACTCTACATCTAGCTCGGCTGAATCCACAAGGTTTTGGTCATTGGCTTCATCCTTAAGAAAGTCATTTATAGCTTCCATCGTTACATTTTCAGCGGCCAAACTAAATTGAGATTCACATTGCGCTAAAGAAGTTACTTCTTTTAATTCTTGCACATTAACTTGTTCATGCCTTAGATTAGAATTGTTGATATCTATTTCCTCACTCTCATCCTCTAAAATAATATAAGGTTCCTCAATGACATCATTCGAATTTATTGAGTGGTCATCCAAAACAAGTCGGTAAAGAGTCATTTTCAAGAATTTTCTCATCCAGGTAGGGTATGGAATCAATATAATGGTTAATGGGAGGGTCATGGGAAGGTAATGGTTCATGTAATTCAGGGTAGGTCTCAACTAGGTTAAATGGTTTGGTTATGGAAATAGGTTGTTCTACTTGTCTGTCGATCTCTGGCAAGGTTGAAAGCTCTGTGTTAGGTGAGGGGATCATGGAAATCATATGTGCTATGTTCTTAAGCATAATTTGGGTGTTGGCATTTTGTTCCCTGAATGTTTTTGCTGAGTTGGCCATTTGTTCCCTAAATGTCTTTTCATTATTGAGCATTTGTTCCCTAAATGTTTTTATTGAGTCGGCTACTAATTAGGAAATTTGGTCTGGGGAGGGTGGCGAACTAGATGTGTGGTTGATTTCTAGCATTGTGGAAAGGTCTAGCGTAGGTGAGTTTAGCATCAATCTTGCCCGTTCTAGGTTATGAAGTATTATTTCATTTTGGGCCATTATTTCCTCAAATGTTGTTAGGAGGGGAACCTTGGTTGTGTGGTTCTTGTTGGTATGGTGTTTGATAGTCATAGTTATTGGCGAAGGGATACGATATGAGTCCCTCTTGGGATATGGCATTTGAGTGACTCTGGTTGATCGTGTACTGTGATGGGTTAGGTTAAGGCTGAATGGCTGGTCGATTGTTTTTTGTGGAACTCCATGAATAGTTTGGATGACTAGAAAACTCTTGATTGTATGGGTTACTATGAAAGTTTGAAAATTGAGGCTCATAATTATAATTATATCTTATAGTAGGCCCAAACTCTTGGTATGATGGGCACTTAGAAGCCCAATGGTAAGGATTACCACAGCATGAACATGGGGAAGGGTTTGCATAATAACCACATGATTGTTGGTCTACATTTTGATAAGCCATATTGGTTTTAAAGATATATTCTATGTTAATTAATATACAAAGACTCAAACTATAAAATTTATGAGAAAAACAATGCCCAAATACTCCTCTAGCTGGGGATTTGAGGATGTATAGAGGTGTTACCTAGAGCGTCTTTGCTACGCATATGAATAACGCCTTCAACAGCCTTGAAGCACGTCTAGTGTTACTTGTACAATTATACGGGTACTGGTCCAGGTTCACGGGGTGGATTGTGAAGTCCTGTAAAAAGATTAACCTTATTAGTTTAAGAGTTTTTAGAATTAGGGTAAGGCTTTTTACTATGGGCTTCATGTTGGGCTTGGATGTCAGCCAGGCCACTTAAGAGTTTCACTAAATTGTTTTCGGACCAACAGCCAGGCCACTTAAGAATTGTGGGAGGTTGTCCATGCATACACATTCCATAATTAAATAACCCCAATCCTTTAAGTTTTCTAGACACCGTTTAGTATGAAAAAAAATTAGTGGATCTAGGTGTTGTGTGACGGGCTTTGGTAGTGGGTAGGCTTATATATATATATATATATATTTAAGGGTTTGAGAGAAGTGGTTTTCTCTACTGGGTTGGGCTACGTGAGAACTTGGTTGTACTCATGAAATAATATTGCAGTTATTATATAAAATGTAATTTAATCTAATTAAGCTAGGGCGCACGCGTGCTTCAAAATAAGGCAAATTAGGCGTGGGTCACGCCTAAGGAATAGAATGCGGGTCGCACTGTGGAAAGACAAATCTAGGGCGCACACGCGCTCTTAAGTTAATAACTAAGGGTGAATTTTTTTAAGGTCAGGTCACGAAAGTTGGAATCACAACTCATATGCACTCAGGCAGTAGCAGAAAAATTTCAAGAAATTACAAATAGTGTTTTCATTGTTGATTTTGGAAAACAATGAACAATGTATTCTATTCTAAACACGCGATACGTAACAAATCAAGATGGCAAGCGGCGCCATTTGATAAGATAATAAAAGTATACTACCAAAACAGTAATGAGAAGATGAAGAAATAGTAGAATTAATGATGAGAGGTATTAGAAGAGGTTTAATCCACCACGCGATTCGATTGGCTATTAGTTTAGTCATTGAATCATTTTTCTTGATCCCTAGTAAACAATCTACATCTCTATAGTCATTGTTTGACTAGCATGAGAGATTAACACCCCCACAAATCTCTTTGATGGGGTTTCTAATATCTAGTTCTCCGTTATGAGCTCTATCTCCAGACACTCACAATTAAGAACTTTAAGTTCTTATGTAAAACAATAATGAAACTAGTTTCTAATCATCCTCACGTGGCTTCATAAACCCCTCTAATGGAGGTTTTAGCCTTGTATCATCGGATTAATTAAACTAATGAGAGAAAAGAAAGACATAATCATGTAAAGATAAGAATTGAAATTTAACTAAAGCTTTATTGAAGAAGGTTTAATGGAGGTTACACAACAAAACTTAACCCTAAACTACATCTACCTACTTTACACTAAAGAAAGGGGGGCTATAAGAGGAGTATTAAGTTTATCCTTAACCCTCTTTGTATAGGAGAGGGTTAGGGTTACATTTTCGTGCATGGGCCAAAAAGGGGGACTTTGGGCCTCTAATATGAGCCCAAAGTTCATTAGGTTAAGTTTAAAGGGGCCACTACTGCTGGAAATTATTTTAGTGCCCTTTTTGTCTACTTTTACAGCTCTGATTAGGGCAAGGTCAAATCCATTTGAAAAATTATTCTGAGCCGGTCGTTTTGACATAAAGTAGGCCTAATTCTGAGGTTCGAGCCCAACGATACTCTATTTTGCAGTTCTGATAGTTTTTTATCATTTTTCTACCCGAATGGACTTTGACTGGGCATGAAAAGGCTTTTTCTTCTTGATTCTAGGGCTTTAAACATAGAACTCTCTCAACAATCATCTTGACTCTCTTTATATGTAAAATGACATCTTTAAGCACATAATTAGCTTCAAATACACAAAAACACGTAAACAGTACTAACTATTATTTATTATAAACATAATTAGCCTAAATGTAATACTATTAAGGGTTCAATACTACGGTTTTGGGTGCTTATCAGACCCTTGAGTTGACTTTAACTATTGACTTTGACTTTGACTTTGACCGTTGACTTTGACTTTCACCGTTGACTTTTTTAAACTTTTTCTTAGTTGTCCTATAAGGTCCATTTTAGGCTCCTTTTGGCTCTAGAAACGTCTTTTGAGGTATTTATCTAGAATTAGATTGTATCCTAAAAAAGCAAGAAGAACATGAGTTTTCTACATTATTAATCATATAATTTGACTAAATCGAAGCATTATAAGAGGATAAAAATACATATTTGAGGACTGATCATAAATAATGGTAAGATTGGAAAGGGGGTTTGAGGAATTAAAAACTATGATAGTAGAGATTTGAGGATTACTAATGCTAAGCTAAACTAAACTAAACTAAAATAGTGATTGATTATATTAGAGGGAATTCAAGAGATTTGAATCCACCAATACCTTTGGTCTATAACCTTCTGCTTCATGGTTGTTCTCACAAGTAGGCTACAATTAGACAATCAAGTGAGTGTTAATGCCTTGTTAGACGAAACATTGTTAACACTTATTTCTACTTAAGGTTGTTCCTATGTTTATGTTATTAATATGTTCTTTCCTTTTATGTAAGCTCGGGATGTCATTCAATATATTACCAAGAGAAACATCAAGGACTACTTCCTAATTAGGCAGCCAATCAATGAATCATTACTTAAGGCAAACAAAAAGAATACTTCCCCTAAGAAGCCACTCCTTGAGCTACACTTTTTAGGGAAACACATAGAATATTTCCCTAATTCTAAAGAACTACACTACTAGATGAAAAGTAAAGAACACTAGCATGATATTAATATTGCAAAACATAAACCCTATTCTATATTTGCAAACCCACTGGTGTGGGCAATGAGACTAATAACTAAAAACATAAAGTTAATAACCTGATTGGAGAACATCATGAACCAGAATAATCACCAAATCCTAAGCACTGACTTTACCTCCTCTCTTGACGGAGAAGAATAGCTTTCCATCAAGAAGGAAGAACACGAAGAAAATGGAGATTAATTTATTAAGACTTGGCTAGTGAAAACTGAATCTCTTATTATTAACCTCTCTTTGGCTCAAGTTCTGGAGACAAGAATAATGTGAATTGGAAATTACAATTGGCACTGAAGTGCTCTTTATATAGGGGTTACAATGAGCTCTAGAAACATCTCAAAACATGGGTTTTTGGACTTAATTTCCTATTACATATCGACCTCTTTCCGTTTCTATCTTCATTTCCAAAAGCGGTAAGAGGTGGAGTTGCTGAGTGAGTTCCATGCATCTGGACGCAAGAGACAATATAAATCCATGTGTCCCAGACGCATGAATCTGTTTTCCTCTTTTGGTCTATCTTTCGTTCCTCTTTTGCAGGCTTTGTTCCAAGTAATGGATCCTTTTGCCTTATGTTTCCAAGTAAGCTCTAAAACATGTCTAAGTCCTATCTTTTCATAGCTTCAAAACCTTGGGCCTTCTTCATAATTATCAATGAGCTTCCATGTGATCCTTAATGCTCCAAATTGCTCCTTTTTGCCTCTTTAACTCTAATATTTGGTAAAACTCTCTTGTTCACCTATAAAGTCATAAACCACAACTTATAAGTACTATTAGTCTAATAAGATGGCAAAACAAGAAGTATAACTGAGGGTTAAAATACACTCTTTGAGAACTTATTAGATGAATAACCCCTAAACCAGGCCATATGATTTTCGCAGAGATCCATGAGGGAGAATGCAGAAATCACGCAAGAGGTCGCTCGTTAGCACACAAAGCTATCTCACATGGATACTTTTGGCCGCGAATGCAGATCGATGCCAAGAATTTCGAGTTGAAATGCATCAAATACCAAACATTTGGCCACAACATCATCTAGCCAGCTCGTGAACTAATCAACATATCCAGCCCATGGCCATTTCATATGTGGGGCTTGGATATCATGGGCATATTCATCCCACAGAAAAGCACAGGCTTTCGGTTCGTCATGGCTGCAACTGATTGCTTCACCAAATGGGTGGAAGCGATCCCTTTAGTGCATATCAAAGAAGTCAACGTCAGAAACTTCATCTAGACCAACATAATCACCAGGTTCGGCTTACCCCACACACTAGTTATGGAAAATGGCTTTCAGTTCAAAAGAAAAACGATCAAGGAATTCTTGGCAAAATTGAAGATCATCCAAGCATTCTCTACCCCCAAATATGCTCAAAGCAATGGTTAAGCAGAAACGAGCAACAAAGCAATTTTGGAGAACCTGAAGAACAAACTCGAAAAAAACAAAAGCCAATGGCCTATGCATTTGGAAAACATCTTATGGGCTTACAGAACAACAGCTCGCTCAAGCACAAGTGAGTCGCCATTCTTGTTATGCTATGACACTGAGGTAGTCATCCCTTCTGAACTAACAATTACAACAACTCGATCTGATATTGTTGAATTCAAACATAATAACTCTATCCTCGCATGATAAATCGATCTGCTTGAGGAACACCGTGAGCTAGTAGCCATTCGAGTGGTGTCATACAACAAATGAGTAAATCCTCAAAGATTTCAACCTGGCGACCTAGTATTGAAAAAGACTAATGAGGAATCGAAATTGGTACCCACATGGGAGTGCCCTTACATAGTGGAGCGAGTCGTTGACAATGGAGAATATTAGATCAAAATGCAGGACGGCCAGTCGTCACCACATCCTTGGAGCACTTATTTGTTAAAAATGTTTTATCAATAAATGATCTAAATTACATAAGTCCTTACTCTTATTACTAACACTCTGTGTACTCTCTTTATTTGTATCAATACACGCCGGTCTCCTAAAGTTGTAGTTGTGGGAGTCTTCAAAAGATATTGAATGAGATTCACCATAAATTATTTAGAACTTGGGTGAAAGGGAGTTTTAGAAGGATGGAAGGTATACTTCTTTGGCTTTAGGACTTGTTTTTTTAACTCTAGTTGAAGAACATTAGAAAAAACTAGTTGATTGAAAGATTGATTGAAAGCACAAACATTGAAAAAAATACTTTGATTGTAATGAAGAACAAACTTGAAGGAAATAACTTGATTGAATGGAGAAGAAAAACTTGAAGAAATAACTAGAAACTTGTAACTAGAGAGAAACCTCGTTTTGTTATTTGCTTTCGAATTGTGATTATTTATCCCTTTGGCTTTGTGACTCCAGGTCTTTTCTTTTCTTTTTCTGATATCCATCCAATTCTCAACTCGTCAGCTGGGTAAGCTTTTTATTGTGTGTTGTAACGGTTAGGGATTTATGGTGAATAATAAAAAGGCTTTTAGAAAATGGTGAAGGATCAAAAGGGGTTACTAGAGGAAAAACTATCTTTTTAGGTTTTTAACATTTATTTGGCTATATCGATCCAAAAAGGGCCTCAATTCTCTCCTAAGATATGGTGTGGTGATTAAGCAAGTGGACGTGTGGTTTTTCTATCCAGACATCCTTTGTGTCATCACTCAATAATCATTCAGATGAGGCTTTTGGGTAGATTCTCACAGGATATGGAACTTAATTGTTCTAACCTTGGTCTCGAAAACTCACTGCTATATACAATCAAATGTTTATGTATGCCATTCATGGAAAGATGCAAAAACTATTGTATGTATATTAATCTAAGTTCAAGAACAAGTCCTTACTTTATTGTTATAATGAGACTTCTAAACTTTTTATTCATCATGGAAAAAGGAAACAAGACTTTTAATACTAAACAACAAAATATTTTTGGTCTTTTTCAAATTTTTTTTTAGAAATGAAGAAATTTACTTTTATATATACTATAGAAAATGCATAGTTTTTGCAAAATGTTACTATACCACCCTCAAATAAAAATATGATTTGTCCTCTAAGTATGAAGAGATAAAGAAAGAGATTACCATAAAAATATGAGCAAAAATGGCGATACACCTGTATTTTGTTCTTCATGATGAAATACGCCACCCCCAAATAAGTTTGGGGCGTGGGTTGTTTGATATAGAACGAGAAATACATGGTTTATTATACTAAGGATAATTATTCTACTATGATTTTTTTTTTGGGTTTTTGTATTTTTGAAAACTTATGTAAATGCAGAAATGGAAAATGGAAAATTTTGGCATGATGTATATGTATTATTACCTTCTACTCATATACCAAATTCCACAAGAAAACAACTAAAACAAGCAGACAAAATTACACTACTAGTTATAATTATACATAAGTGCTGAAAAGAAACCAAACATCAAACTAAAGATAAAATATAAACTATAAACTATCTATACGGACACTAGGGAGTTGCCTAGTCAGAATCCGTGGGTGACTCGTCATGACGTCAAGAAGATCATTCTCCTTGATGTCGGATCTTAGCGTGTCTATCGTTACACGGGAGTGCATCTCTAATGCTATGCAATGTTCAAGTGACACTGTGCTGGAAACATAGTTGCTCCTGCTGGAAAGATAGTTGCTCCTCTTTGAGGTTCTGCTGTGTTGTGATAATGACTCCCTATGTTTGCCTGAGCTGGTGGATGTGCTAGTGCAAAATCCTCTAGCTTCCATAGAGGAAGTGAATTCTATACATGGGCCGAGTGAACTATCAAGTGGCACCTTTAGCAAAGTAGTCCACTTTCTCGGTAGGGCGTGCTTGCCAGCGGCTATGGCGGCAGGTGGATGCCAAAATTTCTAGACATATTGGGCATAGATAGGACCTGTGGTAGCGTCCTTGACCTCCACTAAAGCATCTGTAGCATCAAACCCCTAGTGTTGCATGATCCTAGTGACCAGCACTGGTAGAGGGTCATGGACTTCCTGGGTTTGTAGAGTTACTCCCAAACGAAGGTGATGATGCAGAAGCTGTGCTTCTACTCCTGAAAAATCCACAGAATGTGGAGCATCACTTTATCGATATCAGAAGGTGATAAGAGCTTAAAACTGTAGTTTTAACCCCTTAATAATACTACATTTAGACCAATTATGTGTATAATAAATAAGAGTTAGTATTGTTTACGTGGTTTTGTATATTACGGGTCTTGGAGTCAAATATGTGAAGAAATATATCAGTTTTGCAAGAGAAAGGAGCAAAGGTTCGTTGCTAAGAAGTTCTATGGTTAAAACCCAAGTTTCAAGGACCAAAAGCCTTTTTAAAGCCTAGTCAAAGTCAACGTGGGTAGAAAAAGAACAGAAAAGTCAACAGAACTTCCACAGGCCATATCTTTAGACTCAGACTTTGGAATTACGCCTATTATATGTCAAAACGACCGGCTCGGAATGATCTTTCTAATGGTCTAAATCTTGACCCAATCAAAGTAGTAAAAGTGGACAAAATGGGTGTTGAAGTAATGTCACATAGAGAAACCCTTTTTGGACATATGTAATTAGGTTTTGGGCTTGATTTCATGGCCCAAAACATGACTCCAAAGCCCATGCACAAAATTATAAACCTAACTCTCCCCTTTCCATTAGTTATAATAAATTAGGGTTCTCTCTCTTTCTCTCCTTTTTAGTTTTAGCTTATGAGTTTAGTTTGTAGGCACCATTAATTCAATTCAAGTTATCTTTAATAAAGTAGTTATTCATTATGTTTTCTTCTTTCTATTATTATGTCCATGATAGTATTGTTTCGACCCCCACCTACGTGGCAAACATCCATTAGTAGGGGTCTCTATTTTATTCATTTAATCAACAGGGCTAAAGCCCAATTCGCAATATCATGGATCAATGTACAGGCCCATTAACTCATGTGTCTAAGGCTGAACCTTAGCCACATGGCTTGCCATTAATGTAAATTGATTTATATCCAAATTCATTTCTTATCAAAGATATAATTATCAGTTGACAGTTATATTCTATCACAATTACTCAAGCAACAAGATTACTTGAGCTACAAGGACTCTCTACTCTACCTATATAAATACCAAACTATTTTTCATAAGGAACTACGTGGAAACTTGATCCCTAGAGAATAGATCTTGGGTACGTAGGCAGTCATTATTTGGTTCAGTTTCATCTCCCCCAACATCAAATTCCTCTGTTTCTTAGTGTGTTCTTTACCATTGCTCTCGTTGTGTTGAAGCAGTTTACTGCCGAAACATAATTAGCGCCGTCTGTGGGGAATTTAGAATTCATTATCACGTGAAACAATCAAGATGGTAAGCACAAGAAGTAGACCAAATAGTCAACATATTCCTCCTGCTAATAGGAATTGCAACCCTCGAAATTCAAATCGGCCAATGCAAGAACCGTTGAATAATCAAGTTGCTCCTAGTGGTAAGATCAATTCTCAACATCCAACCGTAGCAGCGCCACCGCCTCAGCTACCGCCACTCCTAATACGGTTGAGCGTGAGTTACGACAAGTCAAAAATTTAAAATAGGAACTTAAAAAGGAAGCTGGCAAAAAGGCAAAGGCCGGTGGACAAGGCTGCAAATTCAACAACATCAGGCGACCACGAAGGGACGCAGGCCATTCCAGTGTATGGGACCGTCTTAAAGATCCACTTCATCATCCTCAACAATGTGTTATTTCTCAAACACAATCAACTAGTGCACACTCTAAAAGTAATGACCCTATTACCCATACTTATGGGGAGAATCGGATTGGCAGGGATAACTACTACCCTAGATATGTCCGATCTCAAATGGAAGATTTACCTCTAAGAAGCAATTTCAGGGAAGACCGCCATCCGAGATATGTCCGACATGACTGGGAAGGCGGGCATCCAAGACAAGAGCAACAAAACATGGAGAAGTGGTATAATTATACCAACCACCCGGCTAAGGGTGACTACCGGCCTAGACAGGCTGGTTACAGGGATAGACAAAGATAATCACCGGTCAGAGCTGATCGTGTGTACCGCCAAAGATTGGACCGACCTGACAGGGAAGGCCGACCTCGCAGATTTGCGGAAAATTGGCATCCTAGACATGTCCATCCAGACAGGGAAAAAAGGCGTCACGGAAGAAAGTATAATGAAAACCTTCATCCTAGACTGGACCGACCTGACAGGGAAGGCCGACCTCGCAGATTTGAGAAAAACTGCCATCCTAGACAAGTCCGACCAGACAGGGATGAAGGTGTCACAGAAGCAACTAGAGGGAAGACCACAATCCCAGACAAACTACCGACCTAGATAGGTTGGTTACCGTAAAAAGCGACAATCTCGGTCGGACCGAAAGTGTGTACCACCTAAAATCTCTAACTCTTGTAAGAGGTAATGGCGGATGTCATCTTCCACATAGGCTCGGCCGGGGCGTGCAATGCATTTTAAATCTTCTGGGTGAAATGGATTTCACTCTTCAATACAATTTTTTCCGATCTGCTTGGAAAAATAATGGAGGCTTATATCGATGATATAGTCGTTAAATCAAAGGATACTGAGACTTTAAAGAGGGCGGCAACTTGGAACATTGATTGTGGATGGCATTGCAACAACTAAAGAAATACTTGGCCAGTCCTCCTATATTGACAAGTCCTTCAACGGGTCAACCTAGTGGCATATACCTGGCAGCTACAACTCAAGCTATTAGTGTTGTTCTTTTCATTGATGATGGTAGACCCGTCTTTTTTTATCAGAATCAAGTAGATTAGCCGAATAGGAAAGTTATCTTAATGCATATAGCATTGTCTTTGAAAATCGTACTAGTGAAAAAGGACATGCTCTAGCTTCTTTGGTAGCTGATTTTCTGATTGATGATTCTCCTATTGACGATTTTTTGCGCCAGGAAGAATCTATGGAAGACATTCTACCGCCAATAACTGGGGGCGACGAAGACCAACTTGAAAACGCAATTCCTAAACCCATTGACCCATGTATTGTTTACTCAGATGGCTCCCATAGTAAATCTGGGTCAGGAATTAGATGTGTTTTTGTTAAACCCGGTGGAGAAAAGATTGGAGAATCTGTGCGACTTGGCTTCGCCGCTTCAAATAACGAAGCCGAGTATGAAGATGCCATTTGTGCCTTGAGAATAGCTTTTTGACTAATCGGGGCTGAAAGCTCGGTTATACAGTTCGGATTCTCGCCTTGCAAAAGCAGTTTGGTGGGTCTTTTGAAGCAAGAGATGAGAGTATGGCGGCTTATCTTAGTTTGATACATAGTCTTGCTCGACAATTTGATAGCATCTCTATCACTCAAAGACCCCGAAATGACTTATGTCATGCAGATTCATTGGCTTATCTATCCATCGCCGTTAGAAGCGAAGGGCTTGACACATCACTTTTGCAGTCATCTTTTCGTCAGTGTAAGTTTGAACGTTTTTACACTCGCTTAATTCATTACTATCATTACGAAAAAATCTGACGAAGTTACCACATTTAGCTTTGTCAGTCTAAGTTTGAACGTTTTTACGCTCGCTTAGTTCATTACTATAATTACAAAAAAAATCTGACGAAGTTACTACATTTAGCTTCGTCAGTTTAAGTTTGAACGTTTTTACGCTCGCTTAGTTCATTACTATCATTATGAAAAAATCTGACAAAGTTACCACATTTAGCTTTATCAGTCTAAGTTTGAACGCTTTTTACGCTCGCTTAATTCATTACTATCGCTACGACAAAATCTGACGAAGTTACTACGTTTAACTTCGCTAGTCTAAGTTTGAACGTTTTTATGCTCGCTTAGTTCGTTAATATTGCTACAACAAAATCTGACGAAGTTATCGCATTTAACTTTGTCAATCTAAGTTTGAACGCTTTTATGCTCGCTTAGTCCATTACTATCGTTCCGACAAAATCTGACGAGGTTACCAGGTTTAGCTTCGTCAACCTAAGTTTGAACGCTTTTATGCTCGCTTAGCCTAATTTTGCAAAGTTAAGTACGCATTAGGGGCGTTTTTCTCTACATGAGGGCTTCTCGTTCTATTTCATTTCAATTACATAAATCTACAACATTGTCAGTATTCCGCAGGTATGTTATCTAACACAATAACAATATTCAATAGCAAACCCATCTTTATTTTTATTTTTCATCAAAAGAAGTTTTAGCTCTATGGTATTACATTCACACAATTACCTAATCAATTGTCTCTATCAATTGTCTTACGGTCACTCTATTAAATCTTCGTTTTCTTCTTCGAAATCTGCATTCGTTTCGCTAGCGCTTTCGGTTAACTATCTTCCGACTTTGTTATTTTTTAAACATTGTGCCGATCTTTTTCTGAGAAATTTTCCGAGCAAAAATTTACGTCAACTTCATTATTTTTCCTAAGGCATTGTACCGATCTTTCTACGATAAATTTTCCTAGCGATAATTTCCATCAGCTTCATTATTTTTTCTAAGGCATTGTGCCGATCTTTCTACGAAAAATTTTCCGAGCGAAAATTTTCGTCAGTTTCATTATTTTTTCTAAGGCATTGTGCCGATCTTTTCTGAAAAATTTTCCGGCGAAAATTTTAAAATCGACTTCATTATTTTTTCTAAGGCACCTTTGTGCCGATCTTTCTCTGAAAAATTTTCCGGCGAAAAATTTTCGCCCGGATCATTATTTTTTTCTATGGCATTGTGCCGATCTTTCTCCGAAAAATTTTCCGAGCTAAAATTTTCGTCAGCATCATTATTTTTTCTAAGGCATTCTGCCGATCTTTCTACGAGAAATTTACCAAGTGAAATTTTTTGACAGCTTCATTTTTTTTCTAAGGCATTAAGCCCGAACTTTACGGCGAAATTTTACGAGGCTCGTCCAACCTGTCGTTTCTCCGTGCGGCAAAAATTAAGCATTACGTTAACTTTCTAAGCGAAAACTTTATTGACTTCTTTATTATTATTTTTTCTACGGCATTGTGATCTTTCCGTTCGAAACTTTTTCGTCAATATCTTTTGCTTTCGTAATTCCGCCATTTCAACTGCGCGCCTTAAATACAAATCTTTTCGTTAGTCTTTCGGACTTAACCAAAATGTGAAGCTAAGCGAAAAAAAAAAATAATACGACATCTTTTCGATTTTTTTTTGTTTCATTTTTTTTTTTTTTTTTTTGCCCCGCTTTGTCATATTCTCCGAACTTTTCTCCGTCTTCTTCGGCAGCCCAATATAACTCAACTATTGCGTAATTTCTTTGCTTAACGGAATTGCACTCCCGCAACTTAATTGTGAGTAAGCCATTACTACTTCATCTTTTTCAACTTTCGTTTCAAATTCATACACTTCGTCTATCTCAAATCTCTCGAGTGCTAATATTTTTCGTAGTTCTTTAAGTGACCATCGCCGCAGCGTCGTGTGTTCATTTTATCTGGCATCTTTTTTCCACCTCACCAAGTTTACGATCATCGTCGAGTTTTTTTCTTCTCGATTATCTTTCATCGGTGTAATACGGTCGTTTCTACCTGCAAGAAAAAACAAAAAAATAAAAAAATAAAAAAATCAAGTCAGATAGCTCAAAAACCGGGTTCAGTAAGTCCACAAGCGGTGAACCGGGCCAGATCAATGGGACACAGGTACGGTGCCCTTCCTTAGAGGGTGTTTCACCGTATCATGTTTGTTACTAAATCTTCCGAATGCACCGGGCCAGATTATATAAAAGCGGTTACGATGCCCTTCCTTAGAAGGCGTTGCACCGTATCATGTTTGATTAATATTGGTTTGGATACAGCGCCTTCATTGTCTTCACTCTTCAGCAGCTCATGAAGAAGTCGCGCACAACACCAAAACGTATTCCTTTTTTGTCGTCGTCTACACATGTTCGAAACAGAGTATTCCTAAGGACAAGATGCAGTTCAAGGCCATGTTCAAGGCCATGCATAAAAAAAATAGAAGAGCAGTGGGGCTTGAGGGTTGTACCTTGGATGTTGGCATTAGAAAGGTTCATGTGCGTAATGTAACTGCCGAAGGAGTTTTCTCCTGTGTTTACCATGCTCGTGATGATGGAGACGACTCACACAATTCTCCAGACGCACCACAAGAACAAGGTTTTCCTACCATGATCGCTTGGACCTTTGGTAGTAACACTGTTGCTATAGCTGAGTATAAGGAGTATAAGTTTAACTTACCAAGAATCCAAGATGAGCTGAACAGTGCTAGTTCGATGGAAGGCGCCACACAGCAGCAGTAATACGGAAAGAGACGAGCTTTGTGCGACGTCAAAAATTGTTTTGCTTATGTCTGTTTTATTGGATGAGCGTAAAGTGTTTTTATGGATTGGGATGTGCAGCACCAGCACTTATATAGGTTTACAAGCGGGTTTTCCAGTGCTGATGGGATTCTTCACCAACTCCAACTTCATCTCTACTCTCAATTATTATCTCATCCGAATGCTTTGAGTCCATTTCGTATTTAACTTCCTTTTATTACTATTATTACTAAACTGCCCCTACGTTTAATTTCAACGGTCTATTCCTAGTATCGCTATTTTGCTGGCACGCGTTGTTGTAATCAACTTTCGTATCATTACGTGCTGTGTTCCGTACAGTTTTTGGCAATCAATTTATTTTGCAATTTTATTTCTGTGCATCTTTTATTTTTTCTGTACATTTTCGACCGTCTTTTATTTCACTACATTGCGTCCCGTATACGTTAGTTTGACATTATTTCGTTTCCGATAATTTACGAATTTTTTTCGACAGTCAATTTTCCAATTATTTCTTTTCGCACGACACTTCGTTATACATTCCGCTCATTTTTCTTTCTTCTTTGCCATATGACCTTTGTTCGCATGACAAAGAGGGGGCGGTGTTTCGACCCCTACCTACGTGGCAAACATCCATTAGTAGGGGTCTCTATTTTATTCATTTAATCAACAGGGCTAAAGCCTAATTCGCAATATCATGGATCAATGTACAAGCCCATTAACTCATGTGTCTAAGGCTGAACCTTAGCCACATGGCTTGCCACTAATGTACATTGATTTATGTCCAGATTCATTTCTTATCAAAGATATTTCTATCACAATTACTCAAGCAACAAGATTACTTGAGCTACAAGGACTCTCTACTCTACCTATATAAATACCAAACTATTTTTCATGAGGAACTATATGGAAACTTGATCCCTAGAGAATAGATCTTGGGTACGTAGGCAGCCATTATTTGGTTCAGTTTCATCTCCCCCAACATCAAATTCCTCTGTTTCTTAGTGTGTTCTTTACTATTGCTCTCGTTGTGTTGAAGCAGTTTACTGCCGAAACAAGTTCCATGATTCATAGCTAAACTCTCATTAGAGAGAGTTTGAATGAAGCTTTGAGAGGACTTTATTTGTTAGTATAGATTTGTTATTAGGGTTTAAGTTTAGGTTTTTCTTGACTTAGAGATAAGAAGAGTTTAACCTAAACTATAGAATAGTGAGTTTGCCATGAGAATGAGAACAAACTTTCTCTCATGCTAATTAGTTTATGACTAGAGATAGTACAAACTAATTACGGATTATTAAAGTCTAGTTTTTATAATTTAATCTTGTGTGAGAATATCTAGACTAGGGTTTTCTATACAAATCTATGCTAGCATGTTAAGAAATTACAAAGTGGATTTCAATCTCTCTCTAGCTTTCTCCGTATTGGATTCATCTATATTTAATTACTTTAGTTAATATTAGTATAAGATCAATTGATAGTATTATCTCGTAGTATAAATTCTCAACATAATATTACTCTCACTATTGTTTCTTTGTGTTTGATTAATTGAATTCTATTTAGTCTTGGTAGTTTAGGATTGGAACGAATCCTAACTCTTTATATATTACTTTATTATATGTGAGAGTAGGAAATAAATAAATTGATACCATAAGAATAAAGTTAGAGTAATATAGTAGAGTTTTTACGGGTTATCAGAAGGTTTGGCTGAGCCTATCAAGTTGTAGATTGTCCATTGAGATACCGCTAAATGTAGCGAACTCTGAAACCCGCAGTATGACTTGTGGTTTTTTGCCCCCTTGAAAAGCATTTCTGCCATCATCACATCGATGGTCTTGTTATTTGGAGACTGGTTCGTCTACGTATAGACCTTCAGAGGAATCCCCAAAACCTCACTCATCACCTCCTTAGTGAGCTCGAGCGTGCAACCATCTTTGACAACCATGATGTGGTCATCCTCCCCTCTCTACATGTGGTTATAAAATGAAAGAGTGAGAGAGGGAGAATAACACGCACCTTCCAATAAAACCAAAGACTCCCATCCTATTCTTTTAATCTCAGCCATGAAATGCACTTCAAATAGATCGGAATTGAAGATGGGTTCAAAATTTTGCTATGACATGATTTTTAGAACTCGAGCCATTCAGAGTAGGAATTGATAAAATTAGGGATTTTAGTTAGAATGGGGGTTGAAAATGGAGCAGGTTGTGAAAAATTGTAGTGGTGATGTGTATGGTGGGCGGGCGGTCGTGAGCTTAAGAGGGGCGGTCGCAAGCTTTAGAGGGGCGGATAGGGTTTGGAATGTTTGGAGATGATGATGTTGGTCGGGTGGTCGTGAGCTATAAATAGGTTTGATGGCATGAGCCTCACATGTGCCTTTTTAAGCCCAATCCCAAACGAAATCAGGTAATTCCTATCATGCATGTTGTGTGATGATTTTTCCTAATCTAGAAACACAAGTATTTTGTTGATGATCAAAGAATAACTAGAAGTATTGAATCGAGAAGAAAAAGAGATCTAGAAGATAATGAGTTGAACCACGTTCTTTAATGGCTGCATACGTATCCTGTGAATAGGAATCAAACTCAAAGCGTAGTTCAGCTATTCTATCTATAAGAATAGATTCAGTTTCCCATAACTAATTGTCAGATATATAAGTAATTAGTGTTTAACTAGGAAACAATCTCTTGTGAAGTCTTATCCAGACTCTTCTAGAAGCTCATGTTTCCTATGTCAATAAGTCTCTTTTATTGACTTAAATAACAAAGAAACATGTTCAAGTTCGGATTGAGAGTTGGAGTTCCAAACTAAGTAGTTTCGGATTTGGAGTTCCTAGTCAGGAAGTGGTTCTCTGAACCTACTACTCCAACAAGTTCCGAATCTCCAGTTCTCCGGGCCTACTACTCCAACCAAATCCGAACCTCCTCTTCTTATTTCACTTCCAAACGTAGGAAGCGAGTTAGTCAAGACTTGGACTTAAAGTGTGTTCTGGTACTTCTTACCCACACTAAGACTATACCTGAGTGCTAAAAGATGTTGTCACATGTCACATATTTATTTGCTAAAATATGTACACATAGATGCCCCCCTTTTTTCTTCATGGGTTGTAACTCAAACCCTTAAGGAAAAAGAGTAAAATTGTTGATGTACGTCACGTATGAAACTATGTAAAAAATTAGTGAGCAATGTGCCTCGACTTTCTCTTTGAAATTTGTGTACAAAATTTCTCAATATTTCAGGTTCAGGGAACTGAATTTTGTTAAGTTTGGAGTTCCGGACATGCCACAACCATGACCCGAACCTTGAATACTTGCACATGTAAGGAACTTGATCAAATCCAGACATACCAACCTATTATCACTCATCCAGAACTATTCATTGGATCTCCGAAGTCCAATCTATATCCCTAAATATTTTGTACCATGGTGCTGAAATTTTGACGGTATGTGCAACTAAAATTTCGACGACTTTTGTAATAACCAAGGACATGGCAATCCCAAATCACCCATTGGGATTCCGGAGCTAAGCTCTTCCACTTATTGTCTACAGTAAAGAAAGGTTCCTTTTGTTATCACAATTTCTCAAAAGTCAAAAGTAAACTTTACTTTTTGCAAATTGTTAATGCTTGACTCCTATCCAAATCTGATCTGGACGTGCCATAGTCATGACCCAGAGCTGAACTTTGTCACACACTCACATGACCCGGACTTGAACTTTTCAAGTGCAACCCAGGCCTTAAATAGTAGCACATGGCCACATGTAAGGAACTTAACTTGGTCACATGGCTCAGACTTGGAAGATCAAGACTTCATGAATTCACCTTGACCCAGACTTGAACTTCATAAAATCTAGACATGCCAATTTTGCCAAGCCTTATGAGGGCAGATTCGTACTTGGACAAACCAACACATGCCAAGCCCATTATTCATCCGATTTTGAACTTGAGCACCCACTTCCTCAAACGCTTTGCCTGCTGCTACCAGTAAGAATCTCTTGGTGTTTGCTATTGGAGCTTTGGATATCTTTTTAAGTCTGAATCATTATTTTCGTCGAAAAAAGTATTGAACCCTAATTTTTTTGCTCCAGCAGTTCACCTGCTCTAAAGATTCTTTTGCTTCTTCCTAAAACCACCATTAATGGGTTGAGGAAATCGAAGTTTTGGTAGCCAATAGCCACGTTAAGAACTTCAACAATCAGTTCCAATGTTGGTTAGTACTTAGTATCGGCTTTGCTAGTGAACCAGCACGTCCATATTCATCAAGTCAGTACTGCTGATATCACTTGACTGCGTATTCCTAAATCCAATGTCTCACCAATCAATGTCGAGCTCTTCAATCCACAAAGCAGTTCTGAATCCTGTACTGGCAAATGCAATTATCGAGGAAGTTCTGGATATGTCAAGTTACAATGCAATTCAGATAGGCTGGGTACTGTAGTTGACAATGTAGTTTCGGATTCTTTCATCCACAAAACAGTTTTGGGTTTGTTACTCGAGAGAGCAGTACCGAACTTCGAATTTTTGTGTTCCTTATTAGCTAGGAAGTGGAGTTCCAGGCAAGCTAGGAAGTGGTGTTCTGAACTTGGACAAGTTCCGAACGTGCGATTCCTGACTAGCTAGGAAGTGAAATTCCAAACTTGCACAAGTTAGGAACGTGGAGTTCATGACTAGCTAGGAAGTGGAGTTCATAACAAGCTAGGAAGTGGAGTTTCGAACTTGGACAAGTTTCGAACATGAAGTTCCAGACTAGCTAGAAAGTGGTGTTCTTTTCTCCTGATTTGCCTAAATATGTATACACATATGTCCCCACTTTTCCTTCCGATGACGGTCGCACATTCGACCGTTGAGGGAAAATGACAAAAGTATCGAATTATATTTTATACAAATTCGTATTGCGAAGGTTATAAAAACAAGGTTTTGTAGGAAAAGAAGGTTTTCCCCTGTGTCAATTTCTGTAAATACCTTTAGTTTTGTTAAAGAAATAAGGCTTTGTAGGAACGTAGGGTGTGTCCCTGTATTATTTACTGTAAAGTCCTTGGATGATCTGGTATCTAATGCATAAACCGACACTTATAAGCATAAGACATTAGAACTGCTCTTAGGAGGATAAAATCCAAGCTAAATTAAACTTTCTCCAAACCTTATGTGGGCAAATCTGGATTTGGACAGACCAACACATGCCAAGACTATTATTTATCCAATTTTGAACTTGAACACCCACTTCCTCAAATGCTTTGCCCGCTGCCGCCAGTAAGAATCTCTTGGTGTTCGCTATTGGAGCTTTTGATATCTTTTTAAGTTTGAGTCATTATTTCCATCAAAAAAAGTACTGAACTCTAATTTGTTTTGCTCTAACAGTTCACCTGCTCTAAAGATTCTTTTGCTTCTTCCTAAAACCGCCATTAATGGGTTGAGGAAATCGAAGTTTTGGTAGCCAATAGCCACGTTAAGATCTTAAACAATCAGTTCCAGTGTTGGTCAGTACTCAGTATCGGCTTTGCTAGTGAACCAGCACGTCCATATTGATCAAGTCAGTACCACTGCTATCACTTGACTGCGTATTCCTAAATCCAATGTCTCCCCAATCAATGTCAGGCTCTTCTATCCACAAAGCAGTTCCGAATCTAATACTGGGCAATACATTTGTCGAGGCAATTCCGGATAAGTCAAGTTACAATGCAATTTGGATAGGCCGAGTATTGTACTTGACAATTTAGTTTTGGATTCTTCTGTCCACAAAACAATTTCGGGTTTGTTCCTCGAGAAAGCACTACCGAACTTGGAATTTTTGTGTTCCTTATTAGCTAGGAAGTGGAGTTCAAAACTTAGACAAGTTCCAAATGTGGAGTTCTAGGAAAGCTAGGAAGTGGTGTTCAAAACTTAGACAAGTTCCTAATGTGGAGTTCCTGACTAGCTAGAAATTGAAATTCCAAACTGGGATAAGTTACGAAGGTTGAGTTTATAACTAGATATGAAGTGGAGTTCCTAACTAGCTAGGAAGTGGAGTTTCAAACTTGGACAAGTTCTAAACGTGAATTCTAGACTAGCTAGGAAGTGATGTTCTTTTCTCCTTATTTGCATAAATATGGATACACAAATGCCCCACTTTTCCCTCCAACGATGGTCGCACATTTGAACTGCTCTTAGGATGATAAAATCTAAGCTAAGTTAAACTTTCTCCAAGATTTATGAGGGCAGATCTTGATTCGGACAGACCAGCACATGCCAAGCCCATTATTCTTTTGATTTTGAACTTGATGTAGGGGATTTTTCGAGTTTTCCCTGATCTTCCTCTGTGCCTTGTGATCTTGGAACCTTTGAATGAATGGAGATAGGATGAGATGATTGTGAGTTTAGGGTTGAACCATCTGACAGCTGCCTATGTATCTCTATGTTTATTATGGAGAATCAAACACTATCTTATATAGTTCCTAAGAGCAAAATCCCTATGGTTTATATAGGAAGAGCTTCGAGAGTCCTAGGGTTAGGGTTGTCCTCACCGTTTGTGAGTTCCCTTCCATCTTTGGACTTTATCTTCCTATTTAGGAATTCCTTCTTTATGGAAGTCTGAATCTAGACCATATCTTTATGAGAGGTAAGTTTCCTTGCTGATCATCCCATCGTGTATGGGAAGATTATATCTAAAAGGAAACTCCAAAGATATGTCTTCACGATTCCTTCCTTATCATCAAAGATCTTTAGTTCCCTTCTATTCAGGAACTGTCTACATCAGTTCCTAATGATTGGATAACTGTTATGTTGGAAGGTGGTCAGTCATGTGCCTGGCACATGTCCACTAAACACTCGTGCTACGCACAAGATTACTTACTCACGTAACTGATCTGATGGTCCTCGTCTCATTCTGGACATTTATAGTCTTAGGTTATTTCCCATACACGCACTACACCATTTGGGCTATTTTGCAACCATTGGGATTTTTCATTACCAACACATATACATCCGTTACTTAATGGACCAACATTTATTAACCGTTAGTAATACAAATATCCGTTGGTAAATACTATGTAACGTTTCTTGTATATTTTCTAACGCTTCTGTATACGTTACTAAAGATAAACAAAATGGGAAAATAATTAAATTGTCAAAAACAAAAATTACTTTGCCCAAAAAATATAACGAAAACTTAAGAGGGAAATAATGAAAACTTAAGCCGGATTTTTTTTGCTCTAGCCCCTCATCTAAATCCCGGTGCCCTAAAAAGGAGAAATCAATAACATGTGAATGAAAAGGAAAACAACAAGAAAAAAAGAGAAAACATTGGAGTGGTGTTGCGTAGCCAGGGTTTTCGATTGAGGGTAAGTCGTCCTCTCTTCCTCTCTCTTCTATCCTCCCCTTTCAATAATTGATATGGGGTTCTAATTAAAAATTTATCTATGTTCAAGGTAAATTTACTCAGAGATTAACAAGTTGTCGTTGCTTTTGTCATTCGATCTGCTCAAGGTAAATTTACTCATCAGTTGTTTTTAAAAAAGTGGTGTTCTTGCTTATGTGTTGTGACTTGATTTACTTAGGCTATATTTGGTTCGCAGAATTCTCTTTCAACAAGAAATTGCATTCCTGGAATCTGCTTGACCTAAATTTGATTTCCAAAAATTTGTTTTCCAACTATTTTTTTCAAGTTTTCAACGATGAAAGCTATTTTTTTTTATTATAAAACTCATATGAGATGACAAGAGACTGAAGAAAAGAAAACAACTTCTATTCTATTTTTTAGGAAGTTGTTTTCACCCATTTCAGGTACTTTGAGAATCCATTTTCCACTTTTCTGTTTTTCCATGGTTTGACCAAACACTTTCGTAAGATTTTAGATTCCATGAAAACATTTTCTTTTGCTCATCTTTCCGTGAACCAAAGCGCCAGCCATAGTGTTAGATTGAAGTTTAGATATTTTGTCTTGTTTTAGAAAGCTAATAGATTCTCTAGAATATTCATCTTGAAATGACCAAGGATAGGGAAAATAGAATTTTATGATTAGCTTCTCAAATTTGGAAAGAAACGAAAGCGTGCTAGCATCTGCACTCTAAAGCGTATTTGGGCTTCCATCTGAGCCCTAGCCTGCTCCCATCTCATCCTCCCTGGAGTGCGGGCTCGAAGTTGCGATGAATAGTAAGCTGCCCGAGTCAGGGTACCGCAGTGAAAGGCCAACGCGATGCCCCTATGAAGCAAATAGCGTAAACGATTATCGAACCAACACCTCTGGAAAGCATCCATTATCAAAGCAAGTGGCGCCCTCTCCTCATCCTCCTCCGACTCATCCTCATCTTACCCTCTGCTCCTCCTCCTCGGCTGTTCCTATCCTCGCAATTTCGGACTTGTTGGACACACTCCCATGGGATCACAGCGGGTTCCGTGCGGGGTAATGTAAAATCCTCTCGAAGCGGAGTTGCCTTCATCTTCAACATGATCTTAGTGATAAGCCACGGGAAAGAGGTGCCAGCGACCGTCGAACCTCGATCATGTTCAGCAAAAACTCCGGATACAGAAATCATTACTTCCGCTCTGGAGTATCCATAGGGCGATGAGGCGGTCGGGCCGATATCAGCGACCTTTGTCGCTGCCTAGGACATTCCGACCCGATCGGGTGTAGCGGTTGGTTTCGTCCTCAGCTGGCGCGCATTACAATGGGAGTTTGGATTGTAGCTCCCGTTGATGCCCGATGCGCCCGTCAACGGCTCAACCCGTCAAAGCTGGGGATCTGTAAAAGCGGCATCAGTTGATTCTGGCGGAATGCCTAGAATCTCGACCCAACGACCAGTAGTCAACTCCTCCTCTTCTTCACCAAAACAAAATCCGACTCCCCTCCAACTCCGGGTGTTGTAGAACCCGTCGACCAAGTCTTCATGGTAGAAGTCTTTGATTAGTACGCGAGACTATTCGATCTCTACTAGCCATTCGTCGTGAAAAAGCGAAATGGTCGTGATAAATCTGCTCGGTATAATACGGCGTTGAGCCATTTAGAGTTTGATTACGGTTTGGGGTTTGTAGAAAGTGTGGTAGTGGTGGTTTTACTTGACCGACTTGAAGAACGGTGGAGGTGGTGGAGTGGTGGCGGCAGCACCAATTGGTTTTGATTTTTTCGGGTGGTTTTTCAGTTTTAAATTGGTGGAGTTTGTTTTCATTGGTGTTTGCAAACAAAAATGGGGTTTGGATTTGCTTTTTTGGCGGGTTTTTAGTTTCTTTTTATTTTTGCTTTTCTAGGTTTGGAGGTTAATAATGGCGGTGGAAGATGAAAAGAAACGATGAACTGTAGCTGAAAAGGTAAGAAGCCTTGCCTTCTCTCCATGGGCGGAAGGTAGCGAGTTGGGCCCCAAGCCCAAAATCAAAATTTTCGATTTTTCGATTTTTTCGCGAATTTCAAATCAAAATTCCAGCCGTTCTGGTCGATATTTGCGAATGAGATATGGAAATGATCGGAGAGAATTTCCTATCCATGATCCATAAAACACTCTATTCTGACTTCGGATGACATACGAGATAGTGGAAAACGCCTCGAAGTCGTGCATGGCGTAAGTTATCGCGAGCGAATGAAATCTAAATGAATAGATCATGTCAATCCGAATCGTGTAATACAATAAAACTGGCCTAAGCAACTCTAATGGGACATAAAACATTTTAGTACAGAAACACAAACACCCCCCCCAAACAAATTTTTTTACAAAGCTTAGAAAATTTGTTTTTAAAGATGGGTCTTTTAAAAGTCAGTTCGAGACTTCCTAGATTACTATGTTTATTTTATTTTTTTTTTTTTATTTTAGTTTTAGAAGGAAAAACAATAAGCAATAAAGACATAATTCACACCATAGAAAACATGACTCAAAAATCCGAAAAAACATGCAAGAGTGGAAAAACGTGAATTATGTGAACCGTGGACTTAGGATCCGGTACTTACAGCCACACACTCCATAGGGAGGGCCGGTTACCTTAATGGTGCACCCACCAATATATTGGAATGAAAGGAAATGCACCAACCACGAAATTGAATGGTTTATAGTCGGATACTCAAGACTTTATCTAAGACATATGTATGAACATCCGGTTGATCATATATCAACAACCGAAATAGTTGTGGATCATTCCATAAATAAATATCACAGCAAACATATCCAAATACAATGAAACACCAAGATTTCCTCACGACTCGACCCTAGTGGAATCCAAGCGAAGTTGGGTAACCTTATTGTGTAACCTATCATGCACCTTCTTTTTCATTTTTGAATGAGTGGGTGTTCTAGTAAATAAGTGTGGAAAAAGTGAATGGTTGTGGAGAATATGGTAGATATGGATAAGTTCTAGAAAGGCGGCATTACCTGATGAGGATTTGGTTTTAGCCTCGAACTCATTCATTGTGTGTGTGTAGGACTGTCTCAATTCTGAAAATGAAGGTGTCACAAAGTTTGTCCTTCGAAGTATCTCTGTTTTGCTAGGAGGATTTAAAAATTATAGAGCCTGAAGAAACAACGGGATCGAGTGCAAACTTCGGGTTCCTTTGAAAGGGGTGGAAGGAGGGAATCGAGGTGGATGTTGTGCTAGTTAGTTCTTGATAGGGTGAATTGTCACCTACTTTCGAAGAAACTCATCAAATTCCTCATCTAGATTGGTCATATCCACATTACTATGGTAGTCCTCTACATCTTTGAAAAGTCATCTATCCCGTCCTCATCAATAACATGTGTATCGACTAGTGTAGGAATGAAAATGTTGGAGTCGACTTTCCAAAGGAAAGAATTTTGGGCATATGACTATCGGGGAGCGTATTGTTGAAATAATCTCGAGCAAAGCTCTCGATCATGCTAACCTCTCCATCCATAGAAACGAATCGGGTAAAGCTGCGTCCTTGTTTTAAAACATTGACTTCAATGACAAGATGGCGAAAAGACATGGACATTGAACCATCACGGCAGATTAATGGCGCGTTGGCGGTTGCCAAGAAGGGCGCCCTAAAATGATCGGACCCAGTCGTTAGCGACTTACGTATCGAGGACTACAAAATCAGCCGGATAGTAGAAATCCTGAACTTTTACCAACACATTTTTCGACTACACCGCTTAGGATACTTAATAGACCGATCGACTAATTGCAGCGTCATTTTAGTGGGTTGCATCTTGTCTAGACCTATTTGTCTATACAAATAAAATGGGAGTAAGTTAACACTAGCCCCGGAGGTCTAATAGCGCGGTCGTCATATAGGAATCTCTAAGGTGCATTATGCGATGGGGCGACCGGAAGTCCTTGTACTTAACAATTCCATTATGTTGGGATAAGGTTGGGAATTGTTCTGCATTAAAAAAGCTTTTGGTATATTTGTCTTAAGCCTAGTAGTACACAATTCCTTAAGAAACTTAGCATGATGTGGTAGCTTTTTAATAGCCGAGGAAGGGAAGGTTTATAGTTAGATTCTTGAAAACATCCTAATCTCCTCGTAATTTGTATCTCTAGTTAACATGGCTAATTTTTTGTGGAAAGCGGTGGTTTACGTCGATATTTAGCAATGGTATCACGGATGTTTAACCGTGGCTTTTTGTTTCTTAAGTTGTGTTGTAAACTGGGACCTCTACAGTGGTAGGCTCTTGGTTTCTATTTTTTGGTATCTAGTAATATAGCGGTGTAGGGAGACTCTTGGTGGGGGGTAACTATAGGCATAGTTACCTTGTTATCAACCACTCTGCTGCGAGGCAGTGGTGATTGCATTTATCTCACCTACATTTTCATATTCATTACTAGTATTATCCGTTACCTCAAAGGATGTGTTTGTTGTTTTAGGATTAGGTATTGCGTTACCTGGAAACACACCTTTGGTTTGGGCTTTATCTTGAGCCAACCTGTTGGGTTAAATTAGTTCACGGTTGTAGAAGCCGTTGGTTGGATTGAGCCATGGTTTGGAAAAGTTTTTGGCTCACTTGTATAAAAGGTGTCAAGGCGATCCGCTGTGTGGGTGTAGTGGTCACGGGTGGTGGTATTCTTTGGAACTATTTCCGTGAATTATTTATTGGTGGATTTTGATAGTTATTATTTCTTTGGAACGATACCTCTATTAGCATTATAATTATTATAATTACCTTGACCTTGTGCTTGACCTTGTCGAGTTGCACTTGGTTGTTATAATTATTAAAATTACCCGACCACAATCCTTGTCGTGTAGTGGAGCTTGGTTAAAGCTCTGCGTTATTCTTTAACATATTGATGATTGTACCCTTGAGGTGTGGCGTTTTGGTTATTTCTCCAACCCGAAGTTGGGATTTTGTCTCCAAAGGCGTTAGGTTCACTATTAATGGAACAAGCTGTTCATAGGCTATAGGGCGATGGGATTAGGGTGTTCGGGACTCAACGAAACTACATGGATTTGAATTTACATTCATAGCGGGGATTGGCTTTTGTTGTACAGAAATGGCATCTACCTTTTTGTGAGGGATTCAATTAGAGTTTTAAGCTCGGGATCTGATTTAACCTCAAACATCTTTGGTAGCCTTAAGCTGTGGAAGAAGAACTAGCGGGCCCGGCGAGTAATCGTCGTCACTACCCCCCATTATTATTACGCTTAGTTTGGTCCTCTAAAAATTTATAAGCCTCCGAGGCTCCTTTGTTTAAGAAACTACCCCGTTCATTATGTCAAGGACTTCTTTATGGTGATGTTGAAGTCCTTTGAAAAAAACACGAACTAACGTGTCTTTTAGCTAAGTTATGATGTGGACACTCTATAAAGCAGATTGGTGAAAACGATTCCAAGCCTCTGAAAATGTTTCATGAGGATTTTGTCGAAAAGAATGAATCTTAGAAAGCATCTCATCCGTCTTTAGGGGTGGGTAAAATGTTCCATAAACAATGAACAAGTTTAGCCCACGAGTCCACGAATTAATTAGGCAGTTAACCAAGGCAAGCCCTTATCGGCTAAGGTGAAAGGGAATACCCTTAATTTAATTTGTTCGAACCAACCGTAGGATGGTGGAATGTTGTTAGGACTTGTTCAATCCCTACGCGTATCTTTGGTAAGGTTTTTCATGGTCAAAACCATGAAAAGCGGGTAACTAAATTAAAATATTTGGAGGGATTAAAAATCCCACCTGGGTTTGCATGAACGATGCAAGATTTGGGAGCTATCGCTCAAGGCTTTGTAGAAGTCCGAGAGAGGAGTCTCTTTCTTCCCCATTATATCCGGTGTGGTGTGTGGTATACTAGATAGACTTGATTGTTGATGTTGTTGTGTATTTACGTTCGGTGTTTTATGCGACCGGACCTTAATCTCATGCAAGACTAAGTCGAGCTTAACTACACATGCAACACTTCAAACAATTCTGATATACTAGTATAAACCTCTAACGGAGATCGCGGGTGTGGAAGAAAGGAATACGATTCGTCGTCCTTGCCCGCTTATGAATAGCGTCTTGTTTACGGCGTGTTCAGTGTATATAAGAGAATAGAACACTGAAAAACTTGACAACTCGAAGTTCAAATCAAAATGTGGAAATCACGGAAATTCGAGAGAAGGTATCTTCTATCTTAGGCGCCCTTCAAGGCAAAGTCGAGCTCGATAAGATAAGCGGGCGGGTTGCTCTCTCTTTGAAGCCTGGTGGCCTTCGATGTATAAACGAAGTCCGATAAGATAGCGCGGGTTGGCGCTCTTTTAGAAGCGCGGCCTTCAGTCGCGTTTTCTCGCGAATTTTTCCAAAACTGAAAGCGGCAACCACGGTATGAATCAAAAAGGGTGGGTGGGTGGAATGGGACTTAAAATTACTAATTCTATTATGAAAACAATGATAAAGTGCAACTAAGATGGCGGCGGGCCATTTGATAAGCGTAAAATGAACGATCTACCTACGAAATGAGCGATGAATTCTTAGCGTAAGTAAACTAAACTTATTGCGATGCTATCTTGTTTATCAAAGAATTTATTCTACTCTCAACCAATTGAGATATAGGGGAGTAGATAGAGTTAAGTTCCACTCCTAGTGCTCTAGCATGGATGTTTTCTAATCTAACTAGTCGCTTTTAAGTCTATGAGAGAGTTTTCTGAAGGGAATTATACTCACGATGCAACTACCCACAAGATGCAACTAGTCGGTTATCGAGAATACTACGGGAATGCTCGTTGATTCTATGATAAGGAGTTAGAGGGGGATTGATTCCACCATAACTCAACTTAATCCACTAACGGCGAATAAATCGTAATCGAATGAGCTGCCCAGCGAACAATTGGTTATTCCTAATCCCTAATTATACATGGCATTTCTACCAATTATAACTAGCATGTGAACAATTAAACCCATTCTCATGGTGAACTAATCATTTCTAGAGTGGAATAGAAAATCTGACGATTCTAATGATAATCGAATCAAGCTTTCATCAAGGCTTCACAACCCCTCTAATGGAGGTTTAGCCTTGAATCATTCCATAATCATTTCCATTTATATTAAAACTAAACATAATATAAAGCATTGAAATTTATTTAATTAAACAATAATGAAATTTAATTTAATGACTAAATTGAACTAAGGACATGAATTGAAATTAGATCTAGAATTGGAATTGACAAAATCGAAATGGATAAAGAATACTACTTTATTGATCTAATCAAATGAAGAACAAGATTCAAAGGTTTAATCTAATAAGGGATTTGAAACTAATTAAAGAAAAACAATTAAATCTAGATCTAGAAGCTATTTTAATGGCTACTTTCTATTCTAAGCTATGAACCTAATTCTCTACTAATTAATCTACCATTATCTATCTACCCTTAACAAAGACTTAAGCTTTTGTTCTTATACATTCAGATCAAAAATTCGTGCATGGGCTTGGAGCGGGGGTTTGGGCGGAGAATCGGGCCCAAAACCCAATCTTTCGATCAAAGGCCTCTTCAGCTGCAGTTGACTTCCACAGACTTTTCGTCCACTTCTGCTCCTCTGATTGGGTCAAGGCTTGGACCATTGCAAAGCTCTTTCGAGCCGGTCGTTTTGACATAAGGTATGCCCAATTCAGTGTCTCGAGTCCAAAGATCACGGCTTTGGAAGTTCTGGCGACTTTTGCTCCTTTATCTCGCTAAAGTGGTACATTTACGCACATAATGGACTTTGAAACACGAAATGCATAAAACGGCGTGTCGGTGTTAACTCTTACTTATTATTCACATAATTGGTCTAACGGTATGATTATTAAGGGGTTAAAACTACGTTTTGGGCTCTTATCATTAGACAAACGATACGTAAAAGGAGTCTCCATAGATAGAAAAATCATCCATGAATACTTCCATAAAGCTCTACCATGTCACTAAATATATGAAGCATACATGTTTTGGAAGGTACCGGGGGCATTACAAAGGCCAAAAGGCATTAGTTTATAGGCATATGTTCGAAGGGACATGTGAAGGTTATCTTTTCTTGGTCATCAATATTAATAATAATCTGAAAATAGCGGAGTAGCCATCCGGAAAACAATAAAAGGCATGACCCGGTAGGCGTTCTAGCATCTGATCTATAAATGGTAAGGGAAAGTGATCCTTTCGTGTCATAGCATTTAAACGTCTGTAATCAATCAGATTCTCTATTTCATAGGACCATGAGTGACAACATAGTCACCGCTTCCGTTCACGATACCATGGTAACTCCCGATTTCTTAGGAACTACATGAATGGGACTTACCCATTCGCTATCGGAGATTGGGTATATAATACCCGCATCGAATAATCGCAAGACTTCTTCCCTAACCACCTCTTTCATGGCAGGGGTTCAAACGGCGCTTGAGGTTAGCGAGAAGTCTTGGCGTTATCCTCCAAATGGATCGATGAGTGCAAACATTGGGGTCAATTCCTTAATATCGGCTGGGGACCAACCAATCGCAGACCGATGTTCCTAATCACCCTTATTAAACATGTCTCTTCATCCTTAGTTAACAGAGAAGATATAATTATCGGGTGACTACCATCGGATCAAGTTGAATATATTTTAACTCCGGGGAAGAGGTTTAAGCTTGGTGTGGGCCGGAATGTCCGTTGATGTTTCATAAGTGTCCTTATCTTGCGTAATGAAAACTTGCTTAGGTAGCAAGTCTTAAGTAATCGATATATGGAGCAACCGGCGGGTCTACAATTGGTGTGGACTCGGGGATGGTGTTGATTTCCTCTAAAGTAGGAGTCATTTACAAAATCGAGAAGGTCCAAAAGAAAGGAATTTGTACATATTGTTTTCGGAAATGTGTTGTTAAAATAATCTTGAGCTAAACTCTCCGATCATGCTAACCTCCCCATCTATAGGCGAATCAGTAACTGTTTCATCATTTTAAAAACATTTACCTTGGCGAGACGGATGGCCAAAAGATAAGGACATCTTTCCATCGCGACAATTTATAAAGCGCATTGGCGGTTGCCAAGAAGGGCGCCCTAAAATGATCGGTCTGAGTCATTAGCGACTTCTGTATCGAGGATAACAAAATCAGCGGGATAGTAGAAATCCTGAACCTTAACAAACCGTTTTTCCACTACACCTTTAGGATACTTAATTGACACATCCGCTAATTTACAACGTTATTTTTGTAGGTTGCATTTCACGTAGAGCGTTTGTTTATACAAGTATATCACGGGAGTAAGTTAACACTTCGCCCCCATCTAATAAAGGCGATGCGTCGTGTGGGAATCTCCTAAGGTGCATTTCTGATGGGACGACCGGGGTCCTTGTACTTAACAATTCCATTGTTTTTTGATAACGTTAGGAACCTGATTCGGTTAAAAGCGTCTTTAGGTATATTGGTCTTCGCCTAGTAGTGCCTGACTCTTTAAGAAACTTAGGCGTGGTTAGGTAGCTTTTAATAGCTTCGAGAAAAGGAAGGTTTATCGTTAGATTCTTGAAAACGTTCCTAATTTCCTCAAAGTTTGTATCCCCAGTTAGCATGGCTAATTTTTGAGGAACGGTGGTTTAAACTCTATATTTAGTGTATGGCTCGACTTGAAGTGTAACCTTGGATTTCTGTTTCTTAGGTTGTGGTTTAACCTGGGACCTCTACGATGGTAGGTTCTTGAGTTTCTATTTAGCATTATCTAGTTCGATATCCGGTGTAGAGATCTTGATGGGGTAACTATAGGCATAGTTACTTTGTTATCAACCACTCTTCCGGGCGGAGAGTGGTGATGATGGCATTTAGGTCACCCTCTGATTGTAGTTTCATTACTAAATTACCGTTTACCTCAAAGGCTGTGTTTCTTTGTTTTAGGGTTTGGTATTGCTTGTCCCGGAAACACGCTTTTGGTTGGGCTTTAAACTTAAACTAACCGTGTATGCCCTGATTTATGGATTGTAAAATTTGTTGGTTTGATTGAGTCATTGTCGGAAAAGTTGTTGGGTAACTTGTATAAAGGCATCGATACGATCGGTTGTGTAGGTGTAGTAGTCCGCGGGTGGTGTATTTGGAACTATCTCTCGTTGATTATTTATGGGTGGGTTGTGATAGTTATTATTATTAACCTAACGATACCTCTATTGGTATTATAATTATTATAATTATTCGACCTTGTGCTTGACCTTGTCGTGTGGTTTAAGCTTGGTTGTTATAATTATTATAATTCCCTTGACCTTGTCCTTGTCCTTGCCTAGGTGGAGCTTGGTTATAATTGTTTGCTTGCCTAACGTTTTGATTATTGTACCACGGAGGTGTTACTTGTTGATTATTTCTCCAACCGAAGTTGGGATGTTGTCTCAGTTAGGAATAGGATAGTTATTAATAGAGTAAACATTATCTTGTTAAGGTGGTTATTGTTCATAAGCTAGAGGACAATAATCGTCGAGGATGCTCTGGACTCAAACAGAAATTACATGGGTTGGAGTTTACATTCATGACGGGGATAGGCTTTTGTTGGTGAAAATAGCCTCTACTTTTTAGTTAGAGATTTGATTAGATTTTAAGTTACGGATCGGTTTTCTTCTCAAACATACCGCTGACCTTTCTTGTTGAAGAAGAACTAGGCTGGCCGGGGGATATCATCACTACCCCAATTATTATTCCGTTTAGTTTGGTCTTCTAAAATTTATAAACCTCAGGGGCTCCTTTACTTAGGAAACTACCCCCATTCATTATGTCAAGGACTTCTTTATGGTGGTGTAGAAGACCTTTGAAAAGGCAATTTAACTAACGCGTGTCTTTAGCTAAGTTATGATGTGGACACTCTATAAGGAGATCGGTGAAGCGATTCCATGCCTCGAAAATGATTCATGAGGATTCCGGAAAAAATGAATCTTGGAAAGCATCTCATCCGTCTTTTTAGGGTGGGTAAAATGTTCCATAAACAAACAACAAGTTTAGCCCACGAGTCCACGAATTAGGCTTTGGCGATTAACCAAGACGCCTTTTATAATGTGAAAGGGAATACCCTCGGTTTAATTTGTTCGCACCTACCGTAGGATGATGGAATGTTGTAAGGACTTGTTCAATCCCTACGCGTAATGCTTTGATAAGGTTTTCATGGTCTAACCCATGAAAAAGCGGGTAACAAATTAAATATGTTTGGGGATTCGAAAATCCCCACCGGGTCTCCTAGAGCGATGCGATTTAGGGCTATCGCTCAAGGCTTTGTAAAAGTCGGAGAGAGGAGTCTCTTTCTTCACCATTATGTCGGGTATGGTGCGTGTGATAGTAGTTAGAGGTGTGGGTGGGTGGTGTACTAGATAGACTTGTTTGTTGCCGTGTAATTCGTTTGTTGTTTTGTTAGACCGGACCTTAATCTCATGCAAGACTAAGTTGAGCTTAACTAAACATGCAACACTCCAAACAATTCGATATACTAGTAGAAAACCTCTAACGGAAATCACGAGGTATGGAAGAAAGGAATACGATAAGCGTCCTTGCTTCAGCTTATGAATAGCGTCTTGTGTGCAGCGTGTTCGGTGTATATAAAGAGATTAGAACACTGAAAAATATGAAAGATCAAAGTTTGAATCAAGACTGTGGAAATCCGGGGATTTTAACATCTGGCTCGCATAGGCGCTCGGCCCGAGCTCGAGTAATTTTCAGATTACGGTTTTTTAGATGGGTCGCTCCAAATGGGGCTGGTCGCTTCGATGGGAAGTCGAGTTCGGTGTTTGGCGAGCCAAAGGCTTGGTATGAAGCGTGGCGCCTTCGATGGTAAACAAAATTCCGAGTAACTTAAGCGGGTCTCATCGCTGAAGCGTGGTAGGCGGCTCGTGTATTTTCTCGAATTTGTCCCACTGAAATGGGCAACCACGGTATGAAACAAACAAGGGTGGGTGGGTTTAATGGGACTTAAAATTGACTACTTCTACTATGAAAACAATGCTAAAGTGTAACTAAGATGGCAGCGGCGCCATTTGATAACCCGTAAAAACTCAATTAGATTGCTCTAACCTTATTCTTACGGTATCAATAATTTATTTCCTACTCTCACATGTATATTCATGCAATATATAGACTACGGAATCGTTCCACTCTTAACTCTCAAGACTTAAACAAATTCAATTAAACAAACCCAAAGAACAATGGTGAGAGTGATGTGTTATATGAAATATCTATTCTACGATTATACTACGGATTCAATTTATACTAACAAGATACAATAATTCAACTACAGAAATACTAACTGGACTCTATGATAAGGAATTAGGGGGATTGATTCCACCTCGAATCCAACTTAACAACCTAGCGTAGAATGTTGTATCTCAATTCTCACGTTCTTACGGCGAGAATTTTGAGTTCTAATCCCTAGTGTTAAGTGGCATTTCTACCAATACTAACTAGCATGTGAGGTCGTCCACCCATTCTCATGACGAAACACGACCTTCTAGAGTGGAATAGAATCTACAACCAATTCTATACTAACCACTAAGTTTTCATCAAGGCTTCATCAACCCCTCTAATGGAGGTTTTAGCCTTGAGTCATCAAACTAACATTTCCCATTGAATCTAAACTAAACATAATATAAAGATTGAAACTTGCTAAATTTAAACCTTAATAGCAATTACTCATGCAAAAATTATTTCAATCTAATAAAGACAACTATTGAATCTAAGAATTAAACTAATTTAAGTAAAAGAAATGAACAAGATTATCAAGAACACTAATTTATTTATCTAATGAAATCAATAACAATAATTTAATACTGAATTTAAAGCAAGAATAAAAACTAATTAATTAATCTAAAACTAGATCTAGAACTAAGGTTTAATGGCTACTTTTCTTATTCTAACCTAATTTATTTTCTAACCTAACTATCTACCATTAACAAAGAGCTAAGCTTTTGTTTTTATACATCCAGATCCAAAAATCGTGCATGGGCTTGGAGCCATGTTTTGGGCCAGAGAATCAGGCCCAAAACCCAATACTTTCAGTCCAAAAAGGCCTCTTCAGCTGCAGTTGACTTCGACAGACTTTTCGTCCACTTTTGCTCCTCTGATTGGACCAAGACTTGGACCATTGGAAAACTCTTTCCGAGCCGGTCGTTTTGACGTAAGGTAGGCCCAATTCCGAGGTCTGAGTCCAAAGATATGGTCTTGGAGTTAAGTTGACTTTGTCTTTGTGCATTTACGCTTCTGCGTGGACTTTGACTTTTCATCTTTTGATCGGGCTTTACAGAGGCTTTGTCTTCTTGAATCTTGGCCTTTATTCACAGAACTCCTTAGCAACCGACCTTTGCTCCTTTATCTCGCTAAAGTGGCACATTTCTGCACATAATGGACTTTGAAGCCTGAAATGCATAAAAACACGTAATCAGTATTAACTCTTACTTATTATTCACATAATTGGTCTAAAAGTACGATTGTTAAGGGGTTAAAACTACAGTTTTGGGCTCTTATCAGTAGGCGGAGGCAAAAGATAGAATTAAATAGAGAATAATATCACTTTGGGTTACTCTATTTGTTTAATTCTCATTTGGAGACCCTTCATATTTTTTGTTAGTTGGTTTTCTCAAGCGAAAGATATCTCTAACCAGATAGAGGTTTTGATAAGAAGATAAAATTATACGTGAATCCGGTATCATTTTGGTTACTCCGGGGCGTATAATTTTCATTTTTATATCCTCTAGTTTTGAAAACTATGGAGAGATATTTTAAGAAACTCGTACTTCAAAAGCTGTGATTCTAGATGCTAATTTTTGGAAAAAAAAACCATAATAGGAAATCTCAAGTAACTTTCCTGTTGGTTTTGGGGCAAACCAATCTAGACATAATTATATAACTATTGATATATTGAGAATCTAGCATTGATAGAATAGAGAAAACAATTATTTTGAGAAAGAAGAGTAAAATAAAGAAAAGGAAAATTGTATACTCGCTCCACAGGTTCACACTTACTCAAACGATGAGTAAAAAGTGTTTTACAAAGATAATGCTAGATATACATTGGCTCCGGTACTCACAACCACACACTCCAAATGGAGGGTCCGGTTACCTTATTGATGTATTCCTTTTAAAGTAAAAGATGGAATGGAATGGGGAAGGAATTCATCTTGGAAAAGAGGATTTAATCCTCGTAGATAGAATGATCATGAAAGAGTTTTTAGCACTCTAGCTTCATTCACCTCACTTGTTGCTTCAAAGGCTGTGTTTGTAGGTTTAGGGTTTGGAATAGCTTGTCCTGGGAACACACCTTTTTGGGTTTTGTCTTGGGCTAACAAGTTATGAGATTGTTGAATGGATGCTAGAATTTGGGTTTGTTGTTGCATGAAAGATATCATTATTTCGGTGGGCTTTTCTATTTGGACACTAGTTGATGGTGTAATGGGAACTAGGTCTCTTTGGTTGTTGACATAGTGGTTTTGGTAGTTCTGGTTAAAGTGGGATGGAACCAATGCTCTATTCTGATTGGTATAGGTACCTTGTCCTTGTCTAAATGTATTTGGTGATTTATTGAAACTTGGAGGTGGTTGGGTTTGTGGAATATTCCTTCATGTGAAGTTTGGATGTTGTCTCTATGGTGCATTTGGTACATTGAAAGCACATACTTCTTTTGGTTGAAGTGATGATAGGTTTGTGACCAAGGGACAGGTGTCATCTATATGATTTAAGCTTAAACAAAAATTGCATGGTGAGGTATTTATGTTCATGACAAGATGAAGGGTTTGGTCTTTTTGTTTGGTTGTGAGGGCATCTATCTTACTTTTCTCAACTTGGTTTTCAAGAAAGGTTAAAGCTTTGATTGCGCCTCTATCCAAAAACATTACCATTATATTACTCATGATGTCGAGGGCTACTTTGTGGTTTGGAGAAGACCTTGGAAGAAACATTAGACAAGAGTAGATTTTTCTAGTTTATGGTGAGGACATGAATGGAGTAGGTCAGAGAATCTATCCCATGCTTTGGAAAATGTCTCACTCAGACTCTGTCTGAAGAATTGTATCTTACTTTTTATCTCTTCTATTTTCTTCGACGGAAAGTACTTCTTTATGAAGGAGAACACAACCTTTTCCCATGTATCAAAAGAATTGGGCTTATGAGAAAGAAGCCAAGCGTGACTCTTACCAACTAGAGTGAAAGGAAACACTCGTAGCTTCACTTAATCACCGGAAAATATTGCATACTTTATGTATCCGGCATAGATGTGCGTACGGTAATGAAAGATATTTAACCAACCTAAATAAACAAGTTAATTAACTCCTATTACTATTATTACCTGCAAGTGCACAAGGTCTATTGTAGTATGTGTGCGAGAACAAGGTCGAACCCACAGGGATTGTGATTTAGAAATAACTGAATTTTAAAATACTACTTATCCTAATACGAATATTATGGTTGTTTATGATTGAAAGAGTGGTTAACTACTACTATTTTAATTATTCTATTAAAACTATGAAACTTGTATTAACTATGAATGGTGGAAACACTAAGGCGTTTGATTCCACCCTAGACTCTTGTAGGTTCTCTTAATTCACTTTTTTAAAGTTCTCATGTAAGTACGAGTAGCATGAGGGAAAGGAAACCCTAGCTTCCTCGAATATGTGTTCGTTTAAGCCCTAATATTCATCTATACATGAAGTCTAATTGAATTTCAGTATACAAACATATGAATCCCTAGCAAGAGTTGTCTTCTTACGGCACAACTCTTCACAGATTCAATTTACAATTAAAAGCCATGTTATAATGCTAATGGAATAGTACTCCTATGATTAACTAGTGAAGATATGAAATTTAATTATTCAAGATATAATAAATGCAAGTAAACCACTAACATCAGCGTGAAAACAATATATAAATCAATTAAAATTGGTTTGAGAACAGTAACAACAACATAAGATATCCTACACAAGTCTATGCCTTAACCAAAGCCCTAGCTTTGAGTTTAGTTACTCATAAACATGGTGGAAGAAATAAAGGAATAAGGAAGAGAAATCATCAACAAAACCGTGGTGGTAGGCGTTGGCTTCTTCTCCAGCAACTCCACTTCTTCTTCTCTAGCAAGCTATCGAACTGTTCTTGAGTGTTTGTGATGGGGGCCAGACCGTGCTAGAGCTCTCCACTTCCTTTCTTTATATATAGGCTTTTGATTAGGGCATGCATGCTTTGGAACCCCTTTGGATAGCTTCCTTTTCATGTTTTAATCAGATTTGGAACTATCCAAATCGAGTTCAAGCGATTGAAATAAGCTATGAAGGGTGCTGTGAAAACACTATAATTCTGCGATTTTAAAAGGGAGTGCGGGCACGCTATTACCTCTTGACAACAGTACTTCAACTTTTTGCAATAGCTTTATAATGCCATACACATGTTATTACATATCTCGTTTTGTGTATTATCTCTGCAATCAAGACGTGAGATTCTCACAACCCCGTAAAGTCTTCAGTCTCAGCCCGTTTCTTCGTAACAATGTTGATTTCTGTAAAACCAAGAAAATATACTAATCAAAGGAACTTATATTAATTAACTAGACAATATAACATAAATATGGGCATACATGTGTAGCATTTATGTGCTTATCAAATACTACCAAACTTATATTTTGCTAGTCCTCGAGCAAACTAACTCTAAACTAATAACAAAAATTAAAAATCCTAACTCATTTTCGTAGGAATCACGATTACACTTAGCATGTGTAACAAGCCTTTTAAACCCCTAGGTTTACCCTAGTGGACGAGTTTAGTCTCATGAGAGTTTTCAGAGAAGATACTCACAAACTTCATCTATATTATAGTGACTAAGAAGTAACAATAATGTTTCCTTAATTCAATCTCAGGTGTCTATACATCTCACTAGCAAGGAATAAAGAATACTCATTTTAAAACCTAAGTTAATACATGCATAATAATCAAATCATCTAAAAATAAACATACATGCAATGAACAATATTGTAGGGATTTTTCTAGTTTTCCCTGATCTTCCTTTGTGCCTTGTGATCTTGGAACCTTTGAATAAATGGAGATAGGATGCGATGATTGTGAGTTCAGGGTTGAACCGTCTGACGGTTGCCTACGTATCTCCTTGTTTATTATGGAGAATCAAACCCTATCTTGTGTAGTTCCTCAGAGCAAAATCCCTATGGTTTATATAGGAAGAGTTTTGAAAGTCCTAGGGTTAGGGCTGTCCTCACCGTTTGTGAATTTCCTTTAATCTTTGGACTCTATCTTCCTATTTAGGAATTCCCTATTTATGGAAGTCTGAATCTAGACCATATCTTTATGAAAAGTAAGTTTCTTTGCTGATCATAATGTCCCATCGTATATAGGAAGATTATATATAAAAGGAAACTCCTAAGATATGTCTTCAGGATTCCTCCCTTATCATCAAAGATCGCCATCTTCAGTTCTCCTTTGTTCAGGAACTATCTCTATTAGTTCCTAACGACTGGGTAACTGTTATATTGGAAAGCGGTTAGTCATGTGCCTGGCACATTCCACTAAACACTCGTGCTACACACGAGATTACTTACTCACAGAACTGATCTGATGGTCCTCACCTCATTCTGGACATCTATAGTCTTAGGTTATTTCCCATACACTTGTCATCTATTCATTGACAGGAAATCTCCCCTACAGATGCCCCCTCTCGTGCCATCTAGAACATGAGCGCTTGAAGCAATGCTGCTTTTGGCATGAGAATCCTTTTTCCAAAATTGTTGTAAGGAACTGCTAACGTACCTAACTAATTATGTTTCTGAAAAGACGACTCGAACAGACACGCCGTTTCCCAAAAAAGGTAATGATAACAGTTCAATCCCGAGAAGACGCACTGCTTAGGCTCATCCTAACCGTCTATCTTATCTGTATATAAAAGATCTGGTGAGAGAACTTGCATTATCTCTTATGCTACCTTTCTCATAGTAAACCTTTTGATCTCCTACTAGAATTTCACCAAAACTTGAAACTTTTTCTCTTTTCGATCATGAATCCCAACTGGTCGCTTGTAAACTCCAGAGATCTTTCCTCTCTGGAACAGATCCGTGAGAAGTTCCACATCCCTGAAGATATCGGACTGGAGTGGGGGAGGTTATCTGATGAGTTGGCCTACAAGGAGGAGGTGCTCATCACCATTGGTCAACTTATAGTCGAACTCACTCTTCTCCTCCACCCATTTCTACGAGAGTGTCTGATTTACTTTAATCTCACCCTTAGTCAGGCAGCACCCCTGTTTTATAGAGCTGTTATGTACTCTGCCCTTCTCACCAAGAGACATGGATTTGATCTCAACTGTTGGGTGTTCGGTTACTTTTATGAGGTCCGGCGTATTCGAGACCAATCATACTATTAGCTCATGACCAATGACAAGAATTCTCGGATCTTCTTTTTTTAGGGGAAGTAGAGTGACGAAGGCTGGGTTGATCACCACCTTTGTGTATTGTGTAATGATTGGGATTATCGCCCCTCTGATGACGATGCACGCCTATGGGAATTCCTGTGCCCAAGAAACATACCCATGCTCCAACCAATAAGTCTTCCTATTTAGGTACTTTATAACTTGATATAGGAGTCTTTTGCCTGAATATCTTTTGCTGTTATTCCTTAGATGACTCTTCCCCTTGGAATCAACTACCTGCAACTGATGCTACTATGGTGGACATTATCAAGAAGATCGCCAAGGAATAGAGGATGCCTTGGGTGATAGTTCTTATCCCACCCGTCTTTTTGAATATCTCAACATGTCTATTGAAGATTTGCTGTAACTTATTCCTGGCTCTTCCCCCTTTGGGATAAATACTGTGAATTATGGGTGCACAACACTTCATCCTCCTGTTGATCAGTATGCTGGACTTCTCCCTCCTCCAGTTTAGGATGAATCCTCTCTGATTACTAGAAGAAGAAGAAACCGTAAGGAGAAGAGTTCGGAGGCCATCTCCAATGATGTTGTCGTCGGGTTTAGTTTAGGAGCCTGCTGTTAGTGATGATTATGTGATCTCTGGCGGAAAGGGCCCTGAACTGCCTCATAAACTGCAGGCGGCAAATAATTTTAGAAGGGGAGTGCGTGCATCCAATCATTCAAACTTGAAGAGGTCTGATACTGCTTCTGATGTTGCCCCCTCTGGTAAGAAAACGAAGTTTTGCCTTCTCTCTGTTAGTGAAGATACACTTTTTAAAGTTTCTACTAGTATTCCCACACCTGTTAAGTCTTGTAAGAATGTAGCTATACCTCTATCAGTTCCAGTTCCTTCTACAGGTTCTGAACAGACTGGTGATAATGTCTTTCGATTTGTTGACCCTCCCTCCCTCGATCTCTCAAGGGGAAGGGTATTCTTTGAAACCATCTTCTTTGTGACTATCGCTCTCCCCCCTTTTTATTTGGTGGGAAGAGGAGGGAGAGTGATGACATTACTTTCTCGCCTTGATCTCTAGATTCCCCTAGAGGGAGATGATAGTGGAGATGAGGCATTGGGAACGAACTGATGAACAACCTGTTACCAACAAACATTCTGTTAAAGATATGTTGATATTGCCATTAGAGTTTTAGAAGGTTCACGACTTCCAGTTGATAAGGCTGAAGCCAATATATCTAAGACCTGATAAGAGCCTAAAATTGTAGTTTTAACCCTTTAACAATAATACTTTTAGACCAATTATGCGAGTAATAAATAAGAGTGTTAATGATGATTACATGCTTTTATGTATTTTAGGTATTTGAGTCAATTATGTGCAGAAATGTCTCACTTTTGCGAGATAAAGGAGCAAGGGTTGGTTGCTAAGAAGTTCTGTGATTAAAGGCCAAGATTCAAGGTGAAAATGTCTTTTGAAAGCCCGGTCAAAGCTGAAAAGTCAAAGTCAACGCAGGCAGAAACAGCGCACAAAAGTCAGCAGAACTTCCAATGACCAAATCTTTGGACTTAGAGTTCAAAATTAGGACTACCTTATGTCAAAACGACCGTCTTGGAAAGAGCTTTCCAATGGTCCAAACTTTGACTCAATCAGAGGAACATAAATGGATGAAAAATCTATTAAACTCAAATCTAGCTGAAAAGACCTCTGTGGACTAAAGAAATTGGGTTTTGGGCTCAATTTTCCGGCCCAAAACATGGCTCCAGGCCCATGCACGAAATTGGGGATCTCTTTCTCTTCTTGAGGGGAGGAAAGGGGGGATTCATTAGTTAGATCTAGATTAGAAAATAAATTAGCTTAGACTCCATTAATTAGTTTTATTACCTTGTTTTAAATTTAGTTTTGAATCGGTATTGTTATTATTCATTAGATCAATAAAAGTAGTTGGTTATTCATAAATTTAGTTTTAGTTTATTAAATCACTTAGATCTAAATTCAATTCTTTAGTTATTAATCATTTCTTGGTTGTTAATTCAGTTTTGAATTCTTGAGTAGGTCAATATAGCAAATTTATAATCTTTATATCATGTTTTGTTTTAATTCCTATAGAAATGATAGTTTTATGAATCAAGGCTAAACCTCCATTAGAGGGGATTGAGGAAGCCTTGAAGAAAACTTGATTGTGTAGTGTAAAAATAGTTGTAAGATTCTATTCCACTCTAGAAGGTAGTTGATTCACCATGAGAATGGGTTGAACTTCCTCACATGCTACTCATTATTTGGTAGAGATTGCCATGAATGATTAGGGATTAGAACGACCAATTCTTATCGTAAGAACGAAAGAATTTGATTACAACAATCTATGCTAGTTTATTAAGTTGAATTCAAGGTGGAATCAAATTGCCCTAATTCTTTTTCTAGATTCAAACCTTAGTATTTGAATTGCCATCGTAGTATTTAGAACATTTCAATTATGTTATTTCCCTCGTTGTTAGCATAATTACAATAATCCGTACTCTCATTAACTTTGATAGAACTGATAATCATCATTAATATTAATTCTAAAGAACTAGGAGTGGAAGGAATTCTCTACTCAAACTTATTGCAATAGCATTGAGAGTAGAAAACTTTGATAACATTAGCCAGAAAATAGTTCTAGTTTTACTTGCGGTTTAGTCTCGTTACTTATTCGTAGGTAAAACTAGTGTTTTACATATTATCAAATGGCACCGCTGCCATCTTAGTTCCATTTAGAATTGTTTTCATTAGTATTGTTAGTCTTTTCAAAGTCCCATTAAACTCACCCACCCTTGTTTGATTCTAACAAAGTTTATGCAGTTCGAAACAAAAAAATTTCAAAGAACAAGCCCGAGTCATTTCCACCCATACAAGGCTAACTTCAAGGGTCCCTAGTCTTTGGGCCTGGAACTTCGAATTGGACTTGGCTGGCGTGACCAGCCTCTACCAAGGCAAAAGTTCGAAGCCCCGTCTTTGAAGTGCGAAACTCGAGTTGACTCGAAAGCGACCACTTCCTCTTACGGAAAAGCTCAATTTTCACTGGTTAGTTCAAACCTCCATTACTTCAAGTTATTCAGTGTTTCTAACTTGTTACACACACTGAGCTCACGTTTACAAGACGCTATTCATAAGCGAAGTAAGGAGGCATTCAGGTACTTCTTTCTTCCGCTCCTCACATCTCCTGTTAGAGGTTTATACTAGCATATCAGGATTTTTTTGAGTGTTGTCGTGTTTAGTTAACATTGGTCTTAGCCTTGCATGAGATTAAGGTCAGGTAGAAGAAAAACGCCTAACGTAATCAACCGGCAATGTTAACAAACACGCCTTTCTAGTATACCACTCACTACACCTCTAGCTAATATACCACACACTCCACCCAAAATAATGGCTGAAGAAAGAGAGTTTCCTCTCTATGACTTTTATAAAGCCGTGAACGATAGCCCAAAATCTTGCATCGTTCTTGCAGACCCAGTGGGGGATTTCCGAATCCCCCCAAATATATTTAATTTGTTACCCGTTTTCCATGGGTTAGACAATGAAAAACCTTATCAACACATGCGTAGGATTGAACAAGTCCTTACCACATTCCACCATCCTACGGTTGGTGCTGAACAAATTAAACTAAGGGTGTTTCCTTTCACCTTAGCTGATAAGGCGGCGTCTTGGTTAACTACCCAAGCGTCTAATTCTGTGGACTCATGGGCCAAACTTGTTCAACTATTTATGGAACATTTTTACCTACCACTGAAGACGGATGAAATGCTTTCCAAGATTCATTTCTTTCAACAGAATCCTCATGAGTCATTTTTAGAGGCTTGGAATCGTTTCACCGATCTTCTTATAGAGTGTCAACACCATAACCTCGCGAAAGACACGTTAGTTCGTGCATAGAGGCTTATAAATTTTTTAAAAGATCAAACAAAGCATAATAATAACTGGGGAGGGGGGGGGGTAGTGATGATATCTCCTGCTCCGCTAGTTATTCTACAATAGCTAAGGCTGCCAATATGTTTGAGATTAAACCCGATCCTGAGCTTAAAACTTTAATCGAATCTCTAACTAAAAAGGTAGAAACTATTTATGTTCAGAAAAAGCCTATCCCCGTCATGAATGTCAACTCTAATCCATATAATTTCTGTTGGAGTCCTGAGCATCCCGACTCATATTGTCCTCTCGCCTATGAACAACAAAGTTCACAACAAGACAATGTTTATTCCATTAATAGTGAACCTAATGCACCTTGGAGACAAAATCCCAACTACGGTTGGTGAAATAATCAACAAGCTACACCTCCAGCGAGACAAGGACAAGGTTGATCAGGGTAATTATACTAATTATAACAATAATAATTATAATGCTAATAAAGGTATCATTCCGGTTAATCATAACTATCATAACCCACTCATTAATAATCAATGTGACATAGTTCCTGTCACACAACCTATAGCTAACACTCCTCCACTACCGGATCGTTTTGACGCCTTTATGCAATCCCAACAACAGATTTTACAAGCCATCCAACTTTCCTTACAACATTTAGCACAAGAGAAAGTACAACCCACAGGTGTGTTTCCAGGTCAAGCGATACCTAATCCTAAAACAATAAACACAGCCTTTGAGGTAAACGGTAATACTAGTACAGACAATGCAAACGTAGGTGACCTAAATGCCATCACCACTCTCCATTCTGGCAGAGTGGTTGATAACAAAGTAACTATGCTTATAGTTACCCCACCAGTTGTAGGAACCGTTATTCCAGAATGCAAAATTTCTACAAATTGCGAAAACCCACGCGCAGCGGAATCAATGGGGTTCACGGTTTTGGATAGAAAACATACCTTTGAGAACCAGTTTTGATAACTCTGAGAATGTAAGCTTTATAAATCCGAATCAACAATCAACCCCTTGATCTTCTGTTGTATTCCTTTAGAATAGATTGGACGTTATGTGGACAACGATTTACCGATCCCCTTCTTTCTCACAAAACTAGATCTAATTTTGGATCTATCTATCCTTGCCTCTTTTTCTAATCTAGATGAATAGTGAATAGGTTAATTTCGGCCAGAGAGAAGAAGGATTCTATTTATAGGCTACAACAGGGACCATGAGGAGAAATTAGGGTTGGGCCTCCTGATGGGCTTGGGCTTCCCATATTCTCCCAGAACACACGGCCCAAGTCCGTCAAGAAATGGCTTATTCCACTAAAGGCCATTGTTGTAGTACCGCCCTAATCCCAAATTACTTGTCACCATTTATGGGCTCCATATTATATGCTCATTGATCTCCCCGTGTTTAAGATATCGAATGTCCGTTGATTAAGTCAAGTTACTGACAACTACATCAATCAACTTCTTATGTCCTTGAGTAGTACCACTCAACCTCATTGTCATGTCGGAATAAATCCACCTACAGGGTTTACATGACAATCTTTTTGAGCTCCTCAAGGGGACATCATCAACCCGACTTCCTGCGGGTCTCGATTCCTTTTATAATCAACAACACACCTTACATACAATGTCATTACCCAATCCATCGAGTTTGTTGATTCACAAATAATCTCACTCATTGATGATTTAAAGCAATGTACAATGCACGTAAGTGCCAGTTATTATATCCGGATTAAGAGGACAAGCATCAATAATAACAGAGGTGTTTGTTCTCTTATATAGTCAGTATAAAGAGAAACAACCTCACTTGGTCCTGTTCAATACACATAAAGTGTACTAGTGTAATCCTATAGTCAAGATAGACTAATACTAGATTATACTACAACCGTACCAATGGTTTGTCCAAATTCATCTAAGTTGTGAACGATTATTTGTACTTTATAAGGTACTGATGATACGATCTTCTATGTGTTCACACTATATCATCTACAACATAAAGTATTAGACACATGCATATAACTAATAACATATATAATATGCATAATATTTGCCCATATGATTCTCATTCAAAATATAAAGAATTAGAGTTAATACAAAAGTAATGCTTTTAGTATATAACCCTATCACCAGTAGTACCTACACCGGATATTGAACTAGATACCGGAATAGAAACTGAAGATCCTACCCCAGTAGAGGTACCAGTTAAACCACAACCTAAGAAACAGAAAGCCAAGGTTAGACATCCTGTTGCTCCATACGCAAAATATAGAGAGAAACCACCGTTTCCCCAGAGATTAGCAATGTTAAACAAGGATACAAACTTTAACGAAATTAGGGAGGTTTTTAAAAATCTAAGGATAAACCTACCTTTTCTGGAAGCAATTAAAAAGTTATCTCACCATGCTAAGTTTCTCAAAAAGTTGTGCACTAATAGGCATAAGACAAATATTCCTAAAGACGCCTTTTTAACTTAATAGTTTCCTACTTTGTCAGAACATAATGGAATCGTTAAGTACAAGGACCCTGGTCGTCCTACGGTATAATGCACCTTAGGAGATTCACACACGACGACCGCTTTATTAGACCTGGGGGCGAGTGTTAACTTACTCCCGTATTATCTATACAAACAAATAGGTCTACAAGAGATGCAACCTAGTAAAATGACGTTGCAATTAGCAGATTGGTCTATTAAGTATCCTAAGGGTATAGTTGAAAACATGCTTGTTAAGGTTCAGGATTTCTACTATCCTGCTAATTTTGTTATCCTCGATACAAAAGTCGCTAACGACTCTGTTCCGATCATTTTAGGGCGTCCTTTCTTGGCTACTACCAACGCGCTCATAAACTGCCGCGATGGTTCGATGTCCATGTCTTTTGGCCATCTTTCTGTTGAAGTAAATGTTTTTAAAATGATGAAATAGTTGCTAGATACGACTATTGATAGAGAAGTTAGCATGATCGAGAGTTTAGCTCAAGATTATTTCAAAACCACATTTCTGGATGATTAGATGCACAAATTCTTTTCCTTTGGAAGTTCGAACTTCGACAAGAACTCCCTGGAAGTCAAGGAAGATTTCTTTCATCTCTTTTGCAACTCTTCCTTGCCTCCTCGCGAGTCCCACCCTGCCAACATCTCTTCATCCCTTGACGCTATGATGGAAGATGAATTTTTCACCCTCTATCCCAGTGATTATTTTGACCCACCTATTGAGGAATGTCTTGTATATCTCAAGGCTTCTGATGATGTATACCTGAGAGCTCTAGATGACACTCATTCATTTTCCATCAATAATATTCCCCACCTTCCACCTTTTCAAAGGAACCTAGAGTTTGCACTCGATCCTCTTCCTTCTTTTGTGCTTAATGATTTTCTAAATCCTCCTAATACGAAAATAATTCCCAAGGGAAAGGCACTTGACACCTTCATTTTTAGAATTGAGACAGTTCCTACCTACACCATGAATGAGTTTTGTGCTAAACCCACATTCTCATTTTTTCCATTCTTTCCACATCCAACATATCTTCCATAAACATCCATTTTCTCACGATCATTCACTTGGACACCCTTTCGTTTGAAGAAGAAGAAGAAGGTAAATGCTCGGTTACGTTCTAGGTCTATCAGACTTCGCTTTCATTTCACTAAGTTGCGTCGTAGAAAATCTTGGTGCTTGATTCTGATTGGGGGTGCCTTCTATGTTTTTTATTTTTGAAAAGACCCATAACTCTTTAGGTTGTGGATATATGGTATACTGCAGATTATTTATATATATTTATTAGATAAAGTCTCGAGTATCTGACTATAAAATACTCATTTTATTCTTTGGTGTACTCCATTCCACTCTTATATTTTGGTCGTGCACCATTCAGGTAATCGGGCCCTCCCTGTGGAGTGTGTGGCTGTAAGTACCGGATCCTAAGTCCACGTTTAACATTATTCATGTATTCCACTCTTGCATGTTTCCTCGATTTTTGAGTCATGTTCCTCTATGGTGTGAATTATACATTTATTGCTTTTCATTTTAGCTTATATCAATCCATATTCATAAAAAGTAAAAAATATTAAAACCATAAAATAGTAATTTAGGAAGTCTCGGGAATCTGATTTTAAAAGTACCCATGTTTAAAACAAATTTTCTAAACTCTGTTGTCTAAAATTTATTTGGGGTGGGGTGTTGGTCTTTCCGTCCATGATTTCTAAACTTTTCATTTGTGTTATTTATGCCGTTTAATCGTATTTTGATTCGGGTTGACATTATCTATGAATTTAGATTTCATTCGTTCGCATAACTTACGTCACGCACACACATCGAGGCATTTTCCATCTTCTTATTTGTCACCCACAGTTTAAATAGAGTGTTTTATGGATCATTGGATTGAAAATTCTCTCTTGATCATTTTCATATCTCATTCGCAAAAATCGGACAGGTAACAAATTGGCAATTTTAGTTTGAAACGAAAAAATCGGAAAATTTCGGAAATCGAATTAGGCTTGGACCTAAATACGCGCCGCACGTGCGACTCCTTCCTCAAATCAAAAACAAATTGCGAGTTTTGTTTCCACTTCCGCCATTAACGATTTTAAACCCTAAAAAATAAAAAATAAAATAAATAAATAAACCTAAAAACCACCACTGATTCTCCCCCTCAATTTAAACAAACCCACTCCAAATTCAATCCGCTTACACCAATTCACCTCCTCCACACCCATTAAACCACCCAAACATAAACTTAAAACAAATTTGTCTCCAAAATTCGCACCAACCAACCACTCAAACCAAAATTTGATTCCCTTTTTCAAATACCTCTCCTCCAACTTTCCCTAACCCTTTTGTGAAATCAAAAACCGAAAAATCGGCCAAAAATGAAAAATCCTTCCAGAACAAGTTTTCAAGTCAGACCATTTTGCACCGCTTTACAATGTTGAGATGAAACATAGGGATTAGCAATGGTTGTGGTATACGGAGGATGATTTTTGCCATGAGGATTTGGTTTTAATTTTTTATAAGAAGCGGGAAATCGAGGGGAGGAAGATTTTTGTGAAGTCGCATGGGGCGAGGAAAGAAGTGTGTGCTTTGGAGATGACGTATATTTTGGGCATTATGCCAAAAAACCAGCTAGTAGCCACCGTGCAGGAATCACAGTATGGCGGGGTACAGCCATTGATGAAACATACTGTGTTGGAAGGGAAGTACAATACGAAGTCGCTTTGCGTCCGACAGTCGTCGTTGATGAATAACCAGTTGGTTGTAGCTCAATGGGTTGGTAAGAATATGATTGGGAAAGAGAAGTTCAACGACATCGGTCTGAACAGTCTGCACGTACTCTGGGTATTACAAGAATGGAGGTATGATTTTTGTATGGTCGACTTCTTTTTAAATATGATTAGAGGAGTTAGAGTAAGTACCACACCATTTCCTAGTTTAATTACAAAGATAATGTTGTCTTTGGGTGAAGAACGAAGAACTGAGCGGACTATGTTGAAGTTGCATTCAAATGTAATTGCTTATAACGACTGTATTCAGAAGGTTTGGAGGTTGTCTGGAGAGAGGGTAGTGGAAGAGGTTGAGTCGGATGATGAGGAGGACACAACATGTTTTGATGTCGATGCCTTAGAGAGGTGTACTTCTGATGCAGAACGTATGTCAGTGCTTCATCGTGACATGCGTTCTCTTAATACTATTTGTGAAGATTTCCAGACTCGGCAGACTACCATACATCATAACTATGAGACTCGTGCCCAGCACGAGGATGAACGTTGGGAAGAGATGAAGTCAAAGATGGAAGCACAACGCAAGTTCTGAGAAGTAATGCTTGAACGCTTCCCACCCCAGGGGGGTTCTTCTGAGGAGGAGGCGTCTGTGAGGCACGAACGTCGTCGCCAAAGGAAGGATGGCTCGGGCCCATCGGGAACTCAAGCCCAATCTTCATCTCATGGTCCATCTTCAACCAGTAGCGCGTGGTTTAGGGAATTTATTGATTGATGTTGTTTTTATTGTTTTTATTAGTTCAGATGTTAAGTTGTTAAATTCAGTAGTTAAATTTGAATTCAGTAGTTAATTGTATTTAAATTTCGATTTTAATTTAATTTGGCTCTTTTCAAAATTATGCGTTGATTTTAGTGTTAATCCTACCTTCCCGAATTGTTTGGGCGTGGTATTATTTCTTTTAGCATTGTTTTTATATGATCCACAATTTTAGAAGTAATTTTGCGATGATTGTTGGAAATGTTGCCGATATTGGTATGCCTATGATTAGATATTGTGGTAGGATGAAATTTCAAAGAGTTAGGAAGTTACTATTCTAAATTCAATCTAAAAGATATTAGGTTTGTTTTAGAATTATGAATATGGGTTGTTTCCGTTTTAGGTTTTGGAAATATTTTGTTTCCGGCAACTGCCATAAATTTTTTTTTTTGCAACTTGTTAATTCGTTTTAGAAACTAAAACCCTATATATACTTCCTTCATTCTACACTTACAACCCACACTACAAACCTTGTACTCTCACCTTTCATTCCCAATTTTTCTCTTTTGTTTTTACACTTCAACCGGCTTAGAGTACACGGAGCGCTCCCTGTGCCCTACACACACCATTCTTGAGCGCACCCTGCGCCCTCTTGTTTGGACCTCGAGCAAGACCAGAGCACACCATGCGCCCAACCAAGGCCAGTTTAGAGCGCACCCCGCGCTCTGTTGTCTGGAAACTAATCAAGGCATGAGCACACCCTGCGCTTTACCAAGGCAAAATCAGAGTGCACCCCACGCCCTGACCTTCACAGCCACTTTATTTTTTTATTTTTTGTCAGGTTTTCCAGTGTAGTTTGCAACAATTCTAGAGTGCATTTATTGAAATTAACTCTCCCACACTCATATCGGAGTAGTCTTTCGATGATTTGTTCTCGAGTGACACATGGATCTTGGTTTTGAGAAGTAATCATACAAGCAGGATGACAATCTTTAATGGTATGTTCTGATGAACTTTACTCTCCTGCACTTACCTCATATTTTTATGACCATTGTAAATTCTTTTATCGGATGGATGGAGAACACGTGTTCTCCATCACCATTGATGATGAAACAATGGAAATAACCAAGTTCTTGTTGGCTTTTGTTGTTGAGCTTCCTATGCCTGCTGAGATTCAAGACTCATGGGGCTACATAGTTGATAATTTCTCTTCCTACAACTATGAGCTTTTGCATGAGACTTATGGGGCATATAACGTAGCCCTTGGTAGCTTGTCCCTTAACGTGGGCACGATAATGTTCTTTATCATGCTAAACATACTAGGGGAGTGGCGTTTTTCTTCTGCGAATGATGCCACTTGCGATGTTTTCCTTGCTCCAGCTGACGGACGTCTACTATATGACCTTCCGAAGACATTAATGTCTAGTTTAGCACGAGCCCAGAGTATGAGGCATAAGTACCTTCTTATGCCTTCTTTAGTTTGCCGTATTATGCTATGTTTCTTTCCCTGTTTTTTGTACTCGTTTCACGGATTGGGTTGGGGTCGACATTGTGAGACCCACCAATTATATTATTTGATCTTTTCGTGCTATGACTTGGCTGGGATGGCAGGTGCAACCTCATTGGTTTGCCCCCTACACCCCATCCGACCAAGTGGCGCTTAACAGGTTAGCAATCGTAGATGATAAATGGCGTGAAGCCTGGCAATCATCATGGCGTGGCAAGATGCGAAGGAACCTCATTTCTTTATAAAAGAGGATGAGGATGATGCTTAAATGCGGGAGATAAGGTAAGTTTTTAGTTTTAGTTAGTGTTTGTTTATGTCCCAAGCAATTTAATTCGTGTTAACCCCATAACGGGTGGAACTCATATAGAGTTGTGTCTGTTTTTCTTTTTCTATATAAGTATGTTTTGACCTTATTTTGTAGATGTTTCAGAATTTCACGCGTTTCCATAGTATTTTTCTACCCTTTTTATTTCAATACTTTGAGGACAAAACATGCTTCTTGTTTGGGGGTGGCATAGAAACACATGTAATTAAGGCATCTGTTAGGATATAGATATGTATAATATGCACTTATTTTCTAGTAAAAATTCAAAAATTTCAAAATTTCAAAAATATAAATAAAAAGTTTACGCTATACACTTAGAAATATTGGTATTGTTTTCTTTCCCTATGCACTTAATAATCTAGAAGTCTCACGTTAGCTTTTGCATTAGAATAGTTTTTAGAAACTTAGGATAATATGTAGGTAATAATCTTTGCATCTATCTATAAATATATTACATGAGTATCTATGATTGTTTGGTAATAAGTTTATGAAATCTAGGCTAGAGTACTTATTCTATAAATCCTGTGAGAATATAGCCTAAAGCCTTATATGAGTGAAACATTTGAGAAATAACACAAGGGAGAAGTAAAATCCGGATAGAGAAATCACACGTCCACTTGCTTGATCAATATACCATATCCTGAGCGAGAATTTAAGCTTCTTTTGGATCGATATAACCAGAAATTCAAACCTTATGAAATTATTTTCCGCTAGTCGCCCCTCTGAGCCTTTCTTTAGCCTTTCATAAACCACAATTCCTTTACCCTTTTACAAAAACAAAACAAAATAAAAAATCAACCTACCCATTATAGAATGAGTCTGAGAATAGGATGAGTGAAGCAAAAAGAAGAGAAAAACTTTTGTAAACAAAAATTAGTTAGTTGCTTCAGAAAAGAATAAGAAAAGGAAGTTTCCATGCAAATAAATAAATAAATAAAATAAAATAAAATAAATAGTTAGAACTCCAAAAAAAATAAAAAGAGTCAAAAAGCCAAAATAAAAAGGCTAAGGATGGAAACAAGGTGTAGAAGCAAAAGAATAAGTGTTTCTCTGCAAATGAAGACCCTATTAACTCAGACTTGTCCTTTTGAATATCCATTTCCTTCCTTCTTAAACCATCTCATAATCCCCACAACACCTAAATAAGACCTCTAGCTCAATTAGGAATAGGTTAGTGTGATAATAAGTGGCAGATGTGTTTGATCGAATTCGGCTTCCTTGTGTGTCATTGAGATTGTAAGGTAAAGTGTGCCCACTGCACACTGGAGTAGCGAAACTTGAGTAGAAAAATCAGAGTGTTTTTGTCTTTACATTTATGTGAGGACCTACTTAAGGACGTTATTCCAAAGTTTCAGAAACGGACCTGCTAGTGCATTTCATAGTATTACTCATTATATATATGTTTATTCGTAGATGACTGGTTATTATGCATATATTAGTTTAGGTTTTAACTTGATTATTTTGTATTGCTAGTGAGATCTATAGATAATTGGGATATTAAATAAGGAAACAATAGTTTTATTTCTTAGTCGTTATAGTCTAGATGAAGTTTGTGATTGCCTTCACTGAAAATCTAACAAGGCTATAACTCGTCCACTAGGGAATTCCTAATGGTTTAAGGCCTTGTTAAATATGGTCAATGTAATCGCACTCGATGAAACGAGATTAGTTTGAACTCCATTTTTGGTCACTTATTCTAATTTCTTATATTTGCTTGAGGAAAAGCAAAATGCTGTTTGGGGGTGGTTTGATAAGAGTCCAAAACTGTAGTTTTAACCCTTTGAACAATAATACTTTTAGACCAATTATGCGAGTAATAAATAAGAGTTAATGTTGATTACGTGCTGTTATGTGTTTTAGGCATTGGAGTCAATTATGTGTAGAAATGTGTCACTTTTGCGAGATAAAGTACCAAGGGTTGGTTGCTAAGAAGTTCTGTGATTAAAGGCTAAGATTCAAGAAGAAAAAGCCTTTTTAAAGCCTGGTTAAAACTGAAAAGTCAAAGTCAACGTGTTCAGAAACATCGCACAATAGTCAGCAGAACTTCCGACGACCGTATCTTTGGAGTCAGACCTCGAAATTGGGCCTACCTTTTGTCAAAAGGACCATCTTGGAAAGAGCTTTCCAAGGGTCTAAACCTTAACCCAATCAGAGGAGCAGCAGTGGACAAAAAGTTTATTGAAGTCAAATCTAGCTGAAAAAACCTCTATAGACTGAAAAAATTGGGTTTTGGGCTTAATTTTCTAGCCCAAAACATGGCTCCATGCCCATGCATGAAATTGGGGATCACTTTCTCTTCTTGAGGGGAGGAAAGAGGGGATTCATTAGCTAGACCTAGATTAGAAAATAAATTAGCTTAGACTCCATTAATTAGTTTTATTACCTTGTTTTAAATTCAGTTTTGAATCGGTATTGTTATTATTCATTAGATAAATAAAAGTAGTTGGTTATTCATAAATTTTGTTTTAGTTTATTAAATCACTTTGATCTAAATTCAATTCTTTAGTTATTAATCATTTCTTAGTTGTTAATTCAGTTCTGAATTCATGAGTAGATCAATATAACAAATTTATAATCTTTATAATCATGTCTTTTTTTAATTCCTATAGAAATGATAGTTTTATGAATCAAGGCTAAACCTCCATTAGAGGGGTTTGAGGAAGCCTTGATGAACACTTGATTGTGTAGTATAAAAATAGTTGTAAGATTATATTCCACTCTAGAAGGGTAGTTCATTCGCTATGAGAATGGATTGAACTTCCTCACATGCTAGTCATTATTTGGTAGAGATTGCCATGAATGATTAGGGATTAGAACGACCAATTCTTATCGTAAGAACGGAAGAATTTAATTACAAAAATCTATGCTAGTTTATTAAGTTGAATTCAAGGTGGAATCAAATTGCCCTAATTCTTTATCTAGATTTGAACCTTAGTATTTGAATTGCCATCGTAGTATTTAGAACATTTCGATTACATTATTTCCCTCATTGTTAGGATAATTACAATAATCCGTACTCTCATTGACTTTGATAGAACTGATAATCGTCGTTAACGTTAATTTTAAAGAACTATGAGTGGAACGAATTCTTTACTCAAACTTATTATAATAGCATAGAGAGTAGAAAACTTTGATAACATTAGCCAGAAAAGAGTTCTAGTTTTACTTACATTTGAGTTTAATCGCTTATTCGTATATAAAACTATCGTTTTTACATTTTATCAGGACCTTGGACCTGTCCTATTGTCGCTCTGTTGTTCACCTTTCCAAGGTAAGACTTTCTTCTCTGTTCAATGTTCAGTTTCTCTCATTATGGTACTTACACATCCTATATTCTCCTCCAATTAGTGATGAACTTCTTTGCTATGAAAGACCCAATCTTTGCGGCCTCCACTGATTCATCCATTAATGACATGGCTACTGGTGAGCTGATCTGGGCAAAAGGGGCCACTGAGAAGAGAAATATGGAGCTGCAAATCCAGGTTGACCAACTCTTGGTGAAAGAGAAGAAATCTGATACTAGCTTTATAAACATGAGAGACACTATCTCCAACCTTCAGAGCTCTCTAGAGAAAGCCCAAAAAGGAGCTGATGATGCTGTCGTTTGGAAAGTAAAGTTCTTGGAACTGCTTGCCCACTTCACTACCCTGCAAGCACAACATGATCAAGTCCAAGGGGAACTTAACCGTAGGAACACTGAGATGAGGACACTTGGGCAAGCCATTATCCATACAAATGAGGTCATGTCAGGCTATGAGAGGGCTCCAAAAGAAAAATGTCTTCACTCTAATAAAAAGACTGGTGATCGACCTCTTGGCAGAGACCTCTGAGTTCTATTCTCAAGTGGTGAAGGAGGTGAGGAAGAGGTCAGCTGAAAACGCCGTTCGCTTTGCTTTGAGAGTACTTGATGTTTCTCAATTGTCGTTCGAGGCTACTAGACAAGTTAAGATTGAGGAGGCTATTGAGGCTACTGGATATGTCTCTCAGTTGGATGCTTAGGGGCAAGTGACCAACCCTTTCATCTTATTTCCTGATCTAGCCACCATTATCTCAGCTATCCAGGAAAAACTTATGCCTAATGCCTCCTTATCTTTTAAAGAAGACAGTGATGATGACCTGCCTACAGTTCAACTTCCTTTTTTGCTAGTTCCAGTTTTAGGTAAATGTTTTGTTAAACCAACTGTTACAGCTTCAGGTGAATGTTCTGTTCAGCCAACCGTTCCAGCTAATCCAACCACAAAAGCATTGATGGTGAGCTAAAGTTTGATTATACCCCTGCTTCATAAGCTTTTCAGTTGATGATTCTCATAAACAATTATTTTATGGGTCTGTAATATTGAGCCATGTAGCTCATATAAAATTTACTTTTCTGAGCTCTGTAGCTCTTGTATTTTATGCATGCTATTTACTTAATGAGCTCTGCAGCTCTTCTATTTTATGTATGCCTTCGAAGTATTTTATGTTATATTACTTATATTACTGTGCATACTCTACCCCTGTTGCCCCCAAAGTTCATTTGGAACAACAATAGGTGACCCTAGTGGGCTAAACAGATTAAGATGAGGCATAACCAGATTCTGATCAAGATGTCATAGGAGCCATTTCAACTTAACTGTGACTGGGGGTTCGATCGTATAGAGGCATATGCCTTTGCAAAAGCAATTCGGTGCCATAAGCACAACACTGTTTAATAATGATAGGTCTAATTTATTTTTAAAAAAAATAAAAAGGGTATGGCTTGAATAGTAGTGGAGGAGTCTTCCTCAGCACCATTATGATGATGCATTTCTAGGTCAATGATGGTGTGCTAGGATTTGGATCCTACCCAAATCTTCCTAGCAACCCCTGCGTTTGATGTTTTGAGAGCACCCGGAACTGGCATACAGTTCAGACTCACAAGAACACTATCTCTTGTTCCAAGTTAAACTGGCATACAGTTTACTAAACAGTTAGCGTGGTTATATTCCCTAAAGGCTTAACCCATTGAGGATATTTGCAGTTTAAAAGAACTAGCATGGGGCTGAGAAAAGAACTATCAATTCGACTTTCCCTTACTCAGTATCACTGGTTCCAAAGCAAATTGGCATACAATTTTCTTGAACAGATAGTGAGGAAATAATTCCCTAAAGGCTTAGTCCATTGAGGATAATAAAGAACGTGCAAGGGATATATTCGATTGCAAAGTGAAGAACTTTATTGATGGTAAAATATGCATAACAAAGCATGAAATAACAATTTACTGATAGTACTTGTGAAGGTGCTGTCTATTCCATGGTTTGACAAGAACGTCACCTTCAACAGTGCATAGGTAGTAAAAACCAGTCCGACCAACCTTGTCGATAATGTATGGTCCTTCCCAATTAGGTCCAAGCTTGCCGGTGGGCTCTGGGATCTCACGGAGAACCAGATCACCAGTTTTGGAAGATCAAATTTGGACTCTCTTGTCGTATGATCTCTTGAAAGTCTATTGATTAGCAGCTAAGCGAAGTGCGGCACCTTCTCGCTTTTCATCTAGGAGATACATTTCTCTACATAACAGCTCCTCGTTGTCCAGAGTGTGCACAACATCTGACTTATGAGTGGGAGCTACCAGTTCTGGAGGTATGACAGCTTCAGTTCCGTAGGTTAGTGAAAATGGAGACTCACCAGTTGACCCTGTTATAGGTACGCCCATATAACCTTAGGCAGTTCTTCGACCCATAAACCTTTCGTGTAATCTAATTTACGCTTCATGTTATCCAAGATGACCCTGTTAGAGGCTTCATCCTGGCCATTGCCTTGTGGGTACCTTGGAGTTGAGAACAGATAGGTGATGTGAAACTCCTCACACAGTTCAGCAACCACTCCTCTAGTGAACTGTTGCCTATTATCTGAAATGATAACTTTGGGTATGCCAAACCAATAGACAATGTTGTTCCAAATGAACTTTCGGACGTCTTGTTCTCGAATGAAGATAAGAGGAATTACTTCTATCCACTTAGTGAAGTAATCCGTTGCGACCAACAAGAATCTGACATTGCCAGGCGTGGGTGGTAGGGGTCCTACAATGTCAGTGCCCCATTGTGTGAATGGCCATGGGCTGGCCAATGGGTGTAGTTCTGTTGTTGGAGCATGGATAAGTTGAGCGAATCGTTGACACTTTTCACACTTGCGGGCAAAAACTTATGCATCCTTTTGCATATAAAGCCAAAAGTATCCTTGCCTTAGGATCTTGAGAGCTAGAGTTCTGCCCCCAGCATGGTTCCCACAAATTCCTTCATGAACTTCTCGTATAACCTGTTCAGCGAGATCTGGGGGGAGACATTTGAGATGAGGTCCCAAAAAGGACTTCTTCTACAAATTGTCTCCTACGAGGGTGAATCTATGTATCTTTGCAAGCAGACACCTTTCTATACTTTTATCTTCAAGGAGTGTCCCTTCTTTGAGGTAAGACTTATATGGATCCATCCAAGTTAGAGTAATGGCTAGAACAACACAAACTATTGTAACTAGGACCTGAATGCTAGATTTCTCTTAGAACTCGATAGGGATTGAACGAGATTCGCTGTTTCCCAATAATGAGGTAACATATGCTAAAGCATCTGTGTGTCTATTGGCTGACCGAAGCAGCTGATAGAACTGAATGTTCTCAGACTTGTTCTGAAGGCCTCTTACCAGTTCTAGGTATTTTTCCATTCATTCATCCCTGGCCTCATACCCACCACCAACTTGAAAAACAGCCAGCTGCGAGTCACTAAAAACTGTGAGGTGTGTCAGACCAAGATCTAGAGACATTGTGAGACCAACAAGAGTGGCTTCATATTATGCCTCTTTGTTGGAATCATTCCAACCTAATCGGATGGATTTCTCTAGTCGCATATTATCAGGAGTGATTAACACAACTCCAATTTGTATGCCTTTGTCATTCAAAGATCCATCCACAAACAACCGCCACCCAGAGCTTGGCTCCCAGGGATCTAGACTGTTTTATGGAGATTCAGGCTTGATACGATCACCTGAACTAGGGGTAGTTTAGTCGTACACTGTGTAGGTCATTGGGAAATCTCCCAAGAATTCTGCTAGTGCCTGACCCTTCTCTGAGATTCTGGGGACGTAAATAATATCATATTTTGACAGTTGCACAGACCATTTTGCTAGCCTCCCTGACCTGTTGGGTATTTCTAGAACTGACCGCAATTGGTACTCGATGATTACTCTAATAGTGTTGGACTGGAAGTATGGTCGCAACTTCTCTGTTGCAAAAACAAGTGCTAGGGCCACTCTTTTGAGTTTTCGGTACCTTGTTTTTGCTGGAAGAAACATGCGGCTCAAGAAATAGACAGACTTTTCAACCTTCTTTTTATCCATGCGTATTAGTACAGAGCTGATACAGTAGTCCGACGATCAGAGATAAAGACCTAAGACCTCTCCATCAACTGGCTTGGAAAGGATTGGTGGTGCCCCCAAGTATGTTTTGAGTTGATCAAATGCTTTTTGTCATTCTTCCGTCCATGCAAATGAGGTATTCTTTCGCAGTAACTGAAAGAGAGGTTTGCACTTATCTAAACTCTTGTAGATGAACCTGTTCAGAGCTGCTAATATGCCAATAACTTTTTAAACCTCTTTCATTTTTTTAGGTGAGGGCATATCTAGGAGTGCCTGGATTTGATCTGGGTTTGCCTTGATTCCTCTTTTAGTAACTAGATACCCCAGAAGCTTCCTTGATGAGATAGCGAAAGCACACTTTGTAGGGTTGAGCTTCATGTGATACTCCCTGAGAATGTCGAATGCACGCTTCAGGTGGGAAAGATGATCTCCTCGTCTCAGGATTTTGATCAAAAGATTGTCTACATACACCTCCATAATGTCACCTATCAATCCTTTGAACATCTTGTTTATCAATTGCTGGTATGTAGCCCCTACATTTTCAGTTTCAACGACATGACTAAATAGTAGTACATGCCATCCTCGGTTGTGAAACTGGCATACTTGTGGTCCTTTTCATGCAAGGGGATCTGGTTGTAACCAGACGACCCATCTGTAAAAGACAACAGTTCATGTCTAGCCGTTGCATTCACCAATTTATCAATTCATGGTAAAAGGTAGCTATCCTTCGGACATGCACGATTCAGATTCGTGAAGTCGATACAGAATCTCCATGACCTATTCTTCTTTTTTACTAGGGCAATATTAGAAATCCAAGTGGGAAAATTGATTTCTCTGACAAATTTAGCTGCCTTTAGCTTTTCAACTTCGGCTTTTAAAGCTTTGGATCTGTCAGCACCTATTTTCCTTGGTTTTTGCTTGACTAATACTGCATCACTATGGACATTGAGTCGGTGGCATGCCTAATGGGGATCAAAACCCGACATTTCTTCAAACAACCAAGCAAACACATCCTTGTGATCTCGGAGGAACTATATCAGAGCCATGTGCTCTTCAAAACTCAACATGGTGCCGATGAAAGTGGTTTTTGGTGTACTGCCTCCCCCAATATCCATTTCTTCCAATGACTCCAGTGAGAAGGAATCCTCCCTCTCTCTTGGGACCAGGTCCGGGAGAGGGGGATCCAACTGTAATTGCTATTTGGCTGGTGGCCCCACCTCTATTGATTCAAAAGGGAGTGGGGCCTATTTTGTTGCCAAAGCATAACACGTCTTGGCAGCCACCTAATCTCTTTTGATTGTCTTAATTTTCCCACATCGTGGGAGTTTAAGACATTGGTAATAGGTGCTGGGAACGGCTCTGAGTCTGTGTAGCCAGGTCCTGCCTAAAATCATGTGATATGGTATGTTAGCTTTTACCACAACAAAATTTATGATAAATGTTATTAGACCAGTGGCTACAGGTAACTAGATCTCCCCAACTATGAGGGCTTTGTCCCCACTGAATCCATATAGGTTAGAGTTGGTGGCAACCATCTCCGCATCTGGGATCTAAAACCTTTTGAATGCATCATATAGGAGTACATTTGCTGAAATGCCTGGGTCCACCAATATGCGATGCAAATCATAATCTCTAAAAAGGAGTGTGAGAACCAGCGCATCCTTATGTGGGCTTTGGATGTTAAGGTAGTCAGCTTCAGTGAAAAGAATGAGCGGATCTTTTTAGGGTACTGTTTGACCTGAGCTCCTATAGTCAGTTCACTGGTTCATGATCCTCATCTGCTTGGTGATGCACATTTGATATCGTGCACCCCTGTCAATGACGTGTCCACTTCATTTACTTGCTTTACCAAAAATCATATTTATCTAGAGTCGGCTATTGAACGATCAAGTACCTTGGGGGTCCTGAACTGACGTATTGATCTCCTTCAGGCTGTACTGCATTTGCCTGTTCGTTCGCCACAAATTGCTTCAAATACCCCTTTTTAATCAGATCATATAGTTTTTCAGGGTCCTGCAGGCTCTGGTGATGTGACCCTTATTTTTATGGAACTTGTAGTAGGTTCTTTGGTCTCTGGTACCCAGGGAACCTAGCTTAAGTGGAGCTGGCCATTTGAGGTAGCTCTAATTTTTTATCGAGTCTAGAACCTCATCTCACATTTTGTTCAGAGGGGCGAAGTTTCTATCCATTGAGGGAAGAGCTTCTTCAGTTCTTTCCACATATGGCTTCTTCTGTTGCTTTCCATCTACACTACTGGCTATATTCTGGTATTGCCCTCTGGGCATTCGCCCCTTTGATGGGGATTCGACCCTTTGGCGACCACAATTACGATCTCTCTTTGATTTTTAAGGGGAAGAATTTCCATTCTCTTTTTAAGGAACTCCATGAACTGTCCGACTAGCTTTCTTCACTTCTTGACGTCTATTCAGGGCATCTCCTTCCCACCACGCATGAGTTTCAACCCTATCAAGGAGTTCTTATAACTCACAGGGTGGTTTTCTGGGGAGAGATCCGAATAAGGCGTTGTTTTCATCTAACCCTTGTTTAAAAGCTATTATAGCAGTCTGTTCATCACAAGACTCTATTTGGATGGAAATTTCCATGAATCGATCTCAGTGCCTCTCCATCCTTTTTCTTGATGTTGAATAGTGCATCAATCCATTTAGGTTGATGCTTGTTGCACGAGTACCTATCTATGAAGGTCCTAAATAGTTCTTCTGAGGACATGATCTGATGCTCATGTAATCTGTGGTACCATTGGAATGTAGATCCAGACAAGGAGGCTTTGAATTCCTGACATATTAGATGGTCATATCTCTCATATTGTTCTATAGTGGCACGATACCTAAATACGTGATCCACCGGATCTGACTTGACACTAAAGACACTGAACTTCGGTTGTCTATAACCACGGGGATATGGTTTCCTCATCATCCGTGATGCGAAACGAGATATGTATGCCCACATTATGGCGGATTAAACAAGGGAGTCTTGCATTTTTCTCCCCTTACCTGTCATCCGATGCATCTGAAGGATCAGGTCATTCTTCTCAGTTTCCCATGCAGCTTCTTTATTAGATTGCTTATTAGTCTGAGCTTTTTTTCTGTGTCGAGGGTCGACATCACGATCCTGGTCGGACTCTGGTTCGGATGTTATATCCGAGTCCTCATCTAAGTTGTTGTATTCTGACTCAGATGTCTCGCATCGAACTAGACCTCACGCCTTGGGGTCTTGACATGACCACCTTCTAGAAGGTCGTCATCATTGAGGTCGATGAGTGGCTCCTTCCTTATGTCAGATTGATACAGATACCTCAGTAGCTGTACTTATCATTCAAGATTACTCCTTTGTTGTTCCAGAGCCTCTACTACCTGGCTTGCCTTAACAGACTCTGGGTTGGTGAGGACAACATTCTCACCATCTTGACGCTCCTCTTGGGCATTATTCTTGGGGCCTGCACATGGAATTACTGGTGCATCGGTGCTAGTCATGGGTTTTTGGAGGGGGTTGTTCGCGTCATGGTGACTAGTGTTGTCCCCCTTTTCAGGTGTCTCAAGCTCTTCTTATCTCACAGTGATGCTGCATGTGGTAGCGCCACCCTTTGTTTTCTTTGCTCCTGCCATCACAACAATAAGAATTTTTAGTCTAAATCAATCGTCTAAAATGTATATTTATCTGCTTTCGTCCCCATAGACGGCTCTACTAGATGTAGGGGATTTTTTGAGTTTTCCCTGATCTTCCTCTGTGCCTTGTGATCTTGGAACCTTTGAATGAATGGAAATGGGATGAGATTATTGTGAGTTCAAGGTTGAACCGTCTGATGGCTGCCTACGTATCTCCTTGTTTATTATGGAGAATCAAACCCTATCTTATGTAGTTCCTAAGAGCGAAATCCCTATGGTTTATATAGGAAGAGCTTCGAGAGTCCTAAGGTTAGGGTTGTCCTCACCGTTTGTCAGTTCCCTTCTATTTTTGGACTCTATCTTTCTATTTAGGAATTCCCTCTTTATGGAAGTCTGAATCTAGACCATATCTTTATGAGAGGTAAGTTTCCTTGCTGATCATAATGTCCCATCGTATATGGGACGATTATATCTAAAAGTAAACTCCTACGATATGTCTTCACGATTCCTCCCTTATCATAAAAATTGCCATCTTCAATTCCCTTATGTTCAAGAACTGTCTACATCAGTTCCTAACAACTAGGTAACTGTTATGTTGGAAGGTGGTCAGTCATGTGCCTGGCACATGTCCACTAAACACTCGTGTTACGCACGAGATTACTTACTCACAGAACTGATCCGATGGTCCTCATCTCATTCTAGACATTTATAGTTTTAGGTTATTTCCCATACACGTGTCATATGTTCAGTGACGGGAAATCCCCCCTACAAATACTATGAAATGTAGTGGCAGGTCCATTTTTGAAACTTTTGGAACATCGTCCCTAAGTAGGTCCTCACAAATATGTCAAGACAAAAATACTCTGATTTTTCCACTTATGTTTTACTCACTCCAATGTGCAGTAGGCACACTTTTCCTCTCAATCTCAATGACATTCAAAGGAGCCGAGGTCAATCAAACACATCTGCCACTTACTATCACACCAACCTGTTCCTAATTGAGCTAAAGGTCTTTATTAGGTGTTATTGATGGTTTAGGAGATGGTTTAAGAATAAATGGAATGGATAAACAAAATAGACAAGTATGAGAAAATAAGGTCTTCAAATTATGTAACTAGAGAAAACCTTGTTCGTACTTTGCTTCTACACTTTGTTTCCTTCCTTAGCCCTTTTGTTTTGGCTTTTGACTCCTTTGATTCTATTTTTGGAGTTCTAACTTTTTATTTTATATCCATTCATTTTTCTTTTCTTTGGATGGAAACTTTCTTTTCTTTATTTTTCTTTTGAAGCAACAAACAAATTCTTGGTTTTATACAGGTCTTTCTCATTTCTTTTCTTCATTTCATTCTATTTCTCAAACTTATCAAATGGTAGGCTATTTTTATTCTTTTATTTTTCTTTTATATAGGGTAAGGAATTTGCGGTTTATGAAAAGGCTAATGAAAGGCTCAGTGGGGCGACTAGCGGAAAAAATATTTTTTAGGTGGAATTTCTAGCTATATCGATCTAGAGAGGGCCTAAATTCTCTTTTAGGATATGGTATGGTGATCAAGCAAGTGGACGTGTGATTTCTCTACTCGGAATTAACTTCTCCCTTGTGTCATCACTCAGATATCAACTCATATGAGGCTTTTAGGCTAGATTCTCACAGGATATGTAAAATTAAGCACTCTAACCTAGGTCTTAGAAAAATACTGCCAAAATACAATCATGATGTTCATGCAAGACATTTACGAAAAGATGCAATGGCTATTACCTATATATTAACCTAAGTTTCTAATAACTACTCTTAATTCTAATGCTAAATGAGGTTTCTAGACTATTATCATCATAGAAAAGGAAACAATACCATTATCACAAAGTGCATAGTATAAATAATGTTTATTTTTTGCTAAACAAAACATTTTGTTCCCACCCCCAAACTTATTTTAGACATTGTCCTAAATGTTGACATATATGTGCAAATGTAAAAGATAACAACATGGACAAGTAGAGATAAAGGAAAGAGGCTACCAATAGCTCCATGAACGAAAAATAAAGCTAGAGTCACCTGTAGAAATTAGTACCGTACCAAAAATATAGCAGTGATAATATATATAAGGAACCAAATTACTACAACGACTAACATGTGTCGCATATCTCATTCCATAAAGTTACACGTCTCCAAAGAGACAGAGAAAAGGTGCTAAAGTGGAATGCATGAGATATGTGTACACAAGACTCAAAAAATAAAAACATGGGTTGCCTCCCACAAGCGCTACAGTTAACGTCTCTAGCAGATGAATGCTTCACATAACTGATTATTGGATTAGCACTATGTCAAGCTAAAATAGACTAGGGGCTGAAATGCAATACATGGAATCAATACGACCTAGGTTATGTTTATACTATTTTTGAAAATAGTCAAATGTTCTGAAAATGCGATGGAGCGCGGACGCATTCTGATATAGGCTTAGTCGAGTGTGTGCGCCTGACAAAATATTTCCGAGAAAAGTCAAGTACTGTTTCTTTCTCTCGACCCTTAATTTTGGCTAAGTAAGAAATAAACAAAAGCTAAAAAGAAACAAAAATCAATAAAACATACATTATAATCAATCAATCATGATAAACAGGATCAATAAGACTCACCTCTTCCACTTCCTACCCAGCCAAACCGTCAAGGTAAGGTTTCAAACGTTGACCATTTACCTTAAACACATGACCATCCGTAGGATCTTCTATCTCAATAGCACCATGAGGAAAAACAATTTTAACAATGGAAGCACCAGTCCACCTAGAACGTAACTTACCAGGAAAAAGACGCAAATGAGAATTATATAGCAAGACTTTTTTATTAGGTTCAAAAGACTTGTGAATAATAGATTTATCATGAAAAATCATAGTCCGCTCTTTGTAAATCTTGGCATTCTCATATGCCTCATTCCTTAACTCAACTAACTCATTCAACTAAAGTTTACGTTTTGAACCTACCTTACACATATCAAAGTTAAAAGTTTTAATGGCCCAAAAAGCACGATGTTCCAATTCTACAAGCAAATGACATGCCTTTCCAAACACAAGCCTATAAGGAGACATACCAATAGGGCCTTATAAGCAGTTTTATAAGCTCAAAGAAAATTATTAAGACGTTGAGACCAATCCTTACGGTCAGGTCATATAGTCTTTTCTAAAATCCGCTTAATTTCCCTATTAGATACTTCAACTTGGCCACTAGTTTGAGGATGGTATGGGGTAGCAAGCTTCTGAGTATTAGAGTACTTTTCCATTAAAGATTCAAATGCTCGGTGTGTAAAATGAGTACCATTATCACTTTTGATTGCACGAGGAGTACTAAAATGAGAAAATATATTATATTTTAAAAAGTTAACTACGACTTTATGATCATTCGTTTTACATGGAACCGCCTCAACCCACTTAGAAATGTAGGATATAAAGATAACCAAAGGAAGGAGGAAAAGGACCCATGAAGTCTATACCCCATACATAAAAAAGCTCCACAACTAAAATAGGGGAAAGAGGCATCATGTTCCTATGGGAAATATTACCTGTACACTGGCATCTATCACAGCTCAAACAAAACTCATGTGCATCCCTAAAGAGCGTAGGCCAATAAAAACCACACTGCAAAACCTTCGCAACCATCTTTTTAGGACCAAAGTGACCACCACATGCATGGTCATGGCAAAAAGAGAGAATACTATGAAACTCACTATCAGGGACACATCTCCTAACAATCTGATCAGGGCATGACTTAAACAAGTATGGATCATCCCAGAAAAAATTCCTAACCTCAGCAAGAAACTTAGATTTATCCTGTTGTCTCCAATGAGAGGGAAACTATTTTGTTACAAGATAGTTAACAATATCCGCATCCCAAGGCGACTGGGATATAGCAAAAAGTTGCTCATCAGGGAAAGACTCATTCACAAGCAAAATATCAGTAGAAGACTCTACTATAAGTTTAGACAAGTGGTCAGCTACCACGTTCTCCATACCCTTCTTATCCCTAATCTCTATATAAAACTCTTCCACCAAGAGTACCCAACAAATCAGACATGTTTTAGCATCCTTCTTAGTAAGGAGAAACTTAAAAGTCGAATGATCAGTAAACACGACAACTTTAGACCCTATGAGATTAGACCTAAATTTGTCTAAAGCAAACACAACAGCTAACAACTCTTTCTCAGTTGTAGTGTAGTTCATTTGTGCATCATTAAGAGTTCGACTAGCATAATAGATAACATAGGGCAACTTGTCAAACAGTTGACCTAAAATAGCCCCAACTGCATAGTCAGACGCATCACACATTAACTTAAAAGGCACACTCCAATTAGGCGGCTGTATGATAGGAGCGGTAGTCAATAAATGCTTAAGCTTCTCAAAAGCTTTCAAACAATCATCATCAAAGACAAAAGCGACGTCCTTACCAAGTAAATTGCATAGGGGACGAGAAATCTTACTAAACTCCTTAATAAAACGTCCATAAAAACTAGCATGACCTAAAAAGGACCTAATATCTTTCATAGTCTTAGGTGGTGGAAGACTAGAAATGGCATCAATCTTGGCCTTATCAACCTTAATGCCTTTACTAGAAATAATATGACCAAGAACAATACCTTGTTGAACCACAAAATGACACTTCTCCCAATTCAACACAAGATTCTTCTCCTTACACCTAATTAATACTAAATCTAAATGGTGCAAACCCTCATCAAAAGAATCACCAAACACGGAGAAGTCATCCATAAACACCTCAAGAAACTGATAGGGTTATATACTAAAAGCATTACTTTTGTATTAACTCTAATTCTTTATATTTTGAATAAGAATCATATGGGCAAATGTTATGCATATTATATATATTATTAGTTATATGCATGTGTCTAATACTTTATGTTATAGATGATATGATGTGAACACACAGAAGATTATATCATCAGTACCTTATAAAGTATAAGTAATCGTTCACAACCTAGATGTATTTGGACAAACCATTGGTACGGTTGTAGTATAATCTGGTATTAGTCTATCTTGACTATAGGATTACACTAGTACACTTTGTGTGTATTGAACAGGACCAAGTGAGGTTATTTCTCTTTATACTGACTATATAAGAGAATAAACGCCTCTATTATTATGGATGCTTGTCCTCTTAATCTAGATATAATAACGGGCACTTACGTGCATTGTACATTGCGTTACATCATCAATGAGTGAGATTCATTTGTGAATCAACAAACTCGATGGATCGGGTAATGACATTGTATGTAAGGTGTGTTGTTGATTATAGAAGGAATCTGTGACCCGCAGGAAGTCGGGTTTATGATGTCCCCTTGAGGAGCTCAAAAAGATTGTCATGTAAACCCTACAGGTGGATTTATTCCGACATGACAATGAGGTTAAGTGGTACTACTCAAGGACATAAGAAGTTGATTAATGTACTTGTCAGTAACTTGACTTAATCAACGGACATTCGATATCTTAAACACGGGGAGATCAACGAGCATATAATATGGAGCCCATATATGCTGAAACGTAATTTAGGATTAGGGCGGTAGTGCAACAATGGCCTTTAGTGGAATTAGCCATTAGTTGAAGGACTTGGGCCATGTGTTTTGGGCGAACATGGGAAGCCCAAGCCCGTCAGGAGGCCCAACCCTAATTTCTCCTCATGGTCCCTGTTGTAGCCTATAAATAGAATCTTTCTTTCTCTTGGCCAAAATCACTATTCATCTAGATTAGAAAAGGAGGCAAGGAAAGATAGATCTAAAACTGGATCTAGCTTTATGAGAAAGAAGGGGGTTGGTAGATCGTTGCCCACATAACGTCCAATCTATTCTAAAAGAATATAATAGAAGATCAAGGGGTTGATTTCAGATTTCATAAAGCTTGGATTCTTAGAGATATCAAAGAAGTCGATTCTCAAAGGTATGTTTTCTATCCAAAACCGTGAACCCCATCAATTCCGCTGTGCGTGGGTTTTTGTGGTTTGTAGAAATTTGAATTCTGAAAATAACGGTTCCTACAGAAACCTCTCGACCATATCAGAAAAAAATACTAAGCATGCATCGCTGGAAGGTACCAGGGGCATTACATAATCGAAAAGGCATACGACGGTAGGCAAAAGTTCTAAAAGGACAAGTAAAAGTAGTCTTTTCTTGATCCTCAGGTGTAATACATATTTGGTAGTAACCGAAATAACCATCAAGAAAACAATAATATTTATGACTGGCTAACCTCTTGAGCATCTGGTCAATAAACGAAAGGGGAAAATGATCTTTCCTAGTGGCCAAATTCAACTTACGATAGTCAATGCAAAAGCGCCACCCGGTAGTCATACGGGTGGGAACTAACTCGCCCTTTGAATTCTCAACTACTGTAAGCCTAGACTTTTTAGGGACAACCTGAACAGGACTCACCCATTTACTATGGGAGATGGGATAAATGATACCCACATCTAACAACTTGAGAACCTCGGCTCTCACTACCTCTTTCATGTTAGGATTAAGACATCTCTGAAACTCATGGGTTGGTTTAACATCCTTCTCAAGATGAATACGATGCATACAATCAGTTGGGCTTATGCCATTAATATCAACAATATTCCACCCTAAAGCTGCTCTCTACTCTTTCAGAACCCTAATCAATTTATCCTCTTGTTCACTATCAATATTAGAAGCAATAATAACCGGTAAAGAATCATCAGGTCCCAGAAAGACATACTTAAGAGTATCAGGTAATGGTTTCAACTCTAGCTTAGGAGGACTCTCTATGGAGGAAACTAGGGTAGACTCAGATGGAGTCAGAGGCTTTATTGTGGCTCTCCACATATCAGTTTTTAAAATTGGGACTGCATCAAGCAACACATTAACTTCCCAAATGGTCTCATCTACATCACAACCACTACTAGAATTAATTAAGCATGACTCAAGAGGGTTATCAGAATAACTCTCCAAGAAAGTCTCGTGAACTATACTATTAACAAGATTAACATCCCAAAAATCATCAGGTTTAAGAGGTTCTTGACCCATATTAAACACATTAAGTTCTGTAGTCATGTTACCAAAAGAAGCTTTCACACTCCATTACGACAGTTAATAATAGCATTAAAAGTGGCTAAAATGGGCCGACCTAAGATTACCGAAATATGGTGCTTAGGATCTTGAACAGGTTGTGTATCTTAAACAATAAAATCAATAGGAAAATAAAATTTATCAACCTGAATCAAAACATCTTCAATAATACCCCGTGGAATCCTAATAGACCTACCTACCAATTGAAGAGTAATTGGCGTAGGTTTCAACTTACCAAGACCAAGCTATAAATAAACCGAATAAGGTAACAAATTAACGCTAGCGCCTATAACACAGGAAATAGTAGGGCATCCTGGATCTCTAAACTCTGGCGGGGTTTGGTTTTGGATAATAAAACTCACTTGCTCAGTAAGGAAAGCTTTCTTGTGCACATTTAACTTACTTTTTTGTGTACACAAATCTTTAAGAAACTTATCATAGCAAGGAACTTGTTTTATAACATCAAGTAACGAAATATTAATTTGAACCTATTTAAACATCTCTATTATCTCTTTAAGATTAGAACCTTTCTTAGCTTGAGTCAAACGTTGGGGAAAAGGAGCTTTAGATATATAAGATGGCACAGGGTTAGTCTCCACAGAAGTAGGAGGTTTTACACCCTTCCTAGAAGTATTATGCCTATCAGATTCACTCACATCACTATCCTCCTACTCATACTCAGGATCAGATCTGACCTCAGCGTCCCTAGGTATATGAACCCTATTATCAATATGTTTACTACTCCTAAGAACAGTGATAGACTTGGCTTGCTCCTGGTGAGCTTGGTTCAAGTTATAACCTATTTCCAACTGACCTTAGGTTAGTTATTGGTATACTAGGAAACCTACCCTTATCCTTCTCATTCAAATTACTAGCAATCTGAACCATTTGAACTTCCAACTTGGCAATTGATTGCGAGTTTGAAAGCAATTGTTGTTGGATATCTTTTTGAAACTGAAAAGTGGCTTGTGTTAACTGAGCAAGGTTTTCCTCTAAAGGTGAGAGTTTCAGTGGTTGGGGTGCATACTGTTGCACAGGGTTCGAGTCACCCATGGGACCTCCCTGATGTATCCCCTTAAACCAAGACAAATTGGGGTGGTTACGCCACCCAGGGTTATACGTGTTAGAAAAAGGATTATTGCTTAGCTTTTGGTAAGAATTAAAAGCATTGACTTGTGCAGTTACGCCAGGGGTAATTATCTATAACGTGATCAAGACTATCATATAAAAGACAACTAGGGGCATCATAATTGTTAACTGGAGCTAGAGAGTTTGCCTCTTTTTCTAGCTCGAGAGATTAAACTCTTCTAATTAGAACGGTCATCCTAGTATTTGTGTCAAATTCCTTGTCAATGCGGAACAAACCATTTGGTGTAGTACTACTAGCCACCTTCTTAGGCTCACGACTAGTTTCCCATTGTTGGACCTTCTTAGAGACTTCTTCTAAAAAGGTCCATGATTTATCTAAAGTCTTATCATAGAAATCTCCAGTACTCATGGTTTCAATCATAACCTTAGAATTAAAATCAATACCCTCATAGAGAGTACCCTTCTCTAGGCCATGGTTAGGACACTACAAGACCATGTCCTTAAACCTCGATCTCCATACACTTCCATAATTACTCGCCATCAGTTTGGCAAAAAGATGACAAGTCTTTTTTGAAAGCAGTCGCTTTATGATTAGGGAAAAAGTTGTTTAAAAACACAATGCATAACTTTTTCCATCCCATTATGGAATTCGATGAAAGAGTGTGAAACCAACTCTTGGCTTTCCCTTTAAGAGAAAATGGGAATAATTTTAATTTTATAGCTTTGTTACTAAATTGTTGAAGCTTAATAGTTCCACAAATATCCTCAAATTCCCTCCCATGAAGATATGAATCTTCCTATTCTGTTCCCATAAACTTAGGAAGGAGTCTCAGCATATTGGGCTTCAACTCAAAGTGATTAACATTGGTTGCAGAGGGAACGACACAAGATGGTCGGGTTGTCCTAGTAGGATATATGTATTCCTTAATAGATCTAGGTATTTGGGGAACCATGTCATTGTTATTACCTTCCATGTCAACAAAAATATGTGTATTGCCAACAAAAGTTACGGGTACCTCTTACTCGGGATTTCTACTTCTCCTATGGAGAGTGCGTTCAATCTTAGGATCAAACGGTGCAACAGGTGTGTTATCAGATCGAGTTCCTACCATAAACTACTTCTAAAACATAGGACTCTTATTTAACTATCACGACACACATGACAAAAGAATTTAAATTACTAGTAAGAAAAATATGTCCCTTAGTTTCACTGTGTCCTCCAGCACTGGAACACTTGTACAAGCACGATACTGGGTTCTGATCAACATTTGAAAGTAGCCTAAAACAAATCCTATGCCTCAGTATAGAAGTAAAGGTGCGTGCACGCTCAGAAAACACTAGAATAGGGCGCATGCGCGTTATGTGTTTAATTTGCAGAAAATGAGAGAATAGCACGGGCACGCTATTAGAAAAGAAAAATAGGGCGTGAGCATGCTCTAACTTTCTCACAAGTGGTTTTCAAATTTTCCAGGAAACTTGTCTCAGAGGTCAGGAACTTGTTCCTATGGTCTTGTGCAGGAAATACGAAATAGACACTTAAATTATCACTATGACTAATTTTAACTACAAAAAATCATAAAATACGAAAAATAGTGTTTTAACGTTCAATTATGACAGTACAATCCCTGGCAGCAGTGCCAAAAACTTGATAGATATTTAACCAACCTAAATAAATAGGTTAATTAACTCCTATTACTATTATTACTTGCAAGTGCACAAGGTCTATTATAGTAGGTGTGCGAGAACAAGGTCGAACCCACAGGGATTGTGATATAGGAATAACTATATTCTAAAATACTATTTATCTTAATCCAAATATTATTTTATTTATGATTGAAAGAGTGGTTAACTACTGATAAGTGTTCAAAAAGTGCAATTTAACCCTCGATTATGCCTCTTGTTTAGCCATCTTAGTGGACTAATAGCGTTTGTAAGTTATGTTTTATAATTCTACAAGTGAAAGAGAGAGTTTTGTGGAATATTAGAGAAAAAGGGGTAAAACAGAGCAATTCTGAGCATTAAGGATCACATGGGAAGCCCATGGACAATCATTGAGAAGGCAAAGGAATTGAAGCTATTAAAGATGCGACTTGGACCTATTTTAAAGCCTATTAGGAAGCCCAAGGCCAAAGGATTCGTTGCTTGGACCAAAACCCACAAAAGAGGAAAGAAGGATGGAGCAAAAGAGGAAAAATAGAGTATCGCATCTGAGACGAGACTATCGTGCGTCCAGACTCATGAAACGACATTGTAGCCAATTCTTTCTCAGTTTTAGAGACAAAGTTGGACTCTGAAAGAAGTTGATTTGTATTAGGAAACAAATGACGGTTTGGAATGCTTTTAGAACTCATTGTAACCCCTATAAATAGATGACCTAAGTGCCTCATGTAATTCGCCAATTCACTCATACTCTTGTCTCCAGAACTTGAGGCAGAGAGAGATTAATAATAAAAGATTCGGTTTTAACTAACCGAGTCTTAATAAGTTAGTCTTTCTAGTCTTATGTTCTTCGACTCTTCTTCTTCTTATTCTACGTGTTCTTCCTTCTTTATGGAAGGTTAATCTTCTCTTTCAAGGGAGAAGATGAAGCCGGAGCTTAAGTTTGTTGATTCTTTTGGTTCATGGTATTCTCTAATCAGGTTAGTTCTTTATGTTTGTTTAGTTATTAGTTTCATTGCCCAAACCAAGGGATGGAAGTGTAGATTAAGGTATTTATTTATTGCAATTAAATATTTGCTAGTGACATGCTATTATTTATTGCAATTGAATATAATGCTAGAATAGGGTTTTATTTATTGTAATTGAATATTACACTATTATTCTCTACTTTTCTTCTAGTTGTGTAGTGTTTTAGAGTAAGGGAAGTATTCCTTGTGTTTGCCTTAGATGGTGATTCCCTGAATAGCTGCCCAAGCTCACATAAAAAGAAATAAGATATTAATAGCATAAACAAAGGAACAACCTTAAGTAGAGTTATTTGTTAACGATGTTTTGTCTAAGAGGGCATCGGCACTCGCTCGATTGCCTAATTGTAGTCTACTTGTGAGAACAACCATGAAGCATAAGGTCACAGATCAAAAGTATTAGTGGTTTAGTTAGTTTAGTTTAGTTTTGCATTAGAATCTAAAATATCTACAATCATAGTTTTTAATCCCTCAAACCTCTTTCCAGTCTTGTCCTTCATATAAACATACACTTAAAAGTGGAACGATACCCTACTCATCCTTTACTAATTGAGGGATAATTAGGTTTTGATACGCTTCTATTTTGTTCAACGACCATCATTTATATACATAATCCATATACCATCTCATAAACACAAAAAGAAGTGCGTGTCTGCGTGTCAAATGGCGCCGCTGCAGTTTTAAGTTGCTTATGTTTAACATTTTCTTTCAAGATTAGAACTTTGGATCTTGAGGTAATTTTAGCGGCATCATCCATCCTTTTGAGAAAGAGAGAAGCTTGAAGGACATCTTGAAGACAAGATCTACCATCCAGGTTAATCGAATCTTCATTCTTTTTATTTCATTCTTAGTATAGTTGCATCGTAGTTTCGTTTTATTGCTTTCTAGTATAATTGCATTTAGGACATTTTCAACAATTGAAGTTGTAAGCCAACACAGCGAAACATCAAACTATAGTGTTTCTTGTCTGAATCTTGACAAACGGACTATCGTCTGTGGGCCATGGTACTTAAGGAATCCAAGTGATTCACCATAACCCTAGAAGAGACAGCTTTAGACAACGGGCGAGATACTAACAGCAAAGCCCAACCTAGTTGAAGGAAAGTAGTGTTATTTTTATTTTTAAAAATCTAAAAAATTAGTATAATTGCATTTTAGTATAAGTCATAATATTTGCATATTAGTTTAATTGCATTCAAGCATAGTAGAATAATGTTCGTTATTTTTCGCATAGCATTTTCTAGTGTATGCCCCGTCGTCCCAATCGTCCGGTAAGAACACAACAGTGGACAAGGTTTAACAACTGACTCACAAGAATACTAGACGAGATTGAAACAATGGTCGCATGCAATGATGGATGTGTTGTGGACCTGAATAATCCTGAAGCTATCCCACCCATGCAAGCACAGCAAAGGAAGAAGCTGAGCAATTTCTATTCGCCAATCATTGGAGACCCACCCAGCAGTATTGTTTTTCCAGAGACAGAATCTAACCAGTTTGAACTTAGAGCATCAGTAATCTCTATGCTTCCAAAGTTCAATGGTTCAGACAATGTTCAGCCATATGTTCAAATGAACAAATTTCTATCAGTCCTCAGAACTTTCAAGAACCAGAATATCAAAGATGAGAGTATCAAGTTGATTCTTTTTCCACTCTCACTCGAAGGTAAAGCATCCGAATGGTTAACTGCATAGCCTACCAATTTAATAGACAACTGGGAAAAGTTGAGAACGAAGTTTATGAACAAGTTCTACCCACCCCAGAAGACTGATGCCATGCAGCAAGCTATCAACAATTTCAAAGGAAAAACGACTAAAAAATATCATTATAGTTAGGAGCGATTCAACAATCTGCTAGTCTCATGTCCACATCATGGATACGACAATAGCACATTGGCTAATTTTTTCTATCGAGGACTCTCAGTGATGAACAAGCAGATGATGCAGTCAATGCACAAAGCCAAGTTTACATCGATGGATGGAGAGGAATCTTACAACTTTCTTGAGAATTTAGCTGAAGAAACATAACAATGGACTACTAGCAACGAGGATGTCGATAGCATGGAAGGGGAGTCAAAGCAATTTGTTTACCAAGCACATGAACAATCATATCAAGAACTGAAGTCAACATTGGCTAGCCTGGCCACTAGTATTGAAACTTTGAGTAAGAAATTCAATCAGTTCTCCATGAATCCCTCGAAAATCAACAAGTCTCAAGCTAAATCTCTCCCAATCATGCAAGCTAGCTAATACTGCGAAGTCTGTTCGGACACTTCTCATGCAACTCTAGAATGTCTTGGTTACTATCAACATGTATCAGTTGGAGAGTATAATATAAACTCATTTCAGAGGCCCAACCAAGGTGGTAATAACTTTCAAGGCAATTATTAGAGACAGAACGCTGGACCCCCCAGGTTCTCAAGATCAAAGTTATATTCTACAGACAAGTCAAACTTCGCAGTTGGTTCCTCAACAACAATTATACTCTCAGCATAATTCCAATACAATTGGAGAGTTAGTGCCTGATCTTAGGAGAAATTATGTCGCACCTGCCAACCTGGAGAATGCTATTACTTTTCTAACATAGAAAAATCAGAAGTTTGAAAGTGTTCTAGAGCTTATTGGACAGTCTCAGCTCAATCTCCAACAATCTCAGGCAAGTCAATGTTCTAGAATGGAGTCTCTAGAAGCTAAGGTCGACCAACTCACCACTGCTTTGTCTGTAAAGACACAAGCCACTCCACCAAGCTTATTGGAACCAATATTGAGGAGTGAAGATGTATGCCACATTGGGACAACTTCTAGTACTTATCACAACCATGATCATGTCAGCTTAGTTACTACTCTCAGATCAGGATTGAAAAGAGACAACAAGGTTGACTTACCTTCTCATGTAACATTGTTACAGAGCAATCGGTTAAGATTTCAAATGAAGTTCGAAAGGAAGTGGGAGAAATCCTTTCCACTCCCATTTGTCAAGATGACCAAGAAAAGATATAAAAGAATGCCGAAGAGAAAGAAGAGCAAACACATGTAGATGTGTTTGTACCGAAGGAACCTTTTCCTATGTTTTTTGCTCAAAGCAAAAAGGACAAGCAATTCTTAGAGATGAAGGAGGCATTTGAGAAAGATAACATCAATATCCTTTTTCTCAAAGTGATCAAGCAGTTCCCATCATATGCCAAATTCTTGAAGGATGGATGCAACATAAAGAGAAGTACTCATGTTCCAAAGCGAGCATTTCTAGCTGGACAAACAACATCTATTATCCATCAGCAAGCTCCAGTCAAGCTCAAAGATCCAGGAAGTCCTACAATATCATGCAAGATAGGAGAAAAATTCACAAGTAATACTCTTTTAGACATTGGTGCTAGTGTTAATCTCTTGCCATATCATGTGTACCAAGCGTTGGGCCTGGAGAACCTAAAGCCTACAAAAGTCAAATTGAAGTTGGCTGACCATTCTACCAAGATTCCCAGAGGCATAGTTGAGGATGTTCTTGTTTAAGTAGCCGATTTCTACTATCCAGTGGATTTCAATGTGATAGACACCCAGGAGGCCTTTGATAAATACCAATTATTCTAGGCCGACCTTTCCTTGCTACTGTAAAAGCCTTGATAAATTGTCACAATAGTGAAATGAAGATCAACTTTGGTAAGATGTCCATGGACATAAATATCTTTCACCTGTTGCATAAGGATTGTGATGACACCGAAGGTGGAGAGGTGTACTTCCTTCATAGCATGATACAAGAATTCGTCCCATTCGAAGATATAATTGAAAGTGCTCAATCTATAGAAAACTGTGATGAACCTAAAACCCCACCATGGACGCGTTGCTAGCTATGTTCTTGGAATCTCTGCATAAAATTCAAGATTTAAGTGAGCAGAATGGAAAATTGACAGAGAGAGTATCATATCTTGAGAAGATGAACTCTACATTTGAAGATGAACAATAGACTTCTACCCAGAAAAATCGGTTGCTTGAGAATCAGCTTAAAGAAGTTTTGAAAAAACAACAGAATCTAGAAACTAAAATAAGTCTTTTGAAGCAGAAAGTGACCATATTGTTAAGAAGAATTGCACTGCTGAAGCTTCTTCTACACTTGTCTAAACGAGAGAAGTATGTGAACCAGTCTACCACCCACCTTGAGCGCAGTCAGCCAGACATCCATTGTCATTACTGTGGTGGTAAATGGCACATCAGATACTATTTCCCTGTTAGAAAGAAAGATTTTTGTCAAACTTTTACACAGCGGAACCACGAGGCCTATCACAGAATCATCATACTTGAAATAGTTCAAGGTAGAGAAGCAACTTCACCAGCAATCTCTCCAGCATATCAAGGAGTATTTTTGACGACCCACAAGGTGAGACCTCCTCGTCCTCCAAACATTCGTCAAATTTGGGTAAGAAAATCTTATCTCCTCACTCCAAATTGATAATGCATAGTCTTAGGGATCTGACTTAAAAAGACCTAACAAAAAATAAATAAATAAAAATGAAAAATGAAAAGAAAAAACCTTGGTAAAAGGAAATGTTCTTATTTTTTTGATTAATTTTGATATTTAGCATCAATGGTAGCATCTTCCCTTTTTCTCATTCATTTCATTTACTTAATTTCTATTCATTGAGGACAATGCATATGTTAAGTTGGGGGAGGGTGTACTTGAGAAATGAATTTCAAAAATTAGTTTTTAAAAATAAAAATATTTTTTTTTCTATATTAGCAACATGAGAAAAATGAATTTTAATGATGAGTATGGGATATAGATTCTATACTGACTATTTATTATGCTCGGACATAGTTCTTGTTGATAGAATTCTTTATCAAGGCACCACCATAGTACATGGTCAGTTTTGTGTACGTTTGCTAGAAAGGAGATTTAACCCCTAGTAAACTGGAAGTAGAATTTTTTAGACTTAGCCCATGAGACTTGAGCTTTATACCCATTCTTTGGAGAGTTCTTATGAAAAATCCGAGTCTTAATGACTCAACATCTTTCAGTTCTTTATGTCATTGTAATATAGTTTCATTATTCATTAATTTGGTTAATCATGAAGTGACATCAACTGGGGAGATAGACATTAGGTCTTGTAGTCTATTCGAAATAGAGTATCATACTGATAAGTCAAGTAGTGAACCCATTCAGCCTTTATCCCACCTAGTAGGACCATAATGTTAAACCCTTTTGAGCCTTACAATAAGCTATTTTCTTTCATAAAACCCTTTACCCTTTACCCAACTCCAGACAAGGAGTATAGCCAAAATCTTTTTAAGCCATACCCATATGTTTCTGAGAATACGAGGGGCACAAAGAGGAAGAAATAGCACAAAAGGAAGATTACAAAGAAATACCAGAGAGATACAATGAAGACCATCATTCTATTGTAAGTGAAATAAGCTAGTGGAAAACAAGCATATCCAGTACTAATCAAGGATATACCACTGAGCTAAAAAAAAAAAAAAAAAAAAAAAAAAAAAAAAAAAAAAAGAATCGGAAATAGATGGAAAAGCTAAGATAAAGGAAGAATTTTCTCTGCAATACAGAATTTGAAGAAATCTTCCAAAGAAAAAAGCAAAACCCTTAGTATTTTTCAGAAACAACAGTTGAATCCTTTTTACCTTTCTTTCATAAAAAAATACCCAAGCCAAGTTACAATCCATGACTAGTATGGTACGAAGTCTAGAATAGGTGAGAGGATGCTAAAGTGAAGGACCCGACACTTCATATGTGATTGACATTCTTTCCATGAGATTACTGTCATCTAGAAGTCTATTTTTCAAGGTAATATGTGGGATGTTCATATTCATTATTCTTTTTCCCACATACATGAGGTAAAATAGTATACCATCTTCTGAGAGATTCTTTTCTGAGAGTATGACCGGTGAGGTTTGAAAGTCGAGATTATCTGTCTAAAGGTAAACTAGGGATTCCGTTTCTTGGATAGGAGAGTATAGGAGATTGACTAAGTACACACATAATCCATGATTGAGAATTTTGTCAATTTTTACTATCTCCCATCATAATCTATGAGTCTTTGCAGCAATGTAGTTAGCAATGGAGACCGTCTGTTGGAGTAAGCACTAAGTAGATAAGGAATTTCTCTCTCTGAAAAATACTATCATTCTTGAACATGCTATTGATTGATTTTGTGGGTATATCACCTGAAAACCCTCACGAGACTATAACTCGTCCTTTTTAGGGAACTTAAAGGTTTAAAGCTTTGTTGCGTATGGTAAATGTAATCGCAATGCCTGCAAAAGTGAGTTAGGATTTTATTTTTGTTATTAGGATGTGATTTTGATCACTTATCATTTTTTTTATCTTATTTGCTAAGAGACTAGCAAAAGGCTAATTGGGAGTTGTGAGAAGTGCTCAAAAAGTGCAATTTAACCCTCGATTATGCCTCTTGTTTAGCCATCTTAGTGGACTAATAGTGTTTGTAAGTTATGGTTTATGATTCTACAGGTGAGAGAGAGAGTTTTGTAGAATATTAGAGAAAAAGGGGTAAAACAGAGAAATTCAGAGCATTAAGGATCACATGGGAAGCCCGTGGACAATCATGAAGACCAGAGAATTAAAGTTATTGAAGATGTGACTTGAACCTATTTTAAAGCCTATTTGGAAGCCCAAGGCCAAAGGATTCATTGCTTAGACCAAAACCCACAAAAGAGGAAAGAAGGATGGAGCAAAAGAGGAAAAATAAAGTCTCGCGTCTGAGACACGACTCTTGTGTCTGAGACGCAAGGATCGTGCGTCCAGACGCATGAAACGACATTGTAGCCAATTCCTTCTCAGTTTTGGAGACGAAGTTGGACTATGAAAGAAGTTGATTTGTATTAGGAAACAAATGGCGGTTTGGAATGGTTCTAGAACTCATTGTAACCTCTATAAATAGAGGACCTAAGTGCCTCATGTAATTTGCCAATTCATTTATACTCTTGTCTCCAGAACTTGAGGGAGAGAGAGATTAATAATAAAATATTCGGCTTTAACTAGCCGAGTCTTAATAAGTCAGTCTTTCTAGTCTTATGTTCTTCGACTCTTCTTCTTCTCGTTCTTCGTGTTCTTCTTTCTTTATGGAAGGCTAATCTTCTCCTTCAAGGGAGAAGATGAAGCCAGTGCTTAGGGTTTGTTGATTCTTTTGGTTTATGGTATTCTCCAATCAGGTTAGTTCTTTATATTTGTTTAGTTATTAGTTCTATTGCCCAGACCAGGGGATGGAAGTATAGATTAAGGGTTTTATTTATTGCAATCGAATATCATGCTAGTTTAAGGTTTTATTTATTGCAATTGAATATTTGCTAGTGACATGCTTTTATTTATTGCAATTGAATATAATGCTAGAATAGGGTTTTATTTATTGTAATTGAATATTACACTATTATTCTTTAATTTTCTTCTAGTTGTGTAGTGTTTTAGAGTAAGGGAAGTATTCCTTGTGTTTGCCTTAGATGGTGATTCACTGAATAGCTGCCCAAGCTCACATAAAAGGAAAGAAGATATTAATAGCATAAACATAGGAACAACCTTAAGTAGAGTTATTCGTTAACGATGTTTTGTCCAAGAGGGCATCGGCACTCGTTAGATTGCCTAATTGTAGTCTAATTGTGAGAACAACCATGAAGCATAAGGTCACAGATCAAAAGTATCGGTGGATTCTAATCTCTTGAATTTCCTCTCCTATAAATTCTCAATAGTTTAGTTAGTTTAGTTTAGTTTAGCATTAGAATCTAAAATCTTTACAATCATAGATTTTAACCCCTCAAACCCCCTTTCCAGTCCTGTCCTTCATATAAACATACACTTGAAAGTGGAACGATATCCTACTCATCCTTTACTCATTGAGGGATAATTAGGTTTTGATACGCTTCTATTTTGTTCAACGACCATCATCTATCGACATCATTTATATACCATCTCATAAACACAAAAAGAAGTGCGTGTCAACTACAACTATTTTAATTATTCTATTAAAACTATAAAACTTGTTTTAACTATGAATGGTGGAAACACTAAGGTGTTTGATTCCACTTTAGACTCTTGTAGGTTCTCTTAATTCACTGTTTTAAAGTTCTCATGTAAGTAAGTGTAGCATGATGGAAAGGAAGCCCTAGCTTCCTCGAATATGTGTTCGTTTAAGCCCTAATATGCATCTATACATGAAGTCTAATTGAATTTCAGCATGCAAACATATGAATCCCTAGCAAGAGTTGTCTTCTTACGGCACAACTCTTCACAGATTCAATATACAATTAAAAGCCATGCTATAATGCTAATGGAATAGTACTCCTTCGATTAATTAGTCAAGATATGAAATTTAATCATTCAAGATATAATCAATGCAAGTAAACCACCAACATCAATGTGAAAACAATATATAAATCAATCAAAATTGGTTTGAGAATAGTAACAACAACATAAGATATCCTACGCAAGTCTAGGGCATCACCAAAGCCCTAGCTTTGAGTTTAGTTACTCATAAACATGGTGGAAGAAATAAAGGAATAAGGAAGAGAAATTATCAACAAAACCGTGGTGGTAAGCGTTGGCTTCTTCTCCAGCAACTCCACTTCTTCTTCTCCAGCAAGCTATCAAACTATTCTTGAGTGTTTGTGATGGGGGCCAGAGCGTGCTAGAGCTCTCCACTTCTTTTGTTTATATTGAAGCTTTTGATTAGGGCATGCAAGCTTTGGAACCCCTTTGGAAAGCTTCCTTTTCGTGTTTTAATCAGATTTGGAACCTTGTGTGAAAACATAAAGATTAGGGTTGCAACAAACTCTATACTAGCATGTTAGGGATTACTCAAGGTGGATTCCAAATCTCCCTAATTCCTTCTTCATATTCACATCTTAATATTTATTTGCCCTAGTTTAATTTAGAATATATTCAATATTAGTTTTCACCATATTAGTTATATTTAGAATCATTACTCTCATGATGTTTAATTGTTCATCATTAGTGGAATTAGTTATTATCTAAGCAACTAAGAGTTTATTATCTAGTTTTATTACATGATAATTGAGAGTAGAACTTTGATATAAAAGGCATGCAAATTATACTTTACTTATTCCTAGTCTCTTTAGCATAAGTAGGAGTAAAAAGTTAATTTTCAATCTATCAAATGGGGCCACTGCCATCTTAGTTGTCTTTAGAATTAAATTCCCTTAGCCCAATTCACCTACCCACCCTATTGTTCGAAAGTGTTTGTGTTTCTAACTGTGTTTTCTGTTTTCAGAAAATAAGATTTTACTCACTGGAAGTCTACTGAAAATTTTCGAAGTTGTACACTCGTAGTGCGCACGCGCCCTATTTACAGTATATCGGTGAAAAAGCACGCAACACGTAATTATTTGTGTCGTTGTTTGTGTTACGTATCTTTTGCAAATCTTACTTAGCCTAATATATATTGATTAGTATAGTGGCTAGCAAGGTATCAATCCTACTCTAAATAACTAAGTTATGATAATAGAAATTCCTAATCTAAATTACTCTAATGGATGCAAGTAAAAGATGTGGCTAAGTAATGATGAATATATAATTGATTTGATTTGAGATTTAAACTATGCATAAAATAAACTAATTTAAATATATGAATATGAATCAAGAGAGAGAATATCTTGGGAGAGATGAATCCACCAAAATCATAGAATTAGTCTAATAGATCTACCTATCATGCTTAATATAAATCACCAATAGAAACTCACTATACCTACAAACCTTATGCTCATAACCATGATGATAATATGTGGCTTTCAACGTGCTTTCTATCTTTTCATCAAATACTTCTTCAATCTCCAATGATATCTTCTATCTAACCAAATTGTGCTTTAAGTGGCATTCAATATACAACTCTAGGTGCCATGGAAAATCTACATGTGGCATTAACCATACAACAAATTGAGGTGCCATAAAGAATCCAATCATCACACTAGAACACTAAAAACTAGAAGGAAAGAATCTAGGGTTTGTGGTATTTGGCTCTACACAATCTTGAATTACCCTAAGACCTCCTAACCTCCACAGGACCGTTAGATCAATAGACGAATAAGAAGAAACTCAATAAGGGATTTAAACTAAAACATGATAGAAGAAGAACTAAACTAAAACATACAAAAAAGGCTTCATCTCCCCTCCCAAGAGAAGGGAGATTAGCCCCTCATACTATGCTATGAACACAATATGAAAAGGAATAATCTTTATAGCTATTAATGGTGAAAAGGTTTGAACTTTCTTCTCTCTTAATTCTAGATCTAAGATGCAAACACTAAATTTCCTAGATGATGTAAACTGAGGTTTTTGTGCCTTATATATTGGCTTACATGCTCGTCTGGATAGAGATCCGAATCCTATGTTTATTTGGTATCAAACTCTCTGTAATCTTTCTAGAAGCAATCCTAGAAAAGTTAAATTTGGTTGGACCAAAGTTGGACGTGGCCCACTTTGCCCTGCAGGCTATTTTGCAAGCTGCAGCTTCTGACAGCTTTCAGTTTGCTAATTCTTGTGAAACTCTGACTTCTTTTCTATGTTGATCTCATCTTCCTATGAAGTCGAAATTAAGGAATTGAGATCAGATTGAAGACTCTTCTAACTCAATTATTATCCTCTTTTAAAGTCCCATTAGGCTTGGCACTTATGGAGACAAATATGACATTTTTGCCCTAGGCCTTTAGCTGTAATTCCCAGTGACTCCTTTTTTATTTGTTTGACTTCTTTTCCCTCCATATTTCATATTTAGGTTCTTTGACCTACAAAAACTCAAATTGCATCATATTAGAATATTTAAATATAAAATTGAGACTAACATACACATTATTGGGGTTATAAATCATTACTTTTGAGCACTTATCAATCGGAGCGCACACGCGCCCTACCTTCCAAAGAAGTTTTTTGTTTTTTTCCAGTTTCAATGCCATGCCCATTAAGAAATCGGGCGAAGTTCTGTTTCTCAATAAAATTAACAGAACATGCACGCGCCCTTGTTACCTTATAATTGAGCGTGCCCGCGCCCCTCTGAAGAAAGCCTGATTTACACAGGTTAGTTACAGTCATCATTTCATTGGAAATAATTGTTGATTCAGTGTTCCAAGCTTCTACAGGACACTGCGATACATATTAAAGACGGTATTCATAACCGTAGCAAGGAGGCATTCAGGTTGTCCTTCTTTCACTCCTCGTCTCTTCTGTCAGAGGAGTTTAATTATATTATATCAGGTCATTGTTTGACTACTGTCGTGTTTCTTTTATATTGGACTTAGCCTTGCATGAGATTAAGGTCTTGTAAAAGAAAACCATCTAACGTTATCTATCATAAATGTCAACGCACACACCTATCTAGAATATCACACACTACACCTGCATCAATGGCTGAAGAAGCAGAGACTCCTCTCTATGATTTTTATAAAGCCCTAAATGATGGCCCTAAGTCATGCATCGTTCTTGCATACCCAGTAGGGGATTTTTGAATTCCCCCAAATATTTTTAATTTGTTACCGATTTTTCATGGTTTAGACCACAAAAAGCCTTATTTGCATATGCGTAGGATAGAACAAGTTCTCACTACATTCCATCATGCTAACATAGGTTCTAAACAAATTAAACTGAGGGTGTTTCCTTTCGCCTTAACCGATAAGGCGACGTCTTGGTTCACTACCCAAACGCCTATTTCCGTGGATTCTTGGGCCAAACTTGTTCAATTTTTCATGGAACAATTTTACCCACCACTGAAGACAGATGAAATGATTCAAAAGATTCATTTCTTCTCCTAGAACCCTCATGAATCCTTTTCAGAGGCCTGGAACCGGTACACTGATCTTCATATAGAGTGTCCACATCATAACCTTGCGAATGACACGCTTGTTCGTGCCTTTTTCAAGGGGCCTTCACATCATCATAAGGAGGTTTTGATATAATGAATAGGGGTAGTTTCCTTAGTAAAGGAGCCTCAAAGGCTTATAAGTTTTTATAAGATCAATCCAAGCATAATAATAACTGGGGGGGCACCGACATCCCCCGTTCCACTACTTCTTCTTCCACAACCAAGGCTACCAATATGTTTGAAGTTAAACCTAATCCCGAGCTTAGAATTCTAATCGAATACCTAACAAAAAAGGTAGAAGCCATTTTTGTTCAACATAAGCCTACTCCTGTCATGAACATCAACTCTCTTCCATGTAATTTATGTTTTAGTCTTGAGCATATCGACTCCTATTGTCCTCTCGTCTATGAACAACCACTCGCACAGCCGGACAATGTTTGCTCCTTAAATAGCCTTCCTAACGCACCTTGGAGACAAAACCCCAACTTCAGTTGGCTTGGTAATCAATCAATTACACCTTCGGGGTTTAATAATCAAAATGTTAGGCCAGCAAACAACTACAACCCAGCTCCACCAGGACAAGTACAAGGACCATGTAATTATTATTATAATAATAATAATAATAGAGGTATCGTCTTGGTTGATAACAACTATGACAACCCACCCGTTGATAATCAACGTGAGATAGTTCCTATCACACCACCTGTGGCCACTACACCTTCACAACCGTATTGTTTCAATGCCTACATGCAAGCTCCACAATAGATTCTACAATTCATTTAACAATCTATACAATAATTAACCCAAGATAAAGCCCAACCAAAAGGTGTGTTTCCAGGTCAAGCTATACCTAATCCTAAAACGCCAAACACAGCCTTTGAAGTAACCGGTAATACTAGTAACAAAAATTTAAACGTAGGTGAGTTAAATGCCATCACCACTCTCCGTTCTGGCAGAGTGGTTGATAACGCCGTAACTATGCCCGTTGATACACCACCAGTGGTCATTGCAAATGAAAATTTACTAGATACCTGATAATAGTAAAATGACAGTTTTACTATTGAATAAAGCGATGAAACTCTAAACGCAAGTAAAACTAAAAACTGAACTTGTACTAGATTTATCAAAGATTTCTACTCTCGATACTATTGAAGTAAAGTTGGAATAGAAGATTCGTTCCACTCCTAGTTATTTAGCATTCAAGTTTCCTGCAACTATCAATCCTACCAAAGTCAATGAGAGAATTACGAATTATACTACGAAATACTAGGGTTGAATCTAGAATAAGAATTAGGAGGGAATTGAATCCACCTTGAATCCAACTTAAGAAACTAACATCGATTGTTGTAATCCAATTCTTACGTTCTTACGGTAAGAATTGGTCGTTCGAATCCAAAATTATACATGGCATCTCTACCAATTTATAACTAGCATGTGAGGACGTCCACCCATTCTCATGGCGAATCAACGACCTTCTAGAGTAGAATAAACTCTTACAACGATTCTAAGCTAACAAAATCAAGTTTTCATCAAGGCTTCATCAAACCCCTCTAATAGAGGTTTAGCCTCGATTCATCAAACTATCATTTCCAAATAAAATTGAATAAGACATAATATAAAAATTCTAACTTTATTAAATTTAACTAAACACACTACTAAAAGAAGGGCTTTTTGTGTCACTTATTTTTTTTGTCTTGTGTCACTTACTAGAAAAAAGTGACACACAGAGTTTTGATGTGTCACTTTTTTATAGAAGGAGGGCTGATGTGTTGCTTTTAGGAAAAGTGACACAAGTAATTTTATTTTTTGTGTCCCATTATTTGAAAGTGACACTAGTGGTTTGCCTTGATGTGTCACTTCTGGATGTAAAAATATCGAAAACAAAATTAACAAATTATCGAAATAAATAAGCGACACGAGTAAGAGTACGAGTACGAATAATTACTTCGTATGCCATGAAACTCAAAGTTATGATTTTGTGCGCGCCGCTATATTTTTTAGTTCCCTCCCAAAAACAACTAACTTTCTAAACCTAAAAGGAAACGGAAAGGAAAGAGAATAGAAATAGAAACTGAAGGTGTTTAAATCACTTCGTAACTCATCACTACTTAGGTTAAAAAGAAAAAAAAAAAAGAAGAAAAAAACCAGAAAAGAAAAATTGTCTCGTAACCATTCTTCTTCCCAAATTCTCACCGGTGTTTTATTGCACCACGCGCGCTCCTCACCCATCTCTCGTCCATCCCTCGTTCTCCGGTTCACTTTCCAGCTCTCTCTCTCTCTCTCTAGCAAAAAAATAAAGGTAAGATTTTTTTTTCGTTTTTATTTAATTGTCTATGTTTTGGATGCTATTAATCTGTTCTAAGTTTTGTTTTTGTGTGGTAGCAGTCTATTATGTTGCTCTTTCAGTTGTTTCTTTGGATTTTTTTGCTTTTGTCATTTGTCAAAAGCTGTGGGATCTCGAACATATGCGTCGACCACCTCTAATCTCCCCGTTTGATAATGTTGTGCCCTTCTGCTTTTCCTCGCGACGCTTTTATTGTTTGGTTACCCAATCGAAAGTTGTATTATAAAGAAAAACGTTCTTCTATCCTTTTTGGCCTCCTCGAGCAACTTTTTTTTGCATTCTTTTCATGTTTCAAGATCTTTACCAAAAATTCTTTGAAGTATTTTTGTTTTACTTAATTTTTTTTTTCAAGTAAGAACCCTTCTCTCGTTCATAGGAAAATGGCATTTGAGTGGTATTCGTGATGAATGTTGCCGACATTAATAACAACGCTTCTCCTTTCCAAGACCTGTTATTTTAGATTCTAATGCTAGTTTGCTTCCCCACAATTGCTGTAGCTAAAAATTGATATGTTTTTTTTTTAAAGTAATGAACATGGTTTTGTGATTTTGTCTATTATTGTTAGATACAAATAAGAAAAAGTCAAATGTCATGCTGTCTCTATAACCGCGGTACCCCATAATAAAAGAAATACAAAATTGATATACTATTTGGTGGAGAAATCTAGTATAGGGAGGAGCAAATACATACAAAACTGTTATTGTATGTGGGTAGTAGTTGCAATTTATTAATGGGTTTTTTTTCTGTATGTGTCTTGTTTCTTGAAATGTATGTGCATCAGATCCATGTGCTTAATGACTTCACATGCTTCTATGGAGGTCCCATATTTGCTGTCTCATATGTCATATATTGTTATCTCCATTATGTGGTGGAGGCACGATCCATTTGCTCTTTGATTGCCATGTTACCCTGTGTTTCTTGCTGAAAGGGCTTTGGATTGCATTGTTTGAGCTCTATCAAATATATCAAGTTTAGATAACTATGTTAGTTTTGATATGTCACTGTTGTATTTTGACTGAACGGTTCTTTTGGACACTGCTTTAGGGAAATACTAGTATTATGACTGCAGTATGCATTAGTGAAACTTAAATCTCTTTTTAATGGACCTTTAAATGTTGTTTGTACTTAATTGATTCATTTGTGCCCATTTCTTCTTTTGGATTTTGGTGAAGAAGCAATGCTTGGAACCTAGACTGGACTGGATTGTTATATTTTTTATGAATCATTTCCTGTAGGCGGGGCCGACCATGACTTAGGAGACTCATGAAATCGAAAGAGATTACACTTGTCATTGTGTCTAGCATTTTCTATAGATCTATAGGAATTTTATGGTGTACTGGATCAAAGATATATGGTTAGGTCTGTATATAGAATTTCATTGACAAATTGTCAGTTAGGACCCTTTGCATTGCTTTTGGTGCCCTAATGTTTCAACTAATTCATCCATCTTCTGATGGGCATAATAATGAATGAGTGCAGTTGTGCATTTTATGAATGTTGCAAGTGATATCGAAGTTCATATGGCAAGTCTTTTAGCTTTGAAAGCAATGCCAATTCTGAATTCCTGTTGTCGCATGTATGTTGATTGTTGTATTTTCAATTTGTTGGCTGTTGATATATATTGTTTGTAATTTAGTTATTTCCTGTCCTTGTAAACATCAGGATGAGAAGTTTTACAGGGTACCAGTTAATGTACCCACTTTCTTACATTTGCTAAAAGCCTAAAACTACTTCGTAAGAGCCACTTTTGGACTGGTTCAATAAATAAAAATTGGTTTTATATAAAAAATGCAAAACAACATATGCAAATGGGAAGTAGGTGCACCCTTTACACTTAATTTGTTTCTCCTTATGGTATATGATTTAGTAAATCCCTGCCTGGCTATTCTGTTTTAGAAACTCAGAAGTAAAAAAAAAGTGGTATGGTACATCATTTTGTTGACCGAGTACAGTGCGAAGAGATTTTTTAACCCTTGTATATATAGCCCACCTCATCTAATTTGGCGGTCCTGTTTTCGAGTGAAACACTTATGTTTCAGCGAGATTGTCATTCTGAGAGTCCATTTTGGTTTCTGGTACAACGTATATGCGGTGTGAATTCTTGTAACGCAAGTTCAATGAAGTTTCCAGCAGTTATGTTCCACTAGAGAAGTCAGCTGTGGAACTCCATGTTGCATAAAGATTTTTAGTACTGCATTTATGCTGTATTCTGAATCACAGTGCAACATTCATTAATACTCCGCTGGCTCCGTGCCCCTTCTCGTGGACGGGCGTGGGCGAAATATATATATATATATATATATATATATTATTCAACGCGTCCGGGGCGTATCCGTTTCCTATATTTTTGAAAAATGCCGTGTCCGCGTATCCGTGTCGGTCGTGTGGTATCATTATGCTCGGTATCCGTATCCGTGCTTTTAGCTTCTATTTGGTTATTGAGAGTAGCCTAAATTGGTTAGTTAGATTTCCAATGTAATTTGATTTTGCATAATACCATTATCATATCATCTTAGACTTACTTAATGTTTTTCCTACTAATGTGTCATGTGTTGATATCATCTTGCCATGATACTTTATTTTTGAATGTGTGGTCTTTGTACTTGATTTTTTTTTTTTTTTTGTTTTTCTTTAAGAGATCGGTTTGTTGCATTTTGCTACGATATGGATAAGTCTTGGATGTCCAAGGACCGGTTAACAAGCGAATATATTCAAGGAGTTGAAAGGTTAATTAGTGTTGGAAAGGAAGAAGGAAGTTTCATACGTTGTCCATGTAGAGATTGTTCAAATATCAACGAGTTAACTAAGACTGAGGTCAGAAATCATCTTTTCGAACGTGGTATTAGCCAAGGTTACACTATTTGGCGGTTTCATGGCGAAAGCTCTCTATTTTCCGAGACCCCGACTAGTTTTACAGAACAAGACACTTTTGGACATTATGATGAGGTTGAGACTTCTGAAGATGTTGGACATTATGATGAGACTGAGACTCCTGAAGATGTTGGATATTATGATGAGATTGAGACTCCTGAAGATGTTGAACGCATGAGAGAAATGGCGAAGGCTGCAGAGGACCATTATAATGACCGATCCCGAAATTTAAGGAATTGCTTGAAGATGCCAAACGCCTTTGTAATGAGGGTTGCTCAAAATTCACAAAGCTATCAATAGTTATCATTTTATTTAATCTGAAAAGCAAATAGTGGGTGGTCCGACACAAGTTTTTCGGGTTATTGAAGCTATTGGGACGGATGCTTCCTCAACCAAATCTCTTGCCAAATCCTTGAATGGAGTCAAGAAGACATTATCTGTTTATGGGATGAAGTACGAGAAAATACATGCATGTCCAAATGATTGTATACTCTATAGGGGTGATAAATACAAAGATGAAACTATGTGCCCTATTTGTGGAGTCTCAAGATATAAAGAGAACAAGAGAGCGACCAACAAATCGGTGGAGTACCAAAGAAAAGTTTGTGGTATTTTCCACCAATTCCAAGATTCAAGAAGATGTTTCAATCTGCCCAAACATCAAAGTCAATGACATGGCATGCCGATGAAAGGGTGGTTGATGGTAAGATGCGCCACCCAAATGAGACTCTCCAAATGGAAGTTGGTTGACGAAAAATATCCGAAATTTGCGCAGAATCCGAAATCTTAAGCCTAGCACTTTCAAATGATGGAGTCAATCCACACCGTACTCTTAGTACTAAGTATAGTTTATGGCCTGTTATGCTGGTCACATACAACCTCCCACCGTGGCTATGCATGAAAAGAAAGTATATGATGCTTACGATGTTGATATCAGGTCCAAATCAACCTGGAAACAATATCGACGTCTACTTGGCACCCTTGGTTGACGACTTACATGTTTTGTGGGAGATAGGGGTGGATGCTTATGATGTGTACCGTCATGAATCATTTATACTTAAAGTTGTTTTGTTATGGACAATCAATGATCTTCCTGCATATAGCAATCTTTCTGGGTGCACTGTGAAAGGTTATTTTGCTTGTCCTATTTGCGGCGAGGGCACGTCTTCAACCAGGCTTAAGCACTCTGGGAAGAACGTATACACAGCCAATAGAAGATTTCTTCCGCGCTATCATCCATATCGAAGACAAAAAAAAGCCTTCAATGGTAAAACAGAGCTGCGGGAGGCACCTGAACCCTTAACTGGTTTGAAAGTACTAGAAGAAGTTGAAGGGATCAAAGTCATATGGGGAACAAAGGGAACCATTACGGGTGCTACCAATTGTTTTAAGAAGAAATCAGTTTTTTAGCTTCCATACTGGAGATATCTAGAACTCCGACATAATGTGGATTTTATGCACACGGAGAAAAATGTATGTGACAGCATTGTTGGGACCCTACTTAACATTCCACGTAAAAATAAAGACACCATTAAGTCTCGTCTTGACCTCCAAGAAATGGGTCTAAGGACAGAATTGGCTCCAACAATTGGGGAAAAGCGATCGTTCTTGCCTCCGGCTTGTCACACACTATCTAGAGATGAGAAAAAAAGACTATGCAAAACTTTGCATGAGTTAAAAGTCCCAAGTGGATACTCTTCGAATTTTAGGCCTCTTGTCTCGATGCAAGATCTAAAACTGCAAAATATGAAGTCGCACGACTGTCATGTTTTGATGCAGCAACTTCTTCCGGTTGCAATAAGAACAATTTTGCCAAAGAATGTGAGATGTGCAATTATTAGGCTATGTTCTTTTTAAGGCTATTTGCTTTCGAAGTAATAGATAAGGAAAAATTGCCTCAAATTCAGGAAGACATTGTGCTCACGATGTTTCTTTGGAAAAGTATTTTCCGCCATCATTTTTCGACGCGTTATGATTCATCTAACAATGCACCTTGTCGAGAAGTTGATCTTTGTGGTCCCAGATTCTACCGATGGATGTATGCATTTGAGAGGTACAATGAATTATATATTACCCTTCAATATTTCTTAATGCTTTTCTTTATAAACATTACTATTGTTCAATCTCTTAGGTACATGACCGTGTTAAAGGGCTTTATACGCAATCGAAATCGACCGGAAGCTTGTATTGCTGAGAATTACATTGCAGAGGAAGCAATTGAATTTTGTAGCGAATTCTTACCTGACTTAGATGCAATTGGGATTCCTCTCCATAAAGATAACACTACCACAGATTTGATATCATCTGGAAATCTTCCCCGAGGAAGTACCCATAGTCAAGTAGATAGAAAAACATTGGACCAGGCACATCTCTATGTGTTGCAAAACACAAGAGATGTTCAGCCTTACATCGAGTAAGGTTTCTTTAGTTGTTCACTTTAAAAGTCTATTTTAGTTCCTTGGTTTCTGATTCGATAGCTAACTAGTTTATTTTGTGGCCTAACATGATAGAGAACATATGAACTATCCGGAAGGAACAACAACCTCGTAAATAAAAAAACCCACATGGTTGCATCTTGAAACACAATCGCCATTTAGTGATTGGCTTAGAGACAAGGTATATTATAAATTGGTTTTTTTGTTTTTGTTATTTTTGTATGTTAATTTAACTTAGATTAGGACTAAAATGTTTACACAACAATACCACGAGTTTTTTTTGGAGAGGGGAATCCTCGACAACAAGGTGTCAAACACCTTGAAGTGGGTATCGAAGGGGCCTTTGGCACATGTTTACAAATATTCTACCTATGTCACTAATGGTTATCGTTTTGCCACGAAATGGCAAGACGCTTTACGGAAAGTAAATCAAAATAGTGGCGTGAGTTTGACAGCAACAACACCACAGGTTTCAAGCGCAAAGGATCAAAACCCAATTTTTTCGAACATGTCTTTCTACGGTGTTATTGCTGAAATATGGTTGCTCGATTATACAAATTTCAAGATTCCAATGTTCAAGTGTGACTGGGTTGATAGCAAGAATGCAATTAGGAAGGATGACATGGGTTTCACTTTAGTGGATCTTGGTAGAGTTGGCTATAAATCTGATTCCTTCATCCTAGCTTCTCAGGCCGAGCAAGTTTTCTATGTACCTGATCAACTTGACCCAACATGGTTAGTTGTTGTAGAATCTCCTCAAAGATGCTTTCCGCGAATCTGACGACGATAACGATGATGAGCTCGTTGATGCTCATGTAGGAGATGACAATTTTGTTGAATTGCCAAATGTTGACTCATTGGATGTTAATGACGAATCTCAGTCAGTTTACGTCCATGAAGATTGCGAGGGCACTTGGGTTGAGCATAAAGAAACTTCTTGATTTATTAGTTTTCATTGTTTTTGTGGTGGAATCGATATTTGGTTTGTTAATAAGAGATTGTGACCAACTTTTGTCATTTATGTATTGTCCTTACGATTATTTTGGTTCTGTTCAAATTATGATATCAAGTTTTTGCCATAGACATGCTTGTTGCTACTGATCAATGTCATCTTCTAATGATTTTCCTATTCTATAGTTTTTTTGTAAGGTTTAGTTAGATATGGATCCAAAAACAAGTGCCAAATCATCTCAGAGAAAAAAAGGAAGCATCCAATCGAGGAAGGTGACAATATTACAAGTGTTAGGGGTCAAGCTAAAAAACTTTCACTCACTAAGCATTTTAAAGGTAAGCTTGTGGTGGAGTTTAATGTGAAAGGAAAGATCAAAGGTGCATTTATTCGAAGCGAGTTCAGTAATTGGGTTGGCACACTAGTTAAAAATATGGTTCCACTAGCTGAGTACCCAAACTGGACGAAAGTTGACAAGCAAATAAAAGATGATGTATGGGATTCAGTGCTGGTAAGCGGTTGTTTTGCCTATTATACTGATTTTGAATTATTATTATTGTCTTTATAGAAGTGTAGACTCATCTCTGCCTTGGTTATTTGTAGGAAAAATTTGAGGCAGATCCTAAGTTTAAGAAAAAAGGATTGCAAAGAATGTGGTAAGATATGGCGGAAATTTAAGAATTATTGCACAAAATATTTTTGTCATACCTTACATAGATGACCCGATCTAATGAATCCACCAAAAATCTATCCGAATGTTAAGAAGCAAGATTGGGAGAAATTTGTAAAAATAAGGTTATCGGAAGAGTTCCGTATATATCTCCATTTCCTTTGAATTTTCATTTCTAATAAATTTATAATTTTGTTAAGGTGTGATAAACTAATATACTATTTTCATTTGGGCTGTTAGGAACTAAGCAAGATTCAATTGGAAAGAAGAAACTTGAACAAGTATAACCATCGACTAAGCAAATTAGGTTATGATGGCCTTGTCGATAAGATGGTAAGTAGATATTATATTTAAGTTTGTTAGATAAAACCAACGTAGGTAATCTAATATTACTTGGTTGGTTTGGTTATTTGTAATTGATAATAGATAGAAGCTGGGATACCTATTGATGAAGATGATAGATCTCTTTTGTGGCGTTTAGCTCGACAAGACAAAAGTGGTGAATATCTTTGATGATGCCACAAAGGAGGTAGTTCAAAAGATTGTAAGTATCAAGCTCATCATTGTATGTGTGTTTTGACGAAGCATATTTGATATTGTGTAGGATACCTAGCTTGATATATTGATGTATTTTTGTACTTGATCTAGATGATGTGGTTCCCTATCTAGCTTGATCTAGCTTCGATTTATGATTTTTTTTTTTTTTTGCTGAACTAGCAAGCATAACAATGAACGCCCGACACGAGATTGAATGTAGTCTAGTAGTAGGCACTTCTAGGCACCTTTCCATCGGGGTTCGGTTCCAAACCCCTTTGAGAGATAACTTTCAAAGCTTCTACGGGCATGGCTTTTCACAGCCTTTGCTTGCTACCTTTGACTTCGCCGCTTATCCCTCCAAGGCTTCCTTTCTTGAAAGCTTCCTCTCCTTTTAAGTGGAGTGATCTTTCGCTTCCTCGACGCATACCCGGAAATAAAGATCAGGGTATCCCCTATTGAGTAAGCCAAAGCAAGCAACCGCCTTTAGTTAAACGGCGGGGAAGCTCCTCGCCTCGGAGGGTTTGATGGACTTATTCAAGTGTGGGACATCACTTCAGGTAGTCTCAAGTGTACACTTGAAGGTCCAGGAGGGGGTATTGAGTGGGTTAGGTGGCATCCAAGAGGATATGTGGTCTTAGCTGGTTCAGAGGATTCCACAAAGATGGATGTGGAATGGAGACAAGAATGTCTTTTGAATATGTTTTCTGGTCATAGTAACATCATCGCGTGTGGTGATTTTACCCCGATGGTAAAATGGTTTGTACCGGGTTCGAGGATGCATCATTGAGGATCCGGAATCCCAGAAATGGAGAGTGTGTGCATGTTGTTAGAGATCATCCATATCATACGGAGAGACACATGTTTTTTTTTTGATCGCCAGTTTAGGTTGTTAACGGGGTCCCCTACCCCTTCTCATTAAAATAATAATAGTGAGTTACAACCCGAATATAAGTTTTTCCCCAGCATCGTCAGTATACAATTTTCTTAATATCCTCGAAAACGAAATGGGAATAACTTCTATGAAACTAACGAAGGAATATTACAAGCTAATGCATCCGCTAACTTATTACATTCCCTATAGGTATGCTTAATAGCAAACATTTCCAAACAATCAATTATTTCAAACACATCTGCTAACAGCTTCCTTCCTTGCCACGGCACTTTACTTCGCTTTTGTATAAAGCGAAATAACATTAGTCGAGTCTATCCTAGCTTCCACCTTGGTACGGTGATGTTTGCCTCGCTAGCTTTAGTCCCTTGTACACTCCCTCTAATTCTATAAGTGCAATGGTATTGAACCTTGATAGCCCTTTTGCTGCTGCTGTGACATTGCCGTCATGCTCTCGAGTGTTCTTTCCCCATCCTCCGTTAATCCCTTTAAAGAGTACCATTAGAGTTCAATTTGTGATGCCTTCGCAAGGGCGTTCCCACTTGCACTGGACGGTTCCTTTCGACTAACTTGGACATGCACAGATTCCACTGTTCCATAAACCTGATTCTCTCAGCCCATCCTCCATTACCAGGTTCCAAGCTTTGCGGCTTCACCTTAACATCACGCATTATCAGCTCCACAAGCTGGCGACCAATCCGGTACTTATTTTTTCGAATATTCACAAGATTGCGCTCATTCCAAACCCAAGAGAAAAAGCATTTATACACAACCGAATTGCATCTTTTTACATCCCTTTCCTTTACTCAATCCCATTATCCATTCCAGCTCATCCTCCCATTCAACGGCCACCATTCTACAATATCCAAATCTCTTCAAAGATTTCGTTCCACATGTAATGCGCAAACGCATATTCAGAGAACGGATGACAATCGGTTTCATCCTTCGTCCACAAATTCCACATAAAGCCGACTCAACAACCTTATATCTCTTTAATTTAACCAATGTCTTTATCCCATCTTGGAACAAAGATCCGGCTAATAAAAGAGTGCCTAGGTATATTATTAGGGAACCATACCAGGTTTGTCCATGATAGGCTTTGGCACTTTCTTCTTAGGCGTGATAAGTTTCCTTTAGTTCGAACTCACCATGAACTGTAGGAGTCCAAACCACTGTCTTCTCCCCCCATTAACTTCGACTTCATCTTCTCGCCTTTGTTTGATAATCTCCGCATATGTCTCTCAGATTTTGTTCGCACCCTGCCATTCCCCATTATGTATCGGGCACCGGGCTTTGCACTTAGACTCACATTAGAAACATAAGTGAGCCCTCCCGAGAAATAAGGTTTGAGATTCCTACTTTGGATGCCAAGGGTCCATCCATAAGTTTATGTCTCTGCTGCCGTCCCAACTTGATAACATACTAACCCCTTAGCATCCTCTCTTCCCAACAAGATACTTCTCCAACTCCACGAGCAATCGTTAGGAATTTTCATGTCCCAAAAAACCTTGTTTTTGATCAAATTCTTCCACACCCACTTAGTCCATAGGGTTTCCTTCCACACCCACTTAGTCCATAGGGACTGACATGTTGAATTAATAATAGATTGTCATCCGTGATAAGTTTAGATATTATAATAATTAGCACCATTTTCCATATCGCAGTTTAGGTTGTAAATCTAAATTGAAATATTTATAGTGAGCAGGTTGGCTTGTTTTACAATCGTTTGAAACTTGTAATCTTGAAGTTTTGTTTATAAGCTTAAAATTGAGAGGAATTACTCGTACCACGAGACCTTTGACACAAAAAGACACGCGTTGATTATTAGATAAAATTTACGCCCGGTTACATTATAATACCCGCTATAGGTAATCATATGGTACTAATCGAGTTATGAAGATATGGTTCCCAAAAAGATCCAGAATTCTGTCTACTCTAGCATTGGTTGCCCTTTGCCAAGATAGATCACGCCAGCCAGTTGTTCTTGAGGCATTTATGGATTATAGCAACCCAAAGAAATTTGCCTTTGTTTAGAGACTTGGGGGGTTAGACGACACTATTATTGCTCGCCCCAAGACAGAAGTTTGTTATATTGAAAGTGGCTCCGATGAAACGGGGTGAAGACTCTCATAGTTTTGGTAAGGGAAAACAAGTTGTCGATGTTGAAATTTGGGCGAAATGGATAACAAAAACCTATTTATTCCGATGGATTGGTTGCATACCACCGGCAGCCTATTTATACCGATAACGGACAGCCTATTTATTCCTCGACTCTCATAGATCCTACTTGTTTTCTGTCTTAGATGTTTGCGATTTGCCATCCGCTTTCACGGAGGTTGTAATGGGTGGTGTTATTTGCTCTGCTTTGAAGCTGTTGCATGCATACCACGCTGCTTGGATGCATTGTGCTTGAATAACAAAGGCCCGCAAGACGTTAAGGATTGCAATGCTTTGAGGTCCTTTGTAAGAATATTTACTTCCGGGACGTATGTACGGCTCTTTCCGGGATGCTCCGGGATCATTGTCTACGGATTGGATGAACTCTACCGATGAACTATGTATTTACTGCATATGTATTTATCACATGTGTATTGTATGTATGCGTAATCTTGCATGTACCGCGGTAATTTGCATGTGTATTTACTTGCATGTATTTACTGCATGTATTTATTTACTGCATATGTCACGAATGTATTTTTGCATGTCTACCGTGATAATCTTGCATGTGTGTACCGCATCACGAATTAAACTCTACCGATATATGTATTTACTTGCAAAGTTCAAACAGTTATAAATGAGATCTTTACACTATTTTCAGTATTTTGCTCTTCTTGTACCGTGTTTTGCCATTTTGGCTATTTTCCCTCGCCTTGTCCAAATGTTAGACTTGGTCTTGTGGTATTGGCGTCTTGCCCACACTTGTGCCACTTCATCGTAAGGTTTTCAGTATCACAACTTTGAGGTTAACAACACCTCTCAAACAAAGGGTGTTGAGCTAAGTTGGACTATATATGCATTAACTTGGTCAATTTCTTGCGGATACTTTTCTATTTATGGTTAGTTCATCCAATTGAACCACCTTACCTATAATAGTATAATACTATCTTATTTTCTACGACAAAGTAATATTTCTTTTTCTTATTATAGTATAGATATAGAATAAGTATGGCTCCACCTCCGGATGAAGCAACTATTGCTACTATAGTTGAGATGGGTTTTACTCGAGCCTTGAGGCGGTGGAAACAAACGATTGGAGCCGCCAATCGAAAGTTATGAAGATATGGTACACAATCCAGTTGAACCATAACTTTCACCAGATCTCGAGTCACCACACGCTTTGACATCGTATCTCGCCAACCGAAGTTGAGGTGTTGGCAAGATCTACAATTCCAATATATCGGTATCTACTCATCTTCTCGTGCGAAAGAAAGATAAGAATAATCCGATCATAAATTAGCTTAATTATTTACATATCGATATTATCTCCTACACATTGACTAAGTTTTCTATGATGGTTTTAACGATTTACTACTCTTGCGAAAACGAATGACAATCTTGAAAATCTGCCGCCTTCGCCTCTTCTTAGAACAGCCCGTGGTCGCTCATTCGTTGATTTTGAATTTTATATCTATTTTTTTGAAGGAGGAGCTGAAAAATAAGGTAGAGGAGGGGGTTTTGGCAACGGAAGGAAAGAATGACATACTTACTATGGCATTGGGAACTCCGTGAGCCTAGTGGTCGAAGTTAGGGGTGGACAATATAATGACTCCCACTATGTACTTCAATCTTCCTAATAAAAGATCAAAGAAATATCACGAGGATTTGGAAGTGAAGTTGAAAGAGAAAGAAGCTCAAAACGAAGTTGAAAATTTTGGTGCTACATGTGCTTAAAGAACAAGGTGAGACTAATTCACCAAATGACAATTTAATGTTGAGCGAGTTGCTCAAGCAAGGACCAAAACTTCGTCAACTCGTTGCCATTAAAAAATGTGGAATCTAATAGTGCCAAAAGTGATAATAGGCATAAGGTGATTGGCAAGTCTAAGCGGGTAAAGTTTTTGGCTTTAAATTTGTATTTTTGATTTTCTACATATTTCAAGTGTTCTCTTTAACTAAACTCATATTTAATGTATAGAGAAAAAAGATGGTGGTCAACAAAAAAGGTGTGACTTCAAGAAAACTTAAGTCGAAAAATGTACAGTAAGCTCATTCTATAGTTGCCTTAACCATGTTATATTCATTGTGGTATAATAAATGCAGGGAATGATAATGAGCTTTTTCATTCATTTATTCCAAGTGCTTCACATATACTAACTTGATGTACACTTCGTCATATAGTCAAAAATAGACAACGGAAAGAGCATTGTGGATTCCGAAAAACTTAAAGCTAAAGATGGGAAGGTAAAAAAAAAATATTTTCTTAATTAAAAAGGTTGATTAAATGTTTGTGTCAAATTTGTTACTAGATAATGTTGTTTTGTTTTGCTTATTTTTATAGTAGTAAATGCAGGGAATGATAATGTAGTTTTTTCATTCTTTTATTCCAAGTGCTTCACATATACTAACTTGATGTACACTTTGTCGTATAGTCAAAAATAGACAACAGAAAGAGCATTGTGGATTCCGAAAAACTTAAAGCTAAAGATGGGAAGGTAAAAAAAATATTTTCTTAATTAAAAAGGTTGATTAAATGTTTGTGTCAAATTTGTTACTAGATAATCTTGTCTTTGTTTTGCTTATTTGTTATAGGACCAAGATTGTAGATTGGCATTGGGATCTAAAGACAACATTGTTGCCGAAGGTCGTGTTTTAGCAAGGAAGGGGCCAGAGGATACTGTTCACAACATGCCTTTGGGAGAGTCATATATGAAGGTCTCAATAAATAAAGCATTGTGTGGTGATGCCTTTCTCCCAGTTCGAAACGGCGATGAACATGTATTTGTTAAAGATGCAGTAAACTCGTTTGTGGCATGGCCTAAGGAACTTGTGATACTTAAAAGTGACGAGGTAGTATAAGGATATGGATATTTGTATGGTAATTTATTTAATTTTGTTATATAAATATCAATTTTGTTCATCAACTTTTTGTTAGGTAGAGAAGCGTATTCCACTTCCGCGGGGCAGTATTCAATATAAGATCAGAAAAGTTTGTGGATTGTGTCGACAAAAAGTGAAAGAAAACGCTTTTATAGAAGTTCCAATGGTTGGAACTCTTTTCCATGATGAGATGGAGGAAGTACGAGTTTCAAAAGATGAGTTGATGGATGTGTGTGAGAAGAGAATGTTAAATGGTAGCTGCATTATCTCCTACATGAGGTATGAATAATTTGGTGAACTTATTTGTGTTAGTTATAATTTAACTTTTCATATGCGATGACTTAACAGAATGTATATATATGTTGTAGATATTTATATGCGACTTTTGGAATTGCTCGAGCAAAGTATGCATTTGGTAACCCAGAAAGTTTTACTATTTATACAAAAGATGATGAGAAGGCTCGATATATTTAGAAGTTGGCTGAAGAACACGGTGATCGTGTGCTTTTAATTCCTTTCAACACAGGGTAACTGTGTTTATACATTTGTAGTACATATACATTATTTTCATATAATTAAAATTATTTTATTTTTATTTATTTTTTTCCGATTGGTTATATAATTAAAAGTACTTAATTGAATTTGTATCCACATAACTAGTCATGTAGGGGCATTGGGTCTTAATGGTTCTTGACATACCATCAATGGAAGTGTAATCTTGGTTGGATTCTTTAAAAAGATTTTAGGTGGGCCTTGGATCCAGCTTTTAAATTATTAGTAAACACGCGAGTTTAGTCTTTATTTATTGTATTTTTCATTGTATATTTGATTCTATCTTGAAAATAATGAGAATGAAACAAATGCATTTTCATTTTTAGTCACGATCAAGACATCAAATATGTCCAAAGGAAAGAGAAAGATGAATCCAAATCCAAATTGGAACTATGTGACAAGTAAGCTTAGTTTCTTTGGAATACAATACAAAGTATCTTTCAATTTGTGTATGTGTTAATGCAAGTATTAATTATGTATAGTGCCCACAACAACAAGGAGGGATTGTATGCGGATATTATGTATTGCGCTTTATGCGAGATTTAGTAGAGGATCCTGGTCCACCGATAAAAAAGAAGGTGACTACAAAGTAGCATTATTTTTCATATAGTCTTAGCTAGCTTATAAATTGGTGCATTTGTAAATATGGTAGGCAATGCATTGCCTGCATCATTTATTTTCATAATATTTATAATATATTTTTCGTCGAACAGGTATTGGAGTTCTCTAGCAAGAAGAGTTACACCAATGAAATAGATGAACTTCGTCTTGAATTCATCGACTTTATCCAACAATTTATCGAGTAGTTAATTTGGGTAAGTGGGTTTCCATATTTTCCCTTTGTTTATGTATATATATACTTTTCTTATCGTTTTTTTTTTTTTTTTTCTTACTTGTATAATATACCCTTCTTGATTCACTTGTTTTTTAATTTTATATACTAGTCATAGTGGAATGACGACTTCATGATATGATGCAGGTGTCATGGATCGATGGATCGATTAACAGATGAATAGATGGCAGCTAGGTTTTTGGTGTTGGAAGTGCGCACAATAAGCTAAGATATTGCTAGGATAGTATTGGCGTTATGTAGTTTTTTTTTTTTTTTTTTTAATTATGATTCTTTTGGTATTGGAATGACTTCTTTTGTTGAGAGTCAAACTAGATGAAAAATACTTGGTTTGATCGATGAAATCAATAGAAGTTAATTGTTTTAAATGTTGTTTCTTTCTTCTTGAGTGGATGTTGTTTCCGTATCATAAAGCAGGTTAAAGTGATTTTGGTTGTGATGTTTTGATAAATGTATGTGGATGTTGTTTATGTCATAAAGCAGGTTAATGGGATTTTGGTTATGACATATAGGATGCAGGTTGAGAAATGAATACGATTGAATACTAAAATGAGAAAATGTTTTTAAAAAAAATTATTTTCATTTGTCTCACTTTTGAAAAAAGTGACATAATATCTATTCAAAGTGACACAACTGACCACTCTTATGTGTCGCTTTCTTTTTCATACGAGTTATATGGAGTTGATTCCCAAAAGTGACACAAGAAGCAAGGGGCTTTTGTGTCACTTTTGGCATTTGTTGTGTCTCACTCTGGTCCAAAAGTGACACAACTAGTATACTTAATGTGTCACTTTTGACGTACTTATGTCTCACTCTGGTCCAAAAGTGACACAACTAGTATACTTAATGTGTCACTTTTAACGAAATTATGTCTCACTCTGGTCCAAAAGTGACACAACTAGTATACTTAATGTGTCACTTTTGACGTACTTATGTCTCACTCTGGTCTAAAAGTGATACAACTAGTATACTTAATGTGTCACTTTTGACGTACTTATGTCTCACTCTGGTCCAAAAGTGACACAACTAGTATACTTAATGTGTCACTTTTGACGTACTTATGTCTCACTCTAGTCCAAAAGTGACACAACTAATATATTTAATGTGTCACTTTTGACGTACTTATGTCTCACTCTGGTCCAAAAGTGACACAACTAGTATACTTAATGTGTCACTTTTAACGAAATTATGTCTCACTCTAGTTCTAAACGGATACAACTAGTGTCACTTTTGATAAGCACTGTGACACTCTTTCTTAAAAGTGACACAAGAGGTTATTCTTAAGTGTCACTTTTATTAACAAAAAGTGACACATTTAGTAAGGCTTTTGTGTCACTTTTGGTAGAACTTTATGTGTCGGGGGCTTATAGGTCACTCCAGAATTAGTTTCAAAAGTGACACAAGTGACTTCTTGTGTCACTTAAAAAGTGACACAAAAAGCCCTTCTTTTAGTAGTGACAATAATTGAAATCTAAATTAACAACTAAGAAATCATTAAAAAACAATAATCGAAATTAATCTAAACAATTATTAAATAACAAGATCGAATTTAACAAGAACTAACTATTTTATTTATCTAATGAATGATATTCAATGATTCAAATAACTAATCTAAAGCAAGAAATGAAACTAATTAATGGAATGAAAACTAATTAATGAAATCCCAAAAACTAGATCTAGAACTAAGCTTTTTAATAGGCTACTCTAATGGCTACCTTCTAACCTAAAACTAATTGCTTCTTAAGAGCTAAGTCTTGTGTGTGGAAATGGAGGAGACCAGACCCACATTTTAGTGCATGGGCTGAGGGTCCATATTTTGGGCCGGAAAATCGAGCCTAAAGCCCAATTTCTTCAGTCCACAGGGCCCTTTTGAGCTGGCTATGAGTTTAACAAGATTTTCGTTCACTTCTACTTTTCTGATTGGGTCAAAGTTTAGACCATTGGAAAGCTCTTTCCGAGACGGTCGTTTTGACATAAGGTACGCCCAATTCCGATGTTTGAGTCCAAAGATACGATCTTCGGAAGTTCTGCTGACTTTTTTGTGATGTTTCTGCCCGTCTTGGCCTTTAATCCCAGAACTTCTTAGCGACCAACCCTATGCTCCTTTCTATCGCCAAAGTGGCATATTTTTGCACATAATTGACTTCAATACCTGAAATATATAAAAGCACGTAATTAGCATTAACTCTTATTTATTACTCGCATAATTGGTCTAAAAGTATTATTGTTAAAGGGTTAAAACTACAGTTTTGGGCTCTTATCAAACCACCCCCAAATAGCATTTTGCTTGTTGATATACGTAAAATGAATAGTTTTACTAACTTTACCAATGAATAAAGCGATGAAACTCTAAACGAAAGTAAAACTAAAACTGCTTTGTTACTAGATTTATCAAAGATTTCTACTTTCAATCCTATTGAGATATAGTAGAGTAGATGATTCGTTCAACTCCTAGTTCTTTCACATGTAATATTTTCTAAGTCTAATCAATCTTAACTAAAGTCTAATGAGAGATTTATGAATTATAAACTACAATGCAACTACCCACGAGATACGACTAATTAACTACGGAATGCTGCGTTGATTCTATGATAAGGAATTAGGGGGGATTGATTCCACCTTAACTCAACTTAACTTACTAACAACGACTCGTCGTAATCCGAATTGAACTGCTATGCAAAATAATTGGTTCTTCCTAATCCCTAATTACACATGGCACTTCTACCAATTAATAACTAGCATGTGAACGATTAAACCCATTCTCATGGTGAATTAATCGTTTCTAGAGTGGAATAGAAATTACGACGACTCTACGATAATCGGAATCAAGCTTTCTGATAAATGTAAAAATGAATAGTTTACCTACGAAATGAACGATAAAACTCAAAACGTAAGTAAACTAAAACTATTTACGTGTCTATTTTATCAAAGTTTCAACTCTCAATTCTATCGAAATAGAGTGGAGTAACAAATTCGTTCCTCTCCTAGTGCTCTAGCATGGATGTTTTCTAATCTAATTAGTCGGTCTTAAGTCTATGAGAGCTTTACGAAGGTGATATACTACGATACTTACTAAAAAGAGTCTACGTTGAATTTAACTACGAATACTATGGAAATACGATTGTTTGAATCTAGATAAAGAAATTAGAGGGGAATTGAATCCACCTCGAATCCAACTTAACAACCTAGCGTAGAATGTTGTATCTCAATTCTCACGTTCTTACGGCGAGAATTTCGAGTTCTAATCCCTAGTGTTCGTGGCATTTCTACCGAATAATAACTAGCATGTGAGGTCGTCCACCCATTCTCATGGCGAAACACGACCTTCTAGAGTGGAATAGATTCTACAACCAATTCTATACTAACCACTAAGTTTTCATCAAGGCTTCATCAACCCCTCTAATGGAGGTTTTAGCCTTGAGTCATCAAACTAACATTTCCCATTGAATCTAAACTAAACATAATTTAAGAAATTGAAATTTACTTACTTAAACAATAATGATTAAAATCTAATTAACAACTAAGAAATGGTAACCAACAATAATTAAAATAGATCTAATAGATTGAAATACACAATTTGAAATTGATAAAATAACTATTTTATTTATCTAAATCAATCAAGAACAATGATTCAAAGATTTAATCTAAACAAGAATTGAAAATGGAACTAAACTTAATTTAATTAATAAAACTAGATCTAGAATTCTATATATTAATTTAGGTCTAACTAGCTACCATTAACAAAGTGCTAAGCTTTTGTTTTTATACATTCAGATCCAAAAATCGTGCATGGGCTTGGAGCCATGTTTTGGGCAAGAGAATCAGGCCCAAAACCCAATTCTTTCAGTTCAAAAAGGCCTCTTCAGCTGCAGTTGGCTTCCATAGACTTTTCGTTCACTTCTACTCCTCTGATTGGGTCAAGGGTTGGACCATTGGAAAGCACTTTCCAAGCCGGTCGTTTTGACATAAAGTAGGCCCCATTCCGAGGTCTGAGTCCAAAGATACGGCCTTTGGAAGTTCTGCTGACTTTGAGTGTTGTTTCTGCCCGCGTTGATTTTGACTTTTCAACTTTGACCGGGCTTTAGAAAGGCTTTGTCTTCTTGAATCTTGGCCTTTAATCATAGAACTCCTTAGCAACCAACCATTTCTCCTTTATCTCGCTAAAGTGGCACATTTCTGCACATAATGGACTTTGCAACCTAAAATGCATAAAAACACGTGTCGCTAAACTCTTAATTATTACTCACATAATTGGTCTAAAAGTATGTCTGTTATGGGGTTAAAACTACAGTTTTGGGCTCTTATCAAACCACCCCCAAACAGCATTTTGCTTGTCTCAAGCAAAGATGAGAAATTAGAATAAGTGACCAAAAATGGAGTTCTAACTACTCTCGTTTCGCTGAGTGCGATTGCATTGACCATATGCAACAAGGCCTTAAACCACTAGGAATTCCCTAGTGGACGAGTTATAGCCTCGTGAGAGTTTTCCAGTGAAGGTACTCACAAACTTCATCTATACTACAACGACTAAGAAATAAACTATTGTTTCCTTATTCATGCTCCAAACTATCTATACATCTCCCTAGCTATGAATGAGAATAACCAAGTCAACAACCTAAGCTAATATATGCATAATAATCAATCATCTATGATACAAATATATATACTATGAGTAATACTATGAAATGCCTAGCAAGTTCGTTTCTGAAAACTCGGAATAGGCGTCCTTAAGTAGGTCCTCACATAAATGTCAAGACAAAACCACTCTGATTTTTCCGCTCAAGTTTTGCTACTCCAGTGTACAGTGGGCACACTTTACCTTACAATCTCAATGACAACAAGGAAGCCGGAGTCGATCAAACACATCTGCCACTTACTATCACACTAACCTATTCCTAATTGAGCTAGATGTCTTTATTAGGTGTTGTGGGGATTAGGAAATGGTTTAAGAAGGAAGGAAATGGATATTCAAAAGGACAAGTCTGAGATAATAGAGTCTTCATATTATGTAACTTAGAGAAAACCTTGTTATTTTCTTTTGCTTCTATACTTTGTTTCCGTCCTTAGCCATATTTTTCTTTTTCTTTGGCTTTTGACTCTTTTATTCATTTTTTTTTTTATTTTGTTTATTATTTTTTTTCTTTTCTTTGGATGGAAACTTCTTTTCTTATTTTCTGAAGCAACTAACTAATTTTTTTTTTTTTTTTTTTACACAGGTTTTTCTCTTCTTCTTTCTTCCTCATTCTATTCTCAGACTTATTCTAAATTGGGTAGGTTGATTTTTTTTTTTTTTTTTTTTTTTTTTTTTTTTTTTTTTTTTTGTTTTGTTTTTGTAACAAGGTAAAGGAATTGTGGTTTATGGAAGGCTAAAGAAAGGCTCGAGGGGCTTACTAGCGGAAAATAATTCATAGGTTTGAATTTCTGGCTATATCGATCCAAAGAGGGCCTAAATTCTCGCTTAGGATATGGCATAGTGATCAAGCAAGTGGACGTGTGATTTCTCTATCCGGATTGTACTTCTCCCTTGTGTCATTTCTCAAATGTTTCGCTCATATAAGGCTTTAGGCTATATTCTCACAGATTTGTAGAAAAAAGTACTCTAGCCTAGATTTCGTAAACTTACATCGCTAACAACCATAGATACTCATGTAATATATTTATAGATAGATGCAAAGATTATTACCTACATATTAACCTAAGTTTCTAACAATTATTCTCGATGCAAAAGCTACGCGGAGACTTCTAGATTGTTAAGAGCATAGAGAAAGAAAACAATACCAATATTCCTAAGTGTATAACATAAACTTATTTATTTATTTATTTTTTTCAAAATTTTTGAAATTTTTACTAGAAAACAAATGCATATTATACATATCTATCCTAACAGATGCCTTAATTACACGTGTTTCTATGCCCCCCAAACAAACAAGAAGCATGCTTTGTCCTCAAAGTATTGTAAATAAAGAGGGTAGGAAAAATACCATTGAAACGTGTGAAATTCAGGAACATCTGCAAAACAAAGTTAGAAAGTACTAATATAGGAATAAAATTGACGCAACTCTAACCGAATTAAATTGCTTGGGACATAAGCAGACACTAACAAACCTAAAAACTTACCTTATCTCCCTTTTAAGCATCCTCCTCCTCATTAAAGATATGAGGTTCCTTCAAGATCCCCGCCAGTTCATTATAACTTGCCAAGCTTGGCACCATTTATCATCCACTAATGCTAACCTGTTAAGTGTTATTGTGTCTGATGGGATGTACGGGGCGACCAAATGAGGCTGCACCTGCCATCCCAGCCAAGTCATTGTTCACAATGAGCGAACCACCTCCTATGGTGGGTCTCATGACTTCAACCCTTTTCCAATCGTGAATTGTGCACGTAATACGTAAACAACTACGCATGATGCGCGGCTTACCAACACAGGCATAAGAAGATACTTATGCCTCATGGTTTGGGCTCTTTTAAGACTAGTGACCAAAACTTCGGGAATGTCATAGCGGGCGACGCCCCTCGCCTAAAGCGAGGAAAATATCACCAGCCAGCATTGTTTGCGTAGTGAACTCGCCATTCCCCAAAAAATATTCATCGATGAATAACATGGTGGTGCCTACGTTTAAGGAAAGGCTACCAAGGGCAATGCTATATCGCCCTTGGTCCATTACTCGAAAGACCCTCCCCATAAAAATCATGGAAATATGTATAATCATAAAGATATGCATTATCGGTCATATATGCCCATGTGTGAACGAGGATCGGTATTGGTATTCCTAAAACTAAGGCGACCAAATTTTTATTGAATTCATGTGTCGTGTCATCGATTACGATGGAGAATTATTGATCTCCATCCTGATTACAATAGAATTTGACGTGGTCATAGAAATAAGCAGTAAGTTTTGGTGAATATGAATCGTCATCACTTACCAGTAGATGACGCCATCCTAACTGCAGGATTCTTTGTCGGAACCAATGTCCATAGGTCTCGGTGCCCATCATTTCTTTGAAAGACTGTTCAGGTATGACTATAGGAGATGTCATCTGAAGGACTCCTTGAACAATGCCTAGAATCCTGGAATGACCCTCTGAAAATTGGAAATTTCCACATTCACGAAGGCGGTAGCGCCAGCTTCTATCGTGTAAAAATGCGGTCGCTCTTTGTGTAAATCACGATTTATGGCGCTGGTCGCGCTTTGGCACGAGGGTGGTCGCGCTCTAGGTCCAGTAGCTGGTGGGCGGTCACGCCAAGATATGAGGGCGATCGCTCTCGACGAAATTCTTCAAAAAAAAAAAAGGCCTTCCAGAAGCTTCGAACCCGGAGTTTAGAGCAAAAAAGAAAGTAAACTTGGAGTGGATAGTGCGGGATGATGGTGGGATGTATTGTGGTGTGTTAGTGTAGAAAGAAGGGAGTTTAAATAGGTCATGAGCTTCCAAAACGAATCGGGAAGTTCCCTATTTGTTTGAAGGCAATTTCCGGAAATAGGAAAATTCCTAAAACCGAAAACGGAAACAAGCCATTTTCATGATTTCCTAAAAATCCTGTTATCTTTCATACTGGATTTAGAATAGTAACTTCTAAACTCTCCTAGATTTCATGCTACCACCACACAAGTCATAGATATGCCGATATCGGCCAAATTATCAACCTTCCCTCCAATTATATTAAAAATAAAATAAAATAAAAATCCAAACAACATTAAATAAACACATTACTATTTAAATTTAACTACTGAATTAAAATCCTTCTAATAAAACGAAATTATGAAATAACAGCTAACTCCAACTGGGGTGAACACCTAGTTTTGTGATGATGATGGACCCTGAGATGGAGATTGGCTCGAGGATGGAGAATGACTTGAACCATCTCTTCGTCGGCGACGACGCTCATGCCTGTCGGACTCGACTGAAACAGAGTCCTCCACGGGTGGCATGCGTCGTAGCATTTCTATTCGGAACAAGCGCTGGGCTTCCATCTCAGTACCGAGTACTGCATACTGGGTCTGTTGTTGCTGGTGGATAGTCTCCATGTTAGACAAGATATCGTCCAGTACCCCTTCGAGCATTTCAAATCTCCTCTGAAGGTTCCCTTGCTTCTTTTGAACTACTATCTGTCTATCTCGGATATCTCCACAAATACCATAAACGCACCGCAAGGCAGTTTGCAACACTTGCATGCGTTCTAAATTAGAATTACACTTCTCTAATGCATCTTCATCCAGACATGTCATATCTTCCCTTTCATCCTCTGACTCAACCATTTTTTTCTCAGACAACGGCCAAGTCTCTTGGATGCAATCCGTATAGATACTTGCATTAGAATGCAATTTGATCTTAATAGGAGCAGATCTTGCGACTGCTCTAAAGGAGAGCATGATCTTAGTGATCAATACGGGCAGAGGTGCCAAACTCTTCCCCACTCCTCAAATCATATTAAACATTAAATCGAGGATACAGAAATTATACTTCTTTGTTTGCAATATCCAGAGAACGTGCAGACATTGCAGGTCGATATCACTGACTTTGTCTTTTCCGAGGACATTCCTACCAATCCACTGAGCTACAGCCAGTTGATTGGTTCTCAGGGTGGTCTGGCGGACGTAATGGGATGTCGGATTGTATTCACCCTCCAAGACAGTATCCTTCATCAAAGCAGGAACTCCAGTATACTGGGATTCCTGAATTGTCGTTACTAGGTTGCTTTCAAGCGTAATTCCTAACAGTTCAGCCAACAACTGTCTCGTTACTTCTCTCCGCGTTCCCCCTAACTTTATGAAAATCCTATCCCCTTCCAATTCTCGCTTTTTATAAAACTGTTCTACCAAATCATAGTGATAGAACTCCTCAGTTGAGTACCACAGGCCTTTCCAATGTCTCTTGAACATCTCCGCGTCATAAAATGGCGCAAAACTGTCGGGAGCAAACGCGTTTTTTGGCAAAATTCTACGTCGTAGCGCCATGAAGTTTCTGTTTTTAGGTTTGTATAAGGTGGAGGAGACGAGTTTGATGAAAACTTCCTAAAAAACGATGGTGGTGGGTATGGTGGAGGTTGGAGACTTGAATTGTTGGGTGTTTGCTTGATGGAAACGCGGTTGGAGATTGTGTGGGAGATTGGTGTTGGTGTTACACAAAGTGGGTGGTGTGTTTCTATTTTGATATATTCTATTTATTTTTTATTTTTTATTTTGGTTGCTAGGGTTTAATTTAAATTTTTGAAAAGTGGTTTGAGAAGATGAAGTCGCGATTGTGTTTTGTGGAAAGGAGGCGGGCGCTGGCCAGAGGGTGCGAGTTGAAGTTAAGCCCCCAATTCGATTTTTGACTTTTGTCGATTTTTAGCCAGCGACTTCAAACTAAATTTCCGCCGTTACGGTCCGATTTTTGCGAAATTAGTTATAGAAATGATCAGTAGAGAATTTCCAATCCAATAATCCATAAAACACTCAATTCTAACCATGGGTGACGTATAAGAGGGTGGAAGGACACCTCGAAGTGCGTGTGTGGCGTAAGTTATCGCGACGAAGGAAATCTAAGTTTAGATTACGTCAACCCAATTGAACTAATGGGCCTAAACAAAACCAATGGAAAGTTCGAGCAATCCCGATGGAAAGATCGATGCCCACCCCAAACAAATTTTTAAACACAAAATTTGTTTTTACAACGTGGATGGTCGTTCTGATCGATTCCCAAGACTTGTTGGATTGCTATTTCTATGATTTTAGGAATTTTAATTTTATTTTTATTTGTTTATTATAAGAAACACGAAAAATGATAAATACATAATTTACTCCATAGAGGAACATGACTCAAAACCGAAAACATGCAAAAGTGGAAAAACGTGAATTATGTGAACTGTGGGACTTAGGATCCGGTACTTACTGACCACACACTCCATAGGGAGGGCCGGTTACCTGAATGGTGTACTTATCGGTATATGGAAATGAAAGTAAGTACACCAATTGACAAGGGTCGATCCTCATAGATTGTGGTCCCGTAAAAGGACTTCCTCTACATCGAGGGACGTGAAGTTCGTGAAAATATTTTAACCGTTGACCATTAACTTGAAAGGTACTTGTTGTCATTTGGATTTACCAAGGTGATTGCCCCGTAAGGGTGACTTCATAAACTTAAAAGGGCCGGACCAACGGGTTTTAGTTTGCCCGGGAAAACATGTAGGCGGGAGTTGTAAAGCAAAACCTTTTGTCCGACCACAAACTCTTTGCGCAAGATATGCTTATCATGAACACGTTTCATGTTAGCTTTATAATCCTTCTCGAGATTTTACGAATCGCTACGGATTTCTTCAAGCTCATTCAATTGCAACTTGCGTTTGACACCTGCCTCATCAATATTGAAGTTAAGGCTTTTTATAGCCCACATAGCACGGTGCTCTAATTCAACGAGAAAATGACATGGTTTCCCAAATACAAGTCTAAAGGGAGACATACCGATAGGAGTTTTGAAAGCAGTTCGATACGCCCATAAGGCATCCGATAGACGCTTTGACCAGTCTTTCCTATCGGGGGTTTACAGTTGTTTCTAAAATCTTTTTGATTTCCCTATTAGAAACTTCTACTTGTCCGCTAGTTTGTGGATGATAAGGAGTTGCTACTTTGTGTGTAACTCCATACTTTTTCACTAGGGATGCAACCACTCTGTTGCAAAATGTGTTCCACCATCACTAATGATGGCTTTAGGAATGCCAAACCGACCCGAAAATATATTCCTTAATAAAAATACAACGGTCTTATAGTCATTGCTATGGCAAGCTAGGGCCTCGATCCATTTTGACACGTGAGTCTTCACGGCAACTAGAATATAAATGAAACCGTGGGAAACTGGGAAAGGACCCATGAAATCAATACCCCAAACATCAAAAATTTCTACTATTAAGATTGGATTTAATGGCATCATATTACGTTTAAGGATTCTCCCAAGTTGTTGGCAAACGAATACCGTCTTGGCAATGCACTTGGGCATCCTTAAAAAGGGTAGGCCAATAAAATCCACATTGAAGAACTTTAGTGGCTGTTTTCATCCCACTAAAATGGCCACCACACTCTTTGTCATGGCGAGCGATAGAACTTCATTGTATTCCCACCGGGAATACAACGACGAATAATCGATCCGCACAATACTTAAAAAGATAGGGCTCATCCCAAGAGTATAAATTTAACTCGGCAAAGAACTTCTTACGTTCATTTCTTGACCAATTATAAGGCATAACATCGGCGCTAAATAATTGACAATGTCGGCATACCATGGTGCTTTGAAAAAATGGCATCTGATGCTCATCGGGAAAAGAGTCCGTATGGACTCGAATCGATCCGATCGTTGTTTGTGAGTCTAGATAAGTGGTCGGCAACTACGTTTTTCGACTCTTTTTCCTCCTTTTATTTCTAATGTGAACTCTTGCGGAGAAGGATCCATCGGATTAATCTCTCGCTTAGCATCCTTCTTTGCAAGAAGGTACTTAAGGGTCTGCATGGTCCGTGTAAACTAAAGTTTTAGAACCAACCAAATAAGGACCTAAACTTATCTAAAGCATAAATGACAGCTAAGAATTCTTTTTCGGTAGTTGAATAATTCCGTTGAGCATCGTTTAAGGTTTTGCTAGCATAATAAATAACGGTGGACTTATTATCTAGTTTTGTCCCAAGATCGCACCAACCGCATAGTCACTAGCATCACACATGAGTTCGAAGGTTTAGACCAATCGGAGGTTGTATAATGGGTGCGATGGTTAGGGCGGCTTTTAAAGTTTCAAAAGCCTGCGTCTGATTAAAATTAAAATCAAATATTGCATCTTTCAAAAGCAGATTATTTAAAGGCCTAGCTATTTTCGAGAAGTCTTTGATAAATCACCTATAAAAAACCTGCATGGCCTAGAAAGGCTTTAATATCACGCACAACCGCGTGGTTTAGGTAGAGTCGCTATCTTATCTAGTTTGGTCTTATCTACTTGATGCCATCACTAGATACAATGTGACCTAGTACTATGCCCTTTTTCACCATGAAATGACACTTTTCCCAGTTTAAAACGAGGCTCTTTTCTTCACACCGTGTCAAAACCTTAGACAGGTTAGAAAAACAGCTTGTGAAGGAGTCTCCATAGATAGAAAAATCATCCATGAAAACTTCCATAAAGCGCTCTACCATGTCACTAAATATATGAAGCATACACCGCTGGAAGGTACCAGGAGCATTACAAAGGCGAAAAGGCATTCGTTTATAGGCATACGTTCCAAAGGGATATGTGAAGGTGGTCTTTTCTTGGTCATCAATATCAATGATAATCTGAAAATAGCTTGAGTAGCCATCCAGAAAACAATAAAAAGCTGACCAGCTAGGCGTTCGAGCATTTGATCTATAAAGGGTAAAGGGAAGTGATCCTTTCGTGTCATAGCATTTAACCGTCTGTAATCAATACAGATCCTCCATTTCATGGGACCTTGTGTGACAACATAGTCACCATTCTCGTTACGTACCATGGTAACTCCCGATTTCTTAGGAACTACATGAATGGGGCTGACCCATTCGCTATCAGAGATTGGGTATATGATACCGCGATCGAGTAATCGTAAGACTTCTTCCCCTAACCACCTCTTTCATGGCGGGGTTCAAGCGGCCGAGGTTCACGAGTCTTTCGCGTTATCCTCCAAATGGATACGATGAGTGCAAACATTAGGGTCAATTCCCTTAATGTCAGCTAGGGACCAACCAATCGCAGACCGATGTTCCCTAATCACCCGGATTAAACTTGTCTCTTCATTCTTAGATAACAGAGAAGATATAATTACCGGATGATTACCATCCGGATCAAGTTGTATATATTTTAATTCTGGGGGAAGGGGTTTAAGCACTGGGGTGGAAGGAAAATCAATAGATGTTTCGTCGGGGTCCTCATTTTGCATAATGAATACTTGCTTGGGTAGCAAGTCTTCATACTCAAATATTAAGGGCAACCGAGGGGTCAACAACTTGTGTGGACTCAAGGATGGTGTTGACTTCCTCTAAGTAGGAGTCATTTACAAAATATGACTTTCCAAAAGAAAGGAATTTGTACATATTGTTTTTAGGAAACGTGTTGTTAAAATAATCTTGAGCTAAGCTCTCGATCATGCTAACCTCCCCATCTATAGACGGATCTGGTAATTGTTTCATCATCTTGAACACATTTACCTCAACTGTGAGATGGCCAAATGATAAGGACATCTTACCATCGCGGCAATTGATAAGTGCGTTGGCAGTTGCTAAAAAGGGGTCGTCCTAAGATAATCGATACAGAGTCATTAGCGACTTCTGTATCGAGGATAACAAAATCAGCAGGATAGTAGAAATCCTGAACCTTAACAAACACGTTTTCCACTACACCCTTAGGATACTTAATAGACCTGTCCTCTAATTGCAACGTTATTTTTGTAGGTTGCATTTCCTGTAGACCTATTTGTTTATACAAGTAATACGGGGAGTAAGTTAACACTTTCGCCCCGTGTCTAATAAAAAGCGGTCGTCGTGTGGGAATCTCCTAAGGTGCATTTTACTGATGATCTACGGGGTCCTTGTACTTAACAATTCCATTATTTTCGGATAAAGTTGGGAGTTGTTCAGGTTAAAAGGCGTCTTTAGGTATGTTGGTCTTACGCCTAGTAGTGCACAACTCTTTAAGAAACTTAAGCGTGATTAGGTAGCTTTTAATAGCTTCGAAAAAGGAAGGTTTATCGTTAGATTTTTGAAAACGTTCCTAATCTCCTCGGGTTGGTATCCCCGGTTAGCATGGCTAATTTTTGAGGGAATGGTGGTTTAAGCTCTATATTTAGCGTATGGCTCGACTTGATGTGTAACCTTGGCTTTCTGTTTCTTAGGTTGTGGTTTAATTGGTACCTCTACGGTGGTAGGTTCTTCGGTTCTCTATGTCGATATCTAGTTCGATATCCGGTGTAGGAGTATCTTGATGGGGTAACTATAGGCATAGTTACTTTGTTATCAACCACCTTTCGGGCGGGGAGTGGTGATGGCATTCAGTCACCTACTATAGTCGTTTCCGTTACTAGTATTACCGTTTACCTCAAAGGCTGTGTTTGTTGTTTTAGGGTTTGGTATCGCTTTGTCCCGAAACACGCCTTTTGGTTGGGCTTTCTCTTGGGCTAACCGTTGTATGCCCCGATTTAATGGATTGTAATATCTGTTGGTTTGATTGAGTCATTGATTGGAAAAGTTGTTGGGTAACCTGTATAAAGGCGTCGATACGGTCCGGTTGTGTAGGTGTAGTAGTCACAGGTGGTGCGACTGGAACTATCTCACGTTGATTATTTATGGGTGGGTTTTGATAGTTACTATTGTTAACCTAACGATACCTTTATTGGTATTATAACTATTATAATTATTCTGACCTTGTGCTACACCTTGTCGTGGTTGCGCTTGGTTGTTATAATTATTATAATTTCCCTGACCTTGTCCCTGTCCTTGCCTAGGTGGAGCTTGATTATAGTTGTTAGCTTGCCTAACATTTTGGTTATTAAACACTGGAGGTGTAACTTGTTGATTGTTTCGCCAACTAAAGTTGGGATGTTGTCTCCATGGCGCATTAGGAATAGGATAATTATTAATGGAGTAAACATTATCTTGCTCTAATTGTTGTTGTTCATAGGCGAGAGGACAATGGGAGTCGGGTGCTTTCGGGACTCGAAACGGATATTACATGGGTTGGAGTTAACATTCATGACGGGGATAGGCTTTTGTTGAATAGAAATAGCCTCTACCTTTTAGTTAGAGATTCGATTAAATTTTTAAGTTCTGGATCGGGTTTCATCTCAAACATGCCGGGCGTGACCTTAACTGCATTGAAGAAGAACTAGCGAGCGGGGATATCATCATCCCCCCATTGTTATTGCGTTTAGTTTGTTCTTCTAAAAATTTGTAAGCCTCCGGTGGCTCCTTTACTTAGGAAACTACCCCCATTCATTATGTGAAGGACTTCTTTATGGTGATGTTGAAGTCCTTTGAAAAGGCACGAACCTAACGTGTCTTTTGCTAGGTTATGGTGTGGACACTCTATAAGCAGATCGGTGAAACGATTCCAAGCCTCAGAAAATGATTCGTGAGGATTCTGTCGGAAAAAATGAATCTTGGAAAGCATCTCATCCGTCTTTAGGGGGGGGTAAAAATGTTCCATAAACAGCTGAACAAGTTTAGCCCACGAGTCCACAGAATTAGGCAGGCGCTTAACCAAGACAACGCCTTTATCGGCTAAGGTGAAGGGAAATACCCTCAGTTTAATTTGTTCCGCACCAACCGTAGGATGATGGAATGTTGTAAGGACTTGTTCAATCCTACGCATGTGTTGGTAAGGTTTTTCATGGCCTAAACCATGGAAAACGGGTAACAAATTAAATATGTTTGGGGGGATTCGAAAATCCCCCACTGGGTCTGCTAGAACGATGCAAGACTTAGGGCTATCGCCAAAAAGCTTTGTAGAAGTCGGAGAGAGAGAGTCTCTTTCTTCTTCACCATAATATCGGTGGTGTGTGTGAAATAGTAGCTAGAGGTGTAGTGGGTGGTATACTAGATAGAATTGTTTGTTGACGTTGTTGTGTGATTACGTTTGGTGGTTTTGTTCGACCGGACCTTAATCTCATGCAAGACTAAGTCGAACTTACCTAAACATGCAACACTCCCAACAATTCTGATATACTAGTAGAAACCTCTAACTGGAGATGCGAGGTGTGGAAGAAAGGACTACCTAATTGCTTCCTTGCTTCGCTTATGAATAGCGTCTTGTTTACGCGTGTTCAGTGTAAATAACAAGTTAGAACACTGAAAAACTTAAAAAATCGAAGTTCGAAACAAACCTGTAGAAATCCACAAAATTTTGCACAGTATTGGCGCTGCTTCGCATAGAAGCGGCCGGTCGCTCTAGTCCAAACAAGTGAGCGGGTCGCGCTTTGGTAAGAGAGGCTGGTCGCTCAATGTCCATGAAGTGAGGGTGGGTCGCTGGTTCAGAGTCGGAAGGCGGGGCGGCCTCCTTATAAGCGATCAATTTTCCGTAAATTTTCCCGAAATTTTTCGATGCTGAAACGGATAACCACAGTATGAATCAAACAAGGGTGGGTGGGTTTAATGGGACTTAAAAATGACTAATTCTACTACGAAAACAATGCTAAAGTGCAACTAAGATGGCAGCGGCGCCATTTGATAAATGTTAAAATGAGTAGTTTACCTACGAAATGAACGATAAAACTCTAAACGTAAGTAAACTAAAACTATTTACGTGTCTATTTTATCAAAGTTTCAACTCTCAATTCTATCGAAATAGAGTGGAGTAACAAATTCGTTCATCTCCTAGTGCTCTAGCATGGATGTTTTCTAATCTAATTAGTCGGTCTTAAGTCTATGAGAGCTTTACGAAGGTGATATACTACGATACTTACTAAAAAGAGTCTACGTTGAATTTAACTACGAATACTATGGAAATACGATTGTTTGAATCTAGATAAAGAAATTAGAGGGGAATTGAATCCATCTCGAATCCAACTTAACAACCTAGCGTAGAATGTTGTATCTCAATTCTCACGCTCTTACGGCAGAATTTCGAAGTTCTAATCCCTAGTGTTCGTGGCATTTCTACCGAAATAATAAAGCATGTGAGGTCGTCCACCCATTTTCATGGCGAAACACGACCTTCTAGAGTGGAATAGATTCTACAACCAATTCTATACTAACCACTAAGTTTTCATCAAGGCTTCATCAACCCCTCTAATGGAGGTTTTAGCCTTGAGTCATCAAACTAACATTTCCCATTGAATCTAAACTAAACATAATTTAAGAAATTGAAATTTACTTACTTAAACAATAATGATTAAAATCTAATTAACAACTAAGAAATGGTAACCAACAATAATTAAAATAGATATAATAGATTGAAATACACAATTAGAAATTGATAAAATAACTATTTTATTTATCTAAATCAATCAAGAACAATGATTCAAAGATTTAATCTAAACAAGAATTGAAAATGGAACTAAACTTAATTTAATTAATAAAACTAGATCTAAAATTCTATATATTAATTTAGGTCTAACTAGCTACCATTAACAAAGAGCTAAGCTTTTGTTTTTATACATTCAGATCCAAAAATCGTGCATGGGCTTGGAGCCATGTTTTGGGCCAGAGAATCAGGCCCAAAACCCAATTCTTTCAGTCCAAAAAGGCCTCTTCAGCTGCAGTTGGCTTCCACAGACTTTTCGTCAACTTTTGCTCCTCTGATTGGGTCAAGGCTTGGACCGTTGGAAAGCTCTTTCCGAGCCGGTCGTTTTGACATAAAGTAGGCCCCATTCCGAGATCTGAGTCCAAAGATACGGCCTACGGAAGTTCTGCTGACTTTGAGTGCTATTTCTGCCCGCGTTGACTTTGACTTTTCAGCTTTAACCGGGCTTTAGAAAGGCTTTGTCTTCTTGAATCTTGGCCTTTAATCATAGAACTCCTTAGCAACCAACCATTGCTCCTTTATCTCACTAAAGTGGCACATTTCTGCACATAATGGACTTTGCAACCTGAAATGCATAAAAAACACGTAATCAGTGCTAACTCTTAATTATTACTCACATAATTGGTCTAAAAGTATGTCTGTTATAGGGTTAAAACTACAGTTTTGGGCTCTTATCACTTTCATCAAGGCTTATCAACCCCCTCTAATGGAGGTTTAGTCGAGAATCATTACGCAATCATTTTCGATATGAAATTGAATACGACATAATATAAAGATTCTAACTTTATGAATTTTAACTAAACAATAATCCAACCCGAAATCAATAACTACAAAATGAATAACAAACAATAAATGAAATTAGAGCTAACAAATTTAAATGACAAAATCGAATTTGATCAATAATAAACTACTTTATTTATCTAATCAAGCAATAACAATATTTTAAAGGTTTAATCTAAAACAAGAAATGAAATGAAACTAAACTTAATTAAAAACCATTAAAACTAGATCTAGAAGCTATTCTAATTACTACTTTCTCTCCTAAGCTCCCAGATATCTTAACAATTAAGTCTTCTTGGTTGATAAGGAGGAAATCAGATCCAAAATCGTGCATGGGCTTGGAGCCATGTTTTGGGCAGGAAAATCGGGCCCCAAACCCAATTCTTTCAGTCCAAAAAAGGCTATTCAGCTGGATTCGGCTTCAACAGACTTTTAGTCCACTTCTACTCTTCTGATTGGGCCAAAGCTTAGACCATTGGAAATCTCTTCCCGAGCCAGTCGTTTTGACATAAGGTAGGCCCAATTCCAAGGTCTGAGTCCAAAGATACGGTCTTAGGAAGTTCTACTGACTTTGTGCACTATTTCTGCCCGTGTGGACTTTGACTTTTCAAGGTCTGAGTATGCTTTACAAAGGCTTTGTCTTCTTGAATCTTGGCCTTTAATCACATAACTCCTTAGCAACCAACCATTGCTCCTTTATCTCATCAAAGTGGCACATTTCTACACATAATTGACTTTGAAGCCTGAAACGCATAAAAACACGTAATCAGTATTAACTCTTAATTATTACTCACATAATTGGTCTAAAAGTAGGATTGTTAAGGGGTTAAAACTACAGTTTTGGGCTCTTATCAAACCACCCCCAAATAGCATTTTCCTTGTCCTCAAGCAAATATGAGAAATTAGAATAAGTGACCAAAAATGGAGTTCTAACTACTCTCGTTTCGCTGAGTGCGATTGCATTTACCATATGCAATAAGGCCTTAAACCACTAGGAATTCCCTAGTGGACGAGTTTTAGCCTCATGAGAGTTTTCCAGTTAAGGTACTCACAAACTTCATCTATACTACAACGACTAAGAAATAAAACTATTGTTTCCTTATTCATGTTCCCAATTATCTATACATCTCACTAGTAACGCATACAGAAATATCAAGTTGAAACCTAAGTTAATATATGCATAATAATCGATCATCTACGAATAAACATATATATAATGAGTAATACTATGAAATGCATTAACAGGTCCGTTTCTAAAACTTGGAATCGTGTCCTTAAGTAGGTTCTCACAATAATAGTCAAGATACAACACTCTAATTTTTCCACTCAAGTTTCGCTACTCCAGTGCGCAGTGGGCACACTTTACCTTACAATCTCAATGACACACAAGGAAGCCGGAGTCGATCAACACATCTGGCACTTACTATGGCACTTATTCCCAATTGAGCTAGAGGTCTTTATTAGGTGTTGCGGGGATTAGGAGATGGTTTAAGAATGAAGAAAATGGATATTCAAAAAGGACAAGTCTGAGATAATAGAGTCTTCATATTATGTAACTAGAGAAACCCTTGTTATTTACTTTTTCTTCTACACTTTGTTTCCATCCTTAGCCATATATTTTTTTTTCTTTTTCTTTGGCTTTTGACTCCTTTTATTCTATTTTTTGGAGTTTTTATTTTATTTTTATTTTTATTTTTCTTTTCTTTGGATGGAAACTTCTTTTCTTTATTTTCTGAAGCAACTAACTAATTTTTGTTTACACAGGTTTTTCTCTTCTTCTTTCTTCCTCATTCTATTCTCAGACTTATTCTAAATTGGGTAGGTTGATTTTTTTTTTTTTTGTTTTGTTTTTGAAACAGGGTAAAGGATTTGTGGTTTATGAAAGGCTAAAGAAAGGCTCAGAGGGGCGACTAGCGGAAAATAATTCATATGTTTGAATTTCTGGCTATATCGATCCAAAGAGGGCCTAAATTCTTGCTTAAGATATGGTTTAGTGATCAAGCAAGTGGACGTGTGATTTCTCTATCCAGATTTTACTTCTCCCTTGTGTTATTTCTCAAATGTTTCGCTCATATAAGGCTTTAGGCTATATTCTCACAGGATTTGTAGAATAAGTACTCTAGCCTAGAGTTCAGAAACTTACTGTTAACAATCATAGATACTCATGTAATATATTTATAGATAGATGCAAGAATTATTACCTACATATTAACCTAAGTTTCTAAAGACTATTCTAATACAACACTACATGAGACTTCTAGATTATTAAGAGCATAGAGAAAGAACAATACCGATATTCCTAAGTGTATAGCATAAACTTTTGAATTTTTTTTTTTTGAAAATTTTACTAGAAAACAAGTGCATAATATACATATCTATATCCTAACAGATGCCTTAATTACACGTGTTTCTATGCCCACCCCCAAACAAGAAATATGTTTTGTCCTCAAAGTATTTAAATAGATAGGGTAGGAAAAATACCATGGAAACGTGTGAAATTCTGGAACATCTACAAAACCAGGTTATACATACTAATATAGAAAAGAAAACTGACGCAACTTTGTAAGAGTTCCACCCATTATGGGGTTAACAAGAATAAAATTGCTTGGGACATAAGCAGACACTAACTGGAATTAAAACTGACCTTATCTCCCGCTTTTATTCTTCATCCTCCTCATCCTCTTCTTCTATAAAGAAGTGAGGTTCCTTCACGTCCTGCCATGCCATGATAATTTGCCAGGCTTCCCGCCATTTATCATCTATTATTGCTAACCTATTAAGCGCCACTTGGTCTGACGGGGTGTAGGGTGCAACCTGATGAGGTTGTATCCTCCACCCTTGCCAAGTCATTGCATGGAAAGATCGAATAATACCTATTGGTGGGTCGCACAGTGTCGACCGTAATCCAATCCGTGAAACGTGTACAAAAAACAAGGAAGAAACATAGCATAATACAGGAAATTAGAACAGGCATAAGAAGGTACTTATGCCTCATGCTATGGGCTCGTGCTAAACTTGACATCAAGGTTCTGGGAAGGTCATGGCACATACGTCCCGTGGCTAAACCAAGGAAGACTCTGCAAGTGGCATCATTGACAGAAGAAAAACGCCATTCCCCTAAAATGTTTAGCATGATCCAAAACATAACAGTTCCTATGTTCATGGACAGGCTACCAAAGGCGACGTTATATTCCCCTTGGTCCTCGATACGGAAAATGCCTGCCCCATACGACTCATGCAAAAACTTATAAGTGTAGACATGCATATTATCTACCCAATAGCACCATGGGTCTTGTATTTCAGCGGGCATAGCAAGTCCAGGAACAAATGCTAGCAAGAACCTGGTAATTTCCATTGGTTCATCATTAATGTTGATGGAGAACACTTGTTCTCCATCCGATCTCTCAAAGAAAATGCAAGTATCATAAAAATAAGATGCAAGTGCTGGAGAATAAAGTTCATCGTCTTACCATAAGCGGTTCCCGACTTCACGTGATGTGATCACCTCAAAAACCAAGCACCATAAGTAGTGCTTTGGAACAAATCTTCGAAAGACTGTTCCAGTATTATTGTAGGAGATGTCATCTCAAAACGACCCTCTGGAACAGCTGCAACTGATCTGGGAACAACCCGCAGAAAACTGGAAATTTATGGTCTACAGAGGTCAAGGCGCAGGTGCGCTCCACTGGGAAACATGGGAGTGAAAGGTGAGAGATGGAAGTTAGGTGTAGTGTGGGTTGTGAGTGTAGAATGAATAAAGTTTTTATAGGTTTTAAGTTGCTAAAATGAATCGGGAAGTTGCCAAAAAGCTTTTACGGCAATTTCCAGAAATACTAAAATTTTCAAACCCGAAAACGGAAGCAACTCATATTCTTGATTCTAAAAACAACCCTAGTATATTTTATGTTGAATTTAGGATAAAACTACCTAACTTATCGAGATTTCATCCTACCCAATATTTATTTATAGATATGCCCATATCTACAATATTCTCACCCTAACTCCGAAATAACTTCTAAAAATGAGGGTCATATAAAAATCATGCTGGAATAAATAATACCACCCACAAACAATTTGGGAAGGTGGGATCAATATGAAACAACCACGCACAATGAAAATAACCACATTATATTAATTTTTTCATTCAAAGTACATTTCACTACAAAATTCAAATCTACGAAATTTAAAACTTACATTAAAAATTAATAACAACAATAATAAATAACAACATCAAATATCAATCTATACCATCCCTAAACACGTCGCTACTGGTAGCGGAGGGCACAAGCTCAAGAGGTGGCTCCTGAGCTCCTGATGGGTCATTTCCCTGCGTCTTCCGGCGACGACGCTCGTGCCTCACAGCTGTATCCTCAGAAGAACTCCCGTGGTGTGGGAAGCATGCAAGCATATCGACGCGGAATTGGTGCTAAGATTCCAGCTCAGCCCTCATATTTTCCTACCGCTCATCCTCGCGCTGGGTACGAATCTCAAAGTTATGATGCATATTAGCCTGTCGAGTCCGAGGTCTTCGCAAATAGTATTGAGGGAACGCATGCCACGATGGATCACAGCCATGTGTTCTGCATATGACGTACACCTCTCCAAGGCATCGACATCAAAACATGCCATGTCATCCTCATTCTCCGAGTCATTCTCATTCTCCGAGTCATTCTCATCGACTACCCTATCCTCAGGTAACCTCCAAACTTGTTGGATACACTCCTTATAAATACGAGGATTTCGGTGTAGGGTGAGGCAAATCCTATCAGACGTCGGAGTCGCTCTCAACTTCAGCATGATCTTGGTTATCAAAACAGGGAGAGGTGCAATAGACTTCCCCACTCCCCTAATCATGTTAAGCAAAAACTCCAAAATACAGAACTCATACTCTGCTCCTGGAGTATCCATAGAACGTGAAGGCAGTTCAGACCGATGTCGTTGACCTTCTCCTTCCCTATGACATTCCTACCAATCCACTGAGATGTAGCCAGATGGTTGGTTCTGAGGGATGCCTGGCGAACATAATGCGAGCTCGCGATTGTAGTTCCCTTCGATAACGATCAGCGTGCAACAAAGCCTCTACCCCAAAGATATATTGGGACTCCTCTAACGCAGATCAAGATGGATTCTAGGCGAATGCCTAGAATCTCAGCCAACAACCCAATAGATACTTCTTTCCTCCTCTTCCCACCGTAACAAAATTATATTCCCTCCAACTCCCTCGTGTTTGTAAAACCATCGGACTAACTCTTCGTGGTAAAAGTCGCCGGTCGAAAGTACCACAAGCTATTCCAATCTCTACTAACCATTTCGTCACCGTGAAAAAGCGGCCGGTGGTCACCGATAAATGCTTCCTCCGCAAAATCCGCTTTGTTGAGCCATTGGAAGTTTTGATAAGGTTTGTGGGTTTGAATAAGGTAGGGGAAGCAATGAGGGACAACCTCACTAAAAACGATGGTGGTGGTGGTGGTGTGGCAAACAAACAGCTCGGTGGTTTTGGTTTTGTAAATTGATGGAGGTGATGGGACGGTTTTGAGAAGATTTGGAGTGGGTTTGGATGTTTGGCGTGGGTGTAGTTAGTTTTCTTTTTAATTTTAATTTTTGGTTTAGGGTTTGAAGTTTTGTTTTTTTTGTTAATGGCGGTTTGGAAGGATGAAGATCGCGACTATTTGTGTGAAACAAAGGGGCGCAGGTGCGCTGCCGTGTGCGCGAGTTTTGGGCCCTAGCCCAAATTTGATTTTTCGACTTTTGTCGATTTTTAGTGCGACTTCAAACTAACATTGCCGTTCCGTTACTGGTCCAATTTTTTCGAATGAGATATGGAAATGATCAGGAGAGAATTTCCAATCCAATGATCTATAAAACACTCTATTCTGACAGTGGATGACATATAAGATAGTGGAAAATGCCTAAAAGTGCGTGCATGACGTAAGTTATGCGAATGAATGAACTCTAAATTCATAGATTACGTCAACCCGAATCAGAATACAATTAAATGGCCTAAGCAACTCTAATGGGACATAAAACATTCTAGGACAGAAACACGAACACCCGACCCCCAAACGAATTTTTTTAAAACAGAGTTTAGAAAATTTGTTTTTTAAAAGTGGGTCTTTTAAAGTCAGATTCCCGAGACTTCCTAGATTACTATGTTTATTATTTAATATTTTTTTACTTTTATAAGGAAAAAAAATAAGCAATAAGAACATAATTCACCCCATAGAGAAACATGACTAAAAAATCTGAGAAAATATGCAAGAGTGGAAAACGTGAATTATGTTAAACGTGGACTTAGGATCCGGAACTTACAGCCACACACTCCATAGGGAGGGCCCGGTTACTTGAATGGTGCACTCACCAATATATGGAAATAAAAGAAAATGCACCAAACACAAAAATTGAGTCGTTTATAGTCAGATACTCGAGACTTTATCTAAACATATGTATGAACATGCAGTTTATCATATATCAACAACCGAAATAGTTGTAGATCATTCTATAAATAAATATCACAAAAAACATGCCCAAACACAATCAAGCACCAAGATTTCCTATGACGCAACCTAGTGAAATGAAAGCGAAGTCGGATAGACCTATAACGTAACCTAGCATGCACCTTCTTTTTTATCTTTGAACGAGAGGGTGTCCTAGTGAATAAGTGTGGAAAAGTGAATGGTTGTGGAAGATATGGTGGATATGGATAAGTTGTAGAAGTAAAACATGAAAAAAATGAGGATGTCGGTTTAGCACAAAACTCATTCATGGTGTAGGCAGGGACTGTCTCAATTCTGAAAATGAAGGTGTCAAATGGTTTGTCCTTCTGAAGTATTTGTTTGTTAGGAGGATTTAAAAAATTATGAAGCACAGGAGAAACAAAAGGATCGAGTGCAAACTCGAGATTCCTTTAAAAGGGTGGAAGGAGGGGAGTCGAGGCGGATGTTGTGCAAAGTAGTTCTTGATAGGGTGACTCATCAACTACTCTAAGAAACTAATCGAATTCCTCATCTAGCTTGGTCATATCCACATTATTATGGTATTCCTCTATATCTTTGAGAAAGTCATCTATCTCGTCCTCATCCATAATATGTGTATCGACTAGTGTAGGGATGAAAATGTTGGAATCTGAACTTTCAAAGGAAAGAAATTTGGGCATCTGATTATCAGGGAACGTGTTGTTGAAATAATCTCGAGCGAAGCTCTCGATCATGCTAACCTCTCCATCCATAGACAAATCGGGTAATTGTGTCTTTGTTTTAAAAACATTTACTTCAACAGAAAGATGGCCAAACGACATGGACATCGAACCATCGCGGCAATTTATGAGCACATTGGCAGTTGCCAGGAAAGGACGCCCTAAGATGATCGGGATAGAGTCGTTAGCGACTTCTGTATCGAGGATGACGAAATCAACCGGATAGTAGAAATCCTAAACCTTTACCATCACGTTTTCAACCACACCTTTAGGATACTTAATAGACCAATCAGCTAATTGCAACGTCATTTTAGTGGTTTGCATCTCCTTCAGACCTATTTGTCTATACAAATAAAACGGGAGTAAGTTAACACTAGCCCCTAGGTCTAATAACGCGGTCATCGTATAGGAATCTCCTAAGGTGCATTGTACAGTAGGACGACCAGGGTCCTTGTACTTAACAATTCCGTTATGTTCAGATAGAGTTGGGAATTGTGCTGTTAAAAAGGCATCTTTTGGTACATTGGTCTTACGCCTAGTAGTACACAACTCCTTAAGAAACTTAGCATGGTGTGGTAGCTTTTTAATAGCTTCAAGGAAGGGAAGGTTTATAGTTAGATTCTTTGAAAACGTCCCTAATCTCCTCATAATTTGTATCCCTAGTTAACATGGCTAATTTTTATGGAAACGGTGGTTTCTCTCTATATTTAGCATATGTATCACCTGGATGTTTAACCTTGACTTTCTATTTCTTAGGTTGTGTTGTAACTAGTACCTCTACAGTGGTAGGCTCTTCAGTTTCTATTTCGGTATCTAGTAAAGTAGTAGGTGTAGGGGCTACTAGTGGGGTAACTATAGGCATAGTTACTTTGTTATCAACCACTCTGCCAGAACGGAGAGTGGTGATGGCATTTAGCTCACCTACGTTTTCATTTTCATTACTAGTATTACCGGTTACCTCAAAGGCTGTGTTTGTTGTTTTAGGATTAGGTATCGCATGACCTGGAAACACACCTTCGGGTTGGGCTTTATCTTGGGCTAACTATTGGCTTAAATTATTAATGGATTATAGAATCTGTTGGTTAAATTAAGCCATGGTTTGGAAGAGTTGTTGGCTCACCTGTATGAAGGTGTCAAGACGATTCGGTTGTGTGGGTGTAGTGGTCACGGGTGGTGTGACTGGAACTATCTCGCGTGGATTATTTATGGGTGGATTGTGATAGTTATTAACAGTTCTTAACAGATATCTTAACAGTTAAGTCTTCTTGGTTGATAAGGAGGAAATCAGATCCAAAATCGTTCATGGGCTTGGAGCCATGTTTTGGGCCGAAAAATCGGGCCCAAAACCCAATTCCTTCAGTCCAAAAAGGGCCCTTCAGCTGGATTCGACTTCAACAGACTTTTAGTCCACTTCTGCTCCTCTGATTGGGACAAAGCTTGGACCATTTGGAAGCTCTTCCCGAGCCGGTCATTTTTACATAAGGTAGGCCCAATTCCAAGGGCTGAGTCCAAAGATACGGTCTTCGAAAGTTCTACTGACTTTGTGCACTGTTTCTGCCCGCGTGGACTTTGACTTTTCAAGGTCTGAGTAGGCTTTACAAAGGCTTTGTCTTCTTGAATCTTGGTCTTTAATCACAGAACTCCTTAGCAACCAAACATTGCTCCTTTATCTCATCAAAGTGGCACATTTCTGCACATAATTGACTTTGAAGCCTGAAACACATAAAAACACGTAATCAGTATTAACTCTTAATTATTACTCACATAATTGGTCTAAAAGTATGATTGTTAAGGGGTTAAAACTATAGTTTTGGGCTCTTATCACTTGTCCTTAAGCAAATATGAGAAATTAGCATAAGTGACCAAAAATGGAGTTCTAACTAATCTCGTTTCGCCGAGTGCGATTGCATTGACCATATGCAACAAGGCCTTAAACCACTAAGAATTCCCTAGTAGACGAGTTATAGCCTCGTGAGAGTTTTCCAGTGAAGGAACTCACAAACTTAATCTATACTACAACGACTCAAAAATAAAACTATTATTTCCTTATCTATGTCTCAATTATCTATACATCTCACTAGCAATGAATACAGAATAATCAAGTCGAAACCTAAGCTAATATATGCATAATAATCAATCATCTACGAATAAACATATATACAATGAGTAATATTATGAGATGAACTAACAGGTCCGTTTATGAAAACTCATAATAGCGTCCTTAAGTAGGTCCTCACATAAATGTCAAGACAAAAACCACTCTGATTTTTCCGCTCAAGTTTCGCTACTCCAATGTGCAGTGGGCACATTTTACCTTACAAACTCTATGACACACAAGGAAGCCGGAGTCGATCAAACACATCTGCCACTTACTATCACACTAACCTATTCCTAATTGAGCTAGAAGCCTTTATTAGATGTTAAGGGGATTAGGAGATAGTTTAAGAAAGAAGGAAATGGATATTAAAAAAAAACAAGCTAAGATAATAGAGGCTTTATATTATGCAACTAGAGAAACCCTTGTTCTTTACTTTTGCTTCTACACTTTGTTTCCATCCTTAGCCATATTTTTTTTTTCTTTTTCTTTGGCTTTTGACTCCTTGATTCTATTTTTGGAGTTCTAACTCTTTATTTTCTTTTATTTTTTTTTATATATATTTTTTTATTTTTTATTTGGATGGAAACTTACTTTTCTCATCTGAAGCGACTAACGAATTCTTGATTTCAAAGGTTCTTCTCTTTTCTATTATTCATCTCTATTCTCAGACTTATTCAAATAATTGGGTAGGTTAATTTTTTTTTTTTTTTTATTTTATTTTGTTTTGTAACAGGGTAAAAGGATTTGTGGTTTATGAAAGGCTAAAGAAAGGCTCAGAGGGGCGACTAGCGGAAAATAATTCATAGGTTTGAATTTCTAGCTATATCGATCCAAAGAGGGCCTAAATTCTCGCTTAGGATATGGTATAGTAATCAAGCAAGTGGATGTGTGATTTCTCTATCCAGATTTTACTTCTCCCTTGTGTCATTTCTCAAATGTTCACTCATATAAGGCTTTAAGCTATATTCTCATAGGATTTGTAGAATAAGTACTCTAGCCTAGATTTTAGAAACTTACTGCCAACAATCATAGATACTCATGTAACATATTTATAGATAGATGCAAGGATTATTACCTACATATTAGCCTAAGTTTCTAAAAACTATTCTAATGCAAAAGCTACATGAGATTTCTAGATTATCAATGGTCCAGAGAAGGAAATCAATACCAATATTCCTAAGTGTATAACATACTTTTTATTTATATTTTTAAAAATTTTGAATTTTTTTAACTAGAAAACAAGTGCATATTATACATATCTATATCCTAACAGATGCCTTAATTACACGTGTTTCTATGCCCCTCCCAAACAAGAAGCATGCTTTGTCCTCAAAGTATTTAAATAAATAGGTTAGAGAAATACCATTGAAATGTGTAAAATTATGGAACATCGGCAAAATAAGTTTAAACATACTAATATAGAAAAAAAAAACTGACGCAACTCTATAAGAGTTCCACCCGTTATGGGGTTAATGAGAAATAATTTGCTTGGGACATAAGCAGACACTAACTGAAATAAAAACTAACCTTAACTCCCATTTAAGCATTTTCCTCATTTCCTTCTCCAAAGAGTGGAGGTTCCTTCGCATCCTCCCATGCCATGATAACTTGTCAGGCTTCACGCCATTTATCATCTACAATTGCTAACCATTAGAGGTTCCTAGCCTGCTTGCATGATCACCTCGCGAAACCACGCACCATAGGTGTCACTTTGGAACAAGTCTTCAAAAGACTGCTCTGGTATGATACGAGGGGATGTCATTGCAAAACTATCTCTAGAACAGCTGCAACGATCCTAAAACAACCCACAAAAAATTGGAATTTTTCGTGCCCATGGGAGTCAGGGCGGTGTGTGCTCAACTGAAGCCTTGTATAGGCCCGGATCGCACTCTGGAGAATTTGGACTTACAGTGTTTTGGGCGCGGTTCGCGCTCAACCTATTCCTGGGTAGGGCATGGGTCACGCTCAGGGGAATTTGGACATAAAGTGTTTTGGGCGCGGGTGGCGCTCCACTGAGGCGCAAGTGCGCTCTGAGGTGCTGAAATGCTGAAGTGAGAAGGAAAAAGAAGGAAAACTTGGGAGAGAAAGGTGGGAGATGAATGTGAGAGATGTGAGTTTTGTGTGGAGAATGAATGAAGTTTATATAGGTTTGAGTTTCCAAAACGAATCGGGAAGTTTCCAAAAAGTTTTAAGGCAATTACCGAAAACAAAAATTTCCAAAATCGGAAACGGAAACAACCCATATTCTTGATTCTAATACAAACCTAATATCTCTTAAACTGAATTTAGAATAGTAACTTCTAACTCTTATAGATTTCATCCTACCACCACATCTAAACATAGGCATGCCAATATCGGCAATATTCTCAACAATCACTCTAAAACAACTTCGAAAAATGAGGATCATATAAAAATCATGCTAGAATAAATAATACCACCCCCAAACAATTCGGGAAGGTGGGATTAATAATAAAACAACGCACAATTTGAAAAGAACCACATTATATTAAAATTGAAATTCAAACAACATTTAACTACCAAATTCAAATTTAACTACTGAATTTAACAACTTAACATCCAATCTACTAAAAAATAAATAAATAAATAAAACCAACATCAAAACAACAAACAATAAGAAATCTTGCTCCGAGATGAAGAAGGGATAAGAATAGGAAGTTGAGTGATCAAGAATGGAAAAACCAAACACCCCACCCCCAAACAAATTTTATAGAACAAAGTTTAGAATTTTTTTTTTAAATGGGGGTCTTTTAAAGTCAGATTCCCCTAGATTTAATATGGGGTCGTTTTAAGTCAGATTCCTTAGATTGTGCACACCCCTAAACAAGCAAGAAACTGGGTGGCACAAAATAGATGATGCATGGTCAACTATAAACTAATAGTTGAAAGAGTTGGCAGTCTAGCAATAAAAACATGATACTAAATGACCTCCAAACATAATGAAGTTGTATAATTGGAAGCAATCATGTAGAAGAATGAAAGAAAACTTATGCAACCCATCAAAGAACATATGCAAACTATCATGTTGTAGCTGCATTAAAAAGTTGGAATGACCCAAAAGAGGAATTAGCAATACTTTAGGTGAGAAAGTAATGAAGTATGGATCCTAATGTCTTTCATGAGGCTCAGATGAGGAAAAATAAGACAAAGTAGGTTTCTCTCTACACTCGGTCAAAGCTTGGTTCTCAACTACAGGAATGGTGTACTCATGGGATTGTGTGGTAAGCAAACACTCTTCACCGTGAGGGTTGAAAAAATTATAGAGTGTCTCTGAGGCAAGTGTAAATTCGAGGTTCCTCTGAAATGGTGGGTGAATTGATGGTTTAGTTGTGATAGATGGTTGGATTTTAGGAGGTGGTAACTCAGGTGGATGGTGGGTGGTTGTTGGTTCATCAATTGGTGGATCCTCACACGCTCTTAAGAAATCATTGAAGTCTTCATCTAGCTTAGTTGAATCCATAAAGTTTTGGTTTGTGGCTTATCTTTAAGAATTTCATCTATGTTTTCCATTGTTATTTCCTCAGCTGCCAAAGTCAATTTAGATCCACATTGCTCTAAAGATGTTACTTCCTTTAATTCCTGCATATTACCTTGTTCATGCCTTAGATTAGAATTGTTGATTTCTATTTCCTCACTCTCATCCTCTAAAACAATATAAGTTTCCTCAATGGCATCATGGTCATCCGAAAGAAGTCCTACTGAGTCGTCTTCAAGAATTTCCTCATCTAAGTTGTGCGTGGAGTTAATATAATGGTTAATGGGAGGGTCATGGGAAGGTAATAGTTCATCTTGTGTGTCGATCTCTGGCAAGGTTGAAAGTTCTGTGTTAGGTGAGGGGATCATGGAAATCATTTTGGCTAGATTCTAAAGCATATTTTGGGTTTCTACATATTGTTCTCTAAACGTTTTTCCATTGTTGGCTATTTGTTAGGAAATTTGGTCTGGGAAGGGTGGCAAGCTAGATGGGTGGGTGATTTCTGGCATGGTGGAAAGGTCTGGCGTAGGTGAGGTTAGCATCAATCTTGTCCGTTATAGGTTCTGAAGTATTATTTTGTTTTGGGCCATTATTTTATCAAATGTTGTTAGCGGAAGGGAAACTTGGTGGTGTGGTTCTGGTTGGTACGATGTTTGATAGTCATAGTTATTGGCGTTTGAGTAACTCTGGTTGATTTCGTATTGTGCTAGGGTTAGGTTGACTCCATGTATAGTTTGGATGACTAGAAAACTCTTGATTGTATTGGTTACTATGAAAATTTGAAAATTGAGGCTTATAATTATTATTATATTCTATAGTAGGTCCAAACTCTTGGTATGATGGGCAATGAGAAGCCCAATGGTAAGGACTACTGCAGCATGAACATGGTGAAGGGTTTACATAATAATCACATGATTGTTCGTCTACATATTGATATGCCATATTGGTTTTAAAAAATATATTCTAAGACAATTAATATGCAAACGAAACTCTAACTATAAATTTCTAGATAGGCGTGTGCGTTGACATTTACAAAAAAGAAGCCTAATTATACTAGAATTAAACTCCTCTGACAGAATAGGCGAGGAGTGGAAAAAGGAGTACCTGAATGCCTTTTTGCTACGCGTTTGAATAACGTCTTGTATGCGTGATCTCAGTGTTTGTATAATGTTAGAAATTGAATAAGACATAATATAAAAATTCTAACTTTATTAAATTTAACTAAACAATAATTGAAATCTAAATTAACAACTAAGAAATCATTAAATAACAATAATCGAAATTAATCTAAACTATCATTAAATAACAAGATCGAATTTAACAAGAACTAACTATTTTATTTATCTAATGAATGATATTCAATGATTCAAATAACTAATCTAAAACAAGGAATGAAACTAATTAATGGAATGGAAACTAATTAATTAAATCCCAAAAACTAGATCAAGAACTAAGCTTTTTAATGGCTACTCTAATGGCTACCTTCTAACCTAAAACAAATTGATTCTTAAGAGCTAAGTATTGTGTGCAGAAATGGAGGAGACCAGATCCACATTTTTGTGCATGGGCTTAGGGTCCATGTTTTGGGCCGAAAAATCGAGCCCGAAGCCTAATTTCTTTAGCCCATAGGGTCCTTTTCAGCTGGCTTTGATTTCGATAGGCTTTTCATCTACTCATGCTCCTTTGATTGAGTAATGGTTTGGACCATTGGAAAGCTCTTTCCGATTCGGTCGTTTTGACATAAGATACGCCCAATTCCGAGGCCGGAGTCCAAAGATACGATCTTCGGAAGTTCTGCTGACTTTTGTGTGCTGTTTCTCCCCGTCTTGGCCTTTAATCCCTGAACTTCTTAGCTACCAACCCTTTGCTCCTTTCTATTGTCAAAGTGGCACATTTCTGCACATAATTGACATCAATGCCTAAAATACATAAAAGCACGTAATTAGCATTAACTCTTATTTATTACTCGCATAATTTGTATAAAAGTATTATTGTTAAGGGTTAAAACTACAGTTTTGGGCTCTTATCAATAACGAAATAGAAACTAATGATCCTACCCCTGTAGAGATACCAGTTTAACCACAACCCAAGAAAAAAAAGGCCATGGTTAAAAATCTTATTGACCCATATGCTAAATATAGAGAGAAACTACCGTTTTCCCAAAGACTAGCCATGTTAAAAAAGAATACAAATTTTTATGAGATTAGGGAAGTTTTAAAAAATCTAACGATAAACCTACATTTTCTTGAAGTTATTAAAAAATTACCGCAACATGCTAAATTTCTAAAAGAGTTGTGTACTACTAGGCTGAAAACAAACATTCCAGAAGACGCCTTTTTAACTGAACAACTTCCCACTCTATTTGAACATAATGGAATTGTTAAGTACAAGGACCCTGGTCGACCTACTGTACAATGCACCTTAGGGGATAGCCACACGACAACTGCTCTATTAGACCTAGGGTGAGTGTTAACTTACTTTCTTATTATCTATATAAACAAATAGGTCTACAAAAGATGCAACCAACTAAAATGACGTTGCAATTAGCTGACCATTCTATTAAGTATCCTAAGGGTGTTGTTAAAAATATGCTTGTTAAAGTTTAAGATTTTTACTACCCAGCCGACTTCATTATCTTCGACACAGAAGTTGCTAACGTGTTCCTATCATCTTAGGACATCCCTTCTTGGTAACTGCTAACGCACTCATAAACTACCACAATGGTTCGATGTCCATGTCCTTCGGACACCTTTCTGTTGAGGTGAATGTTTTCAAAATGATGCAACAGTTACCCGATGCGACTATCGATGGAGAAGTTAGTATGATCTAGAACTTAGCTTAAGATTATTTCAACAACATGTTTCCGACTTCGACTATGACTCCTACGTATAGGAAGTCAACGGCCTTTCCGAGTCTACTCCTATCTTGGATCCTTCTGTAGCTCTATCTTCCGATTTTAAAGACCTCTTACCTAAGCAAGTCTTTACTACTCAAGATGAAGACCCTCCGAAAGCCTTTCTAACCATTCCTCCCACTCTTGTGCTTAAACCTCTTCTTGCTAAGTTGTAATATATCCATCTTGATTTGTATGGTAGTTATCTAGTGATCATATCTTCTCAGTTGTCTACTAATGAAGAGGCACGTTTGATTAAGGTGAATAGGGAACATCGTTCCGCGATCGGTTGGTCCCTAGATGACATTAAGGGGATTGACCCTAGTGTATGCACACATCGCATATATTTGGAAGATAATGCGAAGACTTCACGCAAACCTCAATGTCGCTTGAACCCTGCCATGAAAGAGGTGGTTAGGGAAGAAGTCTTACGGTTACTTGATGCGGGTATCATATATCCCATCTCCGATAGTGAATGGGTAAACCCCATTCACGTAGTTCCTAAGAAATTGGGTGTTACCATTGTGCGTAATGCTGATGGTGAATATGTTTCCACACAAGTTCCTATGAAATGGAGGATCTATATTGACTACAGACGTTTAAACGCCATAACACGAAAGGATCACTTTCCTTTACTTTTTATAAATTAGATGCTCGAACGTCTTCCTGGTCATGCTTATTATTGTTTTTTAGATAGCTACTCTGACTATTTTTAGATCATTATTGATCCTGATGACCAAGACAGACTACCTTCACATGTCCTTTTGGAATATATGCTTATAAATAAATGCCTTTCGACCTTTGTAATGTTCTTGGTACCTTCCAACGGTGTATGCTTCATATCTTTAGTGACATGGTAGAACGCTTTATGGAAGTTTTCATGAATGATTTTTCTATCTATGGAAACTCTTTCAATGACTGCATGTCTAACCTTTCCAAGGTGTTGACACGGTGTGAGGAAAATAATCTAGTTTTACACAGGGAGAAATGTCATTTTATGGTTAAAAGAAGAATAGGTCTAGGTCATATTGTATCTAGTGACGGTATAGAAGTAGATAAGGCCAAATTAGATAAAATAACATCTCTACCTATACAACGGACTATCCGTGTCATTAGAGTCTTTTTAGGCCTTGCAGGTTTTTATAGGCGTTTTATCAAGGATTTTTCAAAATTAACTAGGCCTTTAACTAATCTTCTTTTAAAAGATGCCATATTTAAATTGAATTATGACTGCATATAGACTTTTGAAACATTAAAAGACGCTTTAACATCTGCACCGATTATACAGCCTCCCGAGTGGCCTAAATCTTCGAACTTATGTGTGATGCTAGCGATTATGCTGTTGGTGTTGTGTTAGGCCAGAAACAAGATGATAAGTCCACCATTATTTATTATGCTAGTAAGACTTTAAACGGTCTTTAAAGAAATTAGACTACTACAGAAAAGGAATTTTTAGCTGGGTTTATGCTTTAGATAAGTTTCATCATTATTTGGTTGGTTCAAAGACCTTAATGTATACTAACCATGTAGCTCTTAGGTACCTTCTCGCCAAGAAGGATGCTAAACAGAGATTGATCCGATAGATCCTTCTCCTGCAAGAGTGTACCTTAGAAATTAAAGATAAACGAGGGGTCAAAAATATAGTTCCCGATCACTTATCTAGACTGACCAATGACAGTGATAGTGACTCTAAGTCCATATCTGATTCTTTTACTGATGAACACCTTTATTCTATTTTTTCTACACATTGGTATGCCGACATTGTGAATTTTTTAGCTTCTGATATTATTCCTGATGTTCGATCAAAAAGTGAACGTAAGAAATTTTTTGGTTGAGTTAAGCTATACTACTGGGATGAGCCTTACCTATTTAAGTATTGTGCGGATCAGATTATTCGTCATTGTATTCCTCAGTTGGAATATAATGAGGTTTTATCCTTCTGCCATGACAAAGCGTGTGGTAGCCATTTTAGTGGTATGAAAACGGAAGCTAAAGTTCTTCAATGTGGTTTTTATTGGCCTACCATTTTTAAAGATGCCCAAGTACACTGTAGGATATGTGTTCGTTGCCAACAACTTGGGCATATCACTAAATGTAATATGATGTCGTTAAATCCTATTATGATAGTGGAAATTTTTTATGTATGGGGCATTAATTTCATGGGTTCTTTTCCTATTTCCCATGGTTTTATTTATATTTTGGTTGTCATGGACTACGTTTCCAAATGGATAGAAGCCATGGCTTGTCGTAGCAATAACCATACGATAGTTGTGTTTTTTGTTAAGGAATACATTTTCCCTCATTTTGGCATCCCTAAAGCCATCATCAGTGATGGCGGAACAAATTTTTGCAATAGAGTTGTTGCTACTTTAGTTAAGAAATACGGAGTTACCCATAAGGTGGCAACTCCTTATCATCTGCAAACTAGTGGCCAAGTAGAAGTCTCTAATAGGGAAATTAAAAAAATATTAGAAACGACGGTCAATCCTGATAAAAAAAATTGGTCTAAGCGACTAACAGATGCAGTATGGGCGTACCAGATAGCTTTTAAAACTCCTATAGGAATGTCTCCCTTTAGACTTGTGTTTGGAAAACCTTGTCACTTGCCCGTTAAATTGGAACACCGTGCTATGTGGGCTATAAAAAGCATGAACTTCAATATTGATGAGGCGGGTGTCAAATGTAAATTTTAATTAAATGAGCTTGAAGAAATCCGTAGTGATTTTTATGATCTCGCAAAGGATTATAAAGCTAACATGAAACGTATTCATGATAAACAGATTTTGCATAAAGAGTTTGTAGTTGGTCAAAAGGTTTTACTTTACAACTCACGTTTGCATATTTTCCCTGGGAAATTAAAAACTCATTGGTCTAGTCCTTTTCTGGTTACTGAAGTCACCCCTCACGGGGCAATCACCTTGGTAAATCCCAAGGACAACAGTACCTTTCAAGTCAATGGCCAACGTTTAAAACATTTTCATGAGTTAAGGTCCACAGATGTGGAGAATGTCCTTTTACAGGACCCTGTCTATGAGGACTGACCATTGATGTTTGGTGTACTTCCTTTCATTTCCTTATATATTGGTAGTGCACCATTAAGGTAACTGGGCCCTCCCTTTGGAGTGTGTGGTTGTAAGTACCGGATCCTAAGTCCACATTTAACGTAATTCACGCTTTCTAATCTTGCATGTTTTACGTCCTTATTGATTTATTGTTTTCTTTTATATTAAACCTTATTCATAAAAAGTAAAAAAATATTAAAACCCAATAAACATTAGTCTAGTAAGTCTCGGGAATTTGACTTTAAACGACCCATGTTTTAAAACAAATTTTCTAACCCCTATTTTCAAAAATTTGTTTGGGGATGGGGTGTTTGGTCTTTCCATTTTGATCACTCAACTTCCTATTTTTGTTCCTTGTGCCATTTAGTCGTGCTTTGATTCGGGTTGACACTATATATGAATTTAGATTTCTTTCGATCACATAACTTATGTCATTCATGCATTTTAAGGCATTTTCCATTTCCTTATGTGTCAACCACGGTTAGATTTAAGTTTTTTTTATAGATCATTGGATTGTATTTTCTCTACTGATCATTTTCATAGCTCATTCGCCAAAATCGGATTATTAACAAATCGGAAATTTTAGTTTTAAGTTATACGAGGCATAGACAGGATGTGTATTACGGATTTGTTTTGGGCTTGGGCCAAAAAATTAAAACCCTACGAGGTCACATTCCACGCCCGTGATTCCCCTTTTTTTAAAACCCCACGCATTTTTCCAATTCTTCTTCCTCGCGTCCACTCAAGAACACCGCCTGACCAAAGAAAAAAATCAAACGCGCACACCCTTGTATTCAGGCCATATTGAGGGCGCCCGCACCCTTACCTCCATACAGCTGCCCTTCCAATTTCAACCTAATTATTTTTTCACTCTCTCACACTTTAAGCATCACACAATTTCCGATTCCAGATCTCCATGGCTCCTAAAACCTCAAAAATTCTTCCCGAACAAGTTTTTTCTAGTGCACAGTTTGCACCCTTCTTCGATACCGAAATGCGTATTAAGAAGTGGGAATGGTTGTGGTATCCTAGTGATGATTTTTATCACACTGATTTGGTGCTTGCATTTTACAAGAAGAGGGAGGTTGTGAATCGTAGGATTTTTCTGGATGTGAATGGTAGTCGTAACGAGTTGACTACAGCAGTGTTGGCTGAGATTACTGGGATTAAGAAAAGAGACATCGTAGTCACCATGCAAGAATCTCATCTTAAGGTGTATTGGTACTTTGACGACGGAGACGGTGTTGGAAAAACATTACAATCTTGGGGGTCGCATTATGCTCGTCAGTCATCTTTGAGAAAAAACCAACTGGTAGTGTCTCAGTGGGTTGGAAGAAATGTTATTGCCACCATGAAAGGCAGTGATAACAATTTGAGTTGTCTGCACATTCTCTGGATCCTTCAGAACAAAAGGTCTGGGTTTTGCATCCTCAAATTTTTATTAAATGAGATAATAGCAGTTGGTCAACTTACTGCAAAATTCCATGCATTGATCACAAAGATTATGTTGTTCTGGGGATGTGTTCTGAAATCTAGTAAGGTTAAGTTGAAGTTGCATGAGAATGCACGTATTTATCGATAGTGTACTCATAAGGAGTGGAATTTGCCTGAAGTTTTGGCTGCTGAGATGGAATCTGAGGAGGAAGATGCAGCCTGTTTTGATGCAGGAGCTTCGGAAAAGGCTACTATAAATATAACCCATTTCTCATTACTTCATCATGGCCAGCGAACTCTCCATAACTAGTATGAGACAATTCGTACAAGCCAACGTTCTCGTAGTGGCCTCTGTGAGGCTACCCATACTAGGCAAGGTACCATTCCCCGTAACCAAGATAAGCTTCAGTCTAATATTGAGTTACTCTGTGATAGTCACCAAGATCTCCAGCCTAACATGGAGACTCTCACTCAAAGTCATAATGAGCGTTGGGAAGCCATGGATGTTTTATTGGAACAATAATGCACGTTTCAAGACGAAGTTTTACGACTCTTGCCACCTCATGATGGTTTTCCTCTACTGACTCCGGAAGGCATGAGCGTCGTCGACGTAGGACGGATGGCGCTGGCCCTTCCTCCTCTCGTGGCTAGTTTCTTTGTAATATTTTTTTAAGAAAATTTCCATATTTTAGTAGAATTAGTATTCCTAGTTGTTAGTTTAAGTAGTTAATATTAGATTATGTAAGTTGGTTGTTATTTGAATTTCAAGTTGGTTTAATTTTTGTCTACGCATGCTATCTATTTGTCATGAATCCCACCTTTCCGACTTGTTTGGGGGTGGCAGTATTTGTTTAGCATTGTATTTTACCATATCCACATGTTTTTGGAATTAATATTGCCATGCTTAAGGAATATAGTTTATATGAGCATCCTGCTAATATAGTGTAGCTAGAACTAGCTACTGTTGTTTGGTGCAACCTCAAGGGTTAGAAGCATTGAGATTGCTATTTTGATTCCATGTTTAAAACCATATAGATTTGGTGCTAGAGTTTGCTCTCGGTTGTTTCTATTTTGGTTTTAGAAGCCTTTTTCTTATTCCATCTCTTTCCTTATCAATTTGGGAACCTTGGGAACCTTTGTTTAAAAAACTAGTGCTCTATAAATACATGGCACACCATGTACTTCACTCTTCATCTCTCAAATTCATATCACAAGACTTGCTCAAAGTGCGCACACCCTTATATTGCATTAACATAGAGCGCACCCATACTATAATTCCATTATCGCAAAATTTTCTTTTGTCAGAAGAGAACGCGCCTGCCCTATGACATAGGCCATTCTAAGCGCGCCCACGCCCTTACATTAACATACATCAAATACTATTTTTTTTTAGTTTTTCTGCAGCAAATTCTAGGAGTGCGGTAGTGTGTTTGTTTGCTATGAAATCTCCTCAAATCATACTGGAGCAGTCCTTTGAAGAATTGCTCGAGAGTGACACCTATGGGTTCTGGTTCCGCAACATGATTGTGTAGTCAGGATGGCAGCCTCTAATGGTAAGTGCTGATGAGTCTTATTCTCCTACACTTACTGCTTATTTCTATGATGATTGTAGGTTCTTTTATCGACCAGATGGGGAACAAGTGTTCTCTGTCATCATTGATGATGAAACAATGGATTTAAGCAAGTTTTTGTTAGCCTTTCTATGCCTGCTGCCCAAAACTCATGGAGTTATATGTCTGATAATGTGTACATCTACAACTATGAGAATTTCCATGAGACCTATTGGGCAAGGATTTTTCGTGTAGATGACCAAGGGCAATATAACGTAGCCCTTGGTAGCCTGTCCCTTAACTTAGGCATTATTATGTTCTTTAATATGCTGAATATTTTAAAGGAATGGCGTTTTTCTTCTGCGAATAACGCCACTTGTAACGTCTTCCTTGCTCTAGTTGAGGGACGAATGCTATATGACCTTCCCCAGACCTTAGTGTCTAGTTTAGTATGAGCCCATAGTCTGAAGCATAAGTACATTCTTATGTCGGTCTTGGTTTGCCACATAATGTTTTGTTTCTTTCCTGAGTTCTGTACCAATTTCATGGATTGGGTTAGGGTTGACATTATGCGACCCACCAATTGCATTATAGGCTCTTTCCTTGCTATGATTTGGCCGGGGTGGCGACTACAACCTAATTGGGTTGCCCCTTACACCCCATTCGACCAAGTGGCACTTAATAGGTTAGAAAAGGTAGATGGTAAATGGCGTGAGGCCTGGCAGATTATCATGGCTTGGCAGGACGAAAAGGAACCTCACTTCTTTATAGAAGGGGAGGACAACGGATCGTACTGGATATAAGGTAAGTTTTACTTCTGTTAGTGTCTGCTTATGACCCAAGCAATTTAATTCTTGTTATTCCTATAACGGGTGGAACTCATATAGGAGTTGCATCTGTTTTTCTTTACCTATATTAGTATGTTATGATTTTGTTTTGCAGGTGCTCTAAAATTTTCATGCGTTTCCATGGTATTTTCTACCCTTCTTATTTCTATACTTTGAGGACAAGGCATGTTTTTGTTTGGGGGTGGCATAGAAACACGCGTAATTTAAGGCACCTATTAGGAAATATATATGTATAATATGCACTTTGCTTTCTAGTAAAAAAATATTAGAAAAAATAATAAAAATATAAATAAAAAGTATTTATACAATGCACTTAGGAATATTGGTATTGTTTCTTTTTCTGTGATGATAGTAATCTAGAAGTTTCACGTTAGCTCTTAAATTAGAATAGGTTTTAGAAACTTAGGTTAATATGTAGGTAATAGTCATTTCATCTTTCCATAAATATATTGCATGAGCATCTATGTTTGTATTTTCAGTAAGTTTCTAAAACCTAGGCTAGAATACTTATTTTACAAATCCTGTGAGAATATAGCCTAAAAGCCTTATATGAGTAAAATATCTGAGTAATGACACAAGGGAGAAGTAAATTCCGAATAGAGAAATCACATGTCCACTTGCTTGATCACTATACCATATCTTAAGTGAGAATTTAGGCCCTTTTTGGATAGATATAGCCAAAAATTCAAACCTATATGAAATTATTTTCTGCTAGTCACCCTTCTGAGCCTTTCTTTAACCTTTTCATAAATCACAAATCCTTTACCCTTTTAGAAAAACAAAATAAAAATAAAATCAACCTACCCATTTTAGGAATGAGTCATAGAATTAGGATGAAATAGAGAAAAGAAAATAGAAAGACCTGTGGAAAACCAAGAATTTGTTAGTTGATTCAAATAAGAAAAGAAAAAAAAGTTTCCATCCAAAGAAAAGAAAAAATGTATATATAAATAAATAAAATAAAACATTAGAACTCCAAAAACAAAATCAAGGGAGTTAAAAGCCAAAAGAAAAAGAAAAAAATGGCTAAGGATGGAAACAAACACTAATAGAAAAAAGGGTTTTTGTGACTGTTTTAAAATGATATTTGTGACTGTTCTGTTCGAAACAGTCACAAATGGCAAAAAAGGGTTGTTGTGACTATTTTGAAATGTGTTTTGTGATTGTCGTATCTAGAACAGTCACAAATCTTTTTATTCTAGAAAAGGGTTCATGTATTGCGGATTATTTGTGACTATTCTTCCAAACCAGTTATATATTCCCCCACTTTATGTCACCATTTTATATGACCATTTAGTTTTCAGTCCCGTGCACCACAACACTAAAAAATAACTGCTTAAGATACACAAACACAGCCCAATAGCCCGCGATTCAAACACTCTTACCCTCGCCCTAACCTTCTCTCTCTCCCTTCATTCCCTATTAATTCTTATCTCTGCCACCGAGAACCCTAGAGACTAGAGCTCATCCCCACCTCGCTATCTTGCACAAACCTTTATCTACACCTTTTATCTGCTATTTGGATGCACTAACAATTTTACAGCAAGCACTACACCAATTTAGTAGAAAAACGACAATCGAATTTCAATCAAATACTAAATTACAATACAGGTACTGCCGAATTTCAAATCTAATTTTTACTTTTGTGTTTTTATTTTTTTAAACTAACTAATCATTGGGTTTTCATGGAATTAGTTTGGTTTGAAATTGAGGAAAATACCTCATTTTTGTTGTTGTTATGTTGATTTCAATTTCGCGTCATACCCAAGAACTGATTTCTTTATTTTTTTTTTTTTTTTTTTGTATACGGTATAACCATTGTTCTAGATTGAATTTCACAAAGTGGGTTTACGCCATTGGGTCGTTGGCTTTTCCATACAAGAGAAGTTCTCCAACTTGGCTCAAAATCATTGGTCGTTGGCATTCACTATGTTTGCAGTAATGTTGAGGCATGGATATAAACAAGCAAAACATTGGTCTGGATTGCAGAACCACCGGAACCAAGCCTTCGTATATATCACATCTTTGGTTTTGATCTTTGCGGCTTTGGTTTTATTTTTGAGTAGCAAAGGGAAACAACTCAGTTCTGCATTTGTTCTTTCAAACGTTAAATGGAACAGCTTTCGGTCTTCAGTTCAGTTCTATCCTACTGTAGAATTCAGGAATGGAACCGATGTGATATGGAAAATTCCTAACGTGCCAAAAGCAATTTTCTTTCTTGCTCATGGGTGCAATGGTAGAGTAGTGAATTTTTTGGGATAGATCCCCAAGTTGTCCAAATTGTGTCGGTCTTCCTGAACAAAGGCCCATCTCAGGATGTAAGCAACAAAAACAAACAACCACTCAATTCTAATTTAATATTTGTTAGCCATTTCATCAATATTGATATTCACTCTCCTTTCCATTATGTTTTCAAGTTGAGGAGAACATCTGCAAGTTTGCTAAGAAAGGTTTACCTCCATCTTAAATTGGTGTGATTCTTCGTGATTCTCACGGTATCGTTAGGTTAAAAGTGTCACTAATAGCAAGATCTTGCATATTCTCAAGGCCCACGGTATTGCCTTCATTAGTGTCTATTTATTTCTTACATTGGGATGTGTTTGTGGAATATTTCTGCCTAGGGGCTTAAATAGTTCTTTCTTATTGCATTTGTGAGGTAATAGTTTTGCTTGTCATCTATCTTGGTGAGCAATTGTTTGCGTGGATGTTTCGAAAGCTCAACTGCCCGTGACAGTCATGGCCAACAATTTTTACTCATTTTGTTTAGGTATGACTATGATACTATTGTTTTCCTTTCTCCTATATAATTAAAGAGCTTTTACTGTTAATATAGGCTTGGTGTTTTGTTTCTTCGTCATGGCTTGGTCTTTTTTTCAAGAGGACCTTGTCACAAGGTAGTTTGATCCTAATTTCCCTGAGAAGAACATAAAAAAACGACTTCACAATTTTTACGCTGCAAGTTCTGCACTAGCACATCTTAATCTTTCATGGTTGGTGATGAATATTAGAAAAATGTCTTTGTTTTCAACAAATAATGAACACATAATTCTGCTTGATTTTCCTCCATTGGATAGTCTGACTGTTTGTTTTAAAATCAAAGCTATTGGTTTGACTTTAAGGAACTCAAGGGGTCTCTTTCATTGATGTGATCCACTGCATAATATAATCAAAACTGATTGTCTGTCTTATGTTTTTATATTGGGTCCAACTAAAGTTTCCCTACTGAAAATACACTTCAAATTTATTCATTCAATTGTTCACATTTAGTCTTTTTTTTATCAATGAGTAAGCATTAATGGGTTTGTTACTCGAGGCTTCTTTTTTTATCAAAATACTTATTGGTGATTTGGTGTTTGATTGAAAGCAGGAATCAAATGCAAGGACTGAGTCTTTTGGATAACTTGTCTAGCACTAGCCATAAGAATTGAAGAGAACCAGCCTTATAACTGGTAATTTTAATCTTGTTAGTTCTTGTTTTTGTTGCGCCTTAAATTATTCTATTTTTATAGCTATGTTCAATATGTATGGTGTATTTTGGTTGATTTTGACCATCCACTCCCAATCTATGTTCTTGGCATTTCTTGTTTTGTCTCATTTTTTCTATTGGAGCACAAGTGTTAAAACTTTTGTTGGATGCATCAACATTGACGGATTATTATAATGTAGTCAACTTGTTCAGGGACATGGGTTGAGTCCGCATTAGTTATTGATATCAATGATGCAAGTAAATTTCATTGAAGGACTATATTAATTTTAAATTTTGTTGGGTTTAAAGACATACATGGCACATGCCCAACGATACATATATGCGAGACTGATTTGGGAGCAGTTTTTGGTTTGCAATTTATCAACACAATGAACTATGTTTCAGGCACTTAGTGGTTGCAACAAGGTTATCTAACAACATTGATTTCTGTGCAATTTTTGGGTTACAATTTTGATTCATACTAACTTTGTTTCAGGCACCTTGTGGTCGGTCCACAAAGCACATAAAAATAAGCCAAAGATATCGCATAGCAGCAAGAAGACTTCCACCTAAGATAGATGTCAAAGCTTGTTGTTTGTTTGGTGTCTCTAAGAACGTCTTTCAAACTATGATGAAGACTAATCACGAGGGTTTGACGTGAATGTGATTTGGTCACAATTCTTTCTTAATCCATTCATTTGTATATTATTAAGTACTTATTGATTACCAAAGTCTTATGTCTATTTTTGCTACTAGAATGTTCAATGGAGTTAGCATTTATGAATGTTATTTGAATTTTAATGGATTATATTTCAGGTGTATATTTGTTGTAGATCCAAATTCAATGTGAAATGTCCATTTTCAAATATATAAAGGTTTTTTTTTTTTTTTTTGAAAAAGATTTTAACAATGCTATCACGGTTTTGCTAGAACTGTCACAAAAAAAAATATATGTTTTTTTGAGAAAGTTTTTGAGCAGTTGTTACCTTTTTATGTGGTGGAGATAGGCTAGTCTGGAACAAATATTTGTGATGGTTTTGCAAAAAAGAAAATGACCCCCACTCCGTCACGGTTTTGGGGAAAAAAAACAATGACAAAAAGCTCTTTTTTCACTGTTTTTAACTGTGATATAAAGCCTTTTTTGTTGTAGAAGTGTGGAAGCAAAGTAAGAACAAGGTTATCTCTAGTTACATATTTTGAAGATCCTATTATCTTAGACTTGTCCTTTTGAATATTCATTTCATTCCTTCTTAAACCATCACCTAATCCCCACAACACTTAATAAAGACATCTAGCTCAATTAGGAATAGGTTGGTGTGATAGTGAGTGGTAGATGTGTTTGATCGACCTCGGCTCCCTTGTATGTCATTGAGATTGTGAGAAAAAGTGTGCCCACTGCATACTGGAGTGAGCAAAACTTGAGTGGAAAAATCAGAGTATTTTTGTCTTGACATATTTGTGAGGACCTACTTATGGACGCTATTCCAAAGTTTCATAAACGGATATGTTATTGTATTTCATAGCATAGTTCATTATATATATGTTTATCCATAGATGATTTGATTATTATGCATGCATTAGCTTAGGTTCCGAATTGATTATTCTTTATTCATTGCTAGTGAGATGTATAGATATCTGAGAATAAATAGGGAAACATTAATTTTATTTCTTAGTTGTTGCAGTATAAATGAAGTTTGTGTGTATCTTCTATGTATAACTCTCACGAGGCTATAACTAATCCACTAGGGAAATCCTAATTGTTTAAGGCCTTATTGCATATGGTCAATGCAATCGCACTCGGCGAAACGAGATTAGTTAGAACTCCATTTTTGGTCACTTATTTTAATTTCTCATCTTTGCTTGAGGACAACCAAAATGCTGTTTGGGGGTGGTTTGATGAGAGCTCAAAACTGTAGTTTTAACCAATCAATAATATTACATTTAGACCAATTATGTTTATAATAAATAAGAGTTAATATTGTTTATGTACTTTTGTGTATTTCAGGTCTTGGAGTCAACTATATGAAAAAATATGTCACTTTTGCAAGAGAAAGGAGCAAAAATTGGTTGCTAAGAAGTTCTATGGTTAAAGCCCAAGTTTCAAGGAAAAAAACCTTTTTAAAGCTCAGTGAAAGCTGAAAAGTCAAAGTTAACGCGGGCAGAAATAGAGCATAAAAGTCAATAGAACTTCCGCAGGTCGTATCTCTGGACTCAGAATTTGGAATTAGGCCTATTATATGTCAGAACGACCGACTCAAAAAGAGTTTTCTAATGGTCCAGGCCTTGATCTAATAAGAGGAGTAAAAGTGGATGAAAATGTTGTTGTAGTAATTTCTAGCAGAGAAACCCTTTTTAGACTTAAGTAATTTGGTTTTGGGCTTCATTTCTTAGTGGCCCAAAACATAGCTTCAAATCCCATGCAAGAAATTGTAAACCTAGCCCTCTCCTATATAAAGAGGACTAAGGTAAAACTCTAAATCTCTCCTACCTCTTCTCTTTAGTCTAAACCTAGTTTATGTTTATTAACCTAGCCACCATTAATACAATTAAAGTTATTTTAATGCAAGTATTCCTTTAATTATGTCTTCTTCTTCGCATTATTTATTCCATAATAGTCTAATGAACCATAGCTAAACCTCTATTAGAGGGGTTTGATTGAAGCTTTGATGAAGACTTGATGTGTTAGTATAGAATAGTTGTATTAAAGAGCTCCAAGTCTAGGGTTTTCTATTTAGCAATAAGTAAAATAAACCTAGCCTAGAGGGTAGTTCATTCACCATGAGAATGGGTTTCAACTTCCTCTCATGCTAATTATTAGTTGGCTAGAGATACCATGAATAATTAGGAATAAAAAGACCTAACGTTTATGTTGAACCTTGTGTGAAAACATAAAGATTAGGGTTGCAACAAACTCTATACTAGCATCTTAGGGATTAATCAAGGTGGATTTCAAATCTCCCTAATTCTTTCTTTATATTTACATATTAATATTTACTTGCCCTAGTTTAATTTAGAATATATTCAATATTAGTTTTCACCATATTACTTATATTTAGAATCATTACTCTCATACTGTTTAATTGTTCATCATTAGTGGAATTAGTTAGTATCTAAGCAACTAAGAGTGGAATAAATTCTTACTCTAGCTTTATTACATGATAATTGAGAGTAGAACTTTGATATAAAAGACATGCAAATTATATTATACTTCTTCCTAGTCTCTTTAGCGTAAGTAGGAGTAAAAAGTTAATTTTCAATCTATTAGAGTGTGATCTAAGAATCAAGCCCAACCGTTTGAGCGTTTCCTGTTTTAAATTACAAAAAAGGTCCACTTAAAAGCCCACAATCCAGGTTTTTAATATTTAAACAACTTTGCCTTCAAGGGCCCAAAACATAAAAATAAACTAACACTAATACTAAGACTAATAGATTAACTAAATTAGATAGATTACCTAAACTAACTAGAGCTAAACATAATTAGAGTATTGATTACCATGTTGATTCAAAGTGCACGAGCATATGATTCATGACTCACCTCACACACTTGAACTTCCCAAGGTAATGAAAACTTTAACTCTTGGTAAGTTGCACAACTTCAACCAAGTGTTCCACTCACTTCAATCTAAATAACTAATCAAAAACTCATTTTTTTTCTATTTTTTCCCTTTTTTTTTTTCTTTTCTTTTTATCTCTATCTATTATAACAAAGTCCACTGATTTATACTACTCTATTGCAAAATCCGAGTTTCACAATACAACCACACATTGAAAATGAATGATTTGTGAAAAAATCAGACATCATTGTGTGGAAGTGGCTAGGTGGCCGCACTCCAGCTAGGGCGCGGTCGCCTTACCAGTTTCGATGAAGTTGCTCCATCCTCGAGTTGCAGCTTCTGCTCCTCTCCAACATGCAGATCTCGAACCTAGATTTGCAAAATAGTAGATCAGTAATGAAAAATAACGAAATATATTATCAAAAATTAGAAAACTAAGAAATGAAAGGGTGAGAGTGATGCTTCGCTCTTTAGATACTCAACCATACATCCTTGTTCCTTCAATCCATGACGGCGACACCATTTGAAGTTGTAGTTGTAGGAGTCTTCAAAAGATATTGAATGAGGTTCACCATAAATTGTCTAGAACTTTGATTAAAGGGAGTTTTAGAAGGATGGAAGGTAGACTTGTTTTGCTTTAGGACTTGTTTTTCTAACTCTAGTTGAAGAACATTAGAAAAAACTAGTTGATTGAAATATTGATTGAAAGCACAAACATTGAAAGAAATACTTTGATTGAAATGAAGAACAAACTTGAAGGAAATAACTTGATTGAATTAAGAACAAAAACTTGAAGAAATAACTAAATTGAAAATGAAGAACAAAAAGTAAATGACTTGAATGCAAAATTACTTGAAAATAAAATCCTACAAGACACTAGAATAAGTCTAGGTGTATTTCACTAATCCTACTTTTTAGTTCTTATACCCCTACTTTTACAAAAGATCGATTTGCCCTCTCCCCTTACATTTGAGACACCTCACCATGTTTGTTTTATGCTTTTGCTTTTTCCTTTTGATTTTTGATTTCTTCTTGATCAAGAAAGGTTTTAGAGAAAGCCTTATTTTATGTCAAGGACATCTATCTCTGGTCTTCTGAGTTAAAGACTTGACTTTTAGCTCTCTGGTTTGGAGTCCTTGACCTTTGACTTTAACTTTGACTTTTTCAGCACTTTTTCATAGTAGCTTTGAGTCTTCATAATAAGCGTAAATAAAGCTCCTTTTGGTACGAAGACGTAACTTTTATGATAAGTGGTATGAATTGCTCTATAACCTGAAAAAGGTAATAAAAGCTATGAGTTGTCTTTTCATTATGTGTAAGAAGGGATATAATGCAGTAATGTAAGGGTAATAAAACACACATTTGGGAGTTGATCATCTCCCAAGTTCAAGAGCTGTCGTCTAACTTCCACGCATAGAGAATGAGCCAGAACGTTCACTCGAGCTCAAACGCTACATAACGCTAACAACTTTCTCACTAGTTGGGGACCAATACTTATAGGGTCAACTCAGTGCAGATCGCTCACTAGAGTCGAACTCTCACATGAGCTCCAAGGCTCCCTAGAGCTACAACTTTCTCACTAGTTGAGGACTTACTATACACTTCTAGAATCAACTTAGTGTAGCCCGCTCACTAGAGCAACACACACACAAGCTTTAGGGCTGCCTAGAGCTACAATCTTCTTGCAAATCTCCTGACCTACATTATAAGGTTCAACTAGATGCAACACGCTTACTCAAACTATAAGGCTCCCTAGAACTACAATCCTTTTAGAAGCTGCGGCCTGCAACTCTATGCCTAATTCATTACGGGATCTCAAGACATAGAGGCCACATAACAAATTTGTACTAATCCTACCAAAACCAAAAGGGGTACATCAAAACAAAAGGCAACATTGTCTACACTCGAAAACAAAAGCAACAATTCAAGACGACCATGCGTTTTAGAAAGGAAAATTTTGAAATACTTGAATAAACTCAGGAAACCAGGTCATAAAGTAACCGAACTGCCTAGGACATCCCAGGAAACCAGTTGGTCAGCTCGCATCATTCATTTCAAATAAACTGCAAGAGCCAACTCAGGAAACTAGTTCGAAAATAGCAAAATGGACGAGCTGCCTGGATAATCCCAAGAAACCAGCTCTAATGTATATTAACATATCAAGACAAGCTAACACTCGCAACTTACAAGGTTTAAGAAACACTATTTAAATTTTCAGTATGCAGGGGCTTGAGTTCTTCACCCAAGGTGACTTCAATCACTAGAATGAGTACTAGCAATGACCTACTCAGGACGGCTCTCCACCATCTCTAAAGAAGTACCCAATGCCGAAACATCACTTTCATCTTCAAGTATGCTAAACTCTGGTGTACCTAAAGCCCCATGTTCATGTTCATCTTTCAAGGCATAGTACATCTTCTCCAACTCCATATAATCTCTGTCTAAAGCGTCATGAGCATCCCTCTCTTTCTTATCAATTTCTTTATAATTCTTGGCATAGGAAATAACAATCTTTAGCTCTATCCTCTACTCGCCAAGTTCACTGCCCAAACCAAACTTCTCTAAGCAGATGTCCCGGTACATTCTCTTCATATCATTGAACTCCTTCTTCTCAACCTCCTGCATGACCTGAACATTTCTCAATTCGTCCTTTAACTTATCAATCACACCCTTCCTTGATTCAGCAATTTGGGCAATTTCCTTAAGCTTGTGGTACCCACTAACACAACACACGACAAATGCAACTAGTCAAAATTCAGCAGTTCAAAAAAAAACTTCTTGCTTGACAACACTTACCAGATATTGTGCCAAATCCATCAACCTCAGATTCTCGGCCAAGTCCTTTGCATCAAGATCACTCCGATCCCCATCCAATGCAATACTCTCGAGCAAGCAGGTTCATCAGACCTAAAATATACATTTTTATTCTCTTATAATACTTCAATTTAGTCTAATTATATGATCAATAATGTAGGAAACTCATGTTCTAATTGCATTTTTAGGATACAAACCTATTCTGGACCAAGTATCTTAAAGGAGAAGTTCTAAAGCCAAAAAGAGACAAAAGGAGCCTAAAAGGGACCTCATGGAACAATTGAGAAAAAGTGCTAAAAAGCCAACTGTCAAAATCAACTTAAGGGCAAAAACTCAAAAACTCATAAAACATTATCAGCTTCCAAATGTGCATTTTATTACCCTTATATTGCTGCATTACAACCCTTCTTATGCTTAATGAAAAGACAATTCATAGCTTTTATTGTATTTTTCAGGTTACAGAGAATTTCATACCACTTATCATAAAAGCTACGTCATAGCACCTAAAGAAGCCTTAATCACACTTATTATGAAGACCATAAGCTGCTATGAAAAAGTGCTGAAAAAGTCAAAGTCAACGATCAAAGTCAAAGGTCAAAGCCCTCAACTCAGAAGACCATAGATGGAGGCCTTTTTCTCAAAATATGGCATTTTCAAAAACCTGCCTTGGTCAAGAAGAAATCATAAAGCAAAAGCAAAAGCAAAAGTGAAGTGTGAGGTGTCTCAAAAGTTATGGAGGAGGGCAAATCAGTAAAAGGTAAAAGTAGGGGTATATAATCTAAAAGCTAGGGAGAGAGAATGCACCTAGACTTAATCTAGTGTTATTAGGATTTTTTTTTTTTTCAATTCAAGTCATTTACTTTATTGTTCTTTATTTCTTTCATTTCAATCTTGTTCTTTTTTTTACATTTTCAATCAATCAATCAATCTTATTTCTTTGTGTTAGTTCTTCAATCAATCATTTTCTTTATTTGTTTCCAAGTTATGTTTCTTTCAATCATTCAACAACTTTAACTTTGCTTTCAATGTTCTTCATAACTTAGATAAAAACACAAGTCCTAAAGATAAAAACTTTCTACCTTCCTTTCTTCAAACTCCCATCATTGAAGCCCAAACAATCTAGGATAAACCTCACTTCTTACACTCTTTTGAAGACTCATCACTCTACACCAGCTTTAAATGGCACCGACATCATAGATTGAAGGAGAAAAAATGCTTGGTTGAGCATCTAAGAAGGGAAGCATCCTTCTCATCCTTTTCACTTGTTTTTTTATTTTTGTTATTTTTCTCTACTGACTTACTTTTTGCAAATACCAAGTTCAGAAATCAAAATATGGAGAGGAGCTGAAGTTGTTGCTACGAGACGACACAACTTGGCCGAGCCGGCATGATCACAAGACGATCAAGACCTATCATTGTCTTGGCGACCGCCATACATGTCAAAGACACCGCCAATAATTTTTTTCTAGTTCCAGATGTTTTTCGATGTTGAGTTGAACTCCAAGCCTGGATTTTGTAATAAAGTAGGATAAACCAGTCAAACTTGTTTGTAATAGTTAGAAATAAAAGAAAAACGAAATAAAAAAAAATAGGAAAAATGGTTATTGATTGATTTTTGTAGATGAACATGAGTTGAACTTGGTTAAAGTTGTATATTTACCAAGGGATTAGAGTTTTCATTGCTTCGGGAAGTTCAAGTGTGTGAGGCAAGTTGTGAATCATAGCTCACACACTTTGAATCAACTTGGTAATCAACACTCAAAGTCTAATTAACTCTAGTTAATCTAGATTATCAATCTTAAGCTAGTTAATCTATTAGATTAGTATAGTATTAGTTTAGTTTAGTTTTGGGCTCTTTAAGGCAAAGTTGTTTAATTATCAAAAACCCAACTTGTGGGATTTTTTTTAAGTGGACCTTTATTGTAACTTAAAACAGGGTAAAGCTCAAAAAGTTGGGCCTGATTCTCAGATCACGCGCCAACCGACGTCGCCTTCTTCTCAAGCAGCGTGTAAGCACGGCTTGAGAGGTAAATTCTAAACCTCCTCGAAGCCCAATTAAGAGGATACCTTGTGTGTTCAAGCATGCTTATGTGATTGTTTGAAATTTAATTTTTGCACTACAATTTACATTCGCGCATAAGGCTAAACCCGAGCCTCATAACAATCATTGGGAAGTCATTCCCCAATGTAGGTAAATTGGATGTTGCTTGATTCTTGAAGCCCTATACCAAAAAAATGAATTAAAATCAATCAACTAGAGCCCAAAGTAGTCACGCTCCTCCAGAAAAGGGCAAAAATATAGCCATGAGGATTTAGAGTAATCAGTTACCAGATTCTGGTCAAACCAACTACCTTCCTCACTCCCTTCCCCTAGATTCATCGTGAGTGAGATTCTTGGTAGCACACCACTTGCTGAAGTGACTGCATACTCTTCTGAGACGTGTAGTATAGCCATCCTAGTCTCGCGCCCAATTGTTCCCTTAAACAAAGCATAGTAAGTTATAGACCAAGCAAATATTTTCAAAAATCCAAAAAAATGAATTTCTACTGTTTGTGTAGCATCATTGATTGAACATTCATGTCATATCAATATGCATCGCAACCATCATGGAATTACAACACAAACCAAGAACCTTGTTCTTTTTGCAGTAGTCCTTATCACTAGTTATCGCATTGTCCATCATATACCGAATTCGAGTCTACTACGGGAAATCCTTACGATTACAAACTTCAATTTTCAAACTTCCCTAGTACCCCATACACTCAAGAGTTTTCTAATCATGTCGACAATTTATGGAGTTCCACCACAAATACTCAACCAAAACCCATTACCATTCACATCACCATCCATATCAAATTCATATTCTGCTACACCATCTATCACAGACAACCTCTACCTGGAAATAGCCAAGCAAACAATACTAACTCAGCAAATAATAACTACCTTATATTTTCTCCAATCCAATTCAAATAAGACCACATCTTAGACTAATATTCTTCCCACCAATCTATAACCCAACAAAAAAGAGAGACAAGGTGTTACAATAACAAAGCCAATTGCTAAAGCCCATCCTAATACTCATGACCAGTTAAAAACCCATCACCTTCCACCTGACTATCGTGTGAATTCCAAATCTTATGACGATGACTATGTGCCGGAAGTCATAGTTTCTCTCACATACCTTAATGCATCATCACCCATAAATGAGAAAACTCCGACAGAAGAAACTCAAGAGCCTGTATTAGACTCGACACACTTGGAAAATGGCATTTAGAAATTTTATGAAGATCTAGGCGAAAAGGACAAAGAAAATGAAGTGCTTGGAAAATAGGGAATAAATTCTATGGTGGAAAGTGGATTTCAATTTAGTTTGGTCGTTAAAGACTCATCAATGGAATAAATTTGTGACATCCTTACTATTGTAGATATGAACCACAATCTTGTGGAAATGCTAAAACTAGATGAAGAATTCTCAGAGTCCTCGAGATCATGTGAAGAACCACCACCCAACTATCCCCATCCCAATTTAACACCTCTTGAAATCCAACCTCCATTCATTAAAAATCTACCATTTTCTAAGGACAACACTGATAAAACTAAAATTATGCTAAACTACTCCTTAGCTAATTAAACAAGAAAGAAGTAAACTATAATTTATACCTTTTGATCAAATTTCTACTCTCAATTATCATGCAATAAAACTAGAGTAAGAATTTGTTCCACTCCTAGTTGCTTAGAACATAGCTAATTCTACTAATAATTAACAATTAAACATTATGAGAGTAATGATTCTAAATATAACTAATATGGTGAAAACTACAATTGAATATATTCTAATTTAAACTATGACAATTAAATAATAAGATGTGAATATGAAGAAAAAATTAGAGAGATTTGAAATCCACCTTGATAAATCCCTAACATGCTAGTATATAGTTTGTTGCGACTCTAATCTTTATGTTTTCACACAAGGTTCAACATAAAGGTTAGGTCTTTTTATTCCTAATTACTCATGGGATCTCTAACCAACTAATAATTAGCATGAGAGGAAGTTGAAGCCCATTCTCATGGTTAATGAACTACCCTCTAGATTTGAAGCTCTTAAATACAACTATTTTATACTAACACATCAAGTCTTCATCAAAGCTTCAATCAAACCCCTCTAATGGAGGTTTAGCTATGGATCATTAGACAATCATTGAATAAATAATAAGAACAAAAAGACATCATTAAAGAATACTTGAATTGAAAGTATATTGAATTGTATAAATGGTGTCTAGGCTAATAAAACATAAACTAGGTTACACTAAAGAGAAGAGGGAATAGTTAATTAGAGTTTTTCCTTAGTCCTCTTTATATAGGAGAGGGCTAGGTTTACAATTTCGTGTATGGGCTTTAAAGCTATGTTTTAGGCCACTAAATCAAGCCCAAAACATAATTACTTAAGTCCAAAAAGTGTTTCTCTATTGGAAATTACTGAAACAGCCTTTCATCCACTTTTACTCCTCTGATTGGATCAAGGCCTAGACCATTAGAAAGCTCTTTCTACGCCGGTCATTTTGACATATAATAGGCCCAATTCCGTGGTCTGAGTCCAACGATACTATTTGCAGAAGTTTTGTTGACTTTTTTGCTCTATTTCTACCCGTGTTGACTTTGACTTTTCATCTTTGACTGGGCTTTAAAAATGTTTTTTCTCCTTGAAACTTGGGCTTTAACCATAAAACTTTTTAGCAACCAACTTTTGCTCATTTCTCTTGCAAAAGTGACATAGTTGACTCCAATACCTGAAATACACAAAAGTACGTAAACTGTACTAACTCTTATTTATTATAAACATAATTGGACTAAATGTAATATTATTAAGGGGTTAAAACTACAATTTTGGGCTCTTATCAAACCACCACCAAACCACATTTTTCTTGTCCTCAAGTAAAGATGAGAAATTAAAATAAGTGACCAAAAATGGAGTTCTAACTACACTCGTTTCGCCTAGTGCGATTGCATTGACCATATGTAATAAGGCCTTAAACCACTAGGAATTCCCTAGTAGACGAGTTATAGCCTCGTGAAAGTTTTACAGAGAAGATACCCACAAACTTCATTTATATTACAACGACTAAGAAATAAAATTATTGTTTCCTTATTTATTCTCAGAAATCTATACATCTCATTAGCAATGAATAAAGAATAATCAATTCGAAACCTAAGCTAATACGTGCATAATAATCAATCATCTATGGATAAACATATATATAATGAACTATGCTATGAAATACAATAACAGATCCGTTTTTGAAACTTTGGAATATCGTCCTTAAGTAGGTCCTCACAAATATGTCAAGACAAAAATACTCTGATGTTTTCACTCATGTTTTGCTCACTCCAGTGTGCAGTAGGCACACTTTTCCACACAATCTCAATGACGTACGAGGGAGCCTAGGTCGATCAAACACATCTGCCACTTACTATCACACCAACCTATTCCTAATTGAGCTAAAGGTTTTTATTAGGTGTTGTGGGGATTAGGTGATGGTTTAAGAATGACAGAAATGGATATTCAAAAGGACAATTCTGAGATATTAGGATCTTCAAAATATGTAGCTAGAGAAAACTTTGTTCTTACTTTGCTTCTACACTTTGTTTCCATCTTTAGCCATTTTTTCTTTTTCTTTTGGTTTTTGACTCCTTTGATTCTATTTTTGGAGTTCTAACTTTTTATTTTATATTTTTTCTTTTCTTTGGATGGAAACTTTATTTTCTTATTTGAAGCAACTAACAAATTCTTGGTTTTCCACAGATCTTTCTCTTTTCTTTTCTTTATTTCATCCTACTTCTCAGACTCATTAAAAAATGGGTAGGCTGATTTTATTTTTATTTTCTTTTTATAAAAGGGTAAAGGATTTGTGGTTTATGAAAAAGCTAAGGAAAGGCTCAGAGGGGCGACTAGCAGAAAATAATTTCATATAGGTTTGAATTTCTAGCTATATCGATCCAGAAAGCGCCTAAATTCTCACTTAGGATATGGTATAGTGATTAAGCAAGTGAACGTGTGATTTCTTTATTCGGAATTTATTTCTCCCTTATGTGATTACTCAGATATTTCACTCATATAAGGCTTTTAAGCTATATTCTCACAGGGTTTGTAGAATAAGTATTCTAGCCAAGATTTCATAAACTTATTACCAATACAAACATAGATGCTCATGCAATATATTTATGGAAAGATGCAATGACTATTACCTACATATTAACCTAAGTTTCTAAAAATTGTTCTAATTTAAGAGCTAAAGTGAAACTTCTAGACTACTATCATCACAGAAAAAGAAACAATATCAATATTCCTAAGTGCATAGTATAAATATTTTTTATTTATATTTTTATTATTTTTTTTAATTTTTTACTAGAAAACAAAGTGCATATTATACATATATATATATCCTAATAGGTGCTTTAAATTACACATGTTTCTATGCCACCCTCAAACAAAAACATACTTTGTCTTCAAAGTATAGAAATAAGAAGGATAGAAAATACCATGGAAACGCGTGAAAATTTTAGAGCACCTGCAAAACAAATTTTGAACATACTAATATAGGTAAAGAAAAACAGACGCAACTCCTATATAAGTTCCACCCGTTAAGGGAATAACAAGAATTAAATTGCTTGGGACATAAGCATACACTACCAGAAGTAAAACTTATCTTATATCCAGCATTACGCATTGTCCTCCCCTTCTATAAAGAAGTGAGGTTCCTTTGCGTCATGCCAAGCCATGATAATCTGCCAGGCCTCACACAATTTATCATCTACCTTTTCTAACGTCTTGGAACTGATACTGGTTATTCTGGAATTGATTAGACTGATTCTGGAATTCTTGAGGAAAATTAATCAGATTTGTATTTTGTGGCTTCCAATAATTATGTCCCTGATTGAACTGGTTATTTCTTCCTAAAGAGTTGATACTACATGTCTCTACATTAGTATCCAGATAGTACGAACACTCTTCAGTGGTGTGGCCTTCATCAGAACATAACTCACAAAGGACATAACAAGGCTTGGATGGCTGAGGTTTAACTTGGAAATTGTTTGCTTTGAGAGGATTCATAGAGAACTGATCAAACTTCTTGTTTAGAGTTTCAAGTCCTGTTGATAGGCTTGCCATAATTGATAGCATCGCTTGATTTGGGTCTTTATGAATTTGGTTACCAAATTGCTTGGCACCCCCTCCACTCTAGTTACGTCCTCATTGCTATTACTCTATTGTTGAGTGTCTTCAGCTAAATTCTCGAGAAAGTTTGATAAGACCCCAAAATTGTAGTTTTAACCCCTTAACAATAATACTTTTAGACCAATTATGCTAGTAATAAATAAGAGTTAATGCTGATTACGTGCTTCTATGTATTTTAGGCATTGGAGTAAATTATGTGCATAAATGTGTCACTTTAGTGAGATAAAGGAGCAAGGGTTGGTTGTTAAGAAGTTCTGTGATTAAAGGCCAAGATTCAAGGAGAAAAAGCCTTTTTAAAGCCCGGTCAAGGCTGAAAAGTCAAAGTCAACGCGGGCAAAAACAGTGCACAAAAGTCAGCAGAACTTCGAAGACCGTATCTTTTGACTCAGACCTCAGAATTGGGCCTACCTTATGTCAAAACGACCGGCTCGGAAAGAGCTTTCCAATGTTCCAAACATTGACCCAATCAGAGGAGCAAAAGTGGACAAAAAGCCTACTGAAGTCAGATACAGCTGAAAAAGGCTTTGTGGACTGAAGAGATTGGGTTTTGGGCTCGATTTTCTTGCCCAAAACATGGCTCCTCATCCCATACACGAAAATGTGGATCTTGTCTCTTCTATTTGAACACACAAGACTTAACTCTGAAGAAAGTAGAAAATTAGGTAGCCATTAGCATATAATTCTAGATCTAGATTTAGTCTCCATTAATTAGTTTTCATATCTTGTTTTAGATCTAGTTTACCTTTCAATTAATTAGTGTTAGAACAAGTAGATTATTATTTTAGAATCATATTTAGTTTTATAATAAATTATTAGTTTTTAATTCTGATTTAGTTTATTAATTAAATTTTTATTTAGTTTTAGTATTGTTAAATTCATAAATTAGGTTGTCTTCAATTGCTAATTAGTTAATCATAATCTCTTTTTAATTATTAAATTATTTAGATCTAGTTTCGATTATTTAGTTATTAATCATTTCTTAGTGTTAATTTAGTTTGGAATTATTGATTAGATCAAATAAGTAAATTTACAATCTTTTTTATGATGTCTTGTTTAAATTCAATTAGAAATGATAGTTTAATAACTCTAGGCTAAACCTCCATTAGAGGGGGTTGAAGAAGCCTTGATGAAGCTTGATTTGTGTTAGCGTAGAATAGTCGTTATTTTCCATTCCATTCTAGAAAACGATTAGTTCACCATAAGAATGGGTTTGATTGTTTCACATGCTAGATGTTAGTTGGTAAAGATTACCATGAATAACTAGGGATTAGGAAGAACCAATTGTTATGCGAAAGCATTGTAATTCGGATTATGATGAATCTTTGCTAGTTAATTAAGTCAAGTTGAGGTGGAATCAATCCCCCCTAATTCTTTATCTAGTATCAACTTAGCATTACGTAGTTGAGTTATTTGTATCTTGTTAGCATAATTTGCATCGTAGTATAATTCCCATCATACTCTCATTGACTTTGGATAGATTGATAATCTTAATAAATGCTAATTCTAAAGAACTAGGAGTGGAACGAATCTTCTACTCCAACTCTATTGCGATAGCAAAGAGTGTAAAAAACTTTGATAAAGTAGACACAAGTTTAGTTTTAGTTTTACTTGCGACGAGTTTAATCGCTTATTCATAGGTAAAACTATTCATTTTACATTTATCAAATGGCACTGCTACCATGTTAGTTCCCTTTAGAATTGTTTCGTTAGTATAATTAGTCTTTCCAAAATCACATTAAACCCACCCTTGTTTGATTCTAACTATGGTTGTCTATTTCAGAACTGAAATTTTCCTCACAGGATTACATGGAGCGCGATCGCGCCCTTGGTAGGCTAAATTTGAGCGCCACCCGTGCCCAAATCACTAGACATCAGTGAATACCATAGCGCGCCTGTGCCTCAGTGGAGCGCCACCCGTGCCCAAATCACTGTAACTCGAGTTTCACTTGAGCGCGACCTACGCCCTCCCAAGGCTTAACCAGAGCGCGCCCTGCGCCCTCTTCTGAAAATGTTCGATTTCCGCAGGTTAGTTCAAGCTTCCATTTTTTCAAGTTATTCAGTGTGTCTAACTTGTTATATACACTGAGCTCGCGTAAACAAGACGCTATTCATAAGCGAAGCAAAGAGGCATTCAGGTACTTCTTTCTTCTACACCTCGCATCACTTGTTAGAGGTTTATACTAGCATATCAGGATTGTTTGGATTGTTGTCTTGTTTAGTTAAGATTGGTCTTAGCCTTGCATGAGATTAAGGTCAGGCCGAAGAAGAGCGCCTAACGTAATCAACTGGCAATGTCAACAAACACGCCTTTCTAGTATACCACTCACTACACCTCTAGCTAATATACCACACACCACACCTGAAATAATGGATGAAGAAAGAGAGTCTCCTTTCTCTGACTTTTACAAAGCCTTGAACGATAGCCCAAAATCTTGCATCGTTCTATCAGACCCAGTGGGGGATTTCTGAATCCCCCCAAATATATTTAATTTGTTACCCATTTTTCATGGGTTAGACCATGAAAAACCTTATCAGCGCATGTGTAGGATTGACCAAGTCCTTACTACATTCCACCATCCTACGGTTGGTGCTGAATAAATTAAACTGAGGGTGTTTCCTTTGACTTTAGCTGATAAGGCGGCGTCTTGGTTAACTGCCCAAGCGCCTAATTCTGTAGACTCGTGTGCCAAACTTGTTCAACTATTTATGGAACATTTTTACCCACCACGGAAGACTGATGAAACACTTTCCAAGATTCATTTCTTTTGACAGAATCCTCATGAATAATTTTTAGAGGCTTGGAATCATTTCACTAATATTCTCATCGTGTGCCCACACCATAACCTTGCGAAAGACACGTTAGTCCGTGCCTTTTTCAAGGGACTTCTACACCACCATAAAGAAGTCCTTGATATAATGAACTGGGGTAGTTTTGTCAATAAAGAAGCCTCAGAGGCTTATAAATTTCTCGAAGATCAAACAAAGCGTAATAATAATTGGGGTAGTGACAATATCCCCCGTTCCACTAGTTCTTCTTCAACAGTTAAGGCTACCAGTATGTTTGAGGTTAAATTTGATCCTTAGCTTAAAGCTCTAATTAAGTCCCTCACTAAAAAGGTAGAAGCTATTTCTGTTCACCAAAAGCCTACCTCTATCAAGAATGTCAACTCTATTCCCTGTAATTTCTGTTTGAGTCTTAGGCATCCCGACTCCTATTGTCCTCTAGTCTATGAACATCCATCCGCACATCCGGAAAATGTTTATTCCATTAATAGCGAACCTAACACACCTTGGTGACAAAACCACAATTTCAGTTAGCGAAATAATCAACAAGTTGCACCTCTAGGGTATAATAATCAAAATGTTAGGCCAGCACCCAATTACAACCAAGCTCCCCAGAGAGAATGACAAGGTAATTATAATAATTATAATGCTAATAGAGGTATCGTTCTGTTTAATAATAACTATCACAACCCACCTGTTATTAATCAACGTGAGATAGTTCCAGTCACACTACCTATGACCACTACACCTACACAACCGGATTGTCTTGACTCCTTCATACAAGTTAGCCAATAACTTTTCCAATCCATGGCTCAATCTAACCAACAGGTTTTACAATCCATTAATCATTTAACATAACAGTTAGCCCAACCAAAAGGTGTGTTTCCAGGTCAAGCGTTACCTAATCCTAAAACACCAAACACAGCCATTGAGGTAATCGGTAATACTAGTAATACAAATAGAAATGTAGGTGAGTTAAATGCTATCACCACTCTCCGTTCTGGCAGAGTGGTTGATAATGCCGTAACTATGCCTGTGGTTACCCCACCAGTGGTCCCTACACCTGATATTCTACTAGATACCGAACTGGAAACTGAAGATCCTACCCCTGTAGAGCTACCAGTTAAACAACAACCTAAGAAACAAAAAGCTAAGGTTAAACATCATGTTAACCCTTATGCTAAATATAGAGAGAAACCACTTTTCCCCAGAGATTAGCAATGTTAACCAAGGATACGAATTTTGATGAGATTAGGGAAGTTTTCAAAAATCTAACGATAAACCTCCTTTTTCTTGAAGCGATAAAAAAGTTATCTTACCATGCTAAGTTTCTTAAAGAGTTGTGCACTACTAGGCGTAAGATAAATATTCCTAAAGATGCCTTTTTAACTGAATAGTTCCCAACACTATCTGAAAATAATGGAATCGTTAAGCACAAGGACCCTAGTCGTTCTACTATACAATGCACCTTGGGGGATAATCACACGACAACTGCTCTATTAGACCTGGGGGCGAGTGTTAACATACTCTCTTATTATTTATATAAACAAATCGGTCTACAAGAAATGCAACCAATGAAAATGACATTGCAATTAGCGGATCGTTTTATTAAGTATCCTAAGGGTGTGGTTGAAAATGTGCTAGTTAAAGTTCAAAATTTTTACTACCCAGCCAACTTCGTTATCCTTGACATAGAAGTCGCTAACGACTCTGTTCCTATCATTTTAGGGCGTCCCTTCTTGGCTACTGCCAATGCGCTCATAAACTGCCGCGATGGTTCGATGTCCTTATCCTTTGGCCATCTTTCCATTGAGGTAAATGTTTTTAAGACGATTCAATAGTACCCAGATACGACTGTCGATGGAGAGGCTAGCATGATCGAGAGCTTCACTTGAGATTCTTTTGACAACACATTTCCTGATAATCAGATCCCCAAATTTCTTTCCTTTGAAAGTTCAGACTCTAATGTTTTCATCCCTACACTAGTCGATACCCATCTTATGGATGAGGACGAGATTGATGACTTTCTCAAAGATACAGAGGAATACCATAGTAATGTGGATGTGACCAAGCTAGATGAGGAATTCGACCAGTTTCTTAGAGAAGGTGATGAATCACCCTACCAAGAACTACCTTGCGCACCATTCGCCTCGATTCCCCTCCTTCCACCCTTCCAAAGGAACCTAGAGTTTGCACTTGATCCTCGTGTTTCTCCTGTGCTTCATGATTTTCTAAACTCTCTTGTTAAGAAAATACTACCTAAAGAGCCACCTGACACTTTCATTTTCAGTTGTGTGATAATACCAATTCATGCCACAAATGAGTTTTATGCTAAACCCCCATTCTCATTTTTTCAATTCCTTACTTCTAAAATTCATCCATATCCACCATATCTTCCACCACCATCCATTTTTTCACACTCATTTACTTGGCCACAGTTTTGTTAGAGGAAAAAGAAGACTTTTCATGCTAGGTTAGGTTCTAGATTCATCAGTATTCACTCTTATCCCGCTAGCCCACATTTTGGGAAATCATGGTGTTTGATTATGTTTGGTTGTGTTTCCTGTGATCATTATTTATGGAACGATCCACAACTATTTCGGTTATTGATATATGGTAAACTACATGTTCATTATATACATATGTGTTAGATAAAGTCTTGAGTATCTGACTATAAAAGACTTATTTTATTCATTGATGTGCTACATTCCACTTCCATATATTGGTAAGTGCACCATTAAGGTAACCGGGCCCTCCCTATAGAGTGTGTGGCTGTAAGTACCGGATTCTAAATCCACGATTAACATAATTCACGTTTTCCACTCTTGCATGTTTTCTCGGTTTTTAACTCATGTTCCTCTATGGTGTGAATTATGTCTTTATGGCTTTTCATTTTTCTTATATTAAAACTTATTCATAAATAAATAAATAAATCATAAAAATAGTAATCTAGGAAGTCTCGGGAATCTGACTTTAAAAGACCCATGTTTAAAACAAATTTTCTAAACTCTGTTGTCTAAAATTTGTTTGGGGGTGGGGTGTTGGTTTTTCCTTCCTTGATTGTTCAACTTTCCATTTTGTTACTTATGCCGTTTAATCGTAATTTGATTCGGGTTGATATTACCTATGAATTTAGATTTCATTCGTACACATAACTTACATTATTCACGCATTTTGAGGCATTTACCACCTTTATTTATGTCATCCGCAATTAGATTAGAATGTGGTATGGATCTTTGGATTGGAAATTCTATCCTAATCGTTTTCATACTTCATTCGCAAAAATCGGACCGATAACGAGTCGAGAATTCCAATTTTAATTTTTTGCATGCATGAGGACAAAATGGGCATTTCCAAATTTGATTGGGCTTGGGCCCAAGTCAACAGTACGAACCAAGAACGCATCGCGTTCTTCTTCTTCCTCATGCTCTATCTTCCAATAGTAGCGGCTGGTTTAGAGAATTTATGGATTGATGTTGTTTTTTCTAGTGTTTTTATTTGTTCCGATGTAAATTTTGAATTCAATAGTTAAATTTTGAATTCGGTAGTTAATTGTATTTTAATTTCAATTTTAATATAATGTGGTTCTTTTCAAAGTATGCGTTAATTTTTGTGTTAATCCACCCTTCCCAAATTGTTTGGGGGTGGTATTATTTCTTTTAGCATGGTTTTATATGATCCACAAATTATTATGTAATTGTGCGATGATTGTTGGGAATGTTGTCGATATTGGCATGACTATGAGTAGCTATTGTGGTAGGATGAAATAGTCTTAGTTTTACTTGTGTTTGAGTCTCGTACTTATTCGTAGGGAAAACTATCTTTTTACCTTTATCAAAGTTGTAGGCTTCCTCTCCATCCAATAATGTAAACTTACCTTGATGCATCGACTGAATCATCTGCTTGTTCATAGTAGAAAGTCCTCGAAAGAAAAATGAGCTAATGTGCTCTTACCATAACCATGATGTGGACATGAAACTAGTAGATTATTGAATTTCTCCCAGCTTTGATGATATTCTTCAGTCACCTTCCCTTTGAAATTGTTGATGGCTTGTTGTATGGCAACTGTCTTCTGGGGTAGGTAGAACTTGTTCATAAACTTTGTTCTCAATTTTTCCCAGTTGTTGATTGAATTGATTGGCTGTGTAGTTAACCATTCAGATGCTTTTCCTGCCGAGTGAGAATGGAAAAAGAATTAGCTTGATACTTTCATCCCTGATATTCTGGTTCTTGAAAGTTCTGAGGACTGATAAAAATTTGTTCATGTGAAGATAAGGCTGAACATTGTCTGAACCATTGAACTTTGGAAGCATAAAGATTACTGATGCTCTAAGTTTAAATTGGTTAGCTTCTATCTCTAGAAAAACAATACTGCTGGGTGGGTCTCCAATGATTGGCGAATAGAAATCACTTAGCTTCTTCCTCTGTTGTGCTTGCATGGGTGGGATAGCTTCATGATTATTCGGGTCCATAACACCTCCATCATTGCGTGCGGCCATTGTATCAATCTCGTCTAGTATTCTTGTGAGTCGGTTGTTAAACTTTGTCCACTGTTGTGTTCTTATCGGAAGATGATATGGACGACGGGGCATACACTAGAAAATGTTATGCGAAAATGACAAAAAACTATTCTACTATGCTTGAATGAAATTAAACTAGTATGCAACTATTCAAAATTATACTAAAAAGCAAAATTAGTTTCCTTCAACTAGGTTAGGCTTTGCAAGTAGTATCTCGCTCGATGTCTAAAGTTGTCTTTTCTAGGGTTATGGTGAATCACTTGGATTGCTTAAATACCATGGCCCACAGACGATAGTCCATTTGTCAAGATTCAGACAAGAAACACTAGAGTTTGATGTTTCACTGTGTTGGCTTACAACTTCAATTGTTGAAAAGGTCCTAAATACAATTATACTAAAAAGCAATAATACTAAACTACGATGCAACTATACAAAGAATGAAATAAAAAGAATGAAGATTTGACTAAACTGGATGGTAGATCTTGTCTTCTAGATGTCCTTCAAGCTTCTCTCTTTCTCAAAAGGATGGATGATGTGGCTAAAATTACCTCAAGATCCAAAGTTCTAATTTGAAAGAAAACGTTAAACATAAACAACTTAAAATGGCAGCGGCGCCATTTGACAAACGCTCTTTTTGTATGTATGAGGTGAATGGTATATGGAATGTGTAGATGGATGATGGTCATTGAACAAAATAGAACCAATATTATCCCTCAATGAGTAAAGGATGAGTAGGATATCATTCCACTTTTAAGTGTATGTTATATGAAGGACATGACTGGAAAGGGGGTTTGAGGGATTAAAAACTATGATTATAGATATTGCAAATTGCTTAACAAAACTAAACTAAACTATTGAGAATTTATAAGAGAGGGAATTCAAGAGATTAGAATCCACCGATACCTTAGATTTGTGACTTTCTATTTTATGGTTGTTCTCACAAGTAGACTACAATTAGGCAATAGAGTGAGTGTCGATGCCCTCTTGGAAAAAACATCGTTAACGAATAACTCTACTTAAGGTTGTTCCTATATTTATGCTATTAATATCTTCTTTCCTTTAATGTAAGCTCTGGCAGCCATTCAATGTATTATCGAGAGCAACATCAAAGAGTACTTCATAATAGGGCAGCCATGCAATGAAACACCACTTAAGGCAAACACAAAGAATACTTCCCCTAGGCGGCTACTCCCTGAGCTACCCCTTCTAGGGCAACACAAAGAATACTTTCCTAACTATAAAGAACTACACTACTAGAAGAAAAGTAAAGAACACTAACATGATATTAATATTGCAAAACATAAACCTTATTCTATACTTCCATCCCCTGGTGTGGGCAATGAGACTAATAACTAAAAACATAAAAAACTAACCTGATTGGAGAACACCATGAACCAGAAGATTCATCAAACCCTAAACACCGACTTCATCTTCTCCCTTGAAGGAGAAGATTAGCCTTCCATAAAGAAGGAAGAACACGAAGAACGAGAAGAAGAAAAGTCGATAAACATAATACTAGAAAGACTAATTTATTAAGACTCGACTAGTTAAAACCGAATCTTTTATTATTAATCTCTCTCTGCCTCAAGTTATAGAGACAAGAATGTAAGTGAATTGGAGAGTTTCATGAGTCAATTAGGTTATCTATTTATAGGGGTTACAATGAGTTCTAGAAACATCCCAAACCGTGGTTTGTTTCCTAATACAAATCAACTTCTTTTAGAGTCCAATTCCAAAAATGTGAAAGAAGTGGCTACAGTGTTAGTTCATGCGTCTGGAAGCACGACGCGAGAGTCTATTTTTCCTCTTTTGCTCCATCCTTCTTTCCTCTTTTGCGGGCTTTGGTTCAAACAACGAATTGTTTTGCCTTAGGCTTCCAAATAGGCTTTAAAATAGGTCCAAGTTGCATCTTTAATAGCTTCAATTCCTTGGTCTTCTCCATGATTGTCCACGGGCTTCCCATGTGATCCTTAATGCTCTGATTTGCTCCGTTTTACCCTTTTTCTCTAATATTCTACAATACTCTCTTTTTCACCTGTATAATCATAAAACATGACTTAGAAGCATTGTTAGTCCACTAAGATGGCTAAACAAGAGGTATAATCGAGGGTTAAAATGTACTTTTTTTAGCACTTATCACTTACATTAATACCAAAAAGGAGTCTGCGAGCAAGTTTCTTCCTACAAAATTCAGCAAAAAGGTCTTGTCACTTACGTAAGAAAGCAACTTGACAGTCTTCTCCAGTGTTTACTCAATAATTTCCTCACTCAATTTTTGGGTCCCCCCTTTTCTTCAGGACATTGTCGCAGAAAGTAGACAATACTTCTGCACTTGAACTGCTACCAACACTCTTATTATAGAACACTTCGAAAGCATCTTTGCTAGAAACTGTTCAAAAAACTCCACTGAATCATCCTCAAATCAAAAGGAATGTTTCTTTAAACATGCTTTTGTCAGAGTAATGTCAAAGTCAGCTTTTGTCGAGAATGAAAAATGCAAGACAAGAACAAATGCCCTGATCTCGTAAATCTTCGGACTGCTTTAAGAACAAATGCAAGACTAGAACAAATTCCCTAATCTCGTTCCTTTGAAGCAAGACTAGAACAAATGCATTTTCAGGTTTGTTTTAAAACAGTTCCAAGTGCAAATGATGCTTAGAGTTCTCCCATTAATTCCCTAGGCATCATGACAACATGTATATCTAATATTTTAATCTCTGAAATTGTATTATATATTCTAATATTCTTTGTGTTCTTTGACTTGTGATGATAATAGAAAGCAGCGGGAGTATCAATTATCCTAAAGATAGACACGTCATGTGGCTACTAGCACGACAAAACAAGAAGGGTGAATATTCAAATGATGCTACTAAGGAGATAGCTGAAAAAATTGTAAGTTCCAAATTTTATTAAAAATACTTCTAATTCGTGGGAAGGAACTTAATGAGCTTCTCATTCCATTATCTTACAGGAAGTACTCAAACATGATGAAAAGGAAGGAAAGTTGGTAACAAAAAGTAATGAAGATATTCTTACTTTGGCATTGGGAACCCCTGAGCATAGTGACCGAGTTAGGGCGGGTGGAATGCATTGTACTCCAACTACGTACTTTAATCTCCCTAAGCATAGATCAAATAAGGAATATACTAAGAAATTGGAGGCGCAGTTGCAAGAGAAAGATGATCACATTGTGACATTGAAGAAATCACTGATATAGTTGCTTAAACAACAAAGATTGGTTAACTAACCAATAGATGAAACATTGAGTGAGTTGCTTAAGAAACAGGTTGGAATGCTCAACTCCACACCAGTAGAAAATGTGGCGTCTAATAGTGCTAAGAGTGATAATAGATAGGGGTTGTAAGCCCAAGGTTAAAATCGCAATTCATGTAGCCAACAGGTACAAACTTTGAACCTTTGTACCATTAATTCTATATGTTGGTTTCCTAAGCCTTTTAAGCACTATGTGGTTGTTGACTTCACTTTTATTCAATTAATGTGTAGTCAAAGGAAGTCAGTAAAACAAAGCATACCGTGGCATTGTCGAAATTGAAGGTGAAAAAAATTCAGGTACGTATTTAAAATCTATGACTTATGTTTTCTAGTATTTTTGGATAGACTCTATATGTGATTGTATATATTGTTCAGTTATGCATTTTATTTTCCCTACTAACTTAATTGGCTTGGCTTTGTATTCATTGTATATTCAAAAGCAATCAAAGAAAAAGGCATCGTAGCAACATCAAATGGGATGATGGTAAGTATCTGCCTATAGAAGATTAAGACATATGTTTATGTTTCAACAAGTCCTATTATTTTTTTAATTTCTTTATTTTTCATAGTTCCAAAAGTGTAAATTGGTTTTGAGATCAAAAGACAATGTTGTTGCCGAAGGAAGTATTTATCCAATGACAGAGGCATCAACATCTATGCATTGGTTGACTCTCCCAGATGCATATGTATGTGTGTCGATTGAAAAAGCATTTTATGGTGGTGCCCTTCTCCCGTTACCTAATGGATATGGTGAACATTCATTTGTGAAAGATGCAGTTGGTTAATTTCTGGCTTGGCCAAAGGAAATCGTGATACTTGAAAATGTTGTGGTGAGTGTTAACAATATTTTACATACGTATAGTTTTTCTACAATCACTATCACAATATCAATCTTGATCAATGATATGATAATGTATATGTTAGGAAAAGCATGCTACATTGAGAAATGGTGGTCAGGAAATATAGCTTAGTTAGTTGTTAATGGTGGCCTTTAAGGGGTGATTTTTAAACCTTAGGGGTAGTAGAGTAATTTTACACAAAATTAGAAAAAACATGAAAAAATCAAAAGAGATTAGGTTTGAAGCAGCCGTGAAACCTAGCACACCAACTGGGAGTGTTGAGGAAAACTCATCAGATGACTCCGATCTCAAGGTGGACAACTTTGAGAAGGAGATGAGAGCAAAATATGGTGAGTGGTCTATTGAGAGGTTCAGGAAAAAAATTCTAGAGGAGTATGGAGTGAACTTGAAAGCACATAGTATGCATGAAGAGTCACTGGATAGGCTGACTCCAACTCAAACAAAAGAATCACTATTGAGAGAGGCCCAGAAACTGTTGGATGCAGTTAAAGAAATTCAAGATTCTGGAGAGCACAAAGATGCGAATAGTTCAGATAATAAGGAAGGAGAAGTACGAGGGGTAGCAAGAATCGATGGAGTCGGGGAAGATGGAGATTTTATATTTAAGCGACTTGTTACTGAGTTGAGGGATGAGGAAACCAATAAAGTCGAACGGATAAGTTTGGAACTGACTGGAACAAAGGCAAAAGCTGTGGAAGAGGAAGGGTTAGATGACAAAGGGCTTGAAAGGGAGAAAGATAAAAGAAGAAGCACTTGAAAATATTCAGAATAAAGAAGGAGAGGAGAACACAGCAGAAAGGGCTACAAGGCTAACCGTGAAGTTCGCCCACCAAAGGACCATATAACGAAAAGTAGTGACTTGGCTATAAAACGCAAGAAACCGGTCCAAATAATCAAAACAGAGGCCAAGAAACAAGTGAGAACCAATGCAAAAAGACATAGCCATTGCAAATGAAAAGCTCATGGGCTGATGTGATTGGTAAAAGGCAGTAGGAACCACTGAATTGTCATATGTTCCACCCACCATTGTTGACGGAAACCAAGAATACATGTGCAGAGTTTACAATTCGCGAATACAACAAAAATTTGAGGATCCGATAGTGGGGTCGCTTTGTTGGAAGAAGGATGCAAAGATAAACTATGTAAAGGATATAGTGAGTAGAACATGGAGAATTAAAAGTTTTGTCATGAAGCCATATGGGGACAACATGTTTACATTCAAGTTTGAGAATGTTGAAGATAAGAAATCAAGACTTGACATGGGATCGCTTCATATAGCCACGACTATTTGTAATAAGGCCATGGAGAACCTTTGTGGAGGCGTAAACAAGAGAGTTGAAGACTATTCCAATATGGGTAGTAGTCAAAGGGCTACCAATGGAGATGTGGAATAAGGATGGGTTTAGTCAAGTGGGAAGTGCTATTGGGATCCCAATGTTTACCGATCGGCTAACAGAGAACATGTCAAGAACCGATTATGCGAGAATGTGCGTAGAGATTGATACGATCGCTCATATCCGTATGAGTGTCGATGATCCTTGACCAATGGAGAGTGTATAAAGTGGCTTTTGAATACAACCGAAGCCCCCGAGATGTATGGAGTGCAAGATATTTGGACACTTAGATCAGCGATGTCCAAAGAAGGCGCGAGAGGCAAAGCGAACGCCCACAAAGTGTGGATTCAGAAAACGAACCGGGTACAAAGGATGGGGATAAAAGGGTGCAGCAAACAGCAGCAGCAACAAAAAAAGAAAATATCTCGCAAAGAAGTAATGACAGAACAAAATGAGGTGCATGAAGTACACAAATGTCGAGGAAGAGGCTGGTTGGGAATCACTAAGTAAACGCATACGGATGCAAAGCTCGCAATCTACAAGGGGAAGGAACACGAACCGATGAGAAATGTACACAAAGAGAGATGATTATCACATCCGAGGGGAACACAAGGAGAAACAAAGTGGAACCAGCAGTCAACATGATATAGAGAAGGATGAGGGCAGAAAACACAAAGGATATAGAGAATCTCGAGCATGCCGAGAATAAGGAATTAACCGATACGAAAAGAGAAAGGACTCAATATATAGGCGAGACACCGGCAAGAAAACAAAGGATAGAGAGAATCTTGAGTACGCCGAGAACAAGGATTTAACCGATCATAAAGGGAAAGGAATAGTTATGGGCGAGACACTACCGAACAGAAGCAAGCAGAGTAACATACCGAAAAAGAAACAAACCATGTCGAGGAAGACAAAACATAGTGATCGCTAAGCACGGTCACTCTAAGCCACTCAATGCTTCCAAATGAATGTACACCTAGGATGTTGGAATATGAGGGGTTTAACATGGGTTTCAAAAGAGGTGGAAGTGAAAGATATGGTCCGCAAAGTTTAACTTGAGTATTATGGGATTAGTGGAAAAGAGGGTAAAATCAGCAAAGAGAGAAAGAATTTTTAACAAAACATTTACTCAATTGGGCAATGGAGGAAAACTATGCACAGAGTGATTTGGGGAGAATATGGTTTTGTTGGGATCCAAGGGTGTGTTCAGCAGTGTTGCTAAGGAAGGATGGCCAACATATAACTATGGAGGTGAATACTATAGTAGGGGAAGAGTTTATAGTCTCGATTGTATATGCAAGTGTGGATATGATGGAAAGAAGACAATTATGGAGGGAAATAGTAGGTATGTCATGCACTATACTAAAGCCATGGATAATTCTTGGAGACTTCAATTCTATTCTGAACTCGCAAGAAAAGGTTAGAGGACTTGAAGTAAGGCCTCAAAGAGTTCAATGATCTATCGCCTTTTTAACATCTGCAGGGTTAGTGGATATCAAGTATAAAGGAATTTTTTTAACGTGGAATAACAAACAAGAGGAGAGAATAAGCTGCAAACTTGATAGAGTGATGGTTAATTCAGAATGGATAGATGAGTTTGAAGATCACGAGGCGGAGTTCTTAAATCCAGGGCTATCTCGCACCATTCATCGATGGTAGTAACTTCGCTTGTTCGGAGGAATCAAAAGAAAAAGTCATTCAAGTTCTTTAACTTCGCACAAAAGAGGAGGGTTTTATGAAAACAAAAGAAGAAGCATGGCAGAGTCCTCAGTGGGCAACCCAATGTGCGTGTTCATGAAGAAGCCGGGTTAACGAAGGGAGCACTCATTGCATGGAACCGCGAGAGAGTTGGGAATGTCATTAACAGAGTAAAAGAAAAAAATAAGCAAATGGATGAAATTCAAACAGAGTTACAAAGCAGCCCATGGACCGGGGACTCATTAAAAGGGAACAAGAAGCAATAAAACATTATGTGCAAGCAAACAGATCGTAAGAGGGTTTTACAAACGTAGTCGTCGTGACCAAGTCATCAAGTGGGAGACAACAATACAAGTTATTTTTCAAATCGGTACAAGCTCGCAGAATAGTTAATAAAATAACTTGTCTAGTTGATAGAGATGGTAACACCATGAAGGATTTTAACGAGATTGGTGATGAATGTGAACGATTCTACAAGGAGTTATATAGCCCGTGATCAAATGCAAGGGATGGATTTCACCGTGTTTCGTGAAATAGGACCACGAAAACACTATACAAAGCATAGATTTGGAAGAGTTGCAAGCACCGATATCGCTGTGATGAAATAATAAAGGCCCTAGTAGACATCGAAATGATAAAGCTCCGGTAGCGATGGCTTCTCATCCTTCTTTTTTCAAGTGCACCCGAGAATCATTGGGGATGAATTTATAAAGGCAGTCGGAACTTTTTATCTTAGGTCGATGCTTCAAGAAGTTAATTCCACTTGCATTACACTTGTGCCAAAGGTCCAGAGCCCTTCAAATCTGGGGGACTACAGGCCTATAGCTTGTTGTGGAGTGATGTACAAGAGCATTACTAAAGTGATGACACGGAGGATGAAACAGATCATGCCAAAAGTGATAAACATGAATCAATCAACATTCATCACAGGGAGAAGTATCCAAGATAATATTTTGCTTTCCCATGAACTAATGCATAACTACCATAGGAATGAAACTCCTCCAAGATGCACAGCTAAAGTGGATCTAAGAAAGGCCTATGACACGGTTAGATGGGAAGCGGTTACATTTGCTATGAAGAGAGTTGGGATGCCACAAAAATTTATTGAATGGGTGAAAGTATGTGTGGAAACTGCCTCTTACTCTATCATGATCAACGGAGCACCATATGGATATTTTAAAGGCAGAAGAGGGATTAGGCAAGGCGACCCCATGTCCCCTTACTTATTTGTCCTGGTGATGGATTTATTCTCGGAAATCATGAACTATAGTGTCACAAACAATCAGTACAGATTACATCATAAATGTATGAACCCAATTATCACCCATTTATCTTTTGCAGATGATCCGGTGGCTTTCATGCATGGAGATATATCCAACAGCCACAAAGCCGAGAGAGAATCTTAACACTTTCGTGGAATGCACCGGCCTCAAAGTCAATGTCCGGAAAAGTCGATATTCTTTGTGGGAGTAGATGAACGGACTTGTGCGAGAGAGATTGAAGGGGTACTACAGCTTTCCAAAATGTGAGCTTCTAGTGAAATACTTGGGGCTACCTTTGATCACCACAAGATCGAGAACCACGTGATCGCAATCCACTAATCTCAAAAAGTAAGCAAAAGAATACTGAGCTGGAAGGGGAAGGCGCCATCATATGCGGGGAGATTGCAATTGATCAAAGTAGTTCTAAATAATTTAAGTGTGTAATCGGGTTTGCTTTTTTATCATACCGCTGAGAAGGCTATAGATGATATAAACAAAGCTATGCAGAAACTTTCTATGGATGGGCCCGATCAGACTCAATCCCATGCTCGATAGGATGGGAAAGTTTGTGTTATCCGTATGATGAAGGGGGACTAGGCATAAGGGACCTATCTAAAGTGAATCAAGCATCTAATATGAAGCACATCTGGAAACTAGTCACGAAGGCGAACAACTTGTGGGTGGAGTGGGTACACAAGAACTTAATCAAAGGTAGGAACTTTTGACATCTAAAAGTCCCCAATGACTGCTCATGGAATTGGAGAAACTTGCTCAAAGGGAGAACGGAAGCAGCTCAAGTGGCCATACACCAAATTGGAGATGGAAGGAACACAAGCTTTTGGCTAGACCCATGGCACCCAAGTGGTATTCTAAAAGGAAAGTTTCCGCAAGCTTTTCTTTACAGCTCTAGAGGCCACCTCAACATCACCGTGGGTGAATTTATTGAACAAGGGAAGTGGTGTTTCCCGCAACAATAGAGAATGGGATCGAGAAATTGCGAACAAGCAAAAAATGAAATAGAAATAATGGGAGGAGATGATAGAATGGTCCGACTGCCACGATCGGGAGAGATTACAACTTGAGATACATATGAAGGTTTGGGAGGGATCAGCAGCAGCTACATGGCATCAACCGGGTTTGGTTCTCTAACCGTATACCAAGGAAGTCATTTATAAGTTGGATGGCGATGAACAGAGCTGAAGACACTCGACAAGATGAAGGAATGGAAGAAAGTTGATTCGACACTTGCATCTTGTCTTTGGCGAGAGATAGAGAATGAAGAGCATTTGTTTCATGACTGCAGCTTCTCCATGGCAAGATGGCAAACTTTACTAGTGAAAATGGGGTACAATAGATTACCAAATTGAAATGTGGAGAGAAGAAATCGAAAGGACTCGAAAGAATCAGCAGGGAAAGGGCAAACAGGGCGCTATAAGGTTAGTATGGAATGGATATAACTATTGGGTTTGGAGGACACGCAATGACAAAATATTTGAAAACAAGCAAAATAAATATCCAACAGTGGTGCATCTTGTATTATGTGATGTGAGGATGAAGCTCCAAGCAATGACGATCAAGATGGAAGAGAGTCCGAGAAACAACACTATGAAGATACATGGAGAGTGGAGATTCATTCAAAGCGTAGCAAAGAAATGACTTTGTAAATGGAGAGAGCTGAAGTGGGAGTAGTAAATCTAAATACGATGGAAGTTTGCAAGGGCTGATCGGGTGGATGGGGCATGCGTAATGAGAGATGAGAATGGGAGGGTTATTGGTGCAAGAAAGGGAAGGTCCAGCAAGCAATCTATTGATCTAATAGAATTGCAAGGTGTTGAGCAGGGGCATGAAAATGGCTATTGAGCAAGGCATTAGGCATATAAAGCGATAGACCGATTCGACAACAAGAATATCTCGCTCCAAAATAAGGGGAAACATCCGTGGCAAGCGTAACACATGATGAGGAGCATTAGTCGAATGAAAGAGCAATTGGAAGAATTCTCTATTACTCATGTCTACAGAGAAGCAAACAAATTAGCTGATGCTATTGCTAGTATAATACCCACGGTTAGCTGTATACAATTAGATACAAGTTTATTTTCGGAGGATGTAAAGAAAATTATTCATGATGATGCAGTAGGGAAAATGTATGTAAGAATGTAACAAGCTATGATACTTTTATTTTAATAAAAAGGGGTAGGGGACCTTGTTAACAACCTCGCTTTCCAATAAAAAAAAAATGGTGGTCAGGAAAATAAGTTCACAAGATTTTATCAAATTGTGGAAAAGAAGTTGGGGGATAATGGACTGATAACTGTTCCACTGTTTGAAACTCTTTTTATCAATGAGATGGATGATATATCAGTGAGTATGGATGAGCTAAGTGATGTTCATCACGTGGGACAGTTAGTGTCCTCTTGTCTGATAACATACATTAGGTGAGAACTCTTAGTTTGCCATTTAAAATTCATTCTTGTTTGATACAATAAAATCTAATTTATTTATATTTGGTTTGGATACTTGTATACTACTTATGGGATTGCTCGAGTAAAATATGCATTTGGAAACCCTCAAAGCATTAATGTTCTTACAAAGGATGATGGTAAGACACGATACATTCAAGAGTTGGCTAGTATCCATGGCGACCGCATGCTTTTAATTCCTTATAACTCAGGGTACGTGTATTTATTTTTATGAAATAATTTTTTATTTTTGTAACAATTTATTGAATTTAATTATACTTGATTTGTCGCAGTGGGCATTGGGCTTTAATAGGTATTGACATACCATCGATGGAAATGTACTTGTTTAATTCTATTGGAAGTGAACCAAATTAGAGATAAACACATGAGTACTCTTTTTAATTTCTTTGACTTGACCCCTAGCTATTTAGATATGGTCTTTAGCAATAGTGCCTTGAATTGCACTCGTTTCCTTTATGAATAAGTCCTTCGGTTCGAACGTTTGGTTAATTATGAGTTTAAATAAGTTACAAGCAGGGCTGACTATTTTTTTTCATTCTTATTGTAAAAATCTTGCAATTGTTAGTGCAATCAAAACAGTTAACTTGTCTCAAGGAAAGAGAAAGAACAATCCAAATCCAAATTGGAACTACATGAAAGTAAACTACTATTTTCCGCTAAAAGTGCAAGTTGCATATATATAATTGATCATTTTATATACCTTTTTATGAAGTGCCCGCAACAAAAGGGGATTATCTTATGTGGTTACTATATGATGCTCTGTATGCTGCACTTTATCGAGGATCCTGGTCTACCAATAAAAAAGAAGGTGAATAGAGTTATCATGTTCTTTAATACATCACATCAACATAAACAAAAAAATATGATATCGAAAAAATTATGTTGTCGAAAAAATTTCATAATCCATCAAATTTTTTCTTGACTCACTTAGGTGATGGAGTTAGCTAGTAAAGACACGTACACGACCAGGGAAATAGATGTACTTCGTCAGGACTTCATTGACTTTATTGACCAATTTATCCAATAGATCATCACGGCTATTTGTGGAAGGTATTATCTGGGCTCTATTGGTTTATATTAATTAGAACTATTTTCTAATTTATTTTTTGAGCTACCCATGGAGTAGCTAGCTTGTTAAGGAGTCCAAGTAGCCGCTAAGGTGTACGGTGGAACAATTTAGTTGTTAATCTTCAGTTTTTTCAATAGTTAGGTATATTGCTCAATCTTTTGGTATTAGGAGAAATGAGAAGAGTACAAGATGAACTCGTTATGAATTTGGATCTAGGCATCGAAATGGATTTCATTTAAGTATGGATATAAGATTAGTCATTACCAACTCAACAGTAAAGCAAACACTTAATTTATAATCAATGAAAACTTTAGGAAATATGGTATATGTATACATTGTAAATATCATTTGTTAAGGGTGTAGACCTTTCGATAGCTATGGGACTCGGATGTATATATTTTACTTTTGTTTTCGATAATGACTTTGTACGAGGTGCTTTGATGATCTGACATTAGTCGAGACATTCAAGTACTTTGGCATACTAAGTCATAATGTTGAAGTGATCTCATTTTTGTAAGTCAGTTATATGACTGTTCTGGCATCTGTCGACACAGTTAAGCAACTGGGTTAACGAATGAGAAATATATGATTGTGATTTTCAGGTTATGACAGGTTTATATTTATGAAATGTCAAAAATACGGAGGAGATGCTGCCGAAATTTTACTAAAAACCACGTGTCATAGGTTTCTAATTGTTTGAGTTTTGGGGCATTACATAATTGCTTGTTCCAAAACTAGAAAAGAGTTTTGCATTTTGTATTTGCATTTTGTACTAGAAAAGATTTTGTACCGTATTTGCATTTTGTACTATAATGAATTTTGTCACTTTACGATATATTGAACCGTACCTAACTACTTCCAATTGTTTTGTTTTGTTTTTTCTTTTTTTGTAGATTGAACTTAATAGAACGCGGCTTTGATGGCTAGATGGATGGATAAAAGCTAAGCTAGACGTGAAATCATTTTCTCACATGGTGTTAGACTAGACTAGGGTGATTAGGTTTTATTTTGTGGCTGGGTTTTCATTTTGTATTTTGGATAGTTGGTTGGTTGGTTGTAAACTGATGTTGGATAATGGAATTATTTAGTAATGAAATGAATTTTTTTTTTGAGATTGTTATATTAGTTGTGTTATATTAATGTGGATGACAATGATTTTATACAGGTCAATAGTTGTTCTACATTTTTTTTTCCGGAATTGGTGATCCACTAAAACAGACACAAGAAGGGATCCAATTTTGTGCGGTTTAAAGAAGAACCGACACAACAACTCTATTTCTTGTGTCGGTTTGTGCTTTCCCCAGAGCAAATTTACATGTGTACAAGGCTAAAACCGACACAAGTAGTACACCTGTTGTGTTATTTTATACTTAAAAACTGACACAAGTAATATATATATTGTGTCGATTTGATAAAAACCTGTTGTGTCATCACTACTTGTGCCACTTTGTATATAAGAAAAACCCGACACATCAGCCTTGTTGTGTCACTTAAAAACTGACACAACAAGCCTTTTTTTAAGTAGTGCACATCAACAACTTTGAGATATTCAACACAATACTACTTCAGTTGACGGGCATTCAATATAAAAAAAAAAGAATATAGTCAATCTTGTGCATGGTTGATAACCATGACACAAACTAACTGTTAGTACAAGAGACGTCTCTGACTCTTTGTGAGAAACCAGTAACGAACAGAAAGTTGGTCCTATACAAAAGGAAAGGAAGTTTGAATGAAACAAGCATTGAAATCAATTTTAAACAAAGTGGCCTACCACCATTCTTTAAGTGTATTAAGTATACAACATGTGAATGGTTTTCAAGTTATGAAGTGTGAACTACTTTGGTGGAGAAACCAGTATAAGTCATTTATACAGGAAACAAAACATTCATTAGAGGCTACATTTCAAGAAGATTGTTTCAAATGGTTGTGAACCTGATATACAATGGGTGTTTTGACTTTCCAGCGTACACTTTCAAACATATAAGGGGAAGTTTTTCATGATTTTTGGTTTGAACAGGTGCTTCAACGACTTTGTGTTGTTTTAATACATGATCAAACAATCACTTGTCCTTTTATGAATAGAGGGACGTCCAAGTCTCTTGTGAACAACGAACTGCAAAAAACTCTCTTCCTATCTATCTTCCCAGAACATTCAAGTCTTTTGGAAGTTCTTGCCATCATCAAAGTTTGTAAGTTTTCTTGATTTGTGATCGGGTATTGCACACTCGCACTGCAATAAGAAAACATAATGATGATTCTTGAACATCAAAAACCAGTTGTATTGTTTGAGGAAAAAATAAGACAATCATGTGTTAGATGAGAAAGAGAAATTTGTTGAGGTTATTTATCTTGCTACACCCACTAGTTCGTTGAATACTATGATCATTTCTGTACCCGATAAAAACCTTATGTTCGTAGAAGTGATACTCAACAACTACGGGTGTATACTAGCAATGGTATATATTGGTTCTACTCATTTGTTAATCTCAGAGTATGTATCTGAGCATATTGGATTGAAACTAGAAGAATGTAATCGCTATACAAGAGGTTTGAACCAAGAAATTGAACCGCTGAAAGGACCCGCTTCGGAAGTTCACATTGAGATGAACAACTGACAAGGAAAGGTGACCCTTTTGGTAGCTCACTTAGGCAAGTTTCAAGTCATTCTTGGAATGAACTTATTGACTGCAAACAAGGTGGTGGTAATGCAACACTTGTGGGGGATTATGATTCAATATTCCCATAATCCTTGCTTCATTCCAGCAGTTAAGAATGGTAGGTGCTAAAAGGATTCTAAAGTATTATATTGTTTGTAAGATGTATGTGTTTAGTCTTGCACCATAAGAGTGTGTCAATAAAGAAGATGGCACAAGATATTGTTCTGTCAGCATACTTGTAAGCAAAAATGAGGTCTTAGAAATGTTTAAACAATAATATATGAAAGATATGTTACATTCTTTAACAAGATGCCTCACTTGAAAAACATACATCTAAATGGTTTTCCAATTTATTGACTTTGTCATGAGAAATTGAAAAATGTGGGGGATTATGTATGTCCTTGAATTAATCATTTCAAAATTGGAAATTTATTGATGCATTGCTCAAATGACATCAAACGTGGGGGTGTTTTACACCTAAAAGTTAAAGCAAATGACACAGTAATAATGAATGAGTGTGGAAAATGGGTCGAGAACACTCAAAGAAGATATGTCATTGTCTGTCTTATTTAGGTGGATGATATATATATTATTGGTAGTAATATGTACGTCATATAGAAGCTACCAAAGTAAGCAAATGTTATCTAGTAAGCTTGACATGAAAAATTTAGGTGTCGGATGGTATTTTAGGAATTAAGATTTCTATGAGGATAGATGGACTTAGTCTATCTCAATCTCATTAAATTGAGAAAATATTTGATAGGTTCAAGAAGTACAACATCACTTCAAACAAAACACCAGTTGACGTAAATCTTCATTTAGCCAAAAATATTGGTGATGTATACCCCTAGTAGAGTATTCTCGTATATTTGGTAGTTAATGTACGTCATGAATTGTACAATAGCTAACATAGCATACGTCTCTAGGAAAGCTAAGTCAATATATGAGTAATGTAGTAGTACTAGAAGGCTACTATGATGCTAATTGCATATCTTATACAAAAGACTCAAAGTCCACAAGTGGAGAAGTCTTAACTCTTGGAGGTGTAGAAATTTTTACGGATTTCCTGAGAGCAATCAGGCATTGCTACGTCCACAATAGAATCTGATCAATTCTTTGCATTGGACCAAAGCTGAATAACAAGTTAAGTGACTTCATAAGTTCTAGAGGATTTTCCAAAGTGTGCTAAACATGTGCATGTAGTGTATATACACTATGAAAACCAATCTACTATTGGTAGAGCACAAAATAGCAAGTATAACTGGAAAGTCTAGACATATGTATCATAGATGTAATACCGTTTGACTATTGCTCTCAAATGAAGTTATCTTGATTTACTATGTAAGATCAAAAGATACCAATGCGTTCAGATCCGGTGATAATATGTTTAATGAGAGAGCAAGTGAAAAGATTATCGAGAGGAATGGGCTTAAAGCCTTTGAGAAAATCAAAAGCCCTCATAATGGAAAAACCAACCTAGCTGACTAAAGATCCCAAGATCTAGGTTTAAAGGGCCAACTGAATTATGCTGTGACTCAGTTAGCACTGGAGAGTAAAAATACACTCTAACCCATACCTATGATAAGACAGTGCACATGTCTTCCGCGAGAACTAGGATAAGTTAATTTTTTAATGATTTACTATATCTTGAAAAGTTATGTTATCCAAGCGGAGTATTGCAGGATACTATTTATAGAAATCACCCATGTAAGTGTGTAGTGGAGCCGCTTCTATGAGAATTTTTAAAGGCAAATGTCTCAAAAGTACTTTCTGAAACCAAGACGTGTTTCGAAGAGGTGCGCAACTCTTTGTAAAGGTGCATGCTCTTCTATAAAACCAACCGAAATCATATTTTGAAATAGTGTTTGAAAATATCTTTTGCATTACTCTTCGTGCATTCTCTCTCTCTATAAGTTTTTCATTGTTCAAGTACAAACACAACGCTGCGTTCGTTGGTTCTTTGGAATTGAAGTGCAACATTCCTTAGAATGAAATCCGTTCTACCTTGAAAGACAATTGTTTATCAACCTTGAGCATCGAGAGGGAGCAAATTTGTCTTAAGGACATAGTGATCATTGACAAGCTTCTTTTTGTGTATGTAGATGGTGTATGGTCGTTGAACAAAATAGAAGCATATCAAAACCTAATTATTCCTCAATAAGTAAAGGATGAGTAGGGTATCGTTCCACTTTTAAGTGTATGTTATGTGAAGGACAGGACTGGAAAGGAAGTTTAAGGGATTAAAAACTATGATTGTAGAGATTTTAGAATCTAATGCTAAACTAAACTAAATTAACTAAACTATTGAGAATTTATAAGAGAGGGAATTCAAGAGATTAGAATCTACCAATACTTTTAATCTATGACCTTCTGCTTCATGGTTGTTCTTACAAGTAGACTACAATTAGGCAATCAAGCGAGTGTCGATGTCCTCTTGGACGAAACATCGTTAACAATTAACTCTACTTAAGGTTGTTCCTATGTTTATGCTATTAATATCTTCTTTCCTTTTATGTAAGCTCAGGCAGCCATTCAATGTATTACTGAGAGCAACAACAAGGAGTACTTCCTAATAGGGCGGCCATTCAATGAATCACCACTTAAGGCAAACACAAAGAATACTTCCCCTAGGCAGCCACTCCCTGAGCTATCCGTAAGGCAACACAAAGAATACTTCCCTAACTCTAAAGAACTATACTACTAGAAGAAAACTAAAGAACAATAGCATGATATTAATATTGCAAAACATAAACCCTATTCTATACTTCCATCCCCTGGTGTGGGCAATGGAACTAATAACTAAAAACATAAAGAACTAACCTGATTGAAGAACACCATGAACCAAAAAAATCATTAAACTTTAAATATCGGCTTCATCTCCTCCCTTGAAAGAGAAGATTAGCCTTCCATATAGAAGGAAGAACACAAAGAACGAGAAGAAAAAGTGTCGAAGAACATAAGACTAGAAAGACTAATTTATTAAGACTCAACTAGTTAAAACCGATCTTTTATTATTAATCTCTCTCTGCGACAAGTTCTGGAGACAAGAATATAAGTGAATTGGCAAATTACATAATGCACTTAGGTCCTCTATTTATAGGGGTTACAATGAGCTCTAGAAGCATTCCGAACCATCATTTGTTTCCTAATACAAATAGACTTCTTTCAGAGTCCAACTTTGTCTCCAAAACTGAGAAGGAATTGGCTACAATGTCGTTTTATGCGTCTGGACGCGCTATCCATGCGTCTCAGATGTGAGTAATGCATCTGGACGTGCGATCCATGCGTCCCATATGCAAGCAATGAGTCTGGACACGCGATCCATGCATCCCAGACGTGGAAGTCTATTTTGTCTCTTCTGCTCTATCCTTCTATCTTCTTTTGCGGGCTTTGGTCCAAACAACGAATCCTTTGGCCTTTGGCTTCCAAATAGGCTTTAAAATAGGTTCAAGTCACATCTTTAATAGCTTCAATTCCTTGGCCTTCTAGGAAACATGGTCAGAAGAGATGTGCTATCAAGCTCGATATAAAGAAAGCATATGATTCGGTGTCTTGGCAAGCAGTAGAAGCTATTTTGCATACTTTTAAGTTCCCCCTCTTGTTCATTGAATGGCTACAAATGTGCTATGCTTCTCCTTCGTACTCAATACTGGTAAATGGGACTCCGGAAGGGTATTTTGAAGGGAAAAGAAGGTTCGACGAGGCGACCCAGCCTCCCTTATTTGTTTGTACTAGTCATGGAGATCTTGAGTGCTGTGCTCTTCTCTACAAAGGGCTTAAGCGAAAAAAAAATCGCTCGCACTCCAAATGTAGGAACCGGACATATCACATCTATGCTTTGCCGGTGATGTCCTAATATTCTGCAAAGGTAATATGGAATCTATGCTGGCTATAAAAGACATCTTGCAGGACTTCTCTCAGGCTACAGGGCTTCAGTTTAGCAATGAAAAGACTACTCTCCTAACGAGTAGCATGTCAGAAGAAGAAGGACGAGAATTAGCGGCAGTTATGGATATTTCTCTTGAAGCTCCCCCTATTACTTATCTAGGGCTGCCTATTACGGCCACTAGACTGGGTATAAGAGAATGTTTGCCTCTTATCGAAAAGATCACAGAGCAAATCTCAAATTGGAAGAATAAAGACCTAAATAGAGCCGGAAGAGTACAATTGGTGAAATCGGTTCTAGCATCGTTCCAAACCTATTGGGCGAAGACATTTCTGTTGCCAAGAACTGTGATTGAGAAGGTGGGGAAGCTGTGCAATAGGTTCATATGGGCAGGGCCAAATATGGAGAGCAGAATGCATCATGCTAGTCATGCTACTCTTAGATTTGACAAGGATCAGGGAGGGCTTGGTCTTGTGGATCCAAAAGTTTGGAATCAAGCTGCGTACTGTGGTTTGGTGTTTAAACTTGCGCAGAAATCAGATTGTTTGTGGGTTAGATGGGCATGGCAGCATCACATAAAGCACAAGCAGTTTTGGACGATGAAGGTGCCGAGGGATTGCTCGTGGGTGTGGAGAGGGATTTTGAAACATCGAGAAGTCGCATGGAAGTTTGTCCAATATTGTATAGCGAATGGCAATGGTACTAGTTTCTGGCATGATCCATGGTGTTCAGGGCCTCTATACCTGAATAACCAATCTAGAAGCTTGTTAGGCAACATCGTCCCAGAGGATGCGAAGGTTTCTGCAGTTTTAAGAGAGGGGAGATGGTCAAGCTGTATCATTGATATGCCGGAGGGTGAGGTAAAGGAGTGGATTAAAACCGAGATAAACTCCTACATCGATGAGGATCGGTGACATGGACCCCAAGCAAGATGAGAAATTTCTCTACTTCCTCAGCCTACTCTGTACTGAAAAAAGTGAGAAGTAAGGTAAAATGGTTTAAGATTGTGTGGGGGAAATATTCAGTACCGAAGCACTCCTTTACCACTTGCCAGCTGTTTTCAGATACTCTCCCAACTCAGAATAGGTTGATGGACAAGAGGGCGATAGCGCAATTAAAGTGCTACTTGTGTGGGTGTCACGAAGAGAGTTCATCACACCTCTTCTTTGATTGTTCGTTCTCGAAACTGGTCTGGCAGAATTTCAAGATAACCATGGGACTGCCAGAGATGGTGCGAGCATCGCATATTGAATGGTATTACTTGATGAGACTTTGCAGAGCGAACACATTAGCTTCTGAAGTGATAAGAGCCTTTACCTGTGCGGCAGTCCAAACCATTTGGAATGAGCGAAACTGGAGGCTGAAGAAAGACAGATTTTGGTCAGCAGATGTTGTGAGCCAGAAAGTCTTGAGCAACATGAAGATCTATATAGGTAAAACACTGGAGCAGGTAAAGGAGGAGAAAGCTGCAAAAGTGCTGCTAGCAAAACTGGGAATAGGAGTTACTCTAAAGCAAAGAGATGAGGTATGGGTAAAATGGACTAAACCACCTAATGGGTTAGTAGTACTGAACTCAGATGAATCGGTACAAAAGGAAAGGGCCAGCTATGCTGGAACGGTAAGGGATTGGAATGGAGATGCTCTAATGGCGTATAATGGCAGCTCAACGAGAATGTCGGGCCTGCATCGGAGTTATTGGGAGTTCAGAAAGGGCTAGAAGGTGCGGCAAATATGAGGATTAGCAGAATTCAAGTGCAGTCGGATTCTCTGTGGGCGATGCGGATTTTGGCGAAGGAGGAAGAGGTGCCATGGCACTGCCGGAACATAGCTGCTCATATACAAGCTGAGATTTTGAAGTTCGAGATGGTCACTTTTAAGCATGTTTTTCGCGAGGGTAACCAAGTAGCAGATTATCTATCTAAGATAAGTGGGAACTTTTCTAATGAGTGTGTGTACTTTATACCATCGCTGGATCACAAACTTAATGATTTGATCTTGGCGGATAAGGTAGGGAAGATGTATTTGTGAGTTTCTTAGTCCCATATATAAAGGTTGGGGAGTTATTTCAAAAAAAAAATAAAAAAAATTCCTAGGCCTTCTCCATGATTGTCCACGGGCTTCCCATGTGATCCTTAATGCTCCGAATTGCTCTGTTTTACCCCTTTTACTTTAATATTCCACAAAACTCTCTCTTTCACCTGTAGAATCATAAAACATAACTTACAAACACTGTTAGTCCACTAAGATGGCTAAACAAGAGGCATAATCGAGGGTTGAATAACATTTTTGAGCACTTATCACAACTCCCAACTAGCCTTTTGCTAGTCTCTTAGCAAATAAGATAAAAAATAGATAAGTGATCAAAATCACATCCTAATAACAAAAATAAAATTCTAACTCATTTTCGCAGGCATCGCGATTGCATTTACCACATACAACAAGGCTTTAAACCTTTAAGTTCCCAAAAAGGATGAGTTATAGTCTCGTGAGGGTTTTCAGGTGATATACCCACAAAATCAATCAATAGCATGTTCAAGAATGATAGTATTTTTTAGAGAGAGAAATTCCTTACACACTTAGTGTTTACTCCAATAGACAGTCTCCATTGCTAATTACATTGTTGAAAATACTCATAAATTATGATGGGAGATAGTAAAAATTGACAAAATTCTTAATCAAGGCTTGTGTGTGTACTTAGTCAATCTCCTATACTCTCCTATCCAAGAAACGGAATCCCTAGTTTACTACAAGTAGATAATCTCGACTTTCAATCCTCACCGGTCATACTCTCAGAAAAGAATCTCTCAGAAGATGGCCTACTATTTTACCCCATGTATGTGGGGAAAAGAATAATAAATACGAACATCCCACATACTACCTTGAAAAACGGACTTCTAAATGAAATTAGTTTCATGGAAAGAATGTCAATCACATATGAAGTGTTGAGTCCTTCACTTTAGCATCTCTCACCTATTCTAGACTCCGTACCCTACTGTAGTGATAAGTCATGGGTTGTAACTTGGCTTGGGTATTGGTTTATGAAGGAAAGGTAAAAAGGATTCTAAGGTTGTTTCTGAAAACACTAAGGGTTTTGCTTCTTTCTTTGGAAGATTTTTAAAAATTTTGTATTGCAGAGAAAATTCTTCCTTTGTCTTAGCTTTTCCATCCATTATGTTCAACCTGTTCTTTTTTTTTTAACTCAGTAGTATATCCTTGATTAGTACTGGATATGCTTGTTTTCCACTAGCTTCTTTCACTTAGAACAGAATGATGGCCTTCATTGTATCTCTCTGATATTTCCTTGTAATCTTCCTTTTGTGGTCTTTCTTCCTCCTTGTGCCCCTCGTATTCTCATTATTTGTTGATTTGGTTAATCACGAAGTGACATCAACTGGGGAGATAGCCATTAGGTCTTGTAGTCTATTCTGAATGGGTTCACTACTTGACTTATCAGTATGATACTATGTTTCGAATAGACTATAAGACCTAATGGCTATCTCCCCAGTTGATGTCACTTCTTGATTAACCAAATTAACAAATAATGAGACTATATTACAACGATATAAAGAACTGAAAGATGTTGATTCACTAAGACTAGAATTTTTCATAAAGAATGGGTATAAAGCTCAAGTCACACAGGATAAGTCTAAAAATTCTACTTCTAGTTTACTAGTGGTTTAAATCTCTCTTCTAGCAAAAGTACACAAAACTGACAAAGTATTATAGTGGTGCATTGATAAAGAATTCTATCAACAAGAACTATGTCCGAGCATAATAAATAGTCTAAGCGGTAATGAAATCAATAATATCAACTATCTATTAAACTCAACACTAAGCAGTATAGAATATATATCCCAGACTTATCAGTAAAATTCATTTTTCTCATGCTACTGATATAGAGACAAAAATATTTTTGCTTTTGAAAATTAATTTTTGAAATTCATTTCTCAAGTACACCCTCCCCCTAGTTATGCATGCATTGACCTCAATGTATAAAGAAGTAAATGAAATGGATGAGAAAAAGGTAGGAGATTACCATTGTTGCTGAATATCAAGAATTTGTTCAAGAAACAAATTTTTTTAGGTCTGTTTACGTCAGATCCCTAAGACGTAATGTGAGTCTTTTAAAATCAGATCCTCAAGACTAGTATTCCCACCTTAAAACTGATGTCTCAACAACATGCTTACTTCCTGTAGACATTTTATACTCGGTCTACTAGAGTTATGAGACTTTGACTCTGGCGCTTGCAACTCCTCTCAGTAAAGGATAAAGTTATGAAAATCTGAGGGCCTGGCTATCGGTGGCACTTATACTAATGAGATCCTAAGGAGTCAAGCTTACGACACTTGGCTTCCTCATGCAAAAAACTTAAACTAGACTGAGTAATAGGTTCAGCAAGACAAAGAATGTAATCTTTAAGGTGTGTAAGTAACTTACCCCAATTTTCTGCTTCAACAATGGTCTTATAAACCGGATCCTTGAGAAAAACGGCCTCCATGTCTCCAGTAGGTAACTCCATAAAAGGCTTCAGTCGATGAGCGTTGACTTTGAAACGAGTCCTTCTCTTTATGTCTTCTACTTCAATAGCTCCAAAAGGTGTGACATGTCTTACTACAAACGGTCCCGTCCATATAGATCTTAACTTTCCAGGGAAAATTTCTATACGAGAGTTGTAGACCAGAACCTTCTGTCATGTAATGCTTTAGTCTTATCCTTGTAAATCCTTGACTTATCATAAGCATCACTTCTCAATTCCTCAAATTCACTAATCTGAAGCTTCCTCCTTTCTCCTGCTTGATCTAGGCTGAAATTCATCTCTTTCACTGCCCAGTAGGCTTTATGTTCTAACTTAACAGGTAGATGACACGCCTTTCCATATACCAAGCCATAGGGCGACATCCCTATGGGTGTTTTGAATGTTGTTCTGTATGCCCATATTGCATCTTGGAGTCTAAGAGACCACTAATCTTTCCGAGAAGGATTAACTGTCTTCTCCAGAATACTCTTGATTTCCCTATTCGAAACTTCTACTTGACTATTAGTCTGAGGATGATATGGTAAAGCTAGCTTGTGAATTACTCCATACTTTGCCATAAGATTCCCAAATACACAATTACAGAAGTGAGAACCGTTATCACTGGTGATGGCTCTCGGTGTTCCAAATCTTGGTCGAATGTTCTTCTTCAAAAAGTCCACGATGACTTTATGTTCAGCGGTCTTTGTAGGAACTGCTTCAATCCACTTTAAAACATAGTCCACAGCTAGTTGAATGTAGGTGTGACCAAAAGAAGGCAGAAATGGTCCCATGTAATCTATACCCCATACATCAAAGATTTATGAGATAAGGATCGGTTGTTGAGGCCACTCGAACCTTTTTGAGGTCTTACCCAAAAATTGGCATCTCGGACATGCTTTGCAATAAACATTTGCATCTTTAGAAAGAGTAGGCCAATAGAATCCAGCTTGTAATACCTTGTCTGCAGTACGATGCGGGCCAAAGTGTCCTCCACAAGGCTGATCGTGACAAAATGATAAAATGGATTCATTTTCCGATTATGGGATGCATCTTCGAATAATCTGATCCGAACACTTCCTGAATAAGTATGGATCATCCCAAAAATAATATCTGGCCTTTGCGTAGAATAAATCTTTTTCCTGCTTGCTACAATGCGATGGTACCTTGTCGGTCACAAGATAATTTGCGATGTGGCCGTACCATGGTACTTATGATATACTGAACAATTGTTCATCAGGAAAAGTCTCACAGATTTGTAAGCTATCTTTCGTATTCTCCACTAGCAATCTAGAAAGGTGATCAACAACGACATTCTATGTTCCTTTCTTATCACGTATCTCCAAATCAAATTCTTGTAAAAGTAGTATCCATCGGAACAACCTAGGCTTGGCATCCTGCTTAGCGAGTAAATGATGCAAGGTAGCATGGTCAATATAGACAATCACCTTTGAACCTATCAGATATTGTTGGAATTTGTCAAGAGAATACACGATGGCTAAGAGTTCCTTCTCAGTGGTAGAATAATTAATTTGAGCTCCATTTAGAGTCTTGCTAGCATAATAGATTGCGTACGACACTTTCTTGTCTCTTTGTCCTAGAACGGCTCCTATAGCATAATCAGATGCATCACACATGATCTCAAATGGTTGGCTCCAATCGAGCTCACGAATGATTGGTGTTGAAGTGGGTGTTTCCTTTAACTTCATAAAAGCTTCGACACATGAGGTATCAAAATCAAAGACAATATCTTTCCCTAACATATGTGGCAACGGTCTTGCAATTCTACTGAAGTCCTGGATAAATCGACGGTAGAATCCCGCGTGACCTTGGAAGGCACGGATATCTTTGACAGTTCTCGGTTTGGGTAGATCCTTTATAATATCAATCTTCGCTTGATCTACCAGAATTCCTTTCTTTGAAACTTGGTGACCCAGCACTATCCCTTCCTTTACCAAGAAGTGACACTTTTCCCAGTTCAGAACTAAGTTGGTATCGCAACAACGTTTAAGGACTAAGGAGAGATGGTGTAGGGAATCCTCAAAAGATGATCCAAAAACTGAAAAATCGTCCATAAAAACTTTCATGTATTTCTCCACCATGTCATCAAAAATACTCATCATGCATCGCTGAAAAGTGGCCGGTGCATTGCATAGACCAAAAGGCATACGTCGGTAAGCGAATGTTCCGAACAGACATGTGAATGTGGTCTTCTCTTGGTCTTCAGGGTGAATATGGATTTGAAAATATCCTGAGTAACCATCAAGAAAGCAGTAGTAAGCTTGTCCAGCTAATCTTTCTAACATTTGATCGATGAATGGCAATGGAAAATGGTCTTTCCTTGATGCGCTATTCAGCTTCCTGTAATCGATACAAACTCTCCATCCAGTCTGAATCCTGGTTGGAATCAACTCATTATTCTCGTTCTCGATCACTGTGGTTCCAGACTTCTTCGGCACAACTTGAACTGGACTAACCCATTGACTATTAGAAATAGGGTAGATAATGCCGGCGTCAAGGAGTTTGACGACCACTTCTCGGACTACTTCCTTCATCTTCGGATTAAGCCTCCTCTGTGGTTGCTTAGAAGTTTTGGAATCCTCTTCCAAATGATTCCTATGTTGAACTATCATAGGGCTGATCCCCTTGATATTATCAATTGTCCAACCTATAGCTGACTTGTGTTCCTTTAAAAGTGCTACTAACCTGGATTCCTGCTCCTCAGTCAAATCTGACGCAATGACTACTGGGTAGGTTCCCAAATCTCTCAAGAAAACATACTTAAGTGTAGATGGCAAAGGTTTAAATTCTAGCTTAGGTAGCTCCTTTTAAGCTCTTTAGATAGTCCATCAGGCATAGGCAATTCAAACTTTTCTTTGAACTTACTGTCATCCATGACAGGTGATGAATCCAAAATCACATTGATTGCCTCGACACTAAGTTCCTTACAATCTGAGTCTGTCAGAGCTTTCAATAACTCATCAGCAGAAAATGGATGAGTTAGATAATCTTATGCTAACGCTTCAATCATGCATACCTCATTTACAGCACATCTCCTGTGGTTGCTGTAACATATGGAAAACATTGGTCTCGACTCTCATATTACCAAAGGATAACGTCATATTACTATTTCGACAATTGATGAGTGCATTTGCAGTGGCCAAGAATGGTCTGCCTAGAATGATTGGTATCTGCCTACCAGATGTAGGTTCTGTGTCGAGTACTATGAAATCAACTGGATAATAGAAATCTTCGATCTTGACTATGACGTCTTCAATGATTCCTCTAGGTATCTTCACTGATCTATCTTCCAACTGTAAAGTACCATCAGTCGGTTTTAGATCCTTCAAGCCTAACTTCTCGTAGACAAAATATGGTAGAAGATTCACACTAGCACCCAAATCTAATGAAGCTTGCTCCTCCAAAGAATCTCCAATTCTACATGTAATAGTTGGACTTCCAAGATCTTCGGTTTCCAACCGCTAGATTCTCAGAGGTAATGATGAACATCTTTGAGCGATAAAAGCTTCTTTCAGAATGTTGGTCTTCTTCTTCACTAGATCTTTCACGAACTTGGCATACGAGGTAACTTGCTTGATGGCGGTCAGAAATGGGATATTAATCTATAAATTCTGAAATGCATCACAAATCTCCTTGTACTGGTCATCCTTTCTGGTATTCACTAGTTTCGAAGGAAACGGTGCTGGTGGATTCTTCAATATTGGTTCTCTTCTTTCGGCTTCGGTTGGCTTGGTAACAGATAGTGGAGTGACTGGTGGAGTCACTCGTGATGACTTCTTCTTACTTACTTCCACAGTAGTTCCTTCAACTTCTTTTGCAACAGTTTCTTCAGCAGGTGGCACAACACTAGATATATCTGGAACGTTAGAGCTGGGTGGGATAGTGAGGACATAAGTTTCCTTAGGTTCTGCAGAATCTTTTCCTGGTTCATAGACAATCTTGTTATCAACTTTCTTGCCTGACCTCAAAGTGCTGACAACATTAACTTGGTCATTCGACTGAGTAATCTCCAGGTTATCCACCTGCAGGACACCTCTTCCTTTCAGATTTGGCTCCGGCTGGCTTGGTAATGCTCTTTTCGATCTTTTCGTCAAGGCAGCAGTGATTTGCCCTATCTGGCCTTGAATGACACTAAAGTTATTCTCCAACTTCGGGTTTTTGATTTGTCTGTTTCAGCTCGTTGACAATGGTGGTGATAACTTCTTCCAGATATGGGATAACTGCTTTGCAACACTGAGGCGTAGGGGCAATATATCCACTCATAAGATCTGGTACTAACTCTCTGTTTGTGTTGGCTGGGTATTGCTGGTTTTGGTATGACTGTTGATTTCTGTATGGTTGCTGGCGGTTTTGGAACCGATAATCGGGTTATTACGGTAATCGATTTGACTGATTTTGGAATCGTGGAGGAAAATTCCTCTGATTTGTATTTTGTGGCTTCCAATAATTCTATCCCTGATTAAACTGGTTATTTCTTCCTAAAGAGTTGATACTACATGCCTCTGCATTAGTGTCCATATAGTATGAACACTTTTCAGTACTGTGGCCTTCATCAGAACATAACTCACAAATGGCATAACAAGGCTTGGTTGGCTGAGGTTTAGTTTGGAAATTGTTTGCTTTTGGAGGATTCATGGAGAGTTGATCAAACTTCTTGTTCAGAGTTTCAAGTCCTGTTGATAGGCTTGCCATAATTGATAGCATTGCTTGAGTTGGGTCTTCTTGAATTTGGTTGCCAATTTCTTCGTCCACTCTAGCTACGTCGTCGTTGCTAGTACTCCATTGTTGAGTGTCTTCAGCTAAATTCTCGAGGAAATTGTAGGCTTCCTCTCCATCCAATGATGTAAACTTACCTTGATGCATTGACTGTATCATCTGCTTGTTCATAGTAGAAAGTCCTCGAAAGAAAAAATGAGCCAGTGTGCTATTATCATAACCATGATGTGGACATGAGACTAGCAGATTATTGAATTTCTCCCAGCTTTGATGATATTCTTCAGTCACCTTCCCTTTGAAATTGTCGATGGCTTGCTACATGGCATCTGTCTTCTGGGGTGGGTAGAACTTGTTCATAAACTTTGTTCTCAACTTTTCCCAGTTGTTGATTGAATTGATCAGCTGTGAAGTTAACCATTCGGATGTTTTACCTTCGAGTGAGAGTGGAAAAGGAATTAACTTTATACTCTCATCCCTGATATTCTGGTTCTTGAAAGTTCTGAGGACTGATAGAAATTTGTTCATGTGAACATAAGGCTGAACATTGTATGAACCATTGAACTTTGTAAGCATAGAGATTACTGATGCTCTAAGTTCAAACTGGTTAGCTTCTGTCTCTAGAAAAACAATATTGCTTGGTGGGTCTCCGATGATTGGCGAATAGAAATCGCTCAACTTCTTCCTCTGTTGTGCTTGCATGGGTGGGATAGCTTCAGGATTATTGGTGTCCAAAACACCTCCATCATTGCGTGTAGCCATTGTATCAATTTCGTCTAGTATTCTTGTGAGTCGGTTGTTAAACCTTGTCCACTGTTGTGTTCTTACTGGACGATGATATGGACGACGGGGCATACACTAGAAAATGCTATGCGAAAATGATAAAAAACTATCCTACAATGCTTAAATAATATGCAACTATTCTAAATTATACTAAAATGTAAAACTACTTTCCTTCAACTGGGTTGGGCTTTGCAGCTAGTATCTCACCCGTTGTCTAAAGCTGTCTCTTCTAGGGTTATGGTGAATCACTTGGATTGCTTAAGTACCACTGCTCACAGACGATAGTCCGTTTGTCAAGATTCAGACAAGAAACACTAGAGTTTGATGTTTCGCTGTGTTGGCTTACAACTTCAATTGTTGAAAAGGTCCTAAATGCATTTATACTATAAAGCAATAAAACTAAACTATGATGCAACTATACTAAGAATAAAATAAAAAGAATGAAAGTTCGACTAACCTGGATGGTAGATCTTGTTTTCGAGATGTCCTCCAAGCTTCTTTCTTTCTTAAAAGGATGGATGATGTGGCTAAAATTACCTCAAGATCCAAAATTCTAATCATGAAAGAAAATGTTAAACATAAACAACTTAAACCGGCAGCGACGCCATTTGACAAGCTTCTTTTTGTGTATGTAGATGGTGTATGGTCGTTGAACAAAATAGAAGCATATCAAAACCTAATTATCCCTCAATAAGTAAATGATGAGTAGGGTATCGTTCCACTTTTAAGTGTATGTTATGTGAAGGACAGGACTAGAAAGGGGGTTTAAGAGATTAAAAACTATGATTGTAGAGATTTTAGATTCTAATGCTAAACTAAACTAAATTAACTAAACTATTGAGAATTTATAAGAGAGGGAATTCAAGAGATTAGAATCCACCAATACTTTTAATCTATAACCTTCTGCTTCATGGTTGTTCTTACAAGTAGACTACAATTAGGCAATCGAGCGAGTCCCGATGCCCTCTTGGACGAAACATCATTAACAATTAACTCTACTTAAGGTTGTTCCTATATTTATGCTATTAATATCTTCTTTCCTTTTATGTAAGCTCGGGCATCCATTCAATGTATTTCCGAGAGCAACATCAAGGAGTACTTCCTAATAGGGCGGCCATTCAATGAATCACCATTTAAGACAAACAAAAAGAATACTTCCCCTAGGCAGCCACTCCCTGAGCTACCCCTAAGGCAACACAGAAAATATTTCCCTAACTCTAAAGAACTATACTAGTAGAAGAAAAGTAGAGAACACTAGTATGATATTAATATTGCAAAACATATACCCTATTCTATACTTCCATCCCCTGGTGTTGGCAATGGAACTAATAACTAAAACCATAAAGAACTAACCTGATTGAATAACACCATGAACCAGAAGAATCATCAAACCTTAAGCATCGGCTTTATCTCCTCCCTTGCAGGAGAAGATTATCCTTCCATATAGAAGGAAGAACACGAAGAACGAGAAGAAAAAGAGTCGAAGAACATAAGACTAGAAAAACTAATTTATTAAGACTCAGCTAGTTAAAACCGATCTTTTATTATTAATCTCTCTCTGCCTCAAGTTTTGGAGACAAGAATATAAGTGAATTGGCAAATTACATGAGGCACTTATGTCCTCTATTTATAAGGGTTACAATGAGCTCTAGAAGCATTCCAAACCGTCATTTGTTTCCTAATACAATTAGACTTCTTTCAGAGTCCAACTCCAACCGTTTCAAAACGAGAAGGAATTGGTTCTGATTGTCGCTTTTATATATGTCCGACGCTATCCATGCGTCTCAGATCTTGAGTAATGTGTCCGATCGCCACGATCCATGCTTCCCAAATGCAAGCAATGCATCTAGATGCACGATCCATGCATCACAGACGCGGAAGTCTATTTTGTCTCTTCTGCTCTATCCTTCTATCCTCTTTTGCGGGCTTTGGTCCAAGCAACGAATCCTTTGGCCTTGGGCTTCCAAAAAGGCTTTAAAATAGGTCCAAGTCGCATCTTTAATAGCTTTAATTCCTTGGCCTTCTACATGATTGTCCACGGGCTTCCCATGTGATCCATAATGCTCCAAATTGCTCCATTTTACCCCTTTTTCTCTATTATTCCACAAAACTCCCTCTTTCACCTGTAGAATCATAAAACATAACTTACAAACACTATTAGTCCACTAAGATGGCTAAACAAGAGGCATAATTGAGGGTTGAATTGCACTTTTTGAGCTCTTATCAATCATCACTAGGCTCGGATTTAACCATTGGTAAATTAAGTTCATTCATTGAACTAAAAGGTTTGTTTGTTTGTTGAACTAAAGGTTTGTTCATGATATATTTGTTATATCAATTTGATTTTCTTGTTTACTTAACAATAAGTATATTTTAGGAAAAATGTTTCATACATAATTGCCCTTTGATAAGAGCTCAAAACTGTAGTTTAAACCCTTTAATAGTATTTCTATTTAGCCAATTATGTTATTAATAATATAAGTTTATCACTAATTACATGCTTTTGAGTTTTCAGGCTTCGGAGTTGAATAAATGTAAATTCGTTACTAATTAGGCGCTAAAAGGAGCTAAAGTGATTGCTATAAAAGTTCTATGAAGAAAGCCCAAGTTTCATGGAGAAAAAGCCTTTAAAAAACCCAAGTCAAAGTTGTTAAGTGAAAGTCAAACCGGATTAGAAAGCTGAAGAAAAGTCAAGAGAACTTCAAAAAGCCATATCTTTGGACTCAAACCTTAGATTTAGGCCCATTTTATATCAAAATGACCGACACAGAAAGCTCTTTCCAGTGGTTCAGACCTTAACTTGATTAGAGTATTAAAAGTTGGTGAAAACTCGTGGTACTAAAACACAACCAGAATTAAAAGTCTTGGATTCAACAAATTGGGTTTTGGACTTGATTTATGGGTCCATAACCTAGCCTAAAAGCCCATGCATGAAATTGTAAACCTAACCCTCTCCTATATATAAAGAGGGTTAAGGCAAAACAAAACTTGGCTACCCCCCTTCCATTAGTTTAGTTTTAAATTAGGGTTCTCTCTCTCTCCCTTGTTAGTTTTAGTGTATGAGTTTAGTTTGTAGTCTCCATTAGAATCTTTTAATAAAAGCCTTAGTATTCAATTCAATAATAATTTCTTCTTTACATTATGTCTTCCTTTCATTATTCTAGTTTAATTAATCCAATGATATTAGGCTAATCCCCCCATTAGAGGGAGTGATTATGAAACCTAATGAGGAATAGATTGCTTAGTAGAATTATTTCATTGTGTATGTATTTCAATGAGTTTAGTTTATTGTATGACTTCCAAAATAAGCATATAATAAATTAAACTAGTGATTGTTGTAATTAAGTCGAGAGACTTGGTTGTAATAATCCTACATGCTAGTAATAATGACTATAGAGATGTAAGTTGTTGCTAGGGATGATAAAGGTTGACGCTTTAGGTTGAATTGTTGCGTGAAAACCTAAATATGATCTCTTTTCAATGAATAATTTGATTCTTGCATGAAACTAGTTATTAGGTGGATTGATTACTCTTCTCTATAACTTTCTCTTCCATCAAAACCATATTTTTATTAGTTTTGTTAATTTAGATTTATTTGAATCCATAGTATAATCGTAGAATAGAAATCTCTCAACATAACATTACTCTCACCATTGTTTCTTTTTGTTTGATTAGTTGAATTCCTTATGTCTTGGTAGTTTAGGAGTGCAACGAATCCTGACTCTTTATATTACTTCATTATTATTTGAGAGTAGGAATATCGATCTAAGCACTTGTTTAGTGGATTGATTATTTGTGTTTACACATAGATAGTTAATTTACTTAACTTTTGTAATTATCACCCTTCTATCATATATTTCTACCAAAAAATCGCCCTGACATCATCTTGTAATATTATATATGTACAAGTATGCAAACCGTGCTAAGTATCATTTTTTTTAAAAAAAATCTTCAAACCCGTACCTCAAGATCGATAGGTGGTTTCCCTTGAGATCAATAAGTAGCCAGGTTTCTTTGGTTTCTAATTGTAATTCAAGAAGTGGTATAAAAACATTAGGTGGCTAATTATATATCTTTAGTGGTATAAGGGAGGCTCTTCTATTTATTTATTTTTAAATGGGGGATATTATATAATTTCAGTGACCTAGGGAAGGTTCATTTAAATTATTAATAAAGGGGAAAAAAGCCTATTGGAGATTTACGGGATGTTGGGGGAAGTTTGGCCATATAGTGTAGAGATTCGAAACAAATTTCATAAGCATAATCCTTTCCTAATACTTATAATCCTTTCCTAATACTTTCTAGCCTAACGTGCCAACCTGAAGTTTTGTACCTATTCGCTAACATTAATTATCTGATTTATCGCTCAGCAAGTCAATATCAGTCGATCTAAATTGTTCAACTTATTATATATTGGTGAAAAATACAATTTAAGGTTATTTGTGTTGGGGAAAATGATACCAATCGATCCCAACTAAGATAGCTTGCACTTGGACAATCTACTACTCCAACCGAAAAATCTAAACTTTCACTACAACCAACCTAGTAAGCCCAACTCTCTAAATAATGAATAACTATCACAAACAAGTAATAATAATGCAAACAAAGTAAAACATACCACAACACAAGATGTAATGTGGTTCGGCCAATAATACCTAATCCACAAGAGCAAATCCTTTATAAGATTGGGAAGAAATATTACAATCACTCCTCACAAGTCTCTCCACCACTTACTAGATCTCTCTTTTACTAATCTCTCTCCTTGCAAGCTTTATCTATTTGCAAGGGTTTTCTCTCAATTTTGGTTAATCTTAAAATTGGATTTTTTCTCACTTCTGCTTTATACTAACATATGAGAGTATTTATAGACTCCCAAGTTCCAATTTGGTTTCCTAAAAGAATTAGAAACCCAAGTCCAATAGGCAACTCCAATTGGTTTCCAAAATGAAACAAGTTTCCAATACTTCACGAGGTGAGGGACCCAACAATCTCCCCCTCCCGAACCATGAGGGGGAATACTTCCACGCATTCCCAAATTAGTGAGAGGAGTGTGCCACTAATCCGGCAGTAGCACAACAAGCATCGAACTTGTCACTGGGAAAAAACTTGGTCATCATATCTGATAAGAGCCCAAAAATGTAGTTTTAACCCTTTAACAATAATACCTTTAGACCAATTATGTGAGTAATAAATAAGAGTTAATGCTGATTACGTGTTTTTATGTATTTTAGGCATTGGAGTCAATTATGTGCAGAAATATGTCACTTTGGCGAGATAAAGGAGCAAGGGTTGGTTGCTAAGGAGTTCTGTGATTAGAAGCCAAGATTCGAGGAGAAAAAGCCTTTAAAAAGCCCGGTCAAAGCTGAAAAGTCAAAGTCAATGCGGACAGAAATAGCGCACAAAAGTTAGCAAAACTTCCAAAGATCGTATCTTTTGACTCAAACCTCGGAATTGGGCCTACCTTATGTCAAAATAACCGGCTCGGAAAGAGCTTTGACCCAATCAAAGGAGCAAAATGGATGAAAAGCCTGCTAAAGTCCGATCCAACTGAAAAGGGCCATGTGGACTGAAGAGATTGGGTTTTGGGCTCGATTTTCTGTCCCAAAACATTGCTCCTCAGCCCATGCACGAAAATGTGGATCTGGTCTCCTCCATTTCAAGACACAAGACTTAACTCTTAAAATATACTTAGCTTAGGGTAGAAAGTAGCCATTGGAGAATAGTTTAGATCTAGTTTTGAGAATCAATAAATTAATTATTTTTTATTATCTTGTTTTAACTTAGTTATTGAATTATTGTTATTGCTATTCATTAGATCAATAAAGTAGTTTGTTCTTCATAATATAGTTCATTTCATTAAATCTTTATAGTTCAATTCATAGATTTAGTTATCATCATTGTTAGTTTCAATTAAATCTAGCAAATTTAGATTTCCATTTGAGTTGAAATAAGCAAAGTTATAATCTTTATTACATCATGTCTTGTTTAAATTCAATTGGAAACGATAGTTTAATGACTCCAGGCTAAACCTCCATTAGAGGGGATTGAAAAAGCCTTGATGAAAACTTGATTTCGATTAGCGTAGAATAGTCATAATTTCCATTCCATTCTAGAAAACAATTAGTTCACCATGAGAATGGGTTTGATTGTTTCACATGCTAGGTGTTAGGTGGTAGAGATTACCATGAACAACTAGGGATTAGGAAGAACCAATTGTTATACGAAAGCATTTCAATTCAGATTACGACAATTCTTCGTTAGTAAATGAAGGCGAATCAATCGCCCCTAATTCCTTATCATAGATTTAATTTAGCATTTCATAGTTGAATTATCATATCTCGTTAGTATAATTTGTATCGTAGTATAAATTCGTAAATCTCTTATTGACTTTGGTAGGATTGATAATCTTAGGAAATGAGAATTCTAAAGAACTAGGAGTGGAACGAATCTTCTATTCCAACTCTATTTCAATAGTATCGAGAGTAGAAATCTTTGATAAACACACGAGTTCAATTTTAGTTTTATTTGCGCCGAGTTTAATCGCTTATTCGTGGGTAAAACTATTCATTTTAGGTTTATCAATATCCGACCCATTCTTGTCAGTATGGATCTTCTCTTTGAGAACTTCTCTAATCCAATGATAACACACATGTATGTGATTGGATCTAGAATAAAAACTCAGATTCTTGCTCAAATGGATGGCGCTCTGACTATCACACAGAACTACAAATTATTTCTGCTTTAGCCCTAGTTCATTGAAGAACATCTTTATCCATAGCATTTCTTTGTAACACTCAGTAGCTGCAATATACTCGGATTATGTAGTGGAGAGGGCAACACACTTTTGTAACTTCGATTGCCAAGAAACTGCTCCCCCTATAAATGTAAACAGATAACCAGAAGTAGACTTCATCAAGTCAACATCACCTGACATGTTTGCATCTATGTAGCCTTCAAGCAAGGTCTTACTCCCACTAAAACCTGGTTCTGATACCACATGTTGGGGAAAATGATACCAATTGATCCCCTCTAAGATAGCTTGAATGAACATCCTCAATGCCTATTATCTTTGAGATGCTACTATTACCCATCTTTACCTCACCAAATTTACCATAGCTGTAGGTAGTGAAGAATCCCCTGTGCGGTGTGACATGATAGGATGCTCCTGTATCTATCACCCACTCTGTATCCTGATATGAGGTGCTAACATGATAAAATGTAAAATGATAGTTTTACCCACGAATAAGTGTTGAGACTCAAACGTAAGTAAAACTAAAGCTAATTTTGTGCTTAATATTATCATAGTTTTCTACTCTCGATGTTATTGCAATAAGTGGAGTAGAGAATTTGCTCCACTTCTAGTTCTTTAAAATTCAATGTTAACTACGATAATCAGTCTATCAAAGTCAATAAGAGTAACGATGGTATTTATACTACAATGGTAATTCAACTAATCAAGATACGATAATTCAACTACGGAAATATTAAATTGACAATATGATAATGAATTAGGGGAATTTGATTCCACCTTGATTCGACTTAATAAATTAACGAAGAAATGTCGTAATCCAAATTGAAATACTTTTGCATAACAATTGGGTGTTTCTAATCCCTAATTGTTCATGGTAATCTCTACCAACTAACAACTAGCATGTGAAGCAATCAAACCAATTCTCATGGTGAACTAAGTATTTGGATCATTCACTAATTCAAACTAACTAAAAAACTAATTAACTATGTTAAAAAACTAATTTTCTGATCTAGATCTAACTATCCTTAAGAACTAAGTCTTTTTTTGTTAAATGGAGGAGACCAGATCCACAAAATCGTGCATGGGTTGAGGAGCCTATTTTGGGCTGAAAAATCGAGCCCAAAACCTCAGTATTTTAGTCTACAAAGGACTTTTCAGTTAGATTTGACTTCAATACACTTTTTGTCCACTTTTTCTCCTCTGATTAAGTCAAGGCTTGGACCATTGGAAAGTTCTTTCCAAGCCGGTTGTTTTGACATAAGGTAGGCCTAATTCCAAGGTCTGAGTCCAAAGATACGGCCTTCGGAAGTTCTGCTGACTTTTATGTGATGTTTCTGCCCGCATTGACTTTGACTTTTCAGTTTTGACCAGCCTTTAAAAAGGCTTTTTCTCCTTGAATCTTGGTATTTTATCATAGAACTTCTTAGTAACCAACCATTGCTCCTTTATCTCATAAAAGGGGCGCATTTCTGCACATATTCAACTCCAATGCCTGAAATGCATAAGAACATGATAACAGTACTAACTCTTACTTATTAATCACATAATTGGTCAAAAGCGATATTGTTAAAGGGGTTAAAATTACAGTTTTAGGCTCTTATCAAAACACCCCCAAACAACATTTTGCTTGTCCTCAAGCAAATATGGGAAATTAGAATAAGTGACCAAAAATGGAGTTCTAACTAATCTCGTTTCGCCGAGTGTGATTGCATTGGCCATATGCAACAAGGCCTTAAACCACTAGGAATTCCCTAGTAGATGAGTTATAGCCTCGTGAGAGTTTTCTAGTGAAGATACTCACAAACTTCATCTATACTACAACGACTAAGAAATAAAACTAGTGTTTCCTTATTTTTGTTTCAATTATCTATACATCTCACTAGCAATGAATACAAAATAATCAAGTCAAAACCTAAGCTAATATATGCATAATAATCAATCATCTACGAAGAAACATATATACAATGAGTAATACTATGAAATGCACTAACAGGTCCGTTTCTGAAACTTTAGAATAGCGTCCTTAAGTAGGTCCTCACAAAAATGTCAAGACAAAAACACTCTGATTTTTCTGCTCAAGTTTCGCTACTCTAGTGTGTAGTGGACACACTTTATCTTACAATCTCAATGACATACAAGGAAGCCGAAGTTGATCAAACACATCTGCCACTTACTATCACACTAACATATTCCTAATTAAGCTAGAAGTCTTTATTAGGTATTATGGGGATTAGGTGATGGTTTAAGAATGAAGAAAATGGATATTCAAAAAGAACCAGTCTGAGATAATAGAATCTTCATATTCTATAACTAGAGAAAATCTTGTTCTTACTTTGCTTCTACACTGTGTTTCCATCCTTAGCCATTTTTTTCTTTTTCTTTGGCTTTTGACTCCTTTGATTATGTTTTTTGGAGTTCTAACTCTTTATTTTATTTTTATTTTTATTTTATTTATTGTTGGATGGAACTTTCTTTTCTTATATGAAGAAACTAACAAATTCTTAATTTCAAAGGTCTTTCTCTTTTTTATTCTTCACTCATCCTATTCTCAGACTCGTTCTAAAATGGGTACGTTGATTTTTTATATTTTGTTTTGTTTTTGTAAAATGGTAAAGGAATTGTGGTTTATGAAAGGCTAAACAAAGGTTCAGAAGGGTGACTAGCGGAAAATAATCATAGGTTTGAATTTTTGGCTATATCGATCCAAAGAGGGCCTAAATTCTCGCTTAGGATATGGTATAGTGATCAAGCAAGTGGACGTGTGATTTCTCTATCCGGAATTTACTTCTCCCTTTTGTCATTTCTCAAATATTTCACTCATATAAGGCTTTAGGCTATATTCTAACAGAATTTGTAGAATAAGTACTATAGCCTAGATTTCAAAAACTTACTGCCAAACAATCATAGATACTCATGTAATATATTTATAAAAAGATGTAAATATTATCACCTACATATTAACCTAAGTTTCTAAAAACTATTCTAATGCAAAAGCTAATGTGAGACTTCTACATGATTAAAAGCATAGAGAAAGAAAACAATACAAATATTCCTAAGTGTATAGCATAACTTTTAATTTATATATATATATATATATATATATATATAGGTGGCTACCTTGATGACTCCAATTGATTGACTTATCTTGACAAATTTCGTCCGCCCGTTTGATCACAACCCATCCAACGCCCAAGAACTATTCCTTATCAAACAAAGAATTCAGGGTGGGTATAATGGTCATTTTGATTTTCTATTAATAAAAAACAAAAACCCAACAAAACACCACGAGACTTCTTCTTCCTCTCTCTTCCTCACTCACTCTCTGAGAGAAACCCACGGTTTTCTTCTTCACAAAAGATTACCAAACTATTCAATTGGAGCCCATTATCTTTCTTTTTTTCACAAAAAATCACTATACTATTTTTTTGGAATTAGCCATCTCTGTAAAACCAAGGTAAGTTAATCTTATTTTATCGTTCTTTTGGTTTTCCGATTTGTAAGAAGTTAATATTCTTTGCTTTGATATTGTCCTTTTGAACTTAAGTGCTTTCTTTTGAATTAGAATTCTTAGTTGTTTGTTCTCGAAGAATTGCTCTATAGCCCTCTTTTATACCATAATCGCTTTTTGCTAATTAGAATAGACGTTAAAATTGTCAATTTAATATATGAGAGTCATTAATATCTATTTTCGTCATTTGATATTTTCTCTGTTTCTTTTTGCTAGAAATGGAAGAAAATGTTAGAGCTTTGTTGGCACTTCTTCTTGTTGTAATTGATTCTCAAAGTAATGACGTTAATAAATTAGTTGCTCCACACTTAGGTATGAAATTTAATAGTGTTGATGAAGCAAAAGACTTACTACGAGAGTTTGGTAAACAGGAGGGATTTGAGATTCGTGTTCGAACTACGGATAAAAACAAACGGGTGTGGAATTGCCTTCTAGTTGTCTATTGGTTTGCTCACGCGAGGGTCCATAACAAGAAAGAAGAAATTGAAGGTGTAGCTCGAAAGTACTTCGACTATTAGATGTGGTTGCCAAGCTAGAATGCGAAGTTACAAAAAGAAAACTTGAAGATATATATGATGTGAGTTTGGCTGAAAATCGCCATAGCCATGGTTTCGATCACTCCATCAAAGAGACAATATATGAAAGGTAACAAAAAATATGCCCTCAAGCTGCAAAGAGTTTGACAGAGGTTTTTCATGACAACGGTATACCCGTAGGGAAAGTGGCGACGCTTTCCATGGGGATGAGATTGGGTTTCGGAGAAAGCATTGTTGGAACCACCATTATGGTTTGACGAGAAAAATGCCTAAAGATAATGATGCAACAGCCGCGGCTTCACTATTTTAGGCGTAAGAGTGCTGAAAATCCTCGGTTCTACTATGCCGCTCAATTAGATACAAAAGGTGTAGTAGTAAATTTCTTTTGGTTGATGGAAGGTCCCGTGTCCAATATGAGTACTTTGGGGATGTCGATCTTTTGATACAACATATAGAACTAATGTTTACGGTATGCCATTTGCCCCTTTTTTATCGAGTCAACCACCACATGCATTCAGTTTGGTTGTGCCTTGCTACTTGATGAGACGTAAGAGGCATTTGTGTGGTTGTTTCGCATATGGCTTGCAGCTATGGGTGGTCGCCCACCAACTTCAATACTTACTGACCAAGATTTAGCGATGACTGCAGCAGTTAGAAGAGTTTTCCCTACTATTCGACATCGATTTTGTCTTTGGCACATTATGCAGAAATTTTCAGAGAAGTTGTCATTTGTTTACCATAGGCTCGATGCTTTGTGTTCAGAGCTTACATATATTATTTGGAAGTCATATAGGATTGTTGATTTTGAAAGCAGGTGGTCTGCACTACTTTACTGTTGAAGTATAACTTGACTGAAAATACTTGGTTGACAGAAATATATAAAAACCGTACGTCTTGGGTTCCGGCTTATCACAATGACATTTTTTTGCTGGTATGCATACGACTGGGCGAAGTGAATCAATGAATTCTCATTATGATCAATTAGTTAGTTCGATCGACTACACTTATGGAATTTGTCCATGGTAATGAGAGGTCTTTGGAATCGATAGCCGGGGAATGAAAGGGAATCGATTATCGTGCAAACATACTTCTCGCATTGTGGCTAAGGATGCTTTCCTCCTCAAGCATGCAGGTAAAGTTTATACCATTAGTGCTTTCAATAAATTCAAGAAACATTTAGAAAAGGCTAAGATGAAGTATAGAATTGTTGGAGAAGAGATAGACATACATGGAACAGAATTTATACGGTGAAGACAAGAGACATTAAGCAAACTTCAATTTGGAAAGTGACTTTTAATAGAGGAACTTTGGAGGGTGAAAATGTGAATGTAAGAATTTTCAGTTCAAGGATTACTTTGTGCTCACATTTTAAAAGCTTTTTCAGCGTTATGACATCGAAGAGATTCCGGATCATTTTATTTTGAAACGGTGGGCCTAAAAGGCAAACACATACAGAGCGGTGTTTGATGGTGGACTAGTGGCGGTCATGAAGACCATGAGCCATTAAGAGTTGCCCATTGTATCAAGGTTGCTACTCAATTGGCTTATGATGCATCAACTAGTGTTGAGACATATGCATATTTTATTCAGAAGATGAGTGAAATGTCTATTGGAGTTTCGGAGCTCAAGGAAACTATTAACAAAACGGATGCAATGAATAATGAAGCACCTCCAGTTGAAGAGCCTATAGTTGATACCTCACAGGTAATTTATTTAGTTTGTTTTTTTATCTTTGCAATGATAAAAATCCTATTTGATTTTAACTCTTAAATCTTCTTTTCAGCTCTTGGTTTTAAATCCCAACATTTCTCAAACGAAGGGGAGGAAGAAGAAAATGGAGAGAATGAAAGGCCCCAGGGAGGAAGCCTTAGAGAATCCAGGAAGAATGTGTAAATCTTGTAATAAGATTGCTAAGCACGACTCAAGAAATTGTCCAGAAAAATTAAAAAACAAGAGTGTGGAATGACATGCTTGTTGAGTGTGGAAGGACCGTTGGTTATGTTCTTACTGTCTTGTTTTTTTGGGTGTTTTTTTTATAATTGTAAGAATTATAAAACTATCCAATTTTTTGGGAGCTTACACCAATGATTTCGGGTTTTTTTTATGTTGGATAATTGATACTAGAAAAATGGTATGAGGCAGCTGATCCTAGGTTGTAGAAAGTCCGAGTGATTCGATTGTTGTTCCCGATGGAGCGACTTTGTCATATCGGTATTTTTTTGAGAATGTTAGGAATTTCTTTGTCCGCATATCAATATTTTGATTGTGGGCTTTGTGACTATGAACAATTGGACTATGAACATTGATTGTTCATAGTCATGAAGCTATGAACATTCTTTGTTCATAGTCCACAAATTGTTCATAATCCACAAAGAACTGTGTTTACAGATCCAAATTGGCATTCAAATACAATAATAATGAATGAACCCATATAAACAATAGCATAGCATTGAATTATTTTTTACATTGCTGATAACAAAGCTTTAAGTTTAACGATTACAATCGCGATTCGGATGAATTATCACAGGTTCCATCCTACAAAAGAAAACATATCAAACCGAGAATCCCGATGTCAATAGCAAATTCTGGATTCAATGCAATCCGCCACTTGAGTATAGCATCAAACAAGTAGTCACAACCTCTTCTTCTACTTGTCGGATTCAATCGGCTCAAGATGCTACAAAAGACGAACCATCTAACAAGCAAGACCTCACTTCTTCGTCAAGCTTCAACCGGAAGGCTTAAATTGGGAACTATATCATTCAACCATTCCACCAACTCCGCCACGCTTGGCTGTAGAAACAGGTGAAGTTTAATAATGATCTAAAATGTGCCTACGAGTTTAAAACAAAGACAATGTGCTTTACCTCCAACTACTGAGAACCAACTGGGGGAAGGGGGCTGACCATTCTCACTTATGGAAAACATGATAAGATCTTTGATATAAGGCGTGATCTCAAACTTCCAAAGCGAAAACCCAATGGCCTAACTTGATATATGCATAAAGCTGCCGGATGGTGATATTGTTGTTTAAATAAATAACTAAATAAAAAAATCCAAATTAGAAAATTTAGCACACATGAACATGAGACAAAGCAAACTGTTGAGAGATCAATTTCTTTGAGTGCTGATGTTCGATCGTAATGCTTCTTGTGTTTCTTTTTTTTCTTCGAGGCCACCTGCCTTGACATTCAACGCTTTTCCTTTCAACTTGAGCTTTCCTCCAACAAAGATTCTCATATCCCGACATATTATTATTCCCCGCCAACAAGTAGTCAATTATGAATCACTACAAAGATAATTAATACTAAAATCACTTTATTATTAATAATAGTAAACCCTTTTTTTTGTTACCCTTTTCTTCCACCAAGGCGAGGAGAAACAAGAAAGAAAGACTTATAATCCTTTTCGGAATTCGACCGATGTTTCAAATGCTAAATCAAAATGTCTCGGAATTTCAAACTTTCGAGAAACTATAGTGTGGACTGTGGACCGGGTTAATGTTCATACTTTTGTTGGACTATGAACATTCAGTGTTCATACTCCTAGTGGACTATGAACATTGAATGTTCATACTCTTATTAGACTATGAACATTCAGTGTTCATAGTTGATGCAATACAGTTTGCCAATGATGTCAATGAAGTTGGCATATGATGTGTATGTCAATGAAGTTGACATACGTCAATAAACTGGAAAAGCAAGTAACAAAGTCGGAAAGACATGAACGTGCCCATATTTGATTGGAAATGTCAAAATAAGCATAACCCATAGCTTTGTTGTGGGCACCACCCTCTCGGGCACGTCCAATTGTACGTACTATGAACAATCATTGTTCATAGTCCATAGCTATGAACAATGAGTGTTCATAGTCCATATTGTACGTACTATGAACAATCATTGTTCATAGTCCAATTGTAGTATGCACAAAGAATATTCATAGCTCATGACTATGAACATTGATTGTTTATAATACGTACAGTATGGACTATGAACACTCACTGTTCATAGTTCAATTGTGATATGAACAAAAAATGTTCATAGCTCATGACTGTGGTATGAACAAAGAATGGTTAATTTGAGATACCCCCTTGTTTTGCAGTGAGAGGAGTGATTTTTCCCGATAATAATATCATCTTTATTTTTGTTTTGGTAAACGGTTGAGATTAGATCATCTAATTTATTTTAGATCGGCGGTCGAGATTAGATCTAACCATTTTGGTAGTCTTCCACACGTGCACAGCTTATACATTGTCGTATATAAACTTTCTCTGTTATATAGTGTTGTACACAGCTTATATAGTGAGGTATGAACATTGATTGTTCATACCCCAAATATGTATGAACAATGAATGTTCATATGAACAATGAGTGTTCATAGCTCATATTGGGTATGAACAGTGATTGTTCATACCCCAAATAAGAGAGGGTACAATGGTCATTTGACTTTCTATTCACAAAAAAAAAATAGATCCACAAAAAATCCACGACCCCATTCTTCTTCCTCCTAACAGAAGCCATCTCTAAAAATTTCATAGTTGGGTATTGATTTGTGTATAATTCTTCAATTTGGAGATGGGTATAATTTACCTTAGAGTTATCCTCATAAATATGAAGTGGGTGATCGGTTATCTGTTGAAGTGAATTCTTTGACTTCCATTGAATCATTGATAAAGAAATACCTTATATAGTTATGACACCTTTTTTTATGTAAACCATTGGAAGGAATTAAAGATATGGATGGTTGAGTTGAGAATCTTGGTGAGTTTTTGTATCTCTTTGATTCTATTGTTGAGCAGGAGGTAATCAATTTTCAAATGAGTTCTTCAAACTTGATTGAGTTGGGTTTCAAGGATTCAACTTTAATTATATTTTTCTTTTGATTCTTAAGATTTGATTGTGGGTTAACCGGTTCCATTGAGTTTCAAGGAGTTTTCATGAAAAAACGTGGTAGTGGGTTTCTCTGAAAACTTAGTGGTGGGTGTCCCTGTAGTGAGGAGAGAGAAAGAGGATGAGGAAGAAGAAAGAGGCGTTAGTTTTTATCCAATTTTCTAATCTAATTTGTGAAAGAAAAATAAAATGACTATTGTACCCTCTCATATTTGCTTTGTGAAATTAGTGCAAGATCTGGACGTTGGATCGGGTATAATCGAATGGACGTGATGAGCTGTTAAGATGGGTTGTCATTTTAAAAGTCATCAAGTTAGCCATATATATATATATATATATATATATATATATATATATATATATATATATATATATATATATATATATTTTTTTTTTTTTTTTTTTTTGAACTTTTTTTTACTAGAAAACAAGTGCATATTGTACATATCTATATCTTAACAGGTGCCTTAATTTACACGTGTTTCTATGTCACCCCCAAACAAAAACATGCTTTGTCCTCAAAGTAAAGAATTAAGGAGGATAGGAGTTACCATTGAAATGCGTAAAAATTTAGAGCATCTGCAAAACAAAATTAAAACATCCTAATATAGATAAAGAAAAACAGATGCAACTCTATATGAGTTCCACCCGTTATGGGGATAACAAAAATCAAATTGCTTGGGACATAAGCATAAACTAACTGAAATAAAAACTTACCTTTTCTCCATCGTTCAAGCGTCATACTCCTCCTCTTCATAGGACCAAGGTTTTTTTGCGTCCTGCCACGCAATGATAACTTGACAAGCCCTTCGCCGTGTATCATCAACCCGTGCTAACCTGTCAAGTGTTACTCGGTCTGATGGGGTGTAAAGAGCAACCAAATGAGGTTGCACCTGCCATCCCGACCAAGTTATAACTCAAAATGAATGAACCACACAATTGGTGGGTCTCATGATTTCAACCCTAACCCAATCCGTGAACTGGGTACATAATTCATGTAAACAACCGCGTATGATGCGGCAAACCAAAATAGGCATAAGAAGATACGTATGCCTCATGCTATGGCCTCTCTTTAGACTAGCCACTAAAACTTTGGGAATGTCATATAGGTGACGTCCCTCAGCTAAAGCAAAAAAAATGTCACCAGCGGTACTATTTGCAGAAGTAACATTCCACTCCCCTAAAATATTCATCAAGATGAATAACATGGTGGTGCCTACATTCAGGGACAGCCTACCAAGGGCTATGTTATATTGCCCTTGGTCCATTGCACGAAACACCCCTCCCCCATAATACTCGTGGAAATATGCATAGTCATAGAGGTATGCATTATCAGTCATATATCCCCACGTGTTTGTAGGATTAGGCAAAGGGAATCCCGAAACCAACGCTACCAAATTCTTACTGAATTCCATTGTCGTGTCATTAATTACAACAGAGAATTTTTGTTCTCCATCAGGTCGACAAAAGAAATTAACATTATTGTAGGAATATGCAGTAAGCTGAGGTGAATACGAGTCATCATCACTTACCAGTAGATGTTGCCATCCTAATTTCAAGATCCTGTCGCGGAACCAACCTCCATAGGTCTCGCTTCCCAACAAGTCTTCGAAAGACTGCCGTAGGAGATGCCATCACAATAACTACTCTCTAGAAGAGCTGCAAACGACACTGGAAAACTCTCAAAAAATCAGAAAATTTATGAGCTACAAAGGTCAGGGCGCGGGGTACGTTCCGAAATGGCCTGTGAAGGGCGAGGGTTGCGCTCCTCTCTAAATCGAGCTACAGGCGCTTCAGTGCTAGACGCACTCAGGAATGGTCTTGGTAGGGCGTGCTCCGTGTGTGAAGAGCAGGATGAAGTGAAAAATAAAAGGAAAAATGTAAAGGTTAAGGGTGAGAGATGAAAGTGAGATGTGTGGGTTTTGTGTGTAGAATGAATCAAGTATATATAGGGTTTTAGTTTCTAAAATGAATCGACAAGTTGCCAAAAAAATTTAAGGCAACTGCCGGAAACAAAATATTTCCAAAGCCTAAAACGGAAACAACCCATATTCCTTATTCCAAAACAAACCTAATATCTTTTAGATTGAATTTATAATAGCAACTTCCTAACTCATTGAAATTTCATCGTACCACAATATCTAATCATAGCCACACCAATAATAGCAATATTCTCGACCAACTCATTACAAAATTACTTCTAAAATGGTGGATCAGATAAAAGCAATGCTAACAATAAGAATACCACCCCTAAACAGTTCGGGAAGGTGGGATTTACGCAAATCATCGCATGCTTAGACAAAACCCAATTTAAATTCAAATAGAAATTTAAATAACAATTAACTTCATAATTCAAATTTAACTACTGAATTTAACAACTTAACATCCAATCTACTAAAAACAATAAAAACAACATGAAAACAACAAATTTATAGAACAGAGTTTAGGATGGAAAGACTAACACCCCATCCCCAAACAAATTTTATAGAACAGAGTTTAGAAAATTTGTTTTAAACGTGGGTCTTTTAAAGTCAGATTCCCGAGACTTCATCTCTAACATATGTATATAATGAACATGCAGTTTACCATATATCAACAACCGAAATAGTTGTGGATCTTGCCATAAATAATTAACATGGAATGCACCCCCAAACAGAATCAAGCACCAAGATTTTCTACGACGTAACTTAGTGAAATGAAAGCAAAGTCTGATAGACCTAGAGCGTAACCGAGCATACACCTTCTTCTTCATCTTTGAATGAAAGGGTGTCCAAGTGAATGATTGTGAGAAAATAGATGTTTATAGAAGATATGTTGGATATGTATAAGTTTTAGAAGGAAAGAAAGGAAAAAATAGGAATGTGGGTTTACCACAAAACTCATTCATGGTGTAGGTAGGAACTGTCTCAATTCTGAAAATAAAGGTGTCAAGTGCCTTTTCCTTGGGAATTATTTCCATATTAGGAGGATTTAGAAAATCATGAAGCATAGGAGAAACAAGAGGGTCAAGTGCAAACTCAAGGTTCCTTTGAAAAGGTGGAAGGTGGGGAAAATTGGTGATAGAAGATGAATGAGTGACAGGATGATGTGAGGTGGATGAATGGGGCTCGGCTAGAGCTCTCAGGTCTAGATCATCAGAAGCCTTGAGATATGCAAGACATTCCTCAATAGGTGGGTCAAAAGAATCACTAGGATAGTGGGTGAAAAATTCATCTTCCGTCATAGCGTCAAGGGATGAATGGATGTTGACGGGGAAATGAAGAGTTGTAAAAGAGTTGAAGGAAATCTTCCTAGACTTCCAGGGAGTTCTCGTCGAAGTTGGAACTTCCAAAGAAAAGGAATTTGTGCATCTGATTATCAGGAAATGTGGTTTTGAAATAATCTTGAGCTAAGCTCTCGATCATGCTAACCTCTCCATCTGAAGTCATATCTGGAAATTGTTTCGTCATTTTAAAAAAATTACCTCAACAGAAAGATGGCAAAAAGACATGGACATCGAACCATCACGGCAGTTTATGAGCACGTTGGCAATAGCCAAGAAATGATGCCCTAAAATGATCAGAACAAAGTTGTTAGCGACTTCTATATCGAGGATAACAAAATCAGCAGGATAGTAGAAATCCTGAACCTTAACAAGCACGTTTTCAACCACACCCTTAGGATACTTAATAGACCGATCATCTAATTGCAACGTCATTTTAGTAGGTTGCATCTCCTGTAGACCTATTTGTTTATATAAATAATACAGGAGTAAGTTAACACTTACCCTCAGGTCTAATAGCGTGGTCGTCGTGTGGGAATCTCCTAAGGTGCATTGTACAGTAGGACGACCAGGGTCCTTGTACTTAACGATTCCATTATGTTTGGTTAAAGTTGGAAACTGTTCAATTAAAAAGAATATTTGCCTTACGCCTAGTAGTGCACAACTCTTTGAGAAACTTATCATGGTGAGGTAACTTTTTAATCGCTTCAAGAAAGGGTAGGTTTATCATTCGATTTTTGAAAACTTCTCTAATCTCATCGAAATTTGTATCCTTGGTTAACATGGCTAATCTCTGGAGAAACGGTGGTTTCTCTCTATATTTAGCGTATAGGATCAACATGATGTCTAACTTTGGCTTTTTGTTTCTTAGGTTGTGGTTTAAATGGTACCTCTACTGGGGTAGGATCTTCAGTTACACTACTAAAAGAAGGGTTTTTTGAGTCACTTTTTTTTTAGGCCTCGTGTCACTTTCTACAAAAAAGTGACACACAAAAATTTGATGTGTCACTTTTTTATAGAATGAGGGTTGATGTGTTGCTTTTAGGAAAAGTGACGCAACTAACTTAATTTTTCATATCACAATATTTGAAAGTGACACTAGTGATTTGGGTTGTTGTGTCACTTTTTACCAACACAAAACAAAAACAAAAGAAAACTACGATCAAATTTTAAAAAACGACACAAGACCTACAAAATACAAAACTGCTTCCAATGTCTAGTCCACGTTCTCTCTCCCACGCTCGCAAAAACAGGTATATTGCCCTTATTACAAACACCCAAAAAAAAATGCTCGATCTCTCACTTCGTCACGAAGCTAGTAATCAGTTTAGAAATATTTCACAAACTCTTCTCTGATTTCTCATGCTTAACTCTCCCAAATGTCTCAAACACAAAATCTTCGGTGTTCTTCTTAACTCTGATTTAAGTCGAATCTCACCCCAGTGCCTATCTTCAATATTCTATTTTTTAGGGTGTTTGTAATTGCAATATATTTGTTTTTGCTAGTGAGGGAGAGAGAACGTGGATTTTGAATTGAAGAAGGGTTAGGGCAAATTTTTGCGAAGTGGGGGAGAGAGAACAGGCAAATTTCAATCGATTTTGATTAGGGTTTTTATGTTCACACCTACTCTACCTCTCTCAGAAGACAATTTCCTCTTAAATCGAGCAAGGTATGGATTTTCATCTGATTTTGTTAGGAATTACATAATTAAATAGTGGGTGCTTTCAGATTAACTTTAGGCATGGGCGTTCATAATTTCTTCTTAAATGATCAAGCAACATTGATTATTTATGTGCCCATTTTCTTGTATTGTACATACAGTCAGTTCTCATTGTTCTATGTTCGCACTTTCGAAAATGGATGTTTGATTCTTAATTAATCAGGTAAGAATTTCTCATTTTAGTTTGAAATTTATGATGGGTTTCTTTTTTTTATTGCGATTTCAAAATTTATCAATTTAGTTTCCCATTTTTACTTCAAAACTCATGGTTCATAATCGTCACATTGTTGTTCCCTTGAGAGGGCATTGAAGTGGATCATATTCATAAGTGCTAAAGTATTTGGGTGTTTTAAGTAATATTGTTTTGGATTTTTGTTTGTTTACAATTATTGTTGTGCGAAGATGGTGATAGAAGCCTGTAAATGCTTTATGTAACTACATAAGCAAATTTGGGTCAGTAGACTGCTTAACGCAAAGATTTGAAAAATATTAATTTAAAAGAAGTATGTGTCGTGCTGATTGTTTTCTACAAAGAATGTTGCGTTTTGCGCTAATTTGAGGGTGTTGAAAAATAGGATGTTCTGGAATTTATATGTTTTGTCCTCGTCTGATTTAGTTGTTACACCTTTTATGTTATTTGACAAAGTTCATGTTGACTTATTATCAAACTTAGTCATGAATGGCAAGCGTACATATCTCGAACTCATAGCCTTCGGAAAACTTACATAGGTGTGGAAGGCATTTATTACCAGGTAATGAAGTACTTATGTCTGTAGTTTCATTGTAATATACAAATGTGTTGAGGTTTGTAACATGGCCATGAACTTTCTTTTGTGAACAGGCTGATGTTCAAGCACAAAAGATTACATGGTTAACACCCCATGCTCTGCAGCAAGTCTTGTTTGATGAAGTAGACTTGAAGGTCATGTTAACATTTTTGGAATTCTATGGGGTAACATCTCTATGGTCTTTGGCTCATTGTTTTTTATTTGTCTTATAAAGAGCAAATTTCATAATCGTCCTAGGTTACGTAATTAGGTGTTCTTTAATTTGTCAAATTAAAATATGTTCATTGAGGCTTGGTTTACTGAAATATCAGTTTGAGTAGAAATTAAGGGAAGTATTACACGAATTGTAATGGGGGTACTTGTCACAGCACGATTATTGAAACTAGGTTCAACCCTTATCAAGGGAATCTATTAAGTTAGAAGTATTGTCATTACTCTTCTAATTTAGGAATATTTAGTAAGAAGGAATCCTTACTACCAGTCACCAATGTGTTAAAAATCGTACTAGAGCCTTGAGGCTCACTGCTCTGTGAGGCTTTGAGCCTCAATCAAAAATGAAAAAAAAAGAGACTAGAAAAATCAAGAAAAAAATCTGTTAATTAAGTAAAAAGAGAAAACTATGCCATATTCATGAAATTACTATAGCACAATGTTTCCCCTTGTTGCAGACGGTCGCGCTCTATGTATGAAAACCTGAAAATATGTCTGCATACATATCCAAATAGATAGGCAGTTAGCAATATGCCATATTAATATAGAATAATACTAAAGCACAAATGCGTAAGTACTTAAGTAGTCAAATAAGTCTCAAACATAGACATAGTCACAAGTCACTAGACAGAAGACACTCACTGACTCACACATAGGCATAAATACTCACAGTTAGGCTGATCATACTTACCTTGAATGCTTAGTTTCATTTTTCTTATTTAGCTTGTTTTGTATTGAGACATAAAGTTTATGTTAGTAATGGGAGTCACATTGTGGCTTCTGGTTTCTTCTTTCTTCTTTCATGTACTGTCAGTATGGTTTTATTTATACTTTATATCTCTATTGGTCATTGCGTGGAAAATGCATTCCTCTGTTAGTGAGTTCTGTTTGTGAAAACGGTCAGGTAGTAGAAATTATGGACGAGCAGAGTTTGGAAGAACCCATGTGGTCAGGCCCAAAGGGAAGCATCAGGCTACTATAGTTTGGCTGCACGGGCTCGGTGATAACGGCTCAAGGTATTCTTACCATTTCTTTGACCTCAAATCATTTCTTTCTTATAATCATTATGCTATTTATTATTTCTTCATAAAGAATTCAGTCATAAAAGTCAAAGTTCATGATTATATTTTAGTTTCTTCCAAATTGAGCACACCTATTTAATTAAGCTTGCTCAAGTGGTCGGTGTAGTAAGTGAAACTAGGTCTTGCATATTACTACATACTACTGTTGCTCCAAATGTGCATTTATCATCAACATTGTGTTTATACGAAGGACTGGAGAATGCTAAAGTTGGTGGTTTTGGGTGAGTCTTGTTATGCTGGCAGCGATTGGTGCGATTGTGGTATTTTCTCTTTGTCCTAAGCGTATAAACCATGTAAGGATTGTTGGTTTTGAGAAACAAAAAAAACAGATCGATAGGTAATGTCAATGTCCTGTCATGTTTTGTTGGGCTGGTCCTTGGGTGCAAAGTTTTAATATATCTTTTTGTCAATAAGATTCTCTTCTGGATTGATTTGATGAGAGAGCGAAGATGTGCTGTGATATATATGAGTTTGATCTATTATCTCTTTCTTTCTATCTCCCTTTCGATATAAGCTACTTTGGTCAGTCATGTTTAAACTAATGACTTAGTGCAAAATAGGGGACCACTAGTTCACTATCTAAATTATTGGAAGCTTTTGGCTCTTCCCAAAAGTTTTTCCGCCAAGGATGTATCTACATAATTAATATATCCCTGATAGAGCTACTTACATCCCCCAACAATATGACATTGTATAGGTCAGTATTTTATTCAAGTTGAGGTGTGATCTGTTTTAATAATATGCTTATGCTCTATTACGTAAGTGGGCTTCCATATTTTCCCTTTCTTTATGTATATTTACTTTAATTATCGATTTTTTTTTCTTACTTGTGCAATATACTACCCTTCTTGATTCAATTGCTTTTTAATTTTATATACTAGTCATAGTGGAATGACGACTTCATGATATGATGCAGGTGCATGGATCGATTAACAGATGAATATATGACAGCTAGGTTTTTTGTTGTTGGAAGTGCGCACAACAAGCTAAGATACTGCTAGGACAGCATTGGCGTCATGTAGTTTTTTTTTTTTTTTTTTAATTTATTGTGATTATTTTGGTATTGGAATGGCTTATTTTGTTAGGAGTCAAACTGGATAATAGATACTAGGTTTGATCCATGAAATCAGTAGAAGTTAATTGTTTTGAATGTTGTTTCTTTTTTCTCAAGTGGATGTTGTTTCCATATCATAAAGCAAGTTAAAGTGATTTTGGTTGTGATGTTTCAATAAATGTATGTGGATGTTGTTTCTATCATAAAGCAGGTTAATGGGATTTTGGTTATGACGTATAGGATGCAGGTTGAGAAATGAATACGATCGAATACAAAAATGAGAAAATATTTTAAAAAAAATTAATTTTCATTTGTCTCACTTTTGGAAAAAGTGATATAATATCTATTAAAAGTGACACAACTGACTACTCTTGTGTGTCGCTTTTGACATACTTGTGTCACGCTCTGGTCCAAAAGTGACACAACTACTATACTTAATGTGTCACTTTCGAAAGTGACACAACTAGTATACTTAATATGTCACTATTTACGTACTTATGTCTCGCTCTGGTCTAAAAGTGAAGTGACACAAATAGTATACTTAATGTGTCACTTTAGACGTACTTATGTCTCGCTCTGGTCCAAAAGTGACACAACTAGTGTACTTAATGTGTCACTTTTGACGTATTTATGTCTCGCTCTGGTCTAAAAGTGAAGTAACACAAATAGTATACTTAATGTGTCACTTTTGATGTACTTATGTCTCGCTCTGGTCCAAAAGTGCCACAACTAGTGTACTTAATATGTCACTTTTGACGTATTTATGTCTCGCTCTGGTCAAAAAGTGACACAACTAGTGTACTTAATCTGTCACTTTTGACGTACTTATGTCTCGCTTTGGTCCAAAAGTGACACAATTAGTGTACTTAATGTGTCACTTTTGAAGTACTTATATCTCACTCTGGTTCAAAAGTGACACAACTAGTATACTTAATGTGTCACTTTTCACAAAATTATGTCCCACTCTAGTCCAAAAGGGATACAACTAGTGTCACTTTTGACAAGCACTGTGACACTCTTTCTTAAAAGTGACACAAGAGGCTATTCTTAAGTGTCATTTTAATAACAGAAAGTGACACATTTAGTAAGACTTTTGTGTCACTTTTGGTAGAACTTTATGTGTCGGGGGCTGTTAGGTCACTTCAGAATTAGTTTCAAAAGTTACACAAGTGACTTTTTGTGTCACTTAAAAAGTGACACAAAAAGCCCTTCCTTTAGTAGTGTTAATACTTCGGTATCTAGTAAAATATCAGGTGTAGGGACGACTGGTGGGGTAACTACAAGCATAGTTACGGTGTTATCAACCACTCTGCCAGAACGGAGAGTGGTGATGGCATTTAGCTGACCTACGTTTCCATTTTCATTACTAGTATTACCGTTTACCTCAAAGGTTGTGTTTGTTGTTTTAGGAGATTAGGTATTGCTTGACCTGGAAACACACCTTTGGGTTGTACTTTCTCTTGGGCTAACTACTGTAAGGAAAGTTGGATGGCTTGTAAAATCTGTTGTTGGGTTTGCATAAAGGCGTCAAAACGATCCGGTTGTGGATGTGTAGTTGTTACAGGTGGTGTGACAGGAACTATCTCACGTTGATTATTAACAGGTGGGTTATGATAGTTATGATTAACTGTAACGATACCTCTATTTGCATTATAATTATTATAATTACCTTGTCCTTGTCCTTATCTCTGTGGAGCTTGATTATAATTGTTTGCTGGCCTAACATTTTGATTATTATACGCTGGAGGTGTAACTTGTTGATTATTTCACCAACCGTAGTTTGGGTTTTGTCGCTAAGGTGCTTTAAGTTCGCTATTAATGGAACAAACATTGTCCGGCTGTGCGGATTGTTGTTCATAGACTAAAGGACAATAGGAGTCGGGATGCACAGGACTCAAACAGAAATTACATGGAATAGAGTTGATATTCATGATAGGGGTAGGCTTTTGTTGAACAGAAATAGCTTCTACCTTTTTAGTGAGGGATTCAATTAAAGTTTTAAGCTCAGGATTGGATTTAACCTCAAATATACTGGTAGCATTAACTGTTGAAGAAGAACTAGCAGAGCGGGAGATGTCGCCACCTACTACCATTATTATTACACTTTGTTTGATCTTCTAAAAATTATGAATACTAATTATCAATTTCAAACAACTAAATCTATGAATACAAGATTGAATTTGAAATTAAAGATTGAAATATAACTAAGTATTTTATTCTAAGATTCAAAAATTGTTCTCAAAACTAATAGAATTGACAACCAATTAGATTAAAAATATATAAACTAATTTAATGAATTCAAACTATGTATTTGGATCATTCACTAATTCAAACTAACTAAAAAATTAATTGACTAAGTAAAAAAACTACGTTAAAAACTAATTTTTTGATCTAGATCTAACTATCCTTAAAAGCTAAGTCTTTTTTTGTTAAATGGAGGAGACCAGATCCACAAAATCGTGCATGGGCTGAGGAGCCTATTTTGGGTCGGAAAATCGAGCCCAAAACCTAAGTACTTCAGTCTACAAAGGGCTTTCCAACTGGATTTGAATTCAACTGCTTTTTGTCCACTTTTGCTTCTCTGATTGGGTCAATGCTCAGACCATTGGAAAGCTCTTTCCATACCAGTCATTTTGACATATGGTAGGCCCAATTCTCGAGGTCTGAGTCCAAAGATACTGCCTTCGAAAGTTCTGCTGAATTTTATGTGATGTTTCTGCTTGCCGTTGACTTTGACTTTTCAGCTTTGACCGAGCTTTAAAAAGGCTTTTCTCCTTGAATCTTGGCCTTTTATCATAGAACTTCTTAGCAATCAACCCTTGCTCCTTTATCTCCCAAAAGGGGTGTATTTCTGCTCATATTCAACTCCAATGCCTGTAATGCATAAGAACACTTACAGTACTAACTCTTACTTATTAATCACATAATTGGTCAAAAGAGATATTGTTAAAGGGGTTAAAACTACAGTTTTGGGCTCTTATCATAACACAACACTCACCACAATCTAACACAATTCCCACTATACCATCGTCTACTAGTGCGGTAGTATCTCGGCCTGTGCCTCCGTTCCTCTTTACAATGTCTTCATGTACACAGTTATTCTTCTCATCCCTCTTTAGTGTTCTACACTCATACCTGAAGTGACCCTTGGTCGCACAATAGTAACATTTATGATCCTATGCCCCCATATTTTACCTTTTTTAGTAACTTTTAGTTGGTAGATAATCTTATCTCTTTTTTTTTACCACTTATAGTAGCATTTTGTTCAAGTAACTCATCGGAGAAAGAGGTTTCAGCTAGACTGTCGAGTGAACGGTTGAAATCTTGAGCAAAGCTAGGTGCTTGCTCACTCATACTCCTCGCAAAGAGAGTTTATCTTTGAAATTTTCTCTCGTCTTTTAGCAAAGTTGAGGTTTTTTTCATTTATAAATTGTCCTCGTTAGATAAGGAATGAGATTTCTATAAGTGAGTATCTGTCCATCATTTTCTTAGCTTCTCTTAACTTTTCCTGCAAATGGCTTCTAGAAGTAACTCTGTACAACAATCTACTCAAAGTAATCGGGAGGGTATTCGAGATTAACCGTGGAGCTCTCTCTTTGGGCGCTTAGGTTCTCAGGAAAGAGCAGTAGCGTTTACTTCGTTTGCACCCATTCTAGTGGATAGGATAGCACGACTTCCAGATCATCTGGTGGAACAAGGGATAAAATAGTGGGACGAGTACTTGGAGGGCTATTTCTTTGACAATCTACTGTGGTTTCCACAGTAAAGTCTTTCCTTAAGAGGAAATGGAAGTTGAAAGGATCTTTTGATATCACAACAGACAAGGACTTGTTTTATATGAGTTTCACATGTCCAGAGGATCGACAAATAGTGCTTGATGAAGGTTCGGTGTTTATCGCTGGAAGAGTGTTTGTTATAAAGCCATGGTCGGTAGAGGTTGCAAATTATAGAAACATGGAGGCTACAGTCCCACTTTGGGTAAAACTGCTAGATGTCCCAAAGGAGATGTGGACACTAGATCGGTTGCCGTTCTTAACAAATTTAGTGGTGGAAATCCAAAATTCATGGATGAAACTATAGCTAAGCGAAAAAGGATATCTTTTGCTCGATTATGTATTGAATTTCCAGTAAATTTTGAGTATAAAGAAACCATCAAAATTAAAGTGGGTGAAAAGAGATTGTTATCCCTCTTGAATATCCTAGGAAACCACTTTCTTATGAGAAGTGTAAGAGGTGGGCATAGCACTCAACAGTGTAGGGTAAGGATGAATAGAGTATGGACTCGCAGATGATCAGTCCCCAAATGTGTGTTTTATTACATTTACAATGCTTCATATACACCCTTCTTCTGCATAATGAACAGTCAACTTATAGCTTTTGCTACCGTTTGCAGGATACAGGCCATTTAGGATGCATATTCTTAATACGTGCAGTTTAGCACAAAAAGGATGGCTATTTACGCTGCTTGAGAAGATTCTAGCTTCGGAGCAAAGTTGTTAGAAAGTCAAAGTCAAAAGTCAAGTCAACTGTCAAAGTCAAAGACTCAAGGACTCAAGACTGAAAGCTATAGACCCAGGGACCTAAAGCAAAAATCCAGACTTCTCTTATGTAGGCTTAGGTCAAGGGCCCATAAGTTTGTTTCTAGAAGGAAGGGTATAATTGTAAAAGGTGTCCTATATAAACCAAAGTTGTAGAGAGAAACCATTACCCTAGATCTAATCTTTGGTAATTAGGAGTAGGTAAACTGTTTTTAAATTAAATTGTTATTTCCTTATTTTCCATTTTCATGTTCTTTAAGCTTTAGTGTAAACCAAAGTTCTTAATCAATTCAATACAAGTTTTAAACCATTTCAATACAAGTTTGTAAATCATTCCACTACAAGTTTCTAATCATTTCAATACAAGTTAAGATTGATAGTAATTCCAAAAGCCAAATAGGAGAGAAGAGTTACATAAGTTAGTGTTTTATCCATCACAAACCTTCCTCTAAACAAAGAGTCTAAGAAGAACTTCAACACCCTTCTCACCACTATCAAAACATCTTCTTCAAATGGCACCGCCGTCATGGATTCATATGGGAAAAGGAAGATGGAGAAAAGCATCCACCATTAAACCTTTTTTCTCAATCTCCATTTCAAAAATAAATTAGTTTTTTTTTATAATTTTCGCTATTGATGTTTCGATTTTGTGTGTTTCCAGTACTTCTCTGCGCAAACGGAGCACGACAGTAGCATGAGGAGACCCATCGGAACTTGTTGTAGAAAACAGAGCGCAAATGGAGAAAAAGGACACGTGCCCGTGCCTGTAACACTCGCGCTCGCATGCGAAATGCACACGCGAACCATTTCCCCACGTCCACGTGAGACACACGCCCGCAAACCATTTCCCATCTGACACAAAAGACATGTGACCACGCACTTTTGGACCCGCGCCGCGCCTAGTTTTTTTTTTTGATGAAGATTCTGTTGGCTTAGAATCTTCATATGTAAGTCCACTTTAATTTTTCATAGTTTTTTTAATTTAACTGTTAGTAGGTAAAAAGTAGATAGATTTACAAGTTTTTGAGTTTTCAAAAACCAAAAATTCAATTAAAAAAGCATTTTAAAAATTAAAATGAATTAGTAATCCATCACCAAGATTAAAAATTAAAAATTTAGTTTAGTAGCATGTTTAGGTTTAGTTTTCATTAATTGTTATTTATGCATGTTTAGATTAAGATAATATCATATAAGTAATTCAAAACAAGAGTTTAGTCTTTTGGTTTAAGTTTACTTACCAAGAGTTGGGGATTCAACTAACTTGGACCAGTTGGATATGTGTGGCACGAAAGAGTAGTACCACGTGCGCACATCACAACCCAACTTGGGGATTGAAGTCCCAATCTTTGACGAACACTTTCCAAATTTTACATATTTTGTTTAATTAAGTCATTAGTAAATTAAGTTAAACGTAGTTAATTTTCGTGTTTACCGTTTTTATAGTTTAAGCCCACGAAGGCAATCAATTGTAATTTATTGGCTTTGCCAACATTTCGACCCTACTTGTGGGTCTTCGTTAGATTAAACTTGTAACCATAAGGAAAAGCTCGAATGGTACGTTGACACGCAAGATACCAAACACTTCGTCAACCCCACCACGTCGTCTTCACCCCAAGGGTCGTGTACGCACACCTTGGGAGGTATTTTCTAAACCTCCTCACTACAAAGTGTAAGAGGATACTTGTGTGTTAATAAGCATGCTTGGATGATTGTGTGATTTACATTTTAGTCTCGTCTTTACATTTAACGCAAAGGCTAAACCCGAGTTATAAAAGAATAAAAAGTGGGATTAATACCCACTTTAGAACGGACGTTACGTGAAATGTTTGTTACATAGACTAAATTAAAAATATAAAATCAACTAAGCAGAGCTAATTTAGTCACGTCCATCAGGACAAACATCTAGCACGAACAAAGAGAGTAGTAAACTACCAAATTCCAGTGGACCAACCACCTTCCTCACTCCCTTCCCTCAGAAATACCATGGGTGAGATTCTTGGTGGCACACCATCTGGTGAAGTAGTGATCTTCTCCCTCGACGCATGTAGTTCCCAAAACCCAATTTTGCACCCACTGTTACATTCAAACAGGGCATAGTATCTAAACTATAGACATTACATGCAAACTTTTCAAAAACTCCAAAGCTACAAACAAATTTCGCTGTTTGAGCATCCAACACATTTGTGTGCGCATGTAAGTAGATTCTAAAATAGTCTCACAATCGTGCATGAGACTATGCTCAGGCTATACAAAGATTAGCATGTTTAAAACTTACCCACGTAGGAGAACACGTCGGTCTCGACATTCTCCTATTTTTCATCCCCCATCTATTAGGATGGCGGATGAAGTAGTTCAAGCTAAAGAGACTCTCTCTAGTTTCTACACACTGTTACAAGATGGACCTCCATCTTGTACACGACTCATACAGCTCAATAGCGATTTCTGCATCCCACCTAACGTGTTCAATCTCTTACCCGTCTTTCACGATCTCGAACACGACTTACCATACGAACACCTACGCCGGATACATGAGGTTTGCAGTATGATCAATCATCCAAGCATTTCTGATGTTCAAGTTAAACTGAGAGTGTTTCCCTTCACTCTAGCTGGCAAGAGCCATGCATGGCTTCTATTACAAAAGCCCGATTCGTTCGACACATAGGAAAAGGTAGTGTTCTCCTTCAAGAAGAAGTACTTTCCACCAAAGAAAACATAGGAAATAGTAAGCAAGATACAGTTTTTTAGACAGAGTCTGAGTGAGACATTCTCCGAAGCATGGGATAGATTCTTTGATCTGATTCATTCTTGTCCTTACCATAAACTCGAAAAATCCACTCTTGTCCACTATTTCTTCAAAGATCCTCTCCAAGAACACAAAGTCGCACTGGATATCATGAGTAATGGAAACTTTTTAGATAAAGGTGTTACAGAAGCTCTAACCTTTCTAGAAGACCAAGCTAAAAATAGTACTCATTAGGGTGACACAAATAATTCCAAAGATGAAAACCCTAATCGAAACCCTCACTAAAAAGATAGATGCCCTTGCAACCAAACAAAAAGACCATACTCTCCAACCAGTCATGAACAACGATATAGCACCATGCAGTTTTTGTTTCGATCTAAATAATGTATCTACCCATTGTCCCTTGCTCAACAACATAACATCACTTCAACCAGAAGAAGTATGTGCTTTCAATATACCAAATTCACCCTGGAGGCAACACCCAAATTTTCAAAGGAACATTAATCCACAAAACCAACCACCTCCAGGGTTCACCAAAATCATGTAAAACCACAAAATACATTCAACCAGTTCAGACAAGGACAGGGTACATACAACAATCAAAATAGAGCAATGGTTCCATCGAGCTTTAACAAAAACTACCAAAATCCACAAATCAACAACCAAAGAGACTTAGTACCAGTTGCCCAACCTACTAATGTCCCACTAGACAAAACATCTGAGATGATGCTATCCTTGATCCACCAACAATCTCAAATCTTGGTGTCCATACAACAATCTCTAAACTTACTAACTCAAGAGAAAGCCCAGAAAGGTGTGTTCCTTGGACAAGCAGTTCCTAATTCTAAACAAGCGAACTCAGCCTCGGAAGCTACAAGCACCTAAATTCTTTGTTCCGTGATGTATTTCTAATCCCTTCATTCTTTTACATCTGTTTCCTTGGAGTACACCAGAAAAGGTAACCGGACCACTACACTTGGAGTGTTTGGTTGTAAGTGCCAGAGCTTTGAGTCCACATATACTTGCATATTCTTTGTTAGCACTTTTACTCATAGTTTGGAGTAGTGTACCTCTATGGAGCAAGTATACAATTTTCTTTTTCTTTATTTTACACCCTTTTTGTTAGAATTAGCTTTTCCTTGTCATTTTTATAAAAGTTCATGGTTTTTCCAGTTTTTTATAATAGAGGATTCTCGACACAACACTAGTCATGTGTTTTGTTTCAAAACGGGCAATGGATTCTACACGGGCTAACCCCTAGAAAATCACAATCTAGGGGCGAGTTGAGATTAGTTTTGCTTATTAAGGGTTAGCACATTCCATGTCTTACGCTATTCGCACGGGTTAGCACATTCCATGTCTTACACAGTAAATCCCCCAACTCATATAACTGAAGGTTTGTTCGTCTGGATTGGGTTCACTCGGACCGACATGAAAGTTACCTAAGACAATTTGTTATGGTATGTTTTTATCATTGTTTTTGTAAGAATCCTTTATATATATATCTACATAGCTTTCAAAAACTTGAGGATATAAAAATTAAAATCTTACATTCCAGAGTAACCAAAATGATACTGGATTAACGTATGATTTTATCTTCTTGCAAAAAATCCTCTATCTTGTTAGAGATATCTTTTAAGAAAAAAAAAAAAAAAAAAAAAAACCTCCGACGAGGAGTCGAATTCTGGTGTAACCCATAGTGAAACCATTATTTGTTAATTCTTTCATGCACCTCTCTATCATGCACCTCTCTTTTCTAAAAACTATACAAAATCTTCAGTTGCTAAAAATTTCAAAAACTTCTTTTCTCCCCCCCCCCCTTCAACAAACCTTTCAATATGTCTAAGGACAGTTCTTCTCCATCGAGCAAGGCTCAATGGAGATGTGTACCCTATGATGCAGAAGTTTTTGCTTCTCTTCCGATTGATATAAAACATGATATCTGGAAGAGAATTCACACCACCACTCCTAGTGGAGGAAAATATTCCTACGCCCGCAGACGACGTGCTATCAGGGAGAACTAGTGCTTGAGATGTCAAACACAAGACTGCCCTGGTCTTCAGCCGATAAGCGAAGGCTTAATATTTATAGTCTGCATGTGCCTTACACCAAAGCACAGAGCTCAGCTTCATAGAGTCATCAAACCTTCTGGTTGGTATTGACTTGAGTCTTGGGGATCTGACTATAAACGACCCACAGTTTTACAGTTTTTTAAAAATATAATCCAAAAAAATTAATTAGTATTTAATTTCAAGTTTCTATATTCTTTCCACCATCCATTCCCTTTACTCTCATAACACTATTTTTTATTCATTCCGCTATTCGTGTGCTTTGTTTTCAAGTTGGCATACTCTATTCTTTTCAGACCTCATTCGTGTATACAACTTATGTTATCTTCACTCTTCAAGGCGTTTATATATCCTCTTGTGTGTCATACAACCTTGGATAGAAGTATGTGATATACCGTTGGATAGGATTCTTCGCGCTGATCATTTCGACAGTTCGTTTGTCCAGATCGGGCCGGTAACGAAGTAGGGATTTGCTTTTTATGCGTTACGAGACGGGACGGGACCTTTTCATCATTTCCGCATTTTATATGGGCTTGGGCCAAAAATTCAAAAACCTTAAAACCCAACAACGGACTGTCGTGCGCGGGTTTATAACCTAACCATGCGACCGCCCGACATATATCTTATCCACCAAAAAACCCTCATAGCCAACTCACGCCCGCGCATGATAAAACCCGTGCCGCACCTCCACCTGCACCAAATCTAAAACAGTTTCAGTTGCAATTCACCTACCTTCACCCCACCTCATACCCACCATCAATTTAACCAAAACACCCTCCAATGGCTGCCAATCAAAAGATTGTTCCGGAGATGGATTTTTCCAATCTCTTTGATTCAGGGATTTTTTATGTTTTCTTCAGAGCACAAATCCTTAGAAAAGGTTGGAGGCCACTCTTGCTAGAACCCACCGCCCATTACTCCCCTTCTCTTGTTCAAGCTTTTTATCGCGGTTTAGCTCGCGATAACGAAGTCTTGGTTACTGTATCGTTTAGGTGTCGCTCTCAGGTGCTCTCTAGGCAAGCAGTTGGAGTAGTTTGGGAATTGAAGTGTGACACGAGATACCCAAGAGTCAGTAGTTTCATGGTACAGTGTTCAATTTTATGCATTCGACATTGCTAGAGGGCGAGTATGTCAATGGTTCCACCTACGCGAGGCAGACTTCTCTGAGAAAGAACCAATTGGCAGTGGCAACGTGGATTGCACACAACCTTGTGGGGATGACAAAACCTTCAGATTTTAGTAAGTCGATCCTTCACATTCTTTGGATTTTACGGAATCGGAACAACGGGTTTTGTATTGCTTATTTCCTGTAGGACCAGCTTTCTCAGAGAGACGGAGTACTGCTCCCCTTCCTACCCTTGTAACTAGGTTCATGCTTCATTGGGGAGCAGCAGTTCCAACTAACTTTGTGGCAGTCAAGTCTGCCACATTCACTCATATCTACCTTCATTGCGTTAAACACGACTGGTCCCCAGAGGCTGTACAAGAGATCGATCACGGTCTCGACGATAACGACGCTCCAAGTTTACCTCCAGTGGACTACTTTAATCCAGGAGCTCTGTCTCAGTTCACACATCCCTTAGATGCTTTAAAATTCATGCATGAGGATCAACATTTACTACATCAGCAGTTAACTACTATTCAAAGAGAGCAAAGACACCTTTTCGTGACAAAGACTCTCCGGATGCTTGAAGTTCATGCGAGACGAGTTAGTTCCACAGGCTTTTCCCCCTGCGAGAACCCGATGACAGAGAGACAGGAGTAGCTCGAGTTCATCTCGATGTCGTTAGTTATCCCTAGTGGAATCTGACTAGGCAACTCCCTAGTGTCCGCATAGTTATATGTTTTTTTTATTGTCATTGTAGTACCTGTTTTTATTTTCTATAGTTCTAGTTTTTTTTTAGTATTATCTATTATGTTTATCTGTGTTTTGTGGAATGTATGAGGATTTGTGGTATATGAGTAGAAGGACATACAAATACATCATGCCCAAATTTTTCTTATTTTCTACACTATGCATGTTTTACAAATAAAATTCAAAAAAACCAAAAATTTCATGTTAGAATAATTATGTTTTTTTTACCTTTTAGATAAACCATATATTTCTCATTCTATCAACCCACACCCCAAAATTGTTTCAGGGTGGCATATTTTCATAATGAATAACAGAGTACAAGTTTATGCTATTTTTGCTCATGTTCCTATAGTAATCTCTTTCCTTTTCTTCATACTTTAAGGACAAAACATATTTCTGTTTGGGGGTAGTATAGTGACATTTGCAAAAAACCAGGCATTTATTATTAGCATATTAGATAGATTTTCTATATTTCATTCTTTCTTAAAATATTTCGAAAAAAAGCTTCTGCACCTTTTCATGAATGGCATGCATCAGCATTTGATTATATATAGCAGTGAGTTTCCGAGACCAAGGTTAGAACAGTTAAGTTCCACATCCTATGAGAATCTAGCCAAAAGCCTCATCTGAATGATTATTGAGTGATGATACAAAGGATGTCTTGATAGAAAGACCACACATCTACTTGCTTGATCACCACGCCATATCCTAGGAGAGAATTTAGGCCCTTTTTGGATCGATATAGCCAAATAAACGTTAAAACCCCAAAAAGATAATTTTTATTTTAGTTACCCCCTTTGAGCCTTCACCAAATTCTAAAAGCCTTTTTATTTCTTCGTTATCAAACCCTGAACCGTTACCACACACAATAAAAAGCTTACCCAGCTAATGAGTTGAGAATTGGATGATATGTAAAAAGAGAAAAGAAGGCCTTGTATAAAAACAGAATAGTTAGAAGCTTCAAAAGAGAAAAGAAAAAGAAAAGAAAGAAAAGATTCAAAGATTGATATCTCCCAAAAGTTCAAAATCAAAAGGAGTTGATTTTAAAGCAAAATTAGAACTCCCAAAATTCAAAATCATAGGGAGTCACTAAGCCAAAGGGCTAAAAAAATGAATCACAATTCGAAAGCAAAAAACAAAACGAGGTTCTTCTCTAGTTACAAATATCCTGAATACCCAATTTCTCAACTTATCAGAGTTTGTTTTCCATTCCCTTTATTTATAAACCACTACCTTAGCCCCGTAATTCATTATAAAAGACCTTTAGCACAACTGGGAATATAATGGTGTGATAGTAAGTGGATATTATGATCAATCGACCCCGGTTTCCTTGGACGTCATTCAAGTATGTGAGGAATATAAGTACCCTCTACACTTGAGAAAATGAAACTTGAGTGAATCTATTAGAGAGTTGTGATTGCAACACACCCCTGTGAGGACCCAACTTAAGGACAATCTCCAAAAGTTTAGGAAACGACTCTGCTTTTGCATTTCACCACTCATGTTCTGCACGTTTATCTTTAGAAGATTAAACTATTGTATATATATTATTCTGAGCTTAAGGGAGTTTTTCCTTATTCCCCCGCTAATAAGATGTATAAACCTCTGAGAATAAATAAGGAAACAAGACCCTTTTGTACTAAATAGAGAAAGTTTGTGAGTACCTTCTCTGGAAAACTCTCACGAGGCTTAAGCTCATCCACTAGGGAATTCTTATGATTTAAGGCTTTGTTGCATATGGTCAATGCAATCGCACTCTGCAAAACGAGATTAGTATAATAAATCACACATTTGTGATCTTAGTGTTTTCTCTCATCATTTGCTTGAGGACAAGCAAAATGCTGTTCTGGGGTAGTTGATCAGTCCCCAAATGTGTGTTTTATTACCTTTACAATGCTTCATATACGCCCTTCTTGTGCTTAATGAACAATCAACTTATAGCTTTTGCTACTGTTTGCAAGATACATGCCATTTAGAATGCATATTCTTAGTACGTGTAGTTTAGCACAAAAAGGATGGCTATTTACACTGCTTGGGAAGATTCTAGCTTCCGAGCAAAGTTGCCGAAAAGTCGAAGTCAAAAGCCAAGTCAACTGTCAAAGTCAAGGACTCAAGACTGAAAGCTACAGACCTAGGGACCTAAAGCAAAAATCAAGACTTCTCTTATGTGGGCTTAGGTCAAGGGCCCATAAGTTTGTTTCTAGAAGGAAGGGTATAATTGTAAAAGGTGTCTTATATAAACCAAAGTTGTAGAGAGAAACTATTACCTTAGATCTAATCTTTGGTCATTAAGAGTACGCAAAATGTTTTTAAATTAAATTGTTATTTCCTTATTTTCCATTTTCATGTTCTTTAAGCTTTAGTGTAAACCAAAGTTCTTAATCAATTCAATACAAGTTTTAAACCATTTCAATACAAGTTTCTAAATCATTCCACTATAAGTTTCTAATCATTTCAATACAAGTTAAGATTGAGAGTAATTCCAAAAGCCAAATAGGAGAGAAGAGTTTCAAAAGTTACTATTTTATCCATCACAAACCTTCCTCTAAACAAAGAATCTAAGATGAACTTTAACACCCTTCTCACCACTATCAAAACATCGTCTTCAACATACCCCATGGCAGAGCCAATGGTAAGGAAACAACCACAATGGAAGAGAATCAGAGGGGCACACCAGCACAAAACTAGAGAAGATCAGAGAGCAACACAGTTGAGCAACAAAGCATGGGAAATCAGAATGAGCATACATTCTCGGAGAATGCTTTGACACTAGCACTGGTTGTTCCAAACCAGGGGGGAGTTTCAGAGAAGAAAATACTGGTCCTATTAGTGGTCAGATGGAGCTGAGCACAAATGGAAGAGAAGAAATACAAAGAAGTGTTGAGAGCCAAGTTCGTGAGGAAGAGATCCATCCAGTGAGTCCTCAAAGAATTATAGTGGCACTGAGAAGAGTTGAATGCTCATATCAAGAACAGGAACATATAATGGATGAACAAGCCTTGGTAGTGGTTTATGAATCTAGCCAACTAGAGAAACCTGAGCACCCAGAAGCAGGTCTGCTTAGGGCGGATAGAAATGTATTTGAGGAATTAGCAGAACTAGAGGAGGATGACCTGTCATATGCTAAACCAGAATTGTTTGGGGATGTTTGTGCTACTCATGTTGCTCCGATTTCTCAAGTAGTGAATATGGTGAACTCTCCAGTCCAAACAAGAGCTCAAAAGAAGAATAATACATAAAACCAAAATGCATCAGCAAAGAGAGGGAGGGGCAGACCCACAGGGCATGGCAAAAGGAGAGGACACTGATTGGTCAAATGTCAATGTTAAAAATATGTAGCTGGAATATAAGGGGATTAAATGACCCTATGAAGGATAGAAGTATGCAGAGGCTTGTGGCTAAGAATAAGATCATTTGTATGAGTTTTTTAGAAACTAAGATTAGAATGGATAAGTTTATCAGTACTACAGGCATGACATGCCCTTCATGGGGGCAATTCACAACTACTCAAGTGATGAATATGGTAGGGTCTGGATCACATGGGATACAAGTATTTTGGACATACAGAAAGAAGTGGAAGGAGCTCAATTTATCCACTACAAGGTCATTAGTTTGCAGCATGGCTTCTCCTTCCATTTATTTGTTGTGTATGCTAGTAATAAGAGCCATGAAAGGCTTATTCTGTGGGATGAGTTAAAAGCTATAAGTGTATGAATCAAAGGAGCATGGTGCATCATGGGTGATTTTAACAATGTATTGTACTCACATGAAAGGGTTGGGGATAGAGATGTACACCCTAGATAAACAATTCCATTTGCAAGTTGCTTAAATGTAGCAGGGCTTTTTTATCATACATCCACTGGGTGTTACTGTACATGGAATTGTGGAGGAGACAATATCAAGAATTGGTCTAAAATTGATAAGTGCCTTGTAAATGCTGCCTGGTCCTCAATAAACTTCACAACTAGGGTTGAATTCCTAAACCAGGGGTTGTTTGATCATAGCCCTATTGTTATGACCTTCATTAACTCAGTCAGAAAGCACCCTCCTTTCAAATTCTACAATAGCTAGGTCCTTACATAAATGTCAAGACAAAAACCACTCTGATTTTTCTGCTCAAGTTTCGCTACTCTAGTATGCATTGGGCACACTTTACCTTACAATCTCAATGACACACAAGGAAAGCCGGAGCCGATCAAACACATCTGCAACTTACTATCACACAAACCTATTCCTAATTGAGTTAGAGGTCTTTATTAGGTGTTGCGGGGATTAGGAGATGGTTTAAGAAGGAAGGAAATGGATATTCAAAATAGATAAGTTTGAGATAATAGAGTCTTCATATTAAGTAACTAGAGAAAACCTTGTTCTTTACTTTTGCTTCTACACTTTGTTTCCATCCTTAGCCATATATATATTTTTTTCTTTGGCTTTTGACTCCTTTGATTCAATTTTTGGAGTTCTAACTCTTTATTTTCTTTTATTTTTTTTTTATTTGGATGGAAACTTTCTTTTATTATTTGAAGCGATTAACAAATTCTTGATTTCAAAGGTCTTTCTCTTTTCTATTCTTCATCTCTATTCTCAGACTCATTCAAAGAATGGGTAGGTTGATTTTTTTTACTTTGTTTGTTTTGTAATGGGGTAAAGGATTTGCGGTTTATGAAAGGCTAAAGAAAGGCTCAGAGGGGCGATTAGAGAAAAATAATTTATAGGTTTGAATTTCTAGCTATATCGATTCAAAGAGGGCCTAAATTCTCGCTTAGGATATGGTATAGTGATCAAGCAAGTGGACGTGTGATTTCTCTATCCGGATTTTACTTCTCCCTTGTGCCATTTCTCAAATGTTTCACTCATATAAGGCTTTAATCCTTTTCCAATCCGTGAACTGGGTATAGAATTCAGGTAGACAACTGAGCATGATGCGGCAAACCAAAATAGGCATAAGAAGATACTTATGCCGTATGCTTTGGGCTCTCTTAAGACTAGCCACTAATACTCGAGGAATGTCATATCTGCGACGTCCTTCAGCTAAAGCAAGGAAAACATCACCAGCGGTACTATTTGCATAGGTAAACTGCCAATCCCTTAAAATATTCATCAGGATGAATAACATGGTGGTGCCTACATTGAGGGACATGCTACCAAGGGCTATGTTATAACGCCCTTGGTCCATTATACGAAACACCCCTCCCCCATAATACTCATGGAAATATGTATAGTCATAGAGGTATGCATTATCGGTCATATATCCCCACGTGTGAATAGGATCAGGTATTGGTATTCCTGAAGCTAATGCTACCACATACTTATTGAATTCTAGTGGTGTGATATCAACCATGATGGAGAATTCTTATTCTCCATCCTGGTTATAATAGAACTTAACATTATTGTAAAAAAAATCAGTAAGCTTAGGTGAATACGAGTCGTCTTCACTTACCAGAAGATGCCTCCATCCTAACTGCATGATCCTTTTGCGGAACCAATGTCCATAAGTCTCACTCCCCAACAAGTGTTCAGAAGACTACTCCGGTATCACTATAGGAGAAGTCATCACAAAACTACTCTCTAGAATAGCTGCAACGATCCTGGAACAACCCACAAAAAATTGGAATTTTTCGTGCCCACAGGGGTCAGGGCATGGGGTGCGCTCAACCTATGCCTGGGTAGGGCGCAGTGTGCCTTGGTGAATTTCAAGTTACAGGCACTTGGGCGTAGGGCCAGCTCACTATTTACCTGGGATGTGCGTGGGTCGCGCTCAGGATGAAAACTGGAATTCCAGTGTTTTGGGCGCAGTTCGCGCTCAGGTTTGGGCTTCGTAGGGCGCGGGTCACGCTCTGAAGAAAATTTTAACTGGCAGTGCCTAGGGCTTAGAAGGCTGCTCCACTAGGGAGCAGGTGTGCTCCGAGGTGCTGAAATGCCGAAGTGAGAAGGAAAAGAAAAGGAAAAGTTAGGAGTGAAAGGTGAGAGATAAATGTGAGGTGTAGTGTGGGTTGTGAGTGTAGAATGAAGGAAGTTTATATAGGTTTTAAGTTTCCAAAACGAATTAGAAAGTTGCCAAAAAGCTTTAAGGCAATTGCCGGAAACAAAAAATTTCCAACACCGAAAACGGAAACAACCCATATTCTTAATTCTAAAACAACCCTAATATCTTTTAGATTTAATTTAGAATAGTAACTTTTAAACTCTTTTAGATTTCATCATATCACAACATCTAATCATAGGTATGCCCATATCGGCAATATTCTCAACCATCACTCCAAAACAACATATAAAATGGAGGATCATATAACAAATCATGCTAGAGTAAATAATACCACCCCCAAACAATTCGGGAAAGTAGGATTAACAATAAAAATAATGCACAATTTGAAAAGAACCATATTATATTAAAAATGAAATTCAAACAACATTTTAACTACTAAATTCACATTTAACTTCAGAATTCAAAGTTTAACATCCGAACTAATAAAAAGAAATACATAAAACATAAAAGGAACAATAAAAACAACATCTAATCCATAAGAGCATAAGAGCCCTAAACCACTCGTTGCTGGTAGTGGAAGGCACCTGAGAAGGAGATGGCTCCTGAGCTCCCGATGGACCAGAGCCATCTGCCTTGCGGCGACGACGCTCGTGCATCACAAAAACCTCCTCCTCAGAAGAACCCGCATGGGGTGGGAAACGTGCAAGCATATCTTCTCGAAACTTGCGCTGAGCTTCCATCTCGGCCTTCATCTATTCCCAACACTCATCCTCGCACTGGGCACGAGTCTCAAAGTTATGATGCATGGTAGCCTGCCGAGTCCGGAGATCTTCACAAATAGTATTGAGGGAACGCATGCCACGATGAAGCACCGACATACGTTCTGCATCCGACCTACACCTCTCCAAGGCATCGACATCAAGACATGTCGTGTCCTCCTCATCCTCTTCAACTACTCTCTTTTCAGGCAACCTCCAAACCTTTTGGATACACTCCATATAAATAGTAGGATTTCTATGCTCTTTCAGCCAAATCCTATCAGACGTCGGAGTCGCTCTCAAGGTCATCATGATCTTCGTTATCAAAACAGGGAGAGGTGCAATACTCTTCCCAACTCCCCTAATCATATTACTTTCAAAACTCCGAATCACGAATTCATACTTCTGCTCCTGGAGTATCCATAGAATGTGAAGGCAGTTCAGACTGATGTCGCTGACCTTCTCCTTCCTTATGACATTCCTACCAATCCACTGAGCTACAACCAGCTAGTTGGTTCGCAGAGATGACTGGCGAACACAATGCGAGCTCTCATTTTAGTTCCCTTCCAAAACAGTCGCGTTCATCAAAGGCTTGATCCCAGTAAATTAGGATTCCTGTAATGTGGCATTGAGATGGCCTCTAAGCGGACTACCTAAAATCTCAGTCAACAACCCAGTAGATACTTCTCTCCTCCTCCTGGCCACTTTAACAAAAATTCTATTCCCATCCAACTCCCTCGTCCTATAAAATTGTCAGACCAAATCTTCGTGGTAAAAAATCGTATGTTGAGTACCACAACCTACTCCAATCTCTCCTAACCATCTCGTCACAGTAAAACGGCGGGAAGCGGTCGGTCGTAAATGCTTGTTCCAGCAAAATCCTTCGTCTTTGAGCCATTGAGATTTTGGAACGATTTGGGGGTTTAAATGGAATGTGGGGATGGAGTTTGGGACTCCCTCACTAACAAAACAATGGTGGCGGCTCGGTGGTGGTGTGGCAGTTCAAATTTCTTGGATTTTTGGTGGTTTAAATTGTTTGAAATTGGTGTAGGGTTTGGAGAAGATTTGAAATTGATTTGAACTTTGGGCGTGGGTGTATTTAGGTTTTTTTTTTTTTTTTTATTTGCTTAGGGTTGAAAGCTAATGGTGGTGGTGGAAAATGGAAATCGCGAACTGTTGGTTTGAAGGAAAGGGACGCACGTGCGTGATACGTGAGCACGAGTTTGGGCCCAAGCCCAATTTGATTTTTCGATTTTTCGCGCAACTTCAAACTAAAATTGCCGCTTCGTTACTAGTCCAATTTTTGCGAATGAGCTATGGAAATGATCAGGAGAGAATTTCCAATCCAATGATCCATAAAACACTCTATTACAACTGTAGATGACATATAAAAAGATGGAAAATGCCTCGAAGTGCATGCATGACATAAGTTATGCGAACGAATGAACTCTAATTTTATAGATAATGTCAACCCGAATCGAAATACGATTAAATGGCCTAAAAAACACAAATAGAAAGTTGAACAATCCAGGGCGAAAAACGAACACCCCACCCCGAAACAAATTTTAGACAACAACGTTCAAAAAATTGTTTTTAAAAGTAGGTCTTTTAAAGTCAGATTCCCGAGACTTCCTAAATTACTATGTTTGTGATTTTAACAATTTTTTTATTTTTTTATGAATAAGATTTAATATAAAAAAAAACAAGAAAGCAATAAATGCATAATTCACACTATAGAGGAATGATAAGAGCCCAAAACTGTAGTTTTAACCCTGTAACAGTCATAATATTAGACCAATTATGTGAGTAATAATTAAGAGTTAACACTGATTACGTGTTTTTATGCATTTCAGGCTTCAAAGTCCATTATGTGTAGAAATGTGCCACTTTAGCGAGATAAAGGAGCAAAGGTGGGTTACTAAGGAGTTCCGTGATTAAAGGCCAAGATTCAAGAAGACAAAGCCTTTCTGATGCCCGGTCAAAAGCTGAAAAGTCGACGCGGGCAGAAACAGCACACAAAGTCAGCAGAACTTCCGAAGGCCGTATCTTTGAACTCAGACATCAGAATGGGGCCTACCTTTTGTCAAAACGACCGGCTCGGAAAGAGCTTTCCAATGGTCCAAGCTTTGGCCCAATCAGAGGAGCAAAAGTGGACAAAAAGTCTGTTGAAGCCAACTACAGACTGAAGAGGCCTTTTTGGACTGAAAGAATTGGGTTTTGGGCCTGATTCTCTGGCCCAAAACATGGCTCCAAGCCCATGCACGATTTTTGGATCTGAAAGTATAAAAACAAAAGCTTAGTTCTTTGTTAATGGTAGATAGTTAATGGTAGCTAGTTAGACCTAAAAATATAGATAATTATAGATCTAGTTTTCATGTAATAAAATTAAGTTTAGTTTAAATTCAATTCTTGTTTTAGATTAAACTCGTAGAATCATTATTCTTAATTAGTTTGATTAATAAATTAGCTAGTTTGTCAATTTCAATTCTTGTCATTTACAATTGTGTAGATCTAATTTCCCTTATTACGTAGATAGCTAGACTTAGATTAGTTAGATTATTAATTTAGTATTTGAATCATTGTTTTATTATTCATTAGATTAATAAAATAGTGTTCTCCATAAGTTAGTTTCATTTCTATTAATTGTGTAGTTTCAATTCGTAGATTCAAGTAATTGTCATTATTAGTTTAATTCAATTATTGCATTAGTAGTTTTGAATTGGGTTTAAACAAGCAAAGTTTCAATCTTTGTATCATGTCTTGTTTGAATTCCATTGGGAATGATAGCGTGATGATTCTCGGCTAAACCTCCATTGAGGGGGTTGAGAAGCCTTGATGAAAGCTTGATTCCAATTATCGTAGAGTCGTTGTAATTTCCTTTCCACTCTAGAAATTATTAGTTCACCATGAGAATGGGTTTAATCGTTCACATACTAGTTATGAATTGGTAGAAATGCCATGTGTAATTAGGGATTAGGAGTAACCATATTGTTCTCGCTTGGCGCGTTTCAATTCGGATTACTTACGATTAAATGGATTAGTAGGATTAAGTAGAGTTAAGGTGGAATCAATCCCCTCTAACGCCTTATCATAGAATCAACGTAGCATTCCCATAGTTGTTCTCGATAGTGAACTAGTTGCATCTTGTGGGTAGTTGCATCGTAGTCTAGTTGCCATTTAAGTAAATCTCTCATTAGACTTTTTTAGTTAAGAGTAGTTATAAAATTCAAGAACACAAATCTTGGGAAGGACTAGGAGTGGAACGAACTTCCTACTCCACTATATCTCATAGGATTGAGAGTAGAATCTTTGATAAACTAGGCACATATAACATAGTTTTAGTTTACTTACGTTTTGAGTGTTTATCGTTCATTTTAAATAGGGTAAACTATTCATTTTATGTTTTATCAAATGGCGCATTTGCCATCTTAGTTTCACTTTCACATTGTTTTTGTAGTATAAGTACTTTTCTTAAAGTCCCATTAAACCCACCCACCCTTGTTTGATTCATACAGTGGTTGTCCGTTTCAGCATTGAAAAGTTCAAGGAAAAAATACATGGAGTAGCGACCACGCTTCTAAGCGGCGACTCTACCCAAAGATCAACAACACTGAGCGCGAGCCGCCCCCATATGGAGCGTGACCCGCCCTAAATCACTGTAACTTGAAGTTACACGGAGTGCGACCAGCGCCTACTAGCGGGCGCACGCGCATACTGAAATGATTTTTGCGAATTTCCACGAGGTTTGATTCGAACCCGATTATTCAAGTTTTTCAGTGTACTAACTATTTATATACACCGAACACGCCGTAAACAAGACGCTATTCATAAAGCGAAAAGGACGCCTTGTCAGGTATTCCTTTCTTCCGCACCTCGCGATCTCCTGTTAGAGGTTTATACTAGTATATCGAATTGTTTGGATTGTTGATGTGTTTAGCTAAATTTGGTCTTAGCCTTGTATGAGATTAAGGTCCGGTCGAAACAAAAACACAACAACGTCAACAAACGACTCTATCTAGTATACCACCCACTACACCTCTAGCTACTATTTCACACACACCACCGACCAATGCCCGACGAAGGAGAGACTCCTCTCGGACTTTTACAAAGCCTTGAGCGATAGCCCTAAATCTTGCATCGTTCTAGCGGACCCGATTAAGGATTTCGAATCCCCAAATATTTTAATTTGTTACCCGTTTTCATGGATTAGACCATGGAAAACCTTATCGGCACATGTGTAGGATTGAACAAGTCCTAACAACATTCCACCATCCTACGGTTGGTGCGGAACAAATTAAACTAAGGGTATTCCCTTTCACCTTAGCCGATAAGGCGACGTCTTGGTTAACTGCCCAAGCGCCTAATTCTGTGGACTCGTGGGCTAAACTTGTTCAGCTGTTTATGGAACATTTTTACCCACCCCTAAAGACGGATGAGATGCTTTCCAAGATTCATTTCTTTCGACAAAATCCTTATGAATCATTTTCAGAGGCTTGGAATCGTTTCACCGATCTCCTTATAGAGTGTCCACATCATAACTTAGCGAAAGACACGTTAGTTCGTGCCTTTTTCAAAGGACTTCTACACCACCATAAAGAAGTCCTTGACATAATGAATGGGGGTAGTTTCTTAAGCAAAGGAGCCTCGAGGCTTATAAATTTTAGAGGGATCAAACTAAAGCGAAATAACAACTGGGGTAGTGATGATATCCACCGCCCCGCTAGTTCATCAAATAAAGTTAAGGCCGCGGTATGTTTGAAATTAAACTCGATCCCGAGCTTAAAACTCTAATCGAATCACTTTCACTAAAAGGTAGAGGCCATTTTTGTTCAACAAAAGCCTATCCCGTCATGAATGTAAATTCAAATCCATGTAGTTTCTGTTGAGCCCCGAGCATCCCGACTCCCAATCGGCCCTATAGCCTATGAACAGGACTTGTTCCATTAATAGTGAACCTAACGCCCCTTGGAGACAAAATCCCAACTTCGGTTGGAGAAATAACCAACACATCACACCTCCAGGGTACAATAATCAATACATTAGGCCAACGCACAGCTTTAACCAAGTTCCACCACGACAAGGACAGGGTCAGGGTGATTTTAATAATTATAACAACCAAGTGCAACCTCGGAAAAGTCAAGAACAAGGTCAAGGTAGTTATAATAATTATAATGCTAATAGAGGTATCGTTTCGGTAAATAATAATTATCAAAATCCACCCATAAATAATTCACGTGAAATAGTTCCAGTCACACCACTCGTGACTACTACACCCACACAACCGGATTGTCTTGACACCTTCATACAAGTGAGCCAAAAACTTTTCCAAACCATGGCTCAATCTAACCAACAGCTTCTACAATCCGTTAATAATTTAACCCAACAGTTGGCTCAAGATAAAGCCAACCCAAAGGTGTGTTTCCAGGTCACGAAATACCTAATCCTAAAACAACAAACACAGCCTTTGAGGTAACCGATAATACTAGTAATGAATATGAAAATGTAGGTGAGCTAAAGGCCATCACCACTCTCCGTTCTGGCAGAGTGGTTGATGATAAGCACCCAAAAGTGTATTATGAAACCCCATTGAGACATATAAATTTGGTTAATTATGTGTTTAATAATCATAAAATAAATATGTTTTCATACTTTTGCAGGTATTTGCAGTAAACATGGAAATATTGGTTAAACCTGCGATAAAGCACGAGGAACGGCGTATATATGAATTCTTCCAAATTCGCACAGAAGCATCAAACTTCCAAAGCTCCTACCTCTCGAACCAGGGACTCGATGTGACAAGAGAGCTGCTTTCGGATAATCGATCTGATGAACTCAACGCGATAAGCGGGAAGTTGTAAAAACTGCCCAAAATACCGGACCGCCATCTTGATTTTGCATGGGCCACTATGTGGGGCCACAAGATTGGATGAGTCATCAATCATGGAGCATGTCAAGACAAAAATAACAAATTATTGGTGCAAAGTTGACACCTTGCATGTAATAAATTAGATTAGGTGTTAATAGTGAAAAAAAGGCAAGGTGTCACTTTGTTTAAATGTGGTGGATAAAAATGAATTAATGTGGTTTGATGATTCATGTGGGAGGAAATGAGATTTCTCTCAAATGGAAAAGAAATTAGACAAGGGTGGGGGACACTCCATTTACTCCCTTGACTTATTTTCCTTACATGGCATTATTTTAGTTCCTTAGTGAAAAAAATGATAGGTTAGTTTTTAGTTTTTATAAGAAAAGCTTGTAATAGTTTTAATGGATGAAACACTTGTTTTCTTCTAGAAAATAAATAGAAGTGAGTTTTATTGTTTAGCTTTCTCCTCTCTCTCTCTCTTTTGTTTTTTTTAGTTTATAAATCCTTGTCCCAAGGATCATGAGCTAACTTCCCTTTTGGGGAGTTAATCCAACTCATGTGAGGGTAAATCAATTTTTGTTGGTTTGGTAGGTTGTTAGGAAGAACAACTAGCTCTACACCCTATCCCAAAATGATAGTTGGTGTAGTGTCTAGTTAGGAATCAAAGGAATGAGCTTAGAGATAAGTCATTGCTTAGTTCCACTTGCTAGCATGTGTGAGCTCTTAAGTGAGCCATACATGCTAGGGATCAAATCTTTTCTTCTATTAGGGGCTTGTCTATGAGTCTAGGAAGGATCAAATAACCTTTTTCAAATCAACAACTAATGATAGTTTCACATGAGTAGGATTAACTCTCCACCTTTTCTTTTAAATCTCTATTTTGGTATTAAGTGCATCTTTTCAAACTTTAATGTCTTTCTTAATGTTTGTGTAGGAAGGAAAACCTAGCATCAATATTATAACCTTACTCCTTAGTTCCCTTTATTGTAACATCCAATTTGTAGTTGTTCTAAAACTTTAGGTTAGATCGAATCCTTATTCCAACTCTACGAAACGAAGATCGTGAGTAAGGAACTTTGAGTGCTTTTGCATCAATTTAGAGAGTTCAAACCTCTAAGTAGTAGTAAACAAGCATATATCAAATGGCACCGTTGCTGTTCTAAAGCCATAGAACTTGTGCTACAAATCGGAAGTTGCATCAAGGGGGAACCCCCATTCTCTTCTTTCCTTTCCTTTTCGTTTACGTTTTTTTTGTTCAAATTAAGTATTTTTACCTCATGAATGAACACGTAAGCTCACGGATTTTTCGTTCCACTTCCAGGTACCAAAAGTTAGGACTGGGAATGATAAATACAGGCGATTATAAGACTTCTGAGAAAATTTGAAAGTATTCTGAATTACTGGACAAGCGTCTTGGCGGCGTGGAGTCGCCGATGCGTCTTGTGAGTGGGGACCCCGATCCCCGGGTGAATTTCTTCAGTTGTTGCTCTGCTCAACCACCAAAGATCTCCTGATCTACCTTGATCCATTTCCGGGCCTAAATATCTCGCCCTCACCTGAAAAATTCGATAATCCTTTAGGATTAATCATACGTCGGCAATTGAAACGTTTGTTTTGAGTTCCACAGGAAAAGCCGAAGCTTCTGAGTTCCAAATTTTCAGTATTATTGTAATTTTTTTATGTTTTTTCTGCATGTATGCCATGTATATAGTATTAGGAAAAATTTATGGATTATTATTTAAGTTTTAGCCTAGAATTATGCATGAATCAAGTTAAAATTAACCGTAAATATTTATATACGACTACACGGACATGGATTGCATATTAATGTATATTTACATATTAATGGTACTGTTTTGCATGGGTATATGTCTTTCTACATATAAATGTTTCTTGTTACATGTTTAATATTTCTCTATATCATACCGCGTATTGTCTAATAAGTTCCATTTTGTCAAGAAAGAGGAGAACATTCCAACGAGGGTTAAAATCTGAGTTGGGTAAGTTGTTTCTAAACCTTACGGGGTAAAGTCGCTCTCTATATGACATTAAATCTCAATGAGTATTGTCGAAATCGAATTATTATGCAATACAAGAGTAAATTTTTTAGTTTATGTATAATACCTTGCATGTTTAGTTTTGTCGTGATTTTATCGCATATGTATACTATATCCGCGATGCTTATGTATTTAGATAATGTATGAGTGATTCAAATTTGCCTCTGTCTTGTTGATATATCGCTTACGTAATATCGATTTACAAATTAGCGTACATATACGTATTACTGATGTATATTTGCCTGTACGTATGGAAATATTTATCGATGACACAAGCTTGCCTATACGTATAGCTATACGTATGAGTAGAGTACCTTCACATGCTATTGCACCTAGTATTGTATGAGTAGATTGTATTTGCATGTTTGTATTTTCACCCTTGCATAAATCTTAAAAAAAATAAAAAATAAATAAAAATAAAAATAAAAATAAAAATAAAAATAAAAATAAAAATAAATAAATTAATTAATTAATTAAATTAAAATTAATACCGCCTTTGCATAAATTTTAATTCCATAAATCTTAATCATATTCCGATGGTGTCTAGAAAACTTGAAAGATTGAGGTTACTTAATTAGAACCGTGCTTGCACGGAAAGCCTCCCTCATATCTCTCTTGTGACCTGGATGTTGGTTTATGCACACATATTCCTAGCTTCAAAATACGTTAGCGTTAGCGGCTTAGGCATATGTTGTTAAACTCTAATGCTTAAGATAATAATAAAATTCGAGTCCTACTAAATTCCTTCTGTAAGTTAGATCTAATTTTATGCTTGCATGAGATTAAGGTCTGGTTCCAGTAAAGAAATTGAACATACCTATCGTCGAAAAAAATATGATAAGCAATTGCATAAGCTCTCACCTAAAAATTGTTCTTCTTCTGCTAATTACCTTCATCACAATCCTTCGCCATCCATCAACTTATGTCATTATGGCCGGACGATCCTCCACCAGCCAGAGAAGCCCTCTCGGTTTCTATATCTTGATTACCGGGAAGGACCTTCTTCCCCGCATCAAACTTGAGGACATTGTCGGTGATTTTCGTGATCCCACCAAACGTTTTCAGTTTGTTACCTATATATCATGGTTTGGAGCACGAAAAACCTTACAATCATCTTCGTGAGGGCTTCCAACAAGTGGCAACAACATTTCACCATCCAAAGATCTCTAAGGAACAACTCTTGCTTCGAATTGTTTCCATTCACTTTAGCGGAAAAATGTCAATCGGCTAGCGGGACAACAACCACAGTCCATAGATACATGGAATAAACTAGTTCAAGCTTTCATGCTTCAATTTTACACTTAGAAGAAAACAACTGAAATGCTTCAGAAAATTCAATTCTTTCGTCAAAATCCTCATGAATCTTTTACAGAAGCATGGAGTCATTTTACTGATCTTCTGTTAGAATGTCCTCATCATCAACTGGACAAAGCTGTCCTTGTTCGTTCATTCTTTAATGGTCTTTCTGATCATAAAAAAGAAACTCTTGATATAATGAACAGCGGTTGCTTCATGGACAAAGAGCTACCGAAGCTTATACTTTTCTTGAAAAACAAGCGAAAAAAGTACACACCGGGTAACACCGAGTCGCCTCGGTCATCAAAAGGACAATGTTACAAAGGCCACATCTATTTTGAGGTAAAACCCGATCCCAAATAAAAAAAATTTGATAGAATCCCTAACTAAAAAGTAGATGCCCTTGCAGTTCAAGTAAACGATCAACTACCAAAACCAAATATGAACGTTGACACCGCCTTTGGTCCTTTGTCTTAGTCCCCACCATCCCGATGCATATTTTCCCTTGTTGTATGCTTCCCCTACTCAACAATCGGAGGAGGCATGTGCATTCAACATTCCTAATGCACCGTGGAGACAACATCCTAATTTCGCTTGGCCAAAATAACTAACAAATGGGGGCTCCTCCGTGTTTCGCTAATCCACCCTGCTCGACCTACCAACAATTTTATTCCATACCGCCAAGGAAATAATCAACAATACCAACAAGGTCAATTTCAAAATAATTCCAATGCTAACTATCAAACCAATCGCAGCCTTGTTCCAACTAATCCAGATCCCAACTATAATCAACAACTTCTAAGTAATAATCGAGAACTACTACTCGCTTTAATAACCTCGCCAACCATTACGGATAGGACAAATGAGACATTCTTGGCTTACATGAACCAACAGTCTCAAATTTTAACGTCTATCCAACAATCACTTCAGCAATTGGCACAAGAAAAGAGTCAGAAAGGCGTGTTTCCTGCACAAGCAGTTCCAAACCATAAACCAGCAAACACAGCCTTTGAACTCACCAATGCCCCTGGTACAAGCACCCCCAACCAAGGTGAGGTGCATGCAATCACTACTCTACGATCTGAAAAACTGTAGACAATCGATACGATGCCGATGATCAACCAAAGGAAAAGAGGGTTCCAAGGAATCTATTTCTAATAATGAACCTACGTAAGATTCCCCGTGATCCAACAAAGTCAACACCTCCGGATGTAGGAAACAAGCAAGTAGACCCCTTTGCCAAATTCATTCTAAGGCACCGTTTCCTTTCGACGCTTTGGCAAAGAATAAACCTGATGAGAATTTTGCTGAAATTCGAGACTTTTCAAAATTTAACAATCAACTTACCTTTTCTCGATGCCTTAAAACTATTACCAAAACATGCAAAATTTCTGAAAGATATGTGCACCACAAAAAGGAGAACTAATGTTCCTCAACAAGCGTTCCTCACTGAACAGTTTCCCTCCATCACCGAACACAATGGTATAGTAAAATACAAGGACCCTGGTAGACCAACGGTTCCATGCACCTTAGGTGACAAATACACGGCTACTGCACTACTAGACCTAGGAGCTAGTGTGAACTTACTTCCATATTATTTATTTAAACAACTAGGTCTTCATGAGCTCAAACCTACCACCATGACTCTACAGTTAGCCGATCGTTCCATAAAGTATCCAAAAGGAATTGTGGAAAAACGTCCCTTGTAAAAGTCTAAGATTTCTTCTATCCAAAGAGACTTTGTTATTTTGGATACGAAGTTGCTTGTGATTCCATTCCTATCATCTTAGGACGTCCGCTTCATATCGCTTCAATGCTCTTATTAATCAGTAGATGGTTCCATGACCATGTCCTTCAAAATCTTTTTCGGTCGAGGTGAATGTGTTCAAGTTGATGAAACAACTTCCGTGAGCCCTGACATTGATGGGTGAGGTCAATTGGGTTGACATTCCGCAAAAGAGTATTTCACAAACTATTTTCCGAAGATGAAGTGTACCAATTTCTTTTCCTTTAGCTTAATTTGAGTTTGAGGGCGATGATTATACACAAGAAGTAAATGAGTTATTAGGAGTCGGTACCATTATTTGACCCTACAACAGTTGATGTCAAGTAACTTGGATGATCATCAATCTGCTTTACTACATGGATGATGACCGGCCCTCAAGAATCTTTAATACCCACTCGGCCAGCCCCCAATTAAAACCTCTTCCTTCGAATTAAAATACGCATACAACTTGATGCCGATGGTCGCCACCCGCTTATTATTTCTTCACAATTGACCGACGATCGAAGCTCGCTTTAATTAATGTCATTCAATAACATCGCTTCGCTAATGGATGGTCCCTCGATGACATTAAAGGCATTGAACCTAATGTGTGCACCCATCGCGATACACCTCAAGAAAAATGCTAAGACGCCGCTGAACCACAGCGTCGCTTCGGCCCTACCATGAAAGATGTGGTCCGAGAGGAAGTGTTAAAATTACTAGATGCGGGTATTATTTACCCTATCTCTGATAGTGTTTGGGTGAGTCCTGTACACGTAGTTCCAAAGAAATCTGGCATTACAGTTGTGCAAAATGATAAAGATGAATGCATTTCAAAGCTCGATCCCAAAGAAAATGGCTAATATGCATTGACTATCGCAAACTTAATGTCGCTTTCGTAAGGATCACTTTCCCACTTCCATTCATCGATCGGATGCTCTAACATTTAGCGGTCATGCCTATTATTGTTTTCTTGATGGTTATTCAGGTTATTTTCAGATAGTCATAGACCCCATCAAGAAAAGACAACGCTCACCGTCCCATTTGGTACATTTGCATATAGATCGCATGCCTTTCGCCTTTTGCAATGCACCCGGTACTTTCCAACGCCTTTACATGCTTCATATTTTCAGTGATATGGTTGAACGGTTTATGGAAGTATTCATGGACGACTTCTCAATTTATGGAGATTCTTTCGATAGTCTGTCTTCATCAAATCTTGAAAAGGTCTTTACACGCCAGTAAGAGAAAACCTTGTTCTTAATTGGGAAAAATTCCATTTCATGGTTACTAAAGGAATAGTTTTAGGACACATGTTTCAAAGGACCGAATCGAAATCGACAAAGCTAAGATAGAAAAAATTGCTTCACTTCCTATACCAAAAAATAGTTCGAGACATTCGCGATTGTTAGGACACAATTGTGTTTCTATAGGAGATTTATTCAAGATTTCAAAGGTTGCTAGACCTTTAACCAATCTCCGCTTAAAGATGTCGCTTTTTTTATTTTAGTTTCAGTTGCAAACAAGCCTTTGAGATATTAAAACCGCATTAACTACCGCCCCCATAATTCAACCACCGGACAATCTAAACCTTTTGAATTAATGTGACGCTTGTTTACTATGCTATAGGAGATGTACTAGGGCAACCCCTGTGGTAAGATAAGCCAGTTATCATTTACTATGCGAGTAAAACCATTAATGAAGCTTAACGAACTATACCACCACCGGAGAAAGAGTTTCTCGCCGTTGTATTTGCGTTAGATAAGTTTCGCCCTTACCTAGTGGGTTCTCCAACTATTGTCTCACACCGACTCACGCGGCACTTCGCTATCTATTAGCGAAAAAGATGCAAAACAAAGGTTGATCCGATGGATTCTCCTTTTGCAAGAGTTTACTCGAAATTAGAGATAAAAAAGGTAGCCAAAATGTGGTTGCGCACATTTATCAAGACTTGTCGCTGATGTTGATATCGACAATCAACCTATCATGATTCCTTTTACGATAAACACTTGTACTCTATTTTTTTCGGCCCCTGGTACGCAGACATAGTAAATTACTTAGTTACCGAGGAAGTCCCTTTATCTTGGTCTCAGAATGACCGGAAAAGTTTTATCCACCGAAATTCTATTTTGGATGATCCCTACCTATTCAAGTATTGTTCTCAATTAATCTAATCCGCCAAGCTGCATTCCCGACCGGGAAACACAACGATGTGTTATCCTTCTGCCATGAACAATCTTGTGGGTGGTCATTTTAGTGGTAAGAAAACTACGCCAAGGTTCTACAATGTGGTTTTTATTGGCCAACACTGCTTAGATGCACATGAGCATTGCAAAGCATGCAATCGCCCGCCAGCTAGGTCGCGATTACTCAATGCAATATGATGCCCCCAATCCCATTCTAATTGTGGAAATTTTGATGTATGGGGCATCGACTTCACGGGTCCATTTCCAAATTCTCATGGCTTCCTATACATACTTGTAGCAGCTGACTATGTGTCAAAATGGATCGAGGCATTGGTATGTCGTATAACGATCATAAAACAGTCGCTTTTGTTCGTGAAAAGAAAATATTTTCTCTCTATTTGGTGTTCCAAAAGCTATAATTAGTAACGGGGAAAACATTTCGCAAAAATTTTTGAATCATTAGTAAAGAAATATGGAGTCACGCGACAAAGTGGCAACCCGTGATCATCCTCAAACCAAAGGTCAAGTAGAAGTCTCTAATCGAGAAATCAAATCCATTTTGGAAAAAAATCCATCAATCCATCTAGGAAAGACCGGTCTCTACGATTATCCGATGCCCTCAGGCATACGCACACCTTTTAAGACACTTATAGGGATGTCTCCAGATCGCCGCTTTTGGAAAACCTTGTCATCCTCCGGCTGAACTTGAGCACCGTGGCTCTATGGGCCATCAAAAGCCTCAATTATAAATACTAACGCAGCGGTGCAAAAGAGAAAATTGCGTAAACGAGCTTGAGGAAATTCGAGTGATGCCTATTATCTCAAATCCTATAAAGCCAACATGAAAAGAGTGCATGACAAGCACATATTGAGAAAAGAATTCAAAGTCGGTCAAAAAGTTTTGATGTACAACTCAAGATTACATTTTTCCGTGAAAATTAAAACTCGGATGGTCTGGTCCTTTCACCGCTCTTCTTGCCACCCCTATGGGCTATCTCAGGAAAACGTGAAATGATGGTAGCGACTTCAAGTAAATGGCCAAAGGTTTTTAAACATTATCATGAGTTGGCCCAGATGTCGAAGAGACTCTTTTCAATGATCCAAATTACACGCACTAATAAATTTGTTGTGTACTTTTTCCATGTATTTAAACAGAAAGTATGCCATTAGGGTAAATGCCCTCTTCTATTTTTTTTTCTAAAATCCCTAGAGTGTGTGGTCATAAAGTCACTTAACTCCTTAGTCCACAAAACTCTATTTCGCAATCGAGTATAAATGTCTTCTCGAGCAATCGAAAGCAAACGCTCCCGGAAAACAACGGGTACCAAAAATTTCAAATCCTTTCTTTCCTTTCCCTATTCTATTCCTCGCTAACCCAACTCATCATTTGGTGTAAATCTCACCCATCTCAATTGGTAATGGTCATAGTACTTTTGCTCGAAAAGTTTTCATGTATAGAAGGATTTGGGTGGTAATGAATCGTCAAACTCTTTCGTCCAGGTCTTGATCTTCTATCCCAGATGAGCCAGATAAGGTATATTATTGTCTCGACACCACCAACAGGATAAACTTCCTCGCCGCTCCGCTGTTCTACGTGTTAGAATCGCCTGAGGATCCGACGTTAAAGACCTCAACATGTATATACTGCTTTTTTATTAAGCACCCAGCATGGTGCCCAAAGAGAGTCGGATATGCACCCATCGACATTTCTAGTTCAGACGGGCAATGGATTCCACCAGCCAACCCCGACCATCAGTTTTCTATGTGACTATTTTGGGCGGGTTCGAGGCTATACCATATGTACTGGCGGTAATATTTATTATTAAAACCATTGCATTATCAGTCATGATGGTACCACTCCGAACCCTAGGGCCCCAAACATAAAGGATAAGCCCTGCGCAATCTCTTTCAACTTTTGGAAGCCCGACAAAGCTGCCACAATGCACACACGCAAGCAGATCAAAGCGAACATAGGTTAACATGCTATACTAGCGGACGATAATTCTCATTACCCGGACATTGCGCGATTTCCATCCGGCGTATGGTATCCGCCCGATCCCTTCTCATCCAATTCCTTGCGGTTCCCATCGAGGCTGATCGATTTCGGCCAAAGCGGGCGCTACCTTACTTTTCGACTTGAAGCTGCGATCGGTCGCGCTTTCTGATTATTTGCCCTCCGTGCTTCGTCCGGTACACAAATTGGGCCTCCGGCTCATCGCCACTCCACGGCCGCTTTCCACTTTCGCTTTACGGGGAGCCGCCGGCTTTCACGGTAATTTGGGTTCCGTCCTTGTCGGCGGACTAGATCCCGCGACCGAAGGTAGCCAAGTCCATGACCTGCTTTCGGGGCGGCGCCCGGTCCCACCGCTAGCACCACCTCCTCCACTCAGGCCCTCCCCGGGGCATGTCGCGACCACTTTAGCCATTCGAGCTCCTCTAGCTTCGGCCACTTCAGCTCTCCTCTTCTCCGACCTACCCACGGGAGGAGCAGCGGCTTCTGATCTCAACTCGGGGAGCATCAATGGTCGATCCTCGGGATAAAAGCTCGAGCTTCCGGCCCCGCAGCCTCCACAGCGGGGGGGCCGCCCGAGGCGCCCGCGCCCGTCTCGGTCCTCCCGTGTTATCGGATCACTTATGCGCTTCTCCATCACCCTTCGCCGTCCGACTTAGAGCTTCGCTCCTTTTGCACCTTCCTCTTCTCGGATCGTAGCTCCTCCTTTTTCCTCAAAGAAATGAGCAAACTCCGGAAGCTTAGCTCGCTTTTGTTCCGATGCTCAACCGTCGCGAACCTTTCTATCTCCCCACGATCGATTCGAGTCCGCCACGGGGAATATCCGCAAACAAAACAAAGAGATGAACCCGGTTAGAGGCGATGGCTCACCCACTAACACAACAAGAGGAAGCCAATCCTACCCACGGCTAGACTACACATCCTAGTTCGCGAACCTACATCCAGCGCGGTAGTTGCCCTTCTAGCAAGGCAGCGGCCTCCCTCGCCCGGGCCTCATTGCTTACACCATCAAGCCGCAATGAGCAGCGTCGGCATGGTTTGCAAGCTAAAGTTGGATACCGGACCGCCTCATTACGTAATGCTCTATTATGTCGGACACACCTATGTGGAATTCCCCACTCGCATTTAACAGATTGAACCCTGAATAGTCGCGAGGTGTTGCCAACGAACTAACATGGAGACTTCCCACAATAACTCAAGAAGTCACAAACCAATTTGAAGCGGTATTTTGCATGAGCGCTCTCCGGTGACCTTCACATATGATTACTCCACCATCGGAGGCTTGTACCCCTCACTACGAACATTTTCACTTTCGGCCTAGGTTCAGTATATTTCCGGTCGGGCACATTAATCCCATCTTTGCTTTCGCAGCTCAGGAAACGAAAGGTGGCAGCCCGGCTGATTCTGAGCTCTTAGGGGTGGGTCACTGCTGGCGTCATCCTCCTCGACCCGGACGTCTTAGCCACCTCATCCTCTGACCCAGATCGGCTATTAACCTCCTCTACCCTAACTTCTTCTTCCACTACAGTCCGATCATCACCGCCACTCAACGAATCCTCATCCTCTTCTTCATACTCTCCACAGCTCAGTGAAACCTCCCGTACCTCTTCCGAACGAGTGTCATCATAATCCGACATTGTAATGTCACCTTATTCTCGAATCACCAAACCCTAAACCCTATAACCTAACACTGACCTACCAACTTAATAAACCCTCTTTGGAGCGAAGAAAGCAAAGCGAAAATGAAAAGCAAACAAAGAAGCGAAGCACTCACCGCAGAAGCCCACCGGCTTGCGTTTTGCGGAAGAAGAAGCCTGGAAATGCCTTTTTGGTTGCCTCAATTTTGATTTTGCACAACCGCCTGTTCAGTTCCCAAGAAGTTATGATTACGGCCTATGATATAGCCCACACACGTGTCCAAGGAACTGTCTTTTCCTGACTTCCGAATACCGCGGCGACACGATTCCTTTCCAACTGCTATGATTCTGTCACGTGCCAGCAACACGCAAAAATTTTCTTTCCCGCCCGGTTTCAACTTCGGTGGCATCCCAAACAGAACGATCTCCATAGCTCGCTCATGCTTCACCCAAGTGTTGAGTCTTCTCTCAGCAGATCGCCTGCATGAACCCAGCCATTCTACTGAGAGGGGGCTGTGTAGGGGAGCAATATCCCCACTAAGGAACATTGCGCACGAATGAAGCCTGGCGACCTCAACGCATCGACCTCCAAGACCGATCTGCGAGCGACTCCTTACAAGTAGGTGTGTTTTGCAGACGAAGCACAAGCGACCTCAACGTATCGACCTCCAAGACCGATCTGCGAGCGACTCCTTACAAGTAGGTGGTGCGAACAAAGATGCCGGTCACGAACACTTTGCCGCCGGAGGCGAGCCCCCACCAGATGTAATCATTGCCAAAATCTTATTTGTATTTCCCACCACCGGAAATAGGGACTACCCCGCCCACTCCCAATCAAAGTATGACCTACACCCAAACCACCCCCAGGACTCATTCACGATCTCTACCCTACATTTGTACACAAAGGGTACACGCATTAATGCGAAGGATCTCCACTCCCAAAATCCTATAAATACCATCTCTTTTTGGAACTTCGCCGGACTGATTCTTCTCTCCCCAACAAAAGGAAGAACGAGAGAAGATACGTAGGCAGTTCGCTCACAGCGACCTCGGTCCCATCCAAAGTCCAAACCCATCTCGTCCTCCTCTACTATAATCAGGAGAAAACTAAAACGCTCCTTTACAACACCGTTGACGATAAGATTGTTCTCGATGACGACTCATTGCGTATTGTTTTGGACAAGTTCTTGCTACAAGGTGAAAATACTACAGAAACATATGCTGAGAAGATCAATTGTACTAATGACTAATGTATGAGAGTAAGTTACCCCTATTGAGATCTCGTCTTCCCCCTCTGTCCCTCAACACTATTCGTTTTATACCCACTCCCCTCTCCTCACAGCCGTCCAACTGTCCAGCCATCTCACGCCTCTTGGTCTACCACGCGTAGGGTTTCCGTACACCTTTGCACTCCGCGGCACGATACTGTACACCCGACTCTACCGCTTGTATTACTTCGGGCTCGCTATTTCTGATTATCCTCTACTCCCCGACTCCAGTTACTGCGGCTTGCATCGGTCCGCTAACCTTTGACCTTGTTAGTCGCGGATCCTACCACTACAAATGCCCCTTCTTGATGCCGCGGCCTTGGGGTTGGCCCGGGATCGAGAACCTTCTCCTCTTTTCTTTATTTGGATTCGTTTGGTCTTCCATTGGGGTTCGCGTGCGTGCAGGGCACTCATTACGAGCGCCATTTCTGTGCCTCCTCGTGTTCTGCACCCCCACATGTTAACCTCCTGGTGGTTCCTCTGTCGTCCCTTCGGTTTTCGTACCCGAGCAATTACCTTTTTGCCCCTACACTATTTAAACTCCCGCTTCCATTCTCTCCCTCACTTTTTTCCTTTGGTTTTTTTCTTCCTCTACCTCTTTCTCCCTCTCTCAAACCTTACTGCTCTTCCTCCCTTGAATTCTTCCCCTTCGGCATGGCTCCGGTTGGATTTTGTCATCGTTGGGATCAGGTTCAGGTTCGTTTTTCTTGGTTCTTGTTCTTTTTAGCTTACTGCTGGCATTGTCGTCTTCTTCCGCTTTACCTTACAGCTATTAGTATTAATTTTCCCCTTATAGTCTGTTCATCTTCTTCTCGATGTCGGCGAGGGCCTCCGAGAATCCCTCTCCCTCTCATTCCGATGACTCTTCGTCCTTTAGATCTACTGAGGTGGCCTCTCCTCCTCCTGTGGCCCCCTCCACCTCCGGTCGCTTCCTGGCCCCCTTGTTGCCGCCTTCTAGATATCGTAGACCTAATTTAAGTGCAATTAGGGCTGCCTACGGCATTCCAGCTGGCATTCTGATAGAACATGTGCCCTCAGTCACCCATTATCCCCACTTAGTGTCGCCGCGGCCCGGGTGCCTAGTAGTGACTGTAGGTCAGATTGTTGTCGGGCTGCGGCTCCCTCTCACTGTGTTGGATGTAGAGGTGTGTAATCATTTCAACATCCCTCCCTATCAAGGCATCGAAAATTTCTAGAGAGTCATGTATGCCGCGAATTACTACAACAGGACTGGTAACCCCTAGCTAACCAGTCGTGATATTGTCTCCCAGTATTTCATAAAGAAAAGTACCAAGGATGTGGGTATAGGGTACCAATCTTTCTGTGTCCATCCCCAAAAGAAAACTTTCTTACTCCGCGTCACCACCTCGGATAAACAGTGGCACCACTACCCGCTGTATGTATTCGGTGACTTCCTGCCCGTGGACCTCCCTGCCGGGGTGACACTTAACCACCTCGTTTTTCAGTCCAGTGGTGAGTTTCGTTACTGCCTTTTCTTCTTTCGGCCTTAGCTTTGCGAATGAATATTCTTTCGTTTGTATTCCCTTGCAGGTTGGCGGCCTGATTCTAAGTCAAGAATATATTCCAGCTACATCTGCCCAATCTTCAATAGACTCCGCGCCCTTGGTATTGCCCAAGCTGACCGTTTGAATGTCCACCCCACCACGGGCACTCCTTTGCTTGAGCGACTTTTTGGGATTTTCGGCCCCCTTCTACCGTCCACCCCCTCCCAAAGAACGCAGACCTCAATCCTCTCCCAAAAACCGTTCCCACTCTCGCTCCCACCGTCGTCAACCTACTTGCGGCTCCCACCCTTCATCCCGTGCTCATCTTGATCCCCTTGGCTCTCGAACCTTTGCCCTCCTATCGGGCCATCTCCACCTGGGAAGATCAATATACCCCTCTACAGTCCCCCTCCGTGAAAATGGATTGCTCACAGATGAAGCTGTTTGATAGTAAAGATGAAGTCACCGAAGTCTCTCCGTCCGCGGTGGCTACTCCTACTGATGGGCCACCGAGCAAACGCCAGAGGACGGTAGCATCCAAAGGCCCAATTCCTGTCACCCAGACAGTAGCGGAAGAAGAGGCTCCCCTTACCACCACCACCCGTAGACCAGGCAAAGAGACTGCTCCCCCCACCGACTCCAGTGACCCTGCTGATTTTGCCCCTGTCTTTAAAGTTCGCCACCGCAAAGTCAATATCGCAGACTCGGCCCTTGAAAATCCTGTCGTTGCCTCCTCCATCTTCTATGGCTCTCATTTGCCGAAGGACCTGGCTTATGCAGAAGCAAGCACCTTTGAACACCACCGCACCTCCTTGTACACCAACTGGGAGAAGGTACTTCCCCTTCACTCTACTCTTGCTCTTTGGTCTTTCCCTTCTGATCTACTTGTCTTGTTTGTATTCAGGTGAGTCTGGACATATCATTTATGATCCGCGGTCTCTTCAGTGCTCGGTCCAAGATAGAGTCTCTGGATAAAGAGGTCGGCGGTCCAGACGGTCTGAGAGCCACTTGTATCCGACTCCAACAAGAGCTCGAAGCTGCTGATCTAGCTAAAACCCGGGCTCAAGATTAACTGAGGATCGCGGAAAACAACCATCAGGATTATATGGATTCCGTCAATGACCGTCTGAGTCAGCAATGCATTTCTCTCATCCAGGAGCACCAACAAGATACCGCGGCACTTACGGCACAACATAAGGCGTATATGGCGACCCTCCAAACCCACTATCGATCCTTGGCAGACAAGAGGGTGGGTAGGAAAATTCAGGAGGAACATGCACGACTTCTCAAGGAGGGCCGCCTCCATCCAGAGGTGCCGCCATCCCCGCCGATGAGGAGATGGGAATCGCGGACCGTCCAAGCCTGAGGGGTCGGCTGACGCTGAGGTGACTGCTGAAGAGACCGCGAATGAAGAGGCTGCTACCCCTTCTACTGAAGATGTCAACCTGGAGGATCCCATCGATATTACATCAGATATACCTTTAGCTTCCCCTTGAATCTGTTTTTACTGGGTTTGTAATTGATTATGTATGTTCTGGCGCCTTAAACGGCGATGCACACTTCCATTTTGGTTTTTCTCCTTTTGTGAGGAGCGTTGTGATGCATTGTGACTTTCTTGTTGTGTTTGCCTCCTTCCGGAGAGGTTCTCTTTCATATATTATGTTTACTTAAGACTTTTGCTATCTCTAATCTCGTACGCTTTTGCTTCCTCTCCCATCCTCAACTTTCTTTTCCGACCGGGGCATTGCCTTGCCCTTGAGGTTTGATTCGGACTCCATGTCCGCGAAGGGTTCTACCCCCACTTTACGGGCTGGTAAGCCTGCTAGGGCATTGTCTTGCCCCTAAGTTTGATTTGGACTCTGTGTCTGCGAAGGGCTCTCCCCCCCCCCCCCCACTCTCTCTCAATGGCTGACACGCCTGCTGGGGCATTGCCTTGCCCCATAAGTTTGATTCGGACTCCGTGTCCGTGAAGGGCTCCTTCCTCCCGCTTCTCTCTGGTCGCGACTTTTCTTTGGGACATTGCCTTGCCCCTAAGTTTGATTCGGACTCCGTGTCCGCGAAGGGCTCTGCCCCCGCTCTCTCGATGGCCGACTTTCTTTGGGGCATTGCCTTGCCCCTAAGTTTGATTCGGACTCCATGTCCGCGAAGGGCTCTTCCCCCCCACTCTCTCATTATGGCTGACACGCATGCTGGGCATTACCGCTACTCCTAAATTTGACCGCTCTTTGTTAACAGCCCTAGTCCCTTGCCCCGGACTGGTGATACATTCAAACATAAATTTTTTTCAACATTCTTACATTCCAAGGTCTTTCTATCAATCTTCCTTCCTCATACCGCAGTCTGTATCTTCTAGCTCCTCCGATCTCCACCACAATGTACGGCCCTTCCCAGTTAGGCCCCAACTTTCCTTCATTCACCTTTTTTGTGCTTGGAGTCACTCTTTCTGAGAACCAGATCCCCCACTGAAACTGACGGGGCTTCAATCGCTTGTCGTATTGTCTTTGCAGGCGCCGGTGATATTCTTCTAGCCTGATGCGCGCGGCATCCCATTTCTCCTCTGCCAAATTCATGTGTCTGGCCAAAAGCCCCAGTTTAGCCCAGCCTCAACCGCATTTGTGCGTGTCGTAGCTGCCACCATCTCCGAAGGGATCACGGCCTCTATACCATATGCCGAGGAGAAAGGCGTCTCTTTCGTAGAGGTCTGTGGTGTAGTACGGTACGCCCACAGCACATGGCTTAGCTCCTCAGCCCATGCTCCCTTCCGGTCCTCCAACTTTCTCTTGAGATTGTTCATGATTGTCTTATAAGAGGATTCGGCCTGTCCATTACCTTCTGGATTGTACGGAGCTGAGAATCCCTGTTTCACATTATAGGCCTGCAAGAACTATCTCACTTTTTACCCCGTGAACTGCGTCCCATTATCTGTGATGATGGAATGCGGCACTCCAAACCTACAAATAATGTTCTCCCATAAAAACTTGATCACCTGCTCCTCCTTGACTTGCTGCAAGGCCACAGCCTCCACCCACTTGGTGAAATAATCCGTGGCGGCTAACATGAACCTTCTCCTCCCCTTCGCCATTGGCAACGGTCCCACGATATCCATGACCCACATGGCAAACAGCCACGAACTGGAATCATTATGCAACGGTTCGGCTGGTGCAAATATTAGCTAAGCAAACCGTTGACACTTGCCACATTTCTTGGCAAATTCCACCGCGTCTCTTTTCATGTGAGGCCAGAAGTAGCTTTGTGTTAACAACCGGTATGCCGTTGTTCTCCCCGCCGAGTGGCTTCCGCAGTCCCCGGCGTGCAATTTTGTCGATACCTCTTGTGCTAGACTCGGCCCTAGGCACCTTAGCAACAGTTCATCAAAATTCTTTCAGTACATTTCTCCTTCTACCAGAGTGTATCTGCGTGCCATTTGTTCTAATCTCCTTCTTTCTTTCTCATCTATCACCTCTCCTCCCATCAGGAAATGTTTGATAGGGCTCATCCATCCCCCTTCCACCTTCACAGCCTGACACACCTCCACCACCTTCTCAATGCTTGATCTGTCCAACTTCTTTATATTTATGGTCCTCTCCTCCGACCCCGGCATTGCGACCGCGATGTATGCAAAGGCGTCCACATGCCGGTTCTCTCCGCAGACCAAATGTACGAATCTGACTTTCTTGAACTTAGCTGCCTTTCGATGCACTATCTCCAAGTATTTCGCCATTCGAGCACATCTAGCAACGAATCCTCCATTCACTTGGCATACCACAAAGTTGGAATCCGAATAAACCATTAATTCCCCCACCCCCAAATCCTCGGCCATTCCCATCCCTGCTATTACGGCCTCATATTCCGACTCATTATTGGTGGCCGCGAATCCGAGCCTCATGGACAACTCAATTCGATCATTGTCAAGTGTGACCAACACTACTCCTATTTTGTTCCTCGCATCTGTCGCAGACCCGACTGCGAACACTCTCCACCCATTCCTTTTATCCCAGGGATCCGACCTATCTGGCTCTCCCTCCTGTTCGGGCTCCATGAGCATCTCTTCCCCCGAAGTGGGGTCCTCTGCTGGGAACTCCGCTACCGCCTGCGCCTTTTCCGCGGTTCTTGCTTGATATTGTATTTCATAAGAGCTTAGCATGACCGCCCATTTGAGCATCCTTCTGGACTTCTCCGCTTTTAGCGCTTGTTTGAGGGGTAAGTTTGTCACCACCACCACTGAATGTGGCTCGAAGTATGGTTTCAACTTTAATGCTGAGAATATCAGTGCCAAGGCATATTTCTCGACCTTGCTGTACCGGGTCTCTGCATCCAATAGTGTTTTGCTCTGGAAATATACCGGCCTTTCAACCTTGTCTACCACCCAAATAAGAACCGAGCTTACCGCATACTCGGACACTCCCAAGTACAAATACAGTTTCTCCCCTAGTTCAGGCCGCGATAACAAAGGCACCCGGCCCAAATACCTCTTTAACTCTTGGAGAGCCTTCTCACATTCCGGTGTCCACACAAAGTCTGGAGTCCTCCTCAATAGTCTATACAACGGCCTACATTTGTCGGACAATTTAGATATGAAACGGTTTAATGCCACGACCCTTCCTGCTAACCTCTGTACTTCTTTAACGTCCTGGGGTGACGGCATCTCCACTAGTGCTCTAATTTGCTCAGGATTGGCTTCTATTCCCCGGTGAGTCACTATGTAACCTAGAAATTTCCCTGTAGTTACTCCGAACGTACATTTCTCGGGATTCAGTTTCAAATTGTGCGCCCGCAATATGCTGAACGTTTCCTTCAACCCTTCCAAATATTCCTCTTCGGACATACTTTTCTCCACCATATCATCGATGTATATCTCAATACCCTTACGTATCTTGCTCGCAAACATCTTCTCCCCCAGTCGCTGGAAGGTGGCCCCAGCATTCCTCAAACCAAATGGCATCCTTATGTAGCAATACGTACCTCCCTCCACTATGAACGATAACCTCTCCTGATCCGGTCCATACATCGTGACCTGGTTATATCCCATGGAGGCATCCATGAAAGAGAAAATCTTGAACCCCGCTGTCCGATCCACTAGCTCATCCACCCGAGGCATTGGATAACTGTCCTTAGGGCACTTCGAGTTGACGTCCGTGAAGTTTACACAATACGCACCTTTCCATTCTTCTTAGGTACCGCAACTATGTTGGACAACCAGTCTGTGAACTCCACTTCTCAAATTATGCCTGCTCCCTTTAACTTTGCAACCTTTTCGCGGATTCCCTCCGCGTACTTGGCCTCACACCGTGCATTCTCTGTCTCACTGGTTTGGCATCTTCCCTCGTGTGTAACTGGTGACATGCGAACTCTAGATCCAACCCCATGATCTCCTCAATCGTCCAAGCAAAGACATATTTATTCTCTGAGAGAAATAGTATTAATTCGTTCTTCCACTTTTCTGGCAAATTAGGTCCCACCGATGTGAACTTCTCCTCCTCCCCCGTTCCCACGTTTACGGTCTCAATCTCGTCTAGCATTTTCGATACAGCCGGCATCTCAGCCTCCTCTTCCGCGGAGGCACACTGTAATTGCTACGCCTGTCTCTTTCTCAGCTTCGAAGCCTCTCCTTCATCTCCTCAGATCAACCTCTTCACCGTTCCCTGATGACTGTTCGTAGCTGTCACCTGATCACCGCGCACTTCATGCATCCCTGTTGGTGTGGGAAATCTGATCACCTGATAATATGTGGATGGAACCGCCTTCATTTCATGGATCCATTGCCTCCCAAGGATGGCATTGTACTGCGAATTTGCGTCTACCACCTTGAACCGAGAAAACACTGTCACTGGCCCTGTGGTCACAGGCAGTAAGAGCTCCCCTAGTGGTTCAGTCATACTCCCATTGAACCCATACAAATTGGTCCGCGAAGGCCTCAACTGTCTCCGGTCTATCTTCATTTCCTCCATCGTCCCCACGAATAACAAGTCCACTGCGCTGTCGCAATCGATCAATACCCTTTTCACCATGTAATTTCCCATAACCACTGTGATCACCAACGCGTTCTCATGTGGGGAGTCAACCGTCTTCAAGTCCGCCTCTATAAACACTATGCTTCCTTTTCCAGTCGCGGGCCATAGGGAAGGCCGCGAATAACCTGTCTCTTCATTAACTTGTTGTATGCTAGTCGTCCTTCGTATCCTATCACCGCTGAATATGACATTTATGGTACCCAGTATTCTCCCTTGGTTCGGCGGCTGCTCCTCTTTCTCTTTCCTAACCCCCTCCCTATCATCCTTTGGACCAACCATTTGAGAGCGTAGCATTCATTCGTCTCATGGTTTTGTACCCGATGATAGGCACAGTATGGCTTACCCGGTATTTCGTCTGGCTTGCTTCGCGGACCCTCATAGCCCGGCAAATCTCTAATCAGCGGCAACAATTCACTCAATGGCCGGTCTACTGGTGTCGGCTCCATTTCTCGATATGGCTTCCGTTCCCTATTTTCCCTTCGAGCTTCAACTCTTCCCCTTTTCGGCCGCAAAGCGTCACCACGACGTCCTCCGCTTCCCCTGTCTGATAACTCGTATCTTCCACAGTCATCGTTTCGATCCAAAGCCAACATGGCCTTCCCCGACCTCCTCGTCTCTTTCTGCAGTGTATCCTCATACCTTATATATTTCTCCACCCTCGGATATAAGTCTTACAGCGTCGGGATCTCATTCTTAGCCACAGATTCGTGTACCCTGGTTCCCGGTCGTAACCCCCTCTCAAAGGCAATCACCGCGGTCCTTTCGTCCAAGTTCTCCACCTTTAGCGTTTCCGCCTTGAATCTGCACAAGAATTCTCTCACTGACTCCGCAGTCCTCTGCCTCACGTTGAATAGGGCCGCTATGTCCACCACTCACCTTTTCTGATGTATGAAGTGGTCCACGAAAGCTTGCTCTAACTCAAGGAAGTTGTTTATACTCTTCGAGGGCAGCCTATAATACCAGTCCGAGGCAGTCCGTCGTACCTGGGTTTCTACCACAACGGCATCTGTTGCCGGAAGTAGTGGATGTGGTCCGCCGGATCTCCTGTCGACCACCGGATCTCCGGTCCCATCATACCTCTCAAATTTAGGCTGGTTGAACCGCTTAGGGACCTCCGCCTTCCAAATTGCATCCGCCAACGGGTACTAGTTAGTGAGCTTCCCACTTTATCAACCCACGGTACTAGTTAGTGAGCTTCCTACTTTATCAACCCACGATGAACTCCTTTCTTGTTCAATATGAGACTATTTCTCTTTTCGGTACACATACTCTAACAGTGTTTGTGATTGGGAGACTTTTGAATATAGTGATAAAGCCAGACGGGACTCCCTCCACCAAGCAGACACTTGTGTAATAGAAGCAGTCAGGAAAATGGGTAAAAATATAGACTTACAGGTAGGTTTGTCCATAATTTGATCTGTTCGACAAAAATCATCAAAGTCCATGCCATTATACTTTAATGGCCCTTATATCTTGTACTGCAGCTAATGAAAAATGATATAGAGATCATTCGAACTGTAAAGGAAAATGAGAATTTGGAGCTTAAGATCAACCGTCTCGCTGCTGATGATTACCATGCTTTTCTGTTGCATTTACTGAAGTCATGCATTCTGGTCTGCTTTGATTTTCCAACTCTCTGCCTTTTATCATTGTCTTACATTTCTCTTTACAGACTTGGTTAATTTTGGTTCCTTTACTATATCCAGGATCAGCTGGAGGAACTTGCGGACATAGATGCTGCTGAGAAATCTGATGCTGTAAAAGAAGCAACTAAAGAAAGACGTCTGTTAGATCAAGTGCAAGAGAAATCGAAGAAAAAAAAGGAAAAAGAAAGACGAATACTGTCAGATCAAGGTTTGAGTTATGCTTCTTTTGGTGTTCCTTCCGTTAAATAGTGCAGTAATACGGAGCTAATATATGTTTGTAATTTCACAGACCTGTGGTGATTATGAACAATTTTGCCTTGACCAGAGAGCTGAATCAGCTGATATATGTTTGTATGTCTCTCTCTTTCTCTTGTCAGACATGAATATCCTAATATTTCAAGCCCTTTCCCTCTTCTTTAACTATGATTGAGTTGTTTGTATCGTGCGGCAGCGTTGTCATTAGCTCAGATGCTGATCTAGATACGGAGAATATAGCTCCTTTATTTGGTGATGACTTGAAACAGAAGGAAGAGGAACCTGGAGACGAAAAGGAAATGCCAGAAGAGACCAGAAAACTTGAGAAGATGATCGAGAACCAAGAGCATTTTGAGAATGTTTCCAAGCAGAATGTCCTTCGACAGCAACATAAGGACGCTACTGAAGCAACTCCAGAGACTGGGGAAGTAGAGTTGCCTCCGCGAAACTAGATCCCTCTGGCAAACCGTGAACTGCATTGGACTTCGTTGAAGTAACGCTAAATTGCAAGGAAACCAGTCTGTGATAATTGTTTCCTTTAATAAGAGTGGGATGAAGCTGGGATCTGCGAAATGATGGTTGTACGGAAGAGCAAACTGGCATTGATAGGAGGATCTTACAGTTTTATTTGGAAATGAAATTGACCAACGGTACCTCCAACTGTATAACTCAGCAAAGAAAAAGTACCTACAAGCCTCCAACTGTATAAAGTTCAATATATCAACTGTAAACAAATCAATATGTTGACCTTGCATGTGCTGTCTTTTGTTGAAAAAAATTCTTACTTTTGAACATTCTCTCTGAGAACTTTGGAATATCGAAAACGCTCGCCTATGGTCAAACTACTCATCTCAAACATCTTTTGCCGCATAGAGATGTTACGTCATTCAAAAGAAAACTAAAGAAGAATGTGATCTATAAGAAGTCCATTGTGCCCTCTTCCAGTAAACGGACTATCCGATTCTGTGAATGATGTTATGAACACGGAGATGTGTCACAGATCACCAATTCACCATTAACATGTTGGAGAACAGACAGAAGAAGGAAATTGTGGAGAGTGAAGGGTGAGATAACAATAAGGAGATAGTTTATAGGGTTTAACCCAATGAGGTTTTTATATAGTAGTCCTGCAAGAGACATATAGCAACCATGCACAACTACATATAGCAACCATGCACAACTACTCTGTAAGGCATTTGGTAGGCCAGTTCGCAATTTCCATGACCAACCTACTCCGAACACAAAGATCTCCTAGTCAGAACTCAAACCTTGTTTCTAGGAGTAATCGGAGTGTTGTACCTTCTAGCAACCCAAGATAGTCATGGGTACACCTAGTAAAACCCCCATGATATCAGTAACAAATAAAAGGTACGAAAACTGTGAATCATCATATTTTAAGAAGATTTCAGATTCAGTTCCTGCAAGCTCGACTTTTGGCAAATGACACGCTCAAAGTATCGAGGGATCAAACAACAAGACCAATCACTTAAATTGGATTCTGGGGACTGGAAAACATATACCATTGCAGGCGGACGTACTTCGCAGTAAGCACTAAGTGTTGGAATCTCTTGCGTATTTCTAAATACTAGTGTGTGTGTGCAAAGTGGAGGAGATGAACAAATGGTGTTCTCGCCACTTTAGTGCATAGTAGATAGTCCCACATTGGTTATCCACCACATCGGGTAGGGTTCGGGCTTGGGCTTGGGCTTACTGTTGTGGGTAGTGGTTTGACCAATAGCCTAAACTTGTTTTGCCTTTTCTTAAGCAAACAAGTTTCGGTGTTCTATTAGGAGTTGGTCTCTCTTTCCTAACCTCTATAAATAGGATTTGTGAGTCCATAGAGAGAATAGACTTGATCGAACTCAACTCGAGAGAAACGTAAAACTAAAAAGTCCTTTTCTTCTTCTCTTCTTGTTCGAGAGAGAGTTATATTGTTGTTCTAGAGGGTAGTCCGTTCTAGTGCAAAGTCAGTCTTTGTTAACCATTGAATCCTGTGAGGAAGACGCCATTGTTGCCTTTCTCGCACCATTGGAAGAAATCTTTCTTAATGACGACCTAATCCGCCTTTGGTTATTGATAGCTATCGCCGTCCTTGTTTCTTTATATAGTTTCGTTTCTCGTTAGTTGCTGTGTTCATACAACTATTCTAACAATCTTAAGGAAAGATTTCTGTAGTAGAACAAAGGAGAGTGCTTTTTAAAACAATCAAAAGATAAGTCTTTTACTTTGAGTTATTGTTTGTGTTATTGGGTTATGACTTTAGAAATTTTCTAATAATTTCGTTTTTGGTAGGGAAACCAATTAAAGATTGAATATTTATTGATCTTTTGTGGTTTATCAAACCCTATATGGTTGTAGACCTTTCTCCTACGTTTGTGGGAGTCAAATATGAGATTTCTATCAAGAAAAACGTCAAAGTTCGTCTTTTTGACATCGTCACTGTTATGAAACTGCTATAACTTTCAGCTCGAGCTCGGTTTTGCAATCCGCTTTTGTGTTGGATAGCTGATTCAAAGAGCTTTCCATAGGTATAAGGCTTGATACCCAATTCTTCATGAGCTGGTTCCGAATTACAGTTCTTTTGAGCTGTTTTTTCTAGAAGGAGGAAAATATGGTAATCCGATTTTTCAATCGGTTAGGTATCGTATTCTTTCACTCTTTGCAATTCTTTTGGTTTGATTATATGGTGATATTCTTGCCTTGAGTTGCATGCTAGTTTTTTCTTAGGGAGGAAATCCCTAAGCTTAAACTTCTTTAATAACCTAGTCAACAAATTTTCCGTGTTTATCACTTAGGAATTAATTGGTTTGACTAGAAGTAGTTTGATATTAATTTTCTTTGTACATATGTAGATGTATGTAGATGGTCTAAGAGAGACCTTAAGATAGTTAATATCAACCACACTCAAATCTTGGATAGTAATTATAATGTATTCAATGCATAATTGCTTACCTTTATTAATTGAGCGTGTTGTTAGGCGATGGTTAAATTATCTTTGTTGTGAAAATACATGTTGATGAAGTAACTTGTAGCTTATATCCAATATAGCATATGTTAAAGTTGTGTAGCATGCTAGTTTTGGATATTAATCATCGATGGATTTGCTTTTAAACTTGATAATAGTTTATTGGTAAAAAAAAAAAATTTCTAGTTGAAGACATTAATGGGTTGAGCCATTAGATGTTGTGGTAGTACTTGAGGTCTTGTTGATAGGGTATCCTATCTTGCTTGAGCTCATGTAAAAAGAGGAGGTGAAGTCCTCAGTTGTTTTTGCATATTATGGCTAGATTTGCTTAAATATCGTATACTTTTGTTGTAGGAGGGGTACAGTTAAAGTTTACTTTTTTCGAACCTATGATATGATATTAACCATGTTTGGCATGAATGCATTATTTAACATAGGCATGAAGTTTAACCATGTCATATATTATTAAGTAATGAGCATCGTTGTCTATGAGAGGAAACAATATGAGAAACAATCAATATCCTCCTAAACCTAATTTAGTAAGGAGATGTAAGGTTATGGATTGTCTTCTTAGATAATATCCTCCAATTGACTATTTTAGACAATGAGATGTAACGCTTGTGGATTGTCTTATTAGGCATTATCCTCCTATGACTATGAATAAATAGGTGATGTTGTGGATTGTCTCTCTATGTAAATTGGAATGTTGAATGATGAAAAGAAGAATGATAATGATATTATCTTGGGTAAAACCTTTTTCATCTAATTCTTCTATTCTTTAAAATTCATTTGAATCAGTTTTCGTGAATTTCCTTTCATATAGATAGCATGAACATAATATGACTATGTTTATATGATCCGAATTATAGACTTGAGTAAAGTATATTCTTGTCATAAAGAGTGCATTTTATTGTTGTTGTTTCTTTTAGTGTTTGTAGCGGTATAATGTGTTTTGCATATAAGTTTGATTAGGTTGAGTAATAGTGGGGGTGGTGACCCATATGCATGACATTGTTTTTACCATAGTTCATCTCACAAGATAATTGGAAACTTTTTGAACTACAAAGTATGGAAAGGTCTTGGGCCTATCCAAAATGTTTCAAAATGGGGGTGTCTTGAAAGGCTATTGTGAATGAATCTAAAAGAAATATTTTTTGAGACCTAGAATTATCTAGTAGATATTCATTGGAGAAACTCATAATAGTGATGTTTGTTTTAGGTTGTCATGAGTGATAACAATTTTGTAGATACCACACTATTATTGAATGTCTTATATGCTAATTTTATTTGAGGTTGTGCTTTTCGAGAAATTGGCATAGAGTGGTTGAATGTTCATAATGAACTACATAAGATAATCCCATTATTTAAGGACGCTACAAGAAATTTGGAAGACTATCAATGAGTATTTCCACCATTCCACGGTGATGATGTTTATATGTTTCTTGAGGAAGATTCATTAACCTATAAGGAACTGCATCATGAGAAGTGTCCTTTTTGAAGGATACAACTCCTCTAAACCGGACTCTTGATTTATTGGGGGATCTATAGGTTGAATTGGATCTTCAAAAAGAAAACTGTGATAGTTGTATTGCAAAATACAATGCTAATAATAATAGCCAAGGGGTTTCAATCGAGGAGACAAGATTTATACTATTTTGAAACCTTGCTCATATAACTAGAATTTCTTCTACGAATTCTAAAGACTCTAGTTCGGAACTACAATACCAAGTAGTCTGGGGTGTGATGAAATGAAGGTATACAATTTAGTTAAATCTTTGTATGAGTTGATTCAAGCCTATAAATGGCATGAGCAATTCAACAACATATTAGTGTCATATGGATGTCAAAGCACCGTTGTTGATAAAAAATGTGTACTTTCTTTAGAGCAAAGCAAGACATATGTGTTAATCTCTCTTTGTTTAGATGATTTAATATCATGAAATTGAGAATGTGTATGAGACAGAGAAATTCTATTTGAAACACATCATAAACCGTCATTGAAAATGATAGTTTATTATGTTGTTAAACTCATTTTGAATCGCTATATTGGTTGTCAAGATGTTGGCGTTTGAATATGGTTGAAACTGTACCTTAAACCAAACCGGCCGGATGGTATGAATTTGCACTCTGAGAATTGCACCGGTGAATATAGGAATTAAAACTCATGTTGGTCTCATTATATTGTTATAGCACTTAGTAGAAATATTTTTCATTGAAAAGTATGGATATTATGATAGTAAGCATGTGTTAACACCTTTTGTGGCAAATATCCATCTTATGAAAAATAATCTCTTTGTGTTTTCTCATACTAAATAAGTCAATATCATTGGTAGCCAATTGTACTTGATGGATAATGTATGTGAGACATGACATTGCCTACATTAATGGCATACTGAGCTGATAACCCATTGTGTCCTTATAAGGAACTTTGATGTATATTGTCGATTATCCAAGTACTATCGAGCCATTGATTATGGCTGATATTTAGTAGATTTCCATCATTGTTAGAAGGGTAATATGTTATAAATTGGAAAAGAATGTTTAACCTTTGGTGGAAATTGAGTGTCTTGGATATCATGCTAATCGCCTTAGAAAAGGCATGTGATGATAAGTGGGTTAGCAACCTCCAAATCTTCCCATTGCTCCTGACCTCTGATGTGTATAAACGGCAATAGCTAAGACATGTTATCTTATGTGCAATGGGAAAAGAATACATGTAAGTTGAGATATAACTTTAATCACATTGCATTAGAGATTATGTTAGGTTGGACTTAGTTTGGCCACATGTCTAACCGCAGACACTTCTTTGGAGGCAAGTGGTTATCGTCGAGGGGATGGGACTTTTGCCTTAGATAGAAGACGGACGGCAAACCTATGTGATTGGAGATCCCCATGAAGTAGGTTCAAAGGGAAAAACAAGTCACCTCATTCCGCTAACGGTATGCTATTGTCTTTCTTTGAGGCGTCACCCTATGACTAGATAGCATTATTTATACTTTGTATAACTTGAATAACAATGAGAAAAGGATGAGTTATTTTTCTTAATGGAATCCATAGTCCATTATTTTTATGAGATAGTGTATTTTAAGCTATGTACCTTGATGGCGTGAATGTAGAACTGGGTGGGTTCTTATGAGTATTAGCAAACTAGAGCATTCACATAACCTTGTTTCTGAAACGGGCATATAATGAAAAAGCAATGGCCAGTTCGCTATTTTACCAAGGGAATGTTGGTTCAAAGATTTTTAATCCACCACTTTCCGTATTATAAGATATGTTACCCTATGGTGGTTCAAGCCCGTAAACACCAAATTATCTTATCATTGTTTTTTCGAGCATTTCGTTAACCCATTTCTTTTGTAATATCCTATTCCAAAATAGTGGGGGACTATTAGTATTTTGAAATAGTGGGGGATTGTTGGAATCCTTCTATTTCTAAATACTAGTGTGTGTGTGCAAAGTGGAGGAGATGAACAAATGGTGTTCTCGCCACTTTAGTGCATAGTAGATAGTCCCACATGTTATCCACCACATCGGGTAGGGTCGGGCTTGGGCTTGGGCTACTTGTTGAAAAAGTGGTTTGAATCTAAACTTGTTTTCATTTTTTAAGAAGATTTCAGATTCAGTTCTCCTAACCTCTATAAATTTTGAGTCCATAGAGAATAGACTTGATCGAAACTCAAAGAAACGTAAAACTAAAACCAGGTCCTTTTCTTCTTCAAAGTAGAGAGAGTTATATTGTCGTTCTAGAGGGTAGTCCGTTTCTAGTGCAAATCAAACATTGAAACAAGACCAATCACTTAATCTTGGATTCTGGGGACTGGAAAACCCTTGTTTCTTTATACCATTGCAGGCGGTTCATACAACTATTCTAACACTAAGCAGTGTGGTGGACTTACACTTTACAGGAATCAAAGAAGTTTGAATAAAAGTTGAAACAGAATAATTGTGAAGCAGAAGCCAATGGATAAAAAGGTAACGAGTTCGACAAAAAGAAAAGTATTTTCATCAAACAATCACATAACAGTACATTGTGGAACACTCCAAACTCTTTTTAACACTAAAGCCACTATGTATTTTCGAGGGTAAACAGATACAGAACAGAGGAGGGCGAAATGAAAGGAAATTATGGAAAAAAGAATTGTACTATATTTCACATCAAATGTACATATCTTTTGTGTTAACTGTCAAAACTTTACATTCGTTCAATTCTTCTTTGGTATCTTTGTTTTAGACCGCATACTGGCTCTTCGGACCACATCCCATGCCTTCTGTGGGACATGTATGCCTTGCTGTAAAGCAAAAAACGACTCGTAGCCAGGCGAATCAAAAGCAAACCCTGTGTGCTTTGATGTTTCCCGAGGGAGTTGAGATATAGCATAACTTCTCTCTTCATCCGGAGTCAGACGGGTTCCAACTTCCTGCAATTTCACCCTACTGCTGACTTCAGGTTCATTTTGGTGGATTTCTTGAATTATTTGATAGTCATATGGGAAGAACCGTCTTTGAATCCTGAAACACATTAATTGAAAATTAGATTCGCATACAAATTCATAATGCACAAAAGAAACACAAGGAAACATTGTTCAGGGAAATAATGAGAAATTTAGAGGCAATGAATGACACTGATAATTTCAATCCTCGCAGGTTTGATCACAAAAAAGTCAAAATGGCCGCCTTTCAAAGAAAAAGAAATTGGATCATTTTCTTTGACAATCCATTTTAGTTCTTCTCAGAGAGTAGAATGGAACATCACTCTACTTCAAGAGTTTTGGCTTCTGCTACCTGAAACAAATTGTGCAGGCACGCAGTTTACCATAGTAATTAGTAAATCAACACCCTTTTCTAATATGGGTCTATTAGTTGACTTTTGCATTTTTAATAACAAAAACTGAACATGAATAAAACCACTAACAACAAATAGGGCTTCAATAAACAAACGGGACTTTATTAGTTATCCCTTGTCTCACCCTTTGAGACTAATTCTTCTGAAAGAGTAGAAGGAAAAATTAGACTAGTACAAGAACATCTGGTTACCTGAGACAAAATGTCCATTTGCCCAATTCCCATAATAAATCAGCACCCTTTTTTAATATGGTTCAATTAGTTTTAATTTTTTTTTATTTTTATAACAAAATCTAAACATAAATAAAACCACAAGGATGTAACAACAAACAGCACTTTAGTATTTATTCCATATCTCACCCTTGGTAAACAAAATCGCCGAGGAGTGCAATAATGGGTACGAGAAGAAGTGTAAGATAGAAATAGAATGTACTCATCAAGACATAAATTACGAAGTATATGTTCTCCTGCAAGAAATATAGAAAGGAAACAGTTGCTTAGGTTGGTCTGTAAGAACTACGGAAAAAGAAAGTAGAAAAAAAAAACACTAAAAAACAAGGTTAACAGTACTTACTTGTCTATCATATGGGGTCATGATTCCTGAATAAATAAAGATAAATAAAAACCACGCTAAAATGCTTCCCCAAATACTTATGTGGTGCCACCTCGTAACTGAATTACATGCCATAAGAAGACGCACATTAACGGTGACTACGACACATGTGAAAGCCATTGTGCTAACATCCCAGAGCCCAAAAATCTTCCCAGACGAATTGTGTCCCCATTGACTGGAAGCAGTAACAAAATGGTAGAAGACCAATGACTGATACACAGAAAAGAATGCCCAGATCCCCACAACTCTCCATCTAAAAAAATTATTTCTAACTCCTTCCTTATATAGCTCCGGATACTTCTTTGAAAGAGCCGCGCTCACGTCCTGGAAACATAGAACCATTCAGAAAACTTACGATTAAAAAGAACCTTTACCATATTTATGTCTACCACAAAAGCAACTTACTCACTGGTACAGTGGAGTAGAAACTATTTATTATTCTCATGCTAATAAAAACAGAGTCAGGTTCAAGAGTATTTCAATAGAATTTCTACCATACCTTGTCAAATAGTCCAACAATGATGACAGGCAATGCTGTAAAGATAACATTGTATAACGACTGGAACCAATCATCGTAGAATCTCTGACCAGAAAATCCAGTTTGGAAGGTGAACCAAAACTGGGTTAAAGTAAAAGTAAGATTTTTGTAAAAGAAGTATGTGACAACCTGCAAAGTAAGGAAGTCTGCATTAATCAATGTCCAGCAAATTCAACTCTTTGTTTTCTACTTGAGATGAGCCAGAAAATTTTCAACCTTGCATATCCTGAGATACGACCATCTACCATGCACAAGAAGTAAATCACTAAGGAAACGAAACTGAGCAATTGCGAAGTCACTAGCCATGACTGCTTGCATTCCTTCCAACCCGCTGATGCCAACACCAACATGAGCGGCTTGGATCATGCTCACATCATTAGCACCGTCACCAATGCTCAGCGTTATCTTCCGCGCACCTTTCTTGACCAAGCTAGTCACCTGTTAAACAAACATTCAAATAGCCTGTGAAAGTCTGTTCAGAATCAAACTTAGTCCTTGCAATATTGAATGAAATTAAGTGTAAACTCCACGGCCATTTGAATACATGCAAACGGTTTATTCATAGATATACTTCTACGAATTTAGCTTATATCGCATAATAAGATCCACACCTACACTTCTTTTGCATTATAGAGGCAAACATCCGGTTTGGGTTCACCTTGTCATCTCTGCTATTTAAGTTTATTTTTGATCGACAAAAGATATTCAAAAACATTCATCTGTGCTATTAAAACAACAAAACCGTCTTTTATGTACCACAAAACGAAAGATTTGTAGCAGTTGCAATTTTCCTGATATTTTTCTCAACGTTTGAACCCTTTTCAAACTTGTGAGCACCTTTTCTCTTTTCTCTCCCAAAATTTCATCTCTTAAAATTCTAGGTTACACCAGTTTTCCTTGTGAAAGATCAAATGAAAATCGACAAAACAATATTTTTTTATCATCCTATCCATTATATAGGGAGTTTTTCTGAAACATGACTTATAAACAAAATTCTGGAGAGGAAAACCAATACTTTGGTGACATGACAAGTTTTCTGCTTTGTTTTTTTGCCAGTAAAACAACATTTTTATTAGGAACATGTGTGATATAGAGTATCACACTACACCCAGCTTACAAGCATATCACATAAATTACATCTAAGACAACCTCTTCCCAACTAAAGTGGCACTTAACATAAACTCAGTAAGCCAATACCCTTCATAACTGGATAGGCAACATCCCAATGCCAAAGGAATGCCTTTATACCACCCACAGTTTGAAAGACTCTCCTTTGTCTTCAACAATCCTCTTGTTCCTCATAAACTATATACGGCAATTCAAGGGTCTATAAATGGTGTGTGTTTTTTTCGAATCACGATCTATCTAGATATTGAGTTGAGATGAAATGGCATGGTCTGGAAACCAAAAGTTTGAGAAGGCAAAGAAAAAAAGATGAATTTGAAGATATAAAATGTGTAAGAATGTAACGGTGCAAACGCGGCTGATAGGGGTGTTCTTGTACTTTTTGGTTTTAGATTGCCATACCTTTTGACCACAAATTAGTTTTCAATTCAAATCAAATAAAAAATAACATAATTAGAAGGAAACATATGAGAAGCTTCAAAGACAGTATATGCATGCCTGTGCTTTCTGTAATGGAGAAACGCGGCAACAAACAACTGAGTTGCAGTTCAAGCTTAGTTCCAACAGAGTTTTCCGTAAAGCTGGGTCCAATGCATACATCAAGCACTTCCCATCGATAACTAGGGCCAACTTGGGTCCAGAAAAAGTCTGTAGAGACTTTTGTGCTTCCTCTAGGCACTTTCGCAGCTCCTGCTTAACTGTGTCTCTAATAAAACGTGCAATCTCCACTGCATCACCCTAGCCACAGAATATGCAGGGAAACTTTACCAACTTAAATAGTCTAAACATTTCAAACTCTTACAAGAAAATAAGCATGATGCCTTAAATATCACTTACCCTACTTTCAACTTCTCTAATTGCATCAGTTTCTGAACTGATGAGAAACTGCTTCATTTCATTATTAATCAAGCTACAGGCTGAAACATAACAGGAATCAAGAGCAAATCAAAGAAAGTACTAAAGGGAGTATGATGAAGTGCTGATATAGGGACAACAGTAAAGATAGGATTTAGTCACCATATGCAATATTTATGGCTGTTTCCATCTTGTCTCCTGTTAGCACCCAAATCTTGATTCCAGCTCTTGAAAGAGTCTGAATACAAGATGGCACTCCTTCCTGAAGTTTGTCTTCTATTGCAGTGCATCCAATCAAAGTAAGATCTTTTTCTATAAGTTCTGAGACCTGCAAAAGTTGAATAATTACAAAGATTGCAGGGGAGACTTTGCGAGTTTTATCTATCCAGGCAAAAGTTTTATTCAAACAGATATATCACAGATTAAAGTACCTCGTCCAACTTCTTTTCACGGTCACGTAAGGAAGATTTTGCTTGGATAAATTTTTCATTCCAGCTTTCATACAACTCTGCACTCAAATCCCTGTATGCTAAACAAAGAGTACGTAAACCGGCTGACCCAAACTGCTCCAAGTGTTCCCGGGATAGGTTCTTAAGATCATTGTTGCAACCTGACAATCTTTCATAGATGACAGTATCAGCACCCTGTGAAGTACGTCTCTCAGTTCAGTTATTTTTGCAATAAGAAATGTTCACAACTACTTCAGATTTCAGAGAACCCAAACATATTATTACCTTGCAATACAAAACAAGCCTGCCATCTGGGTAACGGCATATAACTGATTGGCGCTTCCTGGTACTGTTGACATGACAGAGAAAAGCATTAGCACAGCAGCAAAGGAAAACAGAAAATTAACTAGAATGGAAGATGAGTTCTCACCTGTTGAATTCTAAGACATTCAGAATCTCATAAGCCACATCCTGGATTTTACCCATCTTTTCAACATGTGATTCACGGACCATTATTGAAGTAGGTGTACGCCTGAAAATTAATTTGATAAGTCGGACACCTGAAGATAAGACTAACTACGACACAGTTGGAGTAAAACAGGACGTATTTCACACAACCTTACATATCTAGGCCTAGTAGAACTACAGACAATAAAGCTTCAATAACACTAAATTTACTGAGAGATAGTCCAATAACAACTACTGTCAGCAATTAAAACCCCGGAAAAAAATTACACAATACAAAATACAAAACTCTCATAAGTTTGGTGCAGTACACAGATGTAATCAACTAATTACATAATACAGAATATATACATTATAATTAATCCATTGTATGAAGAACACTCGTGTTTACCTCATATGGTGTATTAAGTAACTTCATGCGATAGGTATTATCATATCATAGACAAAAAAACTAGCAATGGGAAATTAAAACCTGTAAAAGAAGAAACCAAAGTTCTTGGCAGCAGTAACCAATGCAGCTTCATCTGGGGATGCAGCCTGATATGTAATCTTTTCTGGTGATTCGTCACCTTCGGGAAGAACAGTATGACATATAGCTAGGCATCTGAAGAATTCCTACTAAGAAAGAAAAAATCCATTAAGAATGTGCTAATAAAATAGAAAATGCAATCTCACTGTGTATATTGTATACTGTTTGTAGTTTCAGATATACTTTCATAGTGTTTTAGAAATTTTTAAGTGACATTACATAAAGCCAAAATACACCTTGCTCTTTCTACCAAAACAAAATATCATTCTACTCATACTCATTGTACAATCCACAAATTGTCTATCCGTTCTTATAAAAGACGGAAGAAGCATGTACAATGAGACATTCCCTTCTTCCTTTCCCAACAAAAGCACACTTCGTTAAATGAAAAAAAAAAAAAACTATGAGCCCCAAAAGCCCAACGGTACAACGCATCATCCTGTATCCAAAAACAACAATGATCGCAGCTAAGCTTAAAGCACTCAAAATGCACCATCTATATTCCTTGAAGAGGTTGGACCACCAAAGTAATAAAGCCATCCCTATAAAATAACCTCCTCCTGAGTAGCGGAGAATACCCTCTCGTGTCATTGGTTCACTCCAACAATTCCCTTCTCTTAACAATTCTCAAGTCTCTTTATCTTGGTAATTGATTTTTCTTTTCAGAAGCTAATATACTATTAATTAAATTCTTTAAAATAAGAATAAATATATAAATAAATAAATAAAGCCCCAAACAATGTTCACATTTCTTGTACATATGAACCATGTTTTGTCCTGCATGTGGAACCTGTTTCCCAGTTCGTCTCACAATCCCCATACACGTCTCAACATTTGCCTTGTGTTTCCTTATGTTTCCTGCAACTCCAATTTCCGAAACAGGTTTTCTGTACACTTCCTGTACATATGAACCATATTTGTCCTGCATGTGGAACCTGTTTCCCAAATCATCTCACAATCCCTATACATGTCCCATAATTTGCCTTGTGTTTCCTTATGTTTCCTGCAACTCCAATTTCCCAAACAGGTTTTCTGTACACTTCCTGTACATATGAACCATATTTGTCCTGCATGTGGAACCTGTTTCCCAAATCATCTCACAATCCCTATACATGTCTCATAATTTGCCTTGTGTTTCCTGATGTTTCCTGCTACACCAGTTTCCCATACAGATTTCCTGGGGACACACCTAACAGAATGGGGAACATTTCGCTTAACTATGATTTCCATCCACACCTTTGCGTTCAACAAACATGATTCCCGGTTTTGGATGCACAGGTTTACCAAATCCTAGAGAACATATTAGTTTATTACACAATTACAAAATCCTTAATCACTAAGGAGTAAGGACCCTGAATTCATCTTGACTTAGATTATCCACCATTAAAGTTTTGTCCAGACAAAGGAAACATTTGATTTTGGAGGGTATGAGATGTTTTCCAAAAAAAGAACTTTTAAAGAGACATGGGGCACTTGGGAGTTCAAACAGTGCATTTGACAGGCACAAGGGAATTTTTGCCTACTCTCAGGAGCAACTCTTTGGAAAGTTACATGAGGGGGACACAGGGAACTATAATAGATGAATTGTTTAGGAAAGCTATTTAAGGTGGTGAGACTACAGTTATGACTGTGCCATAATAGTTGGACATTGTAACCGTAGATTCCAAGAGATCTCACCATGAACACTATCACATGACCAGCCACTAAGCCTACACTAAGTTCTATCTTCTTTACGACCAGCTCTTGAAAACAACATCCTCACACCCCATGCCATGCTAAACGTTAATATTCCTTGAGTTCACCTACAAACACAAGCAGAACTCGCTATAAAATTAGGGGAGACTAGCTAGATATCACTCTTCTAAAGGGCTTATGTAGGCCAAGTCTCCATAAGTATATAACATAAAGCGCAATGTTTACATGTTTGACACTTATTACGATCAAACTACTTCGTAAAATGGGGAACCGACCAAATTGGATTACGTGGATTCTTCAAGGTAGAATGATCAAGTAAAGTTTGTAAGTGGTAACCCTGGCCACTTTTGAGTTTTGACTGAAGCTGTCTCTTCCAACAATTGTGGTTATCGAGAAACTTGTACAGGAATTGTTCATGAACATTGAAAAAAAAATTGAATTAAAGGTGTATCCTATGTCTATAATCTTTTTCTGCCACAACCTATGGCGGTACCAAAATTTAGCTCACAAAATCATAGGCCTTGCTTATATCACTTGTAAAGAATAGAGGTTACTTGTAAAAATTACTGCAAACAACAACCGACAAGGCACTAGACCAAGCAGCACACTAGCCGTAGTTTCATAAGCTCGAACTTTGTTAGAGGGGCAAATTCTATGAATATGAGAGGAGGCTTGGGGATAGGGGTAAACTACTCTCGGCAAAACACCATGGAAATAAACACAGGTGGTCACTTTTTATTTTCTATGCAACTTCACCTGGCAAAACTTGAGCCTGAGACCTCTTATAAGCTGAACTCTAATACCATGTCAAATTGCCAATTTCTCCATAAGCTCGAACTTACGCAGTAGGGCAAATTCTATGAATATGACAAAAGGCTCGGGGAGAGAACATAGGTGGGAAACATGTAGAAATTGGGGTAGAATAACCTCAACACGAGGGACGTTGCAAGCTAACCAGATTAAATCCAGCTGCACTTTTGTAAGAAAGACATTTTGCCTAAGTAGTCAATGCAATCACAGTTAACCTGATTACGTATAAGTTATTTAACGGTCAGCTAAACGATCATTTGAGGGGATAAAGGTGACGCATCAATATGGAAATTTCACCTCGTGCATCACATTTGTCACTTTTCCAACATTTTATAAGACGTGCATACTAAAAGATCAGTTTTTTCTTCTTTTGGGTAAATACTGAAGGCCCAATAATGAATGGAAGGTAACTTGAATCCATCAAAGATAATGCAAACTATTGTGTTTTAAACTAGTATAGCAAACTAATAGGAAAAGCAGAGTCTTCTTATCCACGTGAACTGCATTGAACTTCTCCAATCACTAGAACTATAGCGATCTGAGCTCATATACTAATCCCTGTTCCCACTACGTCAATAAATATAGCTCAAAAGCCCCCTTTTCTATTTAATTGATAGGTATGTACCTTGCATACATCTGGGTTTGGTTCGTTCTTCCAAGCACCTTGCATCAGCCTAGCATCATCAAAATTAAAACCCTTTTCATGTACTGCAGCAGGCGATTTTGGCACCTACAAGAAAAAAAGGTAAAAGCAATTATAAGAAAATCATCAGAACCTTTTCCTGACAATTTTCAAGGTACTTTTTTATCCCCACAATATGCAAAGTACCTTTTCTACTTTTAAGCCACTTCGCTCAGCTCCTCCTAATTCTATTTCAGTGATACCAGTTCCATACACCTCTCCTCCAATCGAACACTTGAAGAATTCCATCAAATTTCTTGTTAATGTTCCTGTCTTATCTGAAAATATGTATTCCACCTGTCCAAATAGGACTGGAATCAAAATAAACACTTTGACACAATATAGCATTTCCTACTTCACTCTTTCAGTTTAAGAAAAAGGCACTGGCTAAAGAAGTAAAGGACAACATTTCCTCCGGACAAAGAAAAGCACACATTTAAAGCAGTTGAAGACTCATCAACACGGAGATAGAGATACTGCATCAACATACCTGTCCAAGCTCCTCATTCAAATTAGAAGTCCGTGCCAAGGCAGGGGTGTTTGTTTCCACATGATACATATTCAAGTCCTTGTTGATAAACTGGGTAGACTGAATAAATTTGATCATCTGAAAATTTCAACAGAAAAATAATAAAACAGCTATCGAAGGCCAAAAGCTAGAACAAGGCACATCATTAAGCAAATACATCAGCCTTCTTTTTCCAATAATCAGTACAATTGATTTTCTTGATGAAGAAGACAAATGAGTAGGCTGTGCACTCACCTCAATGGAAACATAAAGAGAAATAGGGATAATTGTTGAGTACAGTGTAATTAGGGTAAACATGGTCAGAATGGCAACCTGAAACAGAACATGGGAATAGAAACTGGTCAATTTCTGACAAAAAAAGGACTGAATAATCAAAAGTTGCTGCTCCAGGAACAATTTTTACCACAAATCTGTTCCTTGGGTCAAACTGCTTATCCTTAACTTCATCAAGACCTAGGTAGTAATATTTGCGGTTTATGAAAACACCACTGCAAAAGAAGAACATAAAAGTAGTATTACATTTATATTTATATGGATGAAACTGTATAAACAAAATAAAGAAAAAGGCAAGAAAGATTGTACAGAAATGTACAATAAGCTAAAAGATGTGAGGACAGGACTTCTGTAAACAACCAAAAATAAAAACAAAATAGTGCTAAATGTCAAACCTGCCGATGGCGCCAATGAAACACATTAAAAAGAGAGTCCCAAAAAGAGTAAGAATAAGTTTATCAAGTTTCCGCTCCAAGGTACTTCGTTTTGAAGGAACATTCATTGAATTCATCATAACCTACAATATATTAAATACCAGGAAATTTGTTAAACGTATACACGAGGGAATATCTGGCAAAGAAAACTATAGTTTATTAAACGCATCAGAATGCACAATTCCACATATTTGTGGAACTGGAGACCAACCACCATCTATTGTGTAACAGAGAGTATGCCATGCAGTATGCACTCGTCTAGATAATATTCTTCCTTGATCACTGATGAATCTACTAATCATACTCATGCTTTTTACTTTCTATAATCATCTCAATCTCCCTACTCAAAATTGATAGATTGATATATAACACACAACACAACTTTCAATTAATATCAAAATGAATAGGTTATTCACTGTTTTAGTTAAACGCTTTTCTTTTTTCTTCTTTGTTAATTGGGGTGAGATGGGGGTTAAAAATGCCTCTGTAAACACCTATCACCAAGTCACTAACTAATAGCAGTTCTCACCAAACTTAGAAGATATGTTTACCAAATGGAAAGCTGCTGAATCCATCATGATGTATACACAAACCCAAAAGTGATTATGCCCGGATGAATAAGAAAATACGGATGAACCAGATAAAAAGCAGACATACCTTCGTCTCATGCCCAGTAAATATAACAGCAGAAACTATGTACTCCGTGTTTCGAAGACTGCAGCCCTGTAACAATAGCTCTGATGTTGATCAGTAAAAAAATTCACAGAAAAAAATAAATAAATAAATAAAAGACAAAACAAAACCAAACCAAACAAACAAATTGATATATCACTAAGGGTGCGTTCGTGAACCGCTTCTCGAAAGTCTCCAGAGAAAGGAAATTCTCAAGAAATATGAGTAACAATCTCTGAGAATCCTAGGCAATTGTGCATGCTAACTCCCACTTACAGATTGGCTGGTCCAACGATTCTATTCTGTTTTACTGTAATTTGAGTAATTCCGAAGAAATAGATCATTTAATCCATCCAAGATTGTTTAGGTAACATGTTTAGCACACAATACATAGGTTGTCTTTCAGTCAATAAACTTGATTTACTTTAAATAATTAAACAGTCTATATTGTTATTTCAATATGCCAATTACTTTACCATTATTGTGGTTCATATACATTGTCAATAGTTTTATCTTCACTGTTACAATAATTAAATTTTGCTACTCTCCTTATCAATTAATTACCAAAGAATTAATTATTGTTATAAAAATTACTTATTGCTGTTGCTGTTAATGTTGGTATTGTTTTATTACTGGTCAATTGTTGAAAATCACTGTTGTCTTAGCTAGTTGTACTTGCTTCTAACACATGAACAAGAACACAAATCAAGTAATAGCTTTTTATTTGACCTTGAAATCAAGTAATAGCTTTAAATCAAGCAACATATAAGGAAATTTGTCTTATAAAGACCTTGAAATAAACAGGACATTCATTGTTTAGTTGTTTACGGATAAAACTTCAGTGCAAGTTGCAACCAGAAAATATCAGCTCATAAAGGTGTCAACTGAAAACTGTGCGCCAAACCAGAAAGTAGGGCCACAAAAAAGAATTATCTTTGAAAAATTGGCAATGATGCCTATGCCTAAAAGAAGAGAAATGAGATTAAAGAAAGAATATTAGTCATGAATTTGAAATCCTAGAAAAGTAAGACCACTATGATATAGACAAACAATCATGATGCATTAGTGTTTCCATGCAGGCCAAATCAAATTGAAATACAATGAAAGCCAGAGAAAGCCAGAGAAAAGCATTAGTTTAATCAGAGGATTGAATTCCGTTTGGTCAAAAAGATATGGGTAGAATGGATTTACTCCTTTTGAGGGATTTCTGCTTATATGGGAGTCATTGAAGGGTTGTGCTTACTGCCCAGTAGCCTAGGCAGCCTTCTAGGAGGTGCCTAGCCAAATTGTTTAGGCCTATTATCAGTGAGCAAATCGGTGTCCAATTAGACAGGCCCAGGCTGGCTGATTAATCGGCCTAGGCAGGGCTGCATGGTTTTTACGGGACCAATTTTATTTTTTTATTTTTTTAACGGTATCTGTCCAAAATAAAAGGCATACAAAAGCCCACTTACATGCATTTTAAGAAGTCTGTAGGCACAACCCTTCAATGACTCCCATTTAAATGAACTAAATCTCCCCAGGCAGTAGCAGTGTTCTAAAAGACGCTAGGCGGTAGCCGGACAGTGGGATAGCGCCTAGGCCTTCTAGGTGGCACCTACACAGGCTAGGAGTCTCTTAGAACACTGCTACTGCCTGGGGAAGTTTAGTTCATTTGTTTCTTTTTTGAGTAGATGTTATATTAGTTAAGCTGGATATCTCATCCAAGCATCCGATTACCTTGTATTCTCTCTTTTTTCATATATATCTTAACCAATTAAAGAAAAAAAAAATAGAACAAAGCATACCCTCAATAAAACTTGATTTGGCGAAAGTGGCAGTGTTTGGTTTTCAATTATAAGATTACCAGTGAAGGTGTACAATGAGTTATTTGGTTGTTCACATTGTAGCTCTCCTGAAATCACAAAAAAGAACAATCTATGAGAAAATCACGAAGCCAAACAAGTAAACTACAATAACTCATAGTATCTATAGAAAAATATTATAGAATAAACCAATGAAAAAAAGAGAGGAAACATGATGCATGACTCAAAGATTGAGGAAAAATATAGACATAACTTTGTCAAGAAAGGGTGATACAAAGAAACAGCATCAAGATAATCCTACTCTGTTCATTTAATAATAGGATATAATACAAAGGATATGGCCCAGTCAGCAAGGCAGGCCATCGTCACCATTTTGTACCTTCTCTATTCCAAGCCCTTATGCAGAAGCCCCCTTTCAAAAATTATCCGCTAAATCAAGTGGGACTAGATAAAAAAACCTAAATAATTACATCAAGTAACATGCATCACCTACTAAATGTGATCTTTTGATTACCTAAACAAGTACTATACAACCATCTTTAGTTTTGTAAAGAATCAACAAGACTTTAGAAAGTATAAAAGCAAAACACTTGCCTTATAAATCACGAAGCCAAGAAAAAGAAACTGAAAATAACTGCAGGAGCAAAATAGAGCATTGACTAAATGATTCGATCCCACCCAACAATTGTTATAGTTCCTATCTTTGGTGCCAATAGAGTAAAAACATTTAACCACGAAAATATTTCCTTAATTGAAACGCTAACAATTTTCAGAAGATAAGCTCCCTGTACAACCCAAGAAAACCACTAAAACATAACTCAGGCACACCAACCACGTCTTTTATAAAGCCAAGTGACATTTAAAGAGAAGAATAAGCTAAAGATTACTTAGAAAAAGTAACACGTAAATGAAGATTGTTAGCAGTTTCTTAAGTGGTGGATAACCTTTAAATTCTGAGGCTTTATCAGGAGTCAGGTAGTCCCAGGTCCTTTCCAATGCTTTTCTGATCTTCAAATTTGTCTCGCCGTCAAGGTTCGCAGTCTGTGAGCCAGAAACAAGGACAGAAAATCAGCACTTCTTCAATTAAAATAACCTATATGGGTAGTATAATTTGGTGCACAACATTTCAACTCAGAAAAATTGGAGAATTTCCCCATTAAACACGACTAAAGAAACAGGAATTTAACCTCAGTGTAGCAGACACCATCTGGATTAGAACTAGCAAGGAACAGCAGATCTGCAGGGAAGAACCCGTCCTGCTTGACCTAAAATCAACGCAATATTCAGATGAAACTAAGCGGTATAGCTATTGTTACGACAGAAAAGTAACTCAACTGACTCACAATAGGGTCCACATTAAGACTCTCTGTTATGTGTCTCAGGTTTTTTTATCTCCTTTTCTTGTACCAAAATGAATATATATTTTTTTTATTCAGTAACATTCACTTTCAATTGAAAATTTAACAATAAAATAAAGACTACAATGTTGTAGGGTCCAAAGTGGCAAGGAGCTCATACATCTCACTAGCCCATCCCAATTGCACATTAAATCAGCAAAATTTAAACCCCTAAATAATGGAGTAGCACATGCCAAATGTATATATTGCACATATCTATGGAAAACATCCTAAAAGAAAGGATTATTAAACAAAGGCTGTTCATCTCGCACAGAAAACCAAATCCAACATAATAAGCAAAGATTATTGAGAATGCTTACTTTGACAATGTCCCCAACCTGAAGCTTCTTCCATGGAATTTTTTCCCACTTTTGATCTTGTAATACATCTATAAGCGAACTATTTATCACCCTATCATTCTGAAAACGCTTCTGTTGTGCAAAATAAGAAACAACAACCAAAGATATCATCCTTCAATTTCCTATAAACCCATACCGAAACAATATAACAGCCCGTCAAACGCTTACATATATAACAAAATAGTTGGACATACATACCCAGTCCTCAAATGCCTCTTTAACGAGAGAGACAAAAAGCACTAAACTCAGAGGAACAACGTTTGTGACAGGGCTCACAGGACTGCAAAAAGAGTAACATTATTCATCAAATGTAATAGTTGCACATAGTTAATTGTTAAAACTATAATAGCCATGAACCACTCAACCCATTCAAGTTTAAGCAAACAACAAAAAGCCCCATTCCCCTTCTATATTTGACTTCCCGCACATCCTCAATGACCTACTAACACCAAAACAGTTCTTTACTATTCTGTGTTCCCATGGTCTCAAAACCAGACAGAACTCTTACTTTAGTGGCTATCCTTCTCAAATTGATTCTGTAGGATTCACCAAACCAAACATACAAACTGACAATCCTCAATTTTCTTCACAAAGTACAGATATTTTGGTCTGATCCATGTAGGGCTGTCAATGGGTTCGAATATCCCGATAACCAACCCAAACCAAACCGATAAAAAGCAGTTTCAGTTTTGGTTCAATTTTGAGTTCCGATAAGATATTAGTTTGGTTCCGGATTTGGCATCCACCGAACCGATACGAACCTGAACCTATAAGATGGCATTTTAGTAATATTTATGATGAATTTTGTATAGTTTTATCAATTGTGTGGCTGAAATTAATTGATATAATTTAAGATTTGACTGATTTCATAGTTTTCAGTTCGGTTTCGGTTGGCAATATATCTTACCGGTTCGGTTACGGATGAACTATAATATTATCGGTTAGAGTCTGGTATTACCATTGACAGCCCTAGATCCATGTCCTTCAGATAGAGATTGGTGACTTGCTAAACCCAAAAGTTTTCACTCTTCAGATTACATTTCTACTTAAAATCAAGTTGCATGTGTACAACATTTCTCATATGTTTATTTTGAAGATCATGAGTATGCAACAATTGCAACATATCCACATACAAATATATGCGTACAGGCATGTCGGTTGTCAAGGATTCTCTAACTGACCATGTCAGACACCATAAGAGAAGTTTTAAATGCACAATCAAGTAGGTACCACTGGCACAGACTCCACATGTTAGTACCACAAACCACACCCACGTTTTTACCAGTTAAAACATCTCCAATCTGATTTAAAGAACGACGACAATTTAAGTTAGAGAATATACCTGATTGGGGTCGTAGATAAGATAGAGATCATAAGAAAGTAGAGATTAGCTACCCGCCTGAACTGTCAGTGTAAAAGTAGAATCATTTTAGGAAAAGATGAATATTGAAAGATTGTCAGCAGAAATATTACCTAACAAGTTAAACAAGTAAATAAAAGGTTGGTGTGGAGTTACCTGTTCAAACAACCCTTTCGGTAAAAAGGTTAGAATGCTGTACTTTGTTGTTGATACAGAGTTCCCCTGAAAAGATCGATCAGAGGATAACCAGAAAGACCAATAAGTGATAATAGTATAATACTAAGAGTTGGAGCAATCAATTAGAGAATATTCTAACAGACATAAATAATAACCATTCATAATTAACAAAAGTTCACCAACATAAAATTCAGTAATAATAGTCAATGACACAGTATATTCTTTGCACCACTAAACATACAAAAGGTTCATGTTAAAAAAAAAGAAGAGCTAAGAGCATGTGAAGTGGTGGGAATTTTTAAAAGCTTCAGCCTGTATTACAAATTTATATTCTAAGCTAAACAAGTTAAGAGGTAAGGGCATGTGAGTTGGTGAGAATGTTTAAGAGGGATAAAAGAGGAAACAATAGATCAAACAAATAGTCATAGTGAAGGAGTGGCTCGTGTTCTTAAGCCTCATTGGAAAAGAAACATTAACAGCAATAAACTGAGTTTCTTATAGACAAGATTAACGGATTGAAGTGACAAAACTGAACCCCAGTACAAACATTCTAAGTAGGAAATTATAATGAATAATGATGAACACATGAATTCATGATTAACAAATGGAAATTACAACTCTGTTCAAAACAATTGAATCATATACCTCAAAACTGAAAACAGCATTCGAATATATTTTAGTGTTTGAATAAGCAACATGCATCTATCCTCCTATTAAAGCCTCTAACTTCCAACTCGGCTTTACCATATTTTCAATTGAATTGAATGAATAGATGAAAAAGATTCACAGATCTGATTATTATTATTAAATAAAAGGAAAGGACATAACTAACCCTAAATTTGACGGGCTGATTAGCATCACGATCGTTAATAAAAATAGTACGATGAGTAGGAGCTTGTGGTTGAACTCGTCCGAGTCGAACAGATCCTTGTCTTTCATTCATCTCTCTCTCTCCCCTTCCTCCGAGTCTCGTTGTTCTTGATGTTCTTCTTATTCTTTCCCACCCGCTCATTTTCATATGGAACCTCTTTTTTTCTTTTTGGGTATGTACGGAAATTTCATTGATTTTATTGTTTGTCTAACCAAACAAGGAAATAGGAACGCGGGTTCAAATTCCAATGTGGGCTAATCAAGGAGAGCCGTATTTGTTGATTCATTTACTTTTCTTCTTTTGTGTGTTTCTGATGGGGTCGTGGTTATTAGTTTCATTCAATAAATATAATAATTATTAATTAATCTTATTTGGGATATACTGTGTTAAGGTGTTAAAATTATCGAAATAATGGCGAATATTATAGTATACGATATTTGTCCACCACAGTCACCTTAGCACAAGTCCATATTGCTGAAATAGTTCATGATAACCGATGCAAAAATTGTTCTTGATGTTGTAGCTAAAAATAACTAGTTTATTGCTTGTATGTATAGAGAGGATTCTCATTGTTGATGATAGTGCTAGTGGTGGGATATAGTCAGTAATGGCTGTGGGGATTACAATAACATGGTTAATATTGCTCGAGTTGGTGGATGGCGCAAGATTTTTTAATATAGTGTTAGGGGTGAAATTATTCACCACCCAAAAAAATTAAAAAAATAATAATAAATATATAAATAAATAATCTTTTGTAGAGATTTGTAGGAGATCATACAAAATATATTGTAGTTTTATTAGGGGGTAAATATAGGGATGTCCAAATGGGTACCCGACCTAGTTTGAACTCGACTTTTTGGGTTTTAAACGGGTATCGGGTTATTTGAACCCGGACTGGTTTTCAACAAGTCGGGTTTGAAGTCGGGTATTTTGTTAAAAAGTGTGACCAAACTCTACTCTAACCCTATATTTCGGGTACCCATCGGGCTCAGGTTCGGGTTTCATATAAGATAAAGCCCTGTATAAATGAAGAAATAAGGCAATAAGAAACTTTATTTGAAATATATATCTACATTTTATTTCTTTTTCGGCTATCCACCAATCCTTCAAGCAAAATAAAACTTCTAATGAATTTGAAAGTAATTATCACCTATACTCGGACATAATTATTTGATATGATTTAAAAATAGATGGACTCGAAATAAACTATAGACACATGATCACGTGCAATTACTGAAAAAATTGGAAATCCTGACATAATTTTTGTCATAATCCAATATATTAAATAACTCATCATTATAAACATGAATGAGATCATAATCCAAATATTTATCTAACTCATTTTTTTATATGAGATTAGTAGTATGCAATTGAAACCGGATTTGGGGTTCGATTTCGGTCCGGATTCGGTTTCAGGGTTTTTAGCCTTTTTAACGGGTTTAGGGCTAAATTATCGGGTCGGGCTTAGGTCGGTCCGGATTTAGAGTGTGTGACCAAACCCTACCCTATGTATTTCGGTTTGGGTTTGGGTTTGGGTTTTGTCGAGTTCGGGCAGGGTTCGGTGCGGGTATTTTGTTCGGGTTTTGGGCGGGTTTCGGGTTTTGGGCAAGATGGACATCCCTAGGTAAATATATTATATTGTTATTATGCAAAATATATAAATAAATCTCTACTCGTAGTATTTTGTATAACTAACCTGGACTCTTAAATTCATCCGGGTATTTTTTTTTATGCACAATACCCCCCTCCCCCCAAATGAATAATTAAATCAAACACCTAAATAATATTAATAATAATTATTTGGTCTTTTTACACCCATGTAAATTCGTTGTACTGATATTGTCATTCAATTAAAGTGTTGTTTAACACTGTTTAATAGGGGTAATCGGTCATTTCATGTGGTGGTTAATTAAAAAACCAAATCCACGCCATTTTGAATTGTACGCCCACACAATAAATGCCCACTAAATATTAATTATATGTCTTTAATTACCATAAATACAGAGTCGTTTCTCTTTCCGTCCCCCTCTCAATCTTCACTCTACGTCTCTCCCACCTTTTTTTGCCAATAGATAACAAAATGAAAAAAAATCATATTTTCTCCTGCTATTGAAGTTTAATTTGTCTAAGGGTTTTGTTTTTAATTCAACATCAACGATTATTCTCCTGAGAAAAGGTTAGTTTGATGCTCAATTCGGTCCTTGAGAGGTTTTGATTTAATTTGTGAGATTTCATTGTTGGTGTCAGTACCCTCCACTCTCAACCACTCGTGGCAGACCACGTGTCCAGACTACAAACAGGTCGTGCATAAGACCTAAGGTCAGGTTGTCCAAACGACCTAGGAAACATAACCGATGCAAGCTGGTCAACAACATCATTAATAACAGATCATTACTTCGTAACGGAAGGAGTAAAATCAATCATCAAGACAACACAAAAGGGGGATCTACCCCCTATAAAAGGAGGCGTCTTCTCCATTCTCAAAGAGAGGCGGACATTGTCTCCATCTCCCACTCAATCACTCAACATGAACTACGTCTGACTTGATTCCAGTTCATCGAGAATCGATAATGAGGGCAACTTCGAGCACCGACACGAAGTTGGTCAAACATCTTATACAAACCCTATTCTCCGAGATTGTAAGGTCATGCCTAAATTGTACCTCCACATTAGCGCCGTCTGCCGATTCATTTTCTTGAGAAAAAACATTCACACCATTTTCTCAAGCCCACGAAACTTGGTAAAACTACCAGGGAAGAACAGTCAGCATTCTTCCATTCAACTATCAATGGCAGCAAGCGAAAAGTCAGCGTTCTAAGAGATAAGTCTACATTCAACTATCATTCATTTATACTAATCTTTAATCTTAGATCAATTCGGATAATCTGTGCACACTTCTATGTTGCAAGATATATTTCAGATTTACATATCACTTGCAGTCGGTCCAGTACCAACCCAAGGGCTACAACTACCACCATATCACACGTTCCTTTACGATGAATCGGTGACAATACAGATCTAGGAATCCAGCTTACAGGTCGCTCCTTATCAGGCCAACTAAGGTGCTGATTCAACCACTCTAAAACAAAAATTTCAGAGCATGTTAATATCAATGAGGAGAAGTGCACACCAGCACAACTCATCACAGAGCTATATCAAAACCTCAGCTAGATTTCATGCAAAGACCTCCGCCAGGTCATCCATCAGCTCAGGTCATCCTCAGCCAGGTTGTAACGCCTGTATTTAAAATACATATTTTTTATATTTATTAATTAATTAATTAATTAAAATTTATTTAAAAATCAGTTGGATTGGATTTGGGACATGTGGGCCTGATTTCTGGGCCCGAGTCTGTGTTGGGATTGGGTTTCAGACCCAAGTATATAATCACATTGTTTTAGAGAATAGGGTTTTAAGAGAATAAAAAAATAATAAAAATAGAGGCGGAGATAAAAGCTCGTGGGCTAGAGCCTTGGAGCGCGACGATTCGGATGATGACGATTCGTCGAGCTGTTAGTAAAGGTGAGTAGCTATTTTTGCTATTTCACCGAATTTAAAGTTTTCCGTGTACCGGCGTATACTGTTAAAAAGTTTCTGCTCATATTTTCAGTTCATTATTTTGTTATTAGCATTCGTCTAAAAATTGGTTAAACTGTATTTTGAAACTCTGTTGAGACTCGGAGATCGACAAAGTTGTTAATTAATGGTATGAAGCCCCACAAAGAAGATATCGCCTTGTGTTTCGTTTAAACTCTGTTTGGTCGTGGTTTTGGAAACTCTGAATTTAAGCTATTCAAGCTCAGAATGGCCGTCAATGGCGTCGCCCAGCCAAAGGAACAGAATCGTCCTGTTCATATTTGTATAAACTATGTTTTTTAATTGTGATGTTAAACTGTTGTATTTTGTTATGGGATTGATTGATGATTTAGAGAGTTGGGTGGGTTGTTGGAGCTTGGAGAAAGCTTTAACCATTGTAAATGGCGGCTCAGAGAAATCGCCAGCAAAATGAATCGGAACTGTTATGGTTGTTTTTGTGTCGATTGGAGATTGGGGATGATGTTTGGTGATAGTGGGGAGCGTGAGGGCTGTCAAGTGGAGCGGGTGAAGCTTTGAACATATGTTAATGGCGGTCGAGATCTGAGTTTGGGGAGTGATCTCGACAATCCATATAAGTGTGTGGTGTGTTAATTAAAGGTTGGTGGTTTTCGATGAGGAATGAAACTGATGTGGTGAGGAGATGAGGGGTGGTGGTCGATTTGGTGCTGGTGGTGGAGGAGAAGCCTGAGCCTGGGTCGGTTTCTCTTGGGCTTCGGTTGTTTGGTTGGGCCGGATTCTAGTTTAGTTTTCTTGGGCCGGTTTAAATTGTAGGGCAGACCGGTTTTGATATTAGTTAGTGGGTTGGGCCATTTTCTATTTGTCTAGTTTGGGGCCAGTTTAATTTAAAGTTTTTGGGCCGAACCACTTAACTGTTTTGGGCAAATTTCTAATATTGTTTGGGGCCATCCAGGACTTAAAAATAGAGATTCAATTGGGTCTTTAAATGTTTAGACTTTCGGGTTCTAAGGTTTGGGCTTGGCTAGTTGGGTCCGAACCATTACCTTAGTCATGAGCCCATGAGCCATGCACCTTTGACCTTAGCCATGAACCATGGCTATGAATATGAACCTGTTGAACATAGAAACGACAGTTTGACTTTGACAATGATGTGTTGACTTTGACTTCGACCATGATGCGTTGACTTTGACCGTTGACCGTTGACTTTGACCATTGACCATTTGCCGTTGATCGTTGACTTTGACCGTGGACCGTTGACTTTGACCGGTGACTGTGGAAATGTTGACTTTTTCCAATTTTTATCATATTTAAGAATATGGACAAATATAGTAATAAAATATTGTCGAAAATTATATAACGTTGTTTGTCATTATCTAATTAAGATTTGACGTGAGTAGTGTGTAAAACATATATATATATTGGGCTTTGATTGTGGACTGTGGACTGTTTAATTGTACTACATTTTATGTTGTAAATTGTATGGACAAATCAAATGCTAAAATGTTGTGGAAGCTTGTATAAATTTGGTGGTCATTATCTAATTAAGATTTGACGTTGATATTGTGACATTATATAATATGTTGTGATATATATATTAAATGCAATAGTTTTGGAGAAATAAATGTATAAACATTTCATTATTATATATGTGAGATGCTACTATGAGGTAGTATAGTATTTGTAAATGTTTGCCCACGGGATTGTGGCTTAGTGCAATAATATATTGGCACGTGAAAGAATGAAAGTGGTTATGAGATATAATTAAGATATTTCTAAAGATTGTGGCATAGTGCAATAAGGTATTTGACATGCACGTGATAGAGTGGAATTATTATGAGTCATAAATGGATGACACTTGAATAAATTACATAACGAAAATCTTAGAACCTAGCTACCACAACTCATGTGATTTGGCCCTTCTGGCATTTCAGTGAATCTGAATGGCCTTCAGGCGTAAGTAATGTGATTGGCCCTTCTGGCGTTTCAGTGAATCTGAATGGCCTTCGGGTGTAAGTAATGTGATTGGCCCTTCTGGCGTTTCAGTTAATCTGAATGACCCTTACGGGAAAGCCGAATAGTGGCTTGATTATTCCGTTAAGAAAAAGAAGAAGCGGTAGCGATATTTTATGCTTAATAGTGGCGATTACTTACATAATGGCTTCCGTGTGAGGGTTATCTAGTGCGCGCATCCATCCCGCCAGGTAGTTACACACGGAGTGGTTCATTATGTAAGGGGAGGCATGTGGATGTACATGTTCGGCGTTGGGAAGCGATTGTGGTAGCCAGAGAAACTAGGTAAGACATAGATACGACGTGATTTTATGGACACATAAAGAAAGCCTTAATTAATATAATTATGGTAATATGTTGGTTAACTATATATATATCTTTAAATAGATGATTGTATATGGTTTTGGAGAAGGGTGGGTCAAACTAATTACTGGTGCAGGGATGACCCACTCTGTAATTGAGCATGGAATGCGGTACGTATAAAATACGTTTGGTTGGTTATTTGTTTAGTTGAACCTAAGGCGCCTCGATGGAGGAACTACCTGCCTTATTTATTATGTGTATAGTTTGTTGTGTGGTTAGTGGGAAGTTAAGGCGCCTCAGTGGAGGAACTACCTGCCTTAATTATTGTACTTATGGATGTTATATTAGTCGTTGAAAATTAAGGCGCCTCGGTGGAGGAACTAACTGCCGTATGGTTTGTGTATATATTGGTATAAGTATATGTTGTATTTTAGAGCTACTCACACCAACATTTTTATAATGCTGACCCGATTTGCATGTTTGCTTATCGGGTGTGTTCATTAAATGAACATAGTTGATAAGTCTTGACAGGTTTAGTGTTGAAGAAGATTGGTTGCTGCTTGTGGTTTGCGTTAGCGTCGCATTTCAAGATAGGCTTTGTTTTCCTTTGAGGTGATATAGATTTTCAGTTGAGATAAAAGTATTTGCATTTTCATTTGTAAATTTTTGTAATGAAGATGACTTTTGTTTAAGTTAAAATTTTTATTGGTTTTCAATTATTTGCATATTTAAATTGTTTATGGGTTTTTGGGAGTTGAGAGTGCGTCACACCTCGAAGATCGAAGAGTCGGGAACAAATATTGTTTTTCTGAATTTTGTCGAAATTCGGGGTGTGACACAGGTCATCCATCAGATCAGCACATCATCAAGCCAGGTCATCCTCAGTCAGGTCGTCATCCTCAGCCAAGTCGTCCTCCTCCAGATCGTCCTCATCCAGGTCATCCATCAGATCAGCGCATCATCAGCTCTGGTAGGACAAAAACAGAAAAAGGTGATTTTAGAGGGGAAAACAGTGGATTTTGACCTCGAAAATGGCCACCACAGAGCATAGCTTAGTGGTGATAGTATGCGCGCTGCCGAGATCTTTCCGAATTTGGCTCACACGCGTGATTCTAACAACTGTAGCCAAAGTTATGGCCAAAATACCAAAACACAACAAACTTACTCCAATTAGCTAAAGATCAGCTCAGCTCATCCTCAGCTCAACTCATCCTCAGAACAGCTCATCCTCATCTCAGGTCGTCCTCAAGACAGGCCATTCTCAGCTCATCCTCAGCTCAGGTCGTCCTCAAGACAAGCCATCCTCAAGTCAGCTCATCCTCAGCTCAGGTCGTCCTCAAGACAGGCCCTCCTCAAGTCAGCTCATCCTTAGAATAGCTCAGCCTCAGAACAACTCATCCTCAGCTTAGCTCATCCTTAGCTCAGGTCGTCCTCAAAACAGGCCATCCTCGTAAGCGGCTTATCACCGAGCGGCTCATCCTCGGATCGGTTCATCCTCACCAGTCGTCCATCAAGACATGTCGTCCTCAAGTCAGCTCTCACTTGAATTGCAAAATGGAAGCTCACTCCCTTGCAGTTTATTGCAAGCCAATCAAGCTGGGGGATAGCCATAGCCACCTCCGAACTGGGACAAATTATTTCACTGGGGCTAAACAACATTAACACCCACAAAGGGCTGCTTCTACTACAAACTGGGGGCTAGTGATAAGCACGTTAGCTAAAGGTTAACGATCAGTCATAGTAATGCCCCCCAAAAGGCTTACTAATCAGCCAACTCAAATGGCATCTATGACAACAATAGTGATAAGAGCCCAAAACTGTAGTTTTAACCCCTTAACAATCGTACTTTTAGACCAATTATGTGAATAATAAGTAAGAGTTAATATCGACACGTGTTTTTTATGCATTCCAGGCTTCAAAGTCCATTATATGCAAAATGTGCCACTTTAGCGAGATAAAGGAGCAAAGGTCGGTTGCTAAGGAGTTCTGTGATTAAAGGCCAATTTTCAAGAAGACAAAGCCTCTGTAAAGCCCGGTCAAAAGATGAAAAGTCAAAGTCCACGCGGGCAGAAACAGTGCACAAAGTCAGCAGAACTTCCGAAGATCATATCTTTGGACTTAGACCTCGGAATTGAGCCTACCTTACATCAAAACGACCGGCTCGGAAAGAGCTTTTCAATGGTCCAAGCCTTGATCCAATCGGAGGAGCAGAAGAGGACGAAATGTTTGTCGAAGCCAATTGCAGCTGAAGAGCCCATTTTGGACTAAAGAAATTGTGTTTTGGGCCCGATTTTTAGGCCCAAAACATGGCTCCAAGCCCATGCACGATTTTTGGATCTGAAAGTTTAAAAACAAAAGCTTGACTCTTTGTTAATGGTAGATAGTTAGGTTGGAAAATAAATTAGGTTAGGATAAGAAAAGTAGCTAGTTAGACCTAAAACTATAGATAATTCTAGATCTAGTTTTCATTAATTAAATTAAGTTTAGTTTAAATTCAATTCTTGTTTTAGATTAAACTCTTAGAATCATTGCTCTTCATTAGTTTGATAAATAAAATAGTTAGTTTGTCAATTTCGATTTTTGTCATTTACAATTGTTTAGATCTAAATTCCTTTATTACTTGTTATTCATTTCCTAGTTATTACCTAAGATTTCAATTATTGTTTAGATAAATTGCATAAAGATAGAATTTTTATATGATGTCTAGTTATAATTCAATGGGAAATGATAGTGGTATGAATCAAGGCTAAACTTCCATTAGAGGGGTTAAAGAAGCCTTGATGACGCTTGATCTTTGTTAAACTTAGGAATCATCGTGATAATTATTCCACTCTAGGACCGATTAATTCACCATGAGAATGGGTTTAATCGCTCACATACTAGTTATGAATTGGTAGAAATACCATGTATAATTAGGGATTATAATTACTATTTTGATATGCAAAGCATTCAATATGGATCACGACGAGTCTTTGTTAGTAGGATTAAGTCGAGTTGAGGTGGATTCAATTCCCTTTAATTCTTTATCTATATTCAAACCCTTAGCATTCTCTCGTTTTCGTTATTAAGTAACTTGTTAATTGTTTTCCCTAAGTAGTATAGAATTCCCTTCAGTAAATCTCTCACTAGACTTAAGACCGATTAGTTAACTATGAAATCATTCCATGCTAGAGAACTAGGAGTGGAACGAATTTGTTACTTCACTCTATTTCGATAGAATTGAGAGTAGACAACTTTGATAAATATAGGCAAGATGCAAAGTTTTAGTTTACTTACGTTTTGAGTTTCATCGTTCATTTCGTAGGTAAACTATCATTTTTATGTTTTATCAAATGGTGCCGCTGCCATCGTAGTTACCTTTAGCATTGTTTTCATAGTATAATTAGTCATTTTTAAGTCCCATTAAACCCCCCACACCCTTGTTTGATTCATCTTGTGGTTGTCCGTTTGAGAATTGAAAAGTTCGCGAAAAATTACAGCGAGCGGCGACGACCAAAAGCGAAGCGCACAAGCCTCGCTACCAAGCGCTGGAACCTTGAGCGACCAGCCCAAAGTGAGCACGACCATACTAAAACACTGTAACTTGAGTTTACACGATGCGACCAGCGCCAAAGTGGCGCATACTAAAAATTTGAATTTTGCGGATTTCCACGGGTTTGTTTTGAACCCGAGTTTTTAAGTTTTTGGTGTTCTAACTTATTATATACACTTGAACATCGTAAATAAGGCGCTATTCATAAGTGAAGCAAGGACACAATCAGGTATTCCTTTCTTCCATACCTCGCATCTCGGTTAGAGGTTTATACTAATATATCAAAATTGTTTGGAGTGTTTGTCGTGTTTAGACTTAGACTTGCATGAGATTAAGGTGCAGTGGGAGAAAAACCGAGCGTAATTAACCGTCAGCGTCAACAAACAAGTCTATCGAGTTTACCAATCACTACACCTCTAGCTATTATCCCACCCACCACACCGACATAATGGTGAAGAAAAGAGACTCATCTCTCGACTTTTACAAAGCCTTGAGCGATAGCCCTAAATCTTGCATCGTTCTAGCAGACCCAGTGGGGGATTTCCGAATCCCCCCAAACATATTTAATTTGTTACCCGTCACATGCGTAGGATTGAACAAGTCATTACAACATTCCATCATCCTACGGTTGGTGCGGAACAAATTAAACTGAGGGTATTTCCCTTCACCTTAGCTGATAAGGCGGCGTCTTGGTTAGCGCCCAAGCGCCCTAACTCTGTGGACTTCGTGGGCTAAAGCGTGTTTCATTTGTTTATGGAACATTTTACCCACCCCTAAAGGCGGATGAGATGCTTTCCAAGATTCATTTTTTTCGACAGAATCCTCATGAATCATTTTCTGAGGCTTGGAATCGTTTCATCGATCTGCTTATAGAGTGTCCACACCATAACCTAGCAAAAGACACATTAGTTCGTGCCTTTTCCAAAGGACTTCTACACCACCATAAAGAAGTCCTTGACATAATGAATGGGGTAGTTTCCTAAGTAAAGGAGCCTCGGAGGCTTACAAATTTTAGAAGATCAAACTAAAGCCAATAATAATGGTGGGGGTAGTGATGATATCCCCGCTCTGCTAGTTCTTCTTCAATGATTAAGGCGCGGTGTGTTTGAGATGAAACCCGATCGAACTTAAAAATTTAATCGAATCTCTAACTAAAAGGTATAGGCTATTTGCGTTCAACAAAGCCTATTCCGTCCATGAATGTCAACTCCAACCCATGTAATTTCTGTTTTGAGTCACGAGCACCACGACTCCTATTGTCCTCTAAGCTTTATGAACAACAATAATTAGAGCAAGATAATGTTTGCTCCATTAATAGCTATCCTATTCCTAATGCCCCATGGAGACAACATCCCAACTTTAGTTGGCGAAACAATCAACAAGTTACACCTCCAGGGTTTAATAACCAAAATGTTAGGCAAGCAAACAATTATAACCAAGCTCCACCTACACAAGGACAAGGTCAAGGAAATTATAATAATTATAACAACCAAGCGTAACCACGATAAGGTCTAGCACAAGGTCAGGGTAATTATAATAGTTATAATACCAATAGAGGTATCGTTCGGGTTAACAATAGTAACTATCACAACCCACCCATAAATAATCAACGAGAGATAGTTCCAGTCGCACCACCTGTGACTACTACACCTACACAATCGGATCGTATCGACGCCTTTATACAGGTTACCCAACAACTTTTCCAAACAATGACTCAATCAAACCAATAGATCTTTCAATCCATAAATCAGGGCATACAACAATTAGCCCAAGAGAAAACCCAACCAAAGGCGTGTTTCGGGACAAAGCGATACCAAACCCTAAAACGGCAAACCACGACCTTTGAGGTAAGCGGTAATACTAGTACGAAAACTACAATCGTAAGTGACCTTAATGCCATCACCACTCTCCGGATTGCGGAAGAGTGGTTGATAACAAAGTAACTATGCCTATAGTTACCCCATGATACTCCTACACGGATATCGAACTAGATACCGAAATAGAAACTGAAGAGCCTACAACTTTGTAGAGGTACCGGTTCAACAACAAACTAAGAAACAAAAGCCAAGGTTACACATCAAGTCGAGCCATACGCTTAAATATATAAGCGAAACCACCGTTCCCTTAGAAATTAGCCATGCTAACGAGGGATACAAACTTTGAGGAGATTAGGAGCGTTTTCAAAATCTAATGATAAACCTTCCTTTTCTCGAAGCTATTAAAAGCTACCTAACCACGCTATGTTTCTTAAAGAGTTGTGCACTACTAGGCGTAAGACCAACATACCTAAAGGCGCCTTTCTAACCTGAGCGGTTCCCAACTTTATCCGAAAATAATGGAATTGTTAAGTACAAGGACCACGGTCGTCCTATTGATAAAATGCACCTTAGGAGAGTCCCACGGCGACGACCGCTTTATTAGACACGGGGCGAGTGTTAACTTACTCCGTATTATTTGTATAAACAAATAGGTTCTACGGAAATGCAACCTACAAGAATAACGTTGCGGTTAGCGGACGAGTCAATTAAGTATCCTAAGGGTGTAGTGGAAAGCGTGCTTGTTAAGGTTCGGGATTTCTACTATCCTGGCGATTTTGTTATCCTCGATGAGGAAATTAAGCTAGCTAACGACTCTATACCGATCATCTTAGGGCGTCCCTTCTGGGCAACTGCCAATGCGCTTATAAATTGCCGCGATGGTAAGATATCCTTATCTTTTGGCCATCTTTCTGTTGAGGTAAATGTTTTTAAAATGATGAAACATTTTACTAGATTCGTCTATAGATGGGGAGGTTAGCATGATTGACAGCTTAGCTCAAGATTATTTTAACAACACGTTTCACGAAAACCCATTTGTATAAATTCCTTTCTTTTGGAACTTCAGATTTTATAAATGACTCTACTTAGAGGAAGTCAACACCATCCTTGAGTCCACACCAATTATAGACCGCCCGGTTGCTCCATATACTGCGTATGAAGACTTGCTACCTAAGCAAGTATTCATTATGCAAAATGGGGACCCTGATGAAACATCTATTGATTTTCCTTCCACCCCGGTGCTTAAACCTCTTCCCCCAGAATTAAAATATATTCAACTTGATCCGGATGATAGTCATCCGGTAATTATATCTTCTCAGTTAACTAAGGATGAAGAGACACGTTTAATCAGGGTGATTAGGGAACATCGGTCTGCGATTGGTTGGTCCCTAGCCGACATTAAGGGAATTGACCCTAATGTTTGTACTCATCGCATCCATTTGGAGGATAACACAAAGACTTCTCGTGAACCTCAGCGTCGTCTGAACCCTGCCATGAGGTGGTTAGGGAAGAAGTCTTACAATTACTTGATGCGGGTATCATATACCCAATCTCTGATAGCGAATGGGTAAGTCCCATTCATGTAGTTCCTAAGAAATCGGGAGTTACCATGGTACGTAACGATAAGAGTAACTATGTTGTCACACAAGGTCCTATGAAATGGAGAATCTGTATTGATTACAGACGTTTAAATGCTATGACGAAATGATCACTTTCCTTTACCTTTTATAGATCGGATGCTCGAGCGCCCTAGTTGGGTCATGCTTTTTTATTGTTTTACGGATGGCTACTCAGGCTATTTTCAGATTATTATTGATATTGATGACCAAGAAAAGACTACCTTCACATGTCCCTTTGGAACGTATGCCTATAAACGAATGCTTTTTGGCCTTTGTAATGCTCCTGGTACCTTCCAGCGGTGTATGCTTCATATATTTAGTGACATGGTAAAGCGCTTTATGGAAGTTTTCATGAATGATTTTTCTATCTATGGAGACTCCTTCACAGACTGCTTGTCTAACCTATCTAAGGTTTTGACACGGTGTGAAGAAAAGAGCCTCGTTTTAAAATGGGAAAAGTGTAATTTCATGGTGAAAAAGGGCATAGTACTAGGTCACATTGTATCTAGCGATGGCATCGAAGTAGATAAGGCCAAACTAGATAAGATAGCGACTCTACCTAAACCACGGACTGTCCGTGATATTAGAGCATTTCTAGGCCATGCAGGTTTTTATAGGCGATTTATTAAAGATTTCTCGAAAATAGCTAGGCCTTTAACTAATCTGCTTTTAAAGGATGCAATCTTTGATTTTAATTTTAACTGTAAGCAGGCTTTTGAAACTTTAAAAGCCACCCTAACCTCTGCACCAATTATCAAACATCCCGATTGGTCTAAACCTTTTGAACTCATGTGTGATGCTAGTGATTATCGCGGTTAGTGCGATCTTGGGATAAAAACTAGATAATAAGTCCATTTGTTATTTATTATGCTAGTAAAACCTTAAACGATGCTCAACGGAATTATTCAACTCTTGAAAAAGAATTCTTAGCTGTCATTTATGCTTTAGATAAGTTTAGATCCTTATTTGGTTGGTTTTAAAACTTTAGTTTACACGGACCATGCGACCAAAGTACCTTCTTGCAAAGAAGGATGCTAAGCGAGAGATTAATCGATGGATTCTTCTCTTGCAAGAGTTCACATTAGAAATAAAGGACAAAAAGAGGGGTAAAAAGCGTAGTTGCCGACCACTTATCTAGACTTACAAGCGATGATAATAGTGATTCGAGTCCATACCGGACTCTTTTCGATGAGCATCGTATGCTATTTTTTCAAACACCATGGTATCGACATTGTAAATTATTTAGCGGCTGATGTTATGCCTTATAATTGGTCAAGAAATGAATGTAAGAAGTTCTTGGCGAGTTAAAGTTATACTCTTTGGGATGAGCCCTACCTTTTTAAGTATTATGCGGATCAGATTATTCATCGTTGCATTCCCGATTGGGAATATAATGAAGCTCTATCGTTACGCCATGACAAAGAGTGTGGTGGCCATTTTAGTGGAATGAAAACAGCCGCTAAAGTTCTTCAATGTGAATTTTATTGGCCTACCCTTTTAAGGATGCCCAAGTGCATTGCAAGGCGTGTATTCGTTGCCAAACAACTTGGGCGAATCCATGGCGTAATATGATGCCATTAAATCCAATCTTGATAGTAGAAATTTTTGGCGTTTGGGGCATTGATTTCATGGGTCCCTTCCTGTTTCCCCACAGTTATATTTTATATTCTAGTTGCGTGGACTACGTGTCTAAATGGATAGAGGCATACGGCTTGCCGTAGCAATGACCATAAGGCGGTTGTATTTTTATTAAGGAATATATTTTTGTCGGTTTGGCATTCCTAAAGCCATCATTAGTGATGGTGGAACATATTTTTGCATTGAGTTATTGCATCCCTAGTGAAAAAGTATGGAGTTACACACAAAGTAGCAACTCCTTATCATCCACAAACTAGTGGACAAGTAGAAGTTTCTAATAGGAAATCAAAAGATTTTAGAAACAAGCATGTAAACCACGATAGGAAAAAAGACTCGGGAAAAGTGTCATCGGATGCTTTATGGAATTATAACACGGCTTTCAAAACTCTATAGGTATGTCTCCCTTTAGACTTGTATTTGGAAAACCATGTCATTTGCCCGTTGAATTAGAGCACCGTGCTCGTGGGCTATAAAAGCCTTAACTTCAATATTGATGAAGCGGGTGTCAAGCGCAAGTTGCAATTGAATGAGCTTGAAGAAATCCGTGGCGATTCTTACGATCATGAAGGATTATAAAGCTAACATGAAGCGTGTTCATGATAAGCAAATCTTAGCAAAAAGAGTTTGTGGTTGGTCAAAAGGTTTTGCTTTACAACTCCGTCTATATATATTTTCCTGGGAAACTAAAACCCGTTGTGCGGTCCTTTTAAGTTCTTGAAGTCACCCCCCTTACGGGGCAATCACCTTAGTAAATCCCAAGGCAGTACCTTTCAAGTTAATGGTCAACGGTTAAAACATTTTCACGAACTTATGTCCCCTGATGTAGAGGAAGTCCTTTTACAGGACCCTGTCTATGAGGATTGACTCTTGTCTTTTGGTGTACTTCCTTTCACTTCCATATAGTGGTAAGTGCACCATTCAGTAACGGGCCCTCCCTATGGAGTGTGTTCTTTGTAAGTATCGGATCCTAAGTCCCGTTTCACATAATTCACGTTTTCCACTTTTGCATGTTTTCTTAGTTTTTGAGTCATGTTCCTCTATAGGGTGAATTATGTATTTATTGTTTTTCGTGTTTCTTATAATAAACTAATAAAAAATAAAAAAATAAAAATAAAAATAAAAATTCTAAAATCATAGAAATAGCAATCCAACAAGTCTTGGGAATCTGACTTTAAACGACCCACGTTTAAAACAAATTTTGTGTTTAAAAATTTGTTTGGGGGTGGGCAGTCGGTCTTTCCATCCGGATTGCTCGAACTTTCCATTTGTATTGCTTAGGCCCATTAGTTGTAGTTCATTTGGGTTGACGTTATCTAAAACTTAGATTTCCTTCGTTCATATAACTTACGTCACACACGCATTTCGAGGCGTTTTTCCACCTTCTTATACGTCATCCCTTGGTTGGAATTAAGTGTGTTATGGATCATTGGATTGGAAATTCTCTACTAATCATTTCCATAACTCATTCGCCAAAATCGGACCAGTAACGAAGCGGCAAATTGAATTTGAAATTGCGCGAAATATCGAAAAAGTTCGAAATTCAAATTAGGCTTGGGCCCAAAAGCTTCGACAAGACTGGCGGTAGCGCTGCATACTTTGTTTCCACGAACAGTATCGCGTTCTAATCCCACCACCGCCATTAACAAAGTTTTCAACCTAAAAAAAAAAAAAAAAAAAAAAAAAAAAAGAGGAAAGAAAACCTAACTACACCCACGCCAAGCAGTTAAACCAAACTGAAATCTTCTCCAAACCATTACTACCACCAACCCCAACAATTTTAAAACTCCGAAAATAGCCACCAATTCAAGCTTCAAGCTGCCACCATACCCACCATCGCCACCACCGTGTTTTTAGTTGTTTTACATCAAACTCGCCTCCTTCACCGTCTACAAAACTATTGGTTGTTTCAAAAACTTCAATGGCTCTACGACGAAGAATTGTGTCGAAGCAGCGTTTATGACCCGACGCCGGCGCCATTTTACATTTTACAATGCGGAGATGATTAGGAGAAATTGGAATGGACTGCATGTGGTACTCGACTGAGGAGTTCTATCACTACGATTTGGTAGAACAGTTTTATAAGAAGCGAGAATTGGAGGGGGATAGGATTTTCATTAAGGTAGCAGGAACGAGGAGGGAAGTAACAAGACAGTTGTTGGCTGAGCTATTAGGAATTACGCCTGAAAGCAACCTAAAAACAACCATTCAGGAATCGATTATCTTTGGAGTTCTGCTTTGATGAAAGATACTGTCGTGGAGGGTGAATACAATACGAGTTCTCATTGCGTTTGCCAGTCAACCCTGAGAACCAATCAACTGGCTGTAGCTCAGTGGATTGGTAGGAACGTCCTCGGGAAAGACAAAGTCAGCGATATCGGCCCCGCAAATATGCGCGACGTTCTCTGGATTTTGCAAACCAATAAGTATAATTTCTGCATCCTTGATTTAATTTTTAATGTGATTAGAGGAGTGGGAAAGAGCATGGCGCCTCTTCCCGTATTGATCACTAAGATCATGCTCTCATTTAGAGTTGTCACAAAATCTGCTCCTATTAAGATCAAATTGCATTCTAATGCAAGTATCTATACGGATTGCATCCAAGAGACTTGGCCGTTGTCTGAAGGAAATGTGGTGGAGTCGGAAGATGAAAGGGAGGATATGACATGTTTGGATGACGATGCATTAGATAGTTGTAATTCTAATTTAGAACTCATGCAAGTGTTGCAAACTGGCTTGCGTTGCGTTTATGGTATTTGTGAAGATATCCGAGATAGACAGATTGTACTTCGAAATAAGCAAAAACGAACCTTGACGAGATTTGAAATGCTTTCGAAAAGTCGGGTCGACGATATATCTTGTCTAACTTGGAGACTATCCACCAAGCATCACCAAGCCCGATTATGCGATCTTCGGATGAGATGGAATACGGCGCTTGTTCCGAATAGAGATGCTACGACGCATGCCACCCGTGGAGGATTTTGTTTCAGCCGAGTCTAAGAGGCATGAGCGTCATCGCCGAAGGACAGATGGCTCAAGCCATTCTTCATCCCAGGACCAATCTCCATCTCAGGGTCCATCTTCATCACATGGCTAGGTGTTCACCCTCAGTTTGTGTTCGCTGTTATTTCATTGTTTTTATTGTTTTATTTGTTGGATTTTAATTCAGTTGTTAAATTTAAATATTTATGTGTTTGTTTTATGTTGTTTGGATTTAAAATTTTAATTTAAATGGTTATTTTAGAATTGTACGTGTTTTTATCATTAATTCCACCTTCCCGAATTGTTTGGGGGTGGTAATATTTATACCGAGCATAATTCGTTATATGATCATCTTCTGTAAGGTTGTCTTGGAGTAAAGGTTGAGAATTTGGCCAATATCGGCATATCTATGATTATGTGTGGTGGTAGCATGAAATCTAGGAGAGTTTAGCAGTTACTATTCTAAATTCACTATAAAAGATACCAGGGTTGTTAGAAAATCAAGAATATGGTTTGTTTCCGTTTTCGGGTTTGGAATTTTTCTATTTCCGAAAATTGCCTTAAAACAATTTGGCAACTTGCCGATTCGTTTTGGAAGCTCATAACCTATTTAAACTTCCTTCATTCTACACTAACAACCCACACTACACCCCACCATCATCTCTCACCTCTCACTCCAAGCTTTTCCTTCTTTTTTCTTGTAAACTTTTTTCAAAGACTTACTAAGCGCTTTTCTCGCCTACCAAGAGAGCGACTTCGTGCCCAAACACCGTAACAAAAAAACACCGAATGACCCAGCTTCTTAAAGTTAGCGACTTCGCTTCAAAACATTGTAACTCAAAAAAAAAACTAACAAGCACCTCGCCCAAGTGGAAGCGCGCCAGCTACCCTCGCCTCCGGTACACGAAAATTTCCAATTTTTTCGAGGGTTGTTCCAGGATTTTTGAGTACATTGAAAAGAGTAGATGAGATGACATCTCCTATAGTCATACCGAACAGTCTTTCGAAGGCGTGTTGGGAACCGAGACCTATGGACATTGGTTTCGACCACGGGATCCTGCCGATTAGGATGGCGTCATCTACGGTAAGTGATGACGATTCATATTCGGCCGCGACTTCATCGCTTATTTCTACAACCATGTTAGATTCTATTGTAATCAGGATGGAGAACAAGAATTCTCCGTCGTAGTTAATGACACGACACTAGAATTCAATAAAAATGTGGTCGCTTTAGTTTCCGGATTACCAATACCTGATCCTGTTCACACACGGGCATATATGACCGATAATGCATACCTTTATGATTATACATATTTCCATGAGTATTATGGGGGAAGGGTATTTCGAGTAATGGACCAGGGGCGATATAACATTGCCCTTGGTAGCCTGTCCCCTAAAGCGTAGGCACCACCATGTTATTCATCCCGATGAATATTTTGGGGAATGGCAGTTCATTTACGCAAACACTACTGGCTGGTGACATTTTTTCCTCGCTTTAGGTGAGGGGCGTCGCCCGATATGACATTCCACGAGTTTTAGCTAGCTAGTCTTAATAAGAAAAAGCATGAGGCGTAAGTATCTTCTTATGCCTGTTTTGGTAAGCCGCATCATGCGTAGTTGTTTACCTATATTCTGTGCCCAATTCACAGATTGGAAAAGGGTTGAAGTCATGAGACCCACCAATTGGGTGGTTCGCTCATTGCGAATTATGAGTTGGCCGGGATGGCAGGTGCAGCCTTATTTGGTCGCCCCGTACATCCCATCAGACATAATAACACTTAATAGGTTAGCATTAGTATATGATAAATGGCGGCAAGCTTGGCAAGTTATAATGGCCTGGCAGGATGCGAAGGAACCTCATCTCTTTGATGAGGAGGAGGATGTTTAAGCGGGAGATAAGGTAAGTTTTTAGTTTGTTATTGTCTGCTTATGTCCCAAGCAATTTCATTCTGTTAACCCCATAATGGGTGGAACTCTTATAGAGCTGCGTCAGTATTTTTATTTCCTATATTAGTATGTTCTAACCTTGTTTTACAGATGTTCCAGAATTTCACGCGTTTCCATGGTATTTTTCTATCCTCTTTATTTAAATGCTTTGAGGACAAAGCATGCTTCTTGTTTGGGGGCATAGAAACACGTGTAATTAAGGCATCTGTTAGGATATAGATATGTATAATATGCATTTGTTTTCAAGTTAAAAATTTCAAAAATATAAATAAATAAGTTTATGCTATACACTTAGGAATATTGGTATTGTTTTTTTTTCTATGCTCTTAACAATCTAAAAGTCTCACGTAGCTTTTGCATCAGAATAATTGTTAGAAACTTAGGTTAATATGTAGGTAATAATCTTTGCATCTATCTATAAATATATTACATGAGTATCTATGATTGTTAGCGATAAGTTTTGAAATCTAGGCTAGAGTACTTATTCTACAAATCTGTGAGAATATAGCCTAAAAGCCTTATATGGCGAAACATTTGAGAAATGACACAAGGGGAGAAGTAAAATCGGATAGAGAAATCACACGCCCACTTGCTTGATCACTATGCCATATCCTAAAGCGAGAATTTAGGCCCTCTTTGGATCGATATAGCCGAGAAATTCAAACCTATGAATTATTTTCCGCTAGTAAGCCCCTCGAGCTTTTCTTTAGCCTTCCATAAACCACAATTCCTTTACCCTGTTTACAAAAACAAAACAAAATAAAAAATTCAACTTACCCAATCTAGAATAAGTCCGAGAATAGAATGAGTGAAGAAAGAAGAAGAAAAACCTATGTAAACAAAAATTAGTTAGTTGCTTGAGAAAAGAAAAGAAGTTTCCATCCAAGGAAAAGAAAAAAAAAATATAAATAAATAAAAACTCCAAAAATAGAATAAAAGGGAGTCAAAAGCCAAAGAAAAGAAAAAGAAAAATATGGCTAAGGATGGAAACAAAGTATATAAGCAAAAGAACATAACAAGGTTTTCTCTAAGTTACATAATATGAAGACTCTATTATCTCAGACTTGTCCTTTTGAATATCCATTTCCTTCATTCTTAAACCATCTCCTAATCTCCGCAACACCTAATAAAGACCTCTAGCTCAATTAGGAATAGGTTAGTGTGATAGTAAGTGGCAGATGTGTTTGATCGACTCCGGCTTCCTTGTTTGTCATTGAGATTGTAAGATAAAGTGTGCCCATCGCACAATCGGAGTATTAAACTTGAGCAGAAAAATCGAGTGGTTTTGTCTTGACATTTATGTGAGGACCTACTTAAGGGCGCTTATTCAAGTTTTCGAGAATCTTGAACCTGCTAGGCATTTCATAGTATTACTCATAGTATATATATTTGTATCATAGATGATTGATTATTATGCATATATTAGCTTAGGTTTTGACTTGGTTATTCTTATTCATTTGCTAGTGAGATGTATAGATAGTTGAGACATGAATGAGGAAATAATAGTTTTATTTCTTAGTCGTTGTAGTATAGATGAAGTTTGTGAGTACCTTCATCTGGAAAACTCTCACGAGGCTATAACTTCGCCTACTAGGGAATTCCTAGTGGTTTAAGGCCTTATGCATATGGTAAATACAATGACTCAAATAAGTAGAGAGTAGTTAGAACTCCATTTTTGGTCACTTATTCTAATTTCTCATATTTGCTTGAGGACAAAGCAAAATGCTGTTTGGGGGTGGTTTGATAAGAGCCCAAAATTGTAGTTTTAACCCCTTAACAATCATACTTTTAAGACCAATTATGTGAATAATAAGTAAGAGTTAATACTGATTACGTATTTTTATGCATTCCAGGCTTCAAAGTCCATTATGTGCAGAAATGTGCCACTTTAGCGAGATAAAGGAGTAAAGGTCGGTAGCTAAGGAGTTCTGTGATTAAAGGCCAATTTTCAAGAAGACAAAGCCTCTGTAAAGCCCGGTCAAAAGATGAAAAGTCAAAGTCCACGCGGTAAACTTGATTATGTACAAAGTCGTGAGAACTTCCGAAGACCATATCTTTGGACTCAGACCTCAGAATTGGGCCTACCTTACATCAAAACGACCGGCTTGGAAAGAGCTTTTCAATGGTCCATGCCTTGATCCAATCAGAGGAGCAGAAGTGGACGAAATATTTGTTAAAGCCAATTGCAGCTGAAGAGCCCATTTTGGACTAAAGAAATTGGGTTTTGGGCCCGATTTTCCGGCCAAAAACATGGCTCCAAACCCATGCACGATTTTTGGATCTGAAAGTATAAAAAAAAAAGCTTGACTCTTTGTTAATGGTAGATAGTTAGGTTAGAAAATAAATTAGGTTAGGATAAGAAAAGTAGCTAGTTAGACCTAAAACTATAGATAATTCTAGATCTAGTTTTCATTAATTAAATTAAGTTTAGTTTAAATTCAATTCTTGTTTTAGATTAAACTCTTAGAATCATTGTTCTTCATTAGTTTGATAAATAAAATAGTTAGTTGGTTAATTTCGATTTTTGTCATTTACAATTGTTTAGATCTAAATTCCTTTATTACTTGTTATTCATTTCCTAGTTATTACCTAAAATTTCAATTATTGTTTAGATAAATTGCATAAAGATAGAATTTTTATATGATGTCTAGTTATAATTCAATGGGAAATGATAGTGGTATGAATCAAGGCTAAACCTCCATTAGAGGTTGAAGAAGCCTTGATGACGCTTGATCTTTGTTAAACTTAGGAATCGTCGTGATAATTATTCCACTCTAGGACCGATTAATTCACCATGAGAATGGGTTTAATTGCTCACATGCTAGTTATGAATTGGTAGAAATGTCATGTATAATTAGGGATTATAATTACTATTTTGATATGCAAAGCATTCAATATGGATCACGACGAGTCTTTGTTAGTAGGATTAAGTCGAGTTGAGGTGGATTCAATTCCCTTTAATTCTTTATCTAGATTCAAACCCTTAGCGGGCATTCTCTCATTTCGTTATTCGTAACTTGTTAATTGTTTTCCCCTCGTAGTATAGAATTCCCTTCGTAAATCTCTCACTAGACTTAAGACCGATTAGTTAACTATGAAATCATTCCATGCTAGAGAACTAGGAGTGGAACGAATTTTTTACTCCACTCTATTTCGATAGAATTGAGAGTAGACAACTTTGATAAATATAGGCAAGATACCAAGTTTTAGTTTACTTACGTTTTGAGTTTCATCGTTCATTTCGTAGGTAAACTATCATTTTTATGTTTTATCAAATAGCGCCCCCAAAAGGTTAGATATCAACCATAGTGACGCCCCCAAAAGGCTAACTATCAACAAAAATGCCCCCAAAAGGCATACAATTAACTTAATACCAACGCCAGGGTTAAGCTTAATTCAACCATAGTGACGCCCCCAAAAGGCTAGCTATCAACTATAGTGACGCCCCCAAAAGGCTAGCTATCAACCATAGTGACGCCCCCAAAAAGCTAGCTATCAACAGAAACACCCTCAAAAGGCGTACAATCAACTTAACACCAATGCCAGGGTTAAGCTTGATTCAACCATAGTGACTCCCCTAAAAGGCTAGCTATCAACTATAATGACGCCCCCAAAAGGCTAGCTATCAACCATAGTGACGCCCCCAAAAGGCTAACTATCAACAAAAATGCCCCCAAAAGGCGTACAATCAACTTAACACCAACGCCAGGGTTAAGCTTGATTCAACCATAGTGACGCCCTCAAAAGGCTAGCTATCAACTATAGTGACACCCCCAAAAGGCTAGCTATCAATAAAAATGCCCCCAAAAGGAGTACAATCAACTTAACACCAACGCCAGGGTTAAGCTTGATTCAACCATAGTGACGCCCCCAAAAAACTAGCTATCAACCATAGTGACACTCCCAAAAGGCTAGCTATCAACTATAGTGACACCTCCAAAAGGCTAGCTATCAACTATAGTGACACCCCCAAAAGGCTAGCTATCAATAAAAATGCCCCCAAAAGGAGTACAATCAACTTAACACCAACGCCAGGGTTAAGCTTGATTCAACCATAGTGACACCCCCAAAAAACTAGCTATCAACCATAGTGACGCCCCCAAAAGGTTAGCTATCAACTATACTGATACCCCCAAAAGGCTAGCTATCAACCATAGTGACGCCTCCAAAAGGCGTACAATCAACTTAACACCAACGCCAGGGTTAAGCTTGATTCAACTGTAATTACCACTCAGAGGCTAATTATCAGTCAAAATCAATCTACAAACTACGATCTATGCACTACGAGCTACGACATACGATTTACGATTTACGATCCACGCATTACAAGCTACGATCTGCATACTACGACGTAGGACCTATCACATCAAATTCCCAACAAAGCTCTAAGCAACAATCGACATCCAGCCTACAAACACAAAAAAATTCAATTCGCAGCAATCTCTATTTTCAACCAAGTAAGACACGCGGTCTCCTTTATTATCTTTCTTTACACCAGTATTCTACAAACATTGATATAAAGAAAGGGGGCTATGTTAGTACCCTCCACTCTCAACCACTCGTGGCAGACCACGTATCCAGACTACAAACAGGTCGTGCATATGACCTAAGGTCAGGTCGTCTAAACGACCTAGGAAATGTAAACACGCAAGTCGGTCAACAACAACATCATTAATGGCGGATCATTGCCAGAAGCGGAAGAAGTAAAACCAATCATCAAGACAACACAAACGAGGGATCTACGCCTATAAAAGGAGATGTCTTCTCCATTCTCAAAGAGAGGCGGACATTGTCTCCATCTCCCACTCAATCACTCAACATGAACTACGTCTGACTTGATTCCAGTTCATCAGATAACTAGATATGTAGGTAACTCAGAGCACCGACTTGAGTTCAGTCAAACATCTTATACAAACCCTATTCTCCGAGATTGTAAGGTCATGCCTAAACTGTACCTCCACAGTTGGGGTTTGGTTTTTTCATGTTTTGGTATGTGGGTTTTGATGAATTATTCAAAAAAACGAAAAGTACTTAAACTTCTCTCTCACCAATGAAGGGTTGCTCTCCTCTTTTCAATATTCTATATGACCAAAGAAGAAAAAAAAAATAGAAGAAGAAAGAATCATCCCATCGCTCCGTCGATTAGCAAGTTGCATAATTTGAAATCAGGTACGTTTCTTTTTCTTTTAAATTCTCTCAGTCAGTCAATTTTCAAAATCAATTACAAATATTCAATGAATTTTCTTGCTTTGTTGTTCAAAAAAAATCTTCAATGGACTAGTTCTTATGATTTGTTGTTTTTTTATATTTTAATTGCCTTGAACCAACCTTCCCATCAGAACTAATGGACTTTTTCAAAACAATGGTATTAATGAGACGTATGGAAATAGCAGCAGATTCATTATACAAAGCAAAACTAATGCGTGGCTTTTGTCATATATATGATGGACAAGAAGCTGTTGCTATTGGTATGGAAGCAGTTATAACTAAAAAAGACGTGATTATAACTGCTTATCGTGACCATTGTTTGTTTTTATGATGTGGTGGTTTGTTAGTTGAGGTATTTTCTGAGTTGATGGGGAGAAAGGATGGGGTGTAGTAAAGGGAAAGGCGGGTCCATACATTTTTATAAAAAAGATAGTGGGTTTTTTGGTGGCCATGGGATTGTTGGTACTCATAAGTATAAGAAAGATGGGTGTGTTACTTTTGCATTGTATGGTGACGGTGCTGTAAATCAGGGGCAGTTGTTTGAGGCGCTTAATATGGCGGCTCTTTGGGATTTGCCTGCGATTTTGGTTTTCGAGAATAATCATTGTGAGTATTAGTTTGGATGGTTTTCAGATTGTTTCATTGTGGTTTATGTGTTTTTTATTTGGGTTTGTTTTTGTTTTGTAGATGAAATGGGGACTGTGGAATGGAGAGTTGCCAAGAGTCCGGCTTATTATAAGCGCGGTGATTATGTACATGGATTGAAGGTGAGGGGAAATTTATTTTATTGTGCTTATTATGTTCAATTCTTTACATTGTATTTGTTTTGCTAAAGTTTCATCACATATAAAACTATTTAGAATTAAGATTTGGTTTAATAGGCATTTGTTTGTCTAGTGAAATGAGGTGCATTTGTTTTATGATGTACACTGAATTTTGAGATATGCCTGGGTGTAAACCAAATCATATTTACTTCACAAATGCATGACTACCACAATAGATTTTTAGACCCTAATTTAGAGTGTGTGCCTCATGACTTTGGAATCTTCAACGTTGAAGGTGGGAGCTTTGAACCACTTCTGGTGTTAATGTTAGTGTCAGTGTCAGAGTATATTGTTCCAGCCCCAATTCGGATCAAGCCTACAGTCTAAAAAATGATTAATTAAGATTAATAATATCTATTTGAGTGACTTATATGTTTATGTTGTTTTCAATCAGTAATTGCTACATGGTTGGGGAAAGATGTAACCTTAAAAAAGTGTTAAATGTAAGCCATAACTTATCACATCCTTGATTCTTTAAGATTGTCAAACTTAATTTGGATAGAATGCTGGTATAACTCCGTGAACTTATCTATGTTCTTTTAGTTCTTCTTTGTGTTTGCATATTTTGAATTCCTTGGTTAGAAAGTGTTTTCATGTACATTTTTTTTCCCTTTCTTTTAAATGAATAAATTTAAATGACGAGTGAAGTTGAACGAAGCTATCAGCTGAAAATTATTGTTTATTTATATCTTATGCAATACAACTGTAAATAAACAGTAGTGTATATCATTTTAGCAATATGATAAGTTTGGTGTAATTATGTTATCACGGTACTTAGTCCATAGTAACTCAGCTGCAAGATCATAACATATACTAATGTATAATATAATGCTAAAATTGTGTGTGTGTGTGTGTGTGTGTGTGTGAAGGGAAAAGGGGGTGGGGGTTATGGTAGTTCCGATCTTTTCCAGGTGTGTAAAAAAAATGGCTAGAAATCATAATTGAAACATTATTTTTTCACATGTGGGATTGTGGGTCCTGTAAAAGAGAACGTTGAAAAGCTCATGGTTCATTTTGTCATAATTGTGTAATGGTCTGTTATAGATTCACTGGCTGATCCCAGTTGACAAAATGATTCTCCTTTTTAATTATTCTATGTGATTGGAAGGAGAAATATAGTGTTTTCCTCAATGTGAATTTTATATTCAGTTTCTGCTATTGAATGTCATTTGTTATGTATAAATGAAGATGTTATCTATTTTCATTCTAATTAAACTTCCCAATCCACATAATGTGAATTTGGTTATAGTTTTTAATTTATGAGTTCTGCATTTGTTTTGATGGTTTTTCTGAATCTTCAAGCCCCTAACATGAACATGCTATAGTTTTCACTACTAAGGAGTGCAGAAACTATTAATAAACACCATCGGTTATGGTATTCTTTTTAAAAATGTTTGTCATAAGGATTATAAAGATTATTGTGGAGTTTATATGCATCCATTATCTTCCCTCCATTATTTATGTTAAGGTTATACTGAATATGCATGCTATTAATTTGGCCCCTTGTATTTTGGTTATGTTTAATTGATTTCTTGCAGGCTGTCAGGGTTAATTGTTGATGTTTTTTGAGATTTACCTGTTATAGCATTATCTACTGCTTGGGTTGAGAATATAAACCAATAATAGCATCATGCATCAGTAGAATCGATGGCATCAATCACGTGAAATGGAGACCGTCAATTGATATTCTAAAGGAAGAAGGATTAGAGTTGTCAGACCTTGATGGCTCCCATTTGTCTCTGTCTCTAGAAAGAGTCAAGGTAGCAATCCTCTGACGTAATTACCAGTTTCCAATTTTCAGTCACATTACGTAATTACCGTTCTTAGTTTTCAGTCACATTACAAAAGCTTTCTTCTGTTAAATCATGCTCCTTAGGATATTAAAAGCAAGAAAACGAGCAGGAAGCATTAAGCACTGAAACGGCTAGCCTTCACACCTAGGTCAATCCTCTCCCACCATTTTCTCTCATTTTGAGAGAGGACGACGCTTCTATTGCAAGATTCATCAACTTTCTCCATGTTGTAGAGACGTAGTCGAAGTGTTTGATACTTAACTGCCAGTAGTCTCTCATCTAGCTCTCAATGCGAAGTGCTAGATTTTGAAGCGTGTTTTTGTAAAGTGTCGGGACAAGTTCTTGATGTATATGACCAATGCAACACATCAGCTGATCCATCATCGCTTGTGGAGTAGCTGCTTACGAGTAGATGGTTGCAACATATCAGCTATTATAGTAGAGGACAAGTCAAAGCGACCTACTTCTTTTTGTTATTGGTGTACTTTAATTCTTATATTGATGTAATATCCTATGTAGACTGAGTATGTTGTTGTGTCGCAGATGCCATTGTAACTCCATTTTGGATGAATAATTAACAAACCAAATGACTAAGCTTTGGAGGTTATGTCACATTCTTCAAATTCAATACCTACAGTTGTATATTACTTATTTACCTAAGGTTTGTATATTGCTTTCAGTGAAGGATGTTACAAAGATGCTTTTGATGCACTAACATTTTATCTTTGTCATTTACAACGTGCACTTGCTAGGATAAGAGGCTCAAAGTACACGTGATTTTGAGCTATACTTAAAAGTTTATTGTTTATGTATGTCTGAAAATCAAATAGAGTTGGAGTTCCCGGCCTTCAAGTCAAATTTTAAACGGCTGCTAGTGCGTATTCTCAGGCATAATGTGAATTGTAAGTATGCTCACCCAAATTATGTTTACACTCTTCAGTAAGTTTTATTTGACATCGCGTGCAAAGCACGTGCATTTTGCTAGTAAATAATAGTGATCTTGGTCACACCCAATAAAATACTGACGTACCTTGTAACTACCTGAATTATAGGCCTACTAACCAACTCATTTTAATTATTAACATCTTTCAAAGTAAATTGAGGTGTACCTATTAAGAAAAAATAAATTAATATATATATATATATATATATATATATATATATATATAAGAGGCTCAAAGTACACGTGATTTTGAGCTATACTTAAAAGTTTATTGTTTATGTATGTCTGAAAATCAAATAGAGTTGGAGTTCCCGGCCTTCAAGTCAAATTTTAAACGGCTGCTAGTGCGTATTCTCAGGCATAATGTGAATTGTAAGTATGCTCACCCAAATTATGTTTACACTCTTCAGTAAGTTTTATTTGACATCGCGTGCAAAACACGTGCATTTTGCTAGTAAATAATAGTGATCTTGGTCACACCCAATAAAATACTGACGTACCTTGTAACTACCTGAATTATAGGCCTACTAACCAACTCATTTTAATTATTAACATCTTTCAAAGTAAATTGAGGTGTACCTATTAAGAAAAAATAAATTAATATATATATATATATATATATATATATTTCTTATCAATCCTTTTCATAAACATACAAAATTGAAAATGGCACGGTAGATCCACACCCACTAGAAGTTTCCACTCGTATTAATTCTAACTTCTTCCATTTATAAATCTTACATCTGCCAAGTAGATCATCAACTCTAGATTTGTATCAAAGATAAATTATCGAGAATGTTTAAAATTTTATTTTGATCCAACATATTATCTTACATATGTGATCGATCTTATGATTGTGAAAAAAAATTTATCAGCCATTAGACAACTACGATTTGATAATAATGCTACAAAATATCATAAATTTTTATTAAACGGATGTTTGGTTCTCATGTTGAATTTTTTTTGAAAACCCTATGGATGTTTAGTTCTCATGTTGAAAAACAAGTAGGAAGAGCTAGTGCGTGATGACTTTTATATAAGTCGTTGAAGTGACATATGTTGTTAACAAGCATAATAACGAACTCACGAGTATTTATTTATTTATTTATTTTTATTTTAGAGATTTACAAATTAAACACCGCTATTTAGCTTCCCATTGCACGAATCGAGCATGATCCATCATCGCGACCGCTTTGTGAAAACGCTTCCCAGCCAAGCAGAACAGACATTTGTACGGTTTCCCCAATGTGAAATAAGGGTTTGGAGGCGGCTTAACAAACTGAGCATCCATTGATGAACAGTGACCCTAAACCTAATAAATTTAGATTATATACTAGTTTCTATACAACAAATTGATTACACGTGTCCGAACCTTGTTCTCTCTCTCCCTCTTTCTTCGTGTCTCTCTCTAGTCCCTAATACACATTTGTGATTGTAAAAGCAATAAAGATGTTTGCATGGGGGCCCATAGGAGAGGAAAAGGCCAAAAAAAAAAAAATTTTGGTGCGAACCTATGGCTAAGTGGTTTAAGCCTATGTCTTTGAAAGGTTTAGCCTTTCGTCTTTGAAGCTTTAAGCGTTGAGTCCATGTTATATCCTCATGTCATATCCTGCTAGAACCTTTGAACTGGACTGTTTTCAGTTGTTATGAAGTGAATATATATATATATATATATATATATATATATATATATATATATATATATATATATATATATATATATATATATACTATTCTAACATTCATACTATTCTAAAAAACCTAACCAACCATCAGATCAAACAGAATATGACGTCCAGATCTATTTCTAAAAAACCAAACAAATAAATTGAAAGAATTGAAAAAGGGCGAAAATGTCATTTTGTTTTGCTAAAGAAAAAACCCCTTTTTCTCCTTCGTAGCTTTTTCCCCCAAAAAAGAACTCGTTCTTCTCTCGTTCTTCTTCTTCTCGAGGAAATCTCGTTTTATTTGTTAGTGTTCACTTTTAATAAACATAGCTTCCCTTTTGGGACTGTTTACTTGTATATTTAGCTTCTTATTCTCTTCACCTTGTTACTTGACACCAGTAAAAGTCTGATTCAAAGTCTGATTAGGACGGTCTGATTAGTTTGGAGAATACTTGTGGCCTCATCTTTTCTTATTTTGAGATGGCAGAACATAGACACATTCTTTATTTCATATTTTCTGAATGAATTTGTTTTGCTTATGCAGCTGAGTCTGATTAGTTTGGAGATTCTACCTATTGCTTGCTAAGCTCATCCTTTCAAGAGCCTTGCATTTTGCAACACTTTCTGGTACAGTTCCTGATAAACTATTCATGTCCAGTTCAATAACTTCAATAGATTTGTATGACGTGAATGGTGGCAGATTACTAGATATGCCACAGGAGGATGCCGAGAAATTCTGAAGTCGAGGCATAGACCATATTTCATTTGGAATCACGCCTCCTAAATATTGATTATTGGAGACATTAACGTACTCAAGCTTTGAAGCTTGTGTAATATCTCCTGGAATCGCTACGTAAATCTATTTCTAGACAAGTCCACATATGTAATATCTTGAAGAAGGCTGAATTTTAATGAGATTTCACGAGGAAAATGAATTGTCTTCTAGTCATGATCTAATAAGAGAAGAACAGTTGGTGAGAGCTGGAGATAGGCCACCTGTGAAATTATTGGAGAAGAGTATCGGCTTTGATCAAAGATACCTCTGCACAAATATCTGGCGGAATACTCCCGGTGAAACCATTGGTAGAAACATCTACATATTTCAGTTTCGAGTTCTTTCCCAATTTTTGCAGCAGTGGTCCAGAGAAGTAGTTGTTCCATACAAGAAATGTATCAATAACTGGAAGGTCAGCAATGACATTAGGAATCGAACCACTCATTTTATTGTACATAAGGCTAAGTAGTCGAAGGTTTGTTAAATTTGCAAAGCTTTCAGGTATTGGACCAGAAATGTAGTTATCAGACAAATCTAAGCTCACCAGAGATGTAATATTGCCGAAACACCACGGTATCCTTCCAGTGAGAATTTGTAAGAAGATAGATAATGAAGGTTGTGTTTGTGTGAATTAGGGTTAAGATTCTATGGTCTGCTTGGACCAAATAATCAGGTTGCTAGAATGCTGTTATGAAACATCACGGGTGAGATGTAATAAGAGAAAAGTCGAGGTTGAGAGGTAGTACGAAATAATGTCTAGCTGACCAGAATTGGATGGAATGCTCCCGTGTCACGGGGGAAGGTTGAGGATTCGGCGGTATAATGTGGTGGTTCTTGTAGACCTCCCAAGGATTGAGTTTTCCATACCGTTAATCAGAATTTTCATCCTTGCATCGAGCAAATCATAATTGCTTATGGCCATTATGGGAAGGAATTCCCTTGAACCTTTGGAGTTTTGATAGAGAGGTGCATGGGGTATTCACAAAACTGAAGAACTGAATGAGTTCCAGGACATTCGGTCCATTCGAAGGATTAAACCAAACAGGAGGTAATGTTCCTTTTGCAGCGTCAGTAAGAAACCAAACTATTGTGAGGTACTGAGGTACTGATATGCGTTGCAGTTAGACTTGTTGTCACCTTCAAATACATTGTCATAGCTCTCTATGAAAATAAAGTGGTCGTTAACACGAACCAGTCAGAAAAGGAGTCATAAAAGGCATATCATGAGATGGGGATATTGTCGTGTCTTCACAAAATTAAGTCTTAAAACCTGACATGTTACACACCTGCGTAAATACAGTAGCCCATAATAACTGAAGCAAGAGGACCTTATATCCAACTCAAACAACTTTTGTACCACCAACTTAAACTTTTTATGCGAAAAAAAGACAAAAACAATCAAAACACAGATGCAGACTCACAGAAATACTTATATGCTCCGAAGGAACAACAAATGTCTAGGGGATTGAAAAGGAAACTAAAATCTGCATTCATTCTCTATATCCCTCTTTTAACCCTCAATGCCTTAAGGTACATGAGTAATGTTAAAATTTTATTTATTTACATGACCATGGTTTCGGCCTTTGTATTTTCTCACGCCCACCTTGATCTCCATGTTATCTTTGGTGAAGGTCATACTGCCAGAGAACGGATTTTCTCCTGTCTCTATCAGTCTATCCAGAGAACAACTCAGTTAAACATAAAAATGACACACAAACTCTGTCAGTGTGTGCTATGTACACTTGTGTCAACCTGAAATAATAGCAATTGACCTCTGTCCACTCTCTAGGTTCTGTGTACAGTCGTAACCAGATGATTCTTGTGACAACAATTAAAATAATACTTTAGAACAATAAACAGGAGCCTTTCAAATTAATAAATCAGTTCATAATGCTCAGGAATATCTCCACTGCAGTAACGCAGTGTCTACAGTCTGAACACACTTTGTCTACCACATTGTTTCACATGACCAAAAATAATTGAATGATTCAGCACTAAGAAAAAAACCAATAACAACACTTATTATTGTTTGGCATCCCCTCCATGCGAAAAAATCAGCACACCCCTATCAAAGTTCAACATCGCAGCTATCAAAATTCAGTATCTCATCCCATTGCTAATTAGTCATTTTGCTCGCTAAAAGTAGCCTGCAAGTAAAATACATGTTAAAAGTTGACAGCAAGTATCCAATATTAAATTTACAAAAAAAATATAACACATTATTACGTTTTGAATCTTGTCCGGACAATTTCTTGAGTCATGTTTTACAATCTTTTGGCACGTTTTACACAACCTTCCATTCTTTTCTTCTTGGGCTATCTCTCTGCCAGACTTTATTCTCTTCTTTCTCCCCTTTGTTTGAGAAATGTTGGGGTTCAAAATTAAAACCTGTGAAACAAAGGTTAAGGGGTTAAGCTTAAAATTAAATTTAATCGCGGTAAAAACAAGTGATAAGAAAATACCTCCGTTACATCAACTTTGCGCTTCTCGTTAGTTGAAGCCACCTCTTTAGTAACTCCTTCTTTAGTAGCTCCTTCAATGAGAGTTTCCTTGCACTTGGCAACTCCGATTGACAGTTCACTCATTTTATCTATGAAAAATATGTAACTCTCAACATTAGTTGCTGCATCATATGCCAATTGAGTAGCAACCTTAATGCAATGGGAAACTCTTAAAGCCTCTTGGTTTCCATGACCGTTCACTAATCCACCATCAAACACGACCCTGTAAGTGTTTGCCTTTTGTGTCCACCTCTTCAAAATAAAGTGAGTTGGAATTTCTTCAACATCATACCGCATAAATTTTTTCAAAAGATGAGCGCAAGGTATACCCATAAACTTGAAATACTTACATTCACACTCAGCCTCCAGGGTTGTTCTATCAAAACTCACTTTCCAAACATTGGTATTCTGAGGCTTTCTTGATTTCAAGAAATAAGTTCCATTTCCGTTCTTGTCAACCACCTCTTCAACAATTTTGTAGTAGTTTCTTGCATTTTCCACCTGAGACTTAAATTTATTAAAAACATTTATTGTGTACACTTTGCCAGCATGCTTCAAAAGGAACTCGTTTCTACCCACATTGCGACATTTATGTTCAGTGTTGTAATCAAAGTCTCTTTCATGCTTGGCAATCAATCCCAAACTTCTTTCGTTACCATGAACAAACTGCATGAGAGTAGTCGTCGAACTAACAAAGTTATCATAATAAGAGTTCATTGATTCACGCCGTCCGGTTATTGTTCATTCCAAAGAAAGAAAGTGTCTAAGTGATAAATCCGAACCCAATTTCTTCTTAACTCATACATATCATTCAACCAACTATGCTCCACCAAATCGTATTTTACCATCAGTGCAGGCCACTTGCTTTCAAAATCATCTATCCTATAGGATTTAAGAACGAAATTTAGCTCTGTAGCAAAGGTGTTGTTTTTATGGTACACATGCCCCAACTTCTCTGAAAATTTATTTGAAACATGCCAAAAACAATGACGATGTTGTGTAGAGGGGAATACCTTAGCAATCGCTCCAGTCATTGCCCTGTCTTGATCAGTGAGAATCGAAGTTGGAGGGCGACCACCCATAGCTGCAAGCCATGTCTGAAATAACCACACAAATGTTTCCTCAGTCTCATCAAGCAATAATGCACACCCAAATTGAATGGATTGCAAATGGTGGTTGACACCAGTAAAAGGAGCAAAAGGCATTTCATAAATATAAGTCCGGTAAGTTGTATCGAAAGATACAACGTCTCTAAAGTATTCGTACTGCACCCGAGACCGTCCTTCAATCCAAAAAAAATTAACTGCGGTACCACTTGGATCTAGTTGAACAACATAGTAGAATTGAGGATTTTCTGCACTCTTTTGCTTAAAGTAATCAAGTATAGCCATCACGTCATTTTCTTTTGGTTTCTTTGTTGTGGCAGAATAGTTTTGACACATCTTTGAAGTAAGCCCAATTGCATCCCCAGAGAAAATTGATGCAACTTTTGCCACTGGTAAACCCTTATTATCAAAAATCTCTGTCAGGTTCTTTGCTGCTTCTGGCATAGATTTATTCGACCTCATTGAACCCCTCTTGTACGGAGAAACCAAGCCATGACTATGGTTGTTTTCAACCAATGTAACTGTGTATATATTGTCGAGTTTTTTCTTTGCCAATCTCATTCTTGCTCTACAATCACACCTGACAATCGATGTGTTTCTTGATGTTCCTGACACTCCAATAGACACATCTTCTTTCTTGTTATGGATCCCCTCACGTGAACAGACCAAGAGACCACTAGAAGGTACGTCCACATGTGACTGTCTCTTAACTGGTAACACGCATTTCAAATCCCTGTTGTCGACCATACTCTTTGTAGTATTTCTTCGCTTCCTCGAAACTGTTAAACGACATCCCTATATACGGTGCTTCTAACAATTGTATGTCTTCGTTTGTAGCTTCAACTGGAGAAGAATCCACTAGTACTGAATCGGGAACATCGGAAGCTCCATTCAAAGTCATTTCTGGTACCAAAAAAAAACAAATAATTAAATAGAGAAATGGAGACGAGTACAACTTAGAAAAAAACATATAATCAGTTCATCAAGGACACGATTTTTATAGCCTAAAAACCTCATTGGATTGAATGGCTAACTACCCTACTGGACTCGACGAGTTCCAGAGAAGGCAGAATGATGTAAAATGCTTAACACATATACCATGTACAATAATTTCACAGGTGGCCTATCTCCAGCTCTCACCAATTGTTCTTCTCTTATTCGTCTGCGACTAGAAGACAATTCATTTTTTGGTGAAATATCATTAAAATTCAGCCTTCTTCAAGATATTACATATGTGGACTTGTCTAGAAATAGATTTACATAAGCGATTCTAGGAGATATTACACAAGCTTCAAAGCTTGAGTACGTTAATGTCTCTAATAATCAATATTTAGGAGGCGTGATTCCAAATGAAATATGGTCTATGCCTCGACTTGTAATTTCGGCATCCTCCTGTGGCATATCTGGTAATCTGCCACCATTCACGTCCTGCAAATCTATTGAAGTTATTGAACTGGACATGAATAGTTTATCAGGGGCTGTACCAGAAAGTGTTGCAAAATGCAAGGCTCTGAAAGGATGAGCTTAGCAAGCAATAGGTAGAATCTCCAAACTAATCAGACTCAGCTGCATAAGCAAAACAAATTCATTCAGAAAATATGGAATAAAGACTGCGTCAATGTTCTGCCATCTCAAAATAAGAAAAGTTGAGACCACAAAAACAATACAGAAACACAGGGAACAAGGTGAAGAGAATAAGAAGCTAAATATACAAGTAAACAGTCCCAAAAGGGAAGCTATGTTTATTAAAAGTGAACACTAACAAAATAAAACGAGATTTCCTCGAGAAGAAGAAGAACGAGAGAAGAACAAGTTCTTTTTTGGGGGAAAAAGCTACGAAGGAGAAAAAGGGGTTTTTTCTTTAGCAAAACAAAATGACATTTTCGCCCTTTTTCAATTCTTTCAATTTATTTGTTTGGTTTTTTAGAAATAGATCTGGACGTCAGATTCTGTTTGATCTGATGGTTGGTTAGGTATGTCAAGATAGTATGTTAGAATAGTATGTCGACGTAACCGGCCCATATATATATATGGGGGGAGGGGGGTGACAAATATATTATATATTTTCTTATTAGGTACACCCCAATTTACTTTGTAGTGGGCCTCATTTTAATTATTAACATCTTTCAAAGTACCCCCCCCCCCCTCCCCCCCTTTTTTTTTTTAATAAAACTACAATATCTTTTCCCCAAATATTGTATACTAACAATAGTTGTGTAGAGATGTACACGTTTACCCCTCCTATTTATTCTCATTCAAGTGACCTATTCTAGAACATTCTCTACTCTTCTTTTGTCTTCTAGAGTTGAGTGGTTAAGACTAAGCATTTGGGCTTAAGCCCATGTTTTTGAAATGTTGAACGTTTGATCTTTGAAGTTTTAAGTAGGTGTTGAGCCCATGTCATATCCTGCCAGAACCTTTGAACCGGACTGTTTTCACTTGCTATCAAGTGAGTGTTCACTATGAGAAAACTTGTTTGACTTCCATTTAGAGTTAATACTAGGCCTATATACACTATAGACAAATGGCCCTAAACCAAATATTAACACATGTTATAATTAAATTGCTACCATAATATTGCTCTAGTTGGTAGCACAAGATTTTTGAATATAGTGATACGGGTATGAAATTATTCCGAATTCAACACCACCCATTGAATCTGATGGTTGTAGAGTGTCACTATCGATCGAGAAAAAAAATAAAAATAAAAATCTTTTGTATAGATTTATCGGAAATCTATACAAAATATATTGGGTTGTGTTTGATAAACCCTTTTGCCATGGAAAATGACACTATTCACCCGCTACAGTGTTATTTGCCAGTGTTTGATAGCGTTTTTTTTTTCGTGGAGTATTTTGTTCGTATTTGTTGTAAGTGGTGATTTGCCATGATTTTTGTGGTGCAATTTTCTTTGAGGGGAGAGGTGTTTAATTTGCCATGAGAAAATAACACTGATATTTGCCACCAAATCGATTTTTATTTGCCACAAAAAAAGGGAAAAAAAAATAACCCGAGAGTTCCTCCCAACTTTTCTTCTCGTTCTCTGCTACCAAAAACAAAATAGGGCTTGAAGAAGAAGACCAACCAAGAGAGTTTGACCTTTTAAATTGTAGGTAAATCTCATCATCTCTCTTCTCTTGTTCTCAATCGCTTATCATCTCTTATGCTCTCAATATCTCTACTATTCTTCCCTCATTTTAGTTTCATTAGCTTTTGTTCTCGACTTCTCTATTTTGTTCTCTATTCCACTTATGTTTTTTTTTTGTTCTTCTCTCAATATTTGTTATTATTGTTAATTTAAATAGTTTGTTTACGGCTAGGGTTTGTCCAATTTGTTGAAATTTGGTTTTAATTTTTGTGTGAAATAAATATTATTCATGTTTTGAAACAGGCGTTGTATACTTGTTTGTTAAAATCATAGTTTATTCATATAATATTATGTTAAATAGTGGATTTTATTGCGTAAATTGTTGTTTGCAAACACAAGCTAGCGAAATTCATGTATGGAATTTATCAAAACCATGAGTATATGTACTATAGTGTTAATGCCTGCCTTTTTTTTTTTTTTTTTTTTTTTTTTTTTTTTTTTTGTAGAGAGTATATACAAGTGGCACTTTCTTGATTATTTGGTGTTGCTATCAGTATGTCTCGAGTGTTATGAGTAACATACTATTAATGGGGACAACATAGTATTTTGTGTTATCATTAATGTGATACAAGTGAAATATTTGATATAGTTTAATTGATTCGGTCATATAATTGATTGTGTTCTCATTTTTTTTTTTTTAGGCTATGTTTGTGTTTGTTTATTATTTTCTCTCAATGTTATTTTATGCTGATTCGATTATTGTTGCATAAGCTTTTGTAGAATGTCAACCGAGAGAGAGAGCGTAGGTTAGCTGTGGTTACCATGATCATAATGATCATGCAAGCCATGATGTGGTATCAATGGTATAGAAGAAATTGGCAAAGAAAAAGAAGATTTATCCCTAGGACCCCTAGTGTAAATTGGGATGCTCAAAGAAACATTGTCTTCATGAGAATATTTAGGCAAAGCGACCGTATATGTCACAACCAGTTAAGGATGAGGAGATCAACATTTGAACTTTTGAGCACTTGATTGCGAGCATATGGTTTGGTTGATAGTCGGTCTGTTATGGTTGAGGAACAAGTAGCAATATTCCTACACATAGTTGGGCAAGATCAACGGAATCAAAATTTTGAACTTCAATTCTTTAGATCTACTAAAATAGTTAACCGATACTTTTATCTCGTCTTAATCGTGTTGCTTAGGCTACATAGAGATGTAGTTAGACTGGCTACCACTGAAAATTCTCCTGGCAATTGTGGTGGAGAACCAAAAGGGTGGCACCATTTCTTCCAGGTTGGTGGGGTTTTATGTATATGCAAATTAATTATACTAGTTAGCCCTCTTACTAATGATATATTTCTTATTTAGGATGATGTGGGTGCGATCAAGTTAGGTATCACAATCGAAAGGGTCAGGTTACTCAGAATGTTTTAGTGGCTTGTACGTTTGACATGAAATTCACGTACGTACTTGCTGGATGGGAAGGTTCTGCCCATGATGGTCATTTGTTGAGATGTGCAGTCAGTCGACCAGGACATAAATTAATTGTACCACACGGTATGTTTCCGTGCATTCCAAGCCCAATAGTTTATGACTTATATAATTTTAATATCATCTAATTATTCTTTCCACATAGGTAATTAAGTATTACCTTGTCGATACTGGATTCCCGCTAGTTCCCCAATTCCTTACACCATATCGCTTTGTGAGGTATCATCTTAATGACCAAGATAATGGGCCCCAAACTGCAAAAGAAATGTACAACTTCCGACATTCATCTTTGCGTAATGTTGTTGAAAGAACCATTGGTGTGTTGAAGAAAAGATTTGCTTATCTTAGGGCTATGCCATACCATGATGTTGAGACGCATGCAAAAATAATATGTGCATGTTGTGGTTTGCAGAATTTTTTACGGGATGATATAGATGATATGCTAGAGGAAGATGAAGTTGATATAGAAGAAGCTAATGGAGAAGCAGGCGTTGATGTGGGGATAACCCTTACTCCAAATGTGAGTTGGACAAGATGGAGAGATGAGTTCATGGAGGATATGTGGGAACGTAGAAATGAACAAGTCTAGTTATTGTTGTGCACTATTGTTCCAGTTTGTTGTTTTGTTTTGTTATTTTGGTGGGTTGGTTGTATTAAACTTGCTTATTTTGATGTTTGAAATGAAGGATTTGTTGCTCTCATGAGTTTATTGTATCAAACTTGGTTATATTTATGGAGAGAATGAAAGATTGTTGTTCTCATTGGTTGTTTCTATTAATCTTGCTTATGAAATATGTTACATTATGTATATATGTTTTCTACTTTCTCATGTAATGTTGCATCCCGTTTTAGAATATGGACTCTGAAAGACCCATACAAGAACATAAAGCAAAAAGAAAGGCCGCATCACGCCCTCCACCAATTCCAGTTATTGATGTGGGAAGTTCTCAAGGAAAGCACCGAATCCTTGGAATGATGGAATGGACAACATTCTTTTGGAACTTTATATGATATTATTTCTAGTATAGGGAGGGGTTTCTCAAAATTATAATGTTTCCAATTATAAGGAGACTCTGGATCAAATTGCAAATACAGTAACCAATTTTGGAATACAAAAGGTGATAGGGTCTAACGTGCGCTCTAGTTTGAGAACCTTGAGACTTGCCTATGTTGTTGTTGTAGAGTTGATCAGGTAGAGTGGCTTCTCTTTTAACCATCAAAGCAAGTACATCATTGCTGATGACGATGTATAGGAGAGGTACATTCAAGTAAGTTATCTCAACCTAGAAGCATGCTGCTATGATTTATGATAGTTTTAGTGATTTAATTATATTATCTTAGAAATAGATAGCAAAGGCTTGGAACATCCAGAAGAAGTTTTTATCTTATTTGTTGACTACATTGTAGGCCCATCCAGCAGCATCGAGTTACAGGACAAAGTGGCTTCAACATTATGAGAAGCTGGACTTCATATATGGGAAGGATAGTGCAAACAGAGGTGGAAACTTTAATCCTAATGGACCCGAGACTGTATCTTTGGATGGTATATGTTTTTTACCTTGAGATTTTTATGTTGTATTTGATATGATGATATTCCAATGGTTTTAATTATGTCGTGTATTACATTTATAGATGAAACAGAGGATAACTCAGTTGATGTGAGTGACACTGTAGACACGGATGGAGATGCTCCCCCAACCCCAGGAACGTCTGCCCCAGGAACGCATGTTGAAGGAGAACCAATGCGCCAAAATTCCACAGGCCAAAAGAAAAAGAAACCATGCATAGATGTAAATGAGGAAGCGGTAGTTGAGTCATTTAAACACCTTGCTCAGGCTGCTAAAGAAATGGCTGAGAACATGAAGCGACCTCCATCCATGATGTAACTAGTGCATGGTACCTTGAAAGGTCTCAAGTTGTCAAAAGAAGATTTTAAGTGTGGGATGAATCTTCTTGGAAACAACAGAAACTTGGGTGAAATATTTATGGGTTATGATGATGAAGATCTTCGGAGGGTGTGGCTTTTGGAACCTTCCATAGTCAGTAAGGATAACCTTCCATATTTTGGTAGCACGACTAATATATTTTGATATTTTGGTGGCATAACTGAAGTAGCTTCACTTGTCTGGTGTTAAGACACTTTTATGTATTTTGATTAGTCCTTGAATATTATTAGTTTATGTGTCAGTTTGTGGCTTTGTACTGCCCCAGAGACAATGCCTTTGGACTGCTAAAGTATTTGATCAAGAATGGAACCGTTGGTTTGTCGTGAAGTATAAGCATTATAGTGTTGTACATAATACATGATTCTGACATAACTACCTTGTTATTGGAAATTTTAGATGAAAATTATAATGTAATGAAAAGTTTTGTTTCGGTTTTAATTATCTAATGGAATTTTGAAGGCTTTGAGAACTCCTAACTGCTGAGATTGGCTTTGTTTTTGCATTTTAATTGAAGCATGTCATTGCTATTTACAGAAACAACCTATTGGATATTTGAAAAGCAGCATCAATGCATCACAGCTCTTGTTATTGTTTTTCTCTGTCAGCTATTTATTTGATATTGGTTATGTTTTGTCAATCAAATTTGGACCATTTCTATCACCAGGTTACAGGTACATGATGAAAGTACTCAAAGAAATAGATTGCACAATGATTTTCACAGAGTTTTTGGTGGCGTTGTTAGCAACTCCTACATTTTGTAAAGGTTTGAAGTGGTTTTTTTGATTTTGAGAAGGCTGGAAGTTTTTTGGATGCTCATGACATTTTGCAGAAGTGCCCTATTTTGTTTAGAAGTTTTTGTGTCTATGTTCAATTGTTTATTCCTACGTTTTGTGTAATATGGTAGCCAAATAGCAGTAAGCAAGAACAATCTCAATTTGGTGTGAATGATTTAACAGTATGCCTCCAATGATAATGGAAGCTCTTCACTTTCACCTAAAGCATGTGCTGAGAGTCTGAGATCTTGTCAAACTTTCGTGCTTTTTTGAGCAATTGAAATCTCAAGTACACATGAGTTTAACTTCAACTTTTAAATCACTGCAAACCAGACAACTAAACCAAATCTTACTGAGTAACTGCAAAGTACAGCGGCCATATATTCATCTACGTACGTGTTAATTGTTAATCCCTTGTACATGAAAATGGTCTGCAAACTTTACTTGTTGAATGTTGATGAAAGATTTCAAATCGGACCAAACACCAAATTCCTATGAAATGATTTATGTGAGATTCTTGTGAAATTATATGGTTTGAAGAACATTTTTAACATGAGTGAAATAAAGCCTCTGTTTAGTAAAGAAACCCACCATAAATTCTCTCCATTTAGTCTCCCATGCATGTATGCAAAGGCTAGGTGATAGTATGATCTTTGGGCGGTTCAGGAAATTGAAAAGGAAATTTTATATAAAAGGGTTTAATTTTGAAATTTTAATTTTGGTTGAAATTGTGGAAAAAATGTTAAAAATAATTTGCTGCGACAAATTTTTGACAATCAAACGGTGACAAGTGGTTGCAATGGTAAATGCCATTTGCCATGGAGCAGTCAAACAATGGCAAATCCATATTTGCCATGAATTATTTGCATTTGCCCACTTTATTAGCCATGAGAAATTTGCCATCGGCAAATGGTGACAAAATTTGATTTTGCCACAATTCCTATCAAACATAGCCTTGTACATTTATTAGAGGGTGAACAAGTTTGTAAAAAAAAGTGTTAGGGTTATAAGTGACTAAAAAGTTTGTTTATTGCCTCTAAATTTATGAGGTCATGCTATCTGTCTAGAAAACACTAAAACTAGTGATGACTTTTATATAAGTTGTTGAAGTGACATATATTGTTAACAAGCGTAATAACGAACTCACGATATCAAAATAACAAAACAACAACAACAATAACAATAACAAAATGGGGCATGCACGATATCAATCTCACAGTTGAAATAATATCAATATTCATCTCATGTCTCAAAATCTCACACTCGCAAAACTCCATAAAAACAAAATTAGCATAATATGAATTGTGAGATTGCACAACATTCTCTCACGAGTTTGGTGACATCTAATGATGCATGGTTGCTTGCTTGACAAAATTAAATTGTTACAAAACCACCAACATTAAAACCAGCTTAATAGAGAAGCTCAGTACCTTGAAAAAAAAAAAAAAACACACACACACACACACACACACACAATGAACTAATAAATATGTATTATTGACTGCAAACGAATTCCTCGTTTAGATCCCTAAAACGCTCCAGGATTTGTTGCACCGTCGCTTTAACATTATCCACATCCTCATTGATTTCATGAATTGATCTCAACCTCATAGCAGTGTGAAAACAAATAACCAGGGTAGATAGTGTATTTGATTTAAGCCCCATTAGTAATATATTTCTCTTCTTAAAATTTTTATGTAAAGTAATGTCATATTTCCTTTTATATCTAAAATGATTTTCCTAATAGAGTATTTCTACTCAGACTCCCTCTATAACTCCCTTGGGACTCCATTTCCTAATTGACATCAAATATTATTCTACCTTTCCAAAATTCAAAAAAGCAAACATAGAAACAAATTAATTATAAATAACTTACCTAATTAAATAGCTAATACAAAAAATATTAACAAATAAATAAAAGAAACTCACCTATATTTCCATAAACAAATCAAACTAATAAATTAAAGAAATAAAATAAAGAAAGAATAAACCTTAACACCAAAAAAAAAATTGAATTGGGCGCCCAAGTGCGAAGCAAAACATCATATTTTTTGACATTTATACATACAACCATACATATGAACCATTTATTCAAGTCAATAGATAGAGAACCATTCTATAATTAATATAAACTAAAGTAAAGTGATAAAAAATGAAATTTTGTGAGAAGAAAAAATAGAGAGAGGATTGAGAATGAGGAAGGTGAATGTTTTGGGGAACCTAACTTTTTTTTTGGGACTTGTTTTTTTTTTTTTTTTTGTGGAAATATAATTAAATTTTTTGTTGTTTATTTATTACTATTTTGGGTTTTAGTTATTTAATTGAGTAAATTATTAGTTGTTTATTTGTTTCTATTTTTGTTTTTTGATTTTTGGAAAGAGATCGAAATATAATTTGGATACCACATAAGATATGGAGACATGGAGTCCCTATGGAGTTATTAAGGGAGTCTAAATAGATTTTTTGTTCCTAATATTCTCTTTGCAATCTTTCAATTTATGCATCTTCTTATTCTTGTTGTTTTGGAGATTCATTTTTATTCCCGTCGCAAATCAATCATCTTATTAAACATTAAACTTGAACAAGTTCACAAACTTTCATTTATTCACTAAATATTGTCCTAGCCGTCATTGTTATCGTATTTTTATCTTCCTCCTGTGTTAATTAACTCGAATCTAACGTCGGTCTACACCGCCAAAGCGGGTTTCTAGTTGAATACTAATTGTAGCGAACAAAATTTAATACAACTTAGTTAATTAAGTTACAAAAAAAAAAAAAAACTTAATTAATTAAGTTAGAATAATGTATTGTCGTACTGGTGAGGGCTCATAAGGGTCGGGGCTTATGTTTAAGCCACTAGTCTGCCCCTCATATGCTTGTGGGTCAATCACGATAAAAGATATAGTACGCTAGCTATCACAATTCAAGTGGGTAAGTATAGGGGGTGATAATTTGGCCCTCAACCCGCCCCGACCTGGGCCTCAAAATTGCATGTTCAAGCCCTCAAAAGTTGACCCTCTCATATTTGAGGGGCAGGTCGGCCCAGCCCTCATGCCTATAAGGGGCGGGCTAGGGCCTATGTTATGAAACATGAGCTCGACCCCTCACTTTGCCCTTATACGTTTTATTGTTATTTTACATTACATTTATGTATTTATCTAAGTTCGTTGTATAAAAAAAAATCACTAAATTATTTTTCAATAGGAACATAACATATGTGTTTTTTGTAATTGATTGAAGAATAGATATATAAGTCATACATAAAAGCAAATCCAACCTAACAATATAGTTAAGTATGAAAAATGTAGATATTTTAAGAGTATCATCTCTTCCACCATCTTTTTTTTTTTTTTTTTTTTTCTAAAGACATAAGAATTAGTTTTGTATACTTAGTTAAAATTGATATACATAATCAAAGTATGATAAAAATAATAAAACACCAAAAAAATTAAGTAAACTAGTAAAGTATAATTTGATCGGGCCCGACCCGGCCCTCATTTGGTCCTAAAAAATGAGAATCGAGGGGCGGGTTAAGAGCTCGAGTTTTCATGCATCACCCTACTCAACCCGGTCCTTAATCCTCAATCACAAGGGCTTTTATGGTTTGAGGGCCCGGCCATTTTATCACTCCTCTCAGTAGTACTATTTAATCGGGTCAAACCGAACCCATTTCCCTATAATTGAAAAGCAGAGTCACAGTCTCACAGACTCATTTCCCTCTTCGCTTATTAAAACCATAAAAAATTTCCATCATCTCAGACCTTAAAACCATGTTGACCAGCAAACTTACTACAACATCAGTAATAATAATATTATTAACAAGAACTTATTCAACCAAAACCTTAAAACAATTTCCAGACGCATATAAAAAACTAAGCAAAATCATGATGTCTAGTCCCAAACTATCCCTAGAGTCAATTTTAAATGAATCTGGAATTAGAGTTTCAACAGAGTTAGTTGAAGAGATTCTAAGAAAGTTTGAGAATGCAGGTATGCAGTCCTATAGATTTTTTGAATGGGTAGGAAAACAAAGGAATTATACACACAGTGTTATATCTTATCACACGATTATCGGTTCGTTAGCAAAGATTAGGCAGTATAAGTTAATGTGGGATGTTGTTAGTAGTATGAGAAGTAAAGGGGTTTTGAATGTCGAAACGTTTTGTGTTATTATGAGAAAGTATGCTAGAGCACAGAGAGTAGATGAAGCTATTTATACTTTTAATGTCATGGAGAAATATGGGGTTCAACAGAATTTAGCTGCTTTTAATAGTTTGTTGAGCGCGTTTTGTAAGTCCAAAAATGTTAGGAAAGCTCAAGAGATTTTTGATAGTATGAAGGATAGATTTGTTCCGGATTCGAAAACTTATAGTATTTTGTTAGAAGGTTGGGGGAAATCTCCAAATTTACCGAAAGCGAGGGAGATTTTTAGAGAAATGATTGGTAATGGTTGTGATCCGGATATTGTTACTTATGGAATTATGGTTGATGTTTTGTGTAAAACGGGAAGAGTCGATGAGGCTATTAATGTTGTTAGGGAAATGGATGGTAATGGTTGTAGGCCTACTTCTTTTATTTATAGTGTTTTGATTCATACTTATGGGATAGATAACCGGATAGAAGACGCGATTGATGCGTTTTTGGAGATGGAGAAGAATGGAATTGTTGCTGATGTAGTGGTTTATAATGCTTTGATTGGTGCGTTCTGTAAGGTGAGTAGGTTTAAGAATGTTTACCGGGTTCTGGATGAGATGGATAAGAAGGGGATTCCTTCTAATTCAAGAACTTGTAATGTGATTTTAAATAGCTTGATAAGTCGTGGAGACACGGATGAGGCTTTTACGGTTTTTCGCCGTATGATTAAGATCTGTGAACCAGATGTGGATACCTATACGATGATGATAAAGATGTTTTGTGAAATTGATAAGTTGGAGATGGCCTTGAAAGTCTGGAAATACATGAGCTTGAAGCGATTTGTTCCTAGCATGCACACCTTTTCGGTTCTTATCAATGGGTTGTGTGCTAAAGGGGAGGTTACCAAGGCTTGCGTCCTCGTTGAGGAGATGTTAGAGAAGGGGATTCAGCCATCAGGTTCAACATTTGGGAGGTTGCGACAGCTCCTTATAAAGGAGAAAAGAGAAGATGTGCTCGAATTTCTTATTGAGAAAATGAATCTTCTGGTCAAGGAGCCATTATGTGATTGAAAAAAATTACCCATGCATCTTCAGTGTTCAAGTCTCTGATTGTGAACTCTATGTTGCTGGGCCGTTGAGGTTAAACAACCAAGTACAACATACTATCAAACATCATACAGAGCTTTTGCAGGTTAGCCGTTACTATTCAAACTCATTGCATGTCTGTTTGTTTGACAATTCTATATACATGTCTTATTGTCTTAAAATGCTTTTTAATATCTATTGAGTGTGCTCTTATATTTCCACCAATTAGAATTACCAAACACACAGTCGCACTTTTTTTTTTGAAGAGGTAAACGATCAATATATATATAAACTATATAAAAGATAATTACAATATAGGATGAGATATCCTACTAAGAACTGTAAAATAAAAGACAACAACAAGGAAAAGCAGAAATACAACAATGATTAGACATCTCGGATGATATCCTCCCAAGAAAAAGCAAATGACCCGAATGGTATCTCCTTAAACTCCTTCCATCGCTTACACCAAAGGACCAGACATAGTCACACTTTTTTGTTTGCGAGAAACAGCAAGTGTGGGCTTAGCCAGACCCCGTCCACAGGTGCATATCGTTGTTCATCATGCCAGAGGCATCAGTCCTAACTCCTAAGGTTATATCAATCCCATTTATAATATAGAAAACACACAATATTTGTCTGACCTTGACCAAACATTACTTAATGAGTCTATTCCCTTGTTTACTTTCGTGTGTTTGACTGACATGGTCTGAAAGGTGCTGATGAGAGTTTTGATGTGCTCTGTCAATTTTTACTGTCTGTGAAGGTTCTAAGTTGCCGTTAACTGTTCTTGAAATCTGTAAAAGGGCCGTCTGAGTGTGAATACTCCTTACTGCCAGTTTTTCTGCAACCAGGGTCTTTTGCTTCTGGTAGCACTTCAAACAGTATGGGTTTGCTTGTGACCCAGAATTGTACGCATTTAGGACATTGCCTATAGCTTCCCTGATAACACGAGTTGCACAGCCAATACAAGATGAGTTTGGTTTCGGAGAACCATCTGTTAAGGGCAAATTAATCTGTCAGGGTAAGGTCTCCAGTGGCGTACTGGTCATGAATTGGGAGGTTGTGTCCAAGTTCATGGGTTCAATTCCCACCTTCATGGGAAAAAAAGGGGATTTAAGGGCAATCAGGGAACAAAAGTTGTAACTATCAGAAAAAAAGGGGGAGGGGGGTTTGTATGAAGAGCTAAATTGTTGAGTACGATTAGGGTACTTGGCTGGCCAATTTTGAGATCAAATCTGTTCAGTTATGTGCTTGAAAATCTTGGTGACAGACCCAAGTTTAACATTACACAAAAGCACTGTGCAGTCTTTTTAATAAAGTTTCTAGTAGAAAGTAGCTGATAGAGTAGTCTGCAGTAGTGTTTTGTGTGAACTTGTCTGTTCAGTTGTTTAATACTTTAATTTTCATATGCTAGAGGACCTGAACACTCTCTTAGCTTTGTTCATTTTCAGATAAACGAGACTAGCTTAGTCGTTGATTTTCCATAGATGTGCGTGTGACATGCATCTGCTGAGAATTTCTCTAACAATTTTTTACGCAATTTCTGTTCTTTATGTCCCAGATCTGTTGAATTCTTGACCCTGTGTCGCTGCACGGTACTTTATATTACAAAGTACGTCTTGCAATTCATATCTGGGTTATGTATGTCAGTTTTAGTGTTTTGGGGTGAGTTAATCATAGTCTATGGCGAAGAAACCACTATCAAATGGAATGATGTACTACCAAATGATGGCATCGAGACGATATCAATTGGAACCCTGCAACTGCTATGCGCTACTAAATTGTAAAACTCTACATCTTTTATATCCTTCACTATCAATGGTGCAAGGTACCACGACATCATCCCTCTCTATGATAGTAGTATTCAAGTTTCAGTTGGTAAATATATATTGTCAAAGAAAGCTCGTTATGTACCATTCTACCATACCATCCCACATATGTGGCAATCCACATTTTAAGTATACCATTACAGGATGCCAGTCAAGGAAGACATGAATGAAAAACCATTAAAAAGTGGGGTGGGTCAATTATAGTCTTTCGATGTAAACCTTGTTTCAAGCTGGTTCAATATAGTATAAACTCCTTAACTCCTTTGTAATAAGCTAACCTATTGCCACTGCACCGAATAATTTTTTTTTTGGTAAGCTATTTTTTTTAAAAAAATTTAACTGCACTGAATATTACAGTTTGCTATGACTTGGTATGACTTGGTATCATTCAGACAACCATATGGTATTTTTTTTTTCAAATTATCAAAATATACCCATGGTGTATCTTAGATGATCATCTTTTAATGCATGTTTCTTAAGATATTCTATGATCAGTCATAAGCAATGGCCTTTGTATTAATGACTGATTCGCTCACAACACCTGTGTTCCATCTATGTCTTTTCATTCGAGTTAAAAGTCCCTGGTTCCATCTATATCTGCGAGCTGAGGATTTGGGAGATGGGTCTGTGCGTAACTGGGTATATGCCCATTCCACATAGCTTTTTCTTCACCTGGGCGTTCCAATGCTTCTTTACATCATTATCAGTTCTTCCAGGCAGCACTAGTGATATTAAGGACCACCTGCACCACATAAATCATATATGAGCATAGATGGATCTAGGGGGTGATTGTGAGCGCGGTCGCACCCCAAAGATTTGTAAAAGTCACATAATGTGTTAGTAATTTGTTAGAAAAATGACTATACTATAAAGAACCCCCAACTGGGTTTGCATATACTCTTGGACCCCAGACATTAAATCCTGGCCTTGGATTATATTAGTAACATAAAATATAACAATTACAGTTCCATGTGTACTTGTGACTTACATGTAGGGATGTCCAAACGGGTACCCGACCCGGCCCGAACCCGATTTTTCGGGTTTTGAACGGGTATCGGGTTACCTGGGCCCAGCGGTCGGGTTCGGGTTGGATATTTGTTGGATACATGTGAAAACCCTACCCTAAATGGACTATGGGAAATATATGAAATAAAAGAATATTAAACCCCAAACTCAAATGGATTTGACCGTTTTAACTTTAACATCAGTGCCAAAACACCATCAAAGATTCGGGATTGCGATTTTTGAAAAGCAAAAGAAGAGGAACCAAGCAAAGCTTTTAATTCCAAAGACAATAACTTCAATAAGATTGATGGTTTTTGGGAGTTTCGACTTCTTTTGGTTGAATTCTGTTGATTTGACAATAAGATTGATGGCTTTTGGGAGTTTGGCTTTTGGGAGTAACAGATTTTGGCATTTGAATTGGACCCAAACTTAGATCTCTTCATCATGAGCATTAACGGGTTTCTTGTTCTTGGGGAGTTGTTCCTGGAAAAGTAGTAAAGAAGTGCGGTCAAAGGTAATTTTGGACCAAAATAAATAGAAATGAGCAAAATTAAAAAGTTTGTGGAACCATAAATAGATAATAAATGAAAATATATTGGGAACAGTTTCGGGTTGTTGTGGGCATTTTACTATATAAGCTGGGTTTTGGGTGACTCCGGATATGGTTTGGGCTTTTTAATGACGGGTTTGCCAAATTATTTCGGTCCGGGTTTTTCTATGTTTATCGGGTTCGGGTTCGGGTTTTGTCGGGCTCGGGCAGGGGTTCGGTGTTTTTTTTTCGGTTTTGGGCGGGTTTAGGGTTTCAGAATGGACTTACATGACGTGATTTCGCATTTCTATTTATCAAGTCAGATATGGCATAAAATTGGAGGTTTATGGAACCATATTACCATAGTGCCCTCAAATTCGCATTTCTATGTTAGATCGAGCTTATCCTACAACTATCTTCGTTTTAGGGTATGGCTAATCACTATGTTATCATTTCTTCTTTTTAATCACTCTGTTATCATTTCTACTCAGGGTAAATATCATAGACAGTAAGCAACTTATACAAGGAGGAATTGAAAGCATGGAACCAGCTTTTCTTGGATAATAAGCAGAAAGGAAAACCAAGTAATCCTTTTACTACAAAATAAGAAACAACTTCCAAGATTAATCTTCAGAAGAAAATCGATCTCTGCTCAAGACTTGTTCTTGGAAAAGAAAAATGATCTAAAGATCGATGACTAAAACAAAATAAAAAGAGAAAAATAACACACATTTGAAACCAGAAAAACCTATACTACTAAAAAAAACTTGAAAAATAATAATGTGTGTCGCCATTATTCTTTCGTACCTTCATTATCCACCGTACTGTATAAGTTCTCAATTAACGAATTATGTCGGATATGACTAAAGTCAATGAATAAGTTAGTCAGAAACTTAACTCACCTGCTACCTATGGAAGCATGAAGGTTGATAATTAGCTCTTCTTGAGGTGTAAAGTTGTCGTGCTTGAGATCAGGCCTCAGATAATTAGTATACCTAAGCCGACAACTTTTCCCAGATCTTCTAAGTCCTGTCCAAGTGTCCAACATTAAAATGTTATGGTTATCTACACACTCAAATCTTGTAAGAAACATTGTAAGTTCCTAACTATATCAAGAAATTTTCTAACCAGCTTTCTTCGGAACAGAAGTCCAGTAACCAAGTCCATTCTCTGAAACATACGCAAGTATTTTCGCATCCTCCTCTGCAGTCCATAGACCTCTCTTCACATTTGATTTATCACAACAAGGTAGTCTCCCCATATCCCTCAAAGATTTAACAGATACTGAAAATAAGAACAGTAGATTGTGAAGATCGATGATGTATGTTTATTCCAAATACTTGATCATCTTGAGCAATGAATGACAGGAGGGAGATGGGCTTAAACATTTTAACAAGTGTGGAGGCAAGAAAAGCATGTGTTCATTTCCATTTAACTATATTTGCATGATAATGTCATGCATCTTCGATCTCTAAAACGGTTTGAGATGGAATATCATGATAGAAATGCTTCTCTCTCCCACTCTTCCCACACCTCAAATGCTTGGCTGCAAAAGTAGTCAGGTTCATTTTGGGTGAATTATTTGGTTATCTAAGCATTCAAAGTACTTAATTTGATTTGTATTATAGACTAAAATGGTGCCTCATGTGAAAGAAACAAGTTCTTTTAGCATGGGAATATTAAAAATCTGATTAACAAGTTCTTCATGAGCTAAAAACTAATCTTTGTAAAATAGTTTAGTTAGGAAACCTGTATGGGTTCGATCATTTGCGGCAAGTCTCACAGAAAGAGCGACAAGACAGAAGTGACGTGCATTCGTGTGAAATGCTTATGCAAATCAACTTTCAATGCGAATGAACCCATTCCTTGGTTAGATAATCCAGTCAAAACAGGCAACTTATTTAATAATTTTTTAGAATTTTAAAATTTCTTTGTAAAGTGATATGATGCTTGAGTATGTTTTAGAAGAAAGATCGGGTAAATTCGGTCATCCTCTGCCTACGAAATTCTGAAGGTTGAACACATTATGAAAATATGGCTTTAATATCTAAGTTTTTTACCGTGTTGTTATGTCTCATTCATGGGAAAACATTGTCTGTTAATTACTTTTTCAAAAATCTTAAATTATAGTTTTAGCTCAATTAGCTATTTAGCTACTGTATCAGGAAATATATAGGGTTTAAGAAAAAAAGGATGCTACCTGTTGGGGAATACTGATACCAATCGATCCCCACTACACAGATAATTTGTATTTGAACCAATTTATCACACCCCAAATTTCCAGACAATATTTAAAACAATTATATTTAATTATCTGGAAACCCGGGGTGAAACAAAACCCAAAACCCTGTTATCAAACACGATATATACAAAAAAACTGAAATAAAAAAGAAACGAAAAGGAAAAAAATCCTTAAATTACATTATTAAACTATAAAGAAACTAACCCACTCTTCAGAAAATCTTAAACCTTTTGAGAAGACTCCAAGAGCAACTCCAAATCACGTCTCCTTATCCACTGCACTCCACCATCTATGTTCCCAAGAACACACCCACGTTGCAAAACAAAGCAAACATGATTGACAAATTGAAATTTCTTTGGTATGAGTAGACTAACAACAAAATATATAATAATCTTTTAAATGAATAAATGTAACATTTCAAACAATTTCAACTTGGAAGACAATATAGTTCCGTTTTCCAAAAACGGCGTGTAGTTTCTTCCCAAGTAAGATTTCACCCCCAACATACAAATTCCAAGAATCTCATATAACAGTACTCGTCATTCCAACTTTCCAAAATAACTCACAATACAATACCACTTACATTCCATTTATTAAATGCACATATGACAACCTAATTAAATATGTGTTTGGTATACCTTACCTTTAAGCCAACATGTCGTCTTAGGGTAGGATATTTACGTCACTGCAGAAAAGATTAATAGATCCTACCCTCCTGCAAAACAGAGTTAGACATCACAATAAAATGATTTATCTCAACCAGTCAAAATTTCATTCATAACCAAACCTCATTTAAGACATTTAAGTCTAATTGATATGACCTGGTTCGTCTCGCATATTCGGGGAATACCACTTATCATAATACCTATATCAAGGGTAGTCATTCATATGACATCATTACGTTATAAAGTTTCTGCGTGCATAATCATAGATCTCAGACTATCACAAGTCATTAATAGTTTCGTAATAATATATCAAGTTATAGTCAATTCACAGTCACATAGAACTCACAATCATTTATTAGTATTATTCACCGTCACACTTCATATCCATAACATCACACAATTCATATATTTTTACTTTAGTATCACTCGTCTACTTATGAGAACGAGGAAAAGTCACAACCAAGGAGTACATTCATCCCTTGTGAGTATCAACTCATACAAACCACGTAAACATTTCTCATAAGAAATCATAGACATCATATGCAATAACTCCATCACACGTAAAATCAATATTTTTACTTTGCTTATTAATTATCTTGTTGACTCCTTTATTCAAAGACACAGCCCAACCTTTTAGTTCCTACTCCACGATTTGCACTACACACATTTGCCAAATCACACATATCCGTCGCCTTTCACTCACACCGAAAGTACCCACTACAAGACATACCGCCCCAAGCGGGATATCGCCTCCAGAAACATACTTTCATCTTGTAAACTCGAAACTTGTGAGTCAAGCCATCTCGGGCTTTCCATACACATAATCACAAAGCCTCTTTTGGGCATAACAAAATATCAGGTCATTCATGGCACATTCAATGAATACCTTGGGTCATTCCCGCCACATTCAAGGAATACCCATCATAACACTAACGGGCCATTCATGGCACATTCAATAAATGCCCTGAGTCATTCCCGCCACATTCAAGGAATACCCAAACCTACATTCCCGTACATTCAAGGAATACGACCAACCCGCAAGGCGAAATACCTTAGTTCCTCTCTAGGGCAGTCCAAACGATTGGGTCATTCATGGCACATTCAATGAATACCCGGGTCATTCATGGCACATTCAATGAATACCCATCTATCACATGACATCACAAGTCATAAACATTTCTTTTCATTACCAAATCCTGAGGCGTGGAGAGTTCTAAAGATGTGGGCGACACATTAAAACATTATTATCACTTATAATTATACTAACATTACTCGTGTCAAAATAGACCACACATACAGAGAGTCATTTTAAGCGACAAGGCAAATCAAACACTTAAATATTATTAAATGTAAATAGACTTATAATCAAACAATTACAATTTACATAACCACACTCATATATACAATATCGTAAACAAATAGTTCATTAGTCCAAATTCAAGTCCACACACACAAATGTCCAAAACATATCCACATATACTAAAGTCTATATTCATATACAACTTCTATCTCACACATATATATTTATGTAGTCTCAAAACAACAGTAATTTCTAACACAAATCACATAGTTATCACATAAACTAATATATATATATATTATAGATATAGTGTAGTGGCTGCACTTTTTTGCTCAAAGCTGCACGTATCCAAATCTTTTAAGATTGGAATCAAGCCTTCGTAGTTCTTACCAACCACATAGTCAATGCTATAGTTTTTTTTCTACATTCATCCAAAGGACATGTAACTTAATTATTTAGAAACTAGGGTATGTAGACATACTTTTTCATGTAGAACTCGAAGTCCCAACCTCAACCTATCTAGAAGAAAACTTAAGTTGAAAAGCGGTAAAATCCTAATTTTCAGCAAACTAGATTTCTGACGGACTATTTTCTGAATGACACAACGTTTTCCACAGGTGTCCAAATGCATCGAGGCTTTTTGCGTTGAAAAGATAACACATAGAACTTACTTTCTTATGTTTTACAAAAATACCCAATCTCATTCTAAATGTTTGATAGCTAAGCTCGAACACAGTGCACAGAAACTGATTTCTGACGCACTGTTTTCTGCCAGTCAAACTTCCAAACATCATAATTAATTCCACGGGTCTCGGAATGCGATGAGGCCAATTGGAATAGAAAGCAGACTTCCAAATCTTACTTTTTTATGTTTTATAAAAATTCTGACTCTCACCCTAACTATTTTAAAACTGGACTTGAACACAGTGCGTAGAAACTGATTTCTGACGCACGGTTTTCTGTCAACCAAACTTCTATACCTTATATCTATCTCCACAGACCTCGGAATGCGTCGAGGCCAATTGGGTTGGAAAGAAGACTCAGAAAACTCACTCTTTCATGTTTTGGCGAGGTTTTGAATCCGAACCTAACTATATGAAAACGTGGTTCGAAAACAGGCACAGATCCGGATTTCTGCAGTCAGAAAATTCTGACGTGCTAACTTCCGAACACCGTAACCATATCCACAAACCTCGGAATGCAACGAGGTCGATTGGGTTGGAAAGCAGACTTCCAGACCTTATATTTTTATGTTTTCTTAAAATTCTAATTCAAACTATAATTAAATCAAAATTGAGCTCGAAATCAGACCAGCGCTAACTTTTCTTAAAATTTCAGCAAATCTATTCTTACCTTCAATAATGTTTTCACATCAGTTATAGCCATACTGAACTTTTACATACTCATAAGAATCAAAGATTCAAATATATATTAAGGGCTTCCAAATAATCAATGCCCTACAGACCACCAACGACAATACAAGCAAACCCATATATACCAGAGTGTAGAGAGAATCCATGTCAGCAGGGGAGGATCTAGGATTTTAGATAAGGGGGGGCTGCCATGGAGTTAACCTTTAAAGATTTTTTTAGGAACCAATACCAATAAACTAGCATTGATAAACAAAAGAATTATCGCTTTTATTACCTTACCCAAAATGGACAAAATAGTGTTTTCACTATAGACCTAGACAAATATAACAAAGAAATGTGCAAGAATAACATAGCACATTAGCATCACACTAGTGAAGTTTTGACTGCGTGGATTCTTATCAAATACATCTATTATTACATCCAAATCAACTTCTTTAGCAAATTCCCGTTCAATGTAAATAGTCATGCAATCCGCAAGAAATTCATCCCCATCTTGTTCTGAAAGTCGTGTTTTGAGCAATTTCATAGTAGAGAATGCTCGATTCCAGAAGTTGCCGTGGAAACAGGAAGTGTCAAGACAAGGCGAATCAATCTATCAATCAAATAATAGATATTGATCTTTCTTGTTTCAACTAGTCTTTGACATAATTCGGAGATGGTAGACAACTTTCAAAAAGAGGATGCTTGAGCACATCAAGTTTGTAATGTTGCAGTTGACTTCTCAAAAGATGTATCTCTTGTTTATTGAAGTCTCCACAATAAAACTTTTCGCGAAGTTTGCAAATGTCATCAATTTGAAGGACTTAAAAGCATCTTTGGGATCCAAAGCGTAACTAAGATAAAAAGCTCTATTGTTTCTTACGGAAATCTGTTATTTAATTCCACCAACCGGTAATCTATTACTGACATTAAATAACTTCGACGGTAGTGGTGCTCAACCGTAATGTAATCTTTTCTGGCTGGCAAGAACGACTGTACCGCCATGTGTCGAAAGCACCCATATCAGCATATCAATGTCATGTTTTTGCAAAACAAAATCACATCACTAAGGAAAGCGCCCCAAGAAGATCCTCTTAATTCTTGAAGAAGTGCTTTTTCTTGGAGACTAAGCCGATAGCATTTAAAATGTCTTGGGACTTTTCTTGCAGTGGCTTTACACAAGACATTAGTAATTCCCATAGTCTTATGCAATAAATGAAAAAGAAAGACAAACTCAAAACTTTTCATTGCAAGAATAGCACCTTTAGCTTCTCCACGAAGAGTTGCTTGACCCGTTCTTCATGACGCTTTCAAGAACTATACAAATTGAATCAAACATCTCTTTCGGACTACAAACCAAAAAGCAAAATGAGAACTCCATCTAGTATCTCCTTTCGTTGCAAAGTAGAAACTTGATTAGCTCCTTTTCCAAAGAACAAGTTCACCACTAGCTACCGGCATATCAATTTCATTTTTCCGAGTATCTTCCAACTCCTGTTACATTTTGGGCTAAACATGAAGATTAACAATAGAAGCCAACTTGGAAAAAAATAACCAAACATCGAAACATCTTTAGAAGCGCGAACTAGAGCAAGTTGTAGACGATGTGCAAAGCAATGCACATAATATGCATATGGACACTCCTTGAAACAATGCCACGTAATCCATTCCATTGACCACGATATTGCTAGCACCATCATAACCTTGACCTCTCATATTTATAATATGCAAATTATGGCGAGCAAGGATATTGCATATAGTTTCTTTCAAAGTTAAAGCACAAGTGTCTTTAACACTAACAATACCAAGAAAATACTCTCTAACAAAACCACCTCTATCAACAAATCTTAGGACAATCGCCATTTGCTCCTTGTTTGAATTATCTTGTGCTTCATCAACAAGGACACAAAATTTTGCATCACCAATTTCCTCACAAATTTCTCTCTCATTTTATCGGCATAGATATGCAAAAGTGTCTTTTGAATTGAATGTGAGGTATATGTGGCATTTCTGAGCATCTTTTAATAATTCTGCAACCTTGTCATTCAACATCGCTGCAAATCCCAACACTCCCTTTGAAATTTCCACCATTTTTTGACTTTTGGACTCGTCATGGCCTCTAAAAGAAATCCCTTGTAGTGCAAGAAATTGAATACTACTGAAGAATAGCTTTGACTAGCAAACGGTTCTTAACAACCTCTTCTTTAGATAATGTATTTAACATATTATCTATATGTCGAGAAGGATTCATGAAATTTTCACAAGCTAAACCTATGAGGTGAGCATGGACTTCCTTCATGTTGCAAAAAGGAACACTTCTTTCCATTATTAATCTTCTTCCAACATTTAAAACCTTCAACTGAATGCGGGACGCCCGGGTGATTTGTTTCAAATATAAAACATGGAAAACAATAAGCTCTATCCGTGTATGGAGTGAGTACTCTAGCCAAGGAAATAGTGTGAACCAAGAGGAGTTGAACCGCGAGTTTGCTTTCGAATATGGTGGATGGATACTCTTTCTCACTGAGTTCAAGTAACCAACGCCCTTTCCAAGAAAAGCTCGTCGAACATCATCTTGTTGATTAACCGGGTAATTATATATTGAGCACGTTTACCGGATCACGTTCAAATAAAGATGTGGAGTCAACTTCTTCAACACTAACTCTTTGGGCTTGAGGAGAAGGTTCAACTTGCTCAATTTCAACAACTTGAACTTGTGAAGGAGGTTGGCCATCTCTATCAAGTCTTGAAATATCAAGACTAGATGATGTAGAAGTTACATCATTTTTTCGGGGTGACATCTTTGGGTTTAAAGAAGGAAAACATGGTTTTCATTTTTCTTACGAGCTTGATGTTCGGACATTCTTACCTAAGATAAATCATAATAATTTCATAATCAATAGTTTGCTCTATACTAAAAAAAAAAAAAAATATCACAATAATAACTACAATAATATTCAACTAATTAAAAAGAAGAAAAAATTAAATGACAATCTAATACTCCAATATAAACTATAAGTTAACAAGGCAATAAGTCAAATAGAGAACACATTAGTATTTGAAAATTGAAAAACAATAACTAAATAAAAAAAAAATATAGGCATAATACAAAACAATTTACCTTAGTCCTTAGCTAATGAATAGCGAATATGAAATAAAATGATAAATAGATTAGGCTGAATTATTTGGAAGAAGATAATAATATAGAACAAAATTTTCTTTTGTGAATAGTACCGTCTACGATAAGACACAAAGTAACGAACTTTTCAGTTTTTTTTTTTTGGTTGACCTTTCGGTTTCTTTTGTTCGGTTTTACTTTTTGGAGAATCTCTGATTGTAAATTGTGAGAAACTGGAATAGACAGATAGTGATGGGCGGTGGGCCTCTATTATGAGCTGTGATTTCTTTTTTTTCTTTGTTTTTGCTAATAGAAAGTTGGGAAGTGGGAACAGCAAACAAACAGGACGGTCAAACTGGAATTGTGTGTGTTTGTCACTTGTGGGCCTATGGCTAGACGGCTAGTATTCCTACTACTATTTTTTTTTTGGGAGAAGTTTGGGGGGCTACAGCCCCTGTCAGCCAACCTTTACATCCGCCCCTGCATGTCAGACCAAAAATAAAACTATACTCACATGTAATCAATTCCTTGGATCTATACGGACACACTTTTTCTTGTATTTTATAACTGTTTTATACTTTTGTAGAATCTATATTATGACAGTCCATTTATGCTCACCTTTCATTATTTGAATAGTATATTATTCCACCTGTAGCTATCAAGTAAATCAAACAGTACCAAGTATCTAATATCATCAGTCTCAGAAAAGTCTTGAAGCTACCAATATATCAAATATCATTAATGACCGAAAAATGCTTAAAGCTATTAAACCTTAAGCTTAAGCTTATAACTTCATTCTGAACATAAAAGCCCGCCCAAATTCTGACATATAAAGTCAGACCAAGTCAAACAAAAACCAACAGGTATCACTACACATGCCTAGCCATACAAACATACCTACACATAAAACAAAAGCCTTGGTGCCAATATATATCACCTTCTTAACAATAACACCATCGAAATAGTAGTATGTAAGTTAAATTTCTAACTCATACATAGTCTTTAATTTACTAACAAGATTTACTAAAGTCCACAAAATCTAAGTAGATAAGAAATACTTCTAAATCCTTACGCATCAAAACTTCAAGTCTATGATTGACTAACTGTTAACAACTAATATGTATTTTACCCAACAAATCAAATATATAAAAACAAAAACTTGGTGACAGAAGTTCATTAGTAACGCATGCCCTTTATGGCGATTCAACTAACTAACATTCTTGTTTCGTATCAAAGAACCAATTTGTTAATAAAATATATTTTAATCAATATCAAGATAAAAATAATACTGTTTAGAGTTTAGGTTACTCACCCGAGATTGCAAAAACATTAGTTAGAGTCTGGTAAAGAAAATCGGAAAGTGATGCTGCACCGAAGCCGCCAATATCTCTTCTTCTTCCATTTTCTTTTCTCTTTGTTTTTAAACCTAGAACTCTCTCTCTCTTTTAGAGCACGTCCCTTCTCTTTTTATTTTTTTCTTTTTCTTTTAAAAAAACTCTCCCCAAAAACAAGAACGAGTGTTTGGTAAAACCAAAACACCCGAAACCCCCATCCCTTATTTCCAGCAACTACTAATCCCACTTCCCACGTTTTTATTATTCTATCTTTATCTCTATCTCTATCTTTTCTTTTTATTATTATTTAATTTTATATATATTTAATAAAAATGGGAATGAAAAATAGGGTTGTTATACAATTACTACTCTAGACAAATTCTAAATATCCACTACAACCAACCTAACATGCCTAACTCTCTAAATAACTATTAACAACATATAATAATGCAAAATATATATATATATATATATATATATATATATATATATATATATATATATATATATATATATATAACATACTACAACACAAAGATATACCGTGGTTTGGCCAATAATGCCTATTTCCACAAGAGCTAATTCTTTTATAACGTGGGAAGGAATATTACAATCACTCCTCTCAAGTCTCTCCACCTTACTAGATCACTACTCTCTTTACATGCTTTTCTCTCTGCAAAGGTTTTATCTCAATCTTGATTGCTCTCAAAATTGGGTTTCAATTTGTGTTTCTTAGGTTTTCCAAAACCTCACCGCAATCTCGCGGTTACTGTAGCAAAATAGAAACTACGAAATTAGACATGGGCGTGGGCGCTCTCTCGGCAAGGCCAATGTCGAGCGCGTGCGTCCTCAAGTGCTTGTTTCGTTTTCTAGTACCAAGAATGGATGCGCAGGTTTAGACCAATCCGGCGGCCGCTCGGACCTCTCTTTCACGTAAACAAAACTTCTTTCTCATCCTCATGTGAGGGATAACTCCAACAATCTCCCCCTCCCAAACAGTGAGGGGGGATACCTCCATACAATTTCCAAATCAACAGAAGAAGTCTGCTACCATTCCGGCAGTAGCACAACAAACATCAAACTTACTTTTTGGTAAGACTTTGGTTATCATATCCGACCCATTCTTGTCGGTATGGATCTTCTCAATGCACAAATGCTTGTCTTTGAATACTTCTCTAATCCAATGATAATGCACATGTATGTGCTTGAATCTAGAATGAAAACTCGGATTCTTGCTCAAATGGATGGCTGTTTCTGCTTTAGCCCTAGTTCATCGAAGAACCTTTTCATCTATAACATCTCTTTGAAACACTCAGTGGCTGCAATATACTCGGCTTCTGTAGTAGAGAGGGCAACACACTTTTGCAACTTAGATTGCCAAGAAACTGCTTCCCCTGCAAAAGTAAATAGATAATCGGAGGTGGACTTCATAGAGTCAACATCACCCACCATGTCTGCATCAGTGTAGCCTTCAAGTAAGGGCTTACTTTCACCAAAACACAAACACGCTTTGGAAGTGTCATTGAGATATCTCAATATCCACTTAACACCTTCCCAATACTCCTTACCCGGATTTGACAGAAATCGGCTTACAACACCAATGGTGAAAGCAATATCCGGTCTTGTACACACCATTGCATACATTAAGCTGCCCACTGCGGATGCATAAAGAATCTTTTCCATCTAACTCTGCTCATGCTCACCCTTTGGACACATCTCTTTGGTCATACGGAACTGGCCACCAAGCGGACAACTGACTGACTTTGCTTGATCTATGTTGAATCTCTTCAACACCTCTTCAATGTAGCTTTCTTGAGAAAGCCACAACTTCCCACTCTTTCTGTCACGAGTGATCCACATCCCAAGTATCTGCTTTGCTTGACCCAAATCCTTCATCTCAAAGGACTTACTCAAGTCTTTCTTCAGCTTGGATATCTTGTTAATGTTTGGGCCAACTATCGACATATCATCCACATACAACAAGAGCACTATGAAATCCCCGTCTGGAAATTTCTGAACAAACACACAATGATCGGAAGCAGACTTCTTGTATTCTTGTTTCACCATAAAGGAATCAAACTTTATGTACCACTATCTCTGTGTTTGTTTCAACCCATACAAACTTTTTATCAGCTTGCATACTAGGTGCTCCTTGCCTTTGACCTAAAACCCCTCTGGCTGGTCCATGTAGACATCTTTTTCAAGGTCTCCATGAAGAAAAGCTGTCTTGACATCTAGTTGCTCAATCTCTAGGTTCATACTTGCGGTCAGACCCAATACCACCATGATAGAAGTCATCTTAGTTACAGGAGAGAAAATTTCATCAAAGTCAATACCTTTTCTTTGACCGAATCCCTTCACAACAAGGCGAGCTTTGTGCCTTGGGTGTGGATTATTCTCCTCATGCTTGACTTTGTAGATCCACTTATTTTTGAGAACTTTTATTCATTTCGGATTCTCAACTAAGTCATAAGTGTGGTTCTTATGCAAAAAATCCATCTCATCATGCATGACCTTCAACCACTTCTCTTTGTTTGTACCTTCAAGAGCCTCTTGATAGTACATAGGTTCTCCACCATCAGATAGTAAAACATATGTATGAGGTGGATACCTATTTGAAGTTTGTCTCTCTCTATCAGATCTCTTTACCCCATCTTCTTGTGGCTCAAGAGGATGCACTTCTGCTTGCTCAGGTGGTGGTTCATGCACTTCATTTGCATCTTCTATATCAATAGGTTCTATCCCATCATAAGCAATAGGATTATCATCATGAGCTTCAAACCCATGGTTCTCTGCATTCTCAATGCCTTATGCACGTTCCACAATAGGAACTTATGATTATGAATCACCAAGATCATTAGTGAAAGCTTCTAGCTTCTCACCATCCTCAAAATCTGCTATGGTTTAGTCTTCAAAGAACACAACATCTCGATTTTGGATTACCTTCTTGTTAATTAGATCATAGAGTTTGTAGCCAAACTTTTCATCCCCATAACCCAGAAAAATGTACTGCTTGGCTTTGTCATCAAGCTTGGATCTCTTATCTTTAGGAATATGAACAAATGCCCTGCACCCAAATACCCTCAAGTATCCATAATCAACATCTCTGCCTGACCATACTCTCTCTGGATAATCACTATTTAGAGGCTTTGTAGGCGATAGGTTGATCACATGCACGGCGGTATGCATTGCTTCTACCCAATAACTTCTAGGTAACTTAGAGTGAGACAACATGCATCTCATCCTCTCTACAATGGTACGATTCATCTTCTTGGCTATACCATTTTGTTATGGTGTCTTGGGAACAGTCTGCTCATGACGAATCCCATGACTCTGGCAATACTCTTCAAATGGCGCAATGTACTCATCCCCATTATCTGAGCGAATACACTTCAAAGGTTTCCCTGTATCTCTTTCCACCATGCTATGGAAAATCTTGAACACGCCAAGTACTTCATCTTTGGTTTTCAGATTATATGCCCATATCTTTCTTGATGCATCATCAATGAAAGTCAAGAAGTACAAAACTCCCCCATGGGACTTTACTTTCATAGGATCACATAAGTCAGTGTGAATTAGCTCAAGGGCATTGTCCTTTCTGTGAGGCGGGAACCTTTGGAAAGACACCCTGTGTTGCTTTCCTACCAAACAGTGAGTGCATCTATTTAAATGCGTACCTTTGATGTTTAGCAAGGCCTTTTGCTTGGCAAGAATTTTAATGTCTTTTTTTTTCCCATATGACATAGTCTCTTATGTCATAGTTTGGAGGAAGCTTCTTCTTTTTCCGCATTTACTTCTGCTTTACACAAACTAGCCTGTGTCTTGTAAAAAGAGCAAGTTTTCTTTCCTTTGGCTGCTACAATGGAACCTCTGCTCAGTTTCCATACCCTGTTACCAAACGAGTTTAAAAAGCCATCATCTAACTTCCCAGCGGAAATTAGGCTTAGTCGAATGTCAGGGACATGTCCTACATCCTTGAGTGTTAAGGTGTAGCCGACATTGGTTTCTATATGAACATCACCAATGCCTATAATCTTTGAGACTCCAGTGTTACCCATATTTACTTCACCAAATTCACCACAGCTGTAGGTAGTGAAGAATCTCCTATTCGGTGTGATGTGATAGGATGCTCTTGTATCTATCACCCACTCTGTATCCTGGCATGAGGTACTAAGATAGCACACACCACAATTTGACATAATTCCCACTAGATCATCATCTACTAGTGCGGTGATATCTCTGCCTGTGTTTCCGTTCCTCTTTACCATGCCTTCATGTACACAGTTATTCATCTTATCCCTCTTCAATGTTCTGTACTCATACCTGAAGTGACCCTTGGTGGCACAATAGTAATATTGCCTCTCTGTCTTAAGAATTCTAGCTTCACCCATAGATTTACTTCTGTCATCACTTCTAGAATGAGATGGTTTTCTGCTTTTACCTTTCCCCCGCTTCTCTATGACAAGTATCTCTGAGTGAGAGGAGCTGCTTCTTGAACCCTTCTTGTCTCCTCATTCAACAATGCCCTGGTAGCCATCTCCATTCTTAGCGGCTCCGTTAAGAGAAACTACTAACGTCTCCCAATTGTCGGGTAGAGAGTTTAATAGGAACAAAGCTTCAACTTTGTCTCCCATATCAATCTTCATCAAATGCAACTGATTAATGGTATTCTGTACTTCATTAAGATGCTCAAACATTGAAGAACCTTCTTTGTACTTCATGTTGGCAAACTTCTTAATGAGCATCACTTTGTTTCCAGCTGACTTCTTCTTATAGAGGTTTTCGAGTTTCTTCCACAAGCCAAAAGCAGTAGTCTCTTGGGATACATGGTGGAAGACACTGTCGTCAATCCACTGTCTAATGTACCTTATTGCTTTTCTGTCAAACTTGCTCCACTCAGCCAAAGGAATCGCTTCCGGTAATTCTCCTCCATTTTCAATGGGTTGTGCGAAGTCCTTGCAATATAGCAAGTCTTCCATCTTGGCTTTCCAAATGGTGTAGTTAGCTCTATTCAAACTAGTCATGTGAGTGTTCACAGAATGATCCATCTCTACAAGTTATTTTAACTCAAACCTTCTTTCAGGAATTTCGACAAACACCTTCTGAGCAAGATTTGGATAACAACCTAGGTTAATCCAACCTGGTTCTGATACCACTTGTTGGGGAATACTAATACCAATCAATCCCCACTACACAGATAACTTGTAGTTGAACCAACTACTATTCCAGACAAATTATAAATATCAACTACAACCAACCTAGCATGCCCAACTCTCTAAACAACTATTAACAACATATAATAATGCAAAGAAAATACAAAGCATACTATAACACAAAGATGTACCGTGGTTCGGCCAATAATGCCTACTTCCACAAGAGCTAATCTTTTTATAACGTGGGAAAGAAGATTACAATCACTTCTCTTACGTCTCTCCACCTTACTAGATCACTCCTCTCTTTACAAGCTTTTCTCTCTGTAAAGGTTTTCTTTCAATCTTGATTGCTCTCAAAATTAGGTTTCAATTTGTGTTTCTTAGGTTTTCCAAAACCTTGTTTCTGTTTATATAATAATCCACAATCTCGCGGTTACTGTAGCAAAATAGAAACTGCGAAATTAGACATGGGAACGGGCGTGCTCGGGGCCAATGCCAATGTCGAAGCAGCCCTCAAGTGCCCGTTTTCGTTTTCTAAAGATTAAGGTGGCGTATGTTTGGGTTTAGACCAATTTGAGCACGCGCGCGCTCAGACCTCTTCACACAAACAAAACTTCTTTCTCATCCTCATGTGAGGGATAACTCCAACACTACCATCAGTCTGCGCACCATCAATATTTTTCATCAGTCTGCGCACCATATCACCATCAATAAATTAGAATTCAAGCTGAATTCTTATTCTTTTCGTAAAGAATCTGTGCACAATATTTAAGTATACACTAAATTCATATGAATGTTTCTTGGATAGTTGTAGTGTTGTACTGATGTTTGATTCCTTCAATCAAATGTTTCATTAAGGTTGATTACCCACAAGGAAGTAGGCATTCATTGAATGGTGGTCTAAACAATGAGTTTATAGCTGGCTTAGCAATATTCTACTGCTTCTAATACTTGATCCTCAAGCTGCTGCATTATGGAAAAATCTATCTACACAGAACAAAACAGACCGTCAAAGAGCATATGGAAGACTCATCCTCGTGATAAGAATGAGCTAGGGCCTTAAAGAAAACTCGTTATGTACCATTCGACCATACCATCCCACATATATAAATGGCAAATCCACATTTTCAGTACACCATTACAAGATGCCAGTCAATGAGAAAAGCAAGACATGAATAAAAACCATTAAAAAGTAGGGTGGGTCAATTAGAGTCTTTAGATGTAAACTTGGTTTCAAGCTATATATATAGTATATAAACTCCTTTATTATAGAGTAATACTCGTCACACCCCGATAGTCTCTCTACACATGACAAATTTTTTTCAAAAAAAAACTAGTGCTCTCTCCACACTCTATTATTTGTTAATATGACCATTATACCCTTAAATAACTCTCTCCACACCCCATTGTAATTCAGATGTCCAACTCTTCACTCTTTGCTCTTCACCGTACTTACAACTCCACCAACACTCCTACCACTCCTGCTCTCTGAAATTTCTCCTCCTCCCTCTCTTGTTATCTTAGGTTAGTCTTGAGTCTCTTACAGAATTATTGTTATTCCCATTAGATTTTCACTTTGAGAATGAGCTCAAGTGGTGGAAGCAACATTCAAGATAAATTCTCCCGCCAAAATCAAAATGATAACTTTTAAGGTTCTCCAAGTGACATGGAATCATCTTTAATACTACTGCAATCCAATTATTGTTCCGATGATGAACTCCATAACAATGTTGAAATTAGCTATCCCGATATGACCGAATCATTTACAACAATTGATGTAATAATTTGAAAGCTTGTATTTTTATTTATTTATTTTATCAATAACTTAGCAAAAAACAATTTTTCGCCAATAATATCTAAGATCAAGGGTTTACGCAGGTCTTCAAAGATTGTCACTCGTTGATCTAATGGTGTTTGACAGTTGGTATGACTGTTGGAGTTGTGGTTGTGATATTAAGATATGATAATTCGGGACTTGGGCAAAAACTTAGAGTTTTCTTGAGTTGCGAAAGGAGTGGAAAATTTAGACCATCTGTAAAGTCGAAAATATTGAACAAAAAAAACGAAAGAATATAGGAAATCCAGTTCGAAGAAATGTAGCTGTCCATTTGTGTTGAAAGGGGAATTATGAAATGAAGGTGGATGGATAGTGAGTGTTATGTGTGGAACTCATAATCATACTATGGGGGAGCATCTTATAGGTCGTGCATTTGTCAGAAGGTTAAAAGGTGAAGATAAATTGATTGTTCAAGATTTGTCTTTGAGTGGTGTTAACTTGCATGAAATTTTACCCCTCTTGAAACAGAGAGATGACAATAATTTGTCAAATAAAAGTACTTTATATAATTATCGTCACAAGAATCAGTTGGTTCGGTTAAGTGGAAGAAACCAAATGCTAGAATTTCTAATAAATTTAAATGAATTTGGTTACACAGAGTTTCATAGGTATAATCCAGTAACAGTTGAATGTAGAGATTTGTTGTTTGCACATCCCCAATCAGTTCATTTGGCAAAGTGTTTTCCCGAGGTCATTGTCATGGATTGCACGTACAAGACGAATGTGTTCAAGATGCCATTGTTTGAAGTTGTTGGGTTCACATCCACGATGAAGACATTCTGTGTTGCTTTTGGGTATTTGGAGAGTGAGAAAGAAGATTATTACATTTGGGTTTTGAAGAGGTTGCGTGATATTTTGGACTACAAAGCTATTTCTGTAAAGATAATTATGACTGATTGTGAGTTGGCACTTATGAATGCGATAGCTGTAGTGTTTCCTGAAGCTACACACTTCTTGTGTCGAGTTCACATAAGGAGGAACATTGAGACAAAGGCCAAAAAAACATTTGAGAAATTTGTTGAGAACAATTTATGTTTATGTTCGAAACAGTGATAACAGCTCGTATTGAAGTTGAGTACTTGGAACACCTATGTTGTTTTAAACTTGAGTACAGAGATCATTATGATGTGGTGGAATACATAGAAGACCAGTGGATTTCGAAGTACAAAGAAAGGTTTGTCTCGGCTTGGATAGATCTCCATATGCATTTTGGTACTTCGATCAGTAACCGAGTTGAAAGTATGCATTCCTCTTTGAAGAGGCATTTGGGTTTTAGCAATGGTAACTTCTGCCAAAACTTTAATTTGATTAATAATCTCCTGACAAACCAAGTGACAGAAATTGAAAGTTCTTTTAATATGAGCTTGAATCTCTGGGATCATTGTTACAAACAAAACACATATGTGCAACTTAGAGGGTACATTTCTAGAGATGCATTTGATTTGATAGCAAAAGAGCTAATAAGGTCACATTAGAGTTGAGAATGGATGATGAAATTTGTTGTCGTTGTGTATACAAGAGTATGTATGGGCTTCCTTGTGCGCATGAGTTATGTGAAATTGTTCTAATTGGTAGGGGAAGCATCCCCTTATATTTGATACACCCTAGGTAGAGACAACTTAGTAGCCCTCCGATTGATCTTCCTAATTGGTCTTTTGATATTTAGCCCGAGCTTGCACAAATTCAGAAGAAGTTTCAGTCGTTCTCAGATGAACAAAAGGTTTTGATGCTGAAAAAGTGTGTAGAACTAGGTGATCCAAAGGCAACTTTCATGCGAGAGCCTCGGGTTAACACTAATGTGAGGGGTAGGCCACCTGGAATAAAAATTGGTGTGAAGACTTGTAAAGGTAAAAGTGACACAAAGAGAGAGCCTTCAGCTTTCGAGTATGCACAAATAGTTGAGGAACAAATTGCAATTCAAGAAAGCAAGAATAGTAAAGCCAAGAAGTTGGTACTTGCATGCAAAAGAAGACCAAGAGGAACATTCAAGTATTTGTAGATTAACCCGAAATTGGGACTAATTGGGCTGATGGGTTACGAGACTTAAATCCATTGATACGAGACTTCATTGTGGATTGGCAAGATGTTGAACCGAATGGACATTATGGATTTAGCGCGATTGCACGATGCTTAGGATCTAATGGAGATGATGCATGGATTACTGTGAGGGCTCTTATGTTGACAAAGTTGATTTCCCATGAGGCAGATTATACTTTAATGATGGGTAGAGAAGAACGAAAAGAAGTAATCAAGACAAATCTACAGTGTACAGTTCCATATACGATGAACCCCAATGAATGGTTTGAACTTTAATGATGGGATTTTTAGCTGCTAATACTTTTCAGTGTGTCATTGTCGTCATTGGAGAGAAAGAATGTATGTCATATTTTCCTTTGTGGACTGTTCCTGATCCAACGCGTGTTCAGATAGGGACAATAGGCCACATTGGAGGAGGCACACATTTTGTGAAACTCGTGCTTGAAGATGATAGTCCTATTTCGCCACTTGCTCCAGGATAGGAGTTATTTGCATGGACAGAAGCTTGGGATTGGGCAACTATAATGGGACCAAGGATTGTGAAGTGTTATAAAAGGGTTCCAAAAAATATTATGGATTTAGACTTTTTGTAACTATCCTTGTACTAACAAAATTTTTGGCTTTAATATCTATTTTGTGTATGTATACTGTCAGAAATTGCAAGACTACGAATTTAGACATTTTATTGTTGTTTGATATTGTTATTGTTTATTGCCAAATTGTAAGCTGTCATGAGTTTTTGCATGGTTGTTTGAAGTCGCTTTGACATTTTATGAAAACAAGGTTTTGTTAAGTGCTCTGTAAATGGTAGAATATATAAGTAGGGTCATTTAGTAGAAATAATACTTTGTTTTGACCAACCTTTGTAGTAGTTCTCTCCCAAACTTCAATTGCTATGGAAGTATGTGTTAGGGTTGCCCCTCGTCATGAAGCACCCGATAGTATGGGCAAAAGTATGCAACTCAGAATGGCATGAAGTATGACACTGTTTGTGGCATACGCATCAATGTTTCTGTTCGGCTCAATGTCACCGAACAGAGGAAGATGTCTTCAGAGTTTCAAAAGGTTTGCCAAAAGTATGTAATCAGAAGTGGCATATTTATGCCACTTATATTTTAGTTATTTGAGTTTGACGAGAAAACCAAGTTTTGAGTAGAAACCGAAAATTGTGCGTGAACAATTAACACACAATGGGGTGTGTTTCCAACTTAAAACGGGGTGTGGAGACAGTTTCTTGCACGGGGTGTGGAGAGATACAATCGGGGTGTGACGAGTATTACTCTTATTATAAGTTAACCTATTGCCACTTCACCGAATATTACAGTATGTTATGACTTGGTATCATTCAACAACTAACCATATTTTTTTTTTTTTTTTCAAATTATCCAAATATACCTATACTATACTATATCTAAGATAAGCATGTTTTTCATGCGTGTTTCTTATGATACTATATGATCAATCATAAAGGCGTTTGTATTATTGACTTTTATTTTTAAGCTAGAAACATGCCTTATATATATATTAGAACATCGAGGAACCATACTACTGATCTAGTAAATGTTGCGACAAAAAACACACATCCTGGTTATGGATTGCCCATTGTGCTATATATATATATATATTATGCTACTTATATTTTAGTTATTTGAGTTTGACGAGAAAACCAAGTTTTGAGTAGAAACCAAAAATTGTGCGTGAACAGTTAACACACCCCGTCACAATGGGGTGTGTTTCCAACTTAAAACGGGGTGTGGAGACAGTTTCTTGCACGGGGTGTGGAGAGATACAATCGGGGTGTGACGAGTATTACTCTTATTATAAGTTAACCTATTGCCACTTCACCGAATATTACAGTATGTTATGACTTGGTATCATTCAACAACTAACCATATTTTTTTTTTTTTTTTTTTTCAAATTATCCAAATATACCTATACTATACTATATCTAAGATAAGCATGTTTTTCATGCGTGTTTCTTATGATACTATATGATCAATCATAAAGGCGTTTGTATTATTGACTTTTATTTTTCGCTAGAAACATGCCTTATATATATATTAGAACATCAGAGGAACCATACTACAGTCTAGTAAATGTTGCGACAAAAAACACACATCCTGGTTATGGATTGCCCATTGTGCTATATATATATATATTATGCTACTTATATTTTAGTTATTTGAGTTTGACGAGAAAACCAAGTTTTGAGTAGAAACCAAAAATTGTGCGTGAACAGTTAACACACCCCGTCACAATGGGGTGTGTTTCCAACTTAAAACGGGGTGTGGAGACAGTTTCTTGCACGGGGTGTGGAGAGATACAATCGGGGTGTGACGAGTATTACTCTTATTATAAGTTAACCTATTGCCACTTCACCGAATATTACAGTATGTTATGACTTGGTATCATTCAACAACTAACCATATTTTTTTTTTCAAATTATCTAAATATACCCATACTATACTATATCTAAGATAAGCATGTTTTTCATGCGTGTTTCTTATGATACTATATGATCAATCATAAAGGCGTTTGTATTATTGACTTTTATTTTTCGCTAGAAACATGCCTTATATATATATTAGAACATCAGAGGAACCATACTACAGTCTAGTAAATGTTGCGACAAAAAACACACATCCTGGTTATGGATTGCCCATTGTGCTAGAGCATGTGCCTCTCCATTGTACTTCCTACTAATCCAATTAAACTTACATAACTTAAAGGGCTTACAGAACTTAAAGGGCATTTGTATTATTGACTGCATGTGGTTTGATTATTTTATGTACATGTGTGTTCAATCAATAGTGTGAGTAATATACACTCCAAGTGAATATTAGACACATGTCTAGCACACCAGGACAATCACACTCATCCACATGTCTAGGTCGCTAATGATTAGTTCATGCAGGTTTAGCGACCTCATCAGCGCCCTGAATGCTCTTCTCCCAGAACGTCCATGTCCAGAATGCTCACATTAGCCAGCACCCCAACGGCTAGTAATGTATGGCCTAGCTGTCACTTTAAAGACCGGAGCTGCAGGTGCGCACGCTAATACTTCACCATAGGTAGCCTTTATGGCTCCTTAAATGCCATCAAGTCCAGAACTTGACTGGATACGAGAGAGGAGGACGTGTAAGCATCCTCACCTATATAAAGAAGAGGAGGAACTACGTCTGACCTAATTCAAGTCTCCCTTAAGTAGAGAAAACTTGATACGTAGGCAGTTCGTCCACACGAATTCGATCAAATCCAAACTATCAATCCCATCTCTCCCTGATTGCCTACGTTTGTAAGGTTAATCTAAATCTAACCTTTACATTGACACCGTCTGTAGCTCAATTTCTTGAGTTCACAAAACCTTCAAACAAAAGCTCAAGCCCACGAAGCATGGAAAGCCTCCAAGATCAAGTGAAGAACCTAGTCACCTAGATGGGCACGATGAACGACAGCATCACCTTGCTTCGGCAGGAAAACGCTGCATTAAAAGATCAGATCGCCGATAACTTTGTCACACCCGAATTTCGATTGCACGGAAAAAACATTATTTGTTCCGACTCTTCGATCTCCGAGGTGTGACGACTCTCAACTTCCAAAACCCATAAACAGTTTTTAAATATGCGGATAATTAAAACCAATAAAATTTCAATTAAACAAATGTCCTCTTCATTACAAAAATTTACCAATAAGATTAGGTTACAAATCTCTTTTCAATAACTCCTTATTTAAAATTACAAATGAAAGTACAAATACATTGTCTAGACTGAAAATCTATATCACCTTAAAGGGAAAACAAAATACATCCACGAAATGCAATGCTAACGCGAAACCACAAGCAAGCGTGACCCAACCTTCTTCAACACTAAACTGTCAAAACTTATCAACTATGTTCATTGAATGAACACACCCGATAAGCAAACATGCAAATCGGTTGACATTATAAACAATGCTGGTGTGAGTAGTCCTAAAATACAATATATAATATACATATATATACCACAATCCATAATGACAGTTAGTTCCTCCACCGAGGCTTTAACTTTCAACGACTAATACAACATCCTTAAGTACAATAATCTAGGGCAGGTAGTTCCTCCATCGAGAAGCTTTAACTTCCCACTAACCACACAACAAACTATCGCGCATCATAAATAAGGCATTTAGTTCCTCCACTCCAGGGCCTTTAGGTTATAACTAAACTACTAACCACCCAAACATATACAATCATCTATCTAGAGATATATTATTTACCAACATATTATCATAATTATATTAGTTTAGACTTTCTTTGTGTGTCCCTAAAATCACGTCGTATCTATGTCTTACCTAGTTTCCCTGGCTACCACAATCGCTACCCAACGCCGAACATGTACATCCACATGCCTCCCTTACATAATGAGCCACTCCGTGCGTAACCACCCTGAGCGGGATGCCGCGACCGGTGTAAATCCTCACACGGAAGCCAAATCTATGTAAGTACTGCCACTATTCGGCATAAAATATCGCGCGTCATCGTTCTATTTTGCGAACGAAATAATCAAGCCACTATTCGGCTACGCCAAGAGGGCCATTCAGCTTTACTGAAACGCCAGGAGGGCCAATCACATTACTTACGCCCGAAGGCCATTCAGATTAACTGAAACGCCAGAAGGGCCAATCACATTACTTACGTCCGAAGGCCATTCAGATTAACTGAAATGCCAGAAGGGCCAATCACATGAGTTGTGGTAGTCAGGTTCTAGGATTTTCGTTACGTAATTTATTCAAGTGTCATACATTAATGACTCATAATAAAATTCCACTATATCACGTGCAGGTCAATTACCTTATTGCACTCAGCCACAATATTTACAAGTATCTCAATATATCTCATAACCACTTTCATTCTTTCACGTGCCAATATATTATTGCACTACGCCACACTCCCGTGGGCAAATATTCACCAATACTACTACCTCATAGTAGCATCTCACATATATACTAATGGAGTGTTTATACATTTATTTCTCCCAAACATATTGCATTATATATATATCCCAACATATTATATAATATTACAATATCAACGTCAAATCTTAATTAGATAATGACCACCAAATTTATACAATTTACAACATAAAATGCAGCACAATTAAACAGTCCACAGTCCATAATCAAAGCCCAATATATATATGCTTTACACACTACTCACGTCAAATCTTAATTAGATAATGACAAACAATGTTATATAATCTTCGACAATATTTTATTATTATATTTGTCCATATTCTTAAATATGATAAAAACTGGAAAAAGTCAACGTTCCACAGTCAACGGTCAAAGTCAAACTGTCATGGTCAAAGTCAAACTGTCGTTTCCATGTTCGACAGGTTCAGGGTCATAGCCATGGTTTATGGCTAAGGGCAATGTGCATGGTTCATGGGCTCATGACCAAGGTAATGGTTCGGACCCAACTAGCCAAGCTCAAACCTTAGAACCCGAAAGTCTAAAACCAACTCATTTATTCTACCTGACCCAATTGGAATCTATATTAAGTCCTATGGACTGGCTCCAAACAATATTAGAAACTGGCCCAAAACAGTTAAGTAGTTCGGTCCAAAAATTAAACTGAAACCGGCCCAAAAACTTTAAATTAAACTGGTCAACAAAAAAAATCTAAGTTCTGGCCCAAAGACTTAAAAGAAAATGGACCAAACCAACTAAAAAAAGAATCCGGCCCATCCAAACAAAACAAGCTAAGGCCCAATAACTGAAACTAGAATCCGGCCCAAACCAAAACAACCTAAAATCGGGCCCAACAACAACCAAGGCCCAAGCCCAACCCGACCTACGTGTCTTCTTCTTCTCCACCTCCCACCACGGCAGACTCTTCTCCACCGCTTCCGGCCACCCACCACCACTCACGGGACTCTAACCCAAACCAAACCAACTCGGTTTTACAACCCGAAAAACCCCATCTTTTTGCTACCCTCAAATCTCGATTTCTCACCTCCAAAGACCACCGAATTAAGCGGCCACCACCCCTCACTTCCTCATCACATCAGTTTCATTCCTCATCGAAAATCAACAACCTTTAATGAACACCACACACTTTTATGGACTGTCGATATCACTCCCCAAAATCAGATCTCGACCGCCATTAACACAGGTTCAAAGCTTCACACAACACCCAATCTCCGGTCCACCATCACCCCACTACCACCATTCATCAAACTCCCAACCCACCATACCAAATCGCAGAGTTCAAAACATACAAAACCCAACACCACCCACGGTATCCAAAGTATTACCATTCTAACATTTATAGGCCAGAGGAGGAGGTTTGGGGCTCGCGCCTCCATTAATAACCACCTACGAGTCTTTGGATAGTCCTATAATCTAACAAAACTAAACACTAACCATAAGAATAATTTTCGAAGAGACGAGCAGAACATGAAAAACGCACAGAACATGGTTTTGGAGTAAACTGTCTCTATATACGAGAAAAAAAAATAAGAAAAATAAACTGTTCACAATAACAGTTTATATGGACAGCCGACAGAATATATCGACATCGAACAGAACGAACTGGTAGAACAAGAAAAACTTATATAGCTTGGACAGTAAATTCGTAATCTAAACAAACAAAAATTATAATTTTAGTAGTGGTGAAAGATAAACTCTACTTACTCAGATTAGAACTCAATTTAATCCTCCTAATCCGAAGTCGCCGGGTTCCACCCTCCAAAAACAAACAATTTTGCCCTCCATTTTCATTATTTTATTTTTCTCTGAACCCTATTCTCTAGAACAATGTGTTTATATATTTGAGTCTGAAACCCAAGCCCAACCCAGACTCGGGCCCAAAAACCAGGCCCACGTATCCCGAGTCCAATCCGACGAATTTTGAAAATAAATAATTAAATTAATTAATTAAATAGATAAAAACGTATTTTAAAAATACGGGCGTTACATAACCCAAATGGTGCCACTGCAGAAGACAGCATCAATGAGGTCAATCAATAGATCAACAACCTCTCCCAGAGGATTGATCAAAGTACTATGAAGAAGGACGCCACTCAGATCGGCCAGAAGATGCTGAAAACGTATCGAGCATCCCCCTTCACTACAGATGTACTCAGCAAACCTTCCCCCCAAGATTTCATCCAACCACGATTCGCAATGTATGATGGCAGCACGTGCCCTGGTCAGCACATAACTAGCTACATTCAAAGCCTCGTATTCTATAGTGCATAGGAGTTTGACCACTTGCAATGCCGCTTGTTTCCTACAAGCTTGAAAGACAGAGCTCTCGACTGGTTCTACTCACTGGAACCGAACTCCATTGATAGCTTTGAGAAGCTAATTGATAAGTTCGCTAGCCATTATGTTCACAATAGATGTAAGAAAGCCGACCTCGACTCACTCTTCCTGCTGTCCCAGAAGAGCGATGAGTCAATTCGCTCCTTCTTAGGATGATTCAAGACTGAGTTGTTGTCCATGGACAGTGACCTCAAGGAGTCTTTCGCCACCTTGGCATTTACCAAGGCTATCCAAAAACATACCTGGCTATATAGGTCGCTAATGAAGGAGCGTCCTAAAAAATTGGAAGACCTGTACACTCGCGTGTACAAGTATATCAAGTTACAGGAATCACTAGACCATGAAGGCGAGCAAGAGGAATTCGCAGCAATCTCAAACGCTGCCCCATCCTCAAAGAAGCAACCCAAACCACAAGGACAGAAGTTTGGTACCAGGACACACGAAACGTGAGTTCGTTGTGCTTACAAGATCTCCAAGCTACATACTGAAGAAAATAAAAATACCAGCCTATTACCGACCTAAGGTAAAACGGCCAGAAGACACACCAGGAAAGCCGTACTGCGCTTTTCATAAAGTAAAGTGCCATGAGACCAATGAATGCGGGGGCTCAAGCATTACCTCTAAGACCTCATTGAGGTAGGGCATATTAGACATTACATTGATATTGTTGATGGTGACTTGCGCCACAAGCTCATGGCTCGCAGAGAGTGAAGCCAAACTCCACCACGCAACGACATCAGAGAACGCTCTCAAGCTCGAGGACACTCAAGGGAGCGATTTTGCCATGAGCCGCCAGCACTCATCTAACAAAGATAATAATAGGACGATCAACATGATCACCTTCCAAGATGATTCTGTCACGTCCTCTAGGGAGAAGAGGAGAAAAGTTGGCACTCTCCAAGAAGTATACTAGTTCTCTTCCCAAGCGGCCACCGTTACACGAACAGCTGGCCGCAGCTCAGGAGACATAACCTTCACTAAGGCCGACCTCTACAAGGTTTGCCTCCCACACAATGATGCCTTAGTCGTTCATGTCAAAATCAGCGACTGGACAGTCAAGCGCGTCATGATTGACTCAGGCAGTTCTTGTCACATTCTGTTCTATCAGACCCTCAAAGAAATGAACTTGCCTAGGTCAGTGATGATTGATCCAATAGCCCCCCTCTATGGCTTCAACGGATCTCGAGCTGACTCAATTGGAGACATCATTCTACCTATCTCAGTCGGGTCACGTGAAGATAAAGTTAGCATCAACACACGCTTTAGCATTCTGGATGTCATCTTGTCCTATACTGCTATATTAGGACGCCGTTGGATCCACAAGATGCAAGCAGTGCCATCAACACTCTATCAGGTGTTACGTTTTCCTGGCCCCAGAGACATGATGGAGCTCAGAAGCAACCAGCTCATTGCTCACAATTGTAATCAGATCATCTCAGTTAATAAGCCCGCTGGGGATTCACTCAAAAACAAGGAAGAGATTGCCAAAACCAAGCTGGCTGAAGACTTCATTACTAAAGTCAAAACCTTTGCTAAGCCCACACCTACCGAACTGGCAAAGGAGTCATATTAGAAGCCAAGACCCCAGAGGTCGCCCTGACAATACAGGAAAGGGAAACACCACAAGAGGCCAGACCCCAGAGGTTGCTTAGCCTATTGAGGCAGCTACTCAGCCCGAATTGAAGGAAAAAGTTCAACCTAGGAACTGAGAACAACCATAAGTTCGTTTATATAGGAGCTAACCTTGATCCTACTCTCAAGGCATAACTTGTAAGCTTTTTATCATTGAATAAAGATGTTTTTGTTTGGTCGTACATCGATGTCCCTAGAATTGATCCTAATATTGCATGTCATAAACTAAATGTGAATCCAAATGCCAAACCAGTTCGCCAGTGACCTAGGAAACTATCCTTTAGATTCCAAAAAGCCATAAATGATGAGATCGACAACCTCAAAAAAGTTGGTTTCATTAGGAAAGTTGAGTACCCTGAATGGATTGCTAACATTGTAGCAGTCCTAAAAAAAAATGGCATAGTTCACCTTTGCATAGACTTCACCAATCTTAATCAAGAAACCCCTAAGGATAGTTTCCCCTTACCAAGAATTGATTGACTTGTGGACCAGACATCTGGCCACGAACTCCTTTCGTTCATGGATGCTTATAGTGGCTACAACCAAATCTCACTGGCAGAAGAAGACCAAGAGAAAACCTCATTCATAACAGAGAAAGGAATTTACTATTACAACGTTCTCTCGTTCGGCCTCAAGAATGTTGAAGCGACCTACCAACGACTTGTCATCGATATGTTCCAAGACATGATAGGAGACACCATGGAAGTCTACATAGACGACATGGTCGTCAAAAGCAAGAAAGTTGGAGATCACTTAGACCATCTCGCACAAGTGTTCTCCAGACAGCGTGGGGTAGAAGCTAACCCAGATCAGATTCGAGCGTTCTTGGACATGCGCGATCTAAAAAAAAAGAAGCGGATACAGAAACTATCAAGAATGGTGGCAGCTCTAAACCGATTTATATTGAGAGCGTCAGACAAATGCCGACCTTTCCTACATATTCTCAAGAAAGGTGGAACAGTTCTCATGGAACGAGCAATGCCACCAAGTGTTCTCTACTCTCAATGACTACCTGTCAACACCACCCGTGCTGGCAAAACCAGTCGATGGTGAAACACTGGGGCTATACTTAGCCGTATTTGACTTCGCTATCAGTTCAGTTCTCTTCAAAGAGGAACAAAACACAGAAAAACCGATCCACTTCACAAGCAAGACATTATTGCCAACTGAGAAAAACTACTCCCACATTGAAAAGGCAATACTTGCATTACTTTATTTAGCAAGAAAGTTCAGGCCATACTTCCAAGCACATTTAATAAAAGTGCTCAACGACCTCCCACTAAAGAAGATCCTTCTTAAAGACAACAAGACAACTCGCATGGCAATATGGGCAAAAGAACTAGGTGAACACCACATTGAGTTCACCCCGAGAACATCTCTGAAGGGTCAAGTCGTTGCAGATTTCTTAGCAGATGACTTCCCAGTTGACAACCTGAACTGGGAGCCAGAGGTCGACACCCCGACCTCTAAACAACATGACGCATTGGTATGGTCACTCTTCATGGATGGAGCTAGCAATCCAGGTGGCAGTAGAGTCAGTGTAGTCCTAGTGTCACCAGATGGCACTATGGTGTTAAAATTAGTTCGCATTGATTTCAAGACCTCCAACAACGAAGCTGAGTACGAAGCCCTGATCATGGGGCTCCGTATGGCGTTAGAACTCAAAGTTCAGGAGCTCAAGGTCTTCAGCGATTCACAACTGGTCGTTCGCCAGGTCGCCAATGAGTGTATCACCAATGAAAGTAACCTTTCTAAATAACTTCAAGTTGTAAATCAAATACTGCATTCTTTCAAGAAAGTCACCATACACCATTTTCTATGGGAAGAGAATTGCCATGCTGACAGCTTGGCGTACCTCGCGATCCAAACACCAAACTGTGACCCTAGGAAACTACTTATTGAAGTAATCGATAGACCTGCTTACCAAAATAAGCACGTCCTAGAAATTAGCGACTTATGCCCGCTCTTTGACACTCAGATGAGTCAAACATGGATGCAACCTATCATAGATTATATCCAGCTAGGCAAAGCACCAACAAATGGCGCCAAGGCCAGACAGGTTCGGTACCAGTCAGGTCGTTACTGCCTAGTAAATGGTAAACTTTTCAGAAAGTCTGGCGGAGGACCCCATCCGGAGGAAGCCCCGGATGATTTTCCGAGAGATCCATAAGCCGGGAACCAATAGAGGTCGCTCTTTGGATGATTTTCGCAAAGATCGATGCCAAGAAGCGGATCGATGCCAAGAAAATGCATTGAAAATGCATTAAGTGCCAAACATTTGGCCATAATATCATCCAGCCAGCTCGAGAACTCATCAACATTGCCAGCCCTTGGCCATTTCACATGTGGGGTTTGGACATCATGGGTCTATTCATCCCACAGAAAAACACCGGATTCTAGTTCGTCCTAGCTACAACAGATTACTTCACCAAATGGGTGGAAACGATCCCCTTAGTTCATGTCAAAGAATATAATGTCAGAAACTTCATCTGGACTAACATCATTACCAGATTTGGCCTACCCCACACATTGGTAATAGACAACGGCTCCCAGTTCAAGGGAAAAATAGTTAAGGAATTTTTGGCTAAGTGGAAAATCGTTCACGCGTTCTCCACCCCCAGTATGCTCAAAGCAATTGTCAAGCAGAGGCCAGTAACAAGGCAATTCTGGAGAACTTGAAGAAACAGATTGAAAAGAACAAAAGTCAATGGCTAATGCAGCTAGAAAACATTCTATAGGCTTACAGAACGATAACTCGCTCTAGTACAGGAGAATCACCGTTCTCACTATGCTACGGTACTGAGGCTGTCATTCCTTCCGAGCTGACAATCACAATGACTTGCTCTGAGATCGTTGAATCTGGCCAAAACGACTCCATTCTCGCTCGAGAAGTCGACCTACTTAAAGAATGTCGTGACCTAGCAGCCATTCGAGTGGTCTCTTATCGATTACCAAACCCTGAGGAAGTCATACAACAAGCGAGTAAATCCTCTAAGCTTTCAAACAGGCGACCTAGTCCTGAAAAAGACTAAGGATGACTCAAAATTGGCTCTAACATGGGAAGGCCCTTACATCGTGGAACGAGTCATTGGCAATGGAGCATATTGGATCAAAACACAAGACGACCAGACATTACCACGTCCTTGGAATACTTTCTTGTTAAAGAAATTTTATCAATAAAAGATTCCATTTGCATGAGTTCTTACTCTTAACACTATACACATAGTTTTTGTTTGCATCGATGCACATCAGTCTCTCAATGTTAACAAACAGACGCACATTTTGCTCTCTAAGAGTAACACACTTACTTGAACTAAGACGCTCTCTTGAGCTAAAACGTTCTCTATGACAAAACGCTCACTCGAGCTCAAAGGTTACACAACCTTAATACTTCTCACTAGTTTAGACCTACACTTCTAGGATCAACTCAATGCAGAACGCTCTCTAAGAGCAACATGCTTACTCAAGCTAAAACGCTCACTCGAGCTCAAGGGCTTCTTAGCTCCGACACTTCTCACCAGTTGAGGACCTACAATTCTAGGACCAACTTAGTGCAGAACACTCTCTAGAGCAACCAATACGCTTACATAAGCTAAAATGCTCACTGGAGTAAAACATTCACTCCTACTCTAAGAATTATGCAAGAACTCGATCACTCAAGCCCAAAAACTCTCTAGAGCCACAATCTTACTGATTTGCAAAACATACACTTCTAAGTTCAAACCAAATGTGGATATCAAAATGGCAGGAAATGGAATTCAAGATAAAAGGAAAAGAAAGAAAGCAAGTACGCATGCATTTTATAAATGTAAATTACAAACTGCCTGAACAGACTAAAAAACCAGTTCATATACTAACCAAGCTGCCGGGACATCCCAAAAAACCAACTCGATTAGGACGGTAGAAAAATCATACCGAACTGCTCAGAACATTTTGGGAAATCAGTTCGAAAAAATACCAAAATTAAAGCAGATAATAAAGGTGAACTGTCTAGGCTGCCCTAGGTTATCAACTCTTAATATATCTGGCCTATGCCATAACCATATTAAAGCGAATTGCCCAAGCAAGCCCAGGAAACCAGCTCTATTGTATCACAACTTTCAAAAACTACCCATTCGATCAAAACAAGAAACCTCACAACTCTCAAAGGAAGACAAAGATTACAAGATATTTTCTAGAGTTTCAATTTGAAGTGGGTCCAAGGCAACAACAGTTATAGATTCAAGGTTAGCACCAACAGGAGGAACGACATCTATCGAGTCTGGTAGGTCGGCACGCTCTTCAGTACGCTCATCTGGGATGCCATTGGTAGACGGAGCAGTACTTACATCTTCAGGTACGCCAAGCTCAGTTGTACCCAGGGCCCCATGCTCATGCTCTTCTTTGAGTTGCTCATACTTACACTCTAGCTCTTCCAATTCAAGACACATAGCATCATACGCCTCCTTCGCCTGTAACGCAACCCCCTTGCACTTCTGGGCAAAGTCGCTCACAGTGGCCATCTTCCCCTTCAAGTCGCTCAACTCATTAACTGCCACCGTCTTCTCTAGACTCACGGTAACGAGTTGTGCTTTCACAGCATTTAGCTCTTTCTACTCAGACTGCTGCATAGCCCAAACACTTGCGAGCTCGTCCTTCAACCTTTCTAGCTCGCTTTTTTCTATCTATGCAATTTGAGCCGCCGTCTTTAGTTTTTGATAGCCAGCTATAAGCTGCACTCCGTTACACATGATTAAACACCCAAATCAAACCAAGTACAGACAAAAAGAGCACAATCAATCAAACCAGTACAAGTTTAGCACTTACCAAACAGTGAGCCAAGTCCATCACCCTCAGATTCTTTGGTAGATCCTTAGAATCCAGGTATTTCCTATCACTATCTAGCGTCATCCCTTCTAGCAAGCAATCTGATATAGAGGCAGACTTATAACTACAGTCCGTTCTTTTAACGAGCTGCTTTTTCCCCGTCCCCTTGTTCACATTCACCAGGTTATGCTCCAGATCGTCCTTACCCGTTAAGTTCCAAGAAGACCCTTCCCAACCTCTTCGCAGCTGCCTTCTCCTTTCCTTTACCACCAGGAGTGCCCCCTGCACTGGTAGTAGACCCAATTTCAGCATCCCCAAGAACGCTGAAATCGACCTGGGTCCTCGACCTCGGAACCCGAACTATTTTTCCACCAGTTTGTTCAGCACTAGCAGCACCAGAACTGCTCCCAAGAATGTGCTTAGCCGCTTTAGCAACCTTCATGGCTCTCGTGTCAGGCTCCTCAGCCTTCCTCTTCACTACACTCTTCTGTTCACGAGGAGTGAAAGAGATGTTATCTACTTCGAAGGGGGAGCTCTCCTGCCCTCTCCCCCTTGGGATAGCCTCATACCGATCCCCTTCCGGTCGCCTTACCAACCCACTTCCACCAGCACCTCCTCCAGTTCTCACCTGCCCAGAGCGGCTCCTGCTCCTAGCCTCCCTACTGATAATACCATTATCTTCATGCTCCATGCTTGACTCACTCGACAATCTAACTACGTCCTGACCTCTTGACCTCTTCTTCTGTTGCTTTCTCTTTGCTCTGATCCCTCGTCCTCCCCTTTCAACAAAGTAGCTCGCTACTTTAGGCAGCTTCTTCCGCTTTTCAGCATAAGTAAGACAAGCAAACTTCTCGATCACAGCACACTCAGTCCTTTTGGTAATAGCGACCTATGTAACATAAACAGTTTAAAGGTCATTTTACTATAGAACATACTTCTCAATATACAACACATAGGCTTGATACAACGAACAACCTAGCTAGTACGTACCAGAAAAATTACAAACCCTAGTGTGGACACTAAACCCAGAAGCACAATAATTCCCAAGTAACAACAACGACCTATTCTCCTAGGGTTCATTACTAACCCCATCCAGAATGCTTGACTTAGTCAAAGTCTGTAAGCTAAAGTTGTTAGCTCTAGATCGCTTCACAGCAAAATGCTCAGCAACATCAGCGACCTCAATGTGGTACTCACCATTTTCATTCAAAAGGTCGAAGACTCTAAGAAAACGCCATGTGTTTCTAACAAGCTGGCAGGGCACTTTCTCACATAAATTTAAAAACTCACACATCAACTTAAACAACAGTAACTCATCCCCACTCTCAATTGCCCCTCACAGATAACTACCTCATAATCCCGGGGGACGAATGCATTACTAAAGACGTTAGCGTCCTCTCCCAATTCGTGTATTTTCAGGTCGCTTACAAGAATATCATATGCTCGTTTCAAATCTCCAAAGGTTCTCAGAGCTCGCTTATCTACTACCTTAGGTGATAAACCACTAGAGGATGATGAAACCCTATCACCAGAGTTGCTCGCCACGACGACCATAGAATCATAACCAACCTCTTCCACTTCCTCACTTAATGACACCTCTTAAATCTCCTCAGATCGAGAATCATCTGAATCAGACATACTTCCTCTTCTTATATAAATTAACAACAACAAATAACTACAGCTAAGCCTCACGACCTAACGGAAAACAAGAAGCAAAAGAAAGAAAAACACAAAGCAAAAATGGCAGAAACTAACCTTAGCCTCTCGAACTCAAGGGATGCAAATGAGGAACTCTTCAGTTCTCCAGGCGTATATCACAAGCCACCGGTTTGTTTCCCAAAGAAGCGTAATCATTTTATTTAACCCTAGCATGCCACATTTCCCCACAAAATGAGGCAGTTCAGTTGCAACCTTTCAAATCAACCGTCCCACGTGCCAACTTAAATCTCGCACCAGATCGTTATCCAATACCAAACGACCTACTGAGGAGGGGCTGTGTGAGGGAGTAATATATACTCCCAGTGAATATTAGACACTTGTCCAGCACACCAGGACAATCACACATCCACACGTCTAGGTCGCTGATGATCAATTCATGTAGGTTAAGCGATCTCATCAGTGCCATGAACGCTCTTCTCCCAGAATGTCCACGTCCAGAATGTTAAGTGTCCAGAACACTCACATTAGCCAACACCCCAACGGCTAGTAACGTATGGCTTGGTTGTTACCTTAAAGACTGGAGCTGCAGGTGTGTACACCATTACATCATCACAGGACGCCTTTATGGTTCTTTAAATGCCATCAAGTCCAGAAATTGACTGGACGCGGGAGAGGAGGAGGCGCAAGCACCCTCACCTATATAAAGAAGAGGAGGAATTACGTCTGACCCGATTCAAGTCTCCCTCCAGTAGAGAGAACTTGATACGTAGGCAGTTCGTCCACACGAACTCGGTTAAATCCAAGCCATCAATCCAATCTCTCCCTGATTGCCTACATTTGTAAGTAAGGTTAATCCAAATCTAACCTTTACAAATAGTCTATGCACCCAGCCAACACCCAATATTGATCGAAGAAATTAAATAAGGAAAAAAATAAAAGGTGCGTGAAATGCATCTATAAAAGGGCAAGGAGTCGGGAAACATTCATCAATCAAGTTTTGAAACTTCATCATACATACACTAGCTACTTTTGTTTTCGTGCTAATCAATTAACATATAAGAAAATGCTTGCAGAAGTGTGGAGCGAGTTAGAGGTCGACCTCCCTGGCCCGCCGAAGAGATTTGGGTTGTGTATAGTTCACCGGACCTTCCACGTCTCATTCTTACCTTGTTGCCTACTCGTTTTCAGAGCATTGATGTTTTAGAAGGCGATGGAGCTCAGGGCACAATTTTAGACATTGTGCTTCAGCCTGGTACGCTGCTACAATTTTCTTTATATATATATATATATATATACTCATTTTTATGTATGTGCACTGGTTTGTGAGATGTGACAAATTATTTGTCACTACTTACTAGAGATGGTTTCTTCTACATTATTTACATTTTTTTTGTGAAAGTATATTATTTTGAGAAGGCATGCATCTATATATAATCATGTTGCTAGTAGTTGTGGTCACATCTAATAATCAAACTGGTATATATTTTGCAGCAAATCGTGGACCACTTACTTGGCATGAGCAGTTCACCAGGATCGATCATACAGAGGGCGTAAAGGTAGTAGCCTAGATTGTTGGAGGATACTTGTCTGATACTTATGGTTTCAACTCTTACGCCAATATCTTCACAATCACCCCGAAAGGACCTGATTCATGCGTGATAAGAACCACAGCTTCCTTCGATGTTAAAGAAGGGTTCGAGTCCAATACTTCTTTTATCACTGCTGGTTGGGGTATGGCTAGAGCAGTAGCAAACTACGTCAGGGCGAACAGAACTAACACAAGCTCTGCCTAAAGATTCATATCATCGAATCTCAATAATCCGGGATCAATAATTATTTGTTTGTGAAATAAATGACATGGAAGCACACTACTTTCTAATGTCGCGTATGTATTTGTTTGATGGTTTGTTTGATTGTCTTTGTATTAGCCCATCTTATATTGGAGGTTTTTAATAAGGGTCGCGGTATTGACACCCCTTTGACCAATTCAAAGGTACTGGCACCCCTCCATTAATCACATAAAAAACACTCACGACAAGAAGCTGCCGCAAGATTGCACAATCCACGACATCGGGTTGCCGCGAGATCCAATATCCCACGGAAGGTGGTTGCTGTGGGTCTTTTTTTCTTTTAAATTTTTTTTAATAGCCACTGTAAAAAAAGTTAGTTGCCGCGAGATGGTTGTGTTTACTAAAATGGAGTCTTTGCTTGTATTAATTATCAAAACTCTTTTTTCATTAATTTGATCACAACTTTTTCTTATATCATTTGAAAATATTTGCCGCGATATAGCAAAATTACGCCTCGATTGTACATTTTTTTGTCATGGTTTTGGTATTGTTCTTGGAGTGTATAAAGAAGCTTTAAAGAAGAAAATGAGGTATCCATATGTCGTGTGTGTTCAATATGCAAAATTTGAAGAAAAAAAAAAAACAAAAAACACAAAAAAAATGTTCCGCAACAACTGCCTGTCATGGGATATGGGATCTCGTGGCAACCCGATGCCATGAATTATGCAATCTCGCTGCAACCCGATGCCGTAGAACTATCAGACATGTGGGGTGTAAAAGGACATATAAGGAATAACCATTATTATTTTACTTTTTGCCAAAAGGGTGCCAATCCCATAAAGTGGGGTGCCAATACCATGCTCCTTTAATAAAATTGAATTGTTTTAATTATGAGAAAATTATAGCCATGTTGCAGCCAATTTGTGTATACATGATACATCAGTGAGTTCGGTCAAAATTACAATGGTCTATCTCTTTTGGTGTAACAAACAACTAGTTTAATTGGGCCAACAACATACATAGGTTGGTATAGTGATAAGTGCTCAAAAAGTGCTATTTAACCCTCGATTATGCCTCTTGTTTAGCCATCTTAGTGGACTAATAGTGTTTATAAGTTGTGTTTTAAGATTCTACAGGTGAAAAAGAGAGTTTTGTAGAATATTAGAGAAAATGGGGTAAAACGAAGCAATTCGGAGCATTAAGGATCACATGAGAGGCCCGTGGACAATCATGGAGAAGGCCAAGGAATTGGAGCTGTTAAAGATGCGACTTGGACCTATTTTAAAGTCTATTTGGAAGCCCAAGGCCAAAGGATTCGTTGTTTGGACCAAAGCCCGCAAAAGAGGATAGAAGGATAGAGCAGAAGAGAGAAAATCGGCTTATGCGTCTGGGACGCATGTATCGAGCGTCCAGACGCATTGATTGAGTCTGGGACACATAGATCGAGCCGGCCCGCACACATTGATTAAGTCTGGGACGATGAATAATGCGCCCAGACGCATGAATCGATTAATCAGAGCCAATTCCTTCTCAGTTTTGAAGACGAAGTCGGACTCTGGAAGAAGTCTATTTGTATTAGGAAACAAATGACGGTTTGGAATGCTTCTAGAGCTCATTGTAACCCCTATAAATAGAGGACCTAAGTGCCTCATGTAATTGGCCAATTCACTTATATTTTTGTCTCCTTTAACTTGAGCAGAGAGAGATTAATAATAAAAGATCGGGGTTTTAACTAGCCGAAGTCTTAATAAATTAGTCTTTCTAGTCTTATGTTCTTCACTCTTCTTCTTCTTCTTGTTCTTCCTTCTTTATGGAAGGCTAATATTCTCCTTCAGGGAGAAGATGAAGCCAGGGCTTAAGGTTTAATGATTCTTCCGGTTCATGGTGTTCTCAATCAGGTTAGTTCTTTATGTTTGTAGTTATTAGTTCCATTGCCCACACCATGGGATGGAAGTATAGAATAGGGTTTATGTTTTGCAATATTAATATCATGCTAGTGTTCTTTACTTTTCTTCTAGTAGTATAGTTCTTTAGAGTTAGGGAAGTATTCTTTGTGTTGCCTTAGAAGGGGTAGCTCAGGGAGTGGCTGCCTAGGGAAAGTTTCTTTGTGTTTGCCTTAAGTGGTGATTCATTGAATGGCCGCCCTATTAGGAAGTACTCCTTGATGTTGCTCTTGGTAATACATTGAATGGCTGCCCGAGCTTACATAAAAGGAAAGAAGATATTAATAGCATAAACATAGGAACAACCTTAAGTAGAGTTAATTGTTAACGATGTTTCGTCCAAGAGGGCATCGACACTTGCTCGATTGCCTAATTGTAGTCTACTTGTAAGAACAACCATGAAGCAGAAGGTCATAGATCAAAAGTATTGGTGGATTCTAATATCTTGAATTCCCTCTCTTATAAATTCTTAACAGTTTAGTTAGTTTAGCTTAGTTTAGCATTATAATCTACAATCTCTACAATATTAGTTTTTAATCCCTCAAACCCCCTTTCCAGTCCTGTCATTCACATAACATACACTTAAAAGTGGAACGATACCCTACTCATCCTTTACTTATTGAAGGATAATTAGGTTTTGATACGCTTCTATTTGTTCAACGATCATCATCTATCTACATCACCCATCATCTCATTTACACACACAAAAAGAGGCAGTGTCATATAGCCACCATTAAAGCTGCCTACATGTAGCAACTAGGTGAGTATATTCACTTACACGTGGGCAAACCCTTATGTTTACTTTACTTTGTAAAGAGAACTCCTCACTCAATAGTAACGATTGGGTCAACTGGATTTTTCTTTTTCCCATTTTACCCATACTAATATTTGCATATTACATTCCCCATAACATAATATGTAGTAAATTTAATTTAAAAGAAGGGTGCATATGTAATTTAAATATCTCATCTCATCTATTAAATTTAAATATAAACCAAATTCTAGAGTGCGCAGATTGTACATGCATTGTGCAATATGGGCCCCCTCCATCAGGTAGGGGGTGAGGGTGTATTGCATGGCAGATTCTCTAATCAAGAGTCTATTGTACCAGCGTACCATAAAGAGGGTGTACTCTAGAACCTCTGTAAATATAATACATTCCCCATAACATAATATGTAGTAAATTTAATTTAAAGGAAGGGTGCATACGTAATTTAAATATCTCATCTCATCTATTAAATTTAAATATAATATATATGTCATCTCATATCTCATACATCTCATCTCATCTCATCTCATCTCATATCTTATCTAATTAACTAATGAGTCCTGATATCAATAGACAGATCTGTTGGTAATACAACACAATCTAAACCAACACCCTTGGATATGTTTGAGATATCCACTCAAGTAGGAGCCACCAATCTCTCTCCTGACAAAAAAGAAGAAGGCACAGATCCTTACGTCATCTTTGTTGACTAAATAAATACTTAACAATAAAAACAAAACAAAACAAAGGAAATAATAAAAAGAAAAAGAGTACTCTAAAATATAAAAACTAATAAAACCGAAAGAAAGCAAGAGGAGCGAACTTTAAAAAAAAACACATATGCTCTGAACAAAAATAGAAAGATCAACGAAGAAGAAGATGCACCAGTGTCCTAAAAAAAATTAAAGAAGAAAGATTGAGATTCTCTCCTCTCTCTTTCTCTATGATTATTTTCATTTCTAAAAATATTTGTTGACTCCCTTTAGTTGTTTCTTTCCCGCTGTTTAAAAATCTACTTAATCAATGTTGTTGTTGTAAGAATCCAATTGGTTGGCTGCTGCAGACTTTGTACCAGGTGTGCAATTTCTAATTGTGAGTGGGTTTTATTCATTACACATGTTCAATTAAACCTATTTTTTCTTAGTATGAATTGAATCTATTAAAATTCAATTTGGGTTTTGAATTTGGTTATATTTTATGTATTTACTCCCTTATTCCATATCATATCAATTAGTTGTATTTGGTGTATTGTTTTAAATTAGGGTAAATATATTATTTATTGGTAGATAATGACGATGCTCTTGTTATTGTCAATTTTAAAGCTAAATTCGAAATGCAAGGTTTGTACGATTCGATTCTTATGGTTGGCGTAATTGAAATTCAAACTAGCTAGTATACTCAAAAACTTAAATTGCAATTGCGAGGTAATTTATTCCTTTGTATGATTAAATTTCTTAGTTGCGTAACTACCACTATGTAATAATCTCCTTAGTTGATTGATCTCGTTGTTGTAAGAATCTCATTGGTGGTTGCTTTTGATGTTGTACTAGGTACGAAATTTTCCTTAGTATGAAACTATTAAAATGGTATATAATTTGTTGGATTTTTTTTTGTTTATTTTCTTATTCCATATCATATAAATAAATGAGTACTCTAAATAAATTCCATTTGTGATATTGTTCTAAATTGGAGTACATAATTAATAATGCTATTATTAGTCTTGTTATTGTCTATTTTATCAGTTAAATTGCATTTGGCGAGGTAAAATTCGTTTCTTATCATTGGCGTAATGAAAATTTTGGCAAGTGTTCTCAACATAAAATAGGGTAGTGTTGGTGGAATTTTAATTGCACCAAGTGGCAGTGTCTACAACATTAGATGTTGTTGCGACAATGTAATTATTTTTTATTGTGGCAATTTAAGCGTATGAGTTCATCAAATGCATAATTCCTTTTTACGACAGTGTGTTATGTTCTCACGACAATAAAACTGGTGTTGTTGTATATAAAACAGTGTGTTACTGGGAAAAAAACATAACTCCAAAGTGGATCTTTAGCTCAAAATGGTAGAGCTCTTGGAATTAGAAATCAATTTTTGCATGCATATATTCCAAGAAGATGGTAGTTTGAATCCACTGAGATCCTTGCTTGAAATTGTGAGGCTTTCATAGATATTAGGAAAATAATTACATCATGTCCAAGAGTTAAAGTGAGAGTCATATTTTAAGAGAATTGTGGTGGAATTCAAGAAAAAGCTTGGTATGATAGTGGAACACAAGAAATTGATGGTAATGGCGGTGGAACACAAGAAAATACCAATAGTGGTGGTGGTATTTCATCACTAAATCTACTATACTAATTTCTTAGGTAAAATCTGTAGCAATTTTAAGCATTGTTTATATAATACAAAATGACTAACGTTCTTATTTTCTTTTAGGATTATAAAGATGACATTTTATTGGTGTTGTAGAATAGCTCACTTTAGAATTGGATCACAAGGTATAGATAATAATGTAACGGTGGCAAAAGACACTGAAATGGTGGATGTGGTGGTGGGAGTTGAGTAGACCGAGGTCAAAGTTAGAGAAATGGTGATGGAAGTCTAGAGAGTCGTATAATAAGTGAGGAAAATATTTATCATGATAGTGCGTGCAACACAAAAAATGGTCGAAATAGTGGTAAAATGGGGTAGTGATGGTGGAATTTCAATTGCACTGAGTGATACTGTCTACGACATTAGATGTTGATGTGACAATGTAATTTTAGATTATGGCAATTTATGCATATGAGTTCGTCAGATGCATAATTTCTTTTTACGACAGTGTATTATGTTCGCATGGTAGTAAAACTGGTGTTGTTACATATGATTTTTTTTTTATAACATTGTATTATGTTCTTATCACATTTATACTTGCTAACATCCAATTTTAATCCCAAATTACCAAGTACAGCTATTCCCGCATATAATTATTCTCCTAGAGTTGCTCACTAGTTAAGTATGTATCTTTAAGTACTACTGATTAGTTCAATTGATAGAAAACAATGAGTTTAGGGCAAAAGGCAGTCATCAAAATAGGGTCTTTCAAAAATGGCCTAGTTACCAAAGTTGGAGTTATAAAACACTTCTCACGGCTATATTATATTTTATTACACATTTAGAATTACAAATAATGAGGAAAAAATAAATGCAACCATTGTTCTCCCTAATTCACAAAGCCAAACAAGGTGGCAAAGCTAACGTCACGGTGGTAGAAGTAATTGGAATGGTGGATGTGGTGGTGGAAGTCGATAGAGGAGACTAGGGTCTAAGTTAGAGAAGTTGACGTAGCAAAAGCGATATTAAAGGTTCAACAGAATATTAAAATGGTAGAATGTAATAAAACACAAGAAAATGATGGTAATAGTGGTGGAACACAAACATATATTGTAGTGGTAGTACGTGGCGGAATTCCAGTTGCATTAAGTGGCACATTCTATGAGACCAAATGTAGTTGTTGTGACACTGTATTATGTTCTTACGACAATGTACATATGTTGCTCGCTAGTTAAATCTTTATCTGTAAGCACTCTTAATTCATAGATAACATTGACTTTAATTTAATTGTACAAAAGGAAGGCGGGAACAAGAACGAAGCTAATCAACTTTTGTATTCAGGCATATCTATGAAGCAGATACACACCATTTGTTGGCTTCTTACAATAAATCATTTACATATATCACAATGTTATCAAAAAACATCAGAGGTTAGCAAATAAATGTTTAGAACACCTCCCACTGCTATCTTCTTTTACATATATCACAATTACAAAATGATGAGGATAAACACAATTATCGTTCTTCCCACTGCACAAAGCCAAAATGTTGTATGTGGACGATGTCTGTTTTCACCAACTCAGGTCCATAAAACCTGCAAATATTATTGGTCATGAGTGTAATATTATAAGTGTATAACGGTGGAAAATTCCTTATATATACAAAACAAGTAAAAATAATAAGTTTGGTAAGGCAGTACTTAAGTGTATCACCTCAACGGGATCATTAAGGTCGATGTTTATGATACCATTAGTTGATGTTAATTCCTAAACAAACAAAGCACTTAAAAGATATGTTTATAAAATTTTAAGAAAACATCACAAAAATAACCCAATTAAATTCCTAGCCCCATACCTGCCCAGATTGATGGATTTTCACATTGGAACCGCCACTAACATGCATATTTTTTGTTGGACCAGACGAACAAATATGTTGCATAGAAGTCTCAAGTTGATTGTTTGTTGTTGTAGCAGAATCATTAACATTTTGGCCTAAAACAAGTTGACAGTAATTTAGTATAAATGAACCACAAAATGCCACAGAGAAGAAAGGATGGGTGATCCAAAGTCTTAATCACTTACTAACTTTCCTTCTCCTTTTAGGTTTACCAACAGGCATGTCATTGGATTTTGAACCTGAAGGAGACTCATGATCACTGCACAAATCAGCAATACAAATTACTTAAGTATTAAGATAATAAATTAACTAAACATAGCAACGGATAAGAAAATCTACAAGTTAAACCTGGTGACTTTCTTAGCAACTTTTGCTTGTTTGGCTTGTCTTCTTCCCAATATTGTCAACCCATGATTTTTTTCTTCCAGGTCAACCTTTATGCTTTATGATAGGTGGATCAATCAATGGTTTCGTTCTGCCCACACGGATTCCTGATTTCTTTTGGCAAGAATCTTCAATAGGTGCACTTCCAATTTACTTCGTGGGGTTGATTTCTGATAAGAGCCCAAAACTGTAGTTTTAACCCCTTAATAATCATACTGTTAGACCAATTATGTGAATAATAAGTAAGAGTTAACACTGATCACGCGTTTTTATGCATTTCGGGCTTCAAAGTCCATTATGTTAAAATGTACCACTTTAGCGAGATAAAGGAGCAAAAGTCGCCAGAACTTCAAAGCCGTGATCTTTGGACTCAGACCTCGAATTGGGCATACCTTATATCAAAACGACCGGCTCGGAAAGAGCTTTGCAATGGTCTAAGCCTTGACCCAATCAGAGGAGCAGAAGTGGACGAAAAGTCTGTTGAAGCCAACTGCAGCTGAAGAGGCCTTTTGATCGAAGATTGGGTTTTTGGGCCCGATTCTCTGGCCCAAAACATGGCTCCAAGCCCATGCACGATTTTTGGATCTGAATGTATAAAACAAAAGCTTAGTTCATTGTTAATGGTAGATAGTTAGGTTAGAAAATAAATTAGATTAGTTAGCCTCCATTCAACCTTAATTCTAGATCTAGTTTTCATTAGATTAATTAAGTTTAATTTCATTTCAATTCTTGTTTTAGATTAAACTCTCAAATTATTGTTCTTGATTGATTAGATAATAAAAATAGTTATTTTGTCCATTTCGATTTATAGATCTAAATTCCATTATTGTTTGTTATCATTTCATAGTTATTAATTAGATTTCGATTATTGTTTAGTGAAATCGCATAAAGTTAGAATCTTTTCATTATGTTTAGTTTAGATTTAATGGGAATTGTTAGTTTGATGAATCAAGGCTAAATCCTCCATTAGAGGGTTTGATGAAGCCTTGATGAAAACTTAGTGGTTAGTATAGAATTGGTTGTAGAATCTATTCCACTCTAGAAAGTCGTGTTTCGCCATGAGAATGGGTGGACGACTTCACATGCTAGTTAGTACTCGGTAGAAATGCCATGAACACTAGGGATTAGAACTCGAATTTCTTGCCGTAAGAACGTGAGAATCGAGATACAAGAATCTATACTAGGTTATTAAGTTGGATTCGAGGTGGATTCAATTCCCCTCTAATCCTTTATCTAGATTCAAAAACAAGCATATTTCCATAGTATTCGTAGTTAAATTCAACGTAGACTCATTTTAGTTTCATCGTGAGTATAACACCCTTTAGAAAGCTCTCATTGACTTAAGAGCGACTAGTTAGACTTAGAAAACAATCCATGCTAGGGAACTAGGAGTGGAACTCCATTACTCCATTTAGTGCAATTCGCATTGAGAGTAGAAGCTTTGATAATAGACAATAAAAAGGATAAGTTTAGTTTACTTACGTTGTGGATTAAGAGTTCATTTCGTAGGAAAACTATTTATTTTACATTTATCAAAATGGCGCCGCTGCCATCTTAGTTGCACTTTTAGCATTGTTTTCTTTGTAGAAGTAGTCATTTTAAGTCCCATTAAACCCACCCACCCTTGTTTGATTCATATGCGTGGTTATTCGCTTCATTCGAAAAATTCGGAAAAATACCTGAGGCGCGCGGCGCAGGAACCCGCGACCCGCTAAGTTTCGTAATTTCTTTCTACCCGAGGCTTCGAGAGCGCGACCCGCTAAGTTTCTTGGAACTCGAATTTAAGCGATACGCCTTCAAGATAGCCTCGCCTTTAGCTGAAATTCGGATTTCCCGGGTTTGATTCAACTTCGAAGTTGTCAAGTTTTTCAGTGTTCTAATCTCTTATTTATTAATCGAACACGCGTAAACAAGACGCTTATTCATAAGCGAAGCAAGGACGCTTATCGTATTCCTTTCTTCCACTCCGCGATCTTTCGGCCAGAGGAGTTTTAATTTAGTATAATCAGGCTTGTTTTTCGTAGAAATAAATACAACAATTTCTATCTAGAATTTCACACACTACACCGATATTATTGAAGAAAGAGAGACTCTCTCTCGACTTTTTATAAAGCTTTGGCGATAGCCCTAAATCTTGCATCGTTCTAGCGTAATCTAACGGGGATTTTCAATTCCCCAAACATATTTAATTGTTACCCGCTTTCCATGGTCTAGACCATGAAAACCTTACCAACACATCGTAGGATTGAACAAGTCCTTACAACATTCCATCATCCTACCGTTTGGTACGAACAGATTAAACTGAGGGTATTTCCCTTCACCTTAGCTGATATTCTTGGTTAAGCGCCCAAGCGCCTAATTCTGTGGACTCGTGGGCCAAACTTGTTCAGCTGTTTATGGAACATTTTTACCCACCCCTAAAGACGGATGAGATGCTTTCCAAGATTCATTTTTTTTTTCCGACAAAATCCTCATGAATCATTTTCTGAGGCTTGGAATCGCTTTCACCGATCTGCTTATAGAGTGTCCACACCATAACTTAGCTAAAGACACGTTAGTTCGTGCTTTTTCAAAGGACTTCTACACCACCATAAAGAAGTCCTTGACATAATGAATGGGGTAGTTTCCTAAGTAAAGGAGCCAATGAGGGCTTACAAATTTTTAGAGGATCAAACTAAGCTTAAATAACAACTGGGGGGGTAGTGACGATTACTCCCGCTCCGCTAGTTCTTCTTCCACAGTTAAGGCCGCCGGTATATTTGAGATAAAACCCGATCTAGAACTTAAAAATTTAATCGAATCTCTAACTAAAAAGGTTGAGGCCATTTCGTACAACAAAAGCCTATCCCCTCATGAATGTAAATTCAAATCCATGTAGTTTTTTTGAGTCCCGAAAGCATCCCGACTTTAATCGGCCCCTATAGCCTATGAACATTCTTGTTCAATTAATAGTGAACTTAACGCCCTTTGGAGACAAAATCCCAACTTCGGTTGGAGAAATAACCAACAAGTCACACCTCCGTGGTACAATAATCAATATGTTAGGCCACACACGCTTATACAACCAAGCTACACGGGACAAGGATTTGTCAGTGGTAATTATAATAATTATAACAACCAAGCACAACTCGACAAGGTCAAGCACAAGGTCAATATAGTTATAATAATTATAATGCTAATAGAGGTATCGTTCGTAAATAATAACTATCACAATCCGCCTATAAATAATCAACGCGACATAGTTCCAAATACACCACCCGTGACTATTACACCCACACAACCGGATCGCCTTGACACCTTCATACAAGTGAGCCAACAACTTTTCCAAACCATGGCTCAATCTAACCAACACATTCTACAACTGTTAATGGGTTAGCCCAAGAGAAAGCCCAACCAAAAGGCGTGTTTCCAAGCCAAGCGATATACCCAACCCTAGAACGGTAAAAAACAAACCTTTGAGGTAAACGGTAATACTAGTACGGAAACTACAACCGTAGGTGAACTAAATGCCATCACCACTCTCCGTTCCGGAAGAGTGGTTGATAACAAAGTAACTATGCCTATAGTTACCCCACCAGAGCTCCCTACAACGGATATCGAACTAGATACCGAAATAGAAACTGAAGAGCCTACCACCGTAGAGGTACCAGCTTAAACCACAACCTAAGAAACAAAAAGCCAAGGTTAAACATCCTGTTGATCCATATGCTAATTATAGAGAGAAAACACCGCTTCCCCAAAAATTAGCCATGTTAACTAGGGATACAAATTATGAGGAGATTAGGAACGTTTTCAAAATCTAACTATAAACCTTCCCTTTCTCAAGCTATTAAAAAGCTACCACACCATGCTAAGTTTCTTAAGGAGTTGTGCACTACTAGGCGAAGACCAACATACCTCTTTTAACGTAACAGTTCCCAACTTTATCCAAAAAATAATGGAATTGTTAAGTACAAGGACCCCGGTCGCCCCATCGCATAATGCACCTTAGAGATTCTCACACGACGATCCGCAAGCTACTAGACACGGGGCTAGTGTTAACTTACTCCCGTTTTATTTGTATAAACAAATAGGTCTAGAGGAGATGCAACCTACTAAAATGACATTGCAATTTCGATCGGTCTATTAAGTATCCTAAGGGTGGTTGAAAACGCTAGTTAAAGTCCAAATTTTTACTACCCAAACCGACTTCGTGTCCTAGACACGTAACTCACTAACGACTCTGTACCTATCATTTTAGGGCGCCCCTTCTTACACGCCAACGCTTTTTATAAACCGCCGCGATGGTTCGATGTCCTTGTCCTTTTGGCCATCTTTTCGTTGAGGTAAATGTTTTCAAAACTAGGACACAGATCCCGATTCATCTACAAATGGAGAGGTTAGCATGATCGAGAGCTTAGCTCAAGATTACTTCAAAACATGTTTCCAGAGAAACAGATTAACAAATTCCTTTCCTTCGAAATTCGACTTTAACAATGACTCGGTAGTAGTATTTTAAATAGAAGAAGAATTCCCGCGAACTCTTTTGCACCGCTTCTTTACCACTTCAAGCGAGTCCCCTTGCCAACAACCATACATCCTTTGATACTATGACGGAAGATGAATTTTTCCATCTCTATCCCAGTTGATCCTTTTGACCCAACTATTGAGGAATGTCTTGCACATATCAAGATTTTCGATGATATGGACTTGAGAGCTCTAGCTGAGAATCATTCACCTTCCTCACCAATATTCCCCACCCTCCACCTTTTCAAAGGAACCTCGAAGTTTGCACTCGATCCTTTAGTTTCTCCCTGCAGGCTTCATGATTTTTAAATCCACCTAGAAAACAAATACTTCCCAAGGATAAACCACTTGACACCTTCATTTTTCAGACTTGAGACAGTCCCTAACTACACCATGAATGAGTTTTGTGCTAAACCCACATCCTCATTTTTCCATGCTCTCCTCTAAAACTTATCCCAATCCACCATATCTTCCACAACCATTCACTTTTCCACACTTATTCACTAGGACACCCTCTCGCTCAAAGATGAAACATAAGGTGCATGCTTCGGTTATGTTATAGGTCTATTCGACTTCGCTTTCATTCCACTAGGTCAAGGCCGAGGGAAATCTTGGTGCTTGATTGTGTTTGGATATGTTTTCTGTGATATTTATTTATGGAACGATCCACAACTATTTCGGGTTGTTGATATATGATAAACTGCATATTCATACATATATTTAGATAAAGTCTCGAAAGTATCCGACTATAAACGACTCAATTTTTGTGTTTGGTGCATTTCCTTTCATTTCCATATATTGGTGAGTGCACCATTCAGGTAACCGGCCCTCCCTATGGAGTGTGTGGCTGTAAGTACCGGATCCTAAGTCCACGCTTCACATAATTCACGTTTTCCACTCTTGCATGTTTTCTCGGTTTTGAGTCATGTTTTCTATGGTGTGAATTATGTCTTTACTGCTTATTGTTTTCCTTTATATTAAACCTAATTCATAAAAAGTAAAAAAGTTTAAAGCTATAAAAATAGTAATCTAGCAAGTCTCGGGAATCTGACTTTAAAAGACCCCGTTTTAAAACAAATTTTTACAAACCTGTTTTCAAAAATTTGTTTGGGGGTGGGGTGTTTGGTTTTTCCATTCTTGATCACTTAAATTCCTATTCTTACCCCACCTCGCTCCCTTGAAGAGTAGCTAGATTTCTCCTTCTTTGTTGTTTTGATGTTGTTTTTTATATATTTAGTAGATAGGATGTTACGTTGTTAACATTCCGTAGTTAATTTTGACTTTTGTAGTGAAATGTTGTTTGAATGACAATATTAATATAATGTCGTTATTTTCATTGTGCGTGATTAGTTAATGTTGATCCCACCTTCCCAAACTGTTTGGGGGTGGTGTTATCTATTCCAAGATGATTTTATATAAACTTCATTCATTCTACACTCACAACCCACACTACACCTAACTTCCATCACTCACCTTTCACTCCCACGTTTTCGCCTCATTTTTCAATTTTCAGTAACTCCGAAACTTCAAGGCTTCTACAAGAGTGCACTTTCGGGCTCAGATATTTTGTTCTGAATTTTGCTCAGAAGGCCACGCTTCAAGCCGAAGCGACATTCTCATCATCTACTGGACCCAGAGCGCCCAGCATCAAGTTGAGCGATTCGCTTAAAACACTGGAATTTAAAATTTCAGAGCTGACTCGCTTCTATAATGAATGGCTCTGACTTCCGTGGACCAGAAAAATTCCTGTTTTCTACGGGTAGTTTCCAGATCATTCATAGCTATTCCAGAGCGTAATTTTGAGATGACATCTCCTATAATAATACCAGAACAGTCTTTCAAAGATTTGTTCCAAAGCACTACTTATGGTGCTTGGTTTCGCGAGGTGATCACACACGTAGGCTAGGAACCGCTTATGGGTCTTGCTAGCAATTGTTCTTGGACTTGCCATGCCCGCTAAAATACAACACCCATGATGCTATTGGGTAGATAATATGCATGTCCGGGAGTGGAGGTAAGTTTTAGTTTCTGTTAGTGTCTGCTTATGTCCCAAGCAATTTCATTCTGTTAACCCCATAATGGGTGGAACTCTTATAGAGTTAAGGTCTTTTTTATTTCCTATATTAGCACGCGTTCTAACATTGTTTTGTGATGTTTCTGAATTTCCCGCGTTTCAATGGTATTTTTCCTACCCTCTTTATTTAAACGCTTTGAGGACAAAGCATGCTTTTTGTTTGGGGCATAGAAAACACGGTAATTAAGACATCCGTTAGGATATAGATATGTATAATATGCACTTGTTTTCTAGTTAAAATTTCAAAATTCAAAAATATAAATAAAAAGTATGCTATACACTTAGGAATATTGGTATTGTTTTCTTTCTCCATGCTTTTAACAATCTAGAAGTCTCAATGAGTTGCATCGTAATAATTGTTAGAAACTTAGGTTAATAGGTAGGTAATAATCTTTGCATCTATCTATAAATTTATTACATGAGTATCTATGATTGTTGTGAGTAAGTTTCTCAAATCTAGGCTAGAGTACTTATTCTACAAATCCTGTGGAGAATATAGCCTAAAGCCTTATATGAGCGAAAACATTTGAGAAATGACACAAGGGGAGAAGTAAAATCCGGATAGAGAAATCACACGCCCACTTGCTTGATCACTAAACCATATCCTAAGTGAGAATTTAAGCTCTTTGGATCGATATAGCAGAAATTCAAACCTATGAATTATTTTCCGCTAGTCACCACTCGAGCCTTTTCTTTAGCCTTCCATACACCACAATTCCTTTACCCCTGTTACAAAAAAAACAAAAAAAAAAAAAAAAAAAAAAGAATAAATCAACCTACCCAATTTAGAATAAGTCCGAGAATAGAATGAAAGTGAAGAAAGAAGAAGAGAAAAACCTGTAAACAAAAAATTGTTACTTGCTTCGAAAAATAAAGAAAAGAAGTTTCCATCCAAAGAAAAGAAAAATAGAAATAAAATAAAACTCCAAAAAATAGAATAAAAAGGAGTCAAAAGCCAAGGAAAAGAAAAAAAAAATATGGCTAAGGATGGAAACAAAGTGTAGAAGCAAAAAGAAAATAACAAGGTTTTCTAAGTTACATAATCTGAAGACTCTATTATCTCGGACTTGTCCTTTGAATATCCATTTCCTTCCTTCTTAAACCATCTCCTAATCCCCGTGAAACACCTAATAAAGACCTCTAGCTCAATTAGGAATAGGTTAGTGTGATAGTAAGTGGCAGATGTGTTTGATCGACCCTCGCTTCCTTGTTGTCATTGAGATTAAGGTAAAGTGTGCCCACTTGCGACACCGGAGTAGTAAACTTGAGGAGGAAAAATCGAGAGTGATTTTTGTCTTGACTTTTATGTGAGGACCTACTTAAGGACGCTATTCCGAGTTTTCAGAAACGGACCTGCTAAGCATTTCATAGCATTACTCATTGTATATATGTTTATTCGTAGATGATTGATTATTATGCATATATTAGCTTAGGTTTCGACATGATTATTCTGTATTCAATTTCTAGTGAGATGTATAGATAGTTGAGCATGAATAAGGAAACAATAGTTTTATTTTCTTAGTCGTTGTAGTGTAGATGAAGTTTGTGAGTACCTTCACTGGAAAACTCTCACGAGGCTATAACTCGTCCACTAGGGAATTCCTAGTGGTTTAAGGCCTTGTTGCATATGGTCAATGCAATCGCGACTCAGTAAAACGAGATTAGGTAGAACTCCATTTTTGGTCACTTATTCTAATTTCTCATCTTTGCTTGAGGACAAGCAAAATGTTGTTTAGGGGTGGTTTGATAAGAGCCCAAACTGTAGTTTTAACCCCCTTAATAATCATCTTTTGTTAGACCAATTATGTGAATAATAAGTAAGAGTTAACACCGACACGCTGTTTTTATGCATTTCGGGCTTCAAAGTCCATTATGTGAAAATGTACCACTTTAGCGAGATAAAGGAGCAAAAGTCAGTGAGAACTTCCTAAAGCCGTATCTTTGGACTCAGACCTCGAATTGGGCATACCTTATGTCAAAACGACCGGCTCGGAAAGAGCTTTGCAATGGTCTAAGCCTTGACCCAATCAGAGGAGCAGAAGTGGACGAAAAGTCTGTTGAAGCCAACTGCAGCTGAAGAGGCCTTTTGATTTGAAGAATTGGGTTTTGGGCCGATTCTCGGCCCAAAACATGGCTCCAAGCCCATGCACGATTTTGGATCTGAATGTATAAAAACAAAAGCTTAGTTCATTGTTAATGGTAGATAGTTAGGTTAGAAAATAAATTAGATTAGTTAGCCTCCATTCAACCTTAATTCTAGATCTAGTTTTCATTAGATTAATTAAGTTTAATTTCATTTCAATTCTTGTTTTAGATTAAACTCTCAAATTATTGTTCTTGATTGATTAGATAATAAAAATAGTTATTTTGTCCATTTCGATTTATAGATCTAAATTCCATTATTGTTTGTTATCATTTCATAGTTATTAATTAGATTTCGATTATTGTTTAGTGAAATCGCATAAAGTTAGAATCTTTTCATTATGTTTAGTTTAGATTTAATGGGAATTGTTAGTTTGATGAATCAAGGCTAAATCCTCCATTAGAGGGTTTGATGAAGCCTTGATGAAAACTTAGTGGTTAGTATAGAATTGGTTGTAGAATCTATTCCACTCTAGAAAGTCGGTGTTTCGCCATGAGAATGGGTGGACGACTTCACATGCTAGTTAGTACTTTCGGTAGAAATGCCATGAACACTAGGGATTAGAACTCGAATTTCTTGCCGTGAAGAACGGAGAATCGAGATACAAGAATCTATACTAGGTTATTAAGTTGGATTCGAGGTGGATTCAATTCCCCTCTAATCCTTTATCTAGATTAAAAACAAGCATATTTCCATAGTACAGAAGTTAAATTCAACGTAGACTCATTTTAGTTTCATCGTAGTATAACACCTTTCAGAAAAGCTCTCATTGACTTAAGAGTTGACTAGTTAGACTTAGAAAACAATCCATGCTAGGGAACTAGGAGTGGAATTACTCCATTTAGTGCAATTCGCATTGAGAGTAGAAGCTTTGATAATAGACACGTAAAAGGATAAGTTTAGTTTACTTACGTTGTGGATTCGCCGTTCATTTCGTAGGTAAACTATTCATTTTACAGTTATCAATTTCCATATTTTTTAGCACAGCTTCAACTTCTTTTAAAATCTTGTAAAATCCCTCTATCGTAATCTTGTAAACTTTGACAGAGGATGCACTTTTAGTTGCTACATTGACGGCTTCATGACAGAGTTGGCTAAATCTTACTGTAACTGTCTCATGACAATCAGCCACCATTTCAACTCCATCTTTGTTTGTAACTGTTCCAGACTTGGCATCTTTAGTCCATCTTTTCAGTATACCTAGGTGGAAGGTGCAAAATGTCCACAACTACAAATATCTTCATGATATGTCTACACAAGTACCCCGCAAATTCAAACAACAAACAACTACACCTGACAGAATTATCACTAGAATCCAATGTAACAGTTCGAAAAGCTTGCTCATGCTCTTCCCTCCACACATGAAAAGTGGACATTGAACCAATTTCCTCAACTTTCTTTTGACGGTAGGAAAAACCATCAAGAAGTTCTTTATGAAAACTTGCAAATATTTCTTTTGTGTAAACATCTGCTGCTTCCTTCTCAATTACCATTGAAAATCTCAAAAGACGATTTCTATAGTTGCTTTCGTAGTCTTCATCATTTTCCACCTCTCGCCTAGCTATTACAGCCATTTCAAACTGTTCATTGTTCATTGTATTCGTATAGTTGCTTTCGTAGTCTTCATCATTTTCCGCCTCTTACCTAGCTATTACGATAAGTCTTTCCAGCATTTTTCTGCTAGATCAGTATTGTTCATTGTTTTCTTAATGATATCTTTAATCTGCTGCTCAGTATATGTTACTCCTGCATTTGCCTGGCATCTGATGATTAGTGGTGGAACTGCTTAACCTTGTGTCACATTTTCTCGCCCCCAGTTGTTGCTTAGATCTAGAAATCTTTGGTGCTCTGGACTGTGAAATTTGTGATGGTAGTTTGAATTTTATCGGTGCACTGGGGAATAGCCTAGATGATGAGGGTGATCTTTGTATTTGTCTTCAAGATGTCTTTTGTATTGATCCCTTTCATTCAAGTCAAGTTTCATCAGGTCGTGATGCAAATCTTTTTTTTTTTAATTTTTTTTATTGGTAAACCTGTTTTAAATAAGATCAATAACTCTTTGATGCTGGTGGGGTTTGAGCCCCAGACCTCTGGTATCATCAGCCAAAGGTTTTACCGACTTTGCTAGTCAGCACCTGCGTGATGCAGATCTTGCCTGAGGTCATAGCTCAATTGTCCCAAGTGAGTTCTGTTATTGTGGTGGCATTCGATTTGCCCTCCTTGCCTGTTGTTACGACCATTTCAATATCTATCAGTGCGGACATTGGGAGTCCTCAATTGCCTTAATAAATATGTTGAAATATTTATGGGCCTTGGTTGATTTAGACAATTTTCAAGGACAATATCATTTTATCGTAATTATGATAAGTCTAGCCGGATTTATAATTCTTTGGTTGTTGTTGTTGTTAGCTCTCTTAATACAATAAAATTGAGCAAAGTCTCGTTTACTCTTTGCCACGTCAGCAAAAATAAAATAAAATGGAGCAAAGTCTCCAAGTTAATCTTAGGGTAAACACACCACCCTTTCAATCTGTTTCGTTACTGATCAAGGATCAATGTTCAATTGTTAAGTCTAGTTTTTTACTCTTGGAGTCTCCTGCGGCCAAAAGCAGCTTCTCTTCTCCCCCCAAGTTTTTGAATTTGAATTTTGAATAGATTTCAAATTAAAAAACCTTCATAGCTTTCTGTGGTAGATCTCGTGTGTCTTATCTTTCTTTCTCTCGCTCTAGTGACTTCCGTCTTAGAATAATCACTGTTTTATAAAAAACCTTTCTCTCCTTGTACCATATTAAAAGATATCTTGCTATATAGTCAAGCCTGTCTCTTTTTGGTCTCCTCGTATCTTTAAGGTAGTTGGAAACAGAGAATTTAGCTTGGATCGTGCTGGAAAAAAAAAAGAGATGACAAACAATAACTTAGTTATGCTGAGAGGATCAGAGAATCACCAGGTTCCTCTACTCAAACAAAGATTGAACAACTACAAGCAGAAATGCAGAATTTGTTTAGCTCCAAGGAAAAGAAAGTGGTGGACATCAGGTGCAAGAACTCAGAGAGAGTTACAGATGGGAAAAACATGCTACTGGGCAAATTGTATGGAGAAAGGAAAATGAGTATCCAAGAGATAGCTGATGAGCTATACCAGAGTTGGCAAACCCGAAGTCAGACGAGGTTGGAACTGATAGCAAAAGGGCTTTATAAGATACATTTTGATAACATAGAGGAATTTGAACATGTGAGAAAAAATGGACCATGGATGGTACATGGGTTCGTTCTGTCTACCAAGAAATGGAAGAGTCCGATAAGTCTGGAGGAAGATCCATCTTTTGACATGGTTAAGTTCTGGATCTAAATCTTTGGGTTACTAGAAAACATGATTAATGAGGAGAACATTAAGAGTATTGGGTTAAGCTTGGGTAAGGTCAAAGCTATAGATCTAAACTACTCATCCGAATTCAAAAAGCCGGTAGCAAGGGTTCGAGTTAGCATGGATATAAAAGAAAGATTGCTAAAAGGGATCGACCTATGCACTGAATCTGGGGAAATCTTTCCGGTCACTTTCAAGTATGAGAAACTTGATATTTTCTGTTACTTCTGTGGGAGAATAGGGCATGATATTTACTTCTGTCAGCAAAAGGAGAAATATCGAATCAATCTTCTTAAGTGTGTAGGATCCCCTCGAGACATCAAACACAACTTCTCCTTCTTGCTTAGAGTGAATATCTTCTTCAATGGGATGACTTATCTAAATCCTACCTCTGTCACGTTCTCGGGTACACCACAAAAGCCAAGGTATGACCAAATTCCGGCGAGGAACAAGGGTGCACCGGGACAAGGACTCTGGGGAGGATCTGGTAGCCATGCCACACCTCCATGAGAAAAATAGGTGGCAAGAAAGTACAACTCAGATACCGTTGGACCTGGACAGGTGGTGGGCCACCCCACTCCAGCAAAAGATGCTGAGATGACCGTTGAATCTGATGTCTCAGACAGGTCAGACAAGAACGTTGGAGGTCAGTTTTTAGTGGACCCAGGGTTACCAAAGAATTTTGGGGTGGATTTGTTGGGATTGGACAAAACAAGAGAAGGTACAAGCCCAATGAGATCGGCTGGGCCAGAAACAGAAGTTCATGGGCTAGGCTTGTTAGTCATCTGGGAAGACAAGATGGACTCTACAGATATGGATCTGGAGCAGGATATCAGGGTTGGTAAAACAACACAAGAACAAGATGGGGTTGGGTCTAAAGAGAAGCAGTTGGAACCAATCCACACTAACCCCAACCCCAATATTCTTTCATTGGGAAAAGATGAGGCTGGATATCTTCACCTCTCTCTCTTTTCAGATATCATCACGCCTGGTAATAGTGATAACATATCAATCGCTAAGCCCCCCTTTACCTCAAATAACTCAATCCCACCACTCTATGAACCTATCCTGGTCTATAGATTTCATAGTTTACCTACACAAGGTAGGGGGTTTAAATCTTTGGCTTCTCGAGGCCGTAAAAGGAGATTGGTTAAATCTGGGCTTGGTTTAAGCAGAGCTTATAGTGTTGTTAGGGATATTTTGGATAGAAAGCGGAAATAGTGTGAGCTGAAGACTTTAGATACAGATATGGATAACAATGATGAAGATGGTTGGGTGAGAAGGAGTCTAATAGTGGCTGAACATAGATCCAAGAGGGTAAAATAGCTAGCTGACGACTTGAGAGCCAGAGGGGAAGGACATCTGTTAATTCCAGAAGAGGTAGATGCCATTCCTGTTTCTAGTGAATCAGCGGAATCGGTAGCTTCCTTGGGGGTCTTCTGGTCCGGCTATGTCTAGTGATGTTTCTGCAAATGACTCAGCAGAAATGGAGGACTTTTCCACTGACTCAGGTGAATCAGTGGTTCTAGACTTGATGGATCATGTCTTGCCTTTGGAAGAGGAAGATCCTTATGAACAGGTGGTACCACTAGCTGTGGAAAACCCATATGAGCTAGTTTTGGTCCCAGTGGTAGAGCAGAATCAAACAGATCTTGTTAGATATGAAACTAATTTTGAAGGGTTGATGGGCCAACCTGAGCCTCTTGCTCTGGACTCTTCATCAGTGGTAAGTTGTCTTCACTTCCAAGATTTGCAAGGAACTATAGGTACGTTAGCTACAGATACACTAGGTAACCTTGATGAAGTTAAGGAGGTTGGGAATGATGTGTTGGAAGGTGGTTCTGGAAATAGTGGGGGTCTGTTGGTTTCTCCCCCAGGGTTCACGATGGCTGTCCCCAAATAGCTACCTCCAAGCCCATGATACACGTCTGGAATTGCCGGGGAATAAGTTTCTCCACGGCAATTCAAAATCTAAAGGACATGTTAGGTAGGTATGATCCTGATATAGTGTGTCTCTCAGAAACTAAGGTTGGTAGCTAGTGATCGGATTAGTAGGGTTAGTAGAATGGTTAAGTATAGTGGTTGCTTCAGTGTCCCAGCTGTGGGTCTTAGTGGTGGGTTTGCTGTTCTCTGGAAGGAGGGAGTGGACCTGGAAATCTTGGCAGCAACTCGAAACCAAGTGACAGGTAAGCTTAATAATTACCATTGCACTGATTCTTGGTACTTCTCTTTTGTGTATGGTGTGACTTTAGCATGTAATAGACACAAAGTTTGGAAGGAGCTTAGGGATGTAGCCCTCATGATCCCTGGGCCTTGGTGCATGTTTAGAGATTTTAATGCTATAACATCCCTAGATGAAAAAATAGGGGGAAGAAGTATTTTTGATAAAAGCATGCTAGAGTTTAATGAGCTGATTAATGATCTTGGTCTTATTGATCTGGGGTTTAAAGGCCCAAAATATACTTGGAGCAATAACAGAGCCCCACAGGATCATATCATTGAAAGGTTAGATAGAGCAATGGCAAATGATGTCTGGCTCCTAACTTTTCTTCACATGCATGTTAATAATGTTGTTAATGCGACCTCTGACCATCTGTCAATTATGATTAATCTAAATAATAAGGATGATAATAGAACTGAGCATGAGAAACCTTTTAGATTCTATAATATGTGGTTTTCTGATAATACATGCATGCCTGTTATAGATACTGATTGGAAATCTATTATGCATAATATGCCTGATGTGAATGTGATTCTTAAGCAAAATGTTACTCAATAACATCTTACTATTTGGAATAAGAAAGTTTTTGGTAATATTTTCACTAACATAAAGAAAGTGCAAAAGGAGTTGGAGGATGTTTTGATAAAACCTTTCTCTTCAACCAACTATGAAAGAGCTAAGGTGCTTAAATTTGAGCTGTTTGATTGGTTGGCTAAGGAGAAGAGTTTTTGGAAATAAAAATCCACTACTCACTGGTTGAAAGATGGAGGGAGAAATACTAGATTCTTACACCTTTCCACCATTTATAGAAGAAGAAAAAACAAGATTGATAAACTTAAAAAGAAGGATGGGGGTTGGAGCATGGGGAGAGCTGAAGTGGGGGAAAACATTAATACATACTTTAGAAATCTCTTCAGCTCTGACCAACCTCAGGATAATGAGAGTATTCTCAACTTGTTTCATCCCTGTATTACTGAAAGGGAGAATAATATTCTTACTGATGTTCCTACAAATGAGGATATTTGGAGAGTGGTCAGGAAGATGGGCAGCCTGAAGGCCCCTGGGCTAGATGGTTTCCAAGGCTGTTTCTATAAAACTACTTGGGATATAGTGGGAACAAATATCTCTGCCTTTGTGAAGGATTTCTTCATTAAGGGGGTGCTTAATCCTACTATTAATGAAACTTTTATTGCTCTTATCCCCAAAGTAAGTAATCCTGAGGCTGTGGAAAATTTTAGGCCTATTAGCCTTTGCAATTTCTGTTATAAGGTGATTTCCAAAATTTTAGCCAATAGGCTTAAGTGTCACATGAATAAAATTGTCTCTCCCTTCCAAGGGGCTTTTATAAAAGGAAGAAACACAGGAGATAATACTGGCTTGGCTTGTGAACTGTTTCACCACATGAAGAACATGAAGTCTAAGAATCATGGGTGGGTGGCCTTAAAGATGGATATGGCCAAAGCCTATGATAGGGTTGAGTAGTCATTTTTAGACAATATTTTTGATAGACTGGGCTTTAATCAAAGATGGAGAAATCTTATTCAACAATTCTTATCTTCTGTGTCCTTCCAAGTCTTACTAAATGTTTGTCCTCTCAACAAGATTATCCCTGAAAGAGGCCTTAGACAAGGGGATCCTCTTTCCCCATATCTTTTTATCATCATGTCTGAGGCTCTGTCCAGGATGATTGCAAAAGCTGAGATAGATGAGAAAGTCCATGGGATTAAGATCAGGAGAGCTTCTCCTCCTATCACCCATCTCTTCTATGCAGATGATTTGATTTTGTTCACCAGAGGCAACCTTAAGGATGGGGGTCACTTGAAAACCATCCTACAAGATTACTGTAATGATAGGGTTATATACTAAAAACATTACTTTTGTATTAACTCTAATTCTTTATATTTTGAATGAGAATCATATGGGCAAATATTATGCATATTATATATGTTATTAGTTATATGCATGTGTCTAATACTTTATGTTGTAGAGGATATGGTATGGACACACAGAAGATCATATCATCAGTATCTTATAAAGTATAAGTAATCGTTCACAACCTAAATAGATTTGGACAAACCATTGGTACGGTTGTAGTATAATCTGGTATTAGTCTATCTTGACTATAGGATTACACTAGTACACTTTGTGTGTATTGAACATGACCAAGTGAGGTTGTTTCTCCTTATACTGACTATATAAGAGAACAAACGCCTCTGTTATTATGGATGCTTGTCCTCCTAATCCAGATATAATAACGGACACTTACATGCATTGTATATTGCTTTAAATCATCAATGAGTGAGATTCATATGTGAATCAACAAACTCGATGGATTGGGTAATGACATTGTATGTAAGGTGTGATGTTGATTATAGAAGGAATCTGTGTCCCGCAAGAAGTCGGGTTGATGATGTCCCCTTGAGGAGCTCAAAAAGATTGTCATGTAAACCCTGCAGGTGTATTTATTCTGACATGACAATGAGGTTGAGTGGTGCTACTCAAGGGCATAAGAAGTTGATTAATGTATTTGTCAGTAATTTGACTTAATCAACGGACATTCGATATCTTAAACACGAGGAGATCAACGAGCATATAATATGGAGCCCATAAACGTTGACACGTAATTTGGGATTAGGGCGGTAGTGCAACAATGGCCTTTAGTGGAATAAGCCATTTGTTGACGGATTTGGGCCGTGTGTTCTGGGTGAACATGGGAAGCCCAAGCCCGTCAGGAGGCCCAACCCTAATTTCTCCTCATGGTCCCTGTTGTAGCCTATAAATAGAATAATATCTCTCTGGCCAAAATTCACTATTCACTAGATTAGAAAAAGAGGCAAGGAAAGATAGATCCAAAATTGGATCTAGCTTTGTGAGAAAAAAGGGGATTGGTAGATCGTTGCCCACACAATGTCCAATATGTTCTAAAGGAATACAACAGAAGATCAAGGGGTTGATTTTGGATTTGATTAAGCTTGGATTCTCAGAGTTATCTAAATCGGATTCAAAGGTATGTTTTCTATTCAAAATTGTGAGAACCCCATTGATTCCGCTGCGCGTGGGTTCTCGCGGTTTGTAGAAATATTCGTTCTGAAATAACGGTTCCTACATGTATTACCTATGGTCAGCTTATCAACTTTCATAAGTCTAGTATTTTCTTCAGTAGAAATGTGAAGTTTAGGAATAAAATCAAGCTTAAGAAATTCTGGAAGATGAGATTGTTTGATCCAAAGGATAAGTATCTGGGTATCCCTATTATGTTATCTCAAAAAAAGGTAGAGGATTTTGATTATTTGGTAGATAAGATACATAATAAGATCAAAGGGTGGAAGGCTAAGGTACTATCTCAGGCTAGTAGGGCTACTCTGATCCAATCTGTAGTATAAGCCACCCCTTTGTATGCTATGGCCACTTATATGCTTCCTGTGTCTACTTGTAATAAGATAGACAAAGCATGTAGAGACTTCTTCTGGCATGGCACTGAAGACTCAAAAACTATCCACACCATTGGGTGGGATAATATTTGTAAACCCAAGTCTGAAGGAGGCTTGGGGTCGAAAGATGAGGGATATGAACTTGGCAATGCTTGCCAAGCTTCCTTGGAAAGCAGCAACAGATATAAACTCTATATGGACAAAAACTTTAGCAAGTATTTATGGAAAAAATTGGATTGGTGACATCTGGAAACCTCCTGGGTATGCTTCCTACTTTTGCAAAGGCATACACAGAACTTATAACCTCATTAGTGGGGGTTTGATTTGGGGGATTCATAGTGGAACCTCCACTTCAGTCCTGGATGATCCTTGGGTTTTATGTAATGGAAAACCTAAAACTCTAAGGGAGTTAGGAGTGGAAGATTCCAATCTCAAGGGCCTCTATATGGCAGATCTGTTTAAAGAAGATGGGACTGGTTGGGATGAGGCCAAGCTAGCATCCCATTTCCCTCCTTTTCTGGCCCAGAGGATCCAAGAAGTTTTGATAAGACCTTTGGACATTGGCAAGGATAGAATGGTATGGAGTGAGGACATTGAGAGGTTCACTATAAAATCTGCCTACAAACATATAACTAAGGATACAGTTGTAGGGTAGAGCTCCAGTTTTAGTTCCCACACTATAAAGCTCCTCTGGAAAGCCAAACTGCCAGCCAATGTCCAATTGTTCTTATGGAAAGTTTATATGAATGTCTTACCTATGGGGGACAAGTTGGCAACAAGGAAAATGAGTGGTGACTTCTCCTGTCCATTGTATTTCAAGACCTTAGAGACTGATGTCCATCTGTTCTTGGACTGTGACTGGTCTAGAGCTATGTGGTTCTCATCGGACTTGGGTCTGAGAATGGAGAGTCAATGCAGGAATAAGGCCAAATCTTGGGTTACTAAATTCATGACTTGGTGTCATAGCAAGAATCAAGAGATATCCTAAGCTGGGATAAAAGCATGCTACTTGTTATACACCTTATGAATAACAAGGAATGAAGCTAAGTTTGATAATAGAAGGCCTAACAGAGAAAGAACAATCAGGAGAAGTACTGTGGAGGCTGACAAATGCTACACAGGCCTTGCAACAGGAAACCCTGGACATCTAAACTCTAATCTTCCTGTGTCTTACTATGAACAAGTTGGTTTTGACTTTATATTTCCTATTATACCTAATGATTGTATTAATATCAGGTTTGATGCATCCTTCCAGCCCACAACAGAATGGGCAACAGCTGGCACCATAGCTTGGGACAGTGAAGGAAAGATAATAGGAGCAAGAACAAGAAGATTTAAAGGTAGGTCAACAGAAGAAGCCGAAATGGTGGCAGTTGAGGTGGCAATTTTGCTAGCAATAGCTTCTGGGTGGACTGTAGTTCTTTTGGAAGGAGACTGTGCAGAGGTTATCAAAGCTTTCAATAGCCCTACTTGTTCATGGCTACTGGAAAGCCTGAGAGATTATGTTTTAAACTTGAGTATATCCTTCACATTTTGTAAGTTTAATTGGATCAATAGGGTGTCCAATGGAGAGGCACATTTGTTGGCGAAATGGTCTAACCATCAGCAACAAGTGTGCCAGTTACCAAGATGCATACTGACAAACAATGTTATGCTTGTAATGTTTTAGTGTTTAAGATATTATCGAAAAAAAAAGTCTAGTTTTTACTATCTTTTCAAATCACACATACTCTCCTTCCTAGAAAGCAAACATTCATCCTCAAAATACATCTCCCTTCAAAGCTTCTTGCACCTCTTCTCTTCCTACATTAACACCACCACCACCTCTCTCACTAACACCTCTTTTCTTTCCTCTATAGAACTCTCTCTCTCATATATCATGGATAAGCAAGATAATGAACAAATGTTTGAGCTTGAAGCATCTTTTAGTGGGGTTTTATCTCTACCGGGTGCGAAGATCGCGGAAACAAAATTTCCACAAGATGTGTGGGATGAACTTGTAGAGCATGGGAAACATACAGTAGCACTTTGGCTTTTCAGAAACAACAAAGCTCAACCTAAGAAGGTAATGGAACTCATAAGAAACTTCTAGGAGTTTCCAAAAGGGTTACGTCTTCGTTCCTTGGGCAGTTACAAGGAAGATGCACTTTTCCTTGCTCAATTTCAAGACAAAGAAACACTTGTAGATGTGAAAAAGAAGTCGCCTTGGATCATTATGGGTCATCTTCTTCTCATAAAAGATCTCAAACCTCAAGTTTGACACAACCATCATTTGGGTATAGCTACACCAACTTCCACCAGCACTTATAACCAGCAAAAGAACAGTCACTACCATTGCGGCTGAAGCAGGAACCATTTTCCCTGACACATACCAAGCATGTGGGAGTTATGCAAGAATCAAAGTAAAGGTAAACCCTTTTCTCCCATTCGTATTGGGCAACAATTCCAAACTCCCTAATGGAAAATAGAAAATGGTCGTTTTCTGATATGAGAAATCTGGTCCTATTTGCTTCAAATGTGCTATGCTAGGACACTGCACCTTGAAACACAATGTCATAATCTGCTAGTAGTAGACAATCCAAAGGGTTGTTATTGCGTTCTTGGAGGGGGGGTCATACAACCATGATCTAGTCTCCACAAATGAAGTCATTGCCGAAGAAATGTTGAACGAATTAGCCAAGAGTCACCGGGAAATTAGCTGGTTGCAAGAAACCTTTTGCTAGACCTGGACGTAGTGGCAGAAAAAGAAGGTAGTAAGATAGCAGAAATTGATGTGAGGCACAGGATCCTTCTTGCTCCAATAGAACCGTTGGAAGCAGCGCACGTTAAGGATAACCAAGCACACGTTAAGGTTAGTCAAGAACAAACATGTGAAGAAACATGTGCTTTAGTCTCAAGTGTTAAGGTGATAGAGACTTTTAACAAAGGCTCAAAAGCAAAAGCGGCTACACACAATCTACCTAGTGTACTACTGGAAAAGGCTTTTGTCTTTGGTGCTTTAAAAGTAAAGGAAAATACAAATGAGAGAGAAGTCAAAATGAGAGAGGTAAGTCTATAGACCAAACACCTGCCCACGTGACTCCAAAACTATTAAAGCCTATTCCTCCTAGGGCCCGCTAGAACCAAAATCTTTTTCAAATGGGCCTAATAAGTGAGGCCAGCCCAATAACTAGTAGTTTGGGCTATAATTTTCCAGGAAATATTAATGAGAATTTCTCCACCGCCCAAAGCCCGTTCCTTTCTCCACCAAATACCCAAAAGCAAACCATCAATCCAAATCTCCTCAAACCCCCATCATCAACACCCCCTAAATTTTTAGTTACTCCTGGGATGAGTGATTGGTGGGAAATCACCCCTATTGCATGCCCACTAGACATGGGTCACACTGAAGTTGTGGGTAGTGCAAGTCGATATGCTCATCTTTCACCCATTGTGAGGCACCGTCTTGAGATCGTAGACACACCAAATGATTTGCTTGGCTCGGCAGAATCACCGGAGGAGAAAATGGACCTTGCAAATGCAGTGGCAGTAGGAGAGAAAATAGACTTTGAGCACTTTCTACTCGGTCATCAGGTTTGCAATTTATATATTTTTTTATATTCAACTTTGAAAGCTTGGCATTTATATGATAATCACTAGATCCTTATCATAGTAATACCTACTTTTGCATATTGTTATTTCATAAGCACCGTTATATGCATGTGCGTTCTTTTTAACTCAGGTGCTCTTTTTAGTAAGCTCATAATAGTAACTAAGAAAAATCTTTAAAGAACCTAACTACTTGTTTGAATATATCTTTGCTTGTGTCAACGTGTTTTTATCCTTTATGTTTTAAGTTCAAATGTATGTCATATTGTACCATGATGACATGTTTGTTGCGTACTTCTCTTTGTTGTTACTCTATACCGGTAGCTCTTCCCATTTTCAATTATATCTTTCTTTTTATTAGTACTTTTGTATATATGTTTGCAATCCGCACTTTTAGAATTTGCTATGTTCCTTTCGGATATAATTGTGGTTGGTATAACTTAAACCATCCTGTTATCCTCTATCATAATTATCTTTGGGGTTTTATACCCAATAAAACCATCTCTCCTCTCCCTCAACAATTCTATGTTTTCTTCTTTGTTCTTTTGTGTGGCTTGATGGTTTGGTATTCCCGCCATTCCTCCCATACTTGCTCTCATGTTTTGGCGGCAGGCCCAAGCGAGGCCTCCTGCCAATAACAATGAGTATCTTTGCTTGGAATTGTCGTGGAAGCGGGGTTTCTGCGATAATTTGTGAACTGCAAACACATATGAACTCTATCAAACCTGATATATGTTTTCTCTCTGAGACAAAAGTAAATGCGTCTACTAGTCTCAATCGTTTCTCCTCCCTTGGTTTCCAACATTCTGCAAACTTCCCATCGAACTGTAGTAGTGGAGGCCTTTGGCTTGGCTGGAATGACAACTTCGATCTCAAAATTCTCCATTGTTATGAAAGATACATTGCAGCTCTTGTTAAAAACAATCCTCTTGGAATTGAATGGTTATTGATAAGCACCCAAAACTGTAATATTAAACCCCGAGAGACATAGTGTTTTCACTACTAAAAGAAGGGCTTTTTGTGTCACTTTTTAAGTGACACAAAAGGTCACTTGTGTCACTTTTGAAACTAATTCTGAAGTGACCTATAAGCCCCCAACACATAAAGTTCTACCAAAAGTGACACAAAAGCCTTACTAAATGTGTCACTTTTTGTTAATAAAAGTGACACTTAAGAATAGTCTCTTGTGTACTTTTAAGAAAGAGTGTCACAGTGCTTGTCAAAAGTGACACTAGTTGTATCTGTTTTGGACCAGAGTGGTACATAATTTTGTCAAAAGTGACACATTAAGTATACTAGTTGTGTCACTTTTAGACCAGAGTGAGACATAAGTACGTCAAAAGTGACACATTAAGTATACTAGTTGTGTCACTTTTTGACCAGAGTGAGACATAAGTACGTCAAAAGTGACACATTAAGTATACTAGTTGTGTCACTTTTGGACCAGAGTGAGACATAAGTACATCAAAAGTGACACATTAAGTATATTAGTTGTGTCATTTTTGGACCAGAGTGAGACACAAGTACGTCAAAAGCGACACAAAAGCCCATTACTTCTTGTGTCACTCTTGGGAATCAACTCCATGTAACTCGTATGAAAAAGAAAGCGACACATAAGAGTGGTCAGTTGTGTCACTTTTAATAGATATTAGGGTTAGTTAGACTTACCCCCCCCCCCCATTACTAGTTGCAATTAGTGTTACCCCCCCGTTTTCAAAAATATTAGTGATACCCCCCCAATTGCAAGATCCAATGGTTACGAGATGAATTTTTTTTTTCAGATGAAGAAATCTGACCGTTAGATCACTCAAATGGGGGTAAGTCTAACTAACCCTAGATATTATGTCACTTTTTCCAAAAGCGAGACAAATGAAAATAATTTTTTTTTAAAACTTTTTCTCATTTTTGTATTCGATCGTATTCATTTCTCAACTTGCATCCTATACATCATAACCAAAATCCCATTAACCTGCTTTATGACAGAAACACCATCCACATACATTTATCAAAACATCACAACCAAAATCACTTTAACATGTTTTATGATACGGAAACAACATCCACTCGAGAAGAAAGAAACAACATTCAAAACAATTAACTTCTATTAATTTCATCGATCAAACCAAGTATTTATCATCTAGTTTGACTCCCAACAAAAAAAGTCATTCCAATACCAAAAGAATCACAATTAAAAAAAAAAAAAAAAAAAAAAAACATAGCACCAATACTATCCTAACAATATCTTAGCTTGTTGTGAGCACTTCCAACACCAAAAAACCTAGTTGTCATCTATTCATCTGTTAATCGATCCATGCACCTGCATCATATCATGAAGTCGTCATTCCACTATGACTAGTATATAAAATTAAAAAGCAAGTGAATCAAGAAAACATTATAGTAAAATGAGAAAATAAATTTTTACCTTGACAAAAAGCTTGAGGTGAGTATGATTCATCAGATTGGGGACCAATTTTTTTGGTTTTCTTGCTTTTCCCTCCATAAAATTGACACCCTACACAACACACCGAACGACAACAAAATGATCTATCAAGTTAAGGAAGAATTTGCCCAACGTGAAAAGATTAATTAATTAAGTTATTCTCGAAGACTTTAGAAACAAAAGCACCACTTCTACAATCAAGACATATGTCTCATGCCTTATAATGAATACTATATATCCACATAATCGTATGACATTGACATGACATGCATTCTCATGGATAGAAAGCAGTATACAAGATAAGATTATTGCCTACAACAATGGAAACAAACAAACTTCTTCATATCAGTAACACACACGCAAGAGTACGTAATGTAGAAATTACCTTGCCTTCAAACATATCTCTACCAACAAGCCACATATATGAAGAATTCTTTCAACCACACACCTTGGAAAACCATAAGCCAATTGGGTCTTTCTACTCATTTCTTCAACCTACAATAATTAGCAACAACTCAACAATGAAAGCTCATAGAAAAATCTATATCATTCCACAAGACCTTAACAAGATGAATAAAAATCTTTATTAACCTTGTTTTTAAACAGTAAAAACATTCATAAATTGTGAACATATTATATGGCAATATGACTAAGGCTTAGCACCCTAGCTAGTTACCAGAATTTATGTTCTAGGCTGTTATAGGTCATCCCCAAGCCACTACAGGACACTAACATTATACTCACACATGTCCTTAATAGAAAAAATCAAGTACCTAAGACAACACTCACCAAGCCTACACCTATGGCTCGTAAATCAAGCAAGTGCTTGAACACATGCTCTCGCATGTAATGGTCTAAGTTCACGCACGTTATACGGTAAATGTGAAACTATCGTCAAACGACTCAATCAAAATCAAGAAAAAATGAATTGAAAGCCACGAAACTACACACACACACACAATCAGAATCAATGAATAATTTTAATCTAAGTAATTGGACATTCCCATAACCCAATTCAAACTCTAAGTATGTTAAAACTGAGTTCTAACACATCATTGGTGTTGCCCGACTTGAGAATTTAACAATCATACAACAAGCAACTATGCTAGGAATATGTATTAGAAATAAATACTTACCTGAACTTAAGCTTCCATGAAGCAGTTACCATACTAGGTAAGGTGACAAACCGAGGGATTTATTCTCTCTTTTGTCTATCTCCTTTCTAAGTAGGGTGTGTGAACTTAAGGTTCAAAGATATAAATAGAAGCTTGAAGTGGCACAAGCACCTTCAATTCCAGCAACCAATTAATTCCATAAGAGAATAAGGCATTAAGTTTCGCATATTAGAAATAATCTCTACAACACCCTCTTTAATCACAAGTGCATAGTCTATCCTAATTAAATGGTCTCCATGATAATATATTTGAGAAACATAAACTTCTGTCGTAACCCACAAACAACTTACTCATATAAGCCAAGGTGACCTCTTTCACCTAAACAAAAGTGTAAAACTAGTCGATTTACTCTTGAGCTGGGGGACTAGATCAGTGTTGTACCAAGAACTTAGGCCATTCATATTGGTCTTCATGGATGTAAGCAAGTATGTAAGAAAAAGGTCATTATAGCAAATTAAAAGTTTATTGAATGGTTTATAGATGTGATGGTCTCCATCAAACCAGAGCAATATAACACCGAAGTACACTTAAATGACTACTAAGCAACATAATTAAGCTAAGTAGCTAAGCAACATAATTACTTTTAGAAAAAAAAATGGGAAAAACTGTGAAAATAAACCAATCTTACTTAAATATCACAACAGGAAACCAAAGTGTGAAAATAAATCACCATACCCAAAGAACCGAAATCTCTAGAGGAAATACCAAGCCTTTCCTTCTATGAAGATCTTATATATGTATAAAATTTTCAGGAAAAAAAGTCCAAAAACCTCATAATTTCAATGAGAGAATATGTCAAAACAATCTCTAAATGAAAAAAAAAAGAGTTATAATCTAAATTGAAGCTCAACGCAAGTAAAAGCTTACACGTTTACCTGTGGTTGCATTGGCCTGCTAAGTTGGATTTCCTGTAACCTCTTACTCTTTCAGCACCCCAATCCTGGAAATCTGTGAGTTAACTTGTGTATTTAAGCTACTGTGACATATAGTAAGAAGAGCATTTTTTTTTTATCATTCCACTATCTTCATATTAAAATTTTGTATGCAACAAATGGAGTCGGACATTAAGAATAATATCTGATCATCACCACTCATCATATATATATTTTAATTGCAGTAGCAACTGATTTTTGCTATAGTTTTGGCATATGCAACAATGCACTTCACAACAATGAGTACGTAACTTAGAGTGTTTATTTAATTCTTACTTGAGCATAGAGACATGCATTCCAGTCCACCTTGTCCGTGGTCTTACATTTGAGTAGGTCCTGCCTTGTCTTCAAAACTCTAGGGTTTTCTTTCCAGTAAGCGTATGGTTCCCATTCTGTCCACTTAACCTTGTCATTCCCTTCTTTGAGTTCCTCTAACAAGAACTCCCAGGGATTTATATTAATCTCAGGCTTGGTTAATATATGCAAATCATAACAATGCATTTGGAAAAAGAATTTGAACGAGAAATTTTTTCTTTCAGGATTTGTATGAGCGTCTATATGGTATATAGTAGTATTTAATTTTCTTAACACATACAATTTTCTTTTGTGGAGAGGAGAGAAAATTTGCAAAAGAATAAAATGTACGTATGATAAATAGAACTTGTATCACATAAACAAAACATTATCCTTTAAATTGTAACACACTACAGGGTGTGTAGGGTGTAAAGAAAAAAAGAAAAAGAAAAAGTGTAGAAGCCTTACCAACCCGAGAATTACCAATCAGGAAACACAAGCAGCGAAACTGTGGCATTGGATCCTGTGTAAGAATCTTTCATGATAACTGGATTGTTATCACAATTAAACATACATCACAATTAAACATAAGATCTAAATCAGGTAATTTTTTTGGGTACAATTTAAGTAGTTGTAATATGCCCCACAGGGTGAACACATGTCTTGTTTGGTATGCTCTGCGATATATTTCCAAAAAAGTTTTTCCATTTCAGATGAATATAATATAATATAATGATATATTTCCTTTTGTTCTAGTTTCAAAAGGACTCTTAATTTCAAATAAAATGAAGCAGTACCAAGTAAATTCAAGCAAGTAAGCAAATAAAAATTGCACCTTTGAAGAAAGGGAGATCGAATTTGTATAAATCCTAGTTTATCAATGGAATCCCTATGGAAAACAAACAATTCGAAAGTGAGAGATGAGTGCTACTTGAAGAACTAAAACCCTAGAAAAGGAAGAAGATGGTGAATGGGTACTTACTAAATCGGCAGTGAGAGAGAAGATTGAGCAGCGGCAGCAAGAGAGAACATTGAGCAACGGTAGACGAGAAGTATTTTCCGGTTTAGGACTTGAATTTATTTCGATCTCTTTTTTATTTTCTTCTCTTTTCGTTTGAAACAAATAGCGCACAAATCATGAGTTTGAGACTTCGAGTATAATTTTGTATTTTTACTTGTGTCATTTTTTTTCCTTTTATTAGTAGTTGTTTTTTATTTGTTTTCTCTTTACTGAAAAGTGACACAAGAACCCAAAACACTAGTGTCACTTTCAAATACAGTGACCCAAAAAATTAAAATACTTGTGTCACTTTACTTAGAAGCAACACATCAACTCTCATTCTATATAAAAGTGACACATCAAATTTTTGTGTGTTACTTTTTGGTAGTGAATGACACGAGACTTAAAAAAAAAGTGACACAAAAAACCTTTATTTTAGTAGTGTTGGTCGATTATGTGTTTAATAATCATGTAATAATTATATTTTCGTACTTTTGCAGGTTTCCGCAGTTAACATGAATATAATGATATACATGTATCAAAGTACGGGAATACTATAATATCTGAAGTTTTCCCACTCAGCCCAGTGAAGCCCAACAAAGCCTGACTAGAGCCGAAGTTTCCAAAAGAACAAAACCAGTGCAGAACGGGTCCACATATAAAGAAGCAGCAAACTTCCGAAGCTCACATCTGATAAATCTAGATGCCGACATTGGCTAGTAAATTGCCAGAGCGACTAGGGCGACGAACTCTACGCAAAGACAGAAAGTTGTAAAAATGTCAAAATCAGCGCCGCCACTAGATACACTAAGTGGACCCACTCTGCGGGCCCAAAAGGCATGACGAGTCAGCATAGGCAGGTGGCAAGTGATGGTCACAATTTTGTGCCACCTTGCAATGTGAGAAGACACGTACCTGTTCAAAGATTGAATTGAAATTGGCGTAAGGACAAAATAATGAAAACATAAGGTACAAAAGACAAAGGACCAATTTAATTCACTTGAAAACAAAACTTTGAATATCAAAGTTTTGAACGACTCAATTTGAGAAACGGACAAAACCTAATTAAATCCTTCACAAGGGTCTCCAGCCTATATATATGAGGGAGGGGGGGGGGCTTCATTATTCGGCCTTCATCACTTTATGCTTTAGCCTATACATTAGCTAGTTAATTAACGACTGTAGTTTTCATTTCAGCACTTACATTCCGTCCTTTTCATTCCAACAATTTAAATACTGTAAGTCATTTCTTCTTAATAAGAGTCATTTCTTTTCAAGTTTAATTCCTGTCCTGCATTTATTTATTTAATGTATACAACAAGTTTAATTATTCCTTCAATGACCATGAGATAATCCCCAGGGGGAGGGTTATGCTGCTCGTGTGAGAATCCGGATTGACTCTTTAATATTCTAGAATCACTGCTTAGGAGTTAGGTGTAGATTAGACATCCGGTCCCAAAATGACTGAGACTGTACAAATTTGGAGTGCTGATGCTCCAAAACAGTCTCGCGAGAGACCCAAAATATCTCGCGCGCGACTCTCTGTTGTCAGACAACTCTCCAATTTGTCCAACTGATGTAGAATCGAACCAGGAGTTGAAATGATATTCCAGAGATGAAATATTAGTTCAACTCCTTATGCTAGTGTGATGTGGCTCAGAGATGTGGGCATTTTGCTAGGGATCAATACTCAACGTCGTCTCAGATTTGTCTATGAACTCGAGACGAATTAGAGCTGTAGTGATGTGGTAATAAAAACTGTTAAAAAATGATTATTGCATAAGTATGATTAACCCTCTCCCTGTTTCTCTATCTTTGTTTATTTACATCAAAATCACCGTTAGTAATTTACATTATTTATATTACCGTTAATTTAATTAAACCAACTAAAAAACCTAAAATCCTACTCACCAAAAGTTGTAATTCCAGCTGTGAGCCTTACCGAGCCCTACGGTTTGGACGATCCCTTACTCGACCTATCCTACCAAACCCACGTGAGTAAGGTAACTTGACTAAACGGACGACTATACGGACTTTGGACTTTGGACTTTGGACTTTGGTCTTCGGACTTCGGACTGTGGACCTCGGACTTAAGTATAAAAAACCAATAACGTGTTAATTATGCGTTTATCAAATGGCATCGCTGTCGGGGAAGGACTTTGGACATTTAACGTAATAATTGGAATACATCAAACATAAACCCCCTCCCCTACTCCCTCATCTGTTTGATTTCCATTTCTTTTACGATACTAACGTGTTACGTAACTGTTTGCCCCAACTTTTTCTACTAACAGATATCTGTGAACCAAATCTTGTTTATTTTTATTAGCACAGTGTAAGTATTCCGTAAGAACTTGAAGTACTAAACTGACAAAAGAGTCTCAGACGAGACTAAATTAGTAGCGTGCGAGACTAACCTGGAGTATCAACACTCCGATTTTCAGGTACATGCCACTTTCCTTTTCAGTACTCTTTTGGACTCTCTAGTCTAGTTTATCTAGTAAGTTCATGAGCTCGGGAGTTAGTTCGATCGTTGTACGAGGAATCGCAGGACGCCAGGTTTCAAATTCTTAAACTCCTCAAAACTTTGTCGAGGATATTATTTGGTTGTTTGCTATAACCTGTTTTATCTTGCATGTTTGTGTGTTGGCATGAGAACTCTTTGCATGTAAATGTGGTTCGTCATTACATCTTCACGTTAACACGATTAATATGATTCGAATATATTTGGATGTATGTCTAATTTCAAACCACATGCTTAGAATATTTTTGTATGTGTATGTTACATCAATTCACGTACACGGAATTCATTTGCATGAGTTTGTTCTCGACATTCCCTTAGCTCACATATAGTTGCACTTATCGATAGCTATAGATTATTGCATGCGTAGGACATATTTATATTCATATATAAGTAATATAAATTTGCATGTGTAGACTTCCTGTGTAAAACTAGTATATATTAATTAGTTTCTATTTTGGCATCTATCGTTTTTAATTGCATGTTTCGTAATCACGTCTCCATAATACATTAATTACGTAAACACAAAATACAAAAAAAAGAAAAAAAAGAAAAAGAAAATCCTAATAATTAAAATTTCATCATAATCATCTTAATAATACCCCGCATAATACACCATCATAAATCATTATCCTATTCCATCAGTGTCTAGGAAACTCTAAAGATTGAGGTTGCCTAATTAAGGAACGTGTTAGCACGAACAACCTCCCTTAATTCTCTCAGGTGACCTGGTTGCTGGAATTTTCACACGTTATCCTAGTTTACCTGCTCAAGTTAGCAACAGCTCAGGAAGACGTGCTTCATCTCCCTCATTCCTTAATTCTAAAACCTCCAGTCATAATTCGTTCCTTATGAGCCTTGAATTAAAATTTGTATTTATATGAGACTACGGTCTGGTAAACATAAGGAATTAGAACTTACATATCGTCGTCAGAAATACAATAAACAACTGCTTATGTTATCTCCTAGACATAGTTCCTTCTCCGTAAACCAATCTCGTCAAACATCTCCGTTGCCATTATCTCCTTTAATTATGGCCCAGGAAAATCCCACAGTCGAGAAACCCCATTCATATTTCTATACTGCCTTACAAGAAGGACCTACTTCCTGCATTAAACTCGATGCGATTGTAGGTGATTTTCGCATTCCGCCAAATATTTTCGGTTTGTTACCTGTGTACCATGGTCTAAACCATGAAAAACCGTACAATCATCTTCGTCGGATGCAACAAGTAGTCACCATTTTTCACTATCTGACCGTTACCAATGAACAAGTCTTGCGTAGGTTGTTTCCCTTCACCTTAGCTGATAAAGCTTCAGTTTGGCTCGCGGGACAAGCGCCGCAATCCATTGACACATGGGCCAAACTCGTACAAACATTCATGATAAAGTTCTATACTCAGAAGAAAACTACAGAAATGCTTCAGAAGATTCAATTATTTCGCCAACATCCCCAGGAATCCTTTTCGGAAACATGGAGCAGATTTACTGATCTGCTTCTCGAATGTCCCCATCATCAACTTCGACACATTTGTATTAGTTCCGTTTCATTCTTTAATGGTCTCTCGACCATCAAAAGAAAACATTAGATATTATGAACAGTGGTTGTTTCATGGACAAAGGCGTTACTGAAGCTTACACTTTCCTTGAGAAACAAGCTTCACGAAGCACCCATTGGGGAAACACTGATTCTTCCAGATCTTCTAAAGACACTCCTACCAAAGTTACATCTATGTTCGAGGTCAAACCCGATCCGGAATTAAAAACTCTGATTGAGTCCCTAAACAAAAAGGTCGATGCTCTTTTGGTTCAAGTAAATGATCAGAAACCCAAACAGGTCATGGCTGCCAACGCTTCCCCATGTCCTCTTTGCTTAAGTCTTGAGCACGCCGATTCTTATTGTCCTTTGGTATATGAGTGCCCTCCCCAATCTTCTGAAGAGGCTTGTGCTTTTAACATCCCTAATGCACCTTGGCGACAACATCCGAATTTGGCTTGGGCACCCCCTGCCCAACAACAAGCTCTTCCGGGTGTCAAGAACGCTTCTGTACGACCACCCGCGAACTACAATTCCTACCGTCAAGGAAATCCTTTGCAATTCTAGCAAAGGCAAGGTAATTTTCCCAACAAAGCAAATATAGGGTACCAAAACAACCGCAACCTTGTTCCCGCTAATCAAGGATATGGCTACCAAAATCAACTCGTAAACAATAACCGTGAACTTGTTCCTACTGCTCCACTGGTACAATCCACTGCTGATAAAACAGCTAAAACTTTTCTGACTTACATGAATCAACAGAATCAAATCTTAGCATCTATCCAACAGTCTCTTCAGCTGTTAGCACAAGATAAAAGTCAAAAGGGTGTGTTTCCTGGCCAAGCAGTTTCAAACCCTAAGCCTACAAACACTGCCTTTGAACTCAACAATACAGCAGGATCTAGTAATCTAAGCCAGGGTGAGGTAAATGCCATTACCACTCTTCGTTCTGGCCGAACCATCGACAATCACATACGTATGCCAGACGTCGAATTAACGGAAGCCACGACTGACGTCTTTCCAACTCCTACCTCACAACCTATAACGGATGACGTTGTTCCTTCCAAATCTACACCCACGTCCCTAGAGAAAGACGCCACTGATCCTTATGCGCGATTTCGCCCAAAAACTCCGTTCCCTGCCCGTTTGGCAAAGAACAAACATGACGAACATTTTGATGAAATCCATGAAACCTTCAAAAATTTGACCATAAACTTACCTTTTCTAGATGCGCTTAAGAATTTGCCTAAGCATGCCAAGTTTTTGAAGGACATGTGCACCACCAAATGACATACGAATGTTCCTCAACAAGCGTTCCTCACTGAGCAATTTCCTTCGATTACTACTACCAATGGTGTGGTTAAATACAAAGACCCATGTCGGCCAACTGTACCATGCACGTTGGGAGACAAGTATACTGCTACCACACTTTTAGACCTAGGCACCAGTGTTAACCTACTTCCCTACTACTTATTTAAGCAGTTAGGTCTTCATGAATTAAAACCTACCAATATGACTCTGCAACTCGCAAATCGTTCCATCAAGTACCCAAAGGGCATAGTAGAAAACGTCATAGTCAAGGTCCAAGATTTTTACTACCCGTTGATTTTGTCATTCTAGATACCGAAGTGGCCTGTGACTCCATTCCTATCATCTTGGGACGTCCATTTCTTGCAACTGCTAACGCTCTCATAAATTGTCGGGACAGTTCAATAACATTGTCTTTCGGGAACCTTTCTATCGAACTCAACGTATCCAAATTAATGAAACAATTTCTTGATCCTATAATAGAGGGTGAGATTAGCTTTGTTGATAGTCTGGCACACGATTATTTCACAAACTCTTTTCCCAAATATGAGGTACACCAATTTCTTTCTTTTGATAATCCTGAGTTTGACGATGACTGGTACGTTAAGGATGTCCATGCATTATTAGAGTCGGTATCACTATTTGACCCTACTGCTGCATTGCTAACTGATTCAGAAGAATCAGACTCACTCTTTTCCATTGAAGAGATGACCCCTCACGAGTCCTTGATTCCCAATCCTCCAACTCCGGATTTAAAACCTTTGCCCTCTGATTTGAAGTATGTGCATCTTGATCCCAATGGTAGTCACCTTATAATAATTTCTGCTCACTTTACTACCGACGAAGAAGCACGTTCGATTCGTGTCATTCGTGAACACCGCTCTGCTATCGGATGGTCCTTAGATGATATCAAAGGAATAGACCCTAGTGTATGCACGCATTGCATACATCTGGATGATGGCTCAAAGACATCGCGAGAACTGCAATGTCGCCTTATCTTAATGGAGGGTGAGATTAGCTTGGTTGATAGTCTGGCACAGGAATATTTCGAAAACTCTTTTCCCCCAGACGAGGTACACCAATTTCTTTCTTTAGATAATCTTAAGTTTGACGATGACTCATACATTAAGGATGTCCATGCATTACTAAAGTCAGTACCTCTATTTGACCCTACTGCTACGTTGCCAATAGATTCAGAAGAACCGGACTCGCACTTTTCCATTGAAGAGAGAGCCCCTCACGATTCCTTGATCCCCACTCCTCCAACTCCAGATTTAAAACCTCTACCCTCTAATTTGAAGTACATGCATTTCGATCCCGATGGTAGTCACCTTATAATAATTTCTTCTCACTTGACTACCAGCGAAGAAACACATTTGATTCGTGTCATTCGTGAACACCGCTTCGCTATTGGATGGTCCTTAGATGATATCAAGGGAATAAACTCTAGCGTATGCACGCATCGCATACATCTCGATGACGACACAAAGACATCGGGGAACCGCAACGTCGTTTTAACCCCACCATGAAAGAGGTGGTGAGGGAGGAAGTTTTACGTTTACTTGATGCGGGTATCATATACCCTATCTCTGATAGTGACTGGGTTAGTCCTGTCCACGTTGTTCCTAAAAAGTCCGGCATTCAAGTTGTACAAAATGAAAATGGTGAATGCATTTCCACTCGCATTCCATTAAAATGGAGAATTTGCATTGACTATCACAAACTTAATGCCAGAACACGTAAAGATCACTTCGCTCTCCCATTCATTGACCAGATGCTAGAACGTTTAGTCGGTCATGCTTACTACTGTTTTCTTGATGGCTATTTAGGCTACTTCCAAATTGTCATCGATCCCGCTGATCAAGAAAAGACAACTTTCACATGTCCCTTTGGAACCTTTGCATATAGACGAATGCCTTTTTGGTCTTTGCAATGCCCCAGGCACCTTCCTACGCTGCATGTTTCACATTTTCAGTGATATGGTGGAACGTTATATGGAAGTCTTCATGGACGACTTTTCCATTTATGGAAATTCCTTTGACGACTGCTTATCCAACCTTTCTAAGGTGTTGACGCGTTACGAAGAGAAAAATCTGGTACTTAATTGGGAGAAGTGTCATTTCATGGTTACCAAAGGACTTGTTCTAGGTCATATCATTTCAAAAGACGGGATAGAGGTTGATAAAGCTAAAATTGTAAAAATTGCTTCGCTACCTTTTCCATGTACAGTTCGTGATATCCGTGCCTTTTTAGGACACGCTGGGTTTTACAGGCGATTCATTCAGGATTTTTCTAAAGTTGCTCGACCCTTAACCAATCTCCTGCTTAAGGATGCGGTATTCGACTTCAATTTCAATTGCAAACAAGCTTTTGAAACTCTAAAAACCGCCCTAACCACCGCTCCTATCATTCAACCCCCTGATCGGTCTTAACCATTCGAACTGATGTGTGACGCTAGCGACTTTGCTATTGGCGCCGTATTAGGCCAACGACGTGATGACAAACCCATTGCCATTTACTACGCTAGTAAAACTTTTAATGATGCTCAACGTAATTACACAACAACTTAGAAAGAGTTCCTAGCTGTTGTCTATGCTTTGGATAAGTTTCGCCCTTACCTAGTTGGATCATCCACCATCGTATATACTGACCATGCCGCACTTCAGTACTTACTCGCGAAAAAGGATGTGAAACAGCGATTGTTCTGCTGGATCCTTCTCTTGCAAGAATTCACCCTGGAAATCAAAGACAAGAAAGGAACCGAAAATGTCGTGGCCGACCATTTATCAAGGCTGGTTGGTGACATTGATAGTGATTCTGAAGCCATCTGTGATTCCTTTCCTGATGAATATTTGTACTCCATTTTCTCCTCTCCATGGTACGCAGATATCGTTAACTACCTAGTTACTGAGAAAATTTCTTCCTCTTGGTCACGTCCTGATCGTAAAAAGTTCTTATCCACTGTAAAATATTATTTCTGGGATGGCCCCTATCTCTTTAAGTATTGTTCCGACCAACTTATTCGTCGCTGCATTCCGACTAGGAGCACACTGACGTATTATCCTTTTGCCATGAACAATCTTGCGGAGGTCATTTCAGTGTAAAGAAAACTATGGCCAAGGTGTTACAATATGGTTTTTACTGGCCTACCGTTTTTCGCAATGCACACGAACATTGCATAACCTGTATTCGTTGTCAACACCTAGGTCGAATTACAAAATGCAATATGATGTCCCTAAATCCTATCTTGATTGTGGAAATTTTTGATGTTTAGGGCATTGATTTTATGGGACCCTTCCCTATTTCTCAAGGATTTCTCTACATTCTAGTCGCTGTAGACTATGTGTCCAAATGGATTGAGGCACTCGCATGTCGCTCAAATGACCATAAAACTGTCATGAAATTTGTAAAAGAAAACATTTTCTCTCGTTTTGGTGTCCCTAAAGCTATCATCAGTGATGGGGGTACACACTTTTGTAATAAAATTTTTGGGTTTTTAATGAAGAAATATGGAGTTACTAACAAAGTTGCTACTCCATATCACCCACAAATGAGGGGCCAAGTGGAAGTCTCCAGCAGAGAAATAAAGTCCATTCTGGAGAAAACTGTCAATCCATCAAGAAAAGACTGGTCTCTCCGCTTATCGGATGCCTTGTGGGCATACTGAACAGCAATTAAGACACCTATAGGGATGTCTCATTACCGCATTGTTTTTGGAAAACCTTGTCATCTGCTAGTTGAACTTGAGCATCGTGCCCTTTGGGCCATCAAAAGCCTCAATTACAATATCAACGAGGCAGGCGAGAAGCAAAAACTACAATTAAATGAGCTTGAGGAGATTCGGAGTGATGCTTATGATCTCTCGAAATCCTACAAAGCTAATATGAAAAGAATGCATGATAAGCACATTTTGCATAAGGATTTTAAAATTGACCAAAAGGTTTTACTGTACAACTCTAGATTACACATTTTTCCTGGTAAATTGAAAACACGATGGTTTGGTCCTTTCATTGTGTCAGCTGTGACCCATTATGGGGAAATCTCTTTACTTAATCCACAAGATAACAGCGAATTTCAAGTAAATGGGCAACGCCTCAAACATTACCACGAATTACGCTCCCCAGATGTTGAACAGACTTTTCTTCAGGATCCGGTCTACACAGACTAGATGCTTCGTTTGGCGTACTTAATCTTGTTTCTATAGAGGGTACACCATTTTGGTAGCTGGGCCATCTTCTATTTTATGATCTCAAAAGTTCTTTGAAGTGTAGTTGCAAGCGCTGAAACCTTAGTCCATGAAAACTCTATTTCAGAACTGAGTATAAATGTCTTCTGCAACACGAGCAAACGTGCCTGTCGCTAAACGATGGGTACCTAAAATTTCACCTCCTTCCTTCCCTTCCCTTTTATACTCTCTACCTCGCGAACTTCAGCTAATCATTTGGTGTAAGTCTCACTTATCACGAATAGGGAATGGTCGTAGTACTTTTGCTTGTAAACGACGCGCGCGAAGAAAAGGGTGGTGTATGCATTGCCAAACACCCTTCTATCAAGGTTTTGACTTCCTATCCAATACTAGCTAGTTTAAGGTATACTTTTGTCTGACACCAGCTGCGCAGGATAATCTTCGTTGCCGCGCCGTTCCTCCCACGGGTTGGGAATCATCTTGAGAATCTGACGTTAAAAGAATCGCAAACGTCTTGAGAATCTGACATTAAAAGACTCGATCCGTCTTGAGGATCTGATGTTAAAAGACTCACTTTGTAGATATGTATATATTGTTGCCTTTTATAAACAAATTCCTCGTGCATTAAGTTGTGAACATAGATATTCGTGTTCAACCTCGGATGTTGCATACTTGGAACACAAATGGGCAATGGATTCCACCAGACCAACCCCTAGAATTGGTTACTTTGAGCTCCCTTTGGGGAGATTTGAGGATAGCCGTATGTAATAAGGGCAATATTATTAGACCGTAGTGCGCACGGTCCAGGATGGTACCGTCCTGCCCCTAACCCCATAATACATAGAGGTAAAGCCACAGTCTGGCTGGATTGGATTCACTACAGAGCCAACATGACAGTTGCCTATGAATTTAGATGTTGACTCTTCTGGACATCCAATGTTTTTCACGTAATCTCCCTTATATATAAATAAAACATTTGTTTATAAATAAAACACCCCTCCTTTCTTTTCAAAAACTTTTGCGACCTTTGAGAATGACTCATATAATTGGATGGCATTTTTCGTGCCGGTCATTTCGATATCTCATTCATCCAATTCGGAGTCCAAACGAGTTGTGGGTAAGCGTTAAGATTTTTTAGGCTTAAATCGAGTTTTAGGCTTGATTTGGGCTTGGGAAATTTTTTTGGGCCCAACCAAATCCCGAATTCTCGATCCATTTAAACCCGACAAACCCAAAAACACGCGTCACCATTACACATTTCATCTTCCCCAATATCCGGATTTTGTCCCCTCTCGATTCAGTCTCGCACGAGACAGGCCCACGTTATATCCAGGTCTCACGCGTGACTTTTACAGCTCCAAATCCAATTCCCTTCCGTCAGCAAGCATCAGTTTCAGGCCCAGGTGATGGATACTCTGGGTGATATCTAGGAGCAGTTAGCTTCCACAGGAGCTCGTCCTGCACGCCGTCGCAGGACTCCTGATTCTTCTTCTGCAGCCCCTGAGGATTCTCCTGCAGCCCCCGAGGATTCTCAGTAGACAGTTTATTTTCACCGTTCTTGTATATTAATTATGTCGGATATTTTATTTATGTATTTGCATTTTTATTTTCGAACCTAAGACGTCTGTTAATTCCTACATTCTCCAAAATTTCTGCCTTGTCAAATAGTATATTAGCTATCTCTAATATTATATTATATAGGTAGAAACATATATAATTATATTAGTAATAATAATATATATATACATATATAAATATATACATATATATTTTAGATGTCACACTTAACAGGCAAATTTTACCGTAAACTAACGTTTTACTAAACGGTCAGAAAATGGTCATGAAAATGTACAAAAAACGGTCATGAAATTGCATCTAAAAATGGTCAGAAAATGGTCAGAAAACAGCTCAATTTTCTTCTATAAATAAGTTCAACACATTCTTTACATTTCACTCATTTCATCTTCTCCCTTCTCCACTTCTTATTCTAAAAATCGTTTTTTTGATCGCTCCAAGTTTCAAGATTCATGGATGCACTAAAAATGTTTGAGCAACAGCAGATTGAATATGCTACTCAAGTCTTCATGCTCGGTTGTTTTATTGTAGTAATGTTGTTAATGTGGCATATAGTTCTATCTAATATTTAGGTTTGTATTTTATTTCCCGTATCATTATGATGTGTTTCCACACCTCTGTACGTTCTTACATCTTATTGTAATATTATATTTACATCTTCCTTTGCCTTCTACTTACGCTATTTATTTAAAAAAAAAAGGCACTCCTTATAGTCACATGCCCCATTCTTCTCATCCACACTACATCTTTTGCGCCAAAATTTAGAAGATACACGTGGTCTAACTACCCTGTGACACCTCGATCCGTATTTTCTACATCTTCGGATTGGTGCCTATTTATAACAAGAATAGACACCTCTAAACACCAACTTCCCTTTTTCCGCTGAATTTTCTTCACCACTCCATCTTTAATGGCCCTCACTCGAATTTTCGTGTTTGAACAAAATTTTATGGAAAATTTCCAAAACGGTCTTTTTCATCCATTTTTTGACACAGAAATTTTACGTCGAGGATGGTACCCTCTTTTACATCATACGCAGGCATTTTTTTTCCAGAGAATTGGTCCTTTTGTTCTATAAACACGGTTATTTCCAAAACGGGCAATTCTTTGTCCGTGCAAACGGATGCAAGCGTGAATTGACTATGGAAATTATCTCCAAGGTACTTCAAATTCCCATTACCAACCAAGGGTTACACCTTCAGGATTCACCATTCGACAATATCAGACATCTGATGTTTGCAACTATCCTTCACGGTGAATACAACTAGAAAAACCGTGCTGTTGATCAGCGATCCTTGCAAAATAACCAATTATCTGTGATCCAATGGCTAGCTCATAATGTGCTTGGCACATCTAAAACTTCCGAAATAACAAAACCCCTCCTCCATCTACTCTGGGTCTTGCAGACTAACTACAATGATTTTTGCATTATTAAATTTCTCTGGAACGTTATCCCACGTGCTAGGAAAAAGGCAGCTCCTTTGCCAACCATTGTGACACTTATCATGATGCGTTGGGGTTTTTCTGGTACTTCTCCTAATACACCTCTCAGAACAGCTAACATTCTTACCATTCACTTTCGGTTTGTAGGGCGGTTTTCGAAATCGACATTGCAAAGAACCATGTCAGTACAGAAACCGAAGAAGCCTGTTCCGCTGACAACATCTTCACTGAAAATGCATTAAGCAATGTATTTAATCCTATGGAAGGCTTCGTTTAATTTAACAAGGACTGATGACATTATACAAACGTCAAAACATTATCATCACTAGTCTCCTTGAATTTCACGACCTGCGGACAATACAGGAAGAGGAACAAGCACAATTCTTGCACAGTCACAACCTGTTCTTGGCAAATCACACTCTCATAATGGAGAACCACACCGAGATTTACCAAACACAGAGTGAAATTATTCAACGAGCTGTTGCCAGGATTGATGGCATCGAAGATCTTATAAATGGATTCCTTTCACAAAAGGATCCTCGCCGTTACTTGGGCCCATGACACAATTTAAATTTTGCAATTTTATGTTCTTTGTCATTTTCTTTTTAGTTTTTTAAATATAGTGCAATTTCCCTATGGTTATTTGTTTTTACTTAATTATTCTCATCATATTCTAAAATTTGTTTATCTTTGTCTAGCAGGTAGCATCTTTCTTCACACATCTTTTACAATGGAAGCTCCAAAGATGATTCCAGAACAATCTTTCCATTCGTTCTTTGAATTCTCTCCTGCATATGGACATCTTTTCGAGACTTCATCACTTTCGAGTCGGTTGGAACTCCCTTATTCTACACCCCGAGCGGACATACTCCCCGGGTTTGGCAACTTATTTTTACGATTATATGGAAGATCTACCTGCTATAGGGTTTCCCTTTGAACGGATTTACAATCCGTATTGGTAACACCCGACAATCTTTTTACAAGCCAACAGTTGCTATGGCTCTAGACCTTCCTCCTTTTCAGCCAGACATCCCCATCCAATACATGATAGAAAACAACTTTAACGACTATTCTTGGGAAAAATTTGCCGCCCGTTATGGCGATGGCCTTGCCCAGGTCAGTGAACGTGTCGAAGTTAGCTGATGGCCAGACTTCACTATTCCACTAACCAGTATGACCATGAATGTTGGAACTGCCATGTTATTTATTCTTCTGAACATCATGGGGATTGGCATTTTTCCACTGCATAAAAGTCAGCTTGTAAGACGTTCCATGCACTGGCCGAGCAACATACCACCTTCGACATCACAAACCTAGTAATTGAGAACCTTAAGAGGGCTCGGTGTTTTCGGCAGAACTATATCACCCTGCCAGTTACAGCATGCAGGATAGTGGGGGTGTACTTCTCACAGTTTTTGGCCACTTTTCAGGATTGGGTAAAGGTCGACTCTATGTGTCCAACAAACAAGATTATTCGTTCTTTGCAATTTCGGACATGGTAGCACCCTACAAGGTATCTAAAGAAAGTTTGTTTCTTCCCTAATGATGATAAAATGATAGCTCATCTGGACACTGCAAAGAAGAGGAAGTGGAGCAAAGTCTGGAAAGCTATGATAGATTGGCGTGATGCAAAGGAATGACATTTCTACAGAGACGAAGCAAGGATCGACCATCCCCCAGTTCTTGGTTGGGGTAATGTGAGTTGATGCATGTACATATTTGTTTTATGTTTTGATGTGAGATAAATAAATAACCTAACAGTGTACTTTCACTTTTATGATGTATAATATATAGTGTGTTACAATAAATTTCTGTGGAAGATGTCAGCTATATTTTTGCTCAAAGCCTCTCAGGTATACTCTTTCTTCCTCTTAACACTTTGAGGATACAGTGCCCGACTGTTTGGGGGTGGTGAGAACCTTTCGCAAAAATTAAGCATGCATAGTTTACTTTATGTCTAAATAAACGTATTTAGTGACAAATTCTTATTTCCTCTTCTGTGATGAAAAATATTTAGAAATCTCACCCTAGCATTAGAATTAGGGCTTGTTCTTAGAAACTTAATTTAATATGTATGCAATAGTTTTTACATCTTTTCATGAGCATTCATGCACTGACTATCATTAAATGTACACATCAATAAGTTTCTGGGTCGACCCACGGTTAGACAACTTAGTTTCCATATCCTGTAAGAATCTAACCAAAAAGCCTCAAAATATGTGATATGTGAGTAATGACACAGAAAAGTAGTTTTTCCGAATAGAGAAGTTCACACGTTTACTTACTTGATCACTACCCAAATCCTAGGCGGGAATTTAGGCCTTCTTTGGATCGATATAGCCAAAAATTCACACCTGTAATTTTTTTTTTACTGCTAGTCGCCCCATTGAACCTTTCATTAACCCTTTCTATTTCACCAAAAATTCATTACCCATCTATTAACCGCAAATAAATAAGCCTACCTAGATGATGAGTATGAGAAATAGGATGAAGTGCGGAAAAATGAAGAGAAAAACTTGTCACAAATCAAAATCAGTTACCTGTTTTAGAAGAAAAGAAAAAAGAAAAATAGAAATATGTTTTCAAAAATCAAAAGAAATATCAAAGTTAGAATTTCCCCTAAAATCAAATCAAAAGGGAATACAAAAGCTTGAAAAGGCCAAGTATGGAAATCCATGTTAGAAGCAGGAAAGAAAATAAGGATTTCTATAGTATAAATATCTCGAAGACCTTATTCTCTTATACTTATCATTTTTTGAATTTTTTATTCCATTTTCTTCTACACCACCTCCTAAGCCCCATAACACCTAATAAAGACCTCTAGCTCAATTAGGAGTATGATAGTGTGTTAATAAGTAGTAGTTGTGATTTCTCGACCTCGGCTCCTCTGATTGTCATTGAGTATGTGAGGAAACGTGTGCCCACTGCACACTGGAAATAGCAAAACTTGAGTGGAAAAATAAGAGAAAAATTGTGTTTCGACACATACCGGTGAGAACCTACTTGAGGACACTATCCAAAGGATCCAAAAATGACCCTGCTCATACATTTCATTATAAATTCACTGCATGCATGCTCATATGTAGATGTTTTGATTATTGTATGTATATTAACTTGAATTTTGAAAGAATTAAATTCTTCTTTCCCCCGCTAGTGAGATGTCTAGATATCTGAGATTAATTAAGGAAACAAACCTTTGTTACTAAGTCGTTGTAGTATAAATGAAGTTTGTGAGTATCTTCTCTGGAAAACTCTCATGAGGGTATAACTCGTCCACCTAGGGAATTCCTTGTGGTTCAAGGCCTTGTTGCATACGGTCAATGCAATCGCACTCTGCGAAATAAGACTTAGCTTAGGACAACACATTTTTTGGCCACTTATCATTTTAATGTCTCTTCTTTGCTTGAGGACAAGCAAAGTGCTGTTTGGGGGTGGTGTAATAAGCACCCAAAACTGTAATATTAAACCCCGAGAGACATAGCGTTTTGGTCGATTATGTGTTTAATAATTATGTAATAATTATATTTTCGTACTTTTGCAGATTTCCGTAGTTAACATGAATATAATGATAAAACATGCATCAAAGTACGGGAATACTATAATATCTGAAGTCTTCCCACTCAGCCCAGTGAAGCCCAACAAAGCCTGACTAGAGTCGAAGTTTTCAAAAGAACAAAACCAGTGCAGAACGGGTCCACATATAAAAAAGCAGCAAACTTCCGAAGCTCACATTTGATAAATCTAGATGCCGACGTTGGCTAGTGAATTGCCAGAGCGACCAGGGCGATGAACTCTACGCAAAGACAGAAAGTTGTAAAAATGCCAAAATCAGCGCCGCCACTAGACACACTAAGTGGACCCACTCTGAGGGCCCAAAAGGCATGACGAGTCAGCATAGGCAGGTGGCAAGTGATGGTCACAATTTTGTGCCACCTTGCAATATGAGAAGACACGAACCTGTTCAAAGATTGAATTGAAATTGGGCAATAACGTGTTAATTATGCGTTTATCAGTTATACACCTTTGTCTACAGCCATCCGAACCACTCTCATCGATCATAACTTTGGAACAGTTTCATTGACCTTGCCGCAAATCACTCCTCCCCCTAGTTCATTGTCGGGGATCTAAACGAAACCACTTGTCAAGAAGAACAATCTGGGGGGTAACCCTTTCCGTGTCACTCAAGCTTCCCACTTCCTTGATTTTATGTTTACAATAGATTTTGTTGATCTGGGATATGAAGGAGTTCCTTTCACTTGGAGTAATAAAAGATTTAAACGTAACAGAACCGATCTCATAAAAAATGCTTAGACAGAGCCATTGTGAACTCAGATTGGAGAACGCTCTTTCCGAATGCTTGAACAGGGAACTTACTAATCATCAGATCTAACCATGGGCATATAGTGGTTTATGTCAAGGACCAAAATATCACCGATAAATCCGATATATCGTCGATATATATCATTTTTTTGGTACACCGATATCGATATTTTTGACATATATCCACCGAATATTGAACCCTTTTTTTCCCGATATATATCGAAATTCCGATATAAAACTTTATATCGCCGATATAATATATACGATATTTACGATATATATCGTTTGACTTTTTGACTATTTTTTAATATAAATCTAATATTTCCAATATATTTTCGATATATTTCTGATATTTCCGATATTATATTTATGATATATCTGATATTTTTGATATTTTAAATAGTTTGGACTGGTCACAAAAAAATGGATATATCCTATATATCCGATATATCTGATATATATCGGTTTTTGGGTACACCGATATATTCACCGATATCGATATTTTCGTCCTTGGTTTATGTAACACCTCCTCAAGCCCATACACCGAAACAATTTCATTTCCAGTCTATGTGGACAAACGAGCCGGAGTGCAAGAATGTGATATCCAAAGCTTGGAATACCGATTCCTAAGGCTCACAACCTTACCGTTTCTGCAGTAAACTAAAAAGAGTGAAAAGAGATCTAAACAAATGGAATAGGGATGTTTTTGGGCATATCCATTTTCGAATCAAAAGCATCCGTGAGGAGATCAGAAAGTGCCAACTGGACCCTAATTCGGACCCTTCCTACAAGCGAAACCTAATAGAGGACTTTAATCAAACCATCCAACTCGAAGAAAAACTCTGGAGGGATAAATCTAGAGATACGATGCTACATTGTGATGGGACAAACTCACGTTATTTTCTCCTATCAACTGTTATCAGAAGGAATCACATTGAGATTAACAAGATCAGGAAAGCTGATGGCACATGGGTAAAGGAGCGCAACACAATTGGTAAAACCATTGAGGAGCACTTCAAAAATCTTTTCACTTCATCTAACCCAGCTACCAAAATCAGTGATCTAAATGTTTTTTAATCTATTGTCACGACCGAAGAAAATTAAGAGCTCACTAAAGAAGTTACTCTAGATGAAATAAAAGAAGTGTTTTTCTCCATGGACCCACACAAAGCCCATGGCCCTGATAGTTTCACCCTACTCTTTTACCAAAAGTATTGGGACATAATACACCTCGATCTCCTAAACACTAGTAAGAGCTTCATGAACTCTGACCACCTTTTGACTGAGTTGAATCATACAAATATCACCCTCATTCAAAAGTGCCAAAAATATGAAACTCTAGACCGGCCATTTCCATCCAATCAGCCTGTGCAATGTTAGCTTAAGAATACTCACAAAAGTTATCGCAAACCGCATTAAACCGCTTTTAGAGAAATTCATCTCGCCATCCCAAAGTGCTTTTGTAAAAGAAAGACAGATTTTCGACAACATTGTCCTTGCCCATGAAATTATCCACATTATGAGAAGGAAAAAATGCGCAACTGGATGCATGGCTATTAAGCTAGATCTAAGCAAAGCCTTCGACAGAGTTGAATGAGATTTTCTTCTAGAAACTATGGAAACACTTGGTTTTTGTGAAAAGTGGAAGAAATGGATAAAACAGTATATCTCCAACACTTCTCTCTCTTTCAAGCTTAATGGATCACCCACAGGCTTTCTTTAGCCAGAAAGAGGTATCAGACAAGGAGACCCCCTATCACCTTTTATGTTCATAATCTGCATGGAAGTTCTCTCGTGACTACTCACCAATGCTGAAAAGGAGAAACGTCTCCACAGAGTAAAAATCAGTAAAAGTGATACCCTTATATCTCACCTACTCTTTGTCGATGATAAGTTTATATTCAGCAGAACAAATATAGGTGAAACACACGTCCTAAAAGATATCCTCGAAATTTCTAAAAATGTATCGGGACAAGAGATCAATTTTCAAAAGTCAGGTATCTTCTTCAGCTATAATACTCATCATCGACATCAATGTATTGTCAAAAGAATCCTCAAGATTGGGAAGGCCATTACCCATGCCAAATATTTGGGAGCTCCTCTAGTTCTGAGAAGGAAAAACAAAATTGATTTTGAAGAAGTTTTAGAGAGAGTTACTCAAAGAATGGAAAGCAAAACTTCTTTCTCAAGATGGAAAACTTACACTTATAAAAGTTGTAACCTCAATAATTCCCTTGTACATCTTGTCGATTTTCCCCTTGCCAGTTTCAATCCAAAAAAATTTGGATTCTGTAAACTCGAACTTCTTTTGGGGACAAATAGACAACAACACAAATAAGGTGCACTACACTTCTTAGGACAAGATTTGTCAGCCAAAGTCGTGCGGTGGACTGGGAGTTTGACTTGCTTCACATCACAACACTGGTCTACAAGCAAAATTACTCTGGCGAATAATCAAAGAGCTTGAGAAACCATGGGCCACTAGTCTCTTGAAGAAGTATGCACGTGGACAGTCAATGGTTAGAGCTACATGCCCAAAAGGCGCCTTGAAGATATGGAAAGGCATTATCAAAGAAAGAGATGATATCCTTCCCCAACTTTGTTGGCATATCGAAACAGGAAGAAAGATTGACATATGGCTGGATCCTTGCATACCAACCTTACCAAGTAGAAAACCAATAGGGCCTCCGCCACGCGCAAGCCCGTACCATTGAGTGGAAGACCTAATTGACAGTGGAACTCAAACTTGGAAAATAGCTGCTCTCCACAGCATCTTTCTCCCAGATATTGTGATAGAAATCATGAAAATACCGCTCAGTCACAACGAGCGTGTTGACTCCATAAGATGGATGGGGAAAAAAGATGGCGAACTAACAGTGAAGTGACTGAAGACTATGCACAAGAATCTAAGCAAAAGCACAGAAGACAACAACAACCACAGTCCAAATTTTTGGAATCACTTTTGGAACCTGGACACAGCAGAAAGAGTAAAGCTTTTTTTTTTTTTTTTTTTTTTTTTTTCTTTTCTTTTCTGGAAAGCCATTTGCAACAACCTTCTTGATAAGCACCCAAAAGTGTAGTTTAAACCCCTTAATAGTATTACATTTATGCCAATTATGTTTATAATAAATAAGAGTTAGTAATATTTACGTGCTTTTGTGTATTTCAGGTCTTGAAGCTGCTTATGTGCTTAAAGATGTCATTTTGCGTGAAAAATAAGTCAAGATGATTGCTAGAAGAGTTCTATGTTTAAAGCCCAAGAATTAAGAAGAAAAAGCCTTTTCAAGCCCAGTCAAAGCTGGGAAGTCAAAGTCAATTCGGGTAGAAAAAGAATAGAAAAGTCAACAGAACTTTAAATGGGTGTATCTTTGGACTCGAGCCTCAGAATTGGGCCTACTTTATGTTAAAACGCCTGCCTTGCCCTAATCAGAGCTGTAAAAGTGGACGAAAATGGTACTAAAGTAATTTCTAGTAGAATTAGCTATTTTAGACTTAACCTAATAAACTTTGGACTCACTTTAGAGGCCTAAAGTCTCCCTTTTTGGCCTATGCACAAAAATATAACCCTAACTCTCTCCTATATAAAGAGGGTTAAGGCTAAACTTATTATCTCCTTCCTCCCCTTAGTCTCTAATTAGTTTACTGTAGTTGTAGTTTAGTTTAGAGTTAGAATTAGGTTAGCATTATAGCCTCCATTAAAACCTTATCAAATAAAGCTTTAGTTCATCATATTCAATTCTTGTTTTATTATTTATGTCTCTAATTTATTGTTTTAGATTAATGAATCTAATGAAACAAGACTAAACCTCTATTAGAGGGGGTTTATGAAGCCATGTGAGGATGATTAGCCATTAGTTTACTATTGTTTTGAGTAAAAAACTTCAAGTTCTTTGTTGTGAGTGTCTAGAGATAGAGTTCATAATGGAGAACTAGAGTTTAAAACCACCATCAAAGAGATTTGTGGTGGAGCTAAACTCTTAAGCTATTAAAGCCTTAATCCGAGACGACTTGGTGTTCATTAGGGATCAAACAAACGATTCAATAACTAACTAATAGTCAATCGAATCGCGTGTCCGATTAAACCCCTTCTAATATCTTCTCTTGTTAAATGGCACCGCTTGCTATCTTACTTTGTTACGTATATCGTGTTTAGAATATCAAAACTATTTTCACTATTCACAAAACAAAACATTATTTTCACTGTTCACGATTTTCCAAAAATTTTCTACTACTGTTTAAGTGCATACGAGTTGCTCAGCCAACTCCCTGCCCTCCTGTGACCTGACCCTAAAAAAATCAAACCATAGTTTTAACTTACGAGCGCGCGCGCCTTAGATTTGCTTCACAAAGCGCATCCCGCGCATTACACCCTAGGCACAACCCGCGCCTAATTTACCCTATTCTTAAGCGCGCCCCGTGCTCTTTTAAATTTAAGGGAAAAAAAAAGGTACCAAAACGCGACCCGTGCCCAATTTAGCCTATTTTTTGCGCGCACGCCCTAGCGTAATTAGCTTAGATTAATTTTTTTAATATTAATTGCAATATTATCCCACGAGTATAGTTTTTATCTAAAAATTCAAATATTTTATAAAAAAAAGAAAACTTTTTTCATTTTATACAGTGTTTAGAAAACTCAAAGAATTGGGGTTCTCTAATTAAGGAACGTGCACGCACGGACAACCTTCCTCAATTCTTAAGTGGCCTGGCTGTTAGTTTGATACAAAAATACAAAAAAAAAATAATTAATTAATATTAGTTAGTAAGCCCACCACTACCAAAGTCTGTTTCACATGCCTGACATCTAGGCCCAACACGAAGCCCATAGTAAAAAGCTTTACCCTAATTCTTAAAACTCTTGGACTAATAAGGTTAATCTTTTTACAGGACTTCACCATCCACCCCTTGCACCTGGACCAGTAGCCGTATAATTGTTCAAGTAACACTAGACGTGCTTCAAGGTCGTTGAAGCGCTTATTTATACGCCAGAAAGCAAGGACACCTGTGTATAGAGGTAGTTGTGTGGCTTGGTTTTCAAGATTGCAAGAAGAGAACACAACTTGTGGAATTGTTGGATTTAGGAAGAGCAGATTAAATCAAATTTTTTTTGGACAATGGATATTCCCAAAGATTGCTCGTGGTCATGGAGATCAATTCTCAAGAGTAGAAAATTTGCTCAGAAATTTACGAAATATATTCTTGCAAGTGGGAATCAAACCTATCTATGGCATGACATATGGTGTATGAATGCACCCTTGCTTAGAAACAGTGAAGCAAGTACTCTCTTCTCTTTCCCTGAGAATGCCAGAGTTAGTGAGCTTATTGATAATGGAAGGTGGAACAATGTTGTACACTCATTACCTGTAGGAGTTCTCAAGAATAGCATTCTCAGTATTGATATCTTTAATCATTTACATGAGGACAAGATTATATGGACTCAGACCGCTACAGGGGAATTTTCTACCAAGTCGGCATATGAGAGTCTTAAAAGAACTAGAAGTCCAGTCAGCTGGTATGGACTAGTGTGGGGAAGATTAGTGATGCCAAAGTATTCATTTAATGCTTGGCAGTTATTCTCGGGAAGCATGCCCACCCAAGATAGATTGGTATATAAGAAAGTCCTTAACTCTTCTTCTTGTTGCTTGTGTAACAACAGTTGTGAGAACTCTAAGCATTTGTATTTCGACTGCAACTACTCCAAGGTTGTCTGGTTCCAGGTTAAGAAAGCACTAGGTCTCACAACCACAATTCACCACTCCAATCGAGAATGGTGTAACATCTTAAACTTATGCAGAGGCAAATCTCCTACTGTTAAAGTTTATAAGGTGTTCATTTGTGCAGTTATTGGTTATATATGGAGGGAAAGGAACAACAGACGGTTTAATGATGTGTCTATGGCAGCTTCTGATCTTAGTAAACTTTTGATAGCTGAAATGTGTCATTACTTGGAGGTCAAGGTGGATGAAATTGCAGATTCTATTTCATTGAAAGTTCTTGCACACAAGCTTGGCATTTCCTTCAAGTATAAGAGAAAACCAGTCATTCAATGCAAATGGGTACCTCCTGATCATGGTATAGTCAAGATAAATTGTGATGGCTCTATGTGTGAACAAGGAGTGGGATATGGGGGAATAGACCGGGATGAATATGGAACAGTTCTGTTCGCATATATAGGAGGAGGTTCAACTAGATATATTCTATTTCAAGAGATTAAGGCTATGGAACAAGGTTTAGCTATCTGTGTGGAGATGAACATTACAAGAGTCCTAGTAGCATCTGATTCTTTGAGTGCTATACAAATCATGACGGGAGCTGAGAATACTCCATGGAATTGTTGGAATTTGATGGCTGCTATTAGAAAACATATCTCGAGGCTGTCGGGGATTACCTTCATTCATGTGTTTAGAGAGGTGAACAGAGCAGCTGATTACTTAGCGAAATTGTCAATCTTTTGTAATGTAGATGATTGTAATTGCTTTATCTGCCCTCTAAGTAGTGATCTAACTACTATTGTGGACGAAGACTTAAATGTAAATTATTTGAGAAGCTAATATAGGTAAGGGTTGGCCTAACCCTATCATCGTTTCAAAAAAAAAAAGGATGCTCCAGGTAACACCTCTTTACATCCTTGAATCTACTGTAAGAAGACTAATTTCTAGTAATAATCAGGCTATTTTGCATGCTTAAAAAGATTGTTTGCATATTAAACTTCAATTTGTATGAGATTAAGATCTAGTATGCATAAACCTGCTTTACTTGTTTACCGTAGACACAATACCACACGCCTATCTAGAAATTCACACACCATATCTGTAGAAATGACTCAAGAGACAGAGAGATCTCTCTCTGATTTTTACAAGCTAAAGGCTTTGAATGATGCACCACAATCTTGTATAGTTATTGTAGCTACTACGAGAGATTTTAGAATCCCCCCTAATATCTTTAACTTACTACCTGTTTTCCATGGCTTAGACCATGAGAAGCCTTATCAACACTTACGTAGGATACAACAAGTTATTATTACATTTAATCATCCTAACGTAACACCTGAACAAATAAAGCTAAGGGTGTTTCCTTTTACCCTAGCTGACAAAGCAGCAGCATGGCTAATAACACAAAAGCCAAACTCTGTCGATACATGGGAAAAACTAGTCGAATTATTTATAGAACAATTTTACCCACCACAGAATACTGATGAGATGCTACAACATATTCATTTCTTTCGCCAAAAGCCTCAAGAATCCTTTTCTGAGGCTTGGAATCATTTCACTGATCTTCTAGTAGAATGTCCCCATCATAATCTTGGTAAAGACACACTAGTTCGTGCCTTCTTCAAAGGCATATCCAAACACCATAAGGAGCCGTTAGACATCATGAACGAAGGTAATTTCTTAAGTAAAGGAGCCACAGATGCTTATAACTTTTTAGATAATCAATCCAAGAAAAGTAACAACTGGGGAGGTAACGATTACTCCCGCTCTAATACTTTTTCTTCAACAGTTAAGGCAACTAGTATGTTTGAGGTAAAACCGGGCCTTACTAAAAAGGTTGATGCCCTCTCTGTGCATAAATAAGAAGCGATACCCACTCCACTCATGAATATTAACTCCCTCCCATGTAATGTATGTTTTAATCCCAACCATACCAATTTCTTTAGTCCCTTACTCTACGGTTCACCGTCACCACAACTCGTAGATAATTACACTTTCACCAACCCTAACACATAATGGATGCAAAACACTAATTATAATCAACAACAACAATCTACACCCCCATGTATTAATTATCAAAATGTTAGGCCCACTACAAACTTCCACCAATTTAACCAACATCTTGGACAAGGCGAATTAGGTGACCAGAATAAAAGTTTAGTGCCCATGACCCAGAACTATCAACATCCAGACCTAATGCTCAACAAGCCTTAGTCCCAGTCGCCTCTCCTATTATCGCACAACCGGCTAACCCATCAAAAGATGACTTATTATTAACCATGATACAAAACCAACAACAACAAAATAATATGATACAAGCATTGTGCCAAAAGATACTTGAGCTGTCTCCTAACCAAAATAATAACCAAACAGGCGTGTTTCCAGGTCAAGCTGTGCCTAATCCTAAGTCAACAAACACTGCCTTCGAAGTAAACAATATTCAATGTCATGGTAATATAAACCAAGGGGAACTACAGGCCGTCACTACCCTTCGTCCTGGGAAAGTAGTTGATAACTAAGTGACTATGCCTAAAGATCGCCCGCAAACTAAGAATGAAACCATAACAAATACTGTCTTGGAAACTGAAGACCCTACAACTGTAGAAGTTCTAGTCCAACCACAACCAAAAGGAAAAACCTTACAAGACCCAATAATAGAAATTGATGATCCTACACCTGTAGAGGTTCCAATATGGAAACCTAGTTGGAAAATGACAAAAGATAAAAACAAGGTTAATACTTATGTTGACCCATATGCTAAGTATAGAGAAAAACCACCGTTTCCCCAAAGACTGGTTGTGTCTAAAAAGGACAAATTTTTTGATGAGATTAGGGAAGTGTTTAAAAATCTGACTATAAACCTACCTTTTCTAGATGCTATAAAAGTCTACCTAGATACGCTAAGTTTCTAAAAGAGTTGTGCACCACGAAGAGGAAAACCAACATACCCCATGAAGTCTTTTTAACTTAACAATATCTCTCTTTATCTGAATATAATGGAATTATTAAGTACAAGGACCCTGGTTGTCCTACTGTATAATGCACCTTAGGCGATAACTTCATAACAACTGCACTATTAGACCTTGGGGCGAGTGTTAACTTACTCTATTTTTATTTATATAAACAGTTAGGTCTCCATGAACTTAAACCGACCAAAATGATTTTGCAGTTAGCCGATCACTCTATTAAGTATCCTAAAGACGTAGTTGAAAACTTTCTAATTAAAGTTCAGGATTTTTACTACTCGGTTGATTTCGTTATTCTTGACACCGAAGTTGCCCATGATTCTATTCCCATCATCTTAAGGCCTCCTTTCTTGGGAACCACCAATGCCCAAATTAATTGTCGGGATAGATCAATGACTTTTTCCTTTGGAAATCTTTCTGTATAAGTTAACATGTTTAGACTTAAGCAAGGACAACTAGGTTTGCCTGTAGAAGGAGAAGTGAAATCCATTGAGAGTTTTGTATATCACATTAGTGCTTCCGACACTTTCCTTCCCACACTAGTAGATGCCCCTCTTAGGGAAGAAAACAAAGATCACAATTTCGAATCCCTGAATATAACTAAAATAGAGGAAGAATTTTCCACCCTATGGGAGATGTAGTCAATCTCACAATGGACGAGATAGATGAATTTCTCAAAGATCCAGATGAATACCACAATTATATATGTGGATGTGAACAACCTAGATGAAGAATTCGATGAGTTTATAAAAGCATGTGATGATCCACCCTCTCAAGAACTACCTAAAGAGCACTACCCGACCATCATCCACTTGAGCTAATCCCTCATAAATACCAATCATTTACCACCACCAATATTCCCCGCCCTCCACCTTTTCAAAGGAACCTTGAGTTTGCACTAAACCTTCTTGTTTATCCTGTGCTTCATGACTTTCTAAACCCATCTGGTGAAGAAGTAATAGCCAAAGACAAGCCACCTGACACTTTTTCATTTTTTCCATCCCTTCCTTCTAACACTTATCCAGATTCCATGTATTTTCCACAACCATTCTTTTTCTCACGATCATTTATTTGGAGACCCTTTAGTTGGAGGAAAAAGAAGAAATTTCATACTCAATTAGGTTCTAGGTCCATTAGACTTCACTCTCATCTCGGTAAGCCACGTCATAGGAAACCTTAGTGCTTAATTCTGTTTGATGGTGCATTCCGTGTTAACTATTTATGGAAATATCCACAACTATTTAGATTATTGATATATGGTAAACTGCATGTTATATTTTAGGTAAAGTCTCGAGTATCTGATTTTAAAAGATTCATCGTATTCTTTAGTGTACTCCATTCCAATATTATATTATAGGAGTACACCATGAGTTTCATTTTTATTTTATTTTTCGTAATTTTGTTTTTCCAAAAATCAAACATATAAAAATTAAAAAAAAATTAAAACATAAACATATGTTAGTAAGTCTAGGGAATCTGACTTTAAAAGGCCCAAGTTTTTGTAAAATATCACCTTAATGGAGTATAGGCCATAAAATTTTTCAAACTTAAAAAAAAGTTTCAAATTTTGTTTGGGGGTGGCATATTTTGGTCTTTTATTTCAAAACTTTTTGCCACTTTTTACCTGTCATATTTACTCCAATAGAGTCTAGGTTAGTTAGTTAAGTAATTTAAATGTGTTGTTGAATTATTTCATGAACCCCCTTCTACCAAATTGTTTGAGGGTGATATATTTAATTTTAGCTAGCACATTGAACGTTCATGTATTTAAAATTGCATATATAAATATCAAAATATAGAACCCATTGGCCTTGTCGATTTAATTGGTAAGCATAATGTAATTAGGTACCTTAATTTCGTTAAATTTCACTATTTCACGGAATTTCGGAAGCTAATCCTATAGGAGCCATGATATGCGCATGTTTAATTTGTGAACTTACGGTATTATTTATTTATGTTAGAGTCCACTTATGTCCCAAGCGCTATTAATTATTTCATGGAACTCATATAGGAGTTGCGTATGTTTTTATTTCTTTATATTAGTATAAATTAACCTTCTTTTTCAGGTGCTCCCATTTATAAGCACATTTCTATGGTACTCTCTATCCTTTATTTTCATTTCATATTTTGGGGACAAAACATGATTCTAGTTTGGGGGTGGTATAGAAATACACTGTAAATGTTTAAGCACATATTAGGATGTATATTACATATTAATTATCGTATAAAAAGTAGAAAAGTATCAAAATCATAAAAATAGTTTATACTATACACTTAATGATAATGGTATTGTTCCCTTCTCCATGATGATATTAGTCTAGAAATCTTACGTAGTACTTGAACTATGATTTAATTTTTGAAACTTAGATTAATATGTAGGTAATAGTACGTCATTGCATCTTTTCATGAACATCTTGCATGAGCATCTATGATTATACTTGGCAGTATTTTTTGAGACCTAGGTTAGAGTACTTAATACATATCATGTGAGCATCTAGCCTAAAAGCCTCATAAGAGTGAAATATCTGAGTGATGACAAAAGGGAGAAGTAAAATCCGAGTAAAGAAATCACACATCCACTTGCTTGATCATCATACTATATCTTAAGCGAGAATTTAGGCTCTTTTTGGATCGATATAGCCAGAAATTCTGACGTAACTATATTTTCCGCTAGTCATCCCACTGAGCCTTTTTCATTAGCCTTTTAACAAACCACAAATCCTTTACCCAATAAAACAAAATAAAAACAAAATAAAGTCAGCCTACCTGCCTATCTAGATAAGTCTAAGAAATAGGATGAGTGAAGAAAAGAAAAGAGAAAAACTTATGTAAACGAAAATTAGTTAGTTGCTTCAAAAGAAAAAGAAAAGAAAAGAAAGTTTCCATCCAAAGAAAAAAAAAAAATAGAAATAAAATAAAACTCCAAAAAATATAATCAAAAGAGTCAAAAGCCAAAACAAAAAGGCTAAGGATGGAAACTAAGTGTAGAAACAAAGTAAGAACAAGGCTTTATCTAATTACATATTTTGAAGACCCTATTATCTCAGACTTGTCTTTTTGAATATCCATTTCCTTCATTCTTAAGCCAACACCTATGCCCCGTATCACCTAATAAAGACCTCTAGCTTAATTAGGAATAGATTGGTGTGATAGTAAGTGGTAGATGTGTTTGATCGACCTTGACTTTCTTGGATTGTCATTGAGATTATGAGGAAACGTGTGCCCACTACACACTGGAGTTAGCAAACTTGAGTGGAAAAATCATAGTGTTTGGTGTCTTGGCACATTCCTTATGAGAACCTACTTTGGCACGCTACCCAAAAGTTTCAAAAACGGACCTGCCTTTGCATTTTATAGCATACTTCATTGTATTGTTGTTTATCTTAAGATGATTTGATTATTATACATGTATTCATTTAGGAGTTAGATTGATGATCCTTGTTTAAATGTTAGTGAGATGTATAGATATCTGAGATAAAATTAGGGGACATTACTTTTATTATTTAGTCGTTGAAGTATAAATGAAGTTTGTGAGTATCTTCTCTGGAAAACTCTCATGAGGCTACAAGTCGTCCACTAGGAAATTCCTAGTGGTTTAAGGCCTTATTACATATGGTCAATGCAATCGCACTCCGCGAAACGAGATTAGTTAGGACCACATTTTTTGCCACTTATTTATTTTTATTTCTCATCTTTGCTTGAGGACAAGCAAAATGCTATTTGGGGGTGGTGTGATAAGCACCCAAAAGTGTAGTTTAAACCCCTTAATAGTATTATATTTAGGCCAATTATGTTTATAATAAATAAAATTAGTAATGTTTACGTGCTTTGTGTATTTCAGGTCTTGAAGTTGTTTATGTGCTTAAAGATGTCATTTTGCGTGGAAAATGAGTCAAGATGATTGGTAGAAGAGTTCTATATTTAAAGCCCAAGAATCAAGAAGAAAAAGCCTTTTCAAGCCCAGTCAAAGTCAATTCGGGTAGAAAAAGAACAGAAAAGTCAACAGAACTTCAAATGGGCGTATCTTTGGACTCGTGCCTACTTTATGTCAAAACGACCGGCTCGGAATAAGCTTTCCAACGGACCTGTCCTTGCCCCAATCAAAGCTGTAAAAGTGGACGAAAAAGGCACTGAAATAATTTCTAGCATAATTTGCCCTTTTAGACCTAACCTAATGGACTTTGGGTTCACTTTAGAGGCCCAAAGTCCCCCTTTTTGGCCCGTGCATGAAAATGTAACCCTAACCCTCTCCTATATAAAGAGGGTTAAGGCTAAACTTATTATCTCCTTCCTCCCCTTAGTCTCTAATTAGTTTAGTGTAGTTATAATTTAGTTAAAGGTTAGAATTAAGTTAGCATTGTCGCCTCCATTAAAACCTTATCAAATAAAGTTTTAGTTCATCATATTCAATTCTTGTTTTATTATTTATGTCTTTAATTCACTGTTTTAGATTAATGAATCCAATGAAACAAGGCTAAACCTCCATTAAAGGGGGTTTATGAAGCCATGTGAGGATGATTAGCTATTAATTTACTATTGTTTTGCATAAAGAACTTCATGTTTTTCGTTGTGAGTGTTTAGAGATAGAACTCATAACAGAAAACTAGAGTTTAGAGCCACCATTAAAGAGATTTGTAGTAGAGCTAAACTCTCAAGCTAGTGAAGCCGTGATCCGAGACGACTTGGTGTTCACTAGGGATCAAAGAAGCGATTCGATAACTAACTAATAGTCAATCGAATTGCGTGGTGGATTACCTCTCTCTCTCTCTATATTCTCCTCTCATCACTTTAAATCATTGTTTAGAACATTAAATTTATTGTTTTCATATTTCATATTACTCTCTTATTAGTGAAATAGTTGTTTAGTCTAAATTCGTGTTAAATACGTACAAGCAAGAGTGGTTCGAACACGACTACTTTACTCTTCAACACATGTTTAGAGAGTATAATTATAAATTGATTAGAATGATTTTAGCATGTTAGAACTATTGTTTTCACATCTAATTTATTTCTCTTGTCACTTCCCACAAGGGAATACCTATGGAATAGAAATATAATCCCTTCTGGAATTTGTTAGCGCTGCAATGACCAGGTGGAATCTACTACTCATGCACTCTTTCACTGCAATTTACTTAGACATGTCTGGTATGCTTCTAACCTTTCCATTAGGATAGACCACTGGAATCAAGATGTTGCCCTTACCTCTATTATCACCACCATTATCGCTAGAATACAAAATAAAACTGAGATAATTAAGAGACACTCTAAGTACTCTTGCTTCTATCATGTTCTCAATATGGACCAGTAGAAATGATCTAATTTTTAACAACAAGCACACAGATGCAATTAATATAATCCGTAGAGCTTCAACCTTCATAACTAACAAGAAAGAGGGTTTGAATGCAGCTAGTAATAAACCAATCACTTACCTGAAAGATGTCATAGCTAGTCATAAACCAGACATTATATGTTCGGCTGAACCTCTCATATCTCCGCCTACTAGGACTCCTGAGTTTCTTTGCAGGTTGGGTTTCAATGAGGACTTTGTTCATAATAATATTCCCAATAGAATAGGGAATATATGAGTTTTTTGGAGGAAGGGAATTGTAGTGAATCTCGTTGATCTGTCCCATCAGCAAATTACTATTAAAACTGGTGATCTTCTTATCTCACTAGTTCATGCCAGATCACCTTATGTGCAAAGAAGAGCACTACGGGAAGAATTATCGCAGCTGGGTTTGAATGCAGAAGCTTGGGCAGTGGCAGGGGACTTTAATGTTGTTACTTCGACTGTAGAAAGAAAAAGGGGAAGGCTCCCTTGTCAGATAGTAGTAAATGAGTTTGTTGATTTTATAAATGGGAATGCTCTTATGAATACTACAAGTCTCAGCTTCAAGTTTTCATGGTCAAACAAAAGACACGGAGATAGAAGAATGGTATAGAAAATTGATCGCATTTTAGTTAATCAGAAATGGATAGATGCAACCACAGGATGGAGAAGCAAGATCCTACAACAGAGATTTTCTAACCATTCCCCTATTGTAGGATGGTTCACCACTATTCCTAAGCCCCCACAATATCCCTTTCAGGTTCAAGAAGCACTGGATAAAGCATGAGAGTCTCAAAGAGGTCGTGAAACAAAGCTGGGAAGAATGCCTTGAGGATGTGCCCATCAGAAAAGTTATGAAAAAACTCAAAAGGTTGAAGGCAGCTATTAAAATATGGAGCTAGGAAACTTTCGGGGATTTGAAAAAAAAGAAAAAGAGTGTGACAGATGATCTAGAATGGATAATGAAAGAGCAAGAAGAGGACCCTTTTAATGTTCAGCTACAAGAGATGGAACTGAATAAAAAAGAGGAACTGAATGGTATTTTGGATACAGAAGTGGCACAATGGCAACAGAAAGCTAGAGTTAGTGAGGCCTTTGAAGGTGACAGGAACACAACTTATTTCCATGCACTTCATAAGCTGCAAATGAATAAAGTTTTGATCCTAGAAATTCATAAAAATGATGGAACTATCCTTAAGCAGTAACAAGACATTAAACAACACATTGTCTCAGTTTTTGAAGCCAAGTACAAGCCACAAGCAGTCATACCCAATGTTGGACTGATGGAACTTATACCGAAACTTGTGACTAATTAATGAAGATAATGTAAATATCTCAGTAATACCTACCTTCACAAAGGTCAAACATGCTGTGTTTAACATGGACTCCAATAACTCACCAGGACTGGATGGGTTTCAAGGAACCTTTTATCAAACTTTTTGGGAAATAGTGGGACTGGATGTCAGCAAAGCCATTATCTTTCTTCAAAGACAACAAACTGCCGCAGGGTATGAACTCAAATTTTCTGGTGCTTCTACCAAAGGTAACAAATGGCAAATCTGTAAATCATTATAGACCGGTATGCCTGAGTAATTTTCTATTTAAAATTATTACAAAAATCTTGTCTTTAAGGGTTAAACTAATGGCAACCAAGTTGATTAGCAGTGAACAACTAGGTTTCATCAAAGGCAGGAATAGTTCCACTGGCATCTGTTTAGGGTTTGAAATGATGAATGAGCTTGACCATAAAAGAAGGGGCGGTAACATTGGGTTGAAGTTGGACATAGCGCAAGCATTTAATACTTTAAGCTGGGAGTTCCTTGCTGAGGTTATGTAGAGATTTGGCTTCTCCAAAAAATGGTGTGATTGGATTGAGACTATTCTTAGCAGTACAAAGCTTTCGGTTATGATAAATGGAGGACCATGTGGGTTCTTTGTGGCTGGAAGAGGATTGAGGCAGGGAAACTCTCTGTCTCTGTTCCTTTTCGACTTGGTAGAAGATGTTCTAAGTAGGAGAATTAATCACTGTTTTTAGGTTGGACTCGTGAAGCATATGGTGACCATCGGAGATATTCTTGGACCTACACATCTTCTATTTGCAAACGATCTCTTTCTGTTTGAAAATGGTGACAACCGAGGGCTTAAAAGACTAAAGTGGGCCCTTTCAGCCTACCAACAACCAGCTGGACAATTCTTTAACACAGAGAAAAGCAAGCTTTTTCTGGGGAACATGATAGGTGTTAGGAAAAGGAAAGTAGAGGAGCTTTTTTATATTAAAGAAGGTGAGCTTCCTGAACAATATCTTGGAGTGCCACTCTTTAAAGGTAGAGTTACAAGTAGATGTGTTCAACCACTAGTCGACAAAATCAAAAAGAAAGCTTCTGGGTGGGCAGGCAGAATGTTATCTTTTCAAGGGAGAGTGGTCATGGCACAGGCTATCCTTTCAAGTATACCAATACACAATATGTCGGTGTATAAATAGCCCAAGAAAAGCATCAAGGAAGGAAAAGTTGTCATACGTAACTTTATATGGTCAGGGGATCCCAGTAAGAGATGGATTGTCACTCTTAATTATTGGGAAAGTGTTTGTAAACCCAAGGATGAAGGTGGGCTCGGAATCTGAAGGTTGGAGGAACTGAACAAAGCTCTACTTAACAAGTTAGCATGGTGTTTCTTAAATGAACAAAATGATTGGAGTATCTTCATGAACAGAAAATTCACAAAAAAGGATGGAAGCTTTCTCACATATCACAAGCCCTCATCGGTTTGGCCAGGCCTTAGAGATGCTTTGCATGATCTAAAACTATTTACTGGATGGATCATAGGAAAAGGAGACAAGGTGGACCTATGGAGAGATAATTGGGTAGGGCAATCGGTCATGGAACTTCTCCCTGAGGTCAACTGGTCTGGTTTAAAGGAAAAAGTAGTAGATGTTATAGAAGAAAATAAATGGAAGTTCCCGGAGGCAGTATCCGAAGTGTTCAATCGACTAGGAATTGACTTGTCATCCATCCCACAACCTAGTAGGGAAGAGGATGTTCGAATTTGGAAACCAGAAACTGATGGAACATTCCCGATACAGTTCGCTTTTGAAGCAATTTGACAAAAGAAGAACAAGATCTCCTGGCATCGGAAGCTTTGGGCAGTGCATTTACACCCCAGAATAGCCTGCATTGCGTGGAAGCTCATGCACAAGGCGGTTCTAACAGATGATAGGGTGAAAAAGGTAAGGGTAAATCTCGCATCATGATGCCACTTCTGCCATCAAGAGGAGGAAAATGCACAACATATGTTATGGGATTGCAGCAAGGTCTGAGAAATCTTGGCATGGGCAGCATCCCTGTTTGAATTAACTCTCTTGGATCATAACTTCAAAGCTTTATAGAGAGTTGCAAAAGACAGAAGCACTATTATTCAAGACTTGTGGAACGCTGCCATAGTCCACATTATGGTGCAGGTATGGAAAACTTGGAACAAAGAACACTTTGAGGACATTCATATTCACTTGAGTAACATTAAGAGAGAAGTTCTTAAAGGGATCAAGGTATCGGGCTAGCTGTCACAAGGAAAAAAACACAATGTCATGAAAGAATTTCGCATTCTTGATAGGCTTGATGTACAGGTGAAAAGTTCCCCAACGCAGTTGATCCAAGAAGTGCACTAGGTCGCTCCAGTGGGCAATGTCATCAAATGTAACACCGATAGATCAGCACAAGGAGTTCCCAGTAATGGCGGGGCTGGTATAGTATGTCGGAATAAGGATTTAGCAGTGGTTGGGGTTCTTGCTGTGAGTCTTGGTCAGGTAGATAGTTATCATGCCGAATGCACAACCATAGTTATGGCAGCCGAGAAAGCGGTGGAGATGAATTGGGGTTGCATTTTAATTGAAGCCGATTCAGAAGCTACTGTAAAGGCCTTCAATGGCGATGCAATTCCATGGATGTTTAGAGCGAGATGGAAGCGAGCAATTGCATTTTGACAACATTGGAAGCTATCCTATGATTGGAGAGACGACAACTTTAGTGCGGATGCAGCAGTTAGGAAGGGATCCATCTTATTGCCCGACACTTCAGTATGGAGCACTAGTAGACCAGACTTTGTTACTAAGATAGAAAGTCCCTTTAGGACCTACTATCGATTTAGATGAAAAAGAATGTAACTTGTATTATCTTTGACAATTCCTTTTATTAATAAATTTTCTTACTTGCGTGCAAAAAAAAACAAGAAAGAATCTTATGCTAAAAGCAATCACATAGATAGTTGGCCCGAGATAGAAAATGACTGCCACTACCTCACTACAGATGCCTCTTGGAATAGTAACACTAACCAGGCAGGCCTCGGTTTTTCTATATGGAATAATTTTGAATATTGTATTAGTGCAGGACATGACAGAACCAGTGCCGCTGACCCAGAAGTGGCAGAGGCACAAGCCATCCAAGAAGGAGTAGACTTGTGTCGACGTTTGCAGCTCCAACGTGTCACTATTTTGCTGGAGTGCAAATACCTAGCTGAAGTCCTCAACCAAAAAGGAACAAATTTATCTTGGGGAGCTAGATCATCAGTCGCATATGATATTTATTATAGTATCTCTTTGTTTGATCATTGTAATTTCTTTTACATTTGCAAAGACTCAAACATTATTGCTCGTGTACTCGTGGCTCGTGGCTAGGGGAGAAGCCCCTCTGCATTTTACTTTGAACCTTGCTACGACAAGATTGCTGATTACTTTATGTATGGATGTAAGGAATGTAGGAAGTTTTTTCTAATTTTGGAAGTGTATTTCTTTTATCTATAAAAAAATAAAAATAAAAAAATAAAATAATAATAAAAAATAAAAAATTATGCTATAGAGAGTTGATAAAACCTACACGCGGTTTTTTTGGGGGGTCAGACGTCCATTTTCTTGTAAGCTGTCACGTGTCAATTTTTTTTGTTCTAACAAATCATAAATTTTTGAGACGTGGGCGAGTTAGCATTTGATCCGGTTCGTTTTTTTTTTTTGGCTCCACCAGACTAAAAAAAGAAGAACCGTAAAAGAGAGAGATAGAGACTGTAAATTTGTAAAAGGAGAGAGAGAAGAGACGTGGAAGTGTAGAAGAGAAACCACGTGAGAGAGAGTGCCCAAGGCTAGTATATATAAAAGGAAGGCGGGAATTGTTTGCAAAAAGAAAAAAATGGAGTTGCTTAAACTCTCCAAGTTGAAGCTTCAACTCGAAGCTTTAATCTCACAGCTTCGTCACCTCAAAGTACTCTCTCTCTCTCTTTCTCATTCTCTCTCTTTTTCTCATTCATTTTGGTTCTTGATTTGCAGGAGAGAGAAAGATTGGAAAGTGAACAAGTTCATTTCTTCAACCAGGTTTTTGCTTTTTCTTCTTATTTAATTTTTATTTTCTTAATGCAGCTTGAAAATATTTGTTTGATTTCAGAAACAAAAGCAAACAGAAGAAGAATTTGGGAGAAAATTACATGAATTGCAAGTGGAACTATCTTCTTCTCACGATTCCCAATGCAAGCTAGAAACCAAGGTTAATTGGCCCATTTCGTTTATATAATTATAAAAATTTACTAATCATTTATTATTTACTTTGCAGGTGAAGTACCTTGAGAATGACAATTTTTTGCTTGAAAACAAGCAAAAGGAATTGAAGGGAACCATAGATAGCTTACTTCAATCCAGGGAAACTTTTATCAGTCTTTATCAGGTTTGCCCTAGCTTCTAAAGTTTTAGTTCAATAGTGGTGTTATCTTTAACAAAAGTATTTTGCTGCTCATATATGCATTTAAATAATTTTCTAGAAGAATGTAATACTCTTTCACTTCATCTCTGACACTGAATATAATAATATCAATCATCAATCTCATTATGTTGCAGGATTCTACCAGTGATATAAAACGCTCAATTCAACAAAGAGACAGAAAGCTTGCGTTTCTTTCAGAAAAGATAAAAGCCCATTTCGTTTTATTTGACTCAATAGAAAAAGAAGCTATCTCTGTGAAGCAAGTTGTGGACAATGTGCAACAGATTGTGAGTGAAAAAGAGGGTGTAGGCATGTAATCTCTAAACTATTATTACTATGTTCCATTCTATCTGACCAAGAAGATGAGACTCGTCTGTGTTGTTAGATTAACTAATGTACATTTTTTTTTATTCTTATTTCTGCTATCTTCAGTGGCTGGGTTAACGAAGAAAATGGATCAGATATCTGCATTTGAAAAAGATTTTCTTGGTAAGTCCGGTTCCAAATATATTATGTGTCACAGGAAATTTGATAGATATACTTTACGTTGCTTGTATAGTTACTTTTTATTTTATTTTTTTTTTTTTTTTATTTTTTTTATTTTATTTTATTTTTATGCTGGGTAGTTCTTGTTTATGCCCCATGGACTTTGTCATGACTCATGACCTGTTTTTTCTCCATGTCAGTGATTGATATTGCAAATATGTGTTTCTAGTTTAGTAATATTTATAACTAACAGAAATCTGTTAGTTTACATCTCATACTGAGCCAAAACATCAATCATGCATGCAACTTATATTTTCACCAGATATCACCAATATTCTGTGCATGCAGAAAAGATCCATTTCCTGGAGAATAAGGTGAGATATACCCAGGAGGAAATTCGAAGAAAGGATGCATTTATTTCAGAATTACAATTAAAACTTGAGGCCGAGAAAATCAGTAATGACTGCCGTCCAAAGATAGAGTTGATATCCTTGCCAATCTGGAATATAATTTAAGTAAGCTGTAAAATTTAACCAGAACAATCAAGTTACTGGATGTTTCATACTTTCATGAAAGATGTTTTTCTTCACTTCTATTACCTTCAGAAATCTTTATCATTGAAGGAAGAGGTTATACAGAATGTCACTGCAGAGAAAAAGGTGTGCCCCAAAATTCTGATTTCAGTTTACCATTTACTTTGTGATGATCACAAGTTAAAAGTATCTTGAATGTTTAATGGCCAGGCATTGCATTGTGAAGTGCGAGGATTGGAGATTGCTTTACGAAAGATCCAAGATGCTGTAATGAGTATGGATGCAGAGGTCTGTGGAAGTCATTATTTTTAAATCTCAACCTAATACTCAAAATCATCATGACCGATTAGTGCTTGCTAATAGTCAAAATCATGAGATTTTTATTATTTTTATTATTTTTTTCACTTCTTACTTTTCCTAGATATGGCTAAACATAATGTTAAAAGTCAATGAGGGCTGAAGGGAAAGCTTGGATGTGCTTAGACTTCACTGTAATGACAGCCCACTTAACTTACTTTGGTAAATAAGGTAAATTGAGAATTGGACGATCTGTGAGGGGACCACTTCTTTGTGGGATAGAACACAACATATGATGTGATTTTGCAGCAAAGTATACATAGTTAGGTTGCGAGGCAGAGTAAGCACTCTCTGTATGGACTTCTAGTGAATGCTTGCTTGTCATCTCTACTAGAGTGCTTGCCTCAGATGCTTAGTCGTCTGTTTAGTTTTAGATGATCTTTTTGACCTATCGGTTGGTGGCTAACCTCCTTCCACGTGCAATGTGTTTACACAGAAAATTTTGTAAAGATTTTACAATGAAAATATCCTTCCTTTATGTGATTTCTTGTGTGATGATATTTAATACAAAACCTGCTTCACCATATATAAGGGTTTCATTTTGTGTACTGGGCTTTATAGCATTATTAATTGTTTATTTCTCAGAACAATGCATTTCCAAAAAGGTATATAGATATAAATACGTTCATGATGAATTGTAATGGTGAACTTAGCATGAATATAAATACTTTTAAATATCTGAATCTCGCATTTAGGTTCATTATTTTCTTCTCTTCTCATAGAAAGACATACTTCATGTATAGTTAAGTATCAAGTCAATCATAAAGATAGAAGCACGCAAATCAGCAGTGGCATACCGCCATGCTAGTTGTTTCATTCTGGGGTGTTCTATACTGTTACAAATCATTTTATTGATTTATCCAGATTTCTAGCTTTTGTTCCTGTTTATATTCTTGTTGCATTATGTCATTTGGTGTTAACTGTATCCGACCCTTCAAGTAATCCATGTCAATAACTGATCCAGGACCGGAAAATAATTACCTCAGTACTTGAAGACCAGGAAAAGCGTGCACAGATGAGTGAAAAGGAAAACAGAAGGTAAGTGAGTGTCTTATTTTTCAGCATTCTTATTGATGAAGCAAAATACGTGGTTTAAATCAATGTAGAGTTTCACTGTGGCAAAAACATAGATCTAAAGTCTCAAAGGTGGGTGATTAAGATGATGGATTGATGCAGCAGAGTACAACATTAGATAATACTGCAGTATTCATGGTTGACACACACCCAGTAGATGCTCTGGGTCACCCCATTTTTGAATCTTTCCTATTAAAGCTGATGAGTACCAGCTCCCCATGCATCACTGATTTGCTGGTGCTCCTTGGTCTTCATGACACCCTTTTACTGGGCACTTTCCCACTGGAACTTCTCTACTCCTTTTATGTGTCACTATATAACTCCAGAGTGAAACCCCCTTAGTGTTTATTATTGTTCATTCACTGTCGTAGTTTTTTGGTGAAGGAGATCAGATGATATGCATCTTACGTGCAGGGATGAGTCTATACATAATGATACTGATCATGGAGCAGCAGAAAATAAAGGTTTTGATCCGCCTTTGGATATATATTGCTATCACTGCATGGATGAATTAATTTGATATAAGCCTGCATGTTCAAAATACAGATATGTCAATATATGCATTTTCTTGAGAATACTCAGAAATGATTTCATTATTTTCAATTTCCGCCAGAGTTTACGTCAATTGTGAAGAGGTGTTTAAAACTTCTATAGTTTCCACGAAGGTTCAGAATTTTGATGCATTAGACCATGCATTAGGTGGAAATAACTATAGTCTTCAATGGGTTTATAAATTGTATCATTTTCCTCATCCGTGTGATAATTTGTTGAAATAGCACTCTACATTTCTGTGTGATAATTGAAAATTGCAGAGTTATCTATTTGGAAGATGGAATGCAATGAGTAATGGGAAGTTAGGCCATACTTTGTTGAAGTTTACAAAAGAACACAAATAACATTGGGACTGTAAAGTGAGTTTGGTTCAAATTACTAATAGAGGTGATCAACACCAGAGACAGAAGGACAGTGTTCGGGGTACCTAACAGAATCTTATTCATTCAGAAATGAACAAATCGTACTTTGGTATAGAGTTTGAAAAGTTGTGCTTAAAGAGTATATCACATAAAGCCCATGAAGCTATCTTAGTTTGGTTGTTATTATGATTACTACTGTTTTTCTTGTCTTTCTTTTGTGTCTTGGTGTGCGTGTGTTGTTTGATGATCATGAAATGGATTTTTTGGGATCTTTTAATAACTTCTAAAGGAAAGAGAATGCCTGTGTTCTACATATTTTTTCCGCTCAAATGGGATTAAAAGATAATCATGTTTCAGTCATCTTTCCAAAACTGACGTGAAAGTAGGTTGATGATTTAGAACGAAATGTGGGTTTTACAGTGAAACAAGAATTGCCGTTAATAATTTGGCAGTTCCTTCTTCCTCCTTTACCGAGTTGACTCCATTCCTTTAACATAGGTTATGTGTTTGGGTCCTCATCTCTTGGTTTGCCTATTTTATTACATTGTTGTTGTTGATGCTTATACTGAACAGGTTGGTGCTGAATCTTATTTTTTGTCAGTTTGTCTTCTTGAAACTAATATAGAAAGGCTTAATATTCTTTGGACAAAACATGATAACTATACTATTTTGTATTTTCTTATACTGTAAAAACTGCAGGTTTGTCTCCTTGTCAAGACAATTCAGCAAAAGACCCCAGCAATGAACAGCACTATACTGATTCTTGCATATCAGAGGCAAGTAAATTCTTGCCTTCCTTTCTTGACTATCTGGTCCAAGTTCAAAAATTGGAAGCCTGATATGAACTTTTTAATATTACGAAGATCTCTAATGAACAAAAAGTACAATTGTGTCAGCTTTACTGCTTTACTCTTTAGTTTGGGCAGAGACCAAATGACATTCCTGTTTCTCATACAATTCCTGATTAGTATATCATTCAGAACTCCTCAGTACTGATGTTGCTCTATGAGGATTTTATAGAGTTCCAAATGAATATCTTTAAGAGTACTACTAGGCTCAATCTCAAGCATCAAAACATGGCTCAGTCAAATTTCTCTGCCTCATACAGGGTAACAGCACTCTATTGGTTCAGCACCAATTAGATTCCGAAAGCTCAACAACAGACGCAGGGCCTTCCAGCGATCTAGCTTAGCTCATGTACAGCAGACACAGAGGCCTCAAACATCCAGGTTAGCTTATGTTCATTTAAAGAGTTTCCTTTCGATCACACATCTTTATCAAATAGCTGATTTTTTCATCTTTTCAAGCAGCACAATTATGATTGTGTGGAAACTCAGCATGTCTAAATCCAGTTGTGCGATGAAAGTTGCCTCCAACCTCCTTTATCGACCTTATTATTTTGACATTTCGCTTGAATAACACTTTTGCAGACTTCATATCTGGTCACTCTATCTGTCATCTTGGGATTCCTGGCTTTGCACGACTTGGATCTTCAACTTTAATCTTGAAAGATTGTATGCATGTCCACATGTTACCATATGTATGAGAAAGGTAATAATTCTTTTTTGTTCTAACCACAATCAAACGTGAAAGAGCTTGACTAGCGATTAAAAGATGTAGCAATGGCCTTTGCTGTTCCTCTCATTTCTTCAGAAGTTGCGACTGGCATCTCTTGCGTAACTTTCATGTGCAGAGAATTTCAAGAAGAAATCTCGCTGACTTGATGTTTCTGTATTAGTTAGTCACGAGTCATGACCAGTAAGTAACGCATAATTGTTTTGAGCGATACAGAGCAGAACTAATAAGGCCCCATTTAGCATTGCTTAATTTAAAACAAAGCAGATTTAAAAAAAAAAAACAGTTTAGAACAAATGCTTTTAAATGTACTTTTGTCTGTTTGGATGCATTAGTTAAAAAACTTTTATTCTAAAATTTTAAAAAGTGGATAGAAAAAGCATCAAAATGGTGCTTAGAGTTATCTACTATTTAATTGCATTCCGACTTTTTTTATCAGCCTTTTGTTAGTTTGTAAATTGCCAAACGACATTGCGCATTTGATAAAATAGGTGCTTTTAAAACACCACAAAGCTGCTTTTAACTTTTAAGCAATGCAGCATATACTGTAATTCTGTAATAATACTTCTTGGGGTTCTCAAATCACTTCTGGATTATGGATTGACTGAAAGCCCAGGCCCAACCCACGATGGGCTTAATCCGAGCTTTCGGCGTGTGAACTTTGTATCCTGATTCCTGAATTTCCGATCCCAGTAAGCTGAAAACAGCAGTAAACGTGCTCAAAGCCAGACCCAAGTGCAACTGGGCCCCAAAATTGGCAAAAGATTGTGTTTAACTGTTTAACGTCTCAGGCGCAGCCATTGACTCGATTCGTTGTACCCAAGTTCGTAAGCCAGTCTTTCCGTTGTGTAAAACAAAAAAGGGGTTGTTAGAGCAATTTCAATCCATCAGTGTCGCACTACTAGTAGTTAGAGACTCAGAGTTACATTGTTTTCAGCCCAATATAAGATATGTCGTGGAACAGTGCTACACTGGCTGACTTGAATCTTAAAATAGATAGATAGATGCCCGACTAAAGGAGTGCCTTATATTACTCTATTAGCAGACCATTTGAATAGTTTAATGGGTTGCTCATCAGCATTTAGACTTAAAAGGCAAAAACAACGGAGAATTTCTTGTTAAAAGCAGCATTTTTCACTCTCCCAAAATTGTGCACAATGCTTTTATTTTGAGGGACTACTTTAAAACAAGGACCAAAATATCACCGATAAATCCGATCTATTGCTGATATATATCGTTTTTTGGGTACACTGACATTGATATTTCTGATATATATCCACCGAATATTGAATCTTTTTTTTTCGATATATATCAAAATTTTCGATATAAAACTTTATATCGCCAATATAATTGATATATATGATATTTTTGATATATATCGTTTGATTTTTTGACTATTTTTTAATATAAATATAATATTTTTGATATATTTCTGATATTTCTGATATTATATTTCTAATATATCTGATATTTTTGATATTTTAAATAGTTTGGACTGGTCACAAAAAAAATAGATATATTCTATATATATTTTTGGGTACACTGATATATTCACCGTTATCGATATTTTGGTATTTTAAAAGACTAGTATCAAAATTGTTGACAGCGTATACGAACATAGAACCTGAGTCCTGACACGTTTGTTCTCTTAACGAATTTCATTCCACTTTCTAGTCGTTACCACCACCAAATTTCTCCACGTGGCAAATTCCTAGTATCAAGAGAAGATTCCATATATAAGTTAGAAACATGCAATTTTATACCGACTTGCCAACCTCTCTACTGAGAGGTGAGGTTGATTGTTGACCAATCAAGAAGAAGAATAATAAAACAAAAACTCTTACTTCACATCATGGTTCAAGTTGCAGCTGCTTTAGTTTGAATAATAACAAGTGGTTTTTGTTTTGAGAAATATGAATGCATGGTTTTGATCCAAGGTGGATAGAAGGTGATGGGAACTTGTGTTTCAAGTCACAAAAAGTGTTGTACTGCTTGTTTTAGAGTTTCAGAGGAATCTAATAAAAGCACAAGAAGCATTAAGTGGTTTTCATCCAAAAAATCAATTGATAGAATAAAGTCTGGCAATCTGGATCACATTCAAGGTCATATTTACTGTTTCATTATATTTTTTTTGTTCGCAAATCTGAATTTTAAGAAAAATTTATTATTTTGCAGAAAATTCTGAGGTCGGATTGCTGGGCTTGAGTGTTTAGTTGCCTGCATTTTCTAAAGCAGTAAAATTGTTCTTTGAGAATAAAGATTTAATTTTTTTAGCTGCTTGCATTCCTATGGAGTACTAAATCTGTAGACGTGCTAATAATTGTGAATGTCTTTTTAATTGGGTTGCTACTGTATCTATGTCTGCTTATTAAGTGTAAAACAAATTTGACAGTTAGGTTTCAGCATACTGACTTTTGGTTTTTCAAAATACCTGTTTGTTCATACAAACTGGTATTTATGACTCTTTTTGTTTTGCCTTGCTTGTTTGTTTGTTTGTTTGTTTGCTATTATTTCCCCAAGTTAAATTTTGATAGAGATCTAGGGTAATGGAATTCTATGTATAGTTTGCTGCATTGTGCTTCTTTCAAGTAGAATGCAGATTCAGTTTGACATTATAGGTACATACTTAACTATTGTAACATTAGTGCCAAACATCTGATATGCTTTATCTGTGTCACTGTGTCAAAGAATATGGAGGCTTATAGCATGAACATACACAATTATCATGCGAATGCGCCATCACAGTCTTTGATTCCATGTAAGTTCAATTTAGCTTCGGAGGAGGGGTTTGGGTTGCCTACTAAAGTTATAATCTAAGCTATAATCCTATGTTGTTGTAATTACCATGTAACTTGAAACATTTGTTTGGTCTGGCTTTCGAAAATCCTAAAGGTTTTGGTGCAAATACACTTCAGTACAATTTGGACGATAAGCTAAAGATCTTGTGTTGGAACTGAATGCATAGACGTAGGAAACTCTGGCAGTATGGTATAATTGTCTTATATTAGCTCTCCAAATGGATTTACTCATACTGTGGTATACCTGCAGGAGGTAATGAGGAAAAATGGTTTGATTCTACCGCAAGATTTGATTCTGATTCTGAGGAGGAGTTTCATAGCGTCCGGAATGGTATGTGGCACTATTTCGTTAAATATACTCTGTTTTATGCCTCCGCAATCATAAATCATGCTATTTGGGAGTTGCTGATATCCTTCAACTACAGATTATTTGTCTCCACATTTCTTTGATGGTGCATCTATATACGATATCCCTTCAGTAAGAGATGCTAACCCTGAAAAATACGTTGACAACATTCCGTGCATCGGTTTAAATGATGAACAAAAAGAAAAGGGGGTCCTAAACAGGAAACGAAACACTAACATCATAAAGAGTTTGCTAAAGGATCTTTAATCTAATTGGTGCTAACACCCAAAAGCAACTTTTTGGACTTATAAATGATGCTAATGCTTCTGCCTACCTTGATCAAATCCATAGCGGTTCCACTGATGATTGTACTGATACTCTGATAGGGAGGGAGACTGAGTACCGGATCACAGTGGATTCGTACAAATAGTAGAGTATCGTATCTACCTTCCTCTCTTTCTTCAACTGATAAGAGGCATTCTTGTCCGCCAGACACAAGCAAGATAAAGGCCTTCTACTTTTTTTAAATGGAGGGAAGGACATTCTAAACCTACACAATGTCATTATCACCAATGTTGTATAATCTGTTGATTTTCATTCAAGCATCTGACATAATGGTGTGGTTAACATGTATTTTTCATTTACTTGAGACTTTTATCTGCAATTCTTCTTGAGAATTTGTAGTTAAAACACAATACATTTTTAGTTAAGATTAGAACACAAAATAAATCAATATATATTAACATCCAATTACCTAGGAGTCAAATGTATGTAGCTCGTATGCCTGTTGCCAAAGCTAGGACTAGAAGAAGATAGATTCTTGATTGATACTAAAAGTCTTCAACTCATTCGTCTCACTTTCTGTTCCTACAGTTTCTTCAAGAACTCTTCTACAAAGGCCATTAGCAGGTTCCCAGTTTCCATTCAGTCCAATAGAGAAGAAAGTTTTTGGTTCTTGGTCACATATTGAGCCAGGGTCTTTCAGAGTACGTGCCAAAAATTATTTAAGGTAAAGGGGATAATCCTGTTACTCTAATTCTCAATAATTGTCGATAAGCGTACTAATCTGATGCATTTCTTTGAACTATCTAACCAAGGACCAGTATCTCTAGTTAAAAGTTATATGTTCTATTATCTCTTCTCACCTTATATGGAGGCCACTGATGTTAACATTGGTACTTTCTTTGTATCCCAGGGATAAAAAGAAAGCCCTTTCTTCAAACTATGCGGCATATCATCCGTTCGGTGTTGATGTCTTCTTATCCCAGCGAAAAGTTGATCATATTGCCCGGTTCGTGCAACTTCCTCTTGTTAAACTACAAGGAGAGTTCCCACCTATTCTTGTTGTAAATGTTCAGGTACCTTTTTTATTACTTTGATGATCCTTGTTGATCTTTGTTCTGTACTTTGAATGCATTATGTTGATCTTTGATAATCATATTTTAGATATCAATATGCTGAGTGAATTCTGTTGGTGCTTTTAAGGGTGTGGAGGATGTACTAGAGGGAAGGAAAAGAAAGAAAAGGAAGTAGGCGATTTGTTTTTATTGTGTCCATTATCCATGGGCTGAAGTTTTGTCTTATATGCTGGAAAGTCTTACATGTGCTAGAACAATTCTTTTCAAATTTTATTTATACAATGCTCCAATCAAATTACTTGTTGTATTTGCCGAGCACCTTACTTTTTTTCATCCTTGTTTGGTTTTCTTTCAAATTCTCTTTTATACACCTTGGTTAATAAATTGCTGCGTTTTGACAAGTGTTCAACTGTAATCTCCAAGTAGGAATTCTTTCACCTTTCTGCTCTGTTGTCGATTTTCTCTTCGGTTGTATTCTGCTTTCCGCGTTCTAAAAATGTTTTCTGTTTTGCAGATCCCATTATATTCACCAACCATCTTTCAAAGTGAAAATGATGGAGAAGGAATGAGCGTTGTACTGTATTTTAAACTATCTGAAAATTATTCTAAAGAAATTGCATCTCATTTCCTGGAAAATTTTAGAGTAAGTGTCCCCTTTGGGCATACCTTTATACATGTATAAGTTGTTTCCTTCATTTTATTACTTACACACGGGAAATAATCTTATATTACGGCTATGTTTAATTCATGCACACCAATTCTTGGAAAAGTTAGAAATGATTGAGTCACTTTGCAGGAGAGAGACCATTTTTAGGAGTGACACAGAGAAATGTTCTCACGATCTCACCATCTTTGTTGAAGGGTGCTTTAAGGAAAGCAAATTCTTTCTAAATGCATGAGAAAAAATTCTTTCCTTTAGAACCCCTCCTAAAGACAGGCGAACAACCTCAAATCTCTCTACGTCTAAAATGGTGGCAGTTGTGTTTCTCTGAGTCTCCAGGAATCTGGATCCCGGGAGGCAAAGGTAGCACAGTTTCCTAATCGTCACATCTGAAAAGTGCATGTTAGAAGCGGCAGGAGGTGTTAACTTTATTTTAATAGATTCTCAAGTGAGGCATATTTTTTTAATACTTTTTAGTTTTAATCTTTAGCAAACTTTTCATTTCTGGTGCATCTCATTATCTTATATGGTATTTTAATTGTTTTTCTTTTTCGCACTTAAGTTGGTTCTTTTCATCTCGACCTCTGTTTTTTCTACCCCTTATACTAATGTTTGCTAGTTTTGCTTTTGTATAGAGGGTAATCAACAATGAAGTAGAAAATCTAAAAGGTTTTGCCATAGATGCAATCATTCCGATCCGTGAAAGGCTAAAGATTTTGGGACGTGTGGCAAATGTGGATGATCTTCAATTAAATGCTGCTGAGAGGAAGCTAATGCATGCGTACAATGAAAAACCTATTCTTTCACGTCCGCAACATGAGTTTTACTTGGTAAGTATACCACCCAATCCTACAGTTTACTATGAATTACAATATCGTAGTCATTAATCATGTTTCTTTACATTGTTGAAAGTCAATTTCTTTGTTTATTCAAGTGATATTGGTCCATTCACTGACACTCCCCTTTAATAAACAATTAAAAAGCTGTACTGTATCAAGGATTTTTTTTATCTTCTGGCGGTTTCTGTTAAGAAAATATTACAGTTCCATGTTGAGGGCTGATATTGATGTTTCTTCTAGACGGAAAAAGCGCAAATGAAGAAATCATGATCTGTCCTAGGCTGTTGCATCAAGGAAGATAAGCTTCCAAATCCCATCACCCCCGCCCCTCTTTATTTTTATACATGTTAAGTGAGAGACCTTTGCAAGTTTCTGACAACTAGGATATTTTTGACCAACTTTGAAAAAGAAGTTGATAGGAATGCAGGTTCAAGTCTGTTAGCCCCTTCAATCTTGGGTATGAAAACCAGAAAGTTTAGCACTGCATGTATGAGATTTTTGCTAGCAGCTCTAATAATGCTGGCATCCTCTCAAATCCTCCGTAATATATTTTCGTTCTCTCTGTTTTCCTTTTTTTGGAATCATCTAGAGTTATGCAGACAATCCAACGACCCTTCCTTGAATATTAACAGTATTATTATGCTCTTATTAAGTTAGGTTTATTTTGATCAGATAATCCAACTTTACAAAGATTTTTTTTTTCTAATTAGGAAGGTTCCGATAGTGTAAGAATGTTGTAATATGCTGGTGAGAAATTCGGTTTAATCTTTATTTATCCCAAATATCTAATGGAAACGTCAAATACTGCTAGTTTAATCTGTACAACTTATTCATCCAAACCATTGTGTTTTTCATTGATAATGGAGTGGACTTCTTTTTAACAAGGGTTTATTCGTGAAAACCCCCCATTTTATGACATGTTTTTGTGTTTACCCCCCATATTTTAAATCATCACAAAAGTCCCCCCACTCTGTCCTGGCCCCGTTCAGAAATCATCCATATTTGCTCTATTGCCTAAAATACCCTTGGGGGTAAACACAAATGTATGTCACCAAACTTGAGTTTCTCAAATCAAACCGAACGACCTGTTGATGTTTGACATGGTTGCTCCCGATTGCTCCCGATCCTGAATTTTTGGGTGCTGCTGGTTTTTGGGTTTCCCAATTAACCCTTTATGGTTTTTGGGTATTGAATTCGATGGAAAACACTAATTGGTATGCGCCGCTTTAGTATCCTCTTCTCGCCATTAGTAGTATCTACATCCACAGCCCAGTTCTTCAAGATCAGTTTCACCACTTATATCATTGTCCAGAAATTCGATAGTTGTTGGTACTGATTCATAGGCATCCGAATCGATTCATAGTAATGATCCCTGGAAGTAATTTCCCAATTATTATAATTCTAAGTATGAATCCAATGGCTACCAAAGCTTCATCACGTAAGAGAGAGCTTCATCGACTCCACAATTGAGATTGGACTAACTTACAGATTTGATGGACTGGATCTCGATTGGTAGTTCCCCCAAAGCACTCAAGAGATGTCAGACCTCGGTGTCCTTCTGGAGGAGTGGCAGCTCGCGCTCATAAAAGAAGCCCGCACCACCAACCGGAAGCTGCTCCTGTTGACCGGAGCAATCTACTTTGCTGTGGACTTCTTCCTCACCAACAAGAGCAAGTCTCCTGTGGCTTCCATAATAAAAAAAACTTGGACTGGGTCAACGTGATGTGTTTTGAAAACCATGGGATGAGCTGGGACACGTCAGCCACTGGGACGCATGCTTGGCTAAGAATTCGAACTGCTCTAGTTGAGACTGCTGCTAGCTTTCCAGCTATTGGATCACTAAAAGCTAATAATAGGGATAAAAACCTCACTGTCCTTACTGGTGGTTAAACTACATTTGATGGTTTGAGTGTTAGTAACCTTGTTTCCATGTTGATCAGTGACATGAAAAACTGCTGAAAAGAAGAATTAACATCACTAGAGTGGTTTAACGGGCGGTGAATTAGAGTTTTTAATTAATTAAAGTTATTGGGTTTTTCACCCTAACCAATTTCGAATGATTTTTGGGCCGATTGGTGGTGGCGGTCGGTGGGTTAGTGCTTAGGGTTTGCTGGTTCAGTGGTTGAGAAAGAAGATAACGGCGAGGGTGATCCTATACACCCGGTCGTTGTTTAGTTTAGTTAGTTGGGCTTGGCAAAGGGGTACTTTAGGCAATAGAGTAAATATGGATGATTTCTGAATGGGGCCAGGACGGAGTGGGGGGACTTTTGTGATGATTCAAAATATGGGGGGTAAACACAAAAGCATATCATAAAGTGGGGGGTTTTCATGAATAAACCCTTTTAACAAAACCTACAAGTTGTAGTTAAGAACAGAACTTCCTTAGTTTCCATTGAAACTATCACCCTTTTGCCCTAGATGTCATCCCATCCTCAGGAGGCAATTATTTAATACTTGTAACTGAAATGTACTCTCTGAATCCACTTCTAACTGTACCAGTGAAAATTAGAAAGAGAAGAAGAAATAAATTGCAGTTTTAGCTACAAATAAGAATTTAGTTATGAATCACACCTTCATTTATCAGTGTAGGATATTCTTGATTGTCTAATTTGCTCAATGTTCGAACTCTGTTCAATATGTCAGTTAGAGAGACAACCAAACTTAAGCCTTGTAGTGGTAGCTTCAGTTACCAGGTCTCTCCTGCTGTTAATATGTATTTTGTACAGGGCGAAGATTATTTTGAGATTGATTTGGACATGCACAGATTCAATTACATATCTAGAAAAGGCTTTGATGCATTTCAAGATAGACTGAAGCATTGCATTTTGGATCTTGGTCTCACAATTCAGGTATATATGTGGAGTCGGTGATGATAATTGTTAAGGGTAAAGAGTTTGTTTTTTCCGAAGTTATTACTCCTATTATCTTACACTGTATGGCTAAACAGGGGAATAAGGCTGAAGAACTGCCAGAGCAGATCTTATGTTGCATACGACTAAATGGGATTGACCACACAAAGTACCACCAACTGGAGTCGAATCTAGTGTCTTTGTAACTTGATCAATCTTTTAATGTAAACAGTTACTAAATAAATAGCTATTAAGCTGTTTTCTATAAAGCCTTTTATGCTGTTATATTTTTTTTTGCTTGTCTTTCAATTTTGTTGTTTTTTTGGTTGTCTTATTTACCACACACTGCACAGCGCAGAAACATATAAATTCATTTTGTATGGATAATCCGACATTTAGCGCTTCCACTAGTAGTATAAACAGAATTCATTCGCGTGCTGTTACCAGTAAGACAGTAAATTCGGGTGGCAGCTCTGAGTCTCTGATAGTTTTTCCTACAGTCTGTAGTATTTAGAGGTAAAAAGGGTCTATAGTTCATTTTTTCCCCCGTTCTCCCAGGCCAATGAAAGGCTATTCTAATACATTATGGAACTACAACTTGCAAAAGAGCAAGCAACCTGTTAAGTCTAAGTCCACTTATCGCTCGAATAGAACATGTTTTCAAACTTGTAATATAAGCATTACATATTTTTAAGATTGAAGGGAAACTAAGAATGGCAGTCTTGAATCTTGATCTAGAATTACGGATGGATTTACCAAGTGCGCAGAACTTGCGAACAGAATGTTAAAACTGAAAATGGTCGAGATACAACATCTAAATTTAATCACGTACACTGCTGTGGATCATGAGAGTTCTGATAATGCTATCTAGCTCAAAACGTACTAAAAAACATATACAAAAAATAGGGAGATAGAAAATTATCTACAAGAGAATGTACTGTTGCATTCAGGTTAACTGCTTGTGGATCCCATGCATTTTCCAAAAACGGCCGATAGAACACATCTTTGTCTCCTCTGTAAAGCTTTAGAAGGGGAGGATTCGGAAGAATGTGGAGCAAGAGCTGTCTTTTTTGCCTTGGAAATCTCTGATTGATATCTTTTCCCACTCGTAATTGGTGCACTATGATGAACAGGATGTCGCGGATCATCCCAAATGTTACCTGAAGAGCCTTGCCTCCGAAATGAAACAGAAGATCGTTGCAACGACGCCATCCACCAATTTCTCTCTTTTAAGAGCTCTTAGGTTTCTTGGTTTTCTTAGTGATTTTAATTTCTTATAGTTTTAGATAAGTGTGTATGGTGATTTATGTAGGACATGTGGCATTAATACATCTTGCAGTTGCGAGAGCCATCCCATTTTTTTTTTTCTATTTTTATCTTTTTCTAGGACGGTTAAGGAAACCTCAAGCCAAAGCTAAAAGAGGAAGTTTGATGCAATTGTGTTTTTTTTTGTTTACTCATATCTTTGGCATTTTCTGTGAGAATTTGTCTTTGTTGGCGTCCAGTAATTGGCTTATTATAAAAGGTTGTTATTGTTAGGGATTGTGATTGGACGTGACTGATGGTTAGAAATTTTTGGATCATTTGTGCTTCAGACTTCCCGCTTACCATGGGGAGCCACTGGTTTTGGCTTTTGATTGCCAACTTCTGTTTTTTGAGGAACTGAGTTTCGTTATCAGTTACATCGAAATCCAATTATATGGTTTCTAATTTACTCTTTCACATTCACATTTCGCTAATTAAGCTGGTAAAATGTAGTAATGACATATTGACACCATACGGCTGGACCTAAAACAAAGGATATAGATTTATGTATCCATCAACCTCCAACCTGGGATGAAAATCCTTATAATTGACATCCCTTTATTTACTTCAAACCATCATAAAACTCTCTAGATGTTTAACTACTGCTAGCTAGGTACTTAAGGATATCTTATCCAAGAACCTTCATTCATTAGAATGGTTCTTCTAAAAGGCTAGGGACGAGTTCCCAGGACATCTCGCTATCTCGATCTAACATGGTTTCTAAGAATGAATGATTAGAGGTTGAAGAAGCTCCAAAAGTGTGGTTTGTTTCCACAGCACCAGTAGTCGCATAATTGTCATGACCTGTATAGTCATACGTGCTGTACCCAATGTCCGTTGCACCCTCATTATTCATGTGATCCCCATTGTTGTATCCAGATTGTTGTGCTTGACTTACAGACCCAGTTGACGGTATGTCTTGTTGCAACTGTTGATTAGGCTGAAGAAAGGCGTCATCCAGAAGAAATTCGCTCCAACTAAAGGGAGAAGATGGCGTGTTTGGAACTGAAGGTTGGCAGTTAGAACCAGGCGCTTGTGAATTTACTTGGACGTTAGAAGAAGATGAGGATGTTGACGAAGAGCCTTCACTAAACAAATGTGATTGGATAGTTTCTTGGTTGGTGCAACTTGAAGCTTCAGTAACAAGTTTTATGGCTTGGAATTGAGCTAAAAGCAACAGAGAGTGGTTGTTAATGGTGTTGCTGTTATTCATGTTAAAGGGCCTATTGAAGATTGGTTCACCTGCTGGCATCCGGATTGGCATCATTGAATGGTTTGCAATGCCTGAAATGCCATCATGTGGTTCTGGTTTAACCGTGAATGCATTCTTCAAGTCTCGATTAAGGGAACCAATTCGAGTGCCTGGCTTGGGTAGGCCACCAATGTTTTCATAGTCGGCCAGGATTTGGGAGATGGGTCTGTGCGTAACTGGGTCTATGCCCATTCCACATAGCTTTTTCCTCAACTTAGTGTTCCAATGGTTCTTTACATCATTATCAGTTCTTCCAGGCAGCTGTTGTGCTATTAAGGACCACCTGCACCACATAAGTCATGAGAGAGATATAGAGAATCATTTTCCTTGGATTATATATATTATTAGTAACTGAAAATTTAACAAGTACAGTTGCATGTGTACTTGTAACTTACATGACGTGATTGGAGGTTAAGTTTGTTACGATCTACCTAGCTTACATGGCCAACACAACTTTTTCCTGCTTTTAAGATCATATTATGTAAACATATGCCGGTGAATTTGAATGTCACTGTATGTATCTCGCCTTATTCCACCAGATTGTTTAGCAGTAAGATTAGTTTATTGTTGATATATGTTCTCTAAAACTATTCACTCTACTGCATATGTAAATCTACGAAATAACTATAAATCTATCAAAGACTAAATTCAAAATTATGCGTGAAAAATTGTGTATTCAATCATATATAACTAGTACTATTCAGGCCGTCACCATTATGCAACCATTACTCGTACGTTTGTGCCCTCAAATACGCATTTCTATGTTAGATCGAGCTTTCCTACAACTATCCTCGTTTTAGGGGTACGATTAATCAATATGCTATCATTTTTACTCGGGGTAAATATCATAGGTATAGACAATAAGCAATTTATACAAAGAAAATTTAAAGCATATATGGAACCACCTTTTCTTGGATAAGCAGATAGGAAAATTGAGTAATCATTTACTACAAAATTAAGTAGAAACAACATCCAAGATTAATCTTCAGAAGAAGATCTCTGCTCAAGACTTGGTTCTTGACTGATAATTAGTTAATGTTGCGCGTCTTCTATGCAATTGAATGATAATGATAAGTCCGGCTCTCAAACAATAAAAAAACTTGATCTAAAATCGACTAAAACAATACGAAAAAGAGAAAAAGAATACACATTTGAAACCAGGAAAACCATCTAAAAAACTTGAAATTCAATAACATGTATCACCATTCCTTCTTACCTTCATTATCCAAATTCGTACGAACCATATACGTATATACCAGTTCTCAGTTAACGAATTATGTTGGATATCTCTAAAGTCAACAAGTAATTCAGAAACTTAACTCACCTGCTACCTATGGCAGCATGAAGGTTGATAATAAGCTCTTCTTCTTGAGGTGTAAAGTTGTCATGCTTGAGATCAGGCCTCAGATAATTAGTATACCTAAGCCGACAACTCTTCCCACATCTTCTAAGTCCTGTCCATGGCCAACATCCTCAAAGGTACATTAAAAAGAGAAAAAAAGAAAAATGTTATGGTGATCTACACACAAAATCTTGTAATAAGAAACAATTCTAACTATATCAAGAAACTTTCTAACCTGCTTTCTTTGGAACAGAAGTCCAGTTACCAGGTCCATTATCTGAAACATACGCAAGTATTTTCGCATCCTCCTCTGCAGTCCATAAACCTCTCTTCACATTTGATTTATCACAACAAGGTAGTCTCCCCATATCACTCACAGATTTAACTAACAAACACTGAAAATAAGAACAGTAGATTGTGAAGATCGATGATGTACGTTTAGTCCAAATACTTGATCATCTTGAGCAATGAATGACAGGAGGGCGATGGGCTTAAACATTTAACAAGTGTGGAGGCAAGAAAAGCATGTGTTCATTTCCATTTAACTATATTTGCATGATAATGTCATCTTCTCTAAAACCGTTTGAGATGGAATATCAAATAGAAATGCTTCTCTCTCCAACCCTTCCCACACCTCAAATGCTTGGCTGCAAGAGTATTTAGTCAGGTTCATTTTGGGTGAATTATTTGGTTAAGCATTAATCTAACCATTTAAATTACTTAATTTGACTTGTATTATAGACTAAAATGGTGCCTCATGTGAAAGAAACAAGTTCTTTTAGCATGGGAATATTAAATATCTGATAAACAAGTTCTTCAAGTAAAAACTAATCTTTGTAAACTAGTAGTCGATCTAGTAGTTAGATAACATGTATGGGTTAATTGGCAACAAGTCTCACAGAAAGAGCGACAAGACAGAAGTGACATACATTTGCGTGAAATGCTTGCAAATCAACTTCCAATGCCAAAGAACCACACTCCTTGGTCAGATAATCCAGTAAAAACATGTAACCATCTGTATAAAGTGATGCTTGAGTATGTTTTAGAAGAAGGGTTAGTTAGTGTTACCCCCTACTAGATGAACCAATTAGGATTTCCCCCCACTAGATGGCCAATTAGGATGGGACATCCTAACTGGTCATCTAGGGGGAATTCTGAAGGTTGATACATTATAAAAAATGGATACACACTTAAGTTTTTGACTGTGTTGGTAATGGTATGTCTCATTTTTCAAAAATCCTAAATTATAGTTGTAGCTCAATTAGCTACTGTATCAGGAAATATATCTTTACATATCTAATTTATAGAGGTTCAATTAGTTATATGGAGATTGGAGGTTGATGTAGTTATTTGTTCCGTCTACGGTACCTATAGGTATAAGGTATGGATATATAGGGTCGCCCTAAATCCCTAATGAATGGTATGGCTCTATGACTCATTGATGAAAAATTGTTGATTGTAAAATTGTAGTTCAATTAACGAGTATGACATATAACATATATTTTTAAAAAAGAAAGAGTTAAAGAGGATTTCTCATCAATCTCCACACAATCATATTAGATTTTAGTTTGATCCTTTTAGTTTTTGCTTTTCAGTTCAGCGAGGCCTTATTCCAAAACAAATGGCCCCTTAGTCACTTACACTTTCGTTTTTCAGATGGTGGCTGGTGGATGGAGGAGACGAAGAGAAGAGGAGAAAAGAGTGGCCGGGTCCTGCCTTCAACAAAATGGGTCTGTCAATAATAGGACCCACTACTAACCGCTATAAATGGGCCAGGACTCTGTCATTCCAACCCTGTTCCTCTGCACTCACACCACTCTCTCTATGCCAGGACTTGGCAAGGAAGATGTTAAGGTGTCTGTGGAGGATAACCTTCTGATTATCAAAGGAGAAGGGCCTGAAGAAGCCAATGCTGACAATGAAGGGAGTGGAAATAACAGTTACTCCACTAAGTTTGTGATCGCTTCGCAGCGTTACAATGTTGGTCAGATTAAAGCTAATGGTGTGCTGAAGGTGACTCTTCCAAAGGAGAGGAAGAGTGTTGTTCAGATTAATGTGGTTTGAATTTGTTTAGGGGATTGGTGTTGGAGTTATCCCTCACACAAGGAGAGGAGAGAAATCAGTTCAGCATGTGTGGAAAAGCAAGAGCGCGCCACGCGCCCTCCACAAGCTATTTTGAAGCGTGCCCCGCGCTCAAGCGCCTGAACATCGACTCAGGCAAGAGCGCGCCACGCGCCCGTTGTAGAACAATTCTGAGCGCGCCACGCACTCATGCCTAATTTGGCAGGATTCTATTTTTGCGGAACCGCGAGTTTTGCATTATAGGTTGGGGTTTTTGGCAAAACCTAACACACGAGAGACAACACAGAAGTCAGAGAAAACCCAATCTTGAAAGCTATCAAGATTGAGAGATAACATTTACAAAGATACAAGCCTGTAAAGAGAGATGAGTGATATAGTAAGGTGAGAGACTGCAATGAGTGATTGTAATCTTCTTTCCCACTTTATAAAAGGACAAGCTCTTGTGGAAATAGGCACCATTGGCCGAACCATGGTATATCTTTGTGTTGTAGTTTGTTTTTACTGCTTTACATTATTATCTGTTGTTAATAGTTGTTTAGTGAGTTGGGCATGTTAGTTTGGTTGTAGGAAATATTTAGATTGTTGATTGGAGTGGTTATTGTTCAAATACAAGTTATATGTATAGTGGGGAATCGATTGATATCGGTAATTAACCCCAACAAGTGGTATCGGAGCCCAGGTTAGATTAGCCTAGGGTGTTATCCAAATCTTAGTCGGAAGGTGTTTGACAAAATTTCTGAGAGAAGATTTGAGTTTAAATAACTTGTAGAGATGGACAATTTCGTGAACACTCGCATGACGAGTCTAAATAAGAAGAACTACACAATTTGGAAAGCCAAGATGGAAAACTTACTTTATTGCAAGGACTTGGCACAACCCATTGAGAATGGAGGAGAAAAATAGGAAACGGTTGCTGCGGCTGAGTGGAGCAAGCTTGACAGAAAAGCAATTGGGTACATTTAACAGTGGATTGATGACAGTGTCTTTCACCATTATCCCAAGAGACTACAACTTTTGGCTTGTGGAAGAAACTCGAAGACCTCTGTGAGAGGAAGTCAGGCGGAAACAAAGTACTAGTCGTTAAGAAGTTTGCCAACATGAAGTACCAAGAAGATTCTTCAATGTCTGAGCATCTTAACGACGTACAAAATACCATCAATCAGATGCATTTGATGAAGATTAATTTGGGAGACGAAGTTACGGCTTTGTTTCTTTTAGGCTCTCTACCCGAAAGTTGGGAGACATTAGCAGTCTCTCTACACGGAGCATCCAAGGATGGAATTGTTACCATGGAGATGGCTACCACGTCATTGTTGAATGAGGAGACTAGAAGGAGTTCAAAAGGAAGCTCCTCTCACTCAGAGATCCTTGTCAAAGAGAAACGGGAGAGAGGTAGAAACAGAAAACCATCTCGTTCTAGAGGTGATGACAGAAGTAAATCTAGGGGTGAAGCTAGAACTCCTAAGGCAGAGAGGCAATGTTACCATTGAGCCACCGAGGGTCACTTCAGATATGAGTGCAGAACACTGAAGAAGGATGAGAAGAATAATTGTGTACATGAAGATATGGTACAGAGGAACGGAAACACAGGCAGAGATATTACCGCACTAGTCGACGACCTAGTGGGAATTGTGTCAGATTGTGGTGTGTGCTGTCTTAGTACCTTATGCCAGGATACAGAGTGGGTGATAGATACAAGAGCATCCTATCACGTCACACCGCACAGGGAATTCTTCACTACCTACAACAGTGGTGAATATGGTGAAGTGAAGATGAGCAACAGTGGTGTCTCAAAGATTATAGGCATTGGAGATGTTCATGTAGAAACCAATGTCGGCTACACCTTGACACTCAAGGATGTAAAACATGTCCCTGACATTCGGCTAAGCCTAATTTTGGCTGGGAAGTTAGATGACGATGGCTTTGTAAACTCGTTTGGTAACGGGGTATGGAAACTGAGCAGAGGTTCCATTGTAGTAGCCATGGGAAGAAAACTTGCTCTCTTTACAAAACACAAGCTAGTTTGTGTAAAGTAGAAGTGAATGCGACAGAAGAAGAAGCTTCCTCCGAACTGTGGCACAAGAGACTGTGTCATATGGGCATAAAAGGGATGGAAGTGCTTGCTAAGCAAAAGACCTTGCCAGACATTAAAGGTACACATTTAAATACATGTACTCACTGTTTGATAGGAAAGTAACACAGGGTGTCTTTCTAAAGATTCCGTCTCACAGAAAGGACAATGTCCTTGAACTAGTACACACAGATTTATGTGGTCTTATAAAAGTGAAGTCCCATGGGAGAGTTTTATACTTCATGACCTTCATTGATGATGCGTCAAGAAAGGTATGGGCATATAGTTTGAAGACCAAGGATGAAGTACTTGGCGTGTTTAAAAAATTCCACAGCATGGTGGAAAGAGAGACTGGGAAGTTGTTGAAGTGTATTCACTCAGATAATGGGGGTGAGTACATTGGGCCATTTGAATAGTATTGCCAGAGTCATGGGATTCGTCATGAGCAGACCGTTCCCAAGACACCGCAATAGAATGGAATAGCAAAGAGAATGAACCGTACTATTGTAGAGAGGATGAGATACATGCTATCTCACTCTAGGCTACCTAGAACCTACTGGGTAGAAACAATGCATACAGGCGTGCATGTGATCAACCTATCGCCATCAAAGCCTCTGAATAGTGACTATCCAGAGAGAGTATGGTCAGGCAGAGATGTTGAGAGAGTATTTGGGTGCAGGGCATTTGTGCATATTCCGAAGGATGAGAGATCCAAGCTTGATGACAAAGCCAAGCAGTGCATTTTTCTAGGTTATGGAGATGAAAAGTTTGGTTACAGATTCTATAATCCGATTAACAAAAAGGAAATTCGAAGTCGAGATGTTGTGTTCTTGGAAGACCAAACCATAACAGACTTTGAGGAGGGTTAGAAGCTACAGGCTTTCACCAATGATCTTGTTGATTCAGAACCATAAGTTCCTACTGTGGAACGTGCAGAAGGCATTGAGAATGCAAAGAACCATGAGTTTGAAACTCATAATGAGAATCCCATTGCTCATGATAGGATACAACCTATTGGTATAGAAGATGCAGATGAAGTGCATGCACCACCACCAGAGCAAGCAGAAGTGCATCCTCCTGAGGCACCAGTAGATGGGGCAAGGAGGTCAGACAGAGAGAGACTAGCTTCAACCAGGTATCCACCACATACGTATGTTTTACTATCTGATGGTGGAGAACCTATGTACTATCAAGAGGCTCTTGAAGGTACAGACAAAGAAAAGTGGTTGAAGCCCATGCATGACGAGAAAGATTCTTTGTATAAGAATCATACTTATGAGTTAGTTGAGAAATCGCAAGGAAGAATTTTTTTTTAAGAATAAGTGGATCTACAAGGTCAAGCATGAGGAAAACAATCCACTCCCAAGGCACAAAGCTCGCCTTGTTGTGAAGGGATTCGGTCTAAGGAAAGGGATTGACTTTGATGAGATTTTCTCTCCTGTAGTGAAGATGACTTCTATCCGGGTGGTATTGGGTATAACCACAAGTATGAACCTAGAGGTTGAGCAGCTAGATGTTAAGACAACTTTTCTTCATGGAGACCTTGAAGAAAATGTCTACATGGACCAGCCAGAGGGGTTTGAGGTCAAAGGCAAGGAGCACCTAGTATGCAAGCTGATAAAGAGCTTATATGGGTTGAAGCAAGCACCGAGACATTGGTACATAAAGTTTGATTCCTTTATGGCAAAGCAAGGATACAAGAAGTCTGCTTTCGATCATTGTGTGTTTGTTCAGAAATTTCCAGATGGGGATTTCATTGTGCTCTTGTTGTATGTGGATGATATGTTGATAGTTGGCCCAAACATTAACAAAATATCCAAGCTGAAGAAAGACTTGTGTAAGTCCTTTGAGATGAAGGATTTGGGTCAAGCAAAGTAGATACTTGGGATGCGGATCACTCGTGACAGAAAAAGTGGGAAATTGTGGCTTTCTCAAGAATGCTACATTGAGAAGGTGTTGAAGAGATTCAACATGGATTAAGTGAAGCCAGTCAGTTGTCCACTTGGTGGCCAGTTTCGCATGACCAAAGAGATATGTCCAAAGGGTGAGCATGAGCAGAGTTAGATGGAAAAGATTCCTTATGCATCCGCAGTAGGCAGCTTGATATACGCAATGGTGCGTACAAGACCGGATGTTGCTTTTGCCGTTGGTGTTGTAAGCCGATTTCTGTCAAATTGATAAGAGCCCAAAACTGTAGTTTTAACCCTTAACAATATTGCTTTTAGACCAATTATGTGATTAATAAATAAGAGTTAGTGTTGTTTACGTGCTTTTATGTATTTCAGGCATTGGAGTCGAATATATGAAGAAATATGTCCCTTTTGCGAGATAAAGGAGCAAGGGTTGGTTGCTAAGAAGTTCTATGATTAAAGGCCAAGATTCAAGGAGAAGAAGCCTTTTTAAAGCCCGATCAAAACTGAAAATTCAAAGTCAACGCAGGCAGAAATAGCGCATAAAAGTCAGCAGAACTTCCGCAGGTCGTATCTTTGGGCTCAAACCTCAGAATTGGGTCTATTATATGTCAAAATGACCGGCTCGTAAAGAGAGTTCTAATGGTCCAAGCCTTGACCCAATCAGAGCAGTAAAAATGGATGAAAAGGCTACTGAAGTAAATTCGCATAGAGAAACCCTTTTTGGACATGTGTAATTAGGTTTTGGGCTTGATTTCATGGCCCAAAACATGGCTCCAAAGCCCATGTATGAAATTGTAACCTAACTCTCTCCTATATAAAGAGGGTTAAGGCTAAAACAAAACTTGACTACTCCCATCTTTAGTTTAGTTGTAAATTATGGTTCTCTCTCTCTCTCCCTTTTTAGTTTAGTTTAGTTTTAGTTAATTAGTTTAGTTTGTAGCCTCCATTAGATTAATAAAAGTCAAGTTATTGTTCTTCATTATGTCTTCTATTTATTCTTCTATTAATGATAGTCTAATGACTTCTAGCTAAACCTCCATTAGAGGGGTTTGATGAAGTTTGATGAAGACTTGATATGTTAGTTAGAATTATTGCTTGTTAAGAGTTTCACTCTAGTAGGTTAGTTGATTCGCCATGAGAATGGGTTGAACTTCCTCACATGCTAATTATTAGTTGGCAGAGATTGCCATGAATAATTAGGGATCAAATACTTAATCTTAATTGGTTAGGATTGCAATAATCTATACTAGCATATTAGGAATAAATCAAAGTGGAATCAAATCCCCCTAATTTATTCTCCATATTTTATTCAAAACATATTCAATTGTTTAGTTAAATTAGTATAAGCTAAATTAATATATTCAGTTTCATTGTATAAATTCACCTCTATAAATATTATTGTCACCATTGTTTCCTTGTGTTTGATTAATTGGATTCTATTATGTCTTGGTAGTTTAGGAGTGGAACGATTTCGTACTCTATATATTGCATAAATATACATGTGAGAGTAGAAAATAAATAATTGATACCGTAAGAATAAAATTAGAGTAATCTAGTTGAGTTTTTACGGGTTATCAAATGGCGTCGCTGCCATCTTAAACTCATTCAGAACAAGAATTCAATTGGTTGAATCCAAGGGGCAATCCCCCATTCTCAACCCACCCACTCTTTTACTTTTTCTTTCTTATTTCTTGCATTTTCGGTACTGTTCACTATTTTAGGAACAGGGGAGCCCGCCCTCCCTTGTGTCTGCAGATTCACACTGAAGAACACTATAGCAAAGGCATTTGTAAATTTCAAAAAATTCTAAAAATTTTCAGGCATAATATATAAGGTGTTGTTGATTTATTGGAATATGTTCAGATTTTTCCTAGTTATTTCACCTAGCAAACTAATACCATCTTTACAGTGCTACATTTCAGCTTTCAAACAGTAAGTTTTGGGAAAACCTGACGAGTAAGGTTACTTAGGAAGTTCCAAAAATTCTAAGATTTTTACAGGAGTATCTATCATAAGTCAGGAGTTTGCAGTATATATTTGAAGTGTTTTTTATTTGTTTTGACCACCTAACTAGTGGATTGTTTCCAGTGTGTTTCTGCAGTTTTGCAACACTTAATTTCTGGAACAACAACCAATAAGGATGGTTTTTAGAACTCCTAATGCTTTAAATTGTTTACGGGAACACACATGGTATGTCAAAATTTCCAATAAAAGTTTGGCGATTTTTGGCTCTGTTTTGATTGGTTAACCATTCTGTTGTTTGTGTTGTGTCCGAAAACTGTTTCACAAACTTTGCAGGGCAGTAGAAGAACTTTCATAACTCCGATTGATCTGAAATTTTATAGGCGACTTACTAAACAAAACTGTAGTTTTAACCCCTTAACAATAATACTTTTAGACTAATTATGCGAGTAATAAATAAGAGTTAATGCTGATTACGTGCTTTTATATATTTCAGGCATTGGAGTCAATTATGTGCAGAAATGTGTCACTTTTGCGAGATAAAGGAGCAAGTTTTGGTTGCTAAGAAGTTCTGTGATTAAAAGCCAAGATTCAAGAAGAAAAAACCTTTTTAAAAAAGATGGAAAGTCAAAAGTCATTTGGTAGAAACAAATAAGACAAAAATCAATGAGAACTTCCCAAGATCAGATCTTTGAACTCCGGACCTTGAATTGGGCCTACCTTATGTCAAAATGACCGTCTTGGAATGAGATTTCCAATGATACAAACCTTGACCCAATCTGAGGAGAAAAAGTGGATGAAAAGTCTATTGAAGTCAAATCCAGCTGAAAAAACCTCTATGGACTGAAAAAATTGGGTTTTGGGCTCGATTTTTCCATCCCAAAATATGGCTCCAGGCCCATGCACGAAATTGGGGATCTCTTTCTCTTCTTGAAAGAAGGAAAGGAGGCAGACTCATTAGCTAGACCTAGATCAGAAATAAATTAGCTTGGACTCAATTTTTTTAATTAATGATTTACTTGTTTTTAATTTAGTTTATTGAATCATTGATAATTCTTTATTAGATTAATGAAAGTAGTTAGTTATTCATAAATTTAGTTTTGGTTTATTAAATTACTTAGATCTAAATTTAGTTATTAGTTGATAATCATTTCTTAATTGTTAATTCAATTGTGAATTCTTGATTAGATCAAATTAGTAAATTTATTACTTTATATCATGTCTTGCTTAAATTCATATAGAAATGATAGTTTAATGATTCAATGCTAAAACCTCAATTAGAGGGGTTTGAGGAAGCCTTGATGAAAACTTGATTGTGTTAGCTTAGAAATCGTTGTGATAATCTATTCAATTCTAGAAAGTAATTAGTTCACCATGAGAATGAGTTTGATTGCTTCACATGCTAGTTATTATTTGGTAGAGATTGCCATGAATAATTAGGGATTAGAAATACCAATTTGTTATGCGAAAGCATTGCAATTGGGATTACGACAAATCTTCGCTAGTTAATTAAGTCGAGTTAAGGTGGAATCAAATCCCCCTAATTCCTCCTCATATAGTCAAATTAGCAATTCCGTAGTTTGAATTATCGTATCCTGATTAGTAGTTTGCCATCGTAGTATAATCCTATCGTTACTCTCATTAACCTTGATAGGCTGATAATCGTAGTTTACTTAGAATTCTAAAGAACTAGGAGTGGAACGAATTTTCTATTCCAACTATATTGCAATAACATCGAGAGTAGAAAACTTTGATAATATATATATATATATATATATATATATATATATGACATAAGCTTTAGTTTTACTTACCTTGTCGTAATTGTATTCGTAGGTAAAACTTACGTTTTTACCGTTTATCAAATGGCGTCGCTGCCATCTTAGTTCCCTTTAGAATTATTTTCATTAGTATTGTTAGTCTTTCCAAAGTCCCATTAAACCCACCCACCTTTGTTTGCTTCTAACATTGATTGTTTGGTTTAGATACTAAAAAAAAAATTCAAAGAACAAGCCTGAGCACGACCCGTGCCCATACAAGGCTAACTTCGAGCGCCCCTAGGATTGAAGCGCCTGGAACTCGAATTGGACTTGAGTGTGACCCGCGCCCTACCAAAGCAAAGTTCAAGCGCCTGGAACTCGAGCTAGGAAGGAGCGCGACCCGCGCCCTATCTAGGCTACTTGTGAGCGCGACCCGCGCCCTCTTATGAGCAGCCCAAATTTCACTGGTTAGTACAAACTTCCATTTCTTCAAGTTATTCAATGTTTCTAACTTGTTAAATACACTGAGCTCACGTATACAAGACGCTATTCATAAGCAAAGCAAGGAGGCATTCAGGTACTTTTTTCTTCCACTCCTCGCATCTCCTGTTAGAGGTTTATACTAGCATATCAGGATTGTTTTGAGGTTGTCGTGTTTAGTTAAAATTGGTCTTAGCCTTGCATGAGATTAAGGTCAGGTAGAAAAAAAACGCCTAATGTAATCAAACGTCAACGTCAATAAACACGCCTTTCTAGTATACCACTCACTACACCTCTAGCTAGTATACCACACACTACACCTGAGATAATGGCTGAAGAAAGAGAGTCTCCTCTCTCGACTTTTACAAAGCCTTGAACGATAGCCCAAAATCTTGCATTGTTCTTGCAGACCCAGTGGGGAATTTCCGAATCCCCCCAAATATATTTAATTTGTTACCCGTTTTTCATGGGTTAGACCATGAAAAACCTTATCAGCATATGCATAGGATTGAACAAGTCCTTACCACATTCTATCATCCTACGGTTGGTGCTGAACAAATTAAATTGCGGGTGTTTCCTTTCACCCTAGCCGATAAGGAGGCGTCTTGGTTAACTGCCCAAGCGCCTAATTCTGTGGACTCATGGGCCAAACTTATTCAACTATTTATGGAACATTGTTTTTCACCACTGAAGACAGATGAAATGCTTTCCAATATTCATTTTTTCGATAGAATCCTCATGAATCCTTTTCAGAGGCTTGGAATCATTTTACTGACCTTCTTATAGAGTGTCCACATCATAACCTTGCGAAAGACACGTTAGTTCGTGCCTTTTTCAAGGGACTGTTGCACCACCATAAAGAGGTGCTTCACATAATGAATGGGGGTAGTTTCCTCAGTAAAGGAGCCTCAGAGGCTTATAAATTTTTAGAATATCAAACAAAGCGTAATAATAACTGGGGGGGGGGGGGGGGTAGTGACGATATCTCCTTCTCCGCTAGTTCTTCTACAACAGTTAAGGCCGCTGGTATGTTTGAGATTAAACCCGATCCTGAACTAAAAACATTAATCGAATCTCTCACTAAAAAGGTAGAAGCTATTTTTGTTCAACAAAAGTCTATCCCCATCATGAATGTCAACTCTAATCCATGTAATTTATGTTTGAGTCCTGAGCATCCCGACTCTTATTGTCCTCTCGCCTATGATCAACAAATATTACAACAAGATAATGTTTGCTCAATTAATAACTATCCTATTCCTAACACCCCTTGGAGACAACATCCTAACTTCAGTTGGAGAAATAATCAACAAGTTACACCTCCAAGGTTTAATAATCAAAATGTTAGGCCAGCAAACAATTACAACTAACCAAGCTCCACCATGACAAGGACAAGGTCTCCAACTAAAGTTAGGATGTTGTCTCCAAGGGGTGTTAGGCCAGCAAACAATTACAACCAAGCTCCACCATGACAAGGACAAGGTCAGGGTAATTATAATAATTATAACATTAATAATAATAATGCTAATAGAGGTATCGTTCTAGTTAATCATAACTATCACAACCCACCTATTAATAATCAACATGACATGGTTCCTGTCACACAACCTGTAACAAACACTCCTCCACAACCGGAGCATTTTAACACCTTTATGCAATCCCAACAACAAATTTTACAAGCCATCCAACTTTCCTTAGAGCATTTAGCACAAGAGAATGTACAACCCAAAGGTGTGTTTCCAGGTCAAGCGATACTTAATCCTAAAACAACAAACACAGCCTTTGAGGTAAACAGTAATACTAGTAAGGACAATGCAAACGTAGGTGAGCTAAATGCCATCACCACTTTCCGTTCTAACAGAGTGGTTGATAACAAAGTAACTATGCCTATAGTTACCCCACCAGTAGTACCTACACCGGATATTGAACTAGATACCGAAATAGAAACTGAAGATCCTACTTGTAGAGGTACCACTTAAACCACAACCTAAGAAACAAAAAGCCAAGGTTAGACATCATGTTGATCCATACGCGAAATATAGAGAGAAACCACCGTTTCCCCATAGATTAGCAATGTTAAACAAGGATACAAACTTTGACTAAATTAGGGAAGTTTTCAAAAATCTAACGATAAACCTACCCTTTCTTGAAGCAATTAAAAAGTTACCTCACCATGCTAAGTTTCTTAAAGTGTTGTGCACTACTAGGCGTAAGACAAATATTCTTAAAGATGCATTTCTAACTGAACAGTTTCCAACTTTATCAGAACATAATGGAATCGTTAAGTACAAGGACCCTGGTCGTTCTACTGTACAATGCACCTTAGGAGATTCCCACATGACCACTGCTTTATTAGACATGGGGGTGAGTGTTAACTTACTCCCGTATTATCTATACAAACAAATAGGTCTACAGGAGATGCAACCTACTAAAATGATGTTGCAATTAGCGGATCGGTCTATTAAGTATCCTAAGGGTGTGGTTGAAAACGTGCTTATTAAGGTTTAGGATTTCTACTATCCTGCTGATTTTGTTATCCTCGATACGAAAGTCGTTAACGACTCTGTTCCAATCATCTTAGGGCGTCCCTTCTTGGCGACTGCCAACGCGCTTAGAAATTGTTCAACTATTTATGGAACATTTTTACCCACCACTGAAGACAGATGAAATGCTTTCCAAGATTCATTTTTTTCGACAGAATCCTCATGAATCCTTTTAGAGGCTTGGAATCGTTTCACTAACCTTTTTATAGAGTGTCCATATCATAACCTTGCGAAATACACATTAGTTCGTGCCTTTTTCAAGGGACTGTTACACCACCATAAAGAGGTCCTTGACATAATGAATGGGGGTAGTTTCCTTAGTAAAGGAGCCTCAGAGGCATATAAATTTCTAGAAGATCAAACAAAGTGTAATAATAACTGGGGGGGGGGGTCCTGCTCCGCTAGTTCTTCATCAACAGTTAAGGCCGCCGGTATGTTTGAGATTAAACCCGATCCTGAGCTTAAGACTTTAATTGAATCTCTAACTAAAACGGTAGAAGCTATTTCTATTCAACAAAAGCCTATCTCCATCATGAATGTCAACTCTAATCCATGTAATTTTTGTTTGAGTTTTGAGCATCCCGACTCCTATTGTCCTCTCGCTTATGAACAACAAACATCATAACAAGATAATGTTTGCTCAATTAATAGCTATCCTAATCCTAACGCCCCTTGGAGGCAACATCCTAACTTAAGTTGGAGAAATAATCAACAAGTTACACCTCCAGGGTATAATAATCAAAATGTTAGGCCAGCAAACAATTACAACCAAGCTCCACTAAGACAAGGACAAGGGCAAGGTCAGGGTAATTATATTAATTATAACAATAATAATTATAATGCTAATAGAGGTATCATTCTGGTTAATCATAACTATCACAACCCACCTGTAAATAATCAACGTGACATAGTTCCCGTCACACAACTTGTAACAAATACTACTCCACAACCGGATCATTTTGATGCTTTTATGCAATCCCAACAACAGATTTTACAAGCCATCTAACTTTCCTTACAGCAGTTAGCACAAGAGAAAGTATAACCAAAAGGTGTGTTTCCAGGTCAAGCAATACCTAATCCTAAAACAACAAACACAGCCTTTGAGGTAAACGGTAATACTAGTAAGGACAATGCAAACGTAGGTGAGCTAAATGCCATCACCACTCTCCATTTTGGCAGAGTGGTTGATAACGCCATAACTATGCCTATAGCTACCCCACCAGTAGTCCCTACACCAAATATTGAACTAGATACCAAAATAGAAACTGAAGATCCTATCCCTGTAGAGGTACCAGTTAAACCACAACATAAGAAACAGAAAACCAAGGTTAGACATCTTGTTGATCCATACGCTAAATATAGAGAGAAACCACCGTTTCCCTAGAGATTAGCAATGTTAAACAAGAATATAAATTTCGATGAGATTAGGGAAGTTTTCAAAAATCTAACGATAAACCTACCCTTTCTTAAAGCGATTAAGAAGTTACCTCACCATGCTAAGTTTTTTAAAGAGTTGTGCACTATTAGGCGTAAGACAAATATTCCTAAAGACGCCTTTTTAACAGAACAATTTCTAACTTTAACCGAACATAATGGAATCGTTAAGTACAAGGACCCTAGTTGTCCTACTGTACAAGGCACCTTAGGAGATTCCCATATAATGACTGCGCTATTAGACCTGGGGGCAAGTGTTAACTTACTCCCATATTATCTATACAAACAAATAGGCCTACAGGAGATGCAACCTACTAAAATGACGTTGCAATTAGCGAATCAGTCTATTAAGTATCCTAAGGGTGTGGTTGAAAACATGCTTGTTAAAGTTCAGGATTTCTACTATCCTGCTGATTTTATTATCCTAGATACGGAAGTCGTTAACGACTCTATTTCGATCATCTTTGGGCGACCCTTCTTGGCAACTGCCAATGTGCTTATAAATTGCCGCGATGGTTCGATGTCTTTTTCTTTTGGCCATCTTTCTGTTGAGGTAAATGTTTTTAAAATGATGAAATAGTTACCAGATTCGTCCGTAGATAGGGAGGTTAGCATGATCAAGAGCTCAGCTCAAGACTATTTTAATAACATGTTTCCCAAAAACCAGATGCATAAATTCCTTTCTTTTGGAAGTTCAGATTTCGCCGATGACTCATAGTTAGAGGAAGTCAACACCATCTTCGTATATCCTTTTGTTGCTCCATCTACTGAGTTTGAAGACTTGCTGCCTAAGCAAGTTTTCATTACTCAAGATGAGGACCCTCCAGAAGCATTTATCGACATTCCTTCCACCCCGGTGCTTAGTTAAAGTATATTTAACTTGATCCGGATGGTAGTCATCTGGTAATTATATCTTCTCTATTATCTGAGGAGGAAGAGACACGTTTAATTAGGGTGATTAGGGAACATCGTTCGGTGATTGGTTGGTCCCTATACAACATTAAGGGAATTGACCCTAATGTTTCCACTAATCCTATCCATTTGGAGGATAACACAAAGACTTCTCGTGAACCTCAGCGTCGCTTGAACCCTGCCATGAAAGAGGTGGTCAAGGAAGAAGTCTTACGGTTACTCGATGCGGGTATCATATACCCAATCTCTGATAGCGAATGGGTAAGTCCCATTCATGTAGTTCCTAAGAAATCAAGGATTACCATGGTATGTAATGCCAAGAGTGAATATGTTTCCACGCATGGTCCTATGAAATAGAGGATCTGTATTGATTACAGACGTTTAAATGCCATGAAACGAAAGGATCATTTTCTCTTTACCCTTTATAGATCAAATACTTGAACGTCTGGCTGGTCATGCTTTTTATTGTTTTTTGGATGGCTACTCTAGCTATTTTCAAATTATTATTGATATTGATGACCAAGAAAAGGCTACCTTCACATGTCTATTTGGAACATATGCCTATAAACGAATGTCTTTTGGCCTTTGTAACGCTCCTGGTACCTTTCAGCGTTGTATGCTTCATATATTTAGTGACATGGTAGAACGCTTCATGGAAGTTTTCATGGATGATTTTTCTATCTATGGAGACTCTTTCACTGACTGCCTGTCTAACCTGTCTAAGGTTTTGACACGGTGTGAGGAGAAGAGTCTAGTTTTAAATTGGGAAAAATGTCATTTCATGGTGAAAAAGGGAATTGTCCTAGGTCACATTGTATCTCGTGATGGCATCAAAGTAGATGAGGCCAAACTAGATAAGATAGCATCTCTACCTATACCACGGAATGTCCGTGATGTTAGAGCATTTCTAGCCCATGCAGGTTTTTATAGGCGTTTTATCAAAGATTTTTCAAAAATAGCTAGGCCTTTGACTAATTTGCTTTTAAAGGATGCCATCTCTGATTTTAATTTTAACTGTAAATAGGCTTTTGAAACCTTAAAATCTGCCTTAACATCTGCACCCATTATACAGCCTCCCGATCGGTCTAAATCTTTCGAACTCATGTGTGATACTAGTGATTATGCCATTGGTGCTATGTTAGGTCAGAAACTAGATAATAAGTCCACTGTTATTTATTATGCTAGTAAAACTCTAAACGATGCTCAAAGGAATTATACAACTACTGAAAAAGAATTCTTAGTTGTCGTTTATGCTTTAGATAAGTTTCGTCCTTATTTGGTTAGTTTTAAGACTTTAGTTTACACGAACCATGCAGCCCTTAGGTACCTTCTTGCAAAGAAGGATGCTAAGCAGAGATTAATCTGATGGATTCTTCTCTTGCAAGAGTTCACATTAGAAATAAAGGACAAAAGAGGGGTTGAAAATATAGTTGCCGACCACTTATCTAGACTAACAAATTACGATGAAAGTGATTCTGAATCCATACCGGACTTTTTTCCTAATGAGCATCTGTATGCTATTTTTTCTGCACCATGGTATGATGACATTTTGAATTATTTAGCATATGATATTCTTCCTGATGATTGGTCAAGAAATGAACGTAAGAAGTTCTTGGCCAGAGTTAAGCTATACTATTGGGATGAGCCCTACCTTTTTAAGTATTGTGCGGATCAGATTATTTGTCGTTGTATTCCCCAGTGGGAATATAATGAGGTTCTCTCATTCTGCCATGACAAAGAGTGTGGTGACCATTTTAGTGGTATGAAAACAGCTGCTAAAATTCTTCAATGTGGGTTTTATTGGCCTACCCTTTTTAAAGATGCCTAAGTGCATTGCAAGACGTGTGTTCGTTGCTAACAACTTGGGAGAATCACGAAGTGTAATATGATGCCATTAAATCCAATCATGGTGGTAGAAGTTTTTGACGTATGGGGTATTGATTTCATGGGTCCTTTTCTTGTTTATCATGGTTTCATTTATATTCTAGTTGCCGTGGACTACGTGTCTAAATGGATAGAGGCCATGGTTTGCCTTAGCAATGACCATAAGATAGTTGTGTTTTTTGTTAAGTAGTATATTTTCTGTCGATTTGGCATTCCTAAAGCCATCATTAGTGATGGTGGAACACATTTTTGCAACAGAGTTGCTACATCTCTAGTGAAAAAGTATAGGGTTACACATAAGGTAGCAACTCTATATCATCCACAAACTAGCGGACAAATATAAGTTTCTAATAGGGAAATCAAAAAAATCTTAGAAATAACTGTAAATCCTGATAGGAAAGATTGGTCTAAGCGTCTAACTGATGCTTTATGGGCGTATATGACTGCTTTTAAAACTCCTAAAGGTATGTCTCCCATTAGACTTGTATTTGGGAAACCTTGTCATTTGCCCGTTGAATTGGAGCACCGTACTATGTGGGCTATAAAAAGCTTTAACTTCAATTTTGATGAGGCGGGTGTCAAACGCAAGTTGCAATTGAATGAGCTTGAAGAAATCCTTAGCAATTCTTATGATCTCGCGAAGGATTATAAAGCTAACATGAAACGTGTTCATGATAAACAAATCTTGCGCAAAGAGTTTGTGGTAGGTCAAAAGGTCTTGCTTTACAACTCCCATCAACATATTTTTCCAGGGAAATTAAAAACCCGTTGGTCTGGTCCTTTTCTGGTTACTGAAGTCAGCCCTTACGGGACAATCACCTTGGTAAATCCCAAGGACAACAATACCTTTCAAGTCAATGGCCAATGGTTAAAACATTTTCACGAGCTAATGTCCCCTGATGTGGAGGAAAGTCCTTTTACAAGACCCTGTGTATGAGGACTGACCTTTGTTGCTTGGTGTATTTCCTTTCACTTCCATATATTGATAAGTGCACCATTCAGGTAACCGGGCCCTCCCTATGGAGTGTGTGGCTGTAAGTACCGGATCCTAAGTCCACGTTTAACATAATTCACGTATTCCATTCTTACATGTTTTCTTGATTTTTGAGTCAGGTTCTTCTATGGTGTGAATTATGCATTTATTGCTATATTATTTTTCTTATATTAAATCTTATTCATAAAAAAAAAAAAAAAAAAAATAATAAAAAAACAAATATATTAAAACCATAAAAATAGTAATCTAGGAAGTTACAGGGATATGACTTTAAAAGATCCACGATTAAAATAAATTTTCTAAACTTTGTTGTCTAAAATTTGTTTGGGGGTGGGGTGTCGGTCTTTCCATCCGTGATTGCTAAACTTTCCATTTGTGTTGCTTATGTCGTTTAATTGTATTTTGATTCGGGTTGACATTATCTATGGGTTTAAATTTCATTCGATCACATAACTTACATTACGTACATACTTCGATGTGTTTTCCATCTTTTTATATGTCACCCACAGTTAGAGTAGCGTGTTTTATGGATCATTAGATTGGAAATTCTCTCCTGATCGTTTCCATATCTCATTCGCAAAAATTAAACCAGTAACGAATCGGCAATTTTAGTTTGAAGTTGTGCAAAAAAATCGAAAAATTTCGGAAATCGAATTAGGCTTGGGCCCAAATACCGCACGTACGTGCATCTCCTTCCTCAAAACAAAACAGTTCGCGATTTCTATCTTCTCACTTCCGCCATTACCGATTTTAAACCCTAACCAAAAAAAAAAAAAAAGAAAAAAAAAAAAAGAAAAGCTAAATACCACCACGCCAAAAGTTTTAACCCACTCCAAAACTTCTCCACAACATCTCCACCACCATCACCAACATTTTAAACCACCAAAGATACAAAACAAATCCAAACAAATTTGAACCACCACCGCCACCACTCCAAGTTTGTGAGTGAATCCCATTAAACTCGTTCCCTACATTGTCTTCACCCCACAAATTGTTTCAAAACTTCAATGGCTCAAAGACGAAGAATTTTGCCAGAACAAGCTTTTACTGACGCCCGCTTTACGTCTTTTTTTCGTGACGAGATGATTATGAGGGATTGGAATAGGTTGTGGTATTCAACAGATGATTTCTATTACTCCGATTTGGTCGAACAATTCTATAAGAAGAGGGAGTTGGAGGGTCAGAAATTTTTTGTGAAGGTGGTTGGGACGAGGAGAGAAGCTTCTAGAGAGTTGTTAGCTGATATTTTAGGCATTACGCCTAAACGCCACTTCGAAGCCACCTTGTAGGAATCCCAGTATACTGGAGTTCCTACATTGATGAAAGACACTGTCATGGAGGGTCAGTACAATCCGAATTCTCTTTGTGTTCGACATTTATCTCTGCGAACTAACCGCGGCCAGCTGGCTGTAGCTCAGTGGATTGGTAAGAACGTCATCGGGAAGGAGAAAGTCAGCGACATCGGTTTGACATGTCTGCATGTTCTCTGGATATTGCAGGAGAAGAGGTATAAATTCTGCATCCTCGAGTTTATTTTAAATATGATTAGAGGAGTTGGAAAGAGTATTGCGCCCTTCCCGGTATCCATCACTAAGATCATGATGTCTTTTAGAGTTGTTACAAAATCTAGTTTGTATTATGATAAAATTGCATTCAAATGCAATTATTTATACAGAGTGTATCCAAAAAACTTGGAAGTTGCTGGAGGATAGGGTGGTGGATTCGGATGAGGAAATGGAGGATATGACATGTTTGGATGAAAATGCCTTGGAGAGGTGTACTTCTGATTTAGAACGCATGTCAGTGCTGCATAGTGGCTTGCGTTGCGTTTATGGTATTTGTGAAGATTTACTGGCTAGGCAGATTATAATTCAAAATAAACAAAAGAACCTTCAGACGAATTATGAACAGCTCAACGATGGTGGGAAGGATCTCCAGTATAATATGGAGACTCTCATCCAGTGTCAGGATGCGCATTGGGTAGATATGAAGGCAGAGAAGGAAGCACAACGCTGATTCCGAGTAGAGATTCTAGATTGTATGCCACCTATGGGGTGTTCTTCTTCTGAGGAGGCGTCTGTGAGGCATGAGCGTCATCGCCAAAGGATGGATGGCTCGGGCCCATTTTCATCCCAATCCCCATCTTCATCTCAGGGGCCATCTTCATCTCGTGGCTAGCTGTTTAGGAATTTGTTGCTTTGATGTTGTTTTTATTGTTTTTTTATTAGTTCGGATGTCAAGTTGTTAAATTCAGTAGTTAAATTTGAATTCGGTAGTTAATTGTATTTTGAATTTCGATTTTAATTTAATATGGTTCTTTTCTACGTATGAGATAATTTTAATCCCACCTTTCCGAATTGTTTAGGGGTGGTATTATTTCTTTTAGCATTGTTTTTATATAATCCACAAATTTAGAAGTAATTTTGCGATGAGTGCTGGGAATGTTGCTGATATTGGCATGGCTATAATTAGATATTATGGTAGGATGAAATTTCAATGAGTTAGAAAGTTGCTATTCTAAATTCAACCTAAAAGATATTAGGTTTGTTTTTGAATAAGGAATATGGGTTGTTTTTGTTTTAGGTTTTGGAAATATTTTGTTTCCGACAATTGCCTTAAATTTTTTTGGCAACTTGTTAATTTGTTTTAGAAACTAAAACCCTATATAAACTTCCTTCATTCTACACACAAAACCCACACATCTCACTTTCATCTTTCACCTTAAACCTCCAATTTTTCCTTTTATTTTTCACTTCACCCTGCTCAGAACACACGGAGCACAATCCGCGCCCTCCCAAGACAAATTGTGAGCGCGCCTAGCGTTGACACGCCTGTTACTCCATCTGCACCTGAGCGCGACCCACACCCATGCAAGGCATAGTTTGAGCGCCACCCGCGCTCTGACCTCTGTAGGCACGAAAAATTCCAATTATTTGTGGGTTGTTCCAGGATCGTTTGCAGCTTTTCTAGAGAGTAGTTTTGTGATGACATCTCCTACAGTCATACCTGAGCAGTCTTTCGAAGCCTTGTTAGGAAGCGAGACCTATGGAGGTTGGTTCCGCGACAGGATATTGCAGTTAGGATGGAGGCATCTACTGGTAAGTGACGACGACTTGTATTCACCTCAGCTTACTGCTTATTTTTACAATAATGTTAAATTATATTGTAACCAAGATGGAGAACAAAAATTCTCCATCGTAGTCAATGACACGACAATGGAATTCAGTAAGAATTTGGTAGCTTTGGTTTCAGGATTGCCAAGCAAAATGCCGTTTGGGGGTGGTTTGATAAGAGCTCAAAACTGTAGTCTTAACCCCTTAACAATATTACTTTTAGACCAATTATGTGATTAATAAATAAGAGTTAGTGTTGTTTACGTGATTTTATGTATTTCAGGCATTGGAGTCGAATATGTGAAGAAATATGTTCCTTTTGCGAGATAAATGAGCAAGGGTTGGTTGCTAAGAAGTTCTATGATTAAATGCCAAGATTCAAAGAGAAGAAGCCTTTTTAAAGCCTGGTCAAAGCTGAAAATTCAAAGTCAACGCGGGCAGAAATAGCGCATAAAAGTCAGTAGAACTTCCACAGGCTGTATCTTTGGATTTAAACCTCAGAATTGGGCCTATTATATGTCAAAACGATCGGCTCGGAAAGAGAGTTCTAATGGTCTAAGCCTTGACCCCAATCAGAGTAGTAAAAGTGGATGAAAAGGGTGCTGAAGTAAATTCGCATAGAGAAACCCTTTTTGGCCATATATAATTAGGTTTTGGGCTTGATTTCATGGCCCAAAACATGGCTCCAAAGCCCATGTACGAAATTGTAACCTAACCCTCTCCTATATAAAGAGGGTTAAGGCTAAAACAAAACTTGACTACTCCCATCTTTAGTTTAGTTGTAAATTAGGGTTCTCTCTCTCTCCCTTTTTAGTTTAGTTTAGTTTTAGTTAATTAGTTTAGTTTGTAGCCTCCATTAGATTAATAAAAGTCAAGTTATTGTTCTTCATTATGTCTTCTATTTATTCTTCTATTAATGATAGTCTAATGACTTCTAGCTAAACCTCTATTAGAGGGGTTTGATGAAGCTTGATGAAGACTTGATATGTTAGTTAGAATTATTGCTTGTTAAGAGTTTCACTCTAGTAGGTTAGTTGATTCGCCATGAGAATGGGTTGAACTTCCTCACATGCTAATTATTAGTTGGCAGAGATTGCCATGAATAATTAGGGATCAAATACTTAATCTTAATTTGTTAGGATTGCAATAATCTATACTAGCATATTAGAAATAAATCAAAGTGGAATCAAATCCCCCTAATTTCTTCTCCATATTTTATTCAAGACATATTCAATTGCTTAGTTAAATTAGTATAAGCTAAATTCATATATTTAGTTTTATAGTATAAATTCACCTCTATAAATATTATTGTCACCATTGTTTCCTTGTGTTTGATTAATTGGATTCTATTATGTCTTGGTAGTTTAGGAGTGGAATGATTCCGTACTCTATATATTGCATAAATATACATGTGAGAGTAGGAAATAAATAATTGATACCGTAAGAATAAAATTAGAGTAATCTAGTTGAGTTTTTACGGGTTATCACAAATTCGGGGAGAGAGCATTGGGAAGGTGTTAAGTGGATATTGAGATATCTGAAGGGCACTTCCAAATTGTGTTTGTGTTTTCGTGGAAATAAGCCCTTACTTGAAGGTTACACTGATGTATACATGGCAGGTGATGTTGACTCGATGAAGTCCACTTCCAATTATCTGGTTACTTTTTGTGTTTGATTAATTAGATTCTATTATGTCTTGGTAGTTTAGGAGTTGAACGATTTCGTACTCTATATATTGCATAAATATACATGTGAGAGTAGGAAATAAATAATTGATACCGTAAAAATAAAATTAGAGTAATCTAGTTGAGTTTTTACGGGTTATCACAAATCCGGGGAGAGAGCATTGGGAAAGTGTTAAGTGGATATTGAGATATCTCAAGGGCACTTCCAAATCGTGTTTGTGTTTTGGTGGAAGTAAGCCCTTACTTGAAGGCTACACTGATGCAGACATGGCAGATGATGTTGACTCGATGAAGTCAACTTCCAATTATCTGGTTACTTTTGCAGGGGGAGCAGTTTCTTGACAATCTAAGTTGCAAAAGTGTGTTGCTCTCTCCACTACAGAAACCGAGTATATTGCAGCCACTGAGTGTTGCAAAGAGATGCTATGGATGAAGAGGTTCTTCAACGAACTAGGGCTAAAGCATAAACACTTTGTAGTTCTATGTGACAGTCAGAGCGCCATCCATTTGAGCAAGAATCCGAGTTTCCATTCTAGATCCAAGAACATACATGTGCGTTATCATTGGATTAGAGAAGTACTCGAAGACAAGCATTTGTGTATTGAGAAGATCCATACCTACAAGAACGGGTCGGATATGATGACCAAAGTCTTACCGAAAGGTAAGTTTGATGTTTGCTGTGCTACTGCCGGAATGGTAGCAGACTCCTCTTGTTGATTTGGAAATTGCATGGAGGTATCCCCCCTCACTGTTCGGGAGGGGGAGATTGTTGGAGTACGTTATCCCTCACATGAGGAGAGGAGAGAAATCAGTTCAGCTTGTGTGGAAAAGCAAGAGCATGCCAGCATCCCAAGCCTATTCAAGCGCATTCAGCGTACTCTGCTCGGCTTGAACATCGACTTCGAGGCAAGACCGTGCCACGCGCCCTCCACAGGCAAATCTGAAGCGCGCCCCGTGCTCAAGCGCCTGGACATCGTCCAAGGCATGAGCGCGCCTCGCGCCCGTTGTAGAACAATTCTGAGTGCGCCATGCGCCCATGCCTAATTTGGCAGGATTCTATTTTTGCGGAACTGCAAGTTTTGCATTATAGGTTGGGGTTTTTGGCAAAACCTAACACACGAGAGACAACACAGAAGTCAGAGAAAACCCAATCTTGAAAGCTATCAAGATTGAGAGATAACCTTTACAGAGATACAAGCTTGTAAAGAGAGAGGAGTGATCTAGTAAGGTGAGAGACTGCAAGGAGTGATTGTAATCTTCCTTCCCACTTTATAAAATGACAAGCTCTTGTGGAAGTAGGCACTATTGGCCGAACCACGGTATATATTTGTGTTGTGGTTTGCTTTTACTGCTTTACATTATTATCTATTGTTAATAGTTTAGTGAGTTGGGTATGTTAGTTTGGTTGTAGGGAATATTTAGATTGTTGATTGGAGCGGTTATTGTTCAAATACAAGTTATCTGTGTAGTGGGGAATCGATTGGTATCGGTGATTAACCCCAACAAATGGCTGGTTCTAGTCTTCTTTGAATGGTCTGGTAGTTGTTCAGTTTTATGGTTTCTGCATATTTTGCACTGCCTAATTTAAATAGCCTTGATGTTCGTAGATGTTCAAACTCGAACTTGGTGATGTTTAAATTTAAGTACAAAAGCTGTTTTGGTTTAAAAAAAAACAAGGCCTTATCCAAAATATCCAAAATGTCGAAAGAATTCAACATGTCCTTCAATCAAATTTTCATTTCGTGTTTAATCCCCAAGAGGAAGTGGCCTCCATTGAATTGTTTAAGCAATGAGCTTATCAGGTGGCCTAGTTATGCATGATATTCTGGTGCTCAGAAAAAAAAAAAAAAAAAAAACAGGGGGACAAAACAGAACAACATAAATCAGAAGAAGCATACAACATTTCCAAGAGCATCTGGAAAATCAGTAAAGTTGTGTTCTGTTCTTTTCGGTTCACCTACCTAAAATTTCATTGTTATATATAACAAAGAAGCACAATAACAATTTTTTTGGCAAATAAAATTCGAGCGACCTCCCTGAACATTCAGTGGATAAGGCCTTGTTGCTCTACGGATAGCATACCTTGCAACTCATCCTACAATACCCAACAGACCTCTTTGTGCCCACCATATAGAGTGGGTTCTTTTCACATTCACCAGAAGCAGCCCACTCCACACAGTTAACATTCTCATCGACACATCCCTCTGATGCTACACGCTCTTCAGTTGTGTGGCCAAAACCATTCACATGAATCCACCTGGTTGCAGACCACTTCTCACCCTTAATTACAGGGCAACTCCCATGTGTACTGTCTGGGTCAGTAGTTGTGTTGATATGAAGACTGAAGAATAATAAAGCATCGCCCTTCCTGGCTTTCACTGCGACCAAAGACATTATGGAAATTCACTAGGTAATAGGTAGTGACACTTGTTCTGTCCTCCCCTCTGGAAAAGGTGCAGTATGCGATCTTTTCATTAACAGATCCATAATTAGAAGATTTGTTAAGTGGTGACAATAAACACATTAATTATGAGGGCAAGTTGTTTTCATGCCTGCATAGCCCTTTCTAGCACAGTCAGACCAAGTATCATCCTTAGTTTGATTCAGTTTGGCCTACAGACAGCGAGTGCTGTATCTGTCACAGCCCGAATTTCTAAACAATAACAAAGTGAATATTTGAAATATAAATATCTCAAACATCACTAGGTTCACTTGTTTAAAAACCCAGACTATGACGGAGAATACTACACATACAAACCCTAATAGCCATGTCATAAAAGAAACAACTTAAATAACAATAATCCCAACAATTATCCGAAATCTCTTTATTAAGATAACATCCTTCCAAATAAAACATCAAACAAACTCTCCAAATAAAATTCATCACTACCATGTCCTCATGCCATGAAAAAAGTAAACTTCGTTATTACATTCTTCCAACCAAGAAAATCAAACCTAAAAGAAAACTAACGGACCGCTCCAGGCACGAATCCCAATCACACGCCGCGGTTCCACTGCCTTCCACCTATGTTCTCAAGAACACACCCACGTTGCCAAAATAAAGCAAACATGGGTCAGCAAAAATAAAATTTGCTGGTATGAGTAGACTAACTACATATAAACATTTCAAAACCTTACTTATCCCACTAACACTTTAAATCTATCATAACCTAATCATTCTCAGCTTGGAAGACAAGTAGTTCCGGTCATCTCAAACGGCATAGTTTCTTCCCAAGCAAAACTTCCATTTTATTAACTTCCATCTTACTACTCATTCTAATAACTCCTTTTTATATCTAAATAATTGAATTACACTTACCGATATCTGCACAGATAAGGATAGGACGCGCCCCGCACAAAAAAATATTATTAAGTCCTACCCTCCCGCGAAAAGAAAGTTAGAACTTGTATATATAACATATGTAAATATCCTATATGCATTCAAAAGTAAGCCCAACACACTCACATAATCAAATCAATTTCTCTTGTAAAATTAATCAATTACTTTTCTTATACACCCACCCTTTAGTACCTACTCCACGATTTGCACTCCACACATTTGCCAAATCACACATTCCTGTGTGCCTCTTTTCCCACCGAATACCACAATATCATAGCCCATCTCGGGCTTTCATACACATATTTTTCACCTCTTTTGGGCACAAAACTCAGGTCATTCATGGCACATTCAATGAATACCTTAGGTCATTCCCATCCACATTCAAGGAATACATATCATAGGAATACCTATCATATCACTAACGGGCCATTCATGGCACATTCAATGAATGCCCGGGTCATTCCTGCCACATTCAAGGAATACCCAATCCTACATTCCCGCATACACTCAAGGAATACAACTAACCCCCAAGGCTTAATACCTTAGTTCCTCTTTAGGTAGCCCACTACAATCTGGTCATTCATGGCACATTCAATGAATACCCGGGTCATTCATGGCACATTCAATGAATACCCTTATATAACGCTAACGGGCCATTTATGGCACATTCAATAAATGCCCACCTAACATATGACATCATCAGTCATAAAACTCAATTCCAAAACTTGAGGCGTGGAGAGTTCTAAAAGGGTGCGGTAAATTTTGTTTACGCATTATTGTACTTTATTGCATAGATTATTTCAGAGAACGTAGGAATATCTTGATTCAATTATTTTTGGTTTACGCGTTATTAATTTCATGGATGTATAAGTGTCATAACGTTGTGTATCTCAAAAGACTGAAAAATCACAAAGCAGTAAATACACGTACACAAGTATATTTATAAAGGTCTTAGCCAAAAATCAAACACGTTAATAGTCCTAGACTTATCCTATTAGACCGAATCATAATTTTAGGAAAAAGTCAAAAATTCGGGTCAACTGGTCAAAGTCAACCCTGGTCAAAGTCAAAGCCAACTCTGGTCAACAGTCAAGGTCAACTCTGGTCAACAGTCAAGGTCAACTCTGGTCAATCAGTCAAAGTCAACCATCCCCAAACTCTTCTAACCCAAAGGCCCAAAGTCTAAGGCCCATAGTCTACACTAAAGCCCAAAAATAAGATCCAAAAGTTTAAAACATATGAGCCCACACGATTTGGCCCAAGCCCAAATCGTGTTGCACTGTTCATCTCCTTCCTCACACAAAACTTCCACCACCACCGACCAGCACAACAGCCACCACCAGCCATCCATGGCAAAAAGAAACCCCCGGTTTGGTTTGGTTGGAGAAAACCCTGTGTGCCTATACCAAAAATACTTGATTCTGTTATACTGCAAAAATTCGATCGACGCCATTAAAGGTTGATTCAAGCTTCAATCACCCCCTCTGCGCACCCAAATCAACCCCCAACCATCAACATAAACCCAACAACAACAGCAACAAAAGTCATACACAACAAACATTCCAAACAACACCAAAAATTAGGACGGTTTGGGTTCTTGTTTGAACAGCCATTAATGGCTGTTCAAAGCTTCTCACCGTTCATAACATACCTCCACCACTGCCCGTCATTGCCCGGCAACCCACACAACCTATCTAGTTCATCCCCTTACCACAAAACACTTCCAATCAACCACCCAATTCCTACAGACCAACAATAGCAGTAAAACAAACCCTAGTAATAGAATTCTATTCAAATCAAGTTAAACAATGAAATTGGTATTTACTAAAACATATTCTCATCCTCATCACAGCATAAAAATCATGAAATTTAGATTTTGTTAGAATTTTTATACAACTGTAGTACTTCCAAAATTTGATCTAACAGCCGGCACATTTGGGATATTATTAGCAGTTAACGAGATATCAACTAATGAAAACACTAATTCGTATATGATCAGCAGTTAATGAAAAAGTAAAATAATTTCTTCTACTCACCGTTATAAACCGAACAGCCCGAACAGCTCCCCGAAATCGAAATCCCGAAAGCCCGACGTCTACTGTCACGCGAAAAGGTTATCTTCCTTGATCCAAACTTTTTCAGTAAAACTCTCCCTTTTTTGTTTTTCCCTAAAAACTCTACGTGAGAAACCCTTATTTTCTAGTTTCTTAAAACCTCCCCGTAAAACAAGGGTTTTAAACCTATCTACTTGCTTACGGGCTTTTTTTCCGAACTACTGGATATCCTATTTTTGTTTTAACTGTTTACCTTATTATTATTATTATTACTATTAATATTATTATAGGAAAAGCAAATAAAAGATGGGGTGTTATAGTATCATTATGACAAAGTATAATATTATGACAAAACATCTTTTGATATTGAAATTTTATTACCTGTGAGTAGGGGAAGATAGTTTCCCCGCCCTTCTCAACATTAGAAAGGTACATCAAGATAGTACAGTTGCGTATCGCTGTCCAGCATACTGTTGATTTATCTTGTCAACGAAATAATCAAAATGTGGCTCATACTTCTCCCCATGCTGATAACGCAGTATATGGAATTCCTCCGCATATTCTGGTTACCATGAATGCAATCTAAGAGACTAAGATTGAAGTTGATTGCAGAAAGTCGCAAGTGATATATATACCTATTGGAGTTATCCCTCACATGAGGAGAGAAACAGAGCTGGAGAGAAACGGAGCTGATTCGGCGTTGATATGTCAGAGTAGGCGCACCTGCGCTCGTGCCTTTGAATCAGTCCAGTGTTTTGGGCGCGACCCGCACTCAGATGAGGCGCACCTGCGCTCATGGCTCCAGTGTTTTGGGCGCGACGACCGAGCTCAGATGAGGCGCACCTACGCTCATGACTCCAGTGTTTTGGGCACGACCCGCGCTCAAATGGGGCACACCTGCGCCCAAATCTAATTTTCGTGGGCTTCGCTATAGTAAGCGCGAAATTTGGTTTTTGGATATAAAAACCAAAATCAAGATTTTGGAAAAACCTAACCAAGTCAGAAGGATTGGAATCCAGACTAAAACAAAGAGAGAGAAACCCAATCTTGAAAGCTATCAAGATTGAGAGATAACCTTTACAGAGATACAACCCTGTAAAGAGATAAGAGTGATCTAGTAAGGTAAGAGACTGAAAGGAGAGATTGTAATCTTTCTTCCCACTTTATAAAGAACTGGTTTTTGTGGAAGTAGGCATCATTGGCCGAACCATGGTAAATCTTTGTGTTGTGGTTTGCCTTTACTGCTTTGCATTATTATTTATTGTTGATAGTTGTTTAGCGAGTTGGGGATGTTAGTATAGGTTGTAGTTGATATTTAGATTTTGTCCGGAGTTGAATTGTTTCCATATACGAGTTATCTGTGTAGTGGGGGAATCGATTGGTATTGGTATAATCCCTAACAAGTGGTATCAGAGCCTTGGTTAGAATAGCCTAGGGTGTTATCCGAATCTTGGTCAGAAGGTGTTTGACGAAATTTCTGAGAGAAGATTTGAGGTTAAATAACTTGTAGAGATGGACCATTCCGTGAACACTGTGATGATGAGTCTGAATAAGAAGAACTACACCATCTCGAAAGCCAAGATGGAAGACTTGCTATACTGCAAGGACTTAGCACTTCCCATTGAGAATGAGGGAATAAAACCAGAAAAGACTGATGAGGCTGAGTGGAAAAAGCTTGACAGAAAAGCGATTGGATACATTCGACAATGGATTAACTACAATGTCTTTCACCATGTGTCCCAAGAGACTACATCCTTCAGTCTGTGGAAGAAACTCGAAGACCTTTATGAGAGGAAGTCGGGTGGAAACAAAGTGCTAGTCGTTAAGAAGTTTGCGCATTAACGGTACCAAGAAGGTTCTTCAATGTCCGAGCATCTTAATGAAGAAGTAATATCATCATCATCAATCGATGCATTTGATGAAGATCAATTTGGGAGACGACGTTGAGGCTTTGTTTCTATTAGGCTCTCTACCCGAAAGTTGGGAGACATTAGTAGTTTCTCTACATGGAGCAGCCAAGGATGGAATTGTTACCATGGAGATGGCTACCACGTCTTTGTTGAATGAGGAGACTAGAAGGAGTGCAAGAAGCAGCTCCTCTCACTCAGAGATCCTTTTCACAGATAAACGAGGGAGAGGTCGAAATAGAAAACCATCTCGTTCTAGAGGTGATGACGTATAAATCTAGGGGTGAAGCTAGAACTCCTAAGGCGAGAGGCAATGTTACTATTGTGCCACCAAAGGCCACTTCAGATATGAGTGCGTAAACAAGAAGAGGGATGAGAAGAATAACCGGTACATGAAGACATGGTGCAGAGGAACGGAAACACAGCCGGAGATACTACCGCACTAGTCGGCGACCCAGTGGGAATGTGTCGGTCGTGGTGTGTGCTTTGTCTTAATACCTCATGTCAGGATACAGAGTGGGTGATAGATACTGGATCATCCTATCACGTCACACCGCACAGGGGATTCTTCACTACCTACAGCTGTGGTGAATATGGTGAAGTAAGGATGGGTAATAGTGCCGTCTCGAAAATTATAGGCATTGGAGATGTTCATGTAGAAACCAATGTCGGCTACACCTTGACACTCAAGGATATAAGACATGTCCCTGACATACGGCTAAGCCTAATTTCGGCTGGGAAATTAGATGACGATGACTTTGTAAACTCGTTTGGTAACGGGGTATGGAAACTGAGCAAAGGTTCCATTGTAGCAGCCAGAGGAAAGAAAACTTGCTCTCTTTACAAAACCCAGGCTAGTTTGTGTAAAGCAAAAGCAAATGCGGCAGAAGAAGAAGCTTCATCTGAACTTTGGCACAAGAGACTGTGTCACATGGGCATAAAAGGGATGGAAGTTCTTGCTAAGCAAAAGGTCGTGCCAGACATTAAAGGTACACATTTAAATACATGTACTCACTGTTTGGTAGGAAAGCAACACAGGGTGTCTTTCCAAAGATTCCCGTCTCACAGAAAGGACACTATCCTTGAACTAGTGCACACAGACTTTTGTGGTCCTATGATAGTAAAGTCCCACCAGGGAGCTTCGTACTTATTGACATTCATTGATGATGCGTCAAGAAAGATATGGGCCTATAGTCTGAAGACCAAGGATGAAGTACTTGGCATGTTTGAGAAATTCCATAGCATGGTGGAAAGAGAGACTGGGAAGTTGTTGAAGTGTATTCGCTCAGATAATGGGGGTGAGTACATTGGGCCATTTGAAGAGTATTGCCAGAGTCATGGGATTCGCCATGAGCGCACCATTCCCAAGACACCGCAAATGTAATGGAATAGCAAAGAGAATGAACCGTACCATTGTAGAGAGGATGAGATGCATGCTATCTCACTCTAAGCTACCTAGAAGCTACTGGGTAGAAGCAATGCGTACAGCTGTGCATGTGATCAACCTATCGCTGGCAAAGCCTTTAAATAGTGATTATCCAGAGAGAGTACGGTCAGGCAGAGATGTTGATTATGGATACTTGAGGGTATTTGGGTGCAGGGCATTTGTGCATTTTCCGAAGGATGAGAGATCCAAGCTTGATGACAAAGCCAAGCAGTGCATTTTTCTGGGTTATGGAGATGAAAAGTTTGGTTACAAACTCTATGATCCGATTAACAAGAAGGTAATCCGAAGTCGAGATGTTGTGTTTTTAGAAGACCAAACCATAGCAGACTTTGAGGAGGGTGAGAAGCTACATGCTTTTACCAATGATCTTGTTGATACAGAACCAGAAGTTCCTACTGTGGAACGTGCAGAAGGCATTGAGAATGCAGAGAATCATGAGTTTGAAGCTCATGATAAGAATCCTATTGTTCATGATGGGATAGAACCTATTGGTATAGAAGATGCAGATGAGATGCATGAACCACCACCAGAGCAAGCAGAAGTGCATCCTCCTGAGGCACCAGCAGATGGGGCAAGGAGGTCTGACAGAGGGAGACTAGCTTTAACTAGGTATCCACCACATACGTACGTGCTACTATCGGATGGTGGAGAACCTATGTACTATCAAGAGGCACTTAAAGGTACAGACAAAGAAAAGTGGTTGAAGGCCATGCATGACGAGATGGATTCTTTGCATAAAAATCACACTTATGAGTTAGTTGAGAAACCCACAGGGAGAAAAGTTCTCAAGAATAAGTGGATATACAAAGTCAAGCATGAGGAGAACAATCCTCACCCAAGGCACAAAGCTCGCCTTGTTGTGAAGGGATTCGGTCAAAGGAAAGGGATTGACTTCGATGAGATTTTTCTCCTCGAGAGTGAAGATGACTTCTATCCGGGTGGTATTGGGTATGGCTGCAAGTATGAACCTAGAGGTTGAGCAACTAGATGTTAAGACAGCTTTTCTTCATGGAGACCTTGAAGAAGATGTCTACATGGACCAGCCAGAGGGGTTTGAGGTCAAAGGCAAAGAGCACCTAGTATGCAAACTGATAAAGAGCTTATATGGGTTGAAGCAAGCACCGAGACAGTGGCACATAAAGTTTGACTCCTTTATGGCGAAGCAAGGATACAAGAAGTCTGCTTCCGATCATTGTGCATTTGTTCAAAGATTTTCAGATGGGGATTTCATAGTGCTATTGCTGTATGTGGATGATATGTTGATAGTTGGCCCAAACATCAACAAGATATCCAAGCTGAAAAAAGACTTGAGTAAGTCCTTTGAGATGAAGGATTTGGGTCAAGTAAAGTAGATACTTGGGATGCGGATCACTCGTGACAGAAAAAGTGGAAAGTTGTGGCTTTCTCAAGAATGCTACATTGAGAGGGTGTTGAAGAGATTCAACATGGATAAAGCCCGGTCGGTTGTTTGTCCTTGGTGGCCGGTTAAGCATGACCAAAGAGATGTGTCCAAAGGGTGAGCATGAAAGCGAGTCGATGGAAAAGATTCCTTATGCATCTGCAGGTGGCCTTTAATGTATGCTATGATGTATACAAGACCGGATATTGCTTTCGCCGTTGGTGTTGTAAGCCGATTTCAGTCAAATCCTAGTCAGGAGCATTGGGAAGGTGTTAAATGGATATTGAGATATCTCAAAGGCACTTCCAAATCGTGTTTGTGCTTTGGTGGAAGTAAGCCCTTACTTGAAGAAGGCTACATCGATGCGCATACATGGCGGTGATGTTGACTCGATGAAGTCCACCTCCGGTTATCTGGTTACTTTTGCAGGGGGATCAGTTTCTTGGCAATCTAAGTTGCAAAAGTGTGTTGCCCTCTCCACTACAGAAATCGAGTATATTGCAGCCACTGAGTGTTGCAAAGAGATGCTATGGATGAAGAGGTTTTTCGACGAACTAGGGCAAAAGCGAGAAATAGTTTGTAGTTCTATGTGATCGAGGCGCTATCCACTTGAGCAAGAATTCGAAGTTTTCATTCTAGATCCAAGCACATACACGCGGCGTTATCATTGGATTAGAGAAGTACTTTCGAAGACAAGCATTGGTATCGAGAAGATCCATACCGACAAGAACGGGTCGGATATGATGACCAAAGTCTTACCGAAAGGTAAGTTTGATATTTGTTGTGCTACCTACCGAATAGTAGCGTAACTCCTCCCCGCTGATTTGGAAATTGCATGGAGGTATCCTCCCTCACTGTTCGGGAGGGGGAGATTGTTGGAGTTATCCCTCACATGAGGAGAGAAACAGAGCTGGAGAGAAATGGAGCTGATTCGGGCGTTGATATGTCGAGCACCAAGGCCAGAGGCGCGACTGCCGCGTTCTGCCTTTGAATCAGTCTAGTGTTTTGGGCGCGACCCGCGCTCAGATGAGGCGCACCTGCGCTCATGGCTCCAATGTTTTGGGTGCGACCCGCGCTCAGATGAGGCACACCTGCGCTCATGGCTCCAGTGTTTTACGCCGACCGCCAATGGGGGGCACTGCGCCCGTGTCTAATTTTCGTGGGCTTCGCTACAGTAACCGCGAAATTTGGTTTTTGGATATAAAAACCAAAATCAAGATTTTGGAAAAACCTAACCAAGTCAGAAGGATTGGAATCCAGACTAAAACAAAGAGAGAGAAAACCCAATCTTGAAAGCTATCAAGATTGAGAGATAACCTTTACAGAGATACAACCCTGTAAAGGGATAAGAATGATCTAGTAAGGTGAGAGACTGAAAGGAGAGATTGTAATCTTCCTTCCCACTTTATAAAGAACTGGCTCTTGTGGAAGTATGCATCATTGGCCGAACCACGGTAAATCTTTGTGTTGTGGTTTGCCTTTACTGCTTTGCATTATTATTTGTTGTTGATAGTTGTTTAGCGAGTTGGGTATGTTAGTATAGGCTGTAGTTGATATTTAGATTTTGTCCGGAGTTGAATTGTTTCCATATACGAGTTATTTGTGTAGTGGAGAAATCGATTGGTATTGGTATAATCCCTAAGAATACCAGCATGTTACCTTGTGGAAGGAATGCCCAAGCAGCAATTCTTTCCCCGATCCTTTTAGTTACTTCATCCTGGAAAGGACAAAAATGTTGGGTTATATTGGTTGTCAATGTAGCTTAATATTTTTTCTTTCTCAAACCTCTTTACAATAGAGGTTGATGCTTCCAGTCCAAGCATAAAAGTGATATTTTCGATAACTTGATAGAAAAGATAGTTATCAGTAGTGTTAATTCTTAGTACTATTAGCAATCACGTGTTGCTTTATTTTCCCGTAAGACACTGAGCTGCTAAAGAGAAATGGCCCTGGCTACCAGAGCATTGGAGAAAAAATAAGAAGCGCACAGATGTTACATACAAGAAAATGTAGGTAGAAATAGCTACTTTTTCCTACTGTGTTAAATCCCTATTATAATCAAGCCAATATCACTTCTCTAGAGTAATGCAAGCAAACTTAAATGCGTCCGTAATTAGGTGTCCAGTGGTGAATGCAATCATCACAACCTTATTGACATGGTTATTTAATCTGAAACATGTTAATCTTTTCAGTTTGGTCTTTGTGTACAAAGCAGTAGCTATTACACATATACTATCCAAATCCATACCAGAAGAGTAATATTTTAAGCTTCAGAAAGCAACAACTATTTTACTTCTCTGAAGGTTGACGTCAGATTTGTATACAAGTCCCAAGTCCTAAAATAAATCGGCATAAGTGTAGACACGTACAAGAGAAGTTCAACAGAAGACTTTATATGGAACTGAAAAGAGAGTGAAAACTTGCTAACCTCATTGTAAAGAAAACAGCCCGAGCTTGTCCGAATGTCACTTGGTACGCTCGTACCATTTTCATTGTCAACTACCGTCGATTTCTGGAGCTTACCCTTTGCCTATTGTCATTATTTCAATCAAAACAGGACAATGCGTTGGTGAGCAATACAGGGGCCTGTGGTAGTTTATAGTGCTATGTGTTATTAGTCTTATTACTAATAGAAAAGTTGCTCACCAGGGAGATGAGATGATCACATTCTGCGTCTGTGAGCAAGTTTTTATATAAAAAAGCTCTGTTGATTTGCAAAATTCATAAATGAGCATCATCAATAACAGTTAATTCACCGCTAGCTACAAAGAAAGATTATAACAACAGAGTGTAACAACCCTATTACGGTATTACCACAAGACCATATGTGGGTATTGTCCCCACTTAAGTCACTCAAAGGCTCAAATCCAATGGATAGGTGTAGAGTTTAAGACTTTGGGTGGCGTAAGTAGGGACAATATTGATATGTTGGCAGGGTGGTAGCAGAGTTGTAACAGAGAAAGCTTATGTTTAATGGAACCTTGGATGCCAAGAGATTTGTTAACTCTGGAGGGATCAACAACAACATTGGAAGCTCGTTCACTAATTCTTGGATATAAACCATGCCTGAATGATATTCGTGAGGTTAAAAGCAGTAATTAACATATTAAAGTAGCAAAAATTGCGGAAAAGAAACAAACAAAAACAATGTATATTGTTGTTTTGGCAACGCCGTTTGAATCACTTGATCTCAGTCCATAAATACCAATATCAGGTCAAAAATATATTCTATTAAAGAAACGAAAATGTGAATACAAAAAGAAAGCGCAGGCAGAAAAGAAAGAACAGAACAATCAAAACAGGTTGTATCCGCAACTATATCAATTTAAGTAGGGTGAACTAGTGTTACCCCTACTAGATGAGCCAATTAGGATTTTCCCCCACTAGATAGGAAATTAGGGTTTTCCTCCTAAATATACACAAAAAAAATTGGTTAACCCAATTTAATTTTTTTTTTTTTTTTTTTTGGTATTTAGGGGAGATAATTTCCCATTTAATAAGAAAGGAAATCTTAATTGGCTCATCTAAGAGGGGTAATATTGGTTAACTCATTTAAAGGTTTAAAGTAACAGGAATCCTACGGAGACACACTCACTCATTGTGTCACACACAAGGCACCCAAATGATGTGACTCAAATTTCGTTTTTACTGAAAGTCTTATAGACATAGAGAAATGACTAGGGAGTAGGGACTAGAGAGAGTTACAAATGTTACCTCATATTTGCTCCAAGCCAAATAACCAAGGAAAAACAAATAAACAGAGAAATTCCAATTCCCAAAACCATTGTGAAATAGAGAGAGAAGGGAGACTCCAAAATCAAAGACAACTGCACAAAATAAATTCTGAAGTCAAAAGTAAAAAAAAAAAAAAACATTTACATCGAAAGGAGCTTGAATTATAAAGAAGTATATAAAGAAAATCTTAAATGATTTTGATAGAAGAGTAAACATTAGTGGGGAACATTAGTGCGTCCACGTGGAAGGGCATTCATGTATGTCAAAAGTCCTGGTTAGTAAAAATTTATGATGTTTCCATTTCTGTGATTAATCTTTTTGTATCAAAGCAATCAAAATTGTGCTATGATACTTTGAAGCGGGTGTCAATGTCAAAGAGGATTTTGAAATTGAGTATCTACCTCTGAGTAAAAGTATTTAAATTAACATACGAGGAAGGGGTATTTGGTTTTTGGCAAGATCCTCATACAATCATATCTCTATTAGTAAAGTACATCATAATTAACCTAGCCTTTTAAATTAGACCAACCTTTTTTCTACCACCAAATACCCCTAATTAAATATAAAAAAAAATTATTCAATGTCTTTAAAAAGGACTATTTTGTCATTTAAATTTTTATTTCCATTTATACCCTTCAATTACAACATACTCACAAAGGAGTTTTATGTAAATTCAGGTCGAAAACCAAATCCACGCCTATATTGAAATGTACGCGGGGTAGCCTTACCATTAATACCCACTTAAATACCATTAATGCCGGGTCTTAAAAACAGTCCAAAAAACTTAGTTCTTTCAACTTCCCCTCCTTTCTTCATGAACTCATTCAAAGTATCTCTGTAACCTAATCAACTCTTCTTGATGGGCATATATTCTTGATTGCCCTCAATTGCTTACGAACTTTAGAGTCGCATGTGTTTTTACCGTGTTGGCTGGCTCTTTAAGGTATTGTCTTCTTTGTTGAAAAGGTATTTGGAGGCTCTTCAACAAGCATTTGTTTACACCCTTGATCGTGTGGGATGCCAAGAAGATAGATTTTCATCTCTCACGCTTCATCAAACACCTCTGAATTTCAGAAATGGAAACTTCATGAAAAAAAAAAGGGCGTGCTTGGCCACATTTCTCGAACAATGGGTTCTCGCTTTTGTCGAATGAGTGCACGCCTCTTCTCTCTCGCCCTTTGTCTTTTTTTTCAAAAATGGTTAGTTTTATTTTTTCTTGTAATATTATCCGTTTGTTTGGTCTTAGTTATGTTGGATCTGTCAGAGTTGTAGGATGAAATGGGCGTTTATAAAACTAGATCGATCTTATCTTGCATTGTGTAGTTCATGGTCATGTTACACTTAAAAAAAAAATTTGGTTCAGTGATGTGAGTGTTTATTTTGTGTGTGTACAGTTTGGAACTAGGATTTGACCATATCATTGATTGATAGTATAGAAATTATAAAGGCGGGGACAAAGAAGGGGGTGGAAATCTATTGTTCCTCTTCATTTAAAAAACAAATCGGCAACCCCGTTTCTGCATCTTCCCCAAAGTTCGCTATCGGTCTTAGTTCGGGAACTCTCCGCTTATCTCAATGTGTATGATTTAACCCCCATGAATGGCTATGTTTACTAGGGTGCTTTTAGGCATCTTTCACTCTGGTGTAGAAGGTACTTTGGATTCCGTTATAGTTTTCGTGATCGTGAATGTGTTTAACTCCTTCATTATCTTCTTTTCAAAGATTAGTGTGTATGATAGGATGGTATCTTTCAAGTATCTAGAATTTTCTTCTCCTTTTGCAGTTTGGGAAGTAATCAATTGAGAATTTGAAAATGGAAACGGACCCTGAGGCTTTACATTTGTGGTGAGGGAGGTTCATAGTCAAAGGAATATGGAGATCATATGTCAATGCAACACAATTTACATTATAAGTTTTGTGAACCGGTTATTGACGATATTAACTTAATTAGCATCGTTGTGTGATCAGTGATTTGTGAGTCATTTAAATTATGGCTAGGTCAGTCACTTAAAATGATCTCTGAGGAAGTATTTGGAAATCTTAGCAATTGGAATCCAAATAAATTACGGCTAGGTAGCTTGCTTAAATGTTTTCTGATTACACGCTAATGTTGTGCCACAAGTTTCTTTGGTTGTATTCAAATTTGGTTAGTTAGTTTAAAAGTGACTACTTTAATTATTGAAATAATCAGCAGAAATAGTTATAGGCATTGTGATCATTTTTTACTTTCTTAGTTTCTTATCTTTACAGATTTATCTAATAAATCCTTTGCATTTGCACTTACACTGAAACATGTATGTAGTGCTAAGTTTTAATAGATTTTTCATATTTAACAACTTAGTTGATTTGATAACATAAAACCGAGAGGGTAAAGGGAACAATTATATGCTATTTGTTCTTCTAAAAAAAATAAAAATTCAAAGAGGTTGCAATTCAACCGACTGCATTTCAAGTTCACGTGTCTCTTCTTCTATATACATGACCCTATAGAAAGCATCCCCTGTTAGTTCTTCTTAAAGCTGCATTTAAGCTCTACGTTGTAGTAATTGCTTTGTGATTTGTCTCATTCATGTCTATTATGAACTTAATCCATGATAACAGGTATGGTGGTGTCATTTAAGTTGTCTGTAGCATCACCAACTAAATATTTAATTAATCTTAATCGTGGGCCTCGAGTGCTTGAATGTTGTTCTTCACTTATATTCAAGGTCAGGTTAGTAATGAATTTTTTTGTTAATTGGGAAGTTCATTCAATTGTATTTACTATTATGCAATTGTTAATAGTAATAATATCTTTATAAGTCAAATAAGTACTTGATCGCCCACAAGGAATTGATCCATATCGTATGGATTTCCTACCCAAATGGCTGGGTGTAATAATACCTAATGCTATATTAGTTCTGCAGGGGTAGGAATTGGTGTCTGAGGTGCTGATGAGACTGCAAGGAGCAAGGCAGATATATTAGGACTAAATCTAGCAGAGATATGGGCCGCCAAGGAGGGGGGATTAAAGCAAGAGTTTGTCAAGTCATCGTCAAGAGGTATTTACTTGCCAATATATATATAGTTGTTCATGTTCTTTGCATTAATTAGTCAATTTCATGTACAATTATCAATAATTATTCCATCAGTGTTCATTTGGCCAATGAGAACTTGATTAGACTATATATACGCATAGATGACTGCTAATGCTGATCAGTTTACAATCAGTGGTTCATAGAACATATTCAGTGCTATGTTTATGTAACACGCATTATTTGGTTTCCATTAGTTTGGTGCTATAGGAAAACTTTAGGGAGTTTGATTCAATTTCATTTTTCTTAGTTGAAAAATATTCTGAAGTGATTAAAGGGCAAGGTACGTAGTTAATGTGGCAAGGGACGCTAGGAATGAAGTAATATCTATTACGAGATTTGATCAAATGAGCTTTATGGATAGGTTAGGTTGTGAAGCTAGAAAAGCTAGACCATGATTCAATCCAAGTTTACTTGGTGTTTTTATTGTTTCTATATATATGCTAAATCCAATCATGCTGGATGGCTGGGTCAACAACTTTTAAGAGGTTGAAGATGCATTTTGCTTTTGATAGTGATCCCTCCATTACAAAAGGTGTGTTATAGGTATAGGGAAGTAAATTTTTAAATGAGTCCAATTAGGCTTGATGGAATCTGCAAATTTATTTGCACATGACCTTTCAATAGGATACTCGCTACTTCCATAGCATTACTTGAATTAAAGTTTTTTTTTTAATTGCATCAACTTAAAATTGTATTTGCTGAGTGTATAGGTCATTTTGACTTTTGTTGTGATTCATAACTTGGTAACGAGAGTACACAAAAAACGAAACCAATTCAGTTAAACCATTATGGATGTATGCTCCCAAGAAGCTTTTCGGGAAGTCGGGGTTTATTAATGAGTCCAATTAGCATTGATAGAATCTGCAAAATAGCGACAATAGAGACTCGCTATTTACTAACTTACACATGACCTTTTAATAGGGTACTTGCTACTTAGAATTAGTTGAATTAAAGGTACTTTTTGTGTTGTTGCTTTGAATCAAAATTGTATTTCTTGAGATAGTGTATTGATCATTTTGAGTTTTGTTGTGTTTCAAAACTTGGTAGCACAAAACCAATTTAGTTTAACCATTATGAATATGTTCTCCCAAAAAGCTTTTAGGGTTTAGGTTAAAGATGCATTTTGCATTTTGTGGCATCTAATAAATGACATCTATTTAACTATTTTGTTACGGCACACTATTATTCAAATAATATGGTTTATATAACACTGCCGATGTTAATCTTTTTTGTGACATGTGGTTCTGCAATAATGACTTAGAATAATGCGAATTATGGTATTCTACTTATTGAAGTTACTAAAGGTATCATTCCGGGTACCTCTCTTCATTCCCTTTTTATCTTTTTATGTTTGTTAAAATTGTTACCATGTATGTTACCGTTGGCTTTTGACATACCAAGAAGCAATGGGGCTGGTGATGTTCAATTTGACTTATAACTACTATTTGACGAGGTGATTTGTTTGTCAAAATTTTCAAATGTGTTATTTGGCAAAGAGACTTTTTTTTAAGTTCATTGGGCAACCACATTGAATAATTCTTGAAAAACACGTCATTTACATCTCTCTCATTTCGTTAAGGTACATATATTGCTCGACTTTTTCCCCATTTAAATTTGATAACTTGGCAATTTTTAAGGTTATTGAAGCTGCAGGGATATTTCTGTTTGTGTTAAATTTATTGACTTTCTGACAGGTGGTAATATTCTACGCTTGCCTCATCAGCTCATCATTGCACAATGGGCCCTAAAGTAGATGGCTATGGTGTTGCCTTCTAATTTAGGATTTTGGATAGACAATAGGCATTGTCTGGGAAGGAGAGTACTAAGTATGGTCATTGATTTTATCACTATTTTGTCAAATGCATTAGTTGTATAAATTGTATAGAGTTGGTGTACATTCACATAATTTATTTTTTATATCCATTCCATTGAAATGTTAATTTGCATATTCGTTTTTCGTTCTAAATCTTAATATTTTATTAGTAAACTGTAAACATTAGAACTTGATGAATACTAAAAATTGTTGTGCCTATAATCCACTATCAAATCAAGAATCTTCGTAGGCATTCCGTGCCGAAGGTAAAACAGGGAAAGTTATGGTTCATGTTAAGTGATTTGTAGCTAGATAATGGTTTGCTCCATTTGGATATTGTGTGATGGACTGTAACTGGCTGGGTTTGATTGGTAACAGTGTTTTACTTTCCATATTTTACTTAGAAGCTGATAGATGTCTCTTCGATGGATATGTAAACGAAACCTTAGTAGAAAATTCATTCGTACTTGTGAATAATCGTTTAGCACGATTTCAGCATTTCTAATTGAATCTAAGAGATTGTAGTTGCATGTAACTAGGACTCGGGGTTCTTAGTATCTATTTGTAGCTCCAATTGAAAGGAAGTAGAATTGAAGAAATGAGAAAGCTTAATAAGCTGTGGTAGATTTAGTGTCGTCACCTTGAATGTCTTGAAGGCAAGTGTCATATTACAGATGAGAAAAACAAAGCTTCATGGTAGTTTAATGGTAACAGTTTGAGATCTTATCTGTTTCCGATTTTGAAGGGTTTCAAATATTTTTATTTGTTGATTGACATTTCTAAATCATGGTACAGGAAGTGATGTTGAAGGAAGAGTTCCGAAACATGGAAAGAATGAAGAAGCGGGAAGGGGTAGATATGACATATTTGAAGAATGTCATTTTAAAGCTTTTGGAAACAGGTAAGCATGTGAACAATCTGAACTACCAAAAGTTGTTTATGTACAAAAAAAAGCATGTATAGATGAATATTAGGAATGTAAATAGGTGAGTGCGATGATAAGCTGAAACAAACTGGTGCCTTCTCAAGGAAAAACAAAAAGGAAAAATGCAACCCTAATAGCATGTAAGGTACCTAGAGACATTCTGCCCATCTAAATTGAAAAAATTATTGTGAATTTGCGTCATATTCTCCCAGAGCGAGCCTATTGGTACAACTAGCCCTTGCTATCGGTGATGACCTCTTTGTATGTTTTATCATTTGAGCCAAGTGACACCGATTAGTATGTGTATTGTCCCAAGACAACTGAGGGTGTAAGATCTGACCTCTCAGAGACGAGGCCGGCCCCGACAGGATAAAAACTGGCCGATTTTGCTTTCTTTTGTTAAAAGATCGTTTTAGGACAACCTAAAATTATGTGGACTGGAATCGATTTTTTGCACAGGTGAAGTGGAGGCTACACTTCCTGTGGTAGGTATGCTACTACAATTCAGCCCTACTGGCCTTTTGACAGGTAAGTGACTATAGCCGGTACTTGCAAGTGACTATAGCCGTGTTACTTACACTGGTGTCTCCAACTCTTCACTCAAATTCAAGCCAGTACGGGTTCTTTCATAATTGAGTAATAATATGAAGTTTATCAAAGTGCAGCTGCAATAGGTAGAAAGGTAGGGGATCCTCTGGTTATGGAAGAGATTGAAGTAGCTCCACCTAAAACTTATGAAGTTCGGATCAAAATGCTTTGTACATATCTTATACATAGTATCAAAATCTTTTAGAGCATAGTATCAAAAAATGAACAGGAAAAATAGTCATATTAGTCCTTTACTTTTTTGGCTTTTACCTCTCATATACCTCTCCTCTCACTTTGTTGTAGTGGTTCTTTAGTATTTTCATTGGGTTTTTAGGCATGCCAATTGCTGCTGCTGTCAAAATGATCCCCGTAGGATCAACATAAGCACTATTAGAACTTCAGAAGTGCTTTTGATTTTTTGTAAGAGGCCTTCCCTTGCATACCGGTTTTCGGTGTCCCGGGTTTTCAAGCAAGGAATGGTTCTCTAGGACCTGAAAATGCATGCTTGACAAAGCGGGTCCCAAGAATTCGTCGGTCGCTGAACTTTTTAATATCCAGCTTTTTGATTGAATTCATATGCCGTTCTCAACAGTTCTAACATAAAGAAGTGTAAAGATTCTTCGTCAACAACCTTTCTACTGGTAGTTCTGAGAACTGTTTTCCCCTTCCTAATAGCATTATGGACTTATTGTGATATGTTATTCTAGATTTCTGGTTTATTGTAATTATTATGGGTTTTGCAAATGGCTTAGAAGTGATTTTTATGTAAAAGTAAAACACTTGGAATATTTACAAAGGGCCACACGATCTCAATAGTTCTATGTTAGGGAAAGTACTACTTTAAAGTTTAAAGACCTGTTGTTTTGTGCCTTGGGATTAGTCGAGGTGCACCATCAGCTGGCCCGGACACCTGGTGGGCAGAATAAAAAAATAAGAAACATGTTGTTTCCAAAATTTACATTCGTTCCCCGGAAATTGGTATCCTTTTTAACAGGAGTTCATTTTCTTTTTGCTCGGTAACATGAGGCAATTGAACAACACGAGTGGTCAGGGCTTGAAAGATTGATGTGCAATACCGTGGTCATAAAATTCCAAGGTAGAATTGAAAGGTTAACCGATAGTTTGATTACTTTGATACAAAGACTCAATTGATCCACAAACTGTCAAAACGCGTGTCAAGTTTGATACCCTTTTTTAGTCGTTTTTTTCTTTAAAGTTCGATATGCAATCAAACCTCCACATAAGCGTAAAGTTTAATGGCTGAAGACAAAATCTATACAACCTTTCCAGGCTAGCTTAACCATTAACCCTTGAAAATTGATTACCTTGCTCCAAATTAACCTTGGTATTTGACAACTTAAGGTCGCTGGTTCAATCTTATTAATGTCCTCAATTCAAGTTATTTTGAACCTATATGGTTTCGAGTCTCATTTAAATTCGTCCTTTAACATGTTTTTATAGGACAAAATTTTAGAATATCTATTTCTATAGCTGATTCAATTTGACGCCAGAAGGCGTGCACATATGCTAGTTAGTGATAACTATTAAATCATAATGGAATGGATTTTTGTAATTAGTAATCCAATATTCTATCAAAAGGTATGATATTATCAAAGATTATGTGGAAAAGCCCCTTTCATAAGTTTTATTCAAACTCCTTGAAGCATTAAAGTTACCCTTTCTTGAATAGATAACAATGGTTTAATAATGTCGATTTGCATTTGTTGTGAATAGGACATTACGGAAACAACGTTACTCACAACAAATAGATCAATCCTACACAAAGATCGATCCTTCTTACTAGACAAGACTTCAACACCCTCCAAAGTAATCCCAACATTTCTCAATATCAAATAAACAAGTATCTAAAGTAAAACAATTAATGTAAAAAGAAGAACAAACCACAAGACGAGATATATTGTGGTTCGACAATTTGCCTACATCCACACTGCGAGTTCCAAGCTTTACTAGATGTCCGGAGTAACAGATTACAAGTCTCTCAATTCACTCATAAAGAATGAACACTCAACTCACATAGAATTGCTCATTTATAATCTCTATCTTTCTTGGTTTTGGTTAAGTTAGGCTTCTACAGAAAAAACCTATATTTATACTGTTTCAGAAAAAACTTCCGAAACAATCGTTTCTGCTAAAATACGGTGGAGCGCAGGTCGCGCCCTTGTCCAGGCATAAATAGAGCGCGGATCGCGCTTAAATCACTGGAGGTCGCCAAAAGCATGAGCGCGCCACGCGCCTTGTCCAAACATAAATAGAGCGCGGGTCGCGCCCTTAACACCAGAAAGAGAAAAACATCTTTTTTCTCTACATTCTCCACTTCGGTGAGGTTTTAACACATAAAACCGAGCCGAACACATCCAGTAAGAACACATCCATCCAGAACTCGTAGTCAACCGTCCCGAAGGGCCATGCCCACAAGGGGCTCTTTTAAGCATGTAGGATTTGGAGCAAGTCCAAACAATGTTGAAACTTAACTCCGGTGACAACCTTTGTCAACATATCAGCAGGATTATAATGGGTATCCACTTTCTCAAGTGCTACATCACCGGACCATCCTCAATGACATCCCGTATAAAGTGATAACGGACATCAATATGCTTGGTCCGAACATGATGAACCTGGTTCTTCGCCAAATGAATAGCACTCTGACTATCACAATACAAAGCAACACTGTTCTGCTCAATACACATATCATCCAGAAGACCTTGAAGCCATAATGCCTCTTTCACTGCCTCTGCCACTGCCATATACTCTGCCTTAGTAGTAGATAGAACCTCCACCTAACCGGTGCACCATGCATCATAAACACATAACCAGTAGTCGATCGTCGTCTATCTAGATCACCTGCATAATCTAAATCCACATACCCACTGACATAACAAGTGCCTCCACCATAAACTAATCCCACATCCAAGGTACCTTTCAAGTACCTTAGCACCCATTTCACTGCCTCCCAATGCTGCTTCTCAGGATTTGCCATATACCTGCTTACAACACTAACTGCCTGTGAAATGTTTGGGCATGTGCATACCATAGCATACATCAAACTGCCCACGACACTTGCATAAGGAACATTGGGCATATGCTTTTGTTCCTCCACCGAACTAGGAGAGAACTTAGATGAAAGCCTAAAATGCCCAGCTAAAGGTGTAGAAACCAACTTTGCATTCTCCATACCAAATCGAGAAATTACTTTATGAAGGTATTTCTTTTGAGATACAACTATCCGTCACTTCTTCCTATCTCTGTCAATCTTCATGCCAAATATCCTTTTGGCTCCACCTAAATCTTTCATCTCAAACTCAGAGCTAAGTTGAGATTTTAACTTGTCTATCTCCACCATGCTTTTGGAAGCAATAAGCATGTCATCCACATAAAGCAAGAGATAGATGAAGTCATTACCACGAAGTTTACAAAAGTAAACACAACAGTCATACTTACTTCGGGTGTACTCATGTTGCATCATGAATGTGTCAAAACACTTGTACCATTGCCTTGACGATTGCTTAAACCCATAAAGTGACCGATTCAATTTGCATACACGATCTTCTTTCTCAGCAACAATAAACCCTTCAGGTTGTCTCATATAGATCTCTTCCTCTAAGTCCCCATGCAAGAAAGCAGTTTTCACATCAAGTTGCTCTAACTCCAAGTCGAAGTGAGCAACTAAACTCAATAGCACACGAATAGAAGTATGTTTGACCACCGGGGAAAATACCTCATTGTAGTCGACTCCTTCCTTCTATGAGAAACCCTTTGCTACCACTTTTGCCTTGTACCCAGTACTGTTGGGCTCAGGAAGGACCTCTTTCTTTCTGAACACCCATTTACTGCTGATAGTTCTTTTGCCATTTGGCAATAAAACTAGGTCCCATGTGTGATTTTTATCAAGAGACTCCATCTCTTCTTGCATAGAAACCAACCAATCTCTATAATGAGCATCTCTAACAGCTTCCTTGAAGCTATCTGGCTCATCATCTTCGATATTCAGTACATATGCCACTAAATCCACCTGACCATAGTGTTTCACTGACTTCTCGTGCCCATACTTGTGCACTTCTTTAACTTGTTTCTTTGGCCTAGAGTCAGCCACTACAAGTTGCGGATGCTCTTGCTCTTCTTTCTATTGCTGTGTGGTTCCATGATTTAGTACCTCATCATGAACCAACCAGTCATCTGTTGCATCAGACAACTCAAGCTCAGTGGCTTAAACTTCTATAGACTCACTATTCTGCCCAACTCCTTCCGGCTTACTAAAAGATAACACGGAAGTCTCATCAAAGGTAACATCTCTGCTGACCAGGAACTTGTGATCTTCTTAACACCATAATCTGTATCCCTTTACCCCATTTGCAAAGCCTAAGAATATTGCTTTCTTAGCTCTAGGATCTAGCTTGCTCTCCCTCACATGGTAGTAAGAAGTCGATCCAAACACTCGCAAATTACTATAATCAGCTGGGTTACCTGACCACACCTCATAAGGTGTCTTGCAATCTATAGCTGGAACTGGTGACCTATTATACAGGTAACACGCCATGGACACTGCATCTGCCCAATACTCTTTGCCTAGACTGACATTAGACAAAAAACATCTCGCACTTTAAAGCAAGGTTCTATTCGTCCTCTCTGCCATTCCATTATGCTGAGGCGTGCCCCTGACTGTCCAGTGTCTAGCAATTCCCTGTTGTGCACAAAACCCTTGGAAAGGTCCATAGGTATACTTAGTACCATTGTCAGATCGTAGTGTCTGTACCTTCCTATCTATGCGATTCTCAACCATTGCCTTCTACTTCTTCAATGTCTCAAACACTTCATCTTTCATTTTCATCATATACACCCACACATAGCGGGTATGATCATCTATGAATGAGACATAATAACAGTTACCTCCTTTAGAAGCCACTCTGGAGGGTCCCCAAATATCTGTATGCACATAGTCAAGGATGCCTGTTGTCGTGTGCTTGCTTGACTTGAACTTGACTCTGCACTGCTTCCCATAGATGCAATGCTCACATAACCCCATACTTGGCTTCTTCAAGTCCTTTAAGAACCCTCACTTGCACAACTCAGACAAACTTTTTCACTCATATGCCCTAGTCACATAAGCTACATCTTAGTGCACTCAGAATCATCACTACATGTAACCACTACTACATCGCCTATCACCGTACTACCTGTCAAAGTATACAAGGTTCCATATCTTTGACCCTTCATTACAACTAAAGAGCCACTGACAATCTTTAGGACTCCATCTTCGCCCACAAACTTGTGGCATTTGGAATCCAAGGTACCAAGAGAAATAAGGGTTTTTTTAGCTCAAGAACATGTCTCACATCAATTAAAGTCCTTACTATACAATCATGCATCTTGACTCGTATAGTTCCAATCCTTACCATCTTACAAGCAACGTCATTACCCATCAAAATTAAACCACCATCAATGCTCTCATAAGAAGTAAACCACTTTCAATTTATTCGGGCACATATGGTAGGAACATCCGGAATCAAAAATCCACCTTTCGGCCATATAGTCTTGTGTGGACACACAGAGACTCAACTCGTCCCCTTCAGAACCTGAAGCATAACTTCCCTCAATTTTTGCCTTACCATCTCTCTTGTTCTCTTTCTTCGGGTGAGGACAATTACTTGCGTAATGTCCCTTTTCATCGCAATTGTAGCACTTCACATGTGTGAAAGGCTTCTTTGACTTGGACCTAGACTTCTCATTGCTTGTAGAAGCCTTTTCATGCGACTTTCCTCTTGCCACTAGCCCCTGACCTACATCAATGCTATTCTTTATATGTGTTTTCTTCATCAACTCATAAGAAAGAAGTGCACTTTGAACTTCATCAAGATGAACATCTTCTCTGTTCATAAATGTAGTCATTAGATGCTCATAGCTTTCTGGCAAGGAGAATATTAAACATGTCGCTTGATCCTCATCATCCATCTTCATGCCAACATTCAAATAATCCGCTAGACGTCGACGAAACTCACTAACGTGCTCTTGCATCGTTGAACCATTGACCATCATGTACCGATAAAGACGCTTCTTAAGGTACATCTTCTTCGTCATGCTCTTGGTCATATACATAGACTCTAGCTTGAGCCAAATACCGGCGGTATTTTCTCCCATCACACTATACATGGCCTCATTAGTAAGACACAACCAGATTGATGAACAAGCCTGAAGATCGAACTCTTCCCAATCATTATTACTCATACTCGTAGCCTTTGAGTTAATCCCCTTTAAAGCCTTATACAAATCTTGTTGGATGAGGATGTCCCTAACTTGGATCATCCAAATCCTAAAATTATTCTTCCCATTAAACTTCTTTACTTTAAGCTTAGCATTTGACATCTTGGGAGCCATTTTTCAAGTTACACACAATAACCCAAAAAATAATTTCACTTCGGAGTTTTATCGAACACCTTGTCTACACAAATTTCGAGCACTATAGTTCTTTACCAAAACTTAAAATCTTAGGTCATAAATTAAACCTACGCTCTGATACAAATTGTTGTGAATAGGACAATACGAAAACAACATTACCCACAACAAATAGATCAATCCTACACAAAGATCGATTATCTTACTAGACAAGACTTCAACACCCTCCAAAGTAATCCCAACACTTCTTAATATCAAATAAACAAGTATCTAAAGTAAAACAATTAATGTAAAAGAAGAATGATATGAGTCCAAAACTATAGTTTTAACCGCTTAATATTATTACTTTTAGACCAATTATGTGATTAGACTGAAATAATGAGGTTTTGGACTCGATTTTCAGGCCCAAAACATGGCTCCAAGCCCATACACGAAATTGTGGATCTGGTCTCTTCTATATCAACAGACAAAAGCTTAGCTCTTAAGATACCTAGTTCTAGATCAGAAAATTAATTAGTTTTAAACTTAGTTTTTACTTAGTTAATTAGTTTTTAGTTAGTTTTTAATTAGTGAATGATGAAAAATACTTAGTTTTATTGCATTAAATTAGTTTTTATAGATTAATCTAATTAGTTGTTAGAACAAGATTTGAGTTTTAGAATAAAATACTTAGTTTATATTTCAAATTTTAATTTATAATTTAATTTTGAATTCATAGATTTAGTTTGTCTTAAATTTATAATTAGTTATTCATAATCTTAGTTTTACATTAGTTTTAATTTCAGTTTTAATTCATGTTGAATATTATCTTATTGTTCAATTAGATTTATAAATAAAATCACTTATTCAATCATGACTTGTTCTTATTGCTCTTGTTTTGGAAATAATAGTATAATGATATTAGGGTAATCCCCCCATTAGAGAGAGTGATTATGAAACCTAATAAGGAATAGATTGCTTAGTAGAATTATTTCATGTATGTATTTCAATAAGTTTAGTTTATTGTATGACTTCCAAAATAAGCATATGATAAATTAAACTAGGGATTGTTGTAATTAAGTCGAGAGACTTGGTTATAATAATCATACATGCTAGTAATAATGACTATAGAGATGTAGGTTGTTACTAGGGATGATAAAGGTTGAGACTTTAGGTTGAATCGTTACGTAAAAACCTAAATATGATATCTTTTCAATGAATAATTCGATTCTTGCATGAAACTAGTTATTAGGTGGATTGATTACTCTTCTGTATAACTTTCTCTTCCATCAAAACCCTATTTTTATTAGTTTAGTTAATTTAGATTTATTTGAATCCATAGTATAATCGTAGAATAGAAATTTCACATCACACATTACTCTCACCATTGTTTCTTTGTGTTTGATTAGTTGAATTCTATTTATGTCTTGATAGTTTATGAGTGGAACGAATCCTGACTCTCTATATTGCATAATGAATTGAGAGTAGGAATATTGATGTAAGCACTTGTTTATGTTTATTGACTATTTGTGTTTACTCATAGATAGTTAGTCTACGTAAATCTGCTATTATCAAAGAACAAACCACAAGACGAGATATATCATGCTTCGGCAATTTACCTACGTCCATACTACGAGTTTCAAGCTTTACTAGATGTTCGGAGTAACAGATTACAAGTCTCTCAATTCACTCACAAAGAATGAACACTCAACTCACACAGAATTGCTCACTTATAATCTCTCTCTTTCTTGGTTTTGGTTAAGTTAGGTTTCTACAGAAAAAACCTATATTTATACTGTTTCAGAAAAAACTTCCAAAATAGTCATTTTTGCTAAAATACGGTGGTGCGCGGGTCGCGCTTAAATCACTGGAGGTCGCCAAAGGCATGAGCGCGCCATGCGCCTTGTCCAGGCATAAATAGAGAGCGGGTCGCGCCCTCAACAACAACAGAAAGACAAAAACGTCTTTTTTCTCTACAGATTCAAATTCACATAGTCTGCATATTATTTGGCGTCTCCGAGTAACCTTATCTTTGTTAATCTTTTTATTTTTTATTTTTCATTTTTCAATTTTTCCCCGTTCATATGTATGATTTATAGCATTTGAATGACACTAATTTAATTATTTAGAAACGGAGAACATTCGGAAGTCTTAAATCTTTAACTACAAGTTTCAATCCATCTCTTTACTGTAATATAACACCCAGTAGGATAGTATTTCAAATTTTCAATATTAACAGAGTAATTCTTAGGCAAATTTTGCATGTTTCCTTGATACAGTATAATGTTTCTTATATTTTGAAATATATTATGCTTTCTATTGATTTGGTCTAACTATTATTGTCTATCAATTGGATGGAGATCGACTGTTATGCTGGAATCATAGTTCATTTATTTCTACCACCAAAGTATGGAACAGTAGATTCTTAGTCGCCACTGGGCTTTTTTGTTCCTTTTCTTCCACCACCTAACATATAGTAGGATGATAGTAGTTAATGTCGCGGGTAAATCGGGGCTCTTTTGCACTTGTATAGTGGGGACGATTAAGCTGAGTAAATGGCCAAGACCCAGATGATCTCGAGTTTGTTTAATAGGTGAAGTTTAGAACAATAGAGTGTTTCTAACCTTCGACTTATAGTTTGAGTCAAAAGCATAAAAGCAATGCTTATATCAAACAACTAAGTCCTCGACACCGTGGATATCATCACACTAGAAAACCAGCTCGATTATATTTGAATTTATGGCATAGCCAAATGTACCTTGTGCATTTTTCAGTAAATTTAATCGTTTACTCCCATCAATTTTTACCAAAATCTTCAGCCTCTCTTTAGGCAAGGTAAAATATTTCAAATACGTTCTTTGCAGCATTTCTATTTACAACATGGCCATATACAAATGGCCTACGTCTGTAATCAAAGCCGAAGCAGTTATGAGAAATTTTCTTTGGTCAGGAGATCCTACTACTAGAAAAGGAGTAACTGTGAGTTGGGACAGAGTGTGTAAACCACTTGCTGAAGGCGGGCATGGAATAAGAAAGCTTAAAGACATGAACAAAGCTATGCTCATGAAAATGGCATGGGAATTGAAGTTCTTGATGGTGAGAGTGATTTGAGCATTTTTATGAGAGCTAAATACTTTAACAAAGATGGTGAAATGTGTAAAACCCCAAACCTTATATAGAGTAGTAGGGCTTTTTTGTGTTGGGCCCAATAATAACCCAATACCTTCTAACCCATGAAGAAAAGCCACAAAAAGGGAAAAATAGTGCGTACACTTTATTCGATTTCGACTCGACTTCATCTCGATCTTTCTTTTCTCAATGTCTCTACAAGAGCTAGGTTAAGGTTTTGTTGTGGGGGCAAGTATATGCACTTTTCCCAGCTAGTTGAGTGGCTAAAGACCTTCTAATCAATCTTTTTCACAATTGCTATAATAAACAAAGTAGGGTTTTGGTGGGGTGTCAGATTTGGAGCTAAATCAAAGGTATTTCGTGGGTTTGATCTTATTTAGGAGCTAAAGGAGTCGAGGCAAGTGACTCTACTTTCAAATCCTTAAGTTTAATTGGAGTTTGTGGTTGAAAATGAGTAGAAATATATTGTATTGTTAACAATTGGTGTTATAGCTTTTATATCTATAAATTAGAGAGTATTTATGCTTTGATTATGATTAGTTATATTTCGAATTATTTAGGAGAGTAATAATTGTTCTTTATGAAGTGATTTTTCTTATTATTGAATGTCGAGCGATAAGTGTTAGCTGGTATGGTTATTGTGTGAAGGAAGAAATGATGTATGATAAGCTTGTTAGACATTCCTATTATATGATAGTGTTTAGACAGTAGTAATATACTAATCCATGACGATAGGATGATGTCTTTTCTCAAGAATTGGTATATTAAATTATGTTCCACTTTCGCATTGACATTATTTGGGGTGGAATTGATTTTATTATCTAAGTGTTGGATATATATATAAATATACAATAATTCTCTAAAAAGTAGCTACTTAAGTTAACTTAAAATAAGTACGTAAGTAAAAACTTCACCTAGAAAATGAATTCAATCCTAATTTTTTGTGGATATGATATACTTAACATTAAGATCATCTCCACAAAATTTCAGCTCATTTGGAAATCTTTAACATTGGCAAAAAATGATTGCAAAAAATCTAGATTTTTGGACTATTAGATTTCTTTTTAAAAATAACAACAATTTTTATTTATGTTAGAGGTTTCCAAATGTGTTAAAATTTTGTGGAGATAATCTTTATGATGAGTGCTTCATAACTACAAAATATTAGGGTTGAACTCTTTTTCTCAGTGAAGTTTTACTTACGTACTACACTACCAAAAAAACGGGTTTACTCGACAGACACCATATAGAATAACCGACAGCTTTTGTGTGTAGGAAGTTCCCTACGCATTTTGTTTGTCGGGTTTAATCTGGCCATTTGTTGGGTATAATCTGGCCATCTCCCTGGGTACCCGATGGTTCTACGATAGTTATTAACTGTTGGCATATCTCTTCCAAACACCAGGCCTGCCCAAACTAATTTCACTTCCTACCTAAAATATTTGGTAAAACTAAAATAACAAAAAAAAAACCCCTAAAATTGTTATCCCTCTCTCACTCACTCACGCTTGTTGTAGCCGCTTCATTGTCTCTCTCTTTCCCACTCCAAAAAGGTACACCCACTCTATCCAATCTCAAAACGTCAATAATTCTCCCTCCCCTCCAATTGGCCATCTGACATATGAAATTATATTCATTATTTTTCAGAAATCGAGGGTTATCACCCCTTTTATTTTTGTTTCGGGTAATTTCCGTTCATTTCAATCCAAATTTCTTAGAAAATTTTGATATTGAAATTGATTTTTGAAAATTTCCGTTCTGAGCTTCGAATTTGTGAAAATGGTTTACATTTGTGAAGATGAGACTCGGTACACGATTTCAGTCCAGGAAATTGAAGATAAGAACTGGTACGGTTATTATTTTCGTTTTTTATTGCCTAATGTTTATACTATTTCTACTACAAATGATGTTAGTGTTAATTCTGAAAATGATTGTTCCAAACTGATTGTTTTAGTTACTAATGGTGATGGTATCGGTGCTATTGGACTTACTGTTCTTGTCGAGGCATTGGTTAGAGTGGGGCTTTTTAATGTTCATGTCTGCGCTCCTCAATCATGGGTTTTCTTATGTTTTGTTTGATTTTATTTGTTTTTAGTATTTTGGGTTTTGAGTTGCTATTGATTTGATGCAGTGATCTATCGGTTTCGGGTCACTCGATGTCGCTTTTTGAGACGCTTATGGTTAGTCCTATTGAGATTAATGGTGCCACTGCTTATGAGGTTTCTAGTATGTTCTCATTTCCTTGTATGTATTGGTGAGTAGATTGAAAGTTCATTCTTGATTTAGGATATAGGTTAACACCTAATTATAGTTACTTTGGTAATTCTAGATAGTCAATTGTAATAGAAGCTTATTGTATTTAGGATTTTGCTCTAACATCACAATTATATTGTAATTGATTGTTTATGCAAAGGAAGTTGATTTGGTTTTAGGAAGATATGAAGGGAAGGAGTGCACTTATGATAATTGTTGGTTGAAGAGGCAAGCAATATTCTCGTCTTTCTTGTTATATCTGGATCGCAATGATAGAATTTACACTGCTTGTAGTTTTTCTTGCCATGGTGTGGTCACAAGGTATACCCTAATACCCCCCTTTTCCATTTGATCAAAGTACATAGTGTACATGTTACAATGGGTTTTAATGTTGTTTAGTAGGATATTGAGTTTGTAAATGAGAACTTTGTAATTACTACTAGCTTTTAAATTTTTCATCTGTTTTTTCTAATAATGGGACTTAGCTTTTAACCGATACTCATCTTATTGCCTTGCATTGGGTCATTGTAGCTAACCTGATTCACTTTCACTTTCACTTTTCAATTTCCATTTGATTTAAGCTTCAAATACTTACTGAATGTGCAGAGTTGAGAAGGCTGGAATTTAGACGTTGAAGCATTTCTTCTGATGATCAAAGATATATTGTTTGTCACGATATCATAGTAATATAATGTCATCAATTTCTGACTTTTTTTAGCAATCTATTTCCTTGTAGCAACCTTGAAGATTTACCTGTGCAAAATTTAGCACCGATGTTTACTTTTCACCGTGTTACTGCCATTTCAATAGCTTTCTTTTAGTGTTGGATAATCTTGTTTTTAATCTACAATTTATTTTATATGCTGAAATAGTGACTGCCCACCCTACCCTACCGTCCAACAAACACTTAATAATATAATGCAGACATGCAACACACTCAAGAACAGTGAACTTTACCACACATCTTAGCAAGCACCTTGAACACAAACTCGTGGACAATGTGGTTTCCTCCTAGTTCAAGTTACCACATTCTCCTTATATATATATATATATATATATATATATATATATATATATATATATATATATATATATATATATATATATATATATATATATATATTTTTATTTATTTATTTATTTTATTATTATTTTTTTCTAGTTCTTTACCTGAAGTTCAAGTTGGTAGTACGCTTTGTTAACAACCCTTCCGCTCAAAGTTTTTGTTTTGATATGATGGTATGTATTATATTTTATATGCAATGTTAGCAAATTCATGTAAGACTGTTCATAAGCATTTGAGTTGAACTTGTGGTGGTTGCTTTTATTTTATAATTTTATCGATTCATTTTTGTTACATTGACGAAGATAAGTGTGCCCTCCATAGATTTGAACTCATTCTCTCTTAACATTTGAAAAACAACTTTTCATGCTCCAAGCATATTGAAATGAGTGTGGAAAAGTGAACAAGTATTGTCTAATTACTTACTCGAAAATAGTTAGGATTGCTCACCTTTAAGTACTGACTCCCTTGCTTCTGAATAACAGAAGAGTAAAAGATGGTTTAGTTTACATAGCTGCCTTATAGATACATTTAACTTCAAAAGCTTATAGTTATTTAATTAAACACTTGTCTGACAGAGAGGAGATCGAAGCGATGCACACTGCAAGATCACAGAGTACAGGTTGAGTCTTTTAAGGGTTACTCAAAACATGAGATATCCGAACTGACGGAAAATATGCACAAGTCGTATGAAGACCAGCTCAACCGAATAACTAAGATGATAAATTCTGATTTCCCTTGCATTATATTAATGTTTGTCGCTCCGTTACTTTTTCCCCAATCTGTTTACTCTGTGTTTTTTGGTCTAACCTGACATCTCAACTTCATCTTTTTAACCAAATTAAAAGGCATCCATTGACTTGCTAATGTTTTTAGGATCAAGGGGTTTAGTTTACCATGTTAGGTTTGTCTTTTTTTGTTTCAATGATAGAATCAGTTGTCTGATAATTTCATTAAAAAAAATTACATAGATACCAAAAGGCTTGTAGAAAGTTTTCTCGTTCTGTTTTTGGTGTATTACAATGACACAGAGATGCCTCATAGAAGTACCAAACCTTGTGCTTTGCATATAAGCACAAATATCTTTTTTTTGCCAATATTAGTAACTCTGTAAGTATTGATAAACATTAGTAATGGTGACTAGTAGGTACTGTTTGCTCCCTGGCCCCCTCCCCTAACCTTATTTTAAGAATAGTACAAAAAACTTTTGTGGTAGAGGTGTTCCCATGCTAAGTTATTAAAAAAAACTTCAGATAGCACATGAACGTTGTCATGTCTTTGAAGCAAAGAAAACATTCGGTTGTAGTCCTAATCAAAATTGTCTCATGAAATTGATATGTTCTGGAAAAGATAAATTGCCACTGTGAACCGTGAAGGAAGATTGAGTTTTTATGTTTATGATTAAACACACTAGTTTAGAAGTTTCCTATTTTCTTCTCATTGGTTGTTTTAATACAAGGCATTGGACCTTTTGCTAATGACTATATGTATTATATGTATAATCTCTTAGGTTGAACTCAAAGCTTACATAAACCACAAGGAAGCTTGACCAACAATTAGCATGAGACCATGCATGTTGAATTGCACGGCTAAAGGCAATTAACGTAGCAGAAGCAACTCAAACTAAATCGCATGATGAAATTCACTGATTGAGGTAGCGCTTGCAAAGAGCCGAAAGGGAAACTGAAGCATTTCACCAGAAAGCCGAACACAGTTCATGTGCTATATTATGAGATGCTATCAGCTTGCCTAGTACATTTTGGTTGAGAGAAACGTCAAAAGGAGTATTTATTTGTTTTGCTAAGTTTGACACTAGAGTTTCCTATGCAAGTTTAACTATGTATGCACATGGCAGTAGATTATTTCATTACTGAAAGAACAAGTTGGCCTGAATAATTGTGATGTTGGTCTGAAAAAGAATGTGATGTTGGGAACTTTTATTAAAATATATATATTTTTTAATTACAAAAACTAATATCCGACGGACAAAGGCTGTCGAGTAGAAGCAATAACCGATGGTCTTGAACAGCTACAATACCCGACGGTCATTGACAATAGCCATATCCAACGGTCTTTGACAACAGTAATTTTCGACGGTTAGTGTCTGCAGCAATACCGATGGTCTATGACAGCTGCAATGTCCGTCGACATAGATACCAAACGCCGACGGCCTGTTTTGACTGTTTTTTACTGTCGGAAGCCTATGCTGACCGAGTGTTTTCCGACGGTCTTGCGACAGTTTTTGGCTGTCGGGTAATATCTTTGCCGACAGTTATTGTCTGTCGGGTAAAGTCGTTCATTTTGTAGTGCTAGTAGCTACTTTTTAGAGAAGGACTGTATGTATATATATATTTGTGATTATTGGTTATGGAAATGGCCTTCACATTGAACCCAGGTCGCTCAAGGGGGGCGTACGTTAAATCCACTTTGACAAAAGTGGCACCTTCGATCATATTGAACCCATGGGTTAGAGTGGCGGTAGAGTTGGGACTACCATGTTGAACCCACTGCTAAACATGGCGATCGATGCCTTGAGTGAATGGCGAAGAACCATTTGTACCATATACGTATGAGAATGTATTACATACCTATACGTTATGTAGACCTCGGTATTTGTTATGTGTTATGCAAAGTGATGCTTAGTATATTTGAGATTTATCATAAGGTATATTGTGTTATGTGTGTTTTATTTTCCCTGTTTCCAATTCTTATTATAATTATCTTAAGGGCTTGTTGATAGATTTGTTTGCTCGGCGCGTTGACATCTTTATATAAATTCTTTTGCAGGTGATCTACGTAGTTGATGGAGTGCATCTTAGATAAGCTTAGTGGGTTCTTGTCTTGTTCATGTCTTTTGGTTGTTTTGTTGTTTTACAAATGTATGCAAAACCTTGGATCCATTTTAAGATGTGATCTTGTAATCTTTATTTTTGGATTTAGTTGTAACTATCAAACTTTGATAGTTTTGTAAACTTCCATCTTTACACATCTCCTAGGAGGATGGAATACTCTTTCTAGCTTTTCTTTTAGCCTTGTGAACTCAATGCAGTTGTCGTGCCATTTCTTTAGTGTTTCAGACTTGCCTTATGGAATGCAATAGAAATTGGGACGTTACAAAATGATTACATATCACAAGCCTACCTCTATTTGGACTGGCATCAAGGATGCATTGGAAGAAGTGGCTCCAAGATCTCCATGGGTGATTGCGGATGGAAAGAACACAGATTTGTGGAGAAGCAATTGGCTAGGAAACAAATCCCTGAAGCAATTATTGAATATCAACTCTCAAGAACTAAAAGGATATCGAGCAAAAGTGTGTGTGTGATATTTTAGAAGAAAGCAGATGGAGTATTCCTAATATTCTACAAGAGCTGATGGATAATGTTCATGTGGGAGTGAATACAGTGCAGAAGTGCTGTCCAATTATTTTTTATGACTATGTAGTTTGGTGCCCTGACATGAAAGGTAATTTTTCTGCAAAGTTTGCATATGATGAGATCAAAACGAAAAAGCCCTCGGTGACATGGAGCAAATTTCCTTGGAATTGCCATATACACCCGAGACCCTGCTGCTTTGGTATGGAAAATTTTGCAAAAAGTGGTGGCCACTGATGAAAGAGTACGAAAAGTCAGTGTGCATGCATTTGGCATCTTGTTGTAGCTTGTGCATAAATGAAATTGAGTCAAATGACCACCTTTTCTAGCACTGTTCCTTCTCCCAACTGCTATGGCAATGGATCTCTACAGTTTTCAAGAAGAATCCAGTTATGAGTCTTGAAGATGTTATGAGTACGAACAGATAATGGAGTCTTCGACTTAAGCAAATGTGGAATGCATGTATGGTGGCTGTTTTGGCTAGCATATGGAAGCAAAGGAATACAGTTTTGTTTGAAGAAAAGAGACCTAATATGGTAGAGCTCAAGTATTATGTTAGAACGACTCAAGTAAAGATCATAGGAAATCTGCCTAGAAGCCATAGCTACAGCTCTTGCTTTGAATGCTCAATTCTGCAGTTTTGGGATGTCAACCCTAGAGCAAAGGGCGCACCAAAGATCAAAACATGTATTTGGATCCTTCCAGAACCTGATGTAATCAAACTGAATACAGATGGTGCGGCGCCGGGCAATCCAGACCCTGCGGGTATTGGTGTTTCTTATAGAGGAAATATGGGAGACTTCAAGCTGACAATGTGGAAAAGTATTGGGACTGCAACAAGCTTCTAGGTAGAGTGTTTAGCTATCCTTGAAGGTGTAGAAACTGTCGTATCTAGGGGTGTAAAAAAGGTCCTCAAGCCCCCAGCCCAGCCCGGCCCATGGGCCAAAAAAGCCTTAATATTTAAGCCCTTACGCAATTTGAGAGGCGCACCGGGCTGGCCCTCACGTTTTGAGGGGTGGGTAAGGGCCTAGATGTGAAAGCATGAGGGCCCTCACAACTTATATATATATATATATATATATTATATATATATATATATATATATATATATATATATATATATATATATATATATATATATATATATTTATTTATTTATTTATTTATATTTTGTTAAAAAGTATGTAATTGTATAAATTAAATAAAAAAATAAAAAAATATGCTTTACATAAATTAGTGCATTGTGTAGGCTCCTCTAACGTTACATAAAAAATCTAGTTCAAAATAACAAATTGTTCCCTTGTCGGGATATGAACCCGGGTCACTTCACTATATGTAAACAAGAATAAAATATAAATAAGAGTGATGTGATATGATCCTTGGTATATGGTAATGAAGGTTTTAATCAACCTTAACTAATCAAACACAAATTATTCTACAACCTATAACACCACATCATATTTTTGGTCTTCTATAAATTTCTTATTGATTCATGTAATACATCGGCACATCAAACCTAAGAACGAAACTTTTGAATTTTATTATCTTACAAATTTTAGCTAAATTATTAATTAAGTACATTAACCAAAGTCAAGATTGAGAAAACCTATTATTTAAACGTGATAATTAATTTATCGTGTATCAATTTAGCAAGATTATACTGTAAATAAAGAGTTTAAGAGAGTAATCAAACCCGGCCTTCTAGCCCGACCCTCAATTCTCTAAAGAGAGGGCTGAGGTGAGGGTTAGGGCATCACAATTTTAGCATTGGCCCTCATAGGCCCACCCCTCACTACATGAGAGGGTCAGGCCGGCCCGACCCTTAAGTCATACGGGTTTCATGGTTTGAGGGCCGGGCTAGCCCGGCCAGACTTGTTTTACACCCCGGCCTAGCTAGTCGTATCTAGATGATGACTTAGGCTTTGGATAGAAACGGACTCAGAAGCTGCCTCGAAAGCTTTTACAAGTGGTAATGTGTCATGGCAACTCCAAGCAAGATGGACAAACTGCACAACTGCCACTCATCAACTTAAGATAACCACTATCTTTAGGGAAGACAATTCACTACTGACACCTTGGCAAATACTGCTGCAACTTTCTGAGAGAATGAGAGAGTTGTTTTTGAAGGCAAACCAGAGTGGATTAACAAATGGGAAGGGTCTTTCCAAACTTTCTATAGATTTAAGTGAAATGTATTTTACTCATAGTTATAAATGGAAGTAATGGATGTTTGATTGAGTTTGACATTAGAGATACAGCCTGTTGCCTCCCTAAACAACTTTTTTTGTTTTATTTACACAGCAAACAAAAAAAAAAAAAAAAATGGTAATGATGATCTCTTTGCCATGTACATCATGCTCAAAACGATTAGCTCATTCCAAAATGACGACCCTTATCAATAGATTTCATAAAATGTCGATCAGAGAACCCACAATACCCCTAAAGCAGTATGCGGGCAAGTCCATATATCATTTGCCTAAAATTCATGATTGTTCCTATTCCTTAAAGACTCAAAGTAAAACCTTACCGTTCGGCCTCAAAATTAAAAACTATCATGGTGAAGCACTTAGCCTTGTTTTTTGTGTAATCTACAAAACTAAGTACATGCCCGTTATATGAACTCCACTTACATGATTTCCACCATGAAAAATAATGAATTATATGTTGATTTTTGGTGGAGATGTTCTTCCCACAATACAGATTATCTTTAGAAAAAAAAAAAACAGCACATTTGAAGATGTCTAAACGTATCAAAATTTGCTTACAATATTATAAAATTATCGGTCTAAATTTTTTAAATTTCAAAACAACTTTTGACAAGGTTAAATATTTTTGGTTAGGCTAATTTTTTGTAGGAAGATTCTCTATTATGAGAAGACTATCTTCATCGAAAATCAGACCTGAATTCATCTTATAAACCCATTTTTGGTGATGGAACTCATATAAAGTGGAGTTCATATAGCAGGTTCAAAAGTATATCAGAATTTTATAGAAAACAACAATAACAATACGCATTCAATTCGGAATTTTTATGCAATCTTTTGTTCAAATTGTTGTGCAATTACACAGAAAGACAGTACAGAACGCTTTACTGCAATGCCAATTCATTCTCATCTCAAACAAAATATTTGTGGTGCAGGTTCACTAATATTATACTCCACCCTAACATGAAATATATAGTGAAAGTAAAAATCCCCCCTTAAATTCCACAAAGAAACACACATTGCACGACATAAATAAAGAGTACTTCTAACAGCCCATGACCTTATCAACTGAAACCTTTGCTTTCTCCACAGTTCCATCATTCCCAGCAAGAGCTCTATACTTATCCTTCCTAGTAAAACTTGTGCACTCATAAGAAAGACTTGCTGCAATAACCCTTTGGATATAATTTGCAACATCATGACTAGACTTCCCTGCACTTGTAGTCAGTTCATGTGGCAACTTGTTCAAAAATGTCACTTCATACGCTGGACTTGGGTTCATGAAAAAGTAAAATGGATCCATCCCTTTCCACCCTCTAGCGGTTGTTCCATGGAACATACTCATTCTATTTGCCATAGCAACAGGCACAATTTGATCTGTTAATTCTGCAAACAGCGCCGAAAATCTCAGTAAAAATGGTTCCCTACATGTGGTACCTTCAGGACATATAACAAGGTCACCTTCCTCCAATAACTTTTTAATCATAGAAGCATCTCTTTCACGATCTCGACTTAGTCTAACTGTTTTGATAGGTGAGAGTATTTCGGAAAGGCGTGAGACTGAATAGGTCACTGCAGCAATAGGACGACCGAGCGCTGTGGAGAGGAAGATAGGATCGAGTAAGGTTCTGTGAGAACATATGAAGAGGACACCAGATTGGCCTGTGGATTTCTTGGGTGGTGGAGGGGGTGTTCCTTTGACATAAACACGAACACCGAGTGCCCAAAAGGCGTAGTAGACCAGTGGCATAGGTAGGAGTGATCCTGCAGCAATACGTAGACAGGCTAAGATAAAGCCGACTGGGATCCAAAGAATGGTGATTAACGCCATGAGAGGGCTGGGTTTTGTGACAAGGCGACCATCATGGAAGACTATGGGCTTTGGTAATTTGTCGCGGCTAACTGCATCAACTTTGGGCTGGAACGGAACAACATAACTTTCCTGTGTAAAACTTGTATGAGAAGTTGATAAAGAAATGTAGCATCATGCTTCATGAACATCCATAATACGTACTAGAAAATGAAAGCTATTGCTTTGCCAAATTTTGTACTTTGGGCATGTGATTACTGAAACAACTCCTTTCTTACTATGGATCAACATTTTATCCTAGGCTTAAAACGGGATTGAGCCAAATAAAACAAGTTGGCCTAGAAACTATATATTTAACTTAGTTTCTCGTTGTGAAATGTGTTTGTTTTAGGAACTGCTATTTTTTCATTTCTAACACTAGATGGAGACATGAATCATGGGAGGCCAGTGCTGGAACTGGCCATAGTCTGTAGGCTAGGCGCCTCGCTAAGCGAGCAGCCCCCAAATAACCTGGGGTCCCCAAAGAGACTCGAACTCAGAGACCTCCATGAAAAGCGTGGTGCACTGGTGCACTTTGAACAACTCAGCTAAGCTGTTGTGCAACTATGTAAGAATATCTTAGTTTGTGAAGTAAAAGAGTGCAAACCTGGCATAGTGCCATGAAAGGAAAATCCGTTTGCCTATCACCAAGGCCTATTTCAGGGGCAATGTCACCAAAGGCCTTCTTCAGAGCAGTAGCCTTGTTATTGCCTACAAGAATTCCTGGACTACGTATAAAACCAGTTGCTCTACCTTTATAACTTCCAATCTCAGTCCCAACAACCATATCAGCGCCCAAATAATCTTTCAAGAAAGCTTCAACCATAATCCTTGGATTCGCCGTCAGTACACATCGCTTACCACAAGATGAAAAAACACGCCATGACTCAGGATGTAAATCAGTTGAGTAGAATTTTGGTAATACAGCTCGCGCAACAGATTCAATATCTGACACCTTCATGCCAGCGTACGTTGCAAATACAAGTACCTGAATTCCTGCTGATTCTGATACAATGTAGTACAAAAATCCAGCTATAGGTGATAACAAAAGTAAGAAAAGAAGTCTAAGAATGCCACCGACTTCAAAGGCTACTAGCGCAAAGTAGGGGAATGAACTGCGACCGCGTAGTAGGGTCCCATCCATGTCAGCCACCACCGTGTGTTTTTCACGACCGATTGAGGCACACTGGTCAATTGTAGGGAAAGTTGGAGATGGTATTCCATTTGATTTTCCCATGATTAGGAGTTAAGGGGATGTTAGATGTGCCTAAGGCCCTTGTTAGAGAAGACCGGGATGGAGTTTAAATTTTGTGTCTACCTTGTGCCAATAACATGTTTATATAGAGAAACATAGCGTGTATAATTGAAAATGTAAATGAGACAAAATATTTAGCTTATGAGTTCAATGGTGGCTAAGCGATTTCCAATACTTAGTATCTAACGAGGGTGGACTGTTCTTGTTTTTGTAGTAAAAGTGTAAGGAAGTGGTTGTTAGCATCTTTGTTAATACCGTCATATTGTTTGTTTTATTCCTTTCTTTGTAGTTTATTAGGCCCCAAGGTCTATCACTACTTAAGATGTGCTAATTATTAGACCAGTTCATCAAATATGCTAATTTATAGGCTAATGGTGTGCAACTTTTCTTCAATGATTTGTTGGTTTTCCATGTGGATGGACATAATGATGGTGACATAATTGAATTAACTGGTATCATAATTCATATACTGGTTTTCTGTTGAATATATATGTATGATTTATGGGATAAATTGTTTTCGATTATCAAATTCTGTTTGACTTAAGGGCCCTAAATTTCTTGTTGCACAAACTTCCAAAGTCAAACCATATTATCAAAATAAATAATCGGGATCCTACTACATAAACGGCTTGCACAAAATTTCCTGTGTGCATCTAGTTCCCAAGGCAGGTTCAAAACATTAAGTAGATTAAAACATAATTCCGATAAAAAACTACAATAGAAAGTCAGGATCTTAGAATTTTGAACATTCTAATGCTACTTAGGCCAGTTTCCATGAGTTTACATATCGGTGTAACACTTTCCACAAAACAACTTACCAATAACCTTCTGAAATCTTTATTAGTTGATCTCTTAAATCTCATCACTAACAATGCCACCAACTGGATTATCCTGTGGTAGAACTGTGAATGAGTTACTCAAAGGAGTAGAGACCACAGGATTCCTATTCCCACTTTGAACAGTTCTAATCACTATTTTTGATTGTTCTACAGTAGTTTATGGATAATGTGACCCTGCACTGGACTCACAGCTTGGTGCCTACGAACAGGACGAGTAAAATTGAAGCCTCTGAAACAAATGTTCTTTGCCATACACCTCTGGCTATCTTTCTCCTTCTTTACTTAATGCGCATTGTTAAGTACGAACTTAGGTGACACTACATACAAGATACAATATACTTCGAAAATTAGTACTTTATCACAGGACAATTGAAATTTGATCTGCTGCAGCAGGGCAGGCCTTTACTGCGATGTGACTTAGGACTGTAAACACCTAAATTAATATGAACATGACCATGCACTGGCCAGGCTTACTGCTTCAGCCTTCAGGTACAGGGTGTGTTGTTTGGAGTTATTATTATTTTTTTGGCTTTTCGCTGAAACAAGACTGAGAAGACGCCTACCAACTAAACCTTACCTCCAATACAAGCATCTCTCACCGTATTCTCAGACACCGATCTCTTTTTCGGTCCAGTATAAAAAAACATAAGTTTTTCTAATTGGAAAAACTTAACCTAACTAATACCAGAAAAAGAGAGAGATTGTAAGAGAGAACTCTTAGTGAGTTAAGTTTTTCTAATTGGAAACTTAACCTAACTAATACTAGAAAAAGAGAGAGATTGTAAGAGATAATTCTTAGTGAGTTGAGTGTTCATTTTTTGTGAGTGAATTGAGAGCTTTTGTAATCTATTACTCTGGACATCTAGTAAAGCTTGGAACTCGCCGGTGGACGTAGGTACATTGCCGAACCACGTTATATCCATGTCTTGTGGTTTGTTTTATTTTGCATTAGTCTTTTTACTTTATATGCTAATTAATTGATATTGAGAAGTGTTGGGATAGTACTTGGAGAGTGTTGAAGTCTTGTCTAGAGAGAAGGATCAATCTTTGTGTAGGGTTGATTGATTTGGAGTGGATAACGTTGTTTCTGCAGTTATTTATCCACAACAGTATGCCACTACAAAAGCAGTAGAGTGAGTATTACTAATGTTATGTACTGCTCGCAGGTTCCTTTCCACTTAGGTAAAAAACATAAATGATATTAAAAATTAGTACTAGCCTACACTTTCCTCTTTTTTCTTTTCTTTCTATTATTATTCTTTGTTCCACTTAAAATTCAGCTACCCAAATTCAATACTCTGCCAAGTTGCTAAATCACTACAAATTACAATTTTTGCAAGAAGGTTCGTCATGGAAAAGAATGCACAGTTGTAAATAAAAAAATTCAAAAAGTTAGCCACTTAACCAATTATCTCAAAATTAAGCTGTGTTTGTGCTTAAGAACATATATAAGAAACCATTCAGCATGCTTCTTTGGTTAGAACCTTAAAAATAAAATGAGGTTTATGAAGATCCCAATACATGCCAATTACATCACCTTTTTTCAATTTCCTTCTTCTTACAAAAGTTTCTTTCCAGTTAGTTGTGAAAATGTAACTCTTGTTATTTGAACTTTTCTTGAAAGTCAAGTTGTGTATGGTGTAGTGGGCAAATATCGTGCCTTTAAATATTTTTATTAGATATTTCAAAACTCAAGATATTGACATGATGGTCAATATCTCGGTATATTTTCGTGGTTATTCAAAATATTTGCGTGTATTGAGAAAGGCAGAAAAGAAGGAGGGAAGACAATGGACATATGTCATGAGTTAATTAAGTCAAAGCTAATTGAGGACACTATATAAAGACTGGATGAAGTGAAAGATAGGTCATTCGATCATTTCCACAAAAATTATCAGAAACAGGAGAGAGAAAGAGAGAATCCAGAGTGATTGTAAAACCTTCATGATTGTTCAATAAAAAAAGTTTCATTTACTTCATATCAGATTTACAACTTACTTCAATTTCATTCAAACCATCGTTTAATCTCAGTGATCTTAGAACAATTAAGAGAGATTATTCTTAGACATCACATTGGCATCGTCTGTGCATCGAGAACAAGAAAATTGTGAAGTTTTCTTCTTCTTCGATTTTGAATATGTCGTTCCATTCCGAGTTTAAGTGAAAGAAGAGTAAAAGAAGAGTGAGTAGGGAATTGATGATTGAATCATAATGGCTCCAAATAAAAGAGCAAATAGCAAGCGAGTGGATAATGATAATCAATCACAAACAAGGAATACAAGAGCTTAAGTAAGTAAGTGGTATCAGGAGGAAAATGTTGAAGTAGAAGTTTCGCTTCAAGAAGTCTTGAAGAGGTTGAGAGAAGTGGAAAAACAGAATGCTATATTACTTAAAGAGAATCAAGAGATGAAGAATGTGATAAACACCCAAAAGTGTATTATGAAACCCCATTGAGACATATAAATTTGGTTAATTATGTGTTTAATAATCATGAAATAAATATGTTTTCATACTTTTGCAGGTATTCGCAGTAAACATGGAAATATTATTTAAACCTGCGATAAAGCACGAGGAACGACATATATATGAATTTTTCCAAATCTGCACAGAAGCATCAAACTTCCGAAGCTCCTACCTCTTGAACTAGGACTCCGAATGCGACAAGTGAGCTGCTCAGACAATCAGGGCGATGAACTCTATGCATAGGCGGAAGTTATAAAATTGCCCAAAGACCGGACCGCCATTGGACTACACATAGGACCCACTATGTGGGCCCGCAAGATTAGATGAGTCATCAATCATGGAGCATGTCAAGACAAAAATGACAAATTATTAGTGCAAAGTTGACACCTTGCATGTAATTAATTAGATTAGGTGTTAATAGTGAAAAAAAAAGGCAAGATGTCACTTTGTTTTAATATGGTGGATAAAAATGAAGTAAATGTGGTTTGATGTTTCACATGGGAGGAAATGAGATGTCTCTCAAATGGAGAAGAAAACAAAACAAGGGGAACATTCCATTTACTCCCTTGACTTTTTTTCCTTACCTTGTATTATTTTAGTTCCTTAGTCATTTGGATTATTTAGTTTTGTTTTGGTAAGAAAAGCTTGTAATAGTTTTAATGGAGGAAACTTTGGTTTTCTTCTAGTTGAAAAAAAATCAAAAGCAATTGAGTTAGATAATTAGTCATCTTTTTCCTTTTTTTCTCTCTCTTTTTGTACTTTCTAACTTGTAATCCTTCATCCCAAGGATCATGAACTAACTTCCCCTTGGGGAGTTAATCAAACTCATGTGAGGGAAAAATCTTTGTTGTTGGTTTGGTGGGTTGTTTAGGAAGAACAACTAGACCTACACCCTATCCCAAAATGATAGTTGGTGTAGTGTCTAGTTAGGGATCAAAGTGATGAGCTTAGAGATAAGTCATTGCTTTGGTTCCACTTGCTAGCATGTATGAGCTTAGAGATGAGCCATTCATGTTAGGGATCAAGTTTTCTTCTATTAGACTTGTCTATGAGTTCTAGGAAGAATAAAATAAACTTATTAAAATCAACAACAAAAGTTAACTTCACATGAGGAGGATTAACTCTCCATATTTTCTTTTAGTAAACCGTATTATGTTTTAGTTGCATTCACTTGAAACTTAATTTTTTTATGTTTGTGTAGAAAAGAAATCTAGTATTAATATTTAAACTTACTCACTAGTTCCCTAAGAGTAAAAACCAAGTTGTAGTTGTCCTAGACTTTAGGTTAGATCGAATCTTTACTCCAACTATATGAACACGAAATTTTGTGAGTAAGGAAACTTTGAATTTGCACTTTTGTCAAATTAGAGAGACAATCTCTAACGTAGTAAAAAGTGGATATCAAAATGGCGCCGATGCTGTTCTAAAGGCATAGGACGAAAGACTGCTACGGTTTGGACTTTACTCCAAGGGGAAACACCCCTCTCACCCTCCCTTGTTTTTCCTATTTTTCCGTTTTTTTTTCTTATTTCTTCGTCGCCAAAACCAAACGAATTGATTTTGTCTAAAAATTTATTTTTCTGTACTTCAGTAATCGAAAGTTAGGATTTGGAAAGTAAGTACTCGCAGCGCATTCTAAAGGTTACGTGAAAAGTTGAACTCATTGTGACATCATTGACAGCGTCTTGTGGTATTGACACCTACCAAGAGGTTTAACCCGTCCGGTGTATTTGCTTTGTTGGTGCTCATAATTTACCTCCAGCATCTCCTGATCTATCTTGATCCATATCCAGGCCTCACTCTCTAGACCTGTAACTGAAAATTCGACTATTCTATTGGGATTAATCACGTCGATGATTTGAAACGTCTGTTTCATTTCTTTGGCAGACTAGCGGGAAGCTACAGGTTCCAAAGTTTTTTTTTTTTTTTTTTGTTGCATGAATGCCATGTACATAGTTATTATAAATTAGTTTATGGATTACTATTTACGTATTAGCCTAGAAATATGCATGTATCATGTTCAAACACCTGTAAATATTTATATACGTTTAACTGGGCATGAATTGCATATCAATGTATATATACATATAAATGGTAATCGCTTTTGCATGGTTATATGTCCGTCTCACGATAAGTGTCTATTGTTGCATGTTTAGTATTTCTCGATTATAATTACAAGGTATTGTTTAATAAGTCGATTTTGTCAAGAAAGAGGAGAACATTCCAACGAGGGTTAAAATCTGAGTTGGGTAAGTTGTTTCTAAACCTACGGGGTGAAGATGCTCTCTATATGACACCCCAATCTCAATGAGTATTGTCGAAATCGAATTATTATGCAATACAAGAGTCGATTTTAGTTTTTGTATAATACCTTGCATGTTTAGTTTTGTCATGATTTATCTGCATAATGATACTATATTTGATGCTAATGTATTTGGATATCGTATGAGTGATTACAATTTGCACATTCATCGTTGATATATCGCCTACGTAATATCGATTTACAAATTAGTGTACATATACATATTCGATGTATATTTGCCTCAGACGTATGGAAGTATTTATCGATGACACAAGCTTGCCGCCTATTCGTATAGGTATCATTATGAGTAGAGTATCTTCACATGCTACTGCGCACCTAGTATTGTATGAGTAGATCGTATTTGCATGTTTGTATTTTCACCCTTGCATAAATCTTAAATAAAAAAGATTAAAAAAAAAATTAAAAAAAAAAAATTAAATTAAAATTAATACCGACTTTGCATAAATTTTAATTCCATAAATCTTAATCATATTCCAACGGTGTTTAGGAAACTTGAAAGATTGAGGTTACTTAATTAGAACCGTGCTCGCACGGAAAGCCTCCCTCATATCTCTCTTGTGACCTGGCTGTTGGTTTATGCACACGTATTCCTAGCTTCACTGCTACGTTAGCAGCAGCTTAGGCCTACGTTGTTCAACTCTAATGCTTAAAGATAATAATAAAATTCGAGTACTACTAAATTCCTTCTGTAAATTAGATCTAATTTTATGCTTGCATGAGATTAAGGTCTGGTTCCACTAAAGAAATTGAACATACCTATCGTTGAAAAAAATACGATAAATAATTGCGTAAGTTATCACCTAAAAATTGTTCTTCTTCTGTTAATTACCTTCATCACGATCCTTCGTCGCCATTAACTTCTGTCATTATGGCCGACGATCCAATTAATGTGAGAAGCCCCTGTCGGACTTCTATATTGCATTACGGGAAGGACCTTCTTCCTGCATCAAACTTGAGGACATTGTCGGTGATTTTATTATCCGTAAACGTTTTTAGTTTGTTACCTATATATCATGGTTTGGATCACGAAAAGCCTTACAATCATCTTCGTGAGGGCTGCAACAAGTGGCCACAACATTTCACCATCCAACGGTCTTTTAAGGAACAACTCTTTTTTATTTCCATTCACTTTAGCATAAAAAGCGTCAATTTGGCTAGCGGGACAACAGCCACGATCCATAGACACATGGAATAAACTAGTTCAAGTTTTCATGCTTCAATTTTACACTTAAGAAAACAACTGAAATGCTTTAGAAAATTCAATTCTTTTCAAAATCCTCATGAATCCTTTTACGGAAGCATGGAGTCGCGTTTTATCGATCTTCTATTAGAATGTCCTCATCACCAACTAGACAAAGCTGTCCTTGTTCGTTCATTCTTTAATGGTCTTTTCGATCATCAAAAAGAAACTCTTGATATAATGAGCGGCGGTTGCTTCATGGACAAAGGAGCTCTTGAAGCATATACTTTTCTGAAAACAAGCTGAAAAAAAAAAAAAGGTACATTGGGGGTAACATCGAGTCGCCTAGGTCATCAAAGGACAATGTTACAAAGGCCACATCTATTTTTGAGGTAAAACCCGATCCCGAATTAAAAAATTTGATAGAATCCCTAACTAAAAAAGTTGATGCCCTTACAGTTCATGAACGTTGACACATCCCCATGTGTTCTTTGTCTCAGTCCTGACCATCCTGATGTTTATTGTCCCTTGTTATATGCCTCCCCTTCTCAACAGTCGGAGGAGGCATGTGCATTCAACATTCCTAATGCACCTTGGAGACAACATCCGAATTTCGCTTGGCGCCAAAATAACCAACAGATGGGGGATCCTCCAGGTTTCGCTAATCCACCTGTTCGACCTACCAACACTACTACAGAATAACACTTATACCACTGTTTTTAAGTGTGGTATAAATATATTTACCATTGTTATACAACCGTGACAATAGGTGGTGTGGTATATAATAATAGCAAAACTGTAGTATATATGCTTAACGGATACCACGGTTTTTCAAAGAACTGTGGTTTGTATGCCCATTATATACCACGATTGTCAACAGAACCGTGACATATAAGCTATTAAAACCGTGGTTTATATTAGTGTATGTGTTATAATACCGTGGTATATATATAATAATGCTAGCTAACAGTCTTCCACTTAAAAACCGAACCTGCATAACAAAATTTACACAGCCTGCCTACATACAACATTTCCATCTTCCCAACAAATTCCAAAATGTACAATAAACTATCAAACATTGCAAAAAAAGATAATAATAATAAAAAAAAACTTCCATTAATTTTTTAAGTGTACTAAGAAAACAAACTTCAAATTTCTTTTCATAAATTAAACTGGAGGGGTCCGAACATAGCTAAAACTCATCCTCATTCGGCTTCCGAAACCAAACACCCCATTTTCTGGATGAACTAAATAATATCAAGTCGAACACGTCAAGTTCATCTTATGCGTGTATGTCTCCTTCAGTTCTAAATTTGTTATCCGATGAGTCAAAAACACAGCACTAATGATTGATTGACCAGATCTTTCGATCTTTACACCGCAGAGTGGAATGCATTAAACAATCAGCTACTACCTAATTCTAAATTGTAATTGTAATCGAGGGAACTGGAAAGAACCAAAAAGATTTAGGAATAAATATTTGAAAAAAGAACACAGACTTAGAAAGCATAAAACATACAAAACTATGGCTCGGTCGGGCACAATCAACGAACATGATGTGATATTGATGGTAAATCCAGAGGTTGATCTTTCGAACCAGAAGTTTAGCTTGACTTTGATTGGAAAAGTAAAGATTTCTTCGAAATCTCAATGTATTTTTTCAGTCGGCATGTTATTTTTGCGCCGCCATAACTTCATCCGCCATATTCATGGCGAGTTTATCGAGGATGGAGAAGTATATATTTTCACCACGTGGCATGAAATTTGTGCACTTTTTATTGGAGCATTTTAAGAAAACTTAGAAGCAAGGGGTTTTCCTTTTTCAAACACAGGCGCAAAAGACCATAAGTTTTGTCCAACTTACCAAACGAGACCTTACATATCATATATAAGTTAGTAGAGATTCGTCTATGAGTTTGAGAGAACAACACGTAACATTCAACTTTGCTAGAGGCAGACATTTTCCTTGACAAAACCTCGGATAATCATGGAGTCATGGAGAGATGAATGAGTAACTTAGTTGTAGAGACCAGAGGACAAATAGAGAAGAACGGACACATACCTATTATTGCGCTGCGGCCGTGATGAATAGTTGTGGTTGCTGCAGTTTGTGCACATCCAATCTCCATCACGCCATTGCTTTTTGCTCTAAACAGAGAAAAGATGCATCACAAAATCAAAATTTTTGAAATATACATGACCGCATTACGATTTAGAAATTAAACGTAAAATACCTATCATACTTCTTCTATATGAGTCTACAAACAATGCAATTGTGTAAAACTTTAACAAATTGGGAAGGCTGCATAATGGAAATTGTTTCATGCACCTGCAACACTTTGGAGCCTAGGTAATTCAAATGATTGAACGATTATTTTTGAGCCGGTTCACGCGACATGTAATAATCAAGCTAGAGATTTAGCTATCAAGTAATGTGGTAAGACTATTGATTATTGACAACATTTAGATCCTCTACAGCTAACTTCTTAGGACTCGCATGTACTTATTCCTTCACATTTGATTGATTTTCTTCTCCTTAATTATGGTGTTGTTTGTGGAACTGTGGTGCTGATAATTGGTAACCCAAGTTAACATAAAGCCAAAAGTTTCATTAGCGGAGTTGAGAGCAAATGAAGCTAGCGACTCCTTTACAGATACTAAAAGGTGCGAAGTTCTCATATAAGCAAGTGACAAACTAACAACAATTTCAAATAACCTAAGCCCACCTTTCCGAAGAAAGAGAACCATCCGAAAATATAGCATTTATCCCTAAAACATAAACCTGTACATATAGTAGCCTTCCAGATGGCTTATTTGGGCGATTGAAGTTCATGATTGCTCCCAGAAAGTCTCACTGCAGACTCACGAGTCATATCCATTATACTAATGATGTCACCACCTTTTACTACAGCCATTGAATTTGAATAAACTTAATGCAATTAGATATAAAAGCAGTAAGATAGATGAGCATAACTTTATGTGGCTCCCACAAACTTAAAAGTTAAAGTATTGATCGAGTTAAAATCTTTATAATTACTCTTTGGATAGCACGTCCAATAAATTGGTGGCAGAAAATAAAAAGTGAAAAAAGAGATTCCTAGATGTTTGTTTCTTTTACTTTGTTGATTGGTAAAAAATGAGTGAAAAGCCAAAACAAATTAAGAAAGAAAACCGATATTACCCCTTTTCCAAAAGTGTAGGCCTTGGTGTGAGCCGGTGGTAACGCACTTGACCTTGTGAGTTCCAAGGTGTTATGGAGCTTCCATTGCGGTATGGGTAAGGTCCAGATGTCTGATCATTGCCGGGACACCCAATATGCTCATAGCCCTGGTATGAAGGCTGTTTTTGGAGGAAGTAAGCATTCTGTCATGTTTTGGGATGTGGGAACCCGTATCCTCACTAGTGTCTTACATAATGCTCCATCGACAATTGGCTCTGATTCAGTCTACAACAATTGAATATAGAACATGTAAGAGCAAACAAAAACATACAAAAATCGAGGAAAATAAATGATTTCGACGAATGGATTAAGGTTCCCAACCGCACAATTGGGAGAGACGATAACAGTTCACTCTAGCTCCCAATCTGATTGCTTGATTTCAATGAAATCATGACAGTTAACTGTGCACTCTATCTCCGAATCGATCATTCAATTCCGGCTCTCTGTGAAATAACGACGGGATTTAATCCAATACTCTTTTCAAAGACTCCATCAAAGCCATTATCGGTTTCGGATAATGGGGCAAGCAAGTCTTCATAAGAATCCTCCATGGCGAGGTATCCATTAGCAAAGGAGGCTATGAAGACTTGGTCCCGAGCTTCATTCATACCATAAACCGATCCCTAAGATCGTTGCGATATTTTGAACCCCTTTACCGAAGCTAAATCCATTATCCGGGCTTGTGTACTTGGGGAGTGAATCCATGTCGATCAACATACTCCCTATTTCATCATAGTTTCCCAAGGAGGACCATCGGAAGCAATCGCTCGAAAAAGCGCGGTATCATCGGGGAGATTGAAAGAGTCGCTTTGCTCTTAATTCCAAGCACCTTGTGGGGATCGGCACCAGATAATCCAATCCCCGCAAAAGGTGAGAGAAATGTTTGGAGCCATCATAGGAATGATTATCTCTTGATGAATCCATGTCGCGAAGATCGCAGTGAGAGAGCGACTTCCCGCATCGATCTCCTCAAGTTTATGGACATAAGAGCTATCACTCCCTTGTAGATTATCAACATTATTATTTGATATAGGCAGGTCAATAGACTTTCCTTCAGCCACACTCTCAACCGGATTGACTTGTAAAATCCCTAAGAGTTAGGAGTTAAATGAATAATTGGCGGAGCTTCAACGCAGAGAAGCTGAAACCTTCTCGCTGTGCTATATTATGAGATGCTATCAGCTTGCCTAGTACATTTTGGTTGAGAGAAACGTCAAAAGGAGTATTTATTTGTTTTGCTAAGTTTGACACTAGAGTTTCCTATGCAAGTTTAACTATGTATGCACATGGCAGGAGATTATTTCATTACTGAAAGAACAAGTTGGCCTGAATAATTGTGATGTTGGTCTGAAAAAGAATGTGATGTTGGGAACTTTTATTAAAATATATATATTTTTTAATTACAAAAACTAATATCCGACGGACAAAGGCTGTCGAGTAGAAGCAATAACCGATGGTCTTGAACAGCTACAATACCCGACGGTCATTGACAATAGCCATATCCAACCGGTCTTTGACAACGAATTTTCGACGGTTAGTCCGCAAAGAATACCGATGGTCTATGATACCGCAATGTCCGTCGACATAGATACCAAAACGCCACGGCCTGTTTTGACTGTTTTTACTTGCCGGAAGCCTATGCCGACCGAAGTGTTTTCCGACGGTCTTCTGCGGCTTTTGGCTGTCGGGTATATCTTGCCGGCAGTTATTATCCTGTCGGGTAAAGTCGTTCATTTTGTAGTGCTAGTAGCTACTTTTTAGAGAAGGACTGTATGTATATATATATTTGTGATTATTGGTTATGGAAATGGCCTTCACATTGAACCCAGGTCGCTCAAGGGGGGCGTACGTTAAATCCACTTTGACAAAAGTGGCACCTTCGATCATATTGAACCCATGGGTTAAAAGTGGCGGGTAGAGTTGGGACTACCATGTTGAACCCATTTACTAAACATGGCGACCGATGCCTTGAGTGAATGGCGAAGAACCATTTGTACCATATACGTATGAGAATGTATTACATACCTATACGTTATGTAGACCTCGGTATTTGTTATGTGTTATGCAAAGTGATGCTTAGTATATTTGAGATTTATCATAAGGTATATTGTGTTATGTGTGTTTTATTTTCCCTGTTTCCAATTCTTATTATAATTATCTTAAGGGCTTGTTGATAGATTTGTTTGCTCGTGGCGTTGACATCTTTATATAAATTCTTTTTGCAGGTGATCTCTTCGGCGTAGTTGATGGAGTGCATCTTAGATAAGCTTAGTGGGTTCTTGTCTTGTTCATGTCTTTTGGTTGTTTTGTTGTTTTACAAATGTATGCAAAACCTTGGATCCATTTTAAGATGTGATCTTGTAATCTTTATTTTTGGATTTAGTTGTAACTATCAAACTTTGATAGTTTTGTAAACTTCCATCTTTACACATCTCCTCTAGGATGGAATACTCTTTCTAGCTTTTCTTTTAGCCTTGTGAACTCAATGCAGTTGTCGTGCCATTTCTTTAGTGTTTCAGACTTGCCTTATGGAATGCAATAGAAATTGGGGCGTTACAAAATGATTACATATCACAAGCCTACCTCTATTTGGACTGGCATCAAGGATGCATTGGAAGAAGTGGCTCCAAGATCTCCATGGGTGATTGCGGATGGAAAGAACACAGATTTGTGGAGAAGCAATTGGCTAGGAAACAAATCCCTGAAGCAATTATTGAATATCAACTCTCAAGAACTAAAAGGATATTGAGCAAAAGTGTGTGTGTGATATTTTAGAAGAAAGCAGATGGAGTATTCCTAATATTCTACAAGAGCTGATGGATAATGTTCATGTGGGAGTGAATCTGATCGCGAAAGCCGGCCCAATTATTTTTTATGACTATGTAGTTTGGTGCCCCGACATGAAAGGTAATTTTTCTGCAAAGTTTGCATATGATGAGATCAAAGCGAAAAAAGCCCTCGGTGACATGGAGCAAATTTCCTTGGAATTGCCATATACACCCCGAGACCACGCTTTACTTTGGTATGGAAAATTTTGCAAAAAGTGGTGGCCAGCGATGAAAGAGTACGAAAAGTCGATTGTGCATGCATTTGGCATCTTGTCAGAGCTTGTGCATAAATGAAATTGAGTCAAATGACCACCTTTTCTAGCACTGTTCCTTCTCCCAACTGCTATGGCAATGGATCTCTACGTTTTCAAGAAGAATCAGGTTATGAGTCTTGAAGATGTTATGAGTCTGAACAGATAATGGAGTCTTGACTTAAGCAAATGTGGAATGCATGTATGGTGGCTGTTTTGGCTAGCATATGGAAGCAAAAGGAATACAGTTTTGTTTAAAGAAAAAGAGACCTAATATGGTAGAGCTCAAGTATTATGTTAGAACGACTCAAGTAAAGATCATAGGAAATCTGCTTAGAAGCCATAGCTCTGACTCTTGCTTTGAATGCTCAATTCTGCAGTTTTGGGATGTCAACCCTAGAGCAAAGGGCGCACCAAAGATCAAAACATGTATTTGGATCCTTCGAACCTGATGTAATCAAAATCCAATACGATGGTGCTTGGGCGAGGCAATCGAGACCTACTTGGGTATTGGTGTTTCTTATAGAGGAAATATGGGAGACTTCAAGCCGACAATGTGGAAAAGTATTGGGACTGCAACAAGCTTCTAGGTAGAGTGTTTAGCTATCCTTGAAGGTGTAGAAACCGGCCGTGATCTAGGGGTGTAAAAAAAGGTCCTCAAGCCCCCATTGGCCAGCCCATGGGCCAAAAAAGCCTTAATATTTAAGCCCTTACGCCAATTTGAGAGGCGATCGTTTTGCCCCTCACGCGTTTGAGGGGTGGGTAAAGGGCCTAGATGTGAAAGCATGAGGGCCCTCACAACTTATATATATATATATATATATATATATATATATATATATATATATATATATATATATATATATATATATTTATTTATTTATTTATTTATATTTTGTTAAAAAGTATGTAATTGTATAAATTAAATAAAAAAAAAAAAAATATGCTTTACATAAATTAGTGCATTGTGTAGGCTCCTCTAACGTTACATAAAAAATCTAGTTCAAAATAACAAATTGTTCCCTTGTCGGGATATGAACCCGGGTCACTTCACTATATGTAAACAAGAATAAAATATAAATAAGAGTGATGTGATATGATCCTTGGTATATGGTAATGAAGGTTTTAATCAACCTTAACTAATCAAACACAAATTATTCTACAACCTATAACACCACATCATATTTTTGGTCTTCTATAAATTTCTTATTGATTCATGTAATACATCGGCACATCAAACCTAAGAACGAAACTTTTGAATTTTATTATCTTACAAATTTTAGCTAAATTATTAATTAAGTACATTAACCAAAGTCAAGATTGAAAAAACCTATTATTTAAACGTGATAATTAATTTATCGTGTATCAATTTAGCAAGATTATACTGTAAATAAAGAGTTTAAGAGAGTAATCAAACCCGGCCTTCTAGCCCCGACCCTCAATTCTCTAAAGAGAGGGTGAGGTGAGGTTAGGGCATCACAATTTTAGCATTGGCCCTCATAGGCCGCCCTCATTACATGAGAGGGTCAGGCCGGCCCGACCCTTAAGTCATACGGGTTTCATGGTTTGAGGGCCGGGCTAGCCCGCCGGCACTGCTTTTACACCCGCCTAGTTAAGATCTAGATGATGACTTAGGCTTTGGATAGAAACGGACTCAGAAGCTGCCTCGAAAGCTTTTACAAGTGGTAATGTGTCATGGCAACTCCAAGCAAGATGGACAAACTGCACAACTGCCACTCATCAACTTAAGATAACCACTATCTTTAGGGAAGACAATTTCACTACTGACACCTTGGCAAATACTGCTGCAACTTTCTGAGAGAATGAGAGAGTTGTTTTTGAAGGCAAACCAGAGTGGATTAACAAATGGGAATGGTCTTTCCAAACTTTCTATAGATTTAAGTGAAATGTATTTTACTCATAGTTATAAATGGAAGTAATGGATGTTTGATTGAGTTTGACATTAGAGATACAGCCTGTTGCCTCCCTAAACAACTTTTTTTGTTTTATTTACACAGCAACCAAAAAAAAAAAAAAATGGTAATGATGATCTCTTTGCCATGTACATCATGCTCAAAACGATTAGCTCATTCCAAAATGACGACCCTTATCAATAGATTTCATAAAATGTCGATCAGAGAACCCACAATACCCCTAAAGCAGTATGCGGGCAAGTCCATATATCATTTGCCTAAAATTCATGATTGTTCCTATTCCTTAAAGACTCAAAGTAAAACCTTACCGTTCGGCCTCAAAATTAAAAACTATCATGGTGAAGCACTTAGCCTTGTTTTTGTGTAATCTACAAAACTAAGTACATGCCGTTATATGAACTCCACTTACATGATTTCCACCATGAAAAAAATAATGAATTATATGTTGATTTTTGGTGGAGATGTTCTTCCCACAATACAGATTATCTTTAGAAAAAAAAAAAAACAGCACATTTGAAGATGTCTAAAACGATCAAAATTTGCTTACAATATTATAAAATTATCGGTCTAAATTTTTTAAATTTCAAAACAACTTTTGACAAGGTTAAACATTTTTGGTTAGGCTAATTTTTTGTAGGAAGATTCTCTATTATGAGAAGACTATCTTCATCGAAAAATCAGACCTGAATTCATCTTATAAACCCATTTTTGGTGATGGAACTCATATAAAGTGGAGTTCATATAGCAGGTTCAAAAAGTATATCAGAATTTTATAGAAAACAACAATAACAATACGCATTCAATTCGGGATTTTTTATGCAATCTTTTGTTCAAATTGTTGTGCAATTACACAGAAAGACAGTACAGAACGCTTTACTGCAATGCCAATTCATTCTCATCTCAAACAAAATATTTGTGGTGCAGGTTCACTAATATTATACTCCACCCTAACATGAAATATATAGTGAAAGTAAAAAATCCCCTTAAATTCCACAAAAAAAACACATTGCACGACATAAATAAAGAGTACTTCTAACAGCCCATGACCTTATCAACTGAAACCTTTGCTTTCTCCACAGTTCCATCATTCCCAGCAAGAGCTCTATACTTATCCTTCCTAGTAAAACTTGTGCACTCATAAGAAAGACTTGCTGCAATAACCCTTTGGATATAATTTGCAACATCATGACTAGACTTCCCTGCACTTGTAGTCAGTTCATGTGGCAACTTGTTCAAAATGTCACTTCATACGCTGGACTTGGGTTCATGAAAAAGTAAAATGGATCCATCCCTTTCCACCCTCTAGCGGTTGTTCCATGGAACATACTCATTCTATTTGCCATAGCAACAGGCACAATTTGATCTGTTAATTCTGCAAACAGCGCCGAAAATCTCAGTAAAAATGGTTCCCTACATGTGGTACCTTCAGGACATATAACAAGGTCACCTTCCTCCAATAACTTTTTAATCATAGAAGCATCTCTTTCACGATCTCGACTTAGTCTAACTGTTTTGATAGGTGAGAGTATTTCGAAAGGCGTGAGACTGAATAGGTCACTGCAGCAATAGGACGACCGAGCGCTGTGGAGAGGAAGATAGGATCGAGTAAGGTTCTGTGAGAACATATGAAGAGGACACCAGATTGGCCTGTGGATTTCTTGGGTGGTGGAGGGGTGTTCCTTTGACATAAACACGAACACCGAAAGTGCCCAAAAGGCGTAGTAGACCAGTGGCATAGGTAGGAGTGATCCTGCAGCAATACGTAGACAGGCTAAGATAAAGCCGACTGGGATCCAAAGAATGGTGATTAACGCCATGAGAGGGCTGGGTTTTGTGACAAGGCGACCATCATGGAAGACTATGGGCTTTGGTAATTTGTCGCGGCTAACTGCATCAACTTTGGGCTGGAACGGAACAACATAACTTTCCTGTGTAAAACTTGTATGAGAAGTTGATAAAGAAATGTAGCATCATGCTTCATGAACATCCATAATACGTACTAGAAAATGAAAGCTATTGCTTTGCCAAATTTTGTACTTTGGGCATGTGATTACTGAAACAACTCCTTTCTTACTATGGATCAACATTTTATCCTAGGCTTAAAACGGGATTGAGCCAAATAAAACAAGTTGGCCTAGAAACTATATATTTAACTTAGTTTCTCGTTGTGAAATGTGTTTGTTTTAGGAACTGCTATTTTTTCATTTCTAACACTAGATGGAGACATGAATCATGGGAGGCCAGTGCTGGAACTGGCCATAGTCTGTAGGCTAGGCGCTCTCGCCAAGCCGAAAGCAGCCCCAAATAACCTGGGGGTCCCCAAAGAGACTCGAACTCAGAGACCTCCATGAAAAGCGTGGTGCACTGGTGCACTTTGAACAACTCAGCTAAGCTGTTGTGCAACTATGTAAGAATATCTTAGTTTGTGAAGTAAAGAGTGCAAACCTGGCATAGTGCCATGAAAGGAAAATCCGTTTGCCTATCACCAAGGCCTATTTCAGGGGCAATGTCACCAAAGGCCTTCTTCAGAGCAGTAGCCTTGTTATTGCCTACAAGAATTCCTGGACTACGTATAAAACCAGTTGCTCTACCTTTATAACTTCCAATCTCAGTCCCAACAACCATATCAGCGCCCAAATAATCTTTCAAGAAAGCTTCAACCATAATCCTTGGATTCGCCGTCAGTACACATCGCTTACCACAAGATGAAAAACACGCCATGACTCAGGATGTAAATCAGTTGAGTAGAATTTTGGTAATACAGCTCGCGCAACAGATTCAATATCTGACACCTTCATGCCAGCGTACGTTGCAAATACAAGTACCTGAATTCCTGCTGATTCTGATACAATGTAGTACAAAAATCCAGCTATAGGTGATAACAAAAGTAAGAAAAAGAAGTCTAAGAATGCCACCGACTTCAAAGGCTACTAGCGCAAAGTAGGGGAATGAACTGCGACCGCGTAGTAGGGTCCCATCCATGTCAGCCACCACCGTGTGTTTTTCACGACCGATTGAGGCACACTGGTCAATTGTAGGGAAAGTTGGAGATGGTATTCCATTTGATTTTCCCATGATTAGGAGTTAAGGGGATGTTAAATGTGCCTAAGGCCCTTGTTAGAGAAGACCGGGATGGAGTTTAAATTTTGTGTCTACCTTGTGCCAATAACATGTTTATATAGAGAAACATAGCGTGTATAATTGAAAATGTAAATGAGACAAAATATTTAGCTTATGAGTTCAATGGTGGCTAAGCGATTTCCAATACTTAGTATCTAACGAGGGTGGACTGTTCTTGTTTTGTAGTAAAAGTGTAAGGAAGTGGTTGTTAGCATCTTTGTTAATACCGTCATATTGTTTGTTTTATTCCTTTCTTTGTAGTTTATTAGGCCCCAAGGTCTATCACTACTTAAGATGTGCTAATTATTAGACCAGTTCATCAAATATGCTAATTTATAGGCTAATGGTGTCCAACTTTTCTTCAATGATTTGTTGGTTTTCCATGTGGATGGACATAATGATGGTGACATAATTGAATTAACTGGTATCATAATTCATATACTGGTTTTCTGTTGAATATATATGTATGATTTATGGGATAAATTGTTTTCGATTATCAAATTCTGTTTGACTTAAGGGCCCTAAATTTCTTGTTGCACAAACTTCCAAAGTCAAACCATATTATCAAAATAAATAATCGGGATCCTACTACATAAACGGCTTGCACAAAATTTCCTGTGTGCATCTAGTTCCCAAGGCAGGTTCAAAACATTAAGTAGATTAAAACATAATTCCGATAAAAAACTACAACAGAAAGTCAGGATCTTAGAATTTTGAACATTCTAATGCTACTTAGGCCAGTTTCCATGAGTTTACATATCGGTGTAACACTTTCCACAAAACAACTTACCAATAACCTTCTGAAATCTTTAGTAGTTGATCTCTTAAATCTCATCACTAACAATGCCACCAACTGGATTATCCTGTGGTAGAACTGTGAATGAGTTACTCAAAGGAGTAGAGACCACAGGATTCCTATTCCCACTTTGAACAGTTCTAATCACTATTTTTGATTGTTCTACAGTAGTTTATGGATAATGTGACCCTGCACTGGACTCACAGCTTGGTGCCTACGAACAGGGCGAGTAAAATTGAAGCCTCTGAAACAAATGTTCTTTGCCATACACCTCTGGCTATCTTTCTCCTTCTTTACTTAATGCGCATTGTTAAGTACGAACTTAGGTGACACTACATACAAGATACAATATACTTCGAAAATTAGTACTTTATCACAGGACAATTGAAATTTGATCTGCTGCAGCAGGGCAGGCCTTTACTGCGATGTGACTTAGGACTGTAAACACCTAAATTAATATGAACATGACCATGCACTGGCCAGGCTTACTGCTTCAGCCTTCAGGTACAGGGGTGTGTTGTTTGGAGTTATTATTATTTTTTTGGCTTTTTCGAGAAACAATACTTGAGGGCCGCGCGCAACTACTCAACTAAACCTTACCTTCAAGGCTTCTACGTATTCTGGACACCGATCTCTTTTTCGGTCCAGTATAAAAAAACATAAGTTTTTCTAATTGGAAAAACTTAACCTAACTAATACCAGAAAAAGAGAGAGATTGTAAGAGAGAACTCTTAGTGAGTTAAGTTTTTCTAATTGGAAACTTAACCTAACTAATACTAGAAAAAGAGAGAGATTGTAAGAGATAATTCTTAGTGAGTTGAGTGTTCATTTTTTGTGAGTGAATTGAGAGCTTTTGTAATCTATTACTCTGGACATCTAGTAAAGCTTGGAACTCGCCGGTGGACGTAGGTACATTGCCGAACCACGTTATATCCATGTCTTGTGGTTTGTTTTATTTTGCATTAGTCTTTTTACTTTATATGCTAATTAATTGATATTGAGAAGTGTTGGGATAGTACTTGGAGAGTGTTGAAGTCTTGTCTAGAGAGAATGATCAATCTTTGTGTAAGGTTGATTGATTTAGAGTGGATAACGTTGTTTCTGCAGTTATTTATCCACAACAGTATACCACTACAAAAGCAGTAGAGTGAGTATTACTAATGTTATGTACTGCTCGCAGGTTCCTTTCCACTTAGGTAAAAAACATAAATGATATTAAAAATTAGTACTAGCCTACACTTTCCTCTTTTTTCTTTTCTTTCTATTATTATTCTTTGTTCCACTTAAAATTCAGCTACCCAAATTCAATACTCTGCCAAGTTGCTAAATCACTACAAATTACAATTTTGCATGAAGGTTTCATGGAAAAGAATGCACAGATTGTAAATAAAAAAATTCAAAAAAAGTTAGCCACTTAACCAATTATCTCAAAATTTAAGTGTGTTTGTGCTTAAGAACATATATAAGAAACCATTCAGCATGCTTCTTTGGTCAGAACCTTAAAAATAAAATGAGGTTTATGAAGATCCCAATACATGCCAATTACATCACCTTTTTTCAATTTCCTTCTTCTTACAAAAGTTTCTTTCCAGTTAGTTGTGAAAATGTAACTCTTGTTATTTGAACTTTTCTTGAAAGTCAAGTTGTGTATGGTGTAGTGGGCAAATATCGTGCCTTTAAATATTTTTATTAGATATTTCAAAACTCAAGATATTGACATGATGGTCAATATCTCGGTATATTTCGTGGTTATTCAAAATATTTGCAGGTATTGAGCAGGAAAAGAAGGAGGAAGACAATGGACATATGTCATGAGTTAATTAAGTCAAAGCTAATTGAGGACACTATATAAAGACTGGATGAAGTGAAAGATAGGTCATTCGATCATTTCCACAAAAATTATCAGAAACAGGAGAGAGAAAGAGAGAATCCAGAGTGATTGTAAAACCTTCATGATTGTTCAATAAAAAAAGTTTCATTTACTTCATATCAGATTTACAACTTACTTCAATTTCATTCAAACCATCGTTTAATCTCAGTGATCTTAGAACAATTAAGAGAGATTATTCTTAGACATCACATTGGCATCGTCGTGCGGCATCGAGAACAAGAAAATTGTGAAGTTTTCTTCTTCTTCGATTTTGAATATGTCGTTCCATTCCGAGTTTAAGTGAAAGAAGAGTAAAAGAAGAGTGAGTAGGGAATTGATGATTGAATCATAATGGCTCCAAATAAAAGAGCAAATAGCAAGCGAAAGTGGATAATGATAATCAATCACAAACAAGGAATACAAGAGCTTAAGTAAGTAAAGTGGTATCGAGGAAAATGTTGAAGTAGAAGTTTCGCTTCAAGAAGTCTTGAAGAGGTTGAGAGAAGTGGAAAAACAGAATGCTATATTACTTAAAGAGAATCAAGAGATGAAGAATGTGATAAACACCTAAAAAGTGTATTATGAAACCCCATTGAGACATATAAATTTGGTTAATTATGTGTTTAATAATCATGAAATAAATATGTTTTCATACTTTTGCGTGTATTCTGATAAACATGGAAATATTATTTAAACCTGCGATAAAGCACGAGGAACGACATATATATGAATTTTTCCAAATCTGCACAGAAGCATCAAACTTCCGAAGCTCCTACCTCTTGATCTAGGACTCCGAATGCGACAAGTGAGCTGCTCAGACAATCAGTATGATGAACTCTATGCATAGAAGTTATAAAATTGCCCAAAGACCGGATCGCCATTGGACTACACATAGGACCCACTATGTGGGCCATAAAGATTAGATGATCATCAATCATGGAGCATGTCAAGAAAAAAATGACAAATTATTAGTGCAAAGTTGACACCTTGCATGTAATTAATTAGATTAGGTGTTAATAGTGAAAAAAAAGGCAAGATGTCACTTTGTTTTAATGTGGTGGATAAAAATGAAGTAAATGTGGTTTGATGTTTCACATGGGAGGAAATGAGATGTCTCTCAAATGGAGAAGAAAACAAAACAAGGGGGACATTCCATTTACTCCCTTGACTTTTTTTCCTTACCTTGTATTATTTTAGTTCCTTAGTCATTTGGATTATTTAGTTTTGTTTTGGTAAGAAAAGCTTGTAATAGTTTTAATGGAGGAAACTTTGGTTTTCTTCTAGTTGAAAAAAAATCAAAAGCAATTGAGTTAGATAATTAGTCATCTTTTTCCTTTTTTTCTCTCTCTTTTTGTACTTTCTAACTTGTAATCCTTCATCCCAAGGATCATGAACTAACTTCCCCTTGGGGAGTTAATCAAACTCATGTGAGGGAAAAATCTTTGTTGTTGGTTTGGTGGGTTGTTTAGGAAGAACAACTAGACCTACACCCTATCCCAAAATGATAGTTGGTGTAGTGTCTAGTTAGGGATCAAAGTGATGAGCTTAGAGATAAGTCATTGCTTTGGTTCCACTTGCTAGCATGTATGAGCTTACAGATGAGCCATACATGTTAGGGATCAAGTTTTCTTCTATTAGACTTGTCTATGAGTTCTAGGAAGAATAAAATAAACTTATTAAAATCAACAACAAAAGTTAACTTCACATGAGGAGGATTAACTCTCCATATTTTCTTTTAGTAAATCGTATTATGTTTTAGTTGCATTCACTTGAAACTTAATTTTTTTTTTTTTATGTTTGTGTAGAAAAGAAATCTAGTATTAGTATTTAAACTTACTCACTAGTTCCCTAAGAGTAAAAACCAAATTGTAGTTTGTCCTAGACTTTAGGTTAGATCGAATCTTTACTCCAACTATATGAACATTTAAATTTTGTGAGTAAGGAAACTTTGAATTTGCACTTTTTGTCAAATTAGAGAGACAATCTCTAACGAGTAAAAGTGGATATCAAAATGGGCCGATCTTCGTTCTAAAGGCATAAGACGAGTGCTACGGTTTGGACTTTACTCCAAGGGGAAACACCCCTCTCACCCTCCCTTGTTTTTCCTATTTTTCCGTTTTTTTTTCATATTTCTTTGTCGTCAAAAACCAAACGAATTGACCTGTCTAAAAATTTATTTTTCTGTACTTCCAGGTACTGAAAGTTAGGACTGGGAAAGTACACTGCAGGCGATTCTAAAGGTTCTGTGAAAAGTTGAACTCATTGTGACATCATTGACACGCGTGCGCGGTATTGGACACGCGTCCGCGGGTGTATTTGCTTTGTTGGTGCTCATAATTTACCTCCAGCATCTCCTGATCTATCTTGATCCATATCCAGGCCTCACTCTCTAGACCTGTAACTGAAAATTCGACTATTCTATTGGGATTAATCACGTCGATGATTTGAAACGTCTGTTTCATTTCTTTGGCAGACTAGCGGGAAGCTACAGGTTCCAAAGTTTTATTTATTTATTTTTTTTATTTTGTTGCATGAATGCCATGTACATAGTTATTATAAATTAGTTTATGGATTACTATTTACGTATTAGCCTAGAAATATGCATGTATCATGTTCAAACACCTGTAAATATTTATATACGTTTAACTGGGCATGAATTGCATATCAATGTATATATACATATAAATGGTACTGTTTTGCATGGTTATATGTCTGTCTACGTATAAGTGTCTATTGTTGCATGTTTAGTATTTCTCTACGTATAAGTACAAGGTATTGTTTAATAAGTCGATTTTGTCAAGAAAGAGGAGAACATTCCAACGAGGGTTAAAATTTGAGTTGGGTAAGTTGTTTCTAAACCCTACGGGGTGAAGATGCTCTCTATATGACACCCGCAATCTCAATGAGTATTGTCGAAATCGAATTATTATGCAATACAAGAGTCGTATTTTAGTTTTTGTATAATACCTTGCATGTTTAGTTTTGTCGTATTTATCTGCGTACGTATACTATATTCGCATGCTAATGTATTTGGATACGTATGAGTGATTACAATTTGCCTGTTACTGTTGATATACGTCTACGTAATATCGATTTACAAATTAGTGTACATATACGTATTACTGATGTATATTTGCCTGTACGTATGGAAGTATTTATCGATGACACAAGCTTGCCGGCCTATTCGTATAGGTATACGTATGAGTAGAGTATCTTCACATGCTACTGCACCTAGTATTGTATGAGTAGATTGTATTTGCATGTTTGTATTTTCACCCTTGCATAAATCTTAAATAAAAAAATTAAAAAAAAAATTAAAAAAAAAAAATTAAATTAAAATTAATACCGACTTTGCATAAATTTTAATTCCATAAATCTTAATCATATTCCAACGGTGTCTAGGAAACTTGAAAGATTGAGGTTACTTAATTAGAACCGTGCTCGCACGGAAAGCCTCCCTCATATCTCTCTTGTGACCTGGCTGTTGGTTTATGCACACGTATTCCTAGCTTCACTGCTACGTTAGCAGCAGCTTAGGCCTACGTTGTTCAACTCTAATGCTTAAAGATAATAATAAAATTCGAGTACTACTAAATTCCTTCTGTAAATTAGATCTAATTTTATGCTTGCATGAGATTAAGGTCTGGTTCCACTAAAGAAATTGAACATACCTATCGTTGAAAAAAATACGATAAATAATTGCGTAAGTTATCACCTAAAAATTGTTCTTCTTCTGTTAATTACCTTCATCACGATCCTTCGTCGCCATTAACTTCTGTCATTATGGCCGACGATCCACCACCAGCTGAGAAGCCCCTGTCGGACTTCTATATTGCATTACAGGAAGGACCTTCTTCCTGCATCAAACTTGAGGACATTGTCGGTGATTTTCGTATCCCGCCAAACGTTTTTAGTTTGTTACCTATATATCATGGTTTGGATCACGAAAAGCCTTACAATCATCTTCGTAGGCTGCAACAAGTGGCCACAACATTTCACCATCCAACAGTCTTTAAGGAACAACTCTTGCTTCTGCTATTTCCATTCACTTTAGCATAAAAAGCGTCAATTTGGCTAGCAGGACAACAGCCACAGTCCATAGACACATGGAATAAACTAGTTCAAGTTTTCATGCTTCAATTTTACACTCAGAAGAAAACAACTGAAATGCTTTAGAAAATTCAATTCTTTCGTCAAAATCCTCATGAATCCTTTACGGAAGCATGGAGTCGTTTTACTGATCTTCTATTAGAATGTCCTCATCACCAACTAGACAAAGCTGTCCTTGTTCGTTCATTCTTTAATGGTCTTTCTGATCATCAAAAAGAAACTCTTGATATAATGAACGGCGGTTGCTTCATGGACAAAGGAGCTACTGAAGCATATACTTTTCTTGAAAAACAAGCGAAAAAGGGTACACCGGGTAACACCGAGTCGCCTAGGTCATCAAAGGACAATGTTACAAAGGCCACATCTATTTTTTTGAGGTAAAACCCGATCCGAATTAAAAAATTTGATAGAATCCCTAACTAAAAAAGTTGATGCCTCAAGTAAACGGATCATGAACGTTGACACATCCCCATGTGTTCTTTGTCTCGATCCCGACCATCCCGATGTTTATTGTCCTTGTTATATGCCTCCCCTTCTCAGCGAGTCGGAGGAGGCATGTGCATTCAACATTCCTAATGCACCTTGGAGACAACATCCGAATTTCGCTTTGGCCAAAATAACCAACGGATGGGGGCTCCTCCGTGTTTCGCTTAATCCACTGTTCGACCTACCAACAATTTTATTCCATACCGCCAAGGAAATAATCAACAATACCAACAAGGTCAATTTCAAAATAATTCCAATGCTAATTATCAAACCAACCCGCTTTGTTGTTCGGCTAATCCAGATCCCAACTATAATCGGCAACTTCTAAGCAATAATCGAGAACTACTACCTGTTGCACAACCTGCGCCACCCGTTACGGATAGGACAAACGAGACTTTCTTGGCTTACATGAACCAACAGTCTCAAATTTTAACATCTATCCAACAATCACTTCAACAATTGGCACAAGAAAAGAGTCAGAAAGGCGTGTTTCCTGCACAAGCAGTTCTAAACCCTAAACCAGCAAACACAGCCTTTGAACTCACCAATGCACCTAATACAAGCACCCCCAACCAAGGTGAGGTGCATGCAATCACTACTCTACGATTTGGAAAAACTGTAGACAATCAAATACGTATGCCAGATGATCAACCAAAGGAATTCGAAGGATCAAATGAATCTATTTCCAATAATGAACCTACGGTGGATTCACCAGATCCAACAAAGTCAACATCTCCGAAGGTAGGAAACAAGCAGGTAGAGCCCTTTGCCAAATTCCACCCTAAGGCACCGTTTCCTGCACGCTTGGCAAAGAATAAACCTGATGAGAATTTTGCTGAAATTCGAGAGACTTTTCAAAATTTGACAATCAACTTACCTTTTCTCGATGCCTTAAAACTATTACTAAAACATGCAAAATTTCTGAAAGATATATGCACCACAAAAAGGAGAACTAATGTTCCTCAACAAGCGTTCCTCACCGAACAGTTTCCCTCCATCACCGAACACAATGGTATAGTCAAATACAAGGACCCTGGTAGATCAACAGTTCCATGTACATTAGGTGACAAATATACCGCTACTGCGCTTCTAGACCTAAGAGCTAGTGTGAACTTACTTCCATATTACTTATTTAAACAACTAGGTCTTCATGAGCTCAAACCTACCACCATGACTCTACAGTTAGCCGATCGTTCCATAAAGTATCCAAAAGGAATTGTGGAAAACGTCCTCTTAAAAATCCAAGACTTTTTCTATCCTGTAGACTTTGTTATTTTAGATACAGAAGTTGCATGTGATTCCATTCCTATCATCTTAGGACGTCCGTTCCTAGCAACTGCTAATGCTCTTATTAACTGTAGGGATGGTTCAATGACCATGTCCTTCGGAAATCTATCGATCGAGGTGAATGTGTTCAAGTTGATGAAACAAATCCCAGAGCCTGACAATGATGGTGAGGTCAACAGGGTTGATAACATTACGCAAGAGTATTTAACAAACTCTTTTCCAGAAGATGAAGTGTACCAATTTCTTTCCTTTAGCGAATCCGAGTTTGAGGACGATGATTATACACAGGAAGTAAATGAGTTATTAGAGTCAATACCATTATTTGACCCTACGACTGTGATGTCTAGTAACTTGGATGAACATCAATTTGTTTACTGCATGGATGATGACTTTCCTCAAGAATCTTTAATACCCACTCCGCCCACCCCTGATTTAAAACCTCTTCCTTCGGAATTAAAATACGTAGAGCTTGATCCAAATGGTCGTCACCCAGTTATCATTTCTTCACAATTGACTGACGATCAGGAAGCTCGTTTAATTAATGTCATTCAACAACATCGTTCTGCTATTGGATGGTCCCTCGATGACATTAAAGGCATTGAACCTACTGTGTGCACCCATCGCATACACCTTGAAGAAAATGCTAAGACGTCGCGTGAACCACAACGTTGCCTGAACCCTACCATGAAAGATGTGGTACGAGAGGAAGTTTTAAAATTACTTGATGCGGGTATTATTTACCCTATCTCTGATAGTGTTTGGGTGAGTCCAATACATATTGTTCCCAAGAAATCTGGCATTACAGTTGTGCAAAATGATAAAGATGAATGCATTTCCGCTCGTATCCTAGTGAAATGGTGAATATGCATTGACTATCGCAAACTTAATGCCGTCACTCTTAAGGATCACTTTCCACTTCCATTCATCGATCAGATGCTCGAACGCTTAGCCGGTCATGCATATTACTGTTTTCTTGATGGTTATTTAGGTTATTTTCAGATAGTCATAGACCCTGCTGATAAAGAAAATACCACGTTCACGTGTCCATTTGGTACATTTGCATACATTTTCAGTGACATGGTTGAACGTTTTATGGAAGTATTCATGGATGACTTCTCAATATATGGAGATTCTTTCGATAGCTGTCTATCAAATCTTGAAAAGGTTTTTATATGTTGTGAAGAGAAAAACCTTGTTCTCAATTGGGAAAAATGTCATTTCATGGTTACAAAAGGAATAGTTTTAGGATATATCGTTTCAAAGGACGGAATCGAAGTCGACAAAGCTAAGATAGAAAAAATTGCTTCACTTCCTATACCAAAATCAGTTCAAGACATTCGCGCATTCTTAGGACACGCAGGTTTCTATAGGAGATTTATTCAAGATTTCTCAAAGGTTGCTCGACCTTTAACCAATCTCCTGCTTAAAGATGCCATTTTTGACTTCAGTTTCAATTGAAAACAAGCCTTTGAGATTTTAAAAACCGCATTAACTACCGCTCCCATAATTCAACCATCTGATTGGTCTAAACCTTTTGAATTAATGTGTGACGCGAGCGATTATGCTATTGGAGCTATACTAGGGCAACGCCGAGAAGATAAGCCAGTTGTCATTTACTATGCGAGTAAAATCCTTAATGAAGCTCAACGTAACTATACCACCACTGAGAAAGAGTTTCTCACCGTTGTATATGCTTTGGATAAGTTTCGTCCTTACCTAGTGGGTTCTCCAACTATTGTCTACACTGACCACGCGGCACTTCGTTATCTATTAGCAAAGAAAGATGCAAAACAAAGGTTGATCCGATGGATTCTCCTTTTGCAAGAGTTTACTCTAGAAATTAGAGATAAAAAAGGTTGCGAAAATGTGGTTGCAGATCATTTATCACGATTTGTCGATTGATGTTGATATCGATCATCGAACCTATCCGTGATTCCTTTCGGATGAACACTTGTACTCTATTTTTCGCCCCTTGGTACCCGACATAGTAAATTACTTAGTTACGAAGAAGTCCCTTCATCTTGGTCTCGTAATGACCGAAAAAAGTTCTTATCCACTGTGAAATTTTATTTTTGGGATGATCCCTACCTCTTCAAGTATTGTTCCGACCAACTAATCCGCTGTTGCATTCCCAACTAGGAACATAATGATGTGTTATCCTTCTGTCATGAACAATCTTGTGGTGGTCATTTTAGTGGTAAGAAAACTGCGGCCAAGGTCCTACAATGTGGATTCTATTGGCCAACACTGTTTAGAGATGCACATGAGCATTACAAAGCATGCAATCGCTGCCAGCAACTAGGACGCATTACTCAACGCAATATGATGCCCATAAATCCCATTTTAATTGTGGAAATCTTTGATGTATGGGGCATCGACTTCATGGGTCCATTTCCAAATTCACATGACTTTCTATACATACTAGTAGCAGTTGACTATGTGTCAAAATGGATTGAGGCATTGGCATGTCGTGCTGATGATAAAAAAACGGTCGTTTTGTTCGTAAAAGAAAATATTTTCTCTCGATTTGGTGTTCCAAAAGCTATAATTAGTGATGGGGGAAAACATTTCTGCAATAAATTTTTTGAATCTTTAGTAAAAAAATATGGAGTCACGCACAAAGTGGCAACTCCGTATCATCCTCAAACCAGTGGTCAAGTAGAAGTCTCTAATAGAGAGATCAAATCCATTTTGGAAAAAACTGTAAATCTATCTAGAAAAGACTGGTCTCTACAATTATCTGATGCCTTGTGGGCATACAAAACAACTTTTAAGACACCTATAGGGATGTCTCCTTATCGCCTCGTTTTTGGAAAACCTTATCATCTGCCGGTTGAACTTGAGCACCGTGCTCTATGGGCCATCAAAAGCCTCAATTATAATACTAACGCGGCAGGCGCGAAGAGAAAATTGCAGTTAAATGAGCTTGAGGAAATTCGGAGTGATGCCTATGATCTCTCGAAATCCTAAAAGGCCAACATGAAAAGAGTGCATGACAAGTACATATTGAGAAAAGATTTCAAAGTGGGTAAAAAAGTTTTGTTGTACAACTCAAGATTACACATTTTTCCAGGAAAATTAAAAACTCGATGGTCTGGTCCTTTCACCGTCTTTGCTGTCACCCCTTATGGGGTTATTTCTTTGAAAAACATAAATGATGATAGCGAATTTCAAGTAAATGGCCAACGCCTTAAACATTATCATGAGTTGCGCTCTCCAGATGTCGAAGAGACTCTTCTCAATGATCCAGTCTACATAGACTAATAGATTCGATGGTGTACTTCTTTCTATGTGTTTAAACAAGAAAATACGCCATTTGGGTAGCCGGTCCCTCTTCTATTTTCTTTTCTAAAAATCCCTAGAGTGTGTGGTTGCAAGCGCCGGAACCATAGTCCACAAAAACTCTACTTTAACCGAAAGTATAAATGTCTTCTCGATAATCGAGCAAACGTGCCTTCCAAAAAAACAATGGGTACCAAAAATTTCAACTCCTTCTTTCTCCTCCCTTTTCTATTCTCTTCCTCGCTAACTCCAACTCATCATTTGGTGCAAATCTCACCCATCTCGAATAGGTAATGGTCATAGTACTTTTTGCTCGAAAAGTTTACGGGCTTAAAAAGGATAGGGTGGTGTATGAACCGGCCAAACTCCTTTTTGTCCGTGTCTTGATCTTCTATCGAGATGAGCTGGTATAAGGTATATTATTGTCGACACCAGCTCAGAGGATAAACTTCGTGCCGTCGTCCGTTGTTCCCACAGGTTGGGATTCGCCTTGAGGATCCGACGTAAAAAGACTCAAGATGTATATACTGCGTTTTTATTTTTCCTTAGCACCAAGCATGGTGCCCAAAGAGAGTCGATGATATGCAACATCGGACATTTCCTAGTTCATGCGGGCAATGGATTCCACCAGTGCCAACCCCGATCGGTTTTCTATGTGGATCAGATCAAGGGGCGGTTTGAGGCTATACCATATGTACTAAGGGTAATATTATTATTAGACCATTGCACATTGGTCGGGGATGGTACCGCCCCGAACCCTAGGCCCCCAAAACATAAAAGGTTAAAGCCACACCGGCTGGATTGGGTTCGCCCTGCAGAGCCCGACATGAAAGTTGCCTGAGTTAAGCTGTTGTGATGTGTTGTTTTATTTGGACTTCTGGTGTTGTTGACACGTTCCTTTCGTCTTGTACATTTGTATATAAAAATTGTAAATAAATAAAAACTAAAAAAAAATAAATAATAATAAATAAATAAAAATAAAAAATAAAAAAATAACTAACTAAATAAAAATAAATAAATAAAAAGGTTTGAATGTGATTTTGTCATATTCTAGTGAATGGCATTTTTAATGCCGATCGTTTTGATATATCATTGTTTCAATTTGGAGTTAAAACGAATCGAAATTCCACGTTTGAAATTTCGGAACACTTCGGGACATAAGGGGAATTTCTGGAATTCATTTGGGTTTGGGCCAAAAATTGGACCTGACCCAAAAATCACGGACCCGTTTACAAAAACCCACACGCGGGGCACCCACGCGTCCATCCCTCACATTTCTGCCCCCTTAAAATCCGGATCTTGGTCTCCGTCACACTCACCTCGTGCACGCGACTAGACAGACCTGAATTCAACCCGCGCACGCGGGCTAAACTCCACCAATTCGAACTCCCTTCCTCCAGCACCATCTCCTCCATCACTCCTAGCAATTTCCACCCTCAAAAATTCATCTAGACCTTGCTATGGCATCACGAAAGAGAATCACAGTTGAGAGAAATTTTGAAAATCTCTACAATTCGGGGATGTTTCATCCATTTTTCGATGAGGAAATTGCTAGTAGAGAGTGGGAATATCTCTTGCATCGAATTCCAGCTGATTATTCCGAAGATTTGGTGTTGAAATTTTACGACAATGGAGGTTTCCGGGTGATGAATTTTGGATTATGGTGGATGGGTTGGAACGTGAACTCACGCTGGAGTTAATATCGAATACATCACAGATTCCAATAAACTCTTATAGTCCGACCCTGTTGTTGTCAGAGTATCCGACTAAGAGGGATTTAATGTTTGACACGCTTCTCGAGGGAGAGTACAATAATGGCTCGAACAGCGTGTACCAGCACTCGCTCAGACGAAACCAACTAGTCGTCACTCAATGGCTGGCGTACAACGTCATTGGAACTTCAAAGACGTCTGATGTGAACAAGACATTCTTGCACCTGCTGTGGATCCTCCAGGAGAAGAAGAACACTTTCTGTATGGTCCATTTCCTGGGCCATATTCTTACGACCGCGTCAAACAGGTCAACTCCTCTTGCTGTACTTGTTACTCAACTTATGCTTAACTTAGGGTTCTAGTCCGCTACTCCTTTCATTCCAACAAGGTCTTTCGAGAATTTTGGAATTTTCGAGACTTGTGTTCTGGACCACTGGGACCCAGTAACTAGAGATGATATTGAGCGTGATAACGAACCTCCTCCTCCCCCTTCACCACCCGATTGTTTTAATGAGGCTACCATGCGCCAAATCAACACTCCCATGGAAGCCTTGAGACACATGAACACAAGTATGCGCAGGATGTTTCTTCATCAGGAAGAGATGCTTACTTCCCAAAATGACTTCCAGCAAGAAATGCGCAATCGCCAAGGCCGTTTCCAGAGAATGATGATGGCAAATCAGCGGCAATTCCAAGATCAATTGCTACAGTCTATAGGCCACATTCCGCATTTCGGTCACCAGAAGTTAAGTTCGTGGCCCGGACGACGAGAAAACCCGGTTCATCTTCGCTAACCCGAGGAGGATTCGAAGAATGTTTATTTCCCTTGGCTTAGAAATGACTATGTCATTTATTTCCCTTATGTATTGCATTTTTAGTTTTCTTGTGATAAAAATATTATATATCGGTTGATTTCTCATAATTTTGTATCTCCAGACGGTTTGAATGAGAAATTATTTATGTTATACAATTATTGTACTTTCTAATATGTGAGTTTGTTCCTCGATGCATTGGGCCTACTCTCAAAGCCAAACGGTCAGAAACCCAACGGTCAGAAATCCAATTATAAATACAACTCTCCTTTTCCACCTTCACTCATCCCTTTCTCTCACTCTTCACACTTCACACACAAATTCTCATTTTCTTGACCATAATGAATCCAATCGAGCGATGGGAAAAGGAGCAACGCGAATGGGCTATCACAGTATTCGTGATAACAGTGTTTATCATTATTTTCCTGTCACTCATGCATAACATGATCCAGAACATCTAGATCTATGTAACCATCTTTTTTTTTTCTGACTTTCATTTTGTATATTAGTATGGTATGTTAAATAATTCTCACACATTTGTACGGGTTACGTATTAAATGGAGAAGTTTCGTATTAAATATTTGTGTATATTAGTTATCTTTTCCTCTCTAAAATAATAATAATAATAATAAATAAATAAACAAACCATAACAAAGAAAGACCATCCAAAACTCACCAAATTAATTAATTGATACTCATGCTGTTCAGAGAAGACCGCGCACGCTACAAGGTACGCATAACACTTGTCACACATGCAGCTCGATTATTCTATCCATATGCTATTACTAAGGTCTGATAATCATTTCTGAAATTACGTGTAAGTCTAACTACCCTGTGAAACTTTCCTCCATATTTTCTAACATTGAAACATCTCATTAATTGTTTTTGGAAATCTGACATAACAAGACTTACTATGGATCCCCATTGTTGCTGTTCATAATCACATAGGTCATTAACTACACTTGGAATCCAGATTGGTACAAACTCATAGATTGGCTATAAATCTTTTTTTTTCAGCCATTCTCATTCAAACAATTCTCACTATCCTTCCCTCAGTAATACTACCAATGGATCAACCAAGAAAAATAATGCCCGAGAAAGACTACCTAAAAGTTTTGGAAGATGACCGGTTTTATCTTTATTTTGACACCGAAATAATACGTCGGGGATGGACGCCTCTTCTATATCATTCAACAGCTTGTTATTCCCAAGAATTGGTTTTGATGTTCTACCAATTTATAGAACCTGAGAATAGAAAATTCTACTTCAATGCTTATGGACGATGATTGGAATTGACTAGGGAAATTATCTTTGACATACTTCAAATACCAATGAATACCCAGGAGTGCCTTTTTCCAGAGTCACCATTTGATTATGTCAAAAGTTTACTAAGAGCTACCATATCTTATGGCGAAGTGGGAAATAGACATCACGTTGTTCTTCAGCGCTCTTTGAAACAGAATCAACGAGTCGTGCTCCACTGGTTGGGACACAATGTGATCAGTACATCTCAATCATTAGAAGTCACAAAGACTCAACTTCACCTACTTTGGATTTTGCAGACACAAAGAGATGATTTTTGTCTAATCCAACACCTCTGGAACGTGATCACCAGGAAAACAAGAAAGTCAACACCTCTACCTCTACCCACTTTAGTCACACAAATTATGATGCGTTGGGGTTATCCAGTCATTTCTCCAGAAACACCACTTCAAAGAGCACATATTAGCGTACTCCAAACAGATTACTCCATTGGTTTTTGGACTCCTGATACTCTGACAGATGAACAGAACGACCCAAGCTCAAATCCTGACCGTTTCTTTGATGAAAATGCCATGCTAAAGTTTTTTAACCCCATGGAAGGCATTCAATTTCTTCATCACGGCATGCGGGAACTACACACTCGTCAGAATATCATCATTACAACTCTTAAGGATTTCTAAGAACGTCAAGCAAAGTATGATGTTGAACAGGAGGAAATCTTGTAAAATCATTCTCGGTCCTTGCAGAATCACGCTCTCCTTATGGAAAATCAAACTACACTCTCTGCCAGCCAAGGGGACATTCAGATGCAGCTCGGCCAACAAATGGAAGAACTAAATAGTCTGGTGCACGATATGCGTCTCCAAGATCAACATAATAATCCATCATTTTCTAATATTACTAAGTCAATAAATAAATAATCGTATATGTTATTACATTTTTCATCGTATTATGAATTTTGTCTTACCTTTGTGTCTTCTTTTGTATGAAATGCTTAATAGGATTGTCATCATTTGCGTTGTGACTAATATAATTTAACATGTGCTTACAGGAGGGTCTATTCTCTTACATACTTATTTATCCATCCAGTTTGCCTTTGTCATTACCTATTTCTTTAATTCATCCACTATGGCATCTTTATCAATTACATCTTCATCAAACATGGTATATCCCAAACTCATTCCTGAGCAATCCTTTCAGTCTATGATGGATTCCAATACCTATGGCCATCTTTTTCGTGACTACATTACAAATATTGGGTGGTCTTCCCTAATTCTTCAACCCCGACCAAACTTATTATTCTCCGAGTTTGGCTGCATACTTTTATGCTAATATGGAAGACACAAAGATTCAACCATGCGCATGGTTTCTACTTACACGGGTTCACAATCCTAGTTGGTGACACATCTCACATCTTTTTCTCGAACAACAACTTGCCCTAACTTTGGATCTTCCATACCACCTAACCCGGCTTTGCATCATGGCATTACATCTATCATAATTTTACCGTTCCTTTTAGTGGCAAGCTGCCATGCGACTCTTATGGTGATGGTCTTGAGATTAAACGAGAAGGTAATGGCCATGTGCCATGGGCGACATCACCATTCCATTAGCAAGCATGACCATGAACATGGGGATCTGCAATGTTATTTGTACTCGAACATTATGGGAGATTGGCATTTTTCATCGCCAATGAGGCTGCCGTCAGATTATAGTGAATCGGGCTCAAGGTTATACATTATTTAACATCTTAGGTTGTGTTATCTCCAACCTGAAACGAGCTCGCGACTTTTCGGGATCGGTATATACTTTTATCGGTCACCGCTTGCGAATCATGAAGACACATTTCCCACGGTTTGCGGCTACTTTTCATGATCGGGTCAAGGTAGATTCTATGTGCCCGGCAAATAGAATCATTCGTTCATTGAGGTTTCGGCAATGGAAGCGTCCCGCTCAGTACTTAAGGCATGTTCGTTGTTACCCGAAGGATGAAAATATGAAGAAACATTTGAGGAAATCTGGAGATGAAGAATGGGCAGAAATTTGGCAGACTATTATCTTTTGGCGCGATGCTAAGGAAATGCATTTCCTTAAAGAGGACGCCAGACCTTCACATCCTGCTGGATGGTAAACTTGAGCTTGCCATTATACATATATCTAGCTAAACCTTATGTTTGGGGTGCTATTGTTTTTCATGTTTCGTATGCTATTGTTTTTCATTATTTCGTGTGCTATGTTTAGTGTGCTATTGAACATTTTATTGTTCTTTTTAAATAATATATTATGTTCTCCAACCTTTCTGTTCCAACAATCTAGCCCTAATTTTGCTCACGGTTCTCAGGTACTTTCTCTCTTTAATTATTGATACTTCGAGGACTAAGCATTATTCTGTTGGGGGTGCTTTAACCCTGTAGCAAAGATTAGGCAAATTGTAACCTGTATATAGTTTTTATTTTCATGTTAATAATTATACTTAGTGACAAAGTCTTGTTTCCTTTTCAATGATGAAAATTGTCTAGAAATCTCACATTAGTATCCGAATTAGGATTTGTTTTTAAGAAACTTAAAATAATACGTATGCAATAGTTTATACATCTTTTCATGAACATTCATGTATTGAGTATCATCGATTGTACATAGCAGTAAGTTTCTGGAACCAACGGTTAGTTACTTAAACTATAAATCCTGTGAGAATCTAGCCAAAAACCTTGACATGAGTGATTTGTGTGTGATGACACAGAGGAGTAGTTTTTCCGATTAGAGAAAATCACGCATCTACTTACTTGATCACCACCCGAACCCAAGGCGAGAATTTAGGCCATCTTTAGATCGACATAGCTAAAAATTCTTATCTGTTACAAATTTTACCGCTAGTCACTCCACTGAACCTTTCATCAAACCTTTCACTTTTCAAAAAAAAAAAAAAAAAAAAAATCCTTACCCATCTATTAAACCAAATAAAAGAACCTACCTATGTGATGAGTATGAGAAATAGGATGAAATGTGGAAAGAATAAAGAGAAAGACTTGTCCCAAATAAAAGTCGGCCATTTGCTTCGTGAGAAAGAAAAATAGAATCATGTTCATGTTCTTATATATATATATATATATATATATATATATATATATATATATATATATATATATATATATAACAATATATAAATCTATTAGAGGCTTAAGAACAAGGGAAAGAAAACAAGGATTTCAAGGATTTCTCTAGTGTAAATATATGAAGACCCTATTCTCTCATGCTCAGAATTTTGATTATCCATTTCCATTTTCTTGTACACTATCACCTAAGTCCCACAATACCTAATAAAAACCTCTAGCTTAATTAGGAGTAGGGTGGTGTGTGATAATAAGTAGTAGTGATTGATTGATCGACATCGGCTCCTCCTCGACCGTTATTGAGATGTGAGGAAACGTGTGCCCACCGCATTAATCGGAGTTAACAAAACCTCATTGGAATTTTTTTGAGTGAAATTGTGTTTTGACACATACCTGTGAGAACCTATTTAGGTACACTCTCCAAAGGATTCAGAAACAACACTGCTAGTACATTTCAATGAAAAGTTCACTGCATGCATGATCATATATAGATGTTTTAATTATTGAATACATATTAACTTAACTTTCAAAGAAATCAATCCTCGTTCCCTGCTAAGGAGATGTATGGATATCTGAGATTAATTTAGGAAACGAAGTTTACATCGAAGTCGTTTGTAGTATAAATGAAGTTTGTGAGTATCTTCTTTGGAAAACTCTCACGAGGCTATAACTCGTCCACTAGGGAATTTCTAGTAGTTTAAGGCCTTGTTGCATATGGTCAATGCAACCGCACTCTGCAAAATGAGAATTAGTTAGGACTACACATTTTTGGCCACTTATCTGTTTTAATGTCTCTTCTTTGCTTGAGGACAAGCAAAGTGCTGTTTGGGGGTAGTGTGATAAGCATCCAAAAGTGTATTATGGCATTGAGACATATAAATTTGGTTAATTATGTGTTTAATAATCATGAAATAAATATGTTTTTATACTTTTGTAGGTATTCGCAGTAAACATGGAAATATTATTTAAACATGCGATAAAGCACGAGGAACGACATATATATGAATTTTTCCAAATCTGCATAGAAGCATCAAACTTTCGAAGCTCCTACCTCTTGAACCAGGACTCCGAATGCGACAAGTGAGCTGCTCAGACAATCAAGGTGATGAACTTTAAGCATAGGCGGAAAGTTGTAAAATTGCCCAAAGACCGGACTGCACAAAGGACCCACTATGCGGGCCCACAAGATTGGATGAGTCATCAATCATTGAGCATGTCAAGACAAAAATGACAAATTATTGGTACAAAGTTGACACCTTGCATGTAATTAATTAGATTAGGTGTTAATAGTGAAAAAAAAGGCAAGGTGTCACTTTGTTTTAATGTGGTGGATAAAAATGAAGTAACTGTGGTTTGATGTTTCACATGGGAGGAAATGAGATGCCTCTCAAATGGAGAAGAAAACAAAACAGGGGGGGGGGGGACACTCCATTTACTCCCTTGACCTTTTTTTCCTTACCTTGTATTATTTTAGTTCTTTAGTCATTTGGATTATTTAGTTTTGTTTTGGTAAGAAAAGCTTGTAATAGTTTTAATGGAGGAAATTTTGGTTTTCTTCTAGTTGAAAAAAAATCAAAAGCAAGTGAGTTAGATAATTAGTCTTCTTTTTCCTTTTTCTCTCTCTTTTTGTACTTTCTAACTTGTAATCCTTCATCTCAAGGATCATGAGCTAACTTCCCCTTGGGGAGTTAATCAAACTCATGTGAGGGAAAAATCTTTGTTGTTGGTTTGGTGGGTTGTTTAGGAAGAACAACTAGACCTACACCCTATCCCAAAATGATAGTTGGTGTAGTGTCTAGTTAGGGATCAAAGTGATGAGCTTAGAGATAAGTCATTGCTTTGGTTCCACTTGCTAGCATGTATGAGCTTAGAGATGAGCCATTCATGTTAGGGATCAAGTTTTCTTCTATTAGAATTGTCTATGAGTTCTAGGAAGAATAAAATAAACTTATTAAAATCAACAACAAAAGTTAACTTCACATGAGGAGGATTAACTCTCCATATTTTCTTTTAGTAAATCGTATTGTGTTTTAGTTGCATTCACTTGAAACTTAATTTTTTTATGTTTGTGTAGAAAAGAAACCTAGTATTAATATTTAAACTTACTCACTAGTTCCCTAAGAGTAAAAACCAAGTTGTAGTTGTCCTAGACTTTAGGTTAGATCGAATCTTTACTCTAACTATATGAACACGAAATTTTGTGAGTAAGGAAACTTTGAATTTGCACTTTTGTCAAATTAGAGAGACAATCTCTAATGTAGTAAAAAGTGGATATCAGAATGCAAGTCCAAGTCAGGTTTTAAAAGATCTCCATGTGGAAAAGGAGGAGGCTTGTAGTTCAAAGTCAGTTAGTCACTATACAGAAAAGATATCGACAAGAAACGAAAGAATTAGAGAAGCATTGCCGATACCTATAATTCCGATACCACAACCCATCACCAAAGAGATGATACAAGAGATGATGCAGAAGCAGTTAGGGAACCAGCTTCTTGAAAAAACTTCAGAATCGATAAGAAAATTGGTAGATGATATCAGTAGGAATCTGATACATCAAAATGTCGAGATGATGCTCATTCCACCTAAGTTCAAGATTCCTAAATATACTCAATATGATGGGACATCGGATCCGATGGATCATCTATTTGGATATCGACACCAATTTTGGATATACCAAGGAATAACCTATCTAGATTCATTATTATGCAAGTCCTTCTCTTCAAGTCTGAAGGGGAAGGTGTTGAAGTGGTTATGTTCTCTGCAAGACGAATCTATATCATGTTTCAGGGAGATTGAGGAAAAGTTTCTGACCAATTATGGTCATCAGCGAGTAAAACCAAAGCAAGTATCGGTTTTGTTCCAACTCAAGCAAGGAATGAAGGAATCTTTTAAAACCTTCATGTCGCATTTCAAGGCAGAGGCGCAGCTCGTAAAGCATTTAGATATGAATCAGAAATGATAGCGGTGATGGCATTTCAAACAGGGCTTATTCCAGGTTCAGATATGCATAAGTATATGCTTCGGAAGGATATTAAAACTCTGGGAGAGTTGTATGATAAAACTGAGAAAGATGTGCAAGTGGAAGAAGGTATTCTAGCAGCATTGGTTCAACCAGTGTTGCAGGTGTTGAAATCAAATAAATCTACCAAGGAGGAGAACTATAGCAAATCCGATAAGAGGAAGTCGGATGATCTTTATCCGAAATCAAAAAATCAACCTTCATAGAAAAAGAGGTTTGAAAGATCACTGAAAGAGGAGTTAGATCCAAGTAATTATATCGCCATCAATACTACAGTGGAAGACATTTTAAGAAGGGTAGGGAAAGAACCTTATTTTCAGTATCTGACTTACAAATTTCAGGAAATAGCAGATAAACCTTTCTGCAATTTCCATAAGGCAAAGAATCATGAGACAAATAAGTGTCTGCAACTGCTCAGAGAAATAGACAGATTAATGCGAGATGGAAAGCTACGGGAGTTCAGAGCTTATGCTAGACCGGAAGTAACAGCTATGGTAAATGATAAGCCCTTAGGGGTAATCAATATGATATATAAGAGGGTTATCTCACAGAAAAAGATTATAAGGGATAAAATCGAAAGATATCAACAGTGAAAGAGGTACTAGAAGTGAACGTGGAGCCGATACCAGTGAATCCTTCACTAGTATTAGCAAGCTTACATGGAGCTATTATGTTTGTTCCTGAAGATCTATCAAAGGTAATGTTGCCTCATGATAATGATTTGTTGATTACATTAAGGATATCGATGTGCAAAAGGTGCTGGTTGATTGTGGAAGTTCAGTTAATATTCTATTTTGGAAAGCATATACGGGTATCAGATTTGATAAGTCACATCTGAAAGAACCACAGTTTAATCTGTTTGGTTTCAACGGAAGCTCTACTAGGCCAGCTGGGGAAATTAAATTGACAGTAAGAGTAGGTCCACAGACAATTATGACTAAATTTATAGTCATAAAGCATCATTCAGATCATAATGCTATTTTGGGAAGAAAGTGGATACATGCTATGAGAGCAGTTCCGAGTACGTTTTACTAGGTTATCAGATTTCCGACTGTTTATGGGCCACATGAGATAAGAGGTGATCAGTCAGAATTTGAGAAATGTAATTTTGTTACTGTCAAGGGCATGATGAAGGAGAAAAAAGTAGACACTGGGGGCGTCTCGGAGAGCACCAAATAGCAACTAGCAGAAAGTTCATCTCCAAAATCTGATACCAGTAAACAACCAGAGGATTATAGGTTCACCTCGGAGATGAAAAAAGAGGTGGAAATGGTTCCGAGCAAGACAATGGAAGAAGTACATAAAGTAAATATCGATCAGAATAATGAAAGTTGCTTTACTTTTATTGGTACAGAGATGAGTTCAAAAATTAGGCAAGATTTGATAGAATTCCTAAGGACAAATAAAGATGTATTTGCTTGGTTGATGGCTGATCTTTCGGGTATCAATCCTATTATATGTTCTCATAAGCTGAATATGCAAGAAGGAGCAATTCCAGTGCATCAGAAACATAGGAGGATCAGGTCGATATATGAGAATGCGGTACAAGAGGAAATTCAGAAGATGCTGAAATGTGGAATCATAAGGGAAATCGATAATTCTGAATGGGTATCAAATATTGTTTTTGTCCCAAAGAAGAATGGCAAGGTTAGAATCTGTGTGGATTTTACAGATGTTAACAAGGAATGTCCCAAAGATTACTATCCGATGCCAAGGATTGATGAGTTGGTCGATCGAACAGCTGGGTTCGAGTTGTTAAGTTTTGTGATGGTCATTCAGGATATTTTCAAGTTATAATGGTAGTATTAAACCAACTAAAAACAACGTTCGTTGTAGAAGGAGGTCTTTACTATTTCATCAGAATGTCATTCGGCCTAAAAAATGCAGGAGCAACGTATCAGAGGTTAGTAGAGAAGATGTTCAGAAATTTGATCAAGCATATTGTGGAAGTATATATCGATGATATGGTGATAAAATCAAAGAAGGCAGATGATCATGTTAAAGACCTCGATACGGTGTTCCAAATATTCAGACAATTCAACATGAAGCTCAACCCAGAGAAGTGTACTTTTGGAGTAAGTTCAGGGAAATTCTTAGGTATATAGTCACAAAGAGATCGAGGTATTGATGTGAATCCAGATCAAATTTAAGCTTTTCAACAAATGCCTTCTCCAAATACTAGGAAGAAGATACAAAAATTAACAGGAAGAATTGCAGCTTTGACTAGGTTCCTATCAAGAACTTCTTACAGATGCAAACCCTTATTCAAGTTGCTGAAAAATAATACAAAGTTCATATAGGATGAAGAATGTGAATTGGTATTCTCAGAATTAAAAAAGTATCTTCAAGAAGGGCCAACTTTGATGAAGCCAGAGGAAGGTGATACTTTATTTTTATATCTAGCAGTATCTGACTTTGTTATTAGTTCAGTACTAGTAAAAGTAGAAGATGGAGTTGAGTGACCTGTCTATTTTCAATCCAAAACCATCCTCGAGGCTGAAACTCGATATTCGATGCTAGAAAAATATGCATTAGCTCTCTTCTATTATACTCAAAGGTTGAAATCTTATTTCCAATCCCACTCAGTGATTGTTGATAAGAACCCAAAACTGTAGTTTTAACCCCTTAATAACATTATATATAGACCAATTATGTTTAGTAGTAAACGGGTACGTGCGTTGCACGTTTTAGAAAAGGAAATTGGGGTGAAGAAAATCAATGGAATGAACGCATGTAAATTAGAATAGTAACATATTACATTTGTTTGAATGGATATATTATGTAATATGTTTTAGATTAATACAGGTCGAGGCCTTACAAAAAACTTCAATAAGAAAAGAGCACTTCAATACGCTAGTTTAGTTGTGTTCTTTGTCCGATTTGTTTTTTGCTGCTCTTCCATGGTGCAAATAAATATATTCGAAGAGGTATTTAACCGCTTATAATTTAGTCAATATCAGTGCATATGCCACAAACTAATTTACCAAAAAAATAGGTATTATGTTGATGAAGTTAACCTTTGTGCTGTTGGTTGTGTAATTATCTTGTCGAGCATTTATATGTGATTGAGGAATATTGTTGGATTCATATGAGTATACTATTTGTAAGATATAAGAATATTATATCATGGTGTGCAACATAATTGTTATTCTACACTGGAGAATAAAATATCTAAAAAAAAATGCAAGAAGAATAACCTTTTTTTTATCATTGTCTTTAGAATGATCTAGCGAATCCATCAACTTTTTTTTTTTGTTGTTTTAAATATTTTGGTCAGTTTAAATAAGCAGGTAGGTTGGACAGAGAAAGAAATTGTAGCTAGCTAACAAAAGCAATTTATTTATTTAGAAATGATAACATTGAGAAACAATTAGGAAAAATACATTGGACACTGTAAATATTTGTTCTATATATAGATCTATTAAGGCGGATATAATATGTGGAGTGAATTGAATGTGTAAATAAATGCTTTCCGGAAGATGGCTATGTGGCAAGATTACCATTTAAAAGCTTTAAATATAATATATTTTGGTCGGTTTAAATAAGTAGGTAGCTTAGACAGAGAAAGAAGTTGTAGCTAGCTAGCTAACAAATGCCATTTATTTTTATTTTAATTTTAATTTTTTTAGAGAAATGATCACATTGAGAAACAATTAGAAAAAAATACATTGGCCTCTGTTGATAGTTGTTCTATAGAGCTATTAAGTCGGATATTATGTGGAGTTAATTGAATGTGTAAGTAAAAGCTTTCTGGAAGATGTCTATGTGGTACAAACAAATTATGGAATATATTACAATATGTGGAGTGAATTGAATGCTCTGCACGTGGTTGACAAACAAATTTATTATAGAGATGTGGAGATCAATTTAAGTGACATCCATAGCAGTTTAAAACGCTAAGGGTACTTTCCTCAATCCGAATCTGGATCCTTGCAGTGATAAATAGCAGTTGACGTCATATCCGTTCTAAATTGAAAGTGAATCAGAAATCAGTTGACATCTACAATGTGTAAGCTTCCGCTGAAGCTAAACTGGGCAGTTCTATAATGAACCAAGGGGCGTCACCATCTGACCAAACTGGAACAAAAGGCTTCGAGTACTTGGAGATCAACTTTAGTAACATCCATATTTGATCCTTTTTAAAACTTACTTACATTCTATCATTATCGAATTGATAAAATTCTAGAGTTGGGACTCTCGAACAGATTCCCTCCCTCCCAGTACTCATCCACCAAGTTCAGCCATCCAGCAACATGGCAACCACCATACCTTTTTCAACAATGTGTTCCAGAGTCGTTCTTTCTGTGAAATTTCTCTTAAATACTTCCTCTCTATAATTTCTTTTCACCGGCTTTGTTTTGTTTATTTTGTAAAACCAGTTGGCTAAGAAACCAACATCAAGTCGAAGGAGTGCGCCTGGGGCGACTCCTCTTAATGTTCCCATGGCATATGCGGGATGTGCTGCAGTGATTACAGATTTATCTGCAACTGTTGAGGATGTGTGTGTTCCATAGCCTTATATCCCCAGTTTGGAGTACAAATATTAGTAATTAAAGTATGCAATTTTGGGTGATGTGAGCACCAATTATGGAATTTATTGTTGGTTGGGATTTTTTGAACAAAATGAATTTCATCATAAACTTTGACATGCCTTCTGATATTGACAGGTAGATTTATGAGGCATGAAATATAAATACTGGAGACTCCACTTATTGGTTTGACTTTGAAGTATAGAGTGCAAAAACGCATAAAGATCATGCATGGTTTTGTTCATAAATATTATTGACTAAAACAGACAGACAGTTGCAGGATCAGCTGAGCCGTGTTATTTGACAAAGGCTTCCAAAACTCCACCAACTCGGACATAATCTGATTTTTGTATGGTAAGGCGGTAGGCCAGTAGGGAAAGGGAATTGCACTCATCATGGGGAGAGATCCTAAGCTCCTATTGACTTCTATTCCAAAAAGCATAGGTATGCAACTTCACTCAGGTTAAAGATTACAAAGAGAATCACAATTGAAACAGGGTGACACTTCACTTAATGATTGACATATTCACTACTTCACCTAACTGAGTTTTCCATTTCCAACGTGAACTCCTTAGTTGAGTTATTTTTACCTCCAACTACTCTATATTATCGAATGAAAATTTGTATAATTGTTGCTCCATCATTAAACAATGTTGATAACTTAAGGCAATATATTTTGATATATTCAACAGAACAATAATAGACTAAGAGCTGCATCCCCCAAACTTGAAATAATTTATATATGTAGCCCAAGTACCCAGAGGCAAGAATGTGAAGAAACAATGCATGCACACGCAGAACATACATAGACAAAGAAATTGTAATCCAAAAAATGCATAGGTAGAACAAATACAAACCAATGCATTTATTATATGCATCTACTCCAAAAATACAAAAACACAAACAAATTGTATTTTGAAATGAAAGACACTTAGTATTACAAAAAGTATGACCCTTGGAGTCTCTAAACAAAAGCTTAAAAAGAGTAACAAAGAACATCACCAAAATGAGCAAGTAATAGAACCCAATATTTTCCATGCTCATTAGTAAACATCCATAGAAACCAAAGACAGTGGGCTTTAGTAAAATCTTAAGAAGGTGCTGCAGAAGAAATCATCCCAGTCTTCCTAGCATAAGCAAAAATCCCACCAGCATCAATAATAGACCCTGCATCTCCGATGGGCTTCAACTTATATTCCTTTCCAGTAGTATGATTAATCAGAAGGTTCTCCGCAACCTCCCCTCTGTTTCTAATGGGTAGACTTCACCAGTCGCAACTGAATTTCTAAAGAATATCCTTGCATAAGCATTGTCACCAAGTATGGTACGGGTTTAAAACGGTGTATTTGAAAAAAACTTAGTTAAAAAACGGAAAAAAAAACGTAAAAATATGTGGGCATAAAAAACGGATTTAAAACGGGTTTAAAATGTATAATACGTAAAATAAATGGTAAAAACCGATGATAAATAATATAATAGATAAGAAATTTGATTTTTTATAAGAGTAGAAAAAAGAATAGACACATAAACTAAAAATAAAAATAATACAAATGAAAGAAAATTCAAATACATGAAAGTATCAAATTATTATTACTCATCCAAATACTAGAAGTTTTAGATTCAGTACCAAAACACGACTCTAAATAAGATACTACTAATTACCAACCATAATGGCATAATCAAGTTCTACAAATAAGTTAATAACTTTAAAATTTCCAATTAACTATTAATAGTCCAAAGCAAAATAGAGCTGTCTCAATAACTCAATCTAACGCCCACTCTTCAAAAAGGTAAACTCCAAAACCCCTTTTTCTTCTCGTGTTTTCTTTTAGATTAAAAAAAAAAAAAAAGTTTTAAACGGGAGATTTTCAAAATCTCGGGTTTTAAACGTTTTTTAAGTTTAAAACGCGTTTAAAACGGGTTTTTTTTTTGAAAAAATGGAATTTTAAACTGGAACCAGACGCCTTGCCAATATCTTGGGTTTTAAACGCGTTTTTTTAAAAAAAAAATGCCGAATTTGGTGACAATGTGCATAAGATTCCTCCACAGCCGACTTGACCCATGCAGCACCAAGTGCAACAGGGGCATGTTCCCTCGATGACCCACAACTAAAATTTTCTCCTCAAATTTAGATTGGACTTCACCTGTTTCAATGAATCGAGTTTCATAAGTAGAGGGAAGACCAATGAGGGCATGAGATCCAAGCTTGCGACATGCAATGGTTCTTTCGGGTGCTTATTTGAAGTTGGTGCTGGATTGAAAACTGAAGCTGATGAAGTAGTCTCCATTGATTGATCGCTTCAGACAACGAATGAACTTTTCTTTCACTGTCTGCAAACCTTTTGAAAAAAGTCAGTATAAGGAAATGCTCAAGGACCAATGTTAGCTTCGTTTAGACAAACAAAAAAAGAAAAACAGAATACATGCCCAATTTGCATCGAATACATTGCCCCACACTTTGTCAACAGGGCGTGTGGAAATATAGGAAAAAAGGAAAGGCATGCTGAAGAATATGTACCACAACGCTCTTAACTTTTAAGCATAGTCTCTAAAGCTTACCAAAACTGCTACACAAAAGTTTTAGTTCCTATTACACCTATACATTAGCATATCAGCATATGGTAGGTGGAATCGATCGAATTGAATATTGAATTGAATTTAAGTAGTCACTACTTACTCATTTTTCTTTCTTAATCATCTACTGATTCAGTCTTCGCAAGGGTAGTATACCCTTGAATTTGTTTAGGAAATGAAAAAAACCAAGAAGGTAAACTAAGTATTGATAAGGTGAGAAAATTTGTACTTGTACTTGATCATTGACAATGTATTGATAGGTTCTTCTTTAATAGTGATTATCCCCTAAGATTCTGTTCTTGTTGAGCATCATGCATCGTTCGTTATCGTCTGCTTTTGCTTATTTCTTGTTCTCTGGTACTCTGTTAATAAGAAAGCCAAACCTTTATGAGAACGAATTCAAAGCACGACAAAAATAATACCAAAAAACTAATTGCAACCAATATATTAGAATAGAACAATAAGACTTGATTTAATATATAAGACTTGATTTAATTCTTCTTAGCTTCATAATCTAGTCCCAACAAATTGTAAAGATATCATATGGACATTCTGCTCATTGAATGTCTTTTAAAGCCACAAAGAGAGTCAGCAAAGGTTAACCCGGTGAGCGAGTTCTAATTAGCAAATAACTCAATTAGCACTCCCTCTCTCGGCTCAAAAGGAAATTACAAGAAATGTGTTCCATATTAAACATTTACTTTCAAACTTGCATATCAAATGACATCATCACCAAAAGTTGGTAAGACATGATGAAGGAATTTGATTCAATCATACAGCAGTGACATCACCTATGTGGGCTTCATATCGATAAACCACGGTTGCACATAAGATTTGGAAACTAAGCGGAAACTAAAGAATATTAAACATAAAGAATAGCCTAAAAGTGTAAACTAAGTGTCTATAACTGCTGATGATCGTTGTTCTCCACTTACTGTTGTTACTAATATGGATCGATTAGTAATGGACAACACATAGCACGTTCGTGAGGCATGATTCATTTTAATGAGGTTTTCCTTTCCCTATTTTGGTCTTTTGGTTAGTGAGGACCTAATGAATTGGTACAAAAACCCAAATCAACTCTTGAGAAAAATTACATAGAACCATTATAGAGAATACAATTATTTTTAATCCACATGACGACCAAATAACACCCAAAAAAAAAATCAAAACACAATTTATGATTAGTCAGTATCCACATGACAACCAAATAACACCCTAAAAAAATAAGAACACTACAACATTTAAATGCTAAACTCTTGAGAAGACCTTGACTCTGAGATTGAAACAGTAAGTTGCGGATTGCCAGTCTAGGATAAACTGTAGCATTATTTAAATTAAAACAATCCCTTAAAAAAAAATGCGCACCTCTGAGTATGATACTGAAAATAAAGCGTGCAACCATACACAATAAGCTTGTAACATGCAGAGTAGCGAATACTTAAAGAGGGAAAAGAAACCAAAAATAAAACCGAAAAGAAAAAAAAAAATCGAGCAGTGAAATACCTTTATGAGGAAAGCGAGATTGAATAGAGTTGTGTTCGAGAGAAATGAACATCATTATTAATTTTTTGGGAAAATATGGTGGAAAACCCAAAAATAGATTGATGGCTGAGAGTTTCAGAATGTTATTATAATTAATTTATTTTTTGGAGAAGAAGAGGAACGGGTTTTAATTGGCCAAATGGTGTGTCTGTTCTGCGAAGATTAGTTTTTAGAGTCTGAATGAGGAGAGTTGTGATTTATGGAGTGATGGAAAGGTGCGTCTGTTTGGGTATTTTTTCCATTGTAAGTTAAGTGATGGAAGGGAGAAGTGTATATATGATTTTACCCTTTCTGCGAAGATAAAAAAAAAGTGGTTGTCCAACTTTCCGGTACCCTTTGGATTAAAAACTTTGGTGTAAAATCGGGAATATGTGAACTAATTGGAAAATCTGGTATCCGCTTTATATATAAGATAATAAATAAGAATTTGTACTGTTTACGTACTTTTGTGTATTTCAGGTTTTGGAATCAATTATGTGAAGAAATATGGACTTTTGCAAAAGAAAGGAGCAAATGTTGGTTGTTAAGAAGTTATATGGTTAAAGCCCAAGTTTTAAGGAGAAAAAGCATTTTTAAAGCTCAGTTAAAGCTGAAAAGTTAAAGTCAACACGGGTAGAAATAGAGCATAAAAGTCAACAAAACTTCCGTAGACCGTATCTTTGGACTCATAACTCAGAATTGGGCCTACTATATGTCAAAATGACCGGCTCGGAAAGAGCTTTTTAATGGTCCAGGTCTTGATCCAATCAAAAGAGTAAACATAGACTAAAATGTTGTTTCAGTAAGTTCCAGCAAAGAATCCCTTTTTAGACTTAAGTAATTAGGTTTTGGACTTGATTTAGTGGCCCAAAACATAGCTTCAAAGCCCATGCACGAAATTGTAAACCTAGCCCTCTCTTATATAAAGAGGACTAAGGCAAAACTCTAACCTCTAACCCTCACTAATTTAATTTTAATTAGCTCCCCTCTCCTACCTTTTGTCTCTTAGTTTTTCTCTTTAGTAAACCTAGTTTATGTTTTATTAGCCTAGCCACCATCAATTCAATTCAAGTTATTTTTAATAAAGTAGTTCTTTCATTATGTCTTCTTCTTTCTATTATTTATTCCATGATAGTCTCATGATTCATAGTTAAACCTTTCTTAGAGGGGTTTGATTGAAGCTTTGATGAATACTTGATGTGTTAGTATAGAATCATTGTATTTAAGAGTTTCAATTCTAGAGGGTAGGGTCATTCACCATGAGAATGGGTTTAAACTTCCTCTCATGCTAATAATTAGTTGGTTAGAGATGCCATGAATAATTAGGGATAAAAAGACCTAACATTTATATTGAACCTTGTGTGAAAACATAAAGATTAGGGTTGCAATGAAAATCTATACTAGCATGTTAGGGATTATTCAAGGTGGATATCAAATCTATCTCCATAATTCCTTCTTTATATTCACATCTTAGTATTAAATTGCCATAGTTTAATTTAGAATATCTTTAATATTAGTTCTCACCATATTAGTTCTATTAGAATTATTACTCTCATCATATTGTTGAATTGTTTAAATTAGTAAAATTGTTACGTTCTAAGCAACTAGGAGTGGAACGAATTATTACTCAAGTTTTTGCATAATAATCGAGAGTATAACTTTAATCTAAACATAGAATAGTATAGTTTACTTCTTCCTAGCATAATTAGTTAAGATTAGGTAAAAACTTTTATTTTATGATTATCAATTGTCATGACGAATCTTCCTTTAAAGCAAACTTTAGCCAAGACAGCCAAGTCGGGAAGAATGGCGAACTGGTCAGTGCTTATTGATGAGTTTGGGATTGAATATAGGAATAGGTTTTCAGAAAAAAGGCAAGTCTTGGCAGATTTCTTTGCGGATTTTCCTGCTGAAGATGAAAATTGGAAGATTGAAGAAGATATATGGTTACTTAAATTTGCAAGAACCTGATGATGTGATGGATGAAGATGATCCATGGGTTGGAACAAAAGGGTGGAGACTTTTTGTCGATGGATCATCAGGACAAAAGGGGTGTAGTATCGGAGCTGTTATAATAACCCCTGAAAATCAGAGACTGGAGTCAGCAGTTACTCTGGGCTTTCACGCATCGAACAACGAAGCAGAATATGAGGCATTGACAAACATCATGAAAAAAAAAAAAATTAATATGGGTACTGAACTATAGGGGATTTTATATTATGGGTATTGTATTATTATTTTTGCAAAATAGGGTACCGTAGATTTTAAATATTGATAATATGGGTACCGTATATGTATATTGTGAAGTATGTATACGTATTTGATGATTTGGCAAACAAAATGCACACACATACGGCCTAATGAGGCCTCAATTTGGGCCCATTGATTGCACCTATAAAGTGGTCCATGTCCAAAAAAACAAAATCCACCACAAAATTAGACCCAACCTCAAAATCCACCACAAAGATTAGATTTCAGAAGAGAGAGAAAACAGAAGAATAAGCTGTTGTCTGGCTTTAATGGCAGTAGTAACAGCAGCAGGTTTAACAACAAAATCACTTATTATATCTCATTTCAATGAGCTCTCCATAAAACCCAAAAGCCCACTCGGACACAATTCCTCTCCAATGACACTGATTCACCTTCACTAATAGCAGAGGAAGAAGAAGCCTGAACAACCCAAACTTTATCAAAAACTCCTTATGTTTCCTCTTCACATTCAATCCTTTCCTCAATCTCAACTGCTTAAACTTTAATGGCTTGTCCACAATCAAATCACGATTACTCGAAGCCATTGGAAGCAGATTTGCACTTGAAGCCATTGGAAGTGGATTCACAAGGTCGGGGTCCCAAGAAACGAGCTCGAGAGCGTAACCATACGACGTTTCAATAGTTTTAAACATCTCTGGATAATCATTACAAAAAAACCCTAGAACGAAAATTTGGTGGCAGCCCAAGATCAGTAGCTAAATGAACAAGCTTAGAAAGTAAAATCCTTCTATGACAAGATAACATAATAAACTTTTGAAGCTAAATAGCTAAAGCATTCAAAATGGTGTGTTTTAAACTCAACTCTTGAGCAAAAAGAAGTGAAGCTTGGGGTGTAAGTGAGATACATAGCTGATCTTGATATGTAGAAGAAGGTAATGAAGATGGGATTTTGAGTGCAATTAATGGGCCTGAATTGATAATGGGTGCAATCAATGGGCCCGAATTGAGGACTCATTAGGCCGTAGTGAGTATTGAGTATGTCTATTAGATGGATACTCACGTCACATGCTTTGCGCATGCGCTACTTACGTGGACACTGACTTGCTATGTGTACGCATTCTGTTTGCCAAATCATCAAATACATATACATACTTCACATTATACATATACGATACCCATATTAGCAATATTTGAAATATACAGTACCCTATTTTGCAAAAAAAATAATACAGTACCCATAATGTAAAATCCACTATAGTTCAATACCCATGTCAATAATTTTTTCTAACAGGATTGGAAATGGCTAAATCACTAAATGTCAAAGAATTATCTATGTTAAGTGATTCTCAATTAGTGGTAAGCCATATCAATGGAGGATATTCAGCAAAATGCGAAAACATGATCGATTATTTGAACTTTCTTAGATTAAAGCTCAAAAACTTTAGCAAGATTAAATTTTAGCACCTCGATCGAGGAGAAAATCGACATGCAGATGTGCTGGCATATGTCCCAGCTATGCTTGAAAATATAGAAGGACGTCTGTTGCACATTGGAGTTCAGCAAAACCCAAGTATCGATACAAAACATTCAGAGGTTATGGAAGTAGATATCGCTGGGGGCGTCATGGTTAAGCAGCTATGTTTCATTTTTGTCTAAAGGTGAATTACCAGAGGATAAAAATGAGGCTAGAAAGGTAGAAGTAGGAGCTGAAAGATATCTACTAATTGAGGATGGATTGTATCAGAAAAATCGTGGTGGACCACATTTAAAATGTAGATCGACGGCCGAGGCTAGCCAAATTATTGCGGAGATGCACGAAGGGGAGTGTGGAAATCATTTGGCGGGGAGATCATTGGCTAACAAGATAGCGAGGCAAGGATACTTCTGGCCACATATGCGAAGAGATTGCCTTCAATATGCAAAGAAGTGTATCCAGTGTCAGAAGCATGGACATGCAATTCATGTTCCAGCAGAAGAGCTGCACTGTGTATTGAACCCATGGCCGTTTGCTTTATGGGGGATGAATATTGTTGGACCACTAATACCTGGAAGAGGTAAGAAAAGATTCATGCTTGCTGTGACTGACTACTTTACTAAATGGGTAGAGGCGATAGCTTTGCAACATATCAAAGAACAAGATATTATCAGTTTTCTGTTTGAAAGAGTGGTGTGTCGATACAGTCTACCGTATCCCATCATATTGGATAATGGTCATCAATTAATTGGAGGCAAGGTGAATTTTTTTCTAGAATCATATAAGATTAAACACTTCACATCGGCACCTTATTATGCTCAGAGTAATGGGCAAGCTGAGGCGACAAATAAGACTATTATGGATAATGTCAAAGAGAAACTAAAGGACAAGAAAGTCTTATGGGCCGATGAATTAAACAGTGTGCTATGGGCATATCAAACAACTCTAAGGGTAGCTACTAGGGAGTAGTCATTCACTCTAGTTTATGGTATGGAAGCAGTCACTCCAGCCGAGATGGTGGTGTTTGGGTAAAAACTCACCCGAACACACTAACGATCTTGTTAGGGAGATTGTTGTAGAATTGTTGAGACTGTACCTTCAATGGCTGCCTACGTATCCAAATCATTCTTTGGAATCAAGTCTCTCAAATGAACGTAGTTCTTTGTTTCAAAGGAATGGGGTATTTATAGGATAATAATGAGAAATATCATTTCCTTAATTGTTAGAAAATCTTATGTAATTATGTAAAGTCTTAATATGGAAGCATATCTTGACAAATATGTTTTCTAAATCTGAACCTGCTATATCTAGCTTATGGTGCCATAATTTTGGTAGGCGAGGCCACGCCATAATTTTAGGCGAAAGGGGCATGCCATAATTTTTTGGGCAAATAAGCAGCACACCCATAATTTTTAAAAGACGAGTGCACGCCTAATTATGTAAAGTCTTAATATGGAAGCATATCTTGACAAATATATTTTCTAAATCTGAACCTGCTATATCTAGCTTATGGTGTCATAATTTTGGGGAGGTAGGCACGCCATAATTTTAGGAAGGGCAGGCACGCCATAATTTTGGGCAGTGCAGGCACGCCATAATTTTGGGCAGTGCAAGCATACCATAATTTTGGGTGGCACTGGCATGCCATAATTTTGGGCATCATGCCTAGTAGTGAGTGGTGCTATAATGGTACCCAACGATGGTTGTTTATAGGGGTGCAGATATGGTGGCACATACACCTCCCCCTCTTTGCCGGATGGAACTAGTTTCTTGTGGTGAAGAATAATAAAAAAACTGGTTCAAAAAGGATGCGACGGTGGAAGTTATAGACAGAGGTGAAGATTATGAAAAGAAAGTAACCAAAGGTTGTTTGCTTGGCACGAATGCCTAAGGCTTTTTGTACGGCCATGAAATTGATCGTTGTTTTTGTTCATTGCTTAGTTTAGGCAACACCAGTGGTATGAAAACACTCAATACTAATGAGATGGAGAAACTTTTGGGCGTTAAACGTATTGCAGCCTCCCCCAATTGTTGGCATTTCACTCCATGACTTGGTGTTGTAAACACAAACTCCATGACTTGGTGATGCATAGACTTTTTGGTGCATGGAGAGTGGTGTTGGAAATGCAAACTCCATGACTTGGTGATGCATGGAGTAAGGTGTTGTAAACGTAAACTCCATGACTTTTTGGTGCATGGAGAGGTGTTGAAAACGCAAACTCCACGACTTTTTAGTGCATGGAGAGGTGTTGAAAACGCAAACTCTACGACTTTTTGGTGCATGGAGAGAGGTGTTGAAAACACAAACTCCATGACTTTTTGGTGCATGGAGAGAGGTATTGAAAATGCAAACTCCATGAATTTTTGGTGCATGGAGAGAGGTGTTGCAAATGCAAACTCCATAACTTTTGAATTTGTATATGTTTTGTATAGTTGAGCCTTCATATCAACTGTTTGTCTTGAAGAACGGTAACTGAGTAATCGATATATGTTATTTTTGACTAACTAACTAAATGAAAATAAAAAAAATGTGGAATAATGCATTTTATTGATGATCGATAATCTGAAAAACAAAAGAAGATTACTTTAAGGACAAGTTCTAAGGAACTGTCAACCCAAACTACTAATTGTCTGGCTTGATAAAAACACATCCTAATCCAAAACCGGCTTTGTTGCATGAGCCGTTCGTGTAAACCATCTATAAATCGGGTGATGGGGCCATAAGATTTGTTGGGCCTTCCTCTCCCCCAACTGTTGGTGCTTCACTAGAGATGCCTTCGTCTTGGTTGATTTCAGGGACAAAATTGTCAATTGGAAAATCTGTCATTAGGGATGCAAGGGTGTGACCCTTTTATGAAACACGAGGTTCAAAGACAATGTTGTAAGTGCTTAAGTAGATGTTCCATTCCGCGAGTTTACTTGATTCCTGGGCACTTCGGAAAACTTTGCGTAGAGGATATTCCATGTATACTTTGACCAGTCTTCTTTGGAAATACGGCTTGAGGCATCTGGCAGCAAGAACCAATGCTAGAGCAATTTTTTCAATTCTCGAATATCTAGTTTCTGCCCCCATTAGTGTTTTACTAATGAAGAAGATCGGACGACCGTCTTCTCCACCAATGAACAGGATTGCACTTACTGCAGTATCTGTAGCTGCCAAGTAAGCTCCAACTGGTTGCCCTGTAGCTGGGTTTGCCAAAATTGGTGGCAAACCAGGTAGTTCTTGACTGATTGAAAAGCATTTTCACAACCATCATTCCACCTTGCTGAGTCTTTTAATGTATGAAAGAAAGGACGACACCGGTCTGAGTACTTAGAGATGAAACGATTTAGTACTGCTAAGCGCCCTGTGAGCTATTGAATCTCCTTTTTTGTTTTTGGAGAGGGCATGGCTTGAATGGATCGGATCTGTTCTGGGTTAGCTTTGGTACCTCGACAAGTCATCAAATACCCTAGAAATTTCATTAATATCAGTCTGAAAGCACATTCCAAAGGATTTAGCAGCATGTTGAATTCATCAATTCTGTCAAAAACTGATTGTAAGTTAGTGATGTGATCTCCACTGTGTTTGAATTTTACAACCATGTCATCAATATAAGCCTCCATTATCTTGACCAACATATCTCTGAATATGGTGTCGATCATCCTCTTGGTACGTCGCCTTTGCGTTTTTTAAACGGAAAGGCATAACTTGGTAACAAAAAATCCCTTAGTCAGTGACAATCATAAAAACTATCGTTTACTCCTACTTAACTAATTAAACTTAAACAAAAGTAAACGCTAGTAATTGCATTCTAGATTATCAAAGTTATCTACTCTCTTGAATCATGCAATAAATGGAATAGAGAATTCGTTCCACTCCTAGTCCTTTAAACGTAAGTTTCCGCTAGTTTAATCCCTACTAAGAAAATAGAATGAGAGTAATGAATTGAATTACACTAATATGGTAATTGACCTTAAATAAGATGTTTAACTTATACTATGATAATAGAATATTGAAATGTGAATATGGAGAAGGGATTAGGGAGATTCGAATCCACTTGATGTATTCCTAATATGCTAGTGTCGATTATTGCAGTTCTAATCAATTAAGATTAAATGTTGATCCCTAATTACTTATGACAATCTCTGCCAACTAATAATTAGTATATGAGGAAGTCCAACCCATTCTCATGGCGAATCAACTATCCTTCTAGAGTGAAACTCTTAACAAACAATAATTCTAACTAACATATCAAGTCTTCATCAAGCTTCATCAAATCCCTATAATGGAGGTTTAGCTAGATGTCATTAGACTATCATAAACAGATATATAAGAAGGAGACATAATGAAGAACAATAATGAACTTTTATTAATCTAATGAATACTGAAGAACAATAATTAACTAAGGTTTAAACTAATAACTAAGTCTAAAATCTAATTATCTAGCTCTAATTAATTATATCTATCTAAGTCTATGTATATTTAGAGTTATGCCTTAGTCCTCTTTATATATCAGAGGCTAGGTCTACATTTTTGTGCATGGGCTTTGGAGCCATGTTTTAGGCCTTTGAATCAAGCCCAAAACCTAATTACATAAGTCCAAAAAGGTTTCTCTATTAGAAATTACTGCAATAGCCTTTTCATCCACTTTTGCTCTTCTGATTGGGTCAAGACATGGACCATTAGAAAGCTTTTTCTGAGTAGGTCATTTTGACATATAATAGGCCCAATTCCGAGGTCTGAGTCCAAAGATATGGCCTACGGAACTTCTGTTGACTTTTCTGCTCTATTTTTGCCCACGTTGACTTTGACTTTGACTTTTCAGCTTTGACTAGGCTTTAAAAAGGCTTTTTCTCCTTGAATCTTGGCCTTTAATCATGGAACTTTTTAGTAACCAACCTTTGCTCCTTTATCTTGTAAAAGTGACAGGTTTCTTCATATATTTGACTCCAATGCCTGAAATACATAAACGCACGTAAACAGTACTAACTCATATTTATTATACACATAATTGGTCTAAATGTAATGATATTAAGAGGTTAAAACTATAGTTTTGGGCTTTTATCAGTCAGTTATAAATGCAGTTGCTTCTTGGTCTTTCACTGCTAGCGGGATCTGGTGGTATTCCGAATACGAAACCATAAATGATAATCGTGGGTAGCCGGACGTGACATCCACCAATTCTGATATTCATGGAAGAGGGTAGGGATGAATCAGGCAAGCTTTGTTAAGGTTCGTGAAATCAATGCACACTCTCATTTTACCATCTTTCATGGGTACTCCAACCATATTAGACAACCACTGCGGATATGAAACTGGCCGTATAAACTTAGTTGAGAGTAAACGATCAATTTCCTCTCTGACTTTGAGTTTTCTATTTGGGGCCATGCGCCTAGGCTTCTGCCGAACTAGCTTGATGGTAGGATCAATATCAAGTGTGTGGCATGCAACTTCTGAGCTAATTCTTGGCATCTGCTCGACTGACCAAGCAAAGATCTTTTTGTTCTTTCTGAGGAGTTCTACTATTTCCTTTTATTCATTTTTCTGTTAGTTCTACCGATATGAAAGTTGTTTCTCCGCCTAAATTCCCAATCTGAACTTCTAAGAGGCGATCTATGGTCGGCGGTCCTTCATTTCTTGAACTAGCATTGTAAATACTGTGTGGGACTGATTCTGATTTAGATACTTATTGCAAATTACTGAGAATTGTATTTCCCCGCATATCCAACTGACGATATTCCTCCAAGACCTGTTTGTGACAGCTGTGGGAAGCCATATAGTCGCCGCGCACCTTATACAAATTTTGTCAAGAGATGGGAACTTTACTACCTGGTGAAATATAGAGACTACTGCGCCCATGCTGTGGATCCAGTCCCTTCCTAGGATTGCATTGTAAGGGGATTTGCAATTCATCAGAAGGAATTCGATGTCGATTGACTTGTCCATGAGCGTGACTGGTAAAGAGACTCTTCCTACTGGGGTTGTTGCTGTTCTGTCAAACCCAATGATTGGATTATTTTCTGCAATAATTAAATTTTCCGACAGTTGCATGTTCTTGTAGCAACCTATAAAAATGATGATGACAGAACTTCCTGTATCTATCATGATACGTTGAACTCGCCATAATCTAATGAAAGCTGAGATGATGACAACATCATAATGAGGATGATGGACACCAATTAGATCTCTATCACTAAAACATAAGGGACCAGGCTCAATTATTTCTAAACGAATTCCTTTAACAAAATTAATATTATTGACGTGATAAAATTCACGCAAGAAACCGAACTTGGCTTGTTGTTCCCACTTTTTCCTTGCTCGTGAAATGTCATTGATTTTGGCATGACCAACTAGTATGACATTGTGGCTAGTCATTGCTAAATTTTGCTTCACAGATTTTGAAAGCACAAACTCTTTTAATTGTCCCTTTGTCGACTAGTCTCTGTATTTTTCCCTTGAGGGATCTACACTCTTCTATTTCATGGCCAAAATCATTGTGAAAGTGACACCAAAGATTTTTGTCACGTTTAGACTTAGTGTGTTCAGGTAAGGGCAGCGGAGGAAAAAGTAAGTTGCGTCCCTTGATCTTCTCATATATCGCATCATACTTGGCATTTAATGGAGTGAGCTTCATTTCCTCACGAACTGTGTTAACCTTTTCTGAATTCTGTTGTTGCCCTTCTGATATGTTTTGCTTCTGTTTGCCTTTACCTTCATTTGAGTCTTTACTCTGAAAGTCTTTATCTTTGGAGGCTTTTGATCTAACATCTTCCTCCACGTTAATGAACTGTTGCGTTCGTGCAAACAAATCGGACTTTGATTGTGGGGGGTCCCGTACAAGGGAGTTGTAGATTCCGTTTTTATCGAAATGAACTCCTTCCTTGAATGCATGAATGATCATTACGTCAGGGACATCGGTGACCTCTGCTTGTACTTGGCGGAAATGAATTACGAACTTCGCCAGTGCTTCATCCTTTTGCTGCTTGGTGTTTAGCAAGATGTTGACATCCTTAGGACGTGTCCAATTATGCTTAAACCGATCTGTGAACTGGTTTGCTAATTCCTAGAATGACGTGATAGATCGAGCTGGCAAGCTGGAAAGCCAACGTAGAGCTTCTCCTTTTAACGTAGACGGAAAAAGTTTGCATAAGAGGGGGTCATCTCTGCGCCAGAGAATTAGCATACTTTTAAACTCCATAACATGATCGTTCGGGTCACCCCCTGCTTCTTTGAACATAGGAAGTTCTGGTTGTTTGAATCCTTCCTGATGCTCTGCATTTTGTATCTTTAGGGAAAATCTCCCGACGACATCTTCGTTCACTATAAGGTCTTTCCATCGTGCGTCAGCGACACCCACATTGGTTATTGTTTTCTTGACAATGTCTTTGATTTGTTATTCCGAGAATGGTGCGCCTGTGACTTCTAGATTTCCGATTTGAAGAGTAATTTCACCATGTTGCATCTCACGGTGGTGTCGGCCCCAACTATTGCTTGCTTCTATATTTGGCTGGTTCCTTGGGCTGCGAGACCTATGCTGATAAAAAATGCTAGGCTATCGAACTGGGGAGCCACTTCTTTGGTGTCGTCGTACTCTGGGCTGACCTTTGTTAACATGTCTGTATCAGTTTGCTGCATTCAAGCCATGTCTAAGGTCATGTTGCGATTCCTCTCTGAGGTCCTGATCTTGGCGTCTAGCATTGCGTCTTATGGTGGATGTTGTCCACCTTTCTGATGCGCTATGATCAACATTTAATGATCTTGTCATGTTATGACCACTGTTATGCCTAGTGTTGTTGGTATTTCGAGATCTAGATCGCCTTTTTGAATGGGATGAATGTCTACTTGACCTTGAGTGATTCTGATGATGCTCAGGGACATGCTCCAATAGATGGGATGTACCGTAATTAAATTGTAGTCGGTTGAATACATTCCGGTTTTCACCAGATCTGGGGGCTCTTGCCAGTGTGGAAGATGCAGCATCGACGTCATCCCTTTGTACTTGCTTCCCTTTGTCAAGTTGCTTTTGTGAGTAATTGCTATGCTCCTTCTCTCTTCTGAACCTTTGATGTAGTACTTCTAACGGCACGTCTTCATCTCCTATCTCTATATTTTCCGGATCTACTTCATTTGCATTTGTAAAATCTAGATCTTGAAGGTGAGTTACTGGAGCCTGAGATGGTAGATCTGTAGATCTGGGTTGTCGTGGTACTTGGAGTTCAAAATCTTATGTAATATGTAAAGTCTTAATTTTGGGTAGGGCATGGCATGCCATAATTTTAGGCAGGGCAGGCACGCCATAATTTTGAGCAGGTGATAAGAGCCCAAAACTGTAGTTTTAACCCTGTAACAGTCATACTATTAGACCAATTATGTGAGTAATAATTAAGAGATAACACTGATTACGTGTTTTTATGCATTTCAGGCTTCAAAGTCCATTATGTGCAGAAATGTGCCACTTTAGCGAGATAAAGGAGCAACAGTCGGTTACTAAGGAGTTCCGTGATTAAAGGCCAAGATTCAAGAAGATAAAAAGTTTTTTAAAGCCCGGGCCAAAAGCCGAAAAAGTCGTGCGCGTAAATAGTACACAAGTTAGCAAAATTCGAAGGTTGTATCTTTGGACTCAGACCTCGGAATGAGGCCTACCTTATGTCAAAACGACCGGCTCGGAAAGAGCTTTCCAATGGTCTAAGACTTGACCCAATCATAGGAGCAAAAATAGATGAAAAGTCTGTTGAAGCCAACTGCAGCTGAAGAGACCTTTTTGGACTGAAAGAATTGGGTTTTGGGCCTGATTCTCTGGCCCAAAACATGGCTCCAAGCCCATGCACGATTTTTGGATCTGAATGTATAAAAACCAAAGCTTCACTCTTTGTTAATGGTAGATAGTTAGACCTAGATTAGAAATTAGATTAGTATCCTCCATTAATTAGTTTTAGATCTCAGTTTTAGAATTTCATTCCCTGTTTTAGATTAAAACTTTAAATCATTGTTCTTTATTGATTAGATAAATAAAATAGTTATTCTTGTCAATTTCAATTTTTGTCATTTACAATTTATTAGATCTAATTTCAATTCTTGTTATCATTCAATTCTTAGTTATTAATTAGATTTCGATTATTGTTTAGTTAAATTTCATAAATTTAGAATCTTTGTAATATGTTGTATTCAATTTCAATGGGAAATGATGGTTTGATGAATCAAGGCTAAAACCTCCATTAGAGGGGTTGATGAAGCCTTGATGAAAACTTAGTTGTATAGTGTAGAAGCGTTGTAGAGTCTATTCCATTCTAGAAGGTCGTGTTTCGCCATGGGAATGGGTGGACGACCTCACATGCTAGTTATAATTGGTAAAAATGCCATGTTAATTAGGGATTAGAATGAGCAATTCTTACCGTAAGAACGTAAGAATTGGATTACAACAGTCTATTCTAGGTGATTAAGTTGGATTCGAGGTGGATTCAATTCCCCTCTAATTCTTTATCTAGATTCAAGAACATTAGTATTTTCATATATTTCGTAGTGACATTCAACATATTGCTTTTCATATTGCATCGTAGTATAATTCTCCTTCGTAAAGCTCTCATTAGACTTAAGACCGACTAATTAGATTAGAAAATATTCCATGCTAGAGCACTAGGAGTGGAACAAATTTGTGACTCCACTCTATTTCAATAGATTCGAGAGTAGAAAACAAATATCTTTGATAAATCATAGGCTCATAAGAAAGTTTTAGTTTACTTACGTTTTGAGTTCATCGTTCATTTCGTAGGAAAACTATTATTTTTACCTTTATCAGCAGGGCAGGCACGCCATAATTTTAGATAGCGCAAGCATGCCATAATTTTGGATAGCGCAAGCACGCCATAATTTTAGGCATTGTTCCTAGTAGTGAGTGGCGCTATAATGGTACCCAACGATGGTTGTTTATAGGGGTGCAAATATGGTGGCACATATAGGTAGTATCGACATCCAGAACAATGCTGGTAGAAAAAGGGCTTAATTACCAAAGGATGCAGGTCGAGGTTCTAAACTTGGAAGAAAGAAGAGAACAAGCAAGAATAAAACTTGATTCTTATCATAGATAGCTTTGAAACGCATTTACTAAAAATGTCATAGAAAAAAATTTCCAAGAAGGAGACCTAGTGCTGAAAGAGGTGACTCAAGCAACAAAAGAAAAGAGAGCTCGAAAGTTATCGACAAGCTAGGAAGACCCTTATACTATCCATAAAGTTGGAGTAAATGGGGTGTATTGTTTGAAGAGTGCTGATGGAGAGTTACTACCAAAATCTCAGAATGTCAATGATTTAAAGGTATTCTATCAATAATGTAATTTTTTCAATTTTATTATGTATTGAGCTATGTAGCAAGAATATTCAATTTAATAAAAAGTTTCAAATTCATAAAGTAATGATGTTATAATATGCGCATAAAGCTCTAATATCGACAAAAATGTTGGTAGCAGGCATATCGTCAAAAGTCCTGGTATCAGAAATAGTGGCAGATACCAGGCACATAAAGCCTTGATATCGATAGAAATGTTGGTATCAGGCATATCATCAAAAGTCTTGGTATTAGAAACAGTGGTAGATAGCAGGCACATAAAACCCTGATATCAATAGAAATGTTGGTATCAGGCATATCGTCAAAAGTCCTGATATCAGAAACAGTGGTAGATACCAGGCATATAAAGTCCTGTTATCGACAGATGTATTGATATTAGGCACATAAAGTCATGTTATCAACAGACGTGTTGATATCAGGCACATAAAGTCCTGTTATCGACAGACATGTTGATATCAGGCACATAAAACCCTGATATCGATAGAAATGTTGGTATTAGGCATATCATCAAAAGTCCTAGTATAAGAAACAGTGGTAGATACCAGGCATATAAATCCCTGATATCGACAGAAATGTAGGTATCAGACATATCGTCAAAAGTCCTAGTATCAGAAACAGTGGCAGATACTAGGCACATAAAGCCCTAATATCAACAGAGATGTTGGTATTAGGCATATCATCAAAAGCCATGGTATCAAAATCCAATACAGAGCCTGCGCACAAAAAGTTCTAATATCAGATGTATAATCAAAGGATTTGGTATCAGAAATTGTCAAATGATTAAGGTATGTGTCTTTCTATTTGAGGGTATCAAAAATTTCATTTTTTTCAAGAATATATGATATAAGTATCATTGATACTCTCTTTTTTGTTTAAGGATATCGAAAATTTCATTTTCTGATGATACAAGTCTAAGTATCATTGATACTCTCTTTTTTGTTTGAGGGAATCGAAAATTTCATTTTCTAATGATACATGTCTAAGTATCAATGATACTCTTTCTGTTTGAGGGTATCAAAAATTTCATTTTTTTTCAAGGATATATGATATAAGTATAATTTATACTCTCTTTTTTGTTTGAGGATATCGAAAATTTTATTTTCTGATGATACATGTCTAAGTATCAATGATACTTTTTCTGTTTGAGAGTATTGAAAATTTCATTTTTTGAAGGATATATGATATAAGTATCATTGATACTCTCTTTTTTGTTTGAGGGTATCGAAAATTTCATTTTCTGATGATACATGGCTAAGTATCAATGATACTCTTTCTCTTTGAGGGTATCAGAAATTTTATTTTTTTTCAAAGTTATATATTATAAGTATCATTGATACTCTCTCTTTGTTGGAGGGTATCAAAATTTTTATTTTCTGATAATATATATCAATGATATTATCTCTCTTTGAGGGTATCGAAAATTTTCATTTTCAAAGTTGTATATGCTCAAATCCCATGGGCATTCAGAGATATAACAGACAAAAGTATGTGATAAAGATTGAAGGCGATTGTATAAATATTGCAAAATTATGAGCAAAAAGTTTCAAATTTTAAATCGGAGGAGTATTAAGAAGATCATTTACTTCAGCTAAGTCAGCAACAAAGTTCTATGTAGTATCAGTAGAAATGTGAGAAGTTGTGATAATTGATGGGTCAAGATTAGAAGGAGTCGCAGTTGGAGCTTCTTTTCATCATCATCATCGGAGATAAGTCCATGCTCTATAAGGACAATATGTGGAACATACTGTTTGAAAGCTTCCAACCGATCACCTAGAAGGTTTACAGCTGAAACAACTTGGTTATATTCAGCATCAGAGGCTTCCTCATACCTAGCTTTTTCTTTAGCGAAGTCTTCACTAGTTTGCTTCAGAATCTCCGCATGTTTAGTGATCTTCTACTGTAAAATCTTCTCAACAGCTTCAGCACTCAGTTTCAGCTGATCAACTTCTTTGTTTAACCGACTCACATCTCGGTTTAATCTATTAACTTCTCGCTGCTGAGAGTCAACTATTTTTTGAAGACAACCAAGTTCACAGTTTTGCTTATAATGAAGATCAAACTGGGCAAGATAAGCCACTTTAGCCTAAGGAAACAAGGGGAATAGATAAGCATATAGAAAGAGAGGAAACCATTATGAAATGATAGAAGAGAAAATACAAATACCTTTTCCATATAATCACAAATTAATGCCAGGCGTTCGGCGAAAGTTACATTGCACATGGCAATTTTATCATTAGGAAGAACGCAGTTGGTAGACAGAGTAACACCCAAATCCTCACTGGGATTATCAGCAAAAAATGAGGCAGTCAAAGGGACATCACTTCCATCAACCAAATGGAAGACAGGTTTGAAAAGGTGACTAGTATCGGTAGAAGGAACAGATTCAAGAGTTTGATCAGCACCAAGCCCACTTTCACCCTAGGTAGTTTTTCTTTTCTTTGAACTAGAATGAGTATGGGTATCTTGTGAATGAGCATGGTGTTTGTCTTTGGAAGGAGCATGATGCTTGTCCTTAGAAGAAGCAGTATGAGTATTGAGAGGAGGGGCAGTGTGCTTATCCGGTGAAGCTTTGGCCGATATGTTTTCAGCAGTTTTCTTTTTTCCCTTATCAGATAATTGGCAAATCTGTATACAACAAAATATGTTAATCAAATACATCTTGCAAAAAGGGATACTCATGAAAGTTAGGAACTTCTTTTTAATCTGGCCGAGGAAAAATGTATGGAGTCATTACAAGGTTGTTATTTAAGTATTCTGTTTCGGCAATAACCTGCTTCAACACAACGAGAGCAAATGATAAAGAACGCACTAAGAAACAGAGGAATTTGATGTTGAGGGAGATAAAACTGAACCAAAATAATGGTTGCCTATGTACCTAAGATTTATTCTCTATGGATCAAGTTTCAACGTAGTTCACATTATGAGAAAAAATGGTTTTTATATGAATGAAGAGGTTGAATCCAAAGAGGACTGTATTTATTTGTGTCACAAGAATTGTTATCTCTTTGAACTTTTATCCTTATCTTTCTATAATAATGAACCTGGACATATTCATAAATAGACCAGCTATTAGGTGTAGCTAGGATTAAGCCCTTGGGCTTAATTGATTTGGGCTGGATTCGTGGGCTTAATGAGCCACAAAGTGGGGGTCTATACATCGCCCTCTCTTTAGTGGATGGGCAAAGCCCATGTGGCAAAGAAGTTAATATAGAAAAAAGAATGGAAGAACATCGATTTAAAAAAAAAAAAATAGAATAAATGTTACCAAGTATTAGCGTACGTGATCTCATTATTAAAGGTGACAGGAGACGAAAATTATGGGCGACAAAAGACGAATATAATTAACGAAAATTATTGGCAGAAATAATTATCGAAAATTATTGGCGAAAAATTATTAGCAAAAATTATTAGCGGAAGTTGATTGGCAAAAATAATTTGCAAAAATTATTGGCGGAAATTATTAGCATAAATAATTAGCGAAAAGTATTGGCGGAAGTAATTAGTGAAAATTATTGACGGAAGTAATTAGCGGAAATAATTTGCAAAAATTATTGGCAGAAATAATTGGCAAATTATTGGCGAAAAATATTGGCAGAAGGGCGGAAGTTATTGGTGAAAATAATGTTTTAACTTAATAGATTATGTGGGGTCGGCTAAAAGGCTAAAAATTAGAGAATTGTAAAAGTAATAACATGGGTTTGGACTTGTTTGGTTATAAGAAGAAACAAATGAAATAGATAAAAGAGTAGTGGGACTGGCCTAGTTGCTTTGTTTCATGTACTCTTGTTTGACCTGCATTGGTAAGTAAAAGTCAAATAGTTGAATAGGATATAAGTATGGTTACATAAAAGTAGAATAGGACCTAATGAAAAAGTTGGAGTGCAAAACTACTAATAAAATAAAAATGAATTGGTATTGGTAGGACCGGCTTTATTATAAAATATTTGTTGGAAGAGGAGTTATATTAGGTAAGACTGGTTTTATATTATGTAAGACCGGCTAAGGAAAAGATTGCCCATGTGAAAAGAGCATGACCGGTTTAAATAGGACCCATGTGAAAAGAGAATGAAAAAAGCAATAGGACCCATGTGAAAGTGTAGGGCCGGCTTACCAGGCGAATCTCTTAACTGAAGTTGACGTAGAAGTCGGTGTTTTCAAAATATTTAGATTGGCAATAAAAACAAGGAAGCTAATTGATAAAAGATAAAAGCTAATTTACCTACGAAATGAACGATGAAACTCAAAACGTAAGTAAACTAAAACTTATTATGTGTCTATCAAGTTTTCTACTCTTAAATCTATCGAAATAGAGTGGAGTAACAAGTTCGTTCCACTCCTAGTTCTTTAGCATGTGATGTTTTCATGTTAACTAATCGGTCTTAAGTCTAATGAGAGTTTTATGAAGGGGGATTATACTACGATGCAACTACCCACAAGATACAAACTATAATTGATTCAACTACGGAAGTACTACGTTGATTCTATAATAAGGAATTAGGGGGGATTGATTCCACCTTAACTCAACTTAACACACTAACGATAATTTAATCGTCAGTAATCCGAATTGAATCGCTCACGTGAGAACAATTGGTTCTTCCTAATCCCTAATTATACATGACATTTCTACCAATTCATAACTAGCATGTGAACGATTAAACCCATTCTCATGGAGAATTAATCGTTTTAGAGTGGAATAGAAATTACGACGACTCTACGATAATCGAAATCAAGCTTTCATCAAGGCTTCTCAACCCCATCTAATGGAGGTTTAGCCGAGAATCATTCCACAATCATTTCCATATGAATCTAAACTAAACATAATATCAAGATTCGAAATTTCCTAATCTAAATTAAACAATAATTAAAATCTAATTAACAACTAAGAGATGGTAACCAACAATGATTAAAACTGGATCTAATAGATTGAAATAACAAAAATCGAAATGACAAGAATAATAACTATTTTATTTATCTAATGAATGATATTCAATGATTCAAGAAATTAATCTAAAACAAGAAATGAAATTCAAAAACTAAGTTCTAAAACTCATTAATGGAGGCTAACTAATCTAATTCTAATCTAGGTCTAACTATTTACCATTAACAAAGAGCTAAGCTTTTGTTTTTATACTTTCAGATCCAAAAATCGTGCATGGGCTTGGAGCCATGTTTTGGGCCAGAGAATCAGGCCCAAAACCCAATTTCTTTAGTCCAAAATGGGCTTTTCAGCAGCAGTTGGCTTCGAAAGATGTTTCATCCACTTTTGCTCCTCTGATTGGGTCAAGGCTTGGACCATTGGAAATCTCTTTCCGAGCCGGTCGTTTTGACATAAGGTAGGCCCAATTCCGAGGTCTGAGTCCAAAGATATGGTTTTCGGAAGTTCTGCTTACTTTGTGTGTTGTTTCTGCCCACGTTGACTTTGACTTTTCAGCTTTGACCGGGCTTTAGAAAGGCTTTGTCTTCTTGAATCAAGACCTTTAATCACAAAACTCCTTAGCAACCAACCATTGCTCCTTTATCTCGCTAAAGTGGCACATTTTGCATATAATGGACTTAGAAGCCTGAAATGCATAAAAACACGTAATTAGTATTAACTCTTACTTATTATTCACATAATTGGTTTAGGGTTTAGGGTTTTAGGGTCTAAAAGTATGATTATTAAGGGGTTAAAACTACAGTTTTGGGCTCTTATCAACTACCCCCAAACAACATTTTGCTTGTCCTCAAGTAAATATGAGAAATCAGCATAAGTGACAAAAAATAGAGTTCTAACTAATCTCGTTTCGCCGAGTGCGATTGCATTGACCATATGCAACAAGGCCTTAAACCACTAGGAATTCCCTAGTGGACGAGTTATAGCCTCGTGAGAGTTTTCCAGTGAAGGTACTCACAAACTTCATCTATACTACAAACGACTAAGAAAGAAAACTATTGTTTCCTTTATTCATGCTCCAAATTATCTATACATCTCACTAGCTATGAACAAGAATAACCAAGTAAAAACCTAAGCTAATATATGCATAATAATCAATCATCTATAATAAACATATATACAATGAGTAATACTATGAAATGCAATAGCAGGTCCGTTTTCAAACTTCGGAATAGCGCCCTTAAGTAGGTTCTCACAATAATAGTCAAGATACAACACTCGATTTTTCCACTCAAGTTTCGCTACTCTAGTGCGCAGTGGGAACACTTTACCTTACAATCTCAATGACACACAAGGAAGTCGGAGTGGATCAAACACATCTGCCACTTACTATCACACTAACCTATTCCTAATTGAGCTAGAGGTCTTTATTAGGTGTTTCGGGGATTAGGAGATGGTTTAAGAAGGAAGGAAATATATATTCAAAAAGAACAAGTCTGAGATAATAGATTCTTCATATTATGTAACTAGAGAAAACCTTGTTATTTACTTTTGCTTCTACACTTTGTTTCCATCCTTAGCCATATTTTTTTTTCTTTGGCTTTTGACTCCTTTTATTCTATTTTTTGGAGTTTTTATTTTATTTCTATTTTTATTTTTCTTTTCTTTGGATGGAAACTTCTTTTCTTTATTTTCTGAAGCAACTAACTAATTTTTGTTTACACAGGTTTTCTCTTCTTCTTTCTTCCTCATTCTATTCTCAGACTTATTCTAAATTGGGTAGGTTGATTTTTTTTTTTTTTTTTTTTTTTTTTTTTTTTTTTTTTTTTTTGTTTTTGTAACAGGGTAAAGGATTTGTGGTTTATGAAAGGCTCGAGGGGCTTACTTAGCGGAAAATAATTCATAGGTTTGAATTTCTGGCTATATCGATCCAAAGAGGGCCTAAATTCTCATTTAGGATATGGTTTAGTGATCAAGCAAGTGGACGTGTGATTTCTCTATCCGGATTTTACTTCTCCCTTGTGTCATTTCTCAAATGTTTCACTTTTATAAGGCTTTAGGCTATATTCTCACGGGATTTGTAGAATAAGTACTCTAGCCTAGATTTCAGAAACTTACTGCTAACAATCATAGATACTCATGTAATATATTTATAGATAGATGCAAAGATTATTACCTACATATTAACCTAAGTTTCTAAAAATTATTCTAATGCAAAAGCTAAGTGAGACTTCTAGATTGTTAAGAACATAGAGAAAGAAAACAATACCAATATTTCTAAGTGTATAGCATAACTTATTTATTTATATTTTTGAATTTTTGAAATTTTAACTAGAAAACAAGTGCATATTATACATATCTATATCCTAACAGATGCCTTAATTACACGTGTTTCTATGCCCACCCCCAAACAAGAAGCATGCTTTGTCCTCAAAGCATTTAAATAAAGAGGGTAGAAAAATACCATGGAAACGCGTGAAATTTTGGAACATCTGCAAAACAAGGTTAAAACATATTAATATAAAAACCGACCTTAACTCTATAAGAGTTCCACCCATTATGGGGTTAACGTAATTAAATTGCTTGGGACATAAGCGGACACTAAATGGAATTAAAACTTACCTTATCTCCCGGACATGCATATTATCTACCCAATAGCACCATGGCTCTTGTATTTCAGCTGGCATGGCAAGTCCAAGAACAAATGCTAGCAAGAACCATAAGCGGTTCCCAGCCTACGTGTGTGATCACCTCGCGAGACCAAGCACCATAAGTTGTGCTTTGGAACAAATCTTCGAAAGATTGTTCCGGTATTATTGTAGGAGATGTCATCTCGAAACTACGCTCTGGAACAGTTGCAAATGACATGGGAACAACCCACAGAAAATTGGAAATTTTCTGGTCTACGGAAGTCAGGGCGCAGACGCGCTCCACTTGGGCGTGGGTGGTTTTTTTTTTTTTTTTTTTGTTTTGTACGAGGCGACTCAACTTGGGCGCAGGTGCGCTCAGTGCTAAATTTCAAAAAAATGTGTAGGGCGCCGGTGCACTCCGAGGAGTTGATGGTTGAAAATTGAGACGAACAACGGGAAACGTGGGAGTGAAAGGTGAGTGATGGAAGTTAGGTGTAGTGTGGGTTGTGAGTGTAGGATGAATGAAGTTTATATAGGTTTTCAGTTGATAAAACGAATCGGGAAGTTGCCAAAAAGCTTTTCCGGCAATTTCCGGAAATACTAAAATTTCGAACCCGAAAACGGAAACAACTCATATTCTTGATTCTAAAACAACCCTAATATCTTTTAGGTTGAATTTAGGATATAACCTACCTATTTTATCGAGATTTCATCCTACCATGATATTTATTCATAGATATGCCTATTCGGCAATATTCTCACCCTGACTCCGAAATAACTTCTAAAAAAAAGGAGGTCATATAAAAATCATCTTTGGACTACATAATACCACCCCCAAACAATTTGGGAAAATGGGATCAACATTAAACAACCACGCACAATGAAAATAACCACATTATATTAATATTGTCATTCAAACAACATTTCACTACAAAAGTCAAAATTAACTACGGAATTTAACAACGTAACATCCCATCTACTAAATATAATAAAAAACAACATCAAAACAACAAACAAGAAGAAATCTAGCTACTCTTCAAGGGAGCGAGGTGGGGGTAAGAATAGAAATTTGAGTGATCAAGAATGGAAAAACCAACACCCCACCCCCAAACAAATTTTTGAAAACAAGTTTGTAAAAATTTGTTTTAAAACGGGTCTTTTAAAGTCGATTCGAGACTTGCTAGATTACTATTTTTATAGCTTTAAACTTTTTTTACTTTTTATGAATTAGGTTTAATATAAAGGAAAACAATAAGCATAAAAGACATAATTCACACCATAGAGAAACATGACTCAAAAACCAAGAAAACATGCAAGAGTGGAAAACGTGAATTATGTGAAACGTGGACTTAGGATCCGGTACTTACAGCCACACACTCCATAGGGAGGGCCCGGTTACCTGAATGGTGCATTCACCAATATATGGAAATGAAAGGAAATGCACCAAACACAAAAATTGAGTCATTTATAGTCAGATACTTGAGACTTTATCTAAACATATGTATGAATATGCAGTTTATCATATATCAACAACCGAAATAGTTGTGGATCGTTCTATAAATAAATATCACAGAAGGTGTCAAATGAGGATGTGGGTTTAGCACAAAACTCATTCATGGTGTAGTCAGGGACTGTCACAAGTTTGAAAATGAAGGTGTCAAATGGTTTATCCTTGGGAAGTATTTGTTTACTAGGTGGATTTAAAAAATCATGAAGCACAGGAGAAACTAAAGGATCGAGTGCAAACTCGAGGTTCCTTTGAAAAGGTGGAGGGTGGGGAATATTGGTGATGGAAGGTGAATGATTCTCAGCTAGAGCTCTCAAGTCCATATCATTAGAAATCTTGATATATGCAAGACATTCCCCAATAGGTGGGTCAAAAGGATCACTGGGATAGAGATTGAAAAATTCATCTTCCGTCATAGCATCAAGGGATGAATGGTTGTTGGCAAGGGGGGGACTCGCGAAGTGGTAAAGAAGCGGTGCAAAAGAGTTGCAGGAATTCTTCTTCGATTTCGTCTACTACTAGGGAGTCATTGTTAAAGTCGGAATTTCCGAAGGAAAGGAATTTGTTAATCTGTTTCTCTGGAAACATGTTTTTGAAGTAATCTTGAGCTAAGCTCTCGATCATGCTAAGCTCTCCATTTGTAGATGAATCGGCATACTGTGTCCTCGTTTTGAAAATATTTACCTCGACAGAAAGATGGCCAAAGGACAAGGACATCGACCCATCGCGGCAGTTTATGAGCGCGTTGGCAGTAGCCAAGAAGGGACGCCCTAAAATGATAGGTACAGAGTCGTTAGTGATTTTACGTGGTCGAGGGATAACGGTTGGGTGGGTAGTAAAAATTTTGGACTTTAACTAAAGCGTTTTCAACCACACCCCTTAGGATACTTAATAGACCGATCGCCTAATTGCAATGTCATTTTAGTAGGTTGCATCTCCTCTAGACCTATTTGTTTATACAAATAAAACGGGAGTAAGTTAACACTAGCCCCCAGGTCTAGTAGCGCGGTCTCGTGTTAGAATCTCCTAAGGTGCATTTTACAGGTAGGACGACCAGGGTCCTTGTACTTAACAATTCCATTATTTTCGGATAAAGTTGGGAACTGTTCAGTTAGAAAGGCGTCTTTATGTATGTTGGTTTTACGCCTAGTAGTGCACAACTCCTTAAGAAACTTAGCGTGGTTAGGTAGCTTTTTTATAGCTTCGAGAAAAGGAAGGTTTATCGTTAGATTTTTGAAAACATTCCTAATCTCCTCAAAGTTAGTATCCCTGGTTAGCATGGCAAATTTTTGAGGGAACGGTGGTTTCGATCTATATTTAGCGTATGGCTCGACTTGATGTGTAACCTTGGATTTCTGTTTCTTAGGTTGTAGTTTAACTGGTACCTCTACAGTGGTAGGTTCTTTAGTTTCTATTTCGGTATCTAGTTCGATATCCGGTGTAGGGAGTATTGATGGGGTAACTATAGGCATAGTTGCTTTGTTATCAACCACTCTTCCAGAACGGAGAGTGGTGATGGCATTTAGCTCACCTACGATTGTAGTTTCCATACTAGTATTACCGTTTACCTCAAAGGTTGTGTTTGCTGTTCTAGGGTTGGGTATCGCTTGGCCTAGAAACACGCCTTTTGGTTCCAGAACGGAGAGTGGTGATGGCATTTAGCTCACCTACGGTTGTAGTTTCCATACTAGTATTACCGTTTACCTCAAAGGCTGTGTTTACTGTTCTAGGGTTGGGTATCGCTTGGCCTAGAAACACGCCTTTTGGTTGGGCTTTCTCTTGGGCTAACTGTTGGTTTAAATTATTAACGGATTGTGGAATGTGTTGGTTAGATTGAGCCATGGTTTGGAAAAGTTGTTGGCTCACTTGTATGAAGGTGTCAAGACGATCCGGTTGTGTGGGTGTAGTAGTCACGGGTGGTGTGACTGGAACTATCTCGCGTTGATTATTTATGGGCCGATAGTTATTATTTACCGGAACGATACCTCTATTAGCATTATAATTATTATAACTACATTGACCTTGTGCTTGACCTTGTCGAGGTTGCACTTGGTTGTTATAATTGTTATAATTACCCTGATCCTGTCCTTGTTGTGGTGGAGCTTGGTTATAACTGTGCGTTGGCCTAACATATTGATTATTGTATTGTAGGTAGGTGTGACTTGTTGGTTATTTCTCCAACCGAAGTTGGGATTTTGTCTCCAAGGGGCGTTAGGTTCACTATTAATGGAACAAGAATGTTCATAGGCTATAGGACAGTGGGAGTCGGGATGCTCAGGACTCCAATAGAAACTACATGGATTTGAATTTACATTCATGACGGGGATAGGCTTTTGTTGTACAGAAATGGCCTTTACCTTTTTTGTGAGGGATTCAATTAGAGTTTTAAGCTCGGGGATCTGATTTAACCTCAAACATCTTGGTAGCCTTAACTATTGAAGAAGAACTAGCTAGGAGCCGGGGATAATCGTCACACTGATTATTATTATTACACTTAGTCCGATCTTCCAAAAATTTATATGCCTCTCGAGGCTCCTTTACTTAGGAAACTACCCCATTCATTATGTCTAGGACTTCTTTATGGTGGTGTAGAAGTCCTTTGAAAAAGGCAACGAACTAACGTGTCTTTTGCTAGGTGATGGTGTGGACACTCTATAAGGAGATCGGTGAAACGATTTCAAGCCTCGAAAATGATTCATGAGGATTCGGCCGAAAGAAGTGAATCTTGGAAAGCATTTCATCCGTCTTTAGGGGTGGGTAAAAATGTTCCATAAACAATTTGAACAAGTTTGGCCCACGAGTCCACGTAATTAGGCGCTTTGGGCAGTTAACTAATAATCGCCGCCTTTATCAAAGCAAAGGTGAAAGGGAATACCCTCAATTTAATTTGTTCCGCACCAACCGTAGGATGGTGGAATGTTGTAAGGACTTGTTCAATCCTACTCATGTGCTGATAAGGTTTTTCATAGTCTAAACCATGAAAAACGGGTAACAAATTAAATATATTTGGGGGATCGGAAATCCCCCAATGGGTCTCCGCTAGAATGATGCAAGATTTAGGGCTATCGCTCAAGGCTTTATAAAAGTCAGAGAGAGGAGTCTCTCTTTCTTCAGCCATAATATCAGGTGGTGTGTGTGAAATAGTAGCTAGAGGTGCAGTGGGTGGGAAACTAGATAGACTTATTTGTTGACGTTGCCGTGTAATTAGGTTAGTTGTTTTTCTTCGACCAGACCTTAATCTCATGCAAGACTAAGTCGAACTTAACTAAACATGCAACACTCCAAACAATTCTGATATACTAGTAGAAACCTCTAACTGGAGATGCGAGGTGTGGAAGAAAGGAATACCTGATTGCGTCTTTGCTTCGCCTATGAATAGCGTCTTGTTTATGCGTGTTCAGTGTAAATAACAAGTTAGAACACTGAAAAACTTAAAGAATCGAAGTTCGAAACAAACCTATAGAAATACGGAAAAATTTAGCTTAGGCAATTAATCGCCGCTTAGAAGCGTGTGCGGTCACCTCCGTGTACACCAAACTACAGTGCTTTAGGGCGGGTCGTGCTCAATATGGGGGCGGGTCGCGCTCAAGGTTCTAGGCGTTTCGGGCGCAGGTAAGCGCGTTTTCCGCTTGAAGTGCTTGCGGTGTAATTTTTAGCGGAACTTTTCAACGCTGAAACGGACAACCACAGTATGAATCAAACAAGGGTGGGTGGGTTTAATGGGACTTAAAAATGACTAAATATACTATGAAAACAATGCTAAAGTGAAACTAAGATGGCAGCGGCACCATTTGATAAAAGATAAAAGCTAATTTACCTACGAAATGAACGATGAAACTCAAAACGTAAGTAAACTAAAACTTATTATGTTATGTGTCTATCAAGTTTTCTACTCTAAAATCTATCGAAATAGAGTGGAGTAACAAGTTCGTTCGACTTCTAGTTCTTTAGCATGTGATGTTTTCATGTTAACTAATTGGTCTTAAGTCTAATGAGAGTTTTACGAGGGGGGATTATACTACGATGCAACTACCCACAAGATACAAACTATAATTAATTTAACTACAGAAATACTACGTTGATTCTATAATAAGGAATTAGGGGGGATTGATTCCACCTTAACTCAACTTAACTCACTAACGACGAATCATCGTAATCCAAATTGAACTGCTACGCAGAACAATTGGTTCTTCCTAATCCCTAATTATACATGACATTTCTACCAATTCATAACTAGCATGTGAATGATTAAACCCATTCTCATGGCGAATTAATTGTTTCTAGAGTGGAATAGAAATTACGACGACTCTACGATAATCGGAATCAAGCTTTCATCAAGGCTTCTCAACCCCCTCTAATAGAGGTTTAGCCGAGAATCATTCCACAATCATTTCCATATGAATCTAAACTAGACATAATATCAAGATTCGAAATTTCCTAATCTAAATTAAACAATAATTAAAATCTAATTAACAACTAAGAGATGGTAACCAACAATGATTAAAACTGGATCTAATAGATTGAAATAACAAAAATCAAAATGACAAGAATAATAACTATTTTATTTATCTAATGAATGATATTCAATGATTCAAGAAATTAATCTAAAACAAGAAATGAAAGTCTAAAACTAAGTTCTAAAACTCATTAATGGAGGCTAACTAATCTAATTCTAATCTAGGTCAAACTATTTACCATTAACAAAGAGCTAAGCTTTTGTTTTTATACTTTCAGATCCAAAAATCGTGCATGGGCTTGGAGCCATATTTTGGGCCAGAGAATCAGGCCCAAAACCCAATTTCTTTAGTCCAAAATGGGCTTTTCAGCTGTAGTTGGCTTCGACAGATGTTTCATCCACTTTTGCTCCTCTGATTGGGTCAAGGCTTGGACCATTGGAAATCTCTTTCCGAGCTGGTCGTTTTGACATAAGGTAGGCCCAATTCCGAGGTCTGAGTCCAAAGATATGGTTTTCGGAAGTTCTGCTTATTTTGTGTGTTGTTTCTGCCTGCGTTGACTTTGACTTTTTAGCTTTGACCGGGCTTTAGAAAGGCTTTGTCTTCTTGAATCAAGGCCTTTAATCACAGAACTCCTTAGCAACCAACCATTGCTCCTTTATCTCGCTAAAGTGGCAAATTTTTGCACATAATAGACTTTGAAGCCTGAAATGCATAAAAACACGTAATCAGTATTAACTCTTACTTATTATTCACGTAATTGGTCTAAAAGTATGATTATTAAGGGGTTAAAACTATAGTTTTGGACTCTTATCACTAATGTATGAGACGGCGGGTTCCACGGTCAGGAGTCCTAATGTAAAAGGGAATAGTACATAGAATTGTTGTTTAACTAAACTATCAGAACCCACTATAAATAAAACACACGAGATGGGGTTGGAGAAACAAATTAAATAGAAAGAAAGAGAATAAAATTGAGAACGAAACCGGTAATAAGGATTATTATTATTATTTGTTTGTATATTGTGCTAATTGGAAGCGAAAATTTGAAACAGTAATGGCGAGAATTCAACTTCAACGAAGATGGACAAAGACAAAAGGTACTCTATACATACGAGGTCAACCAAGGAAGACTCCAATAACGGAGATGAAGAAACGACCTCATTGATTTGAGGAAAATCTCCATCCCAGACAGGTCCGACCTAAAAAAAAATAGCATCACAGAAAAAACTATAAAGAAGACCATCATACTAGACCGGACTGACCTGACAGGGAAGGCTGACCTCGCAGATTTGAGGAAAATCGCAATCCTAGACAGGTCCGACCAAATAGGGAAAGAAAGCGTCACAGAAGAAAGTATAAGGAAGACCGTCATCCAAGACCGGACCGACCTGACAGGGAAGGCCAACCTCGCAGATTTGAGAAAAATTGCCATCCTAGATAGGTCCGACAGGGAAAGAAGGCGTCAGAGAAGAAAATATAAAGAAGACCAATATTCCAAACGTGACTGACCTGACAGGAAAGGGCGACCTCGTTGACCTGAGGAAAATCACCATCCTAGACAGGCCTGATCCGATAGGGAAGGAAGGTGTCACAGAAGTAACTAGAGGGAAGACCACGATCCCAGACAAGCTACTGGCCTAAATAGGCTGGTTACATGCAAAGAAAAAGACAATTTCCAGTCGGACCCGAACGTGTGTACCGCCTAAAATCTCCAACTCTTGTAAGAGATAATGGCAGGTGTCATCCTCCACATATGCTCGACCGGGGGCGTCTATCTGTTTAAATCTTCTAGATGAAATGGATTTCACCCCACTTAACACAAAGTCCCTTCGATGTAACTTCCACAAATAATGGTCATAGGCATGAAGAGCTTTGTTGTTTCTCAAAGGGAATTAGGTAAAGGAGTTACCTGTAATTTTGCAGGTTTATAGTACAATGCCGAAGTATTCAACTACGTTATCACCTTTCAACCTTGAATATGGTGCTAAATCAGTTTCATCCACCGAGCTGATTTCCAGTACATCTCGATGGTTGCTGTTGAAACAGACTCAAACGACATTTTTTACCTTACCGTTACGAAGTTCTTTTATATTTTTACATGTTATCCATCAATAAAGACATTCAATTTCTATTCTTATATCTTTGGTTGTCCTTTATTACATTACTCTATTCTTCTGTACTCCTTCTTTCAACAATATTGTCATTCATTAACATTAATTCCAAAGAGGTCATCCATATTATGCCTTCTTCGGTCCAAGTATGTCGTATTCATGCCTGTTTGAAGAAAATCCGAGGCAATAAAGATGGTTATTCTTGCTCGGTACGGTTATTGGAATACTCTCAAATTTTAATGTTTGTGTGAATTCCACTACTAAGGCAACGACGTTGTGTTTTGGTTTGGTCCAAGTGCAAGAATGACAACCTTGCACCTGTGGAAAATTCCAGACCTTGCCTCACATTTGGTACATGTCTTGTTACATCTGAATAGCTAAGGTCATTAAGGACCACCGTGGCCCTTTTGCCTTAGTTTTTTCAATGACAACAATGGGGGCGAGACTTACACTTTCTTACACTGATTTTATATTGGGGGCGTCTGCATTCCCCCATTATATCGCCACCATATTTTTCTATCAATATTACCTATCAACATGCAGCGAACAACACAAGATCAAAAACAAGAAGTGATGTTGCATTTCCATTAAAGCTTGGTATTATTTTTCCTATTTTTATTACACAATCAACATTATATTACTTTCCCTCTGGAAAAAGCACACCTTCGAGCAACTTTTAACAGTATCCATATACAAACTTTCGCCAATTATTTCCGCTAATAACTTCCGCAAATTATTTCCGCCAATAATTTTCGCCAATTATTTCCGCCAATAATTTTCTCCAATTATTTCCGTCTCTTGTCGCCAATATTCTCGTCTCCCTTCGCTACTAATTTTTGCTAATTATTTCCGCCAATAACTTCCGCCAATAATTTTTGCTAATTATTTATGCCAATAACTTATGCCAATTATTTCCGCTAATTATTTCCACCAATATTTTCTACCAATAATTTTTGCTAATTATTTTGCCAATTATTTTCATCTCCTTTCGCCAATAACTTCCGCCAATAATTTTCACTAATAATCATTTCCACCAATTATTTTCACCTCCTTTCAACAATAACTTCCGCTAATAATTTTTGCTAATTATTTTTGTCAATAACTTCCGCTAATAGTTTTCGCTAATTATCTCCGTCAATAATTTTTGCCAATTATTTCCGCCAATAATTTTCACTAATTATTTCCGTCTCCTGTCACCAATATTTTCTACCTCCTTTCACTAATAATTTTCGCTAATTTTTTTCCAATGTTCTTCCATTTTTTTTTTTATATTCATTTCTTTGCAAGATAGGGTGGTGCTAGCAAGGCATGTCCTTAACAGTATCCTTGTCCACAACATGGCCATTTACAAATGGCCAAAAGCGGTGATAAAAGAATGTGAAACAATTATCAGGAACTTTATCTGGAGTGGCAACCCAGCGGAAAGGAAGGCTATCACCGTATCTTGGGAGAAATCATGCAAACCAACAAAGGAGGGAGGACTAGGAATAAGGAGGCTCAAAGATATCAATCTATCCATGCTTATGAAACAAGCATGGATTTTATTGACTGAAGAAGGAGATTGGCCAGAATTCATGAGAGGTAAATACATTAACCGAACTGGAGGTTGGTCCAACTACAAAACTTCAACAGTTTGGACGGGTATTAAATGGGCGCTCAATGAAATGGCACCTCTACATGGCTGGAATGTTCGAAATGGAGAGGCAATAAATATCTGGAGGGAGAATTGGCTGCTGCAAAAACCCATATGCGATTTTTTTCAGGAGGAAAGAAAAGAGATTCTAAAGTATCAGGCTAGACTTAGTGAATGCATTCAGGGGGATAGATGGGCTTTCTCCATTGAAATGACGCAAGTTCTTCATCACCTGGGAATTGATATTTCTAAGCTACCACAGCCGGATAGTTCAAAAGAGGACTCAAGAGTTTGGATGGCTTCTACAACTGGGAAGTTCTGATGGTGGCGGGCCACATGAGGCAATCGAACAAAGGCACCGCGAGCCGGCAGATGGAGTGAATTTATTTGGAGCTCCAAAGTACTTCCAATGAACACAAGGTATTGTGTGGAAACTATCACATGGGGTGGCAAGAACCGATGATCAGTACGAAAAGGAAAACCCACCTCGTGATCTCGATCTTTGTCTATGCAGAAATCGAGGAAACTCTAGATCATGTTCTCTTTCACGCCCATTCGCCAAGAGGGTTTGGAAGTATGCACAGACAGATTTTCCACATTCAGCGAGAGATGGAGTCATTTTCAGATGTCGACAACAGAGCAAACATTACAGCTCACTCATCTTGGACATGTGGAAAGCGTGTTCATTGACGATCATGGTAAGTTTGTGGAAAAATAGAAACAAAGTCATGTACGATAACAGAGTATCAAGCTATCCACAAGTGTGCTTCCTCGTCAGGAGAGCGATCATAAGAGCTCATCATAAGTCCTCGGGACATATAGAGAATTCGGTACATGATCTCCAGATTCTCAGACACTTCAAGCTCCAGCACAAACTTCGAAGAGCCCCAAAAATCTTCGAATGTTTTTGGCTCTTACCCCCTCCGGGTATACTCAAGATAAATACTGACGGGTGCTCGAGGGGAAACCGGGGGCCGGTCGGGATGGGGGTTTGTGTTCAAACTACAAAGGAGAATTTCGGGAGCATTTCTTTGGAGGAATGGGTACGTCCACAAATTACATGGCAGAAACAATGGCAATTGTGCAGGCCATTAAGCAAGCGCTCGAACTAGGATGGAGATATATTTGGGTGGAATGTGACTCCTCATCAGTTGTTCAAGCTTTCCAGAATAACAAAATGCATTGGAGAGTGAAGGAAATATGGAAATCTCTTATGGGACAGGCATAATGGATAAATGTCACTCCATCATGGAGAGAGACTAATTTGGGAGCAGACAGCTATGCCAAACAAGGGGCTGCTCTATCTCAGGGAGAGAGTATATGGTGGGAATCTAGACCCTCTTTCATGAAAAATTTGGAGAACCACTATACTACCTATTTTCGTTTTGTTAACTAGATAACTATATTTTAGTAATGACCTTGTATTACTTTTTCTATTTCTGTCTTGTTACTTTGGATTCCATGTAACTCTTATTCTTTTATTAATCAATTACCTTTAGCCAAAAAAAAAAACATGGATTTTGCCCATCCACCAAAGAGGGGGCGATGTATAGACCCCCACTTTGTGGCTCATTAAGCCCACGAATCAAGCCCAATACTAGGCCTAGTCCAGCAGTTAAGCCTATGTGTTTAACCCTAGCCCATCCAATTACTGGTCTATTTATGAATATGTCCAGGTTCATCATTGTAGAATATAAGGATAGAAGTTCAAAGAAATAACAATTCTTTTGACAAACAAACATAGTCCTCTTAGGACTCCATCTCTATCAATTCATAAAAAATATTCTCTCTCACAACAAGGAACTACGTTGAAACTTGATCCCTAGAGAATAGATATTGGGTACGAAGGCAGCCATTATCTTGGTTCAGTTTCATCTCCCTCAATATCAAATTCCTCTGTTACTTAGTGCATTTTTTATCATTTGCTCTCGTTGTGTTCAAGCAGGTTATTGCCGAAACATATTCAATATAGCATTGGGGAACAATAAGAGGCAGTTCATGCAAAGCGAAGGAGGGATAGAAGAAAAGAATGATCATCTAGAGGATTTTTGAAAGGAGACTGAGATGGAAGTGGAGACTGACCCATTTTATGAAGAGCTATACTTTTGAAAATATAAAGAGGGGCACGATAATTATTGATGTCTGGAAGTTGAATATCATCTCTGGGGTTGCCTTCTTTATCAGCCCCAGTCTTGGCATCGATTTCTGCATCAGTTCCTTCCAAAAGTTTGAGTACCCTTTTCGAATTCCAATGAACTTTATCAAAATGAGGAAGAAGAACTGAAAAGACACAGACAGGGTTGGGCCAGATTAGAATTCTGATACATAGATATCGAAAATAAATAAATGGGATATTATACATGAAGAATTGAAAACTTGATGTTCCAGACGAGGAATGACTTCAATATCGGCACTCTCCCAATCTCCGAAAACTATGATAGGATACAAGGTCCATTCTTTATCGCTTTTACGATTTTTTTGAATGATACCCACAAGATCTTTTTTCGAATGTTTTTTGGGATAGAAATATCCAATGTGCTTCTCGCAAAATTTATAGTGAAGAAGGATATCGGATAATCGGATTTTATAGGCTTCATATTTTTCGAGGGAGAGATGGCTATTGTAATAATTACAGACAAACATCAACCTCCATAAATTACCCATGCCCTGATCAGGGGAAATGTTGAGATGGTTTAAAACTTCGCGATCATGGTTTGTCAGAGGAAATCTCAACCCTGCGACGATTTGACCAACAGTGACAATGATCACTTTCTTGGTACCAACATAATGTTAAAGATAAAGAGAATGGGGAATTTGATATTTGGCTTGGACTAAAGCCAGGTTTGGCCGTTTAATAAAAAAAGGGTTGAGACCATGTTTCCATCAGCTGGTATCTTCAGCAGTTTCACGTTCAGATTCAGAAGTAGTAGTTTCCAAAGGATGACATGGAATTCCTTCTATAACATAATCTAATTTCCAGGAGGTCTCAGGTCGATATGACCTAGTAGAAGTAGAGGTGAAGTGATGGTTATCATTTCTGTTGTCAGAATAAGTATCTTCACTACTGGTACTAACATTAGAAAGGGTGTCTTCACTCGCCATCAGGATTACTATAAGCAAAGAGGGGACGACAAAGGTATTTTTAGTATCGTCAATTTAATATATATAGCACATCATCAATAATACAGTTTGGAATATCGGAGCATCGATATGAGGGTTGAGATATCGAAAATATCGATATGAGGAGTTTCAAACGATATATCTGATATGTAAAACAGTAAGAATAAGGATATACATACAAATCATCTTAAGTATGTAAAGATGCAAACTGTTAAGCATTTTAAAGAATGATATAATATTTCTTATCATTATGTAACACAAACATACACAGATATATAGTCTTCAAGTATCATAAATCTTCAAATCCCTAGATTGTTGAGTTTAGTTGGTTCAAAAAATTGTATAAGAATGTGGATTTTTAAACTAACAAGTAGAGTATAGAAAGCATAGGACGTACCTTACAGTGTGCGAAAGTTAATGTTTTCTAGAAGGACAAAGATAGTTGAAGGATGAAGACTAAGGGAGTAAATCGTGTTTCTGGGTTTGCTAAGTAGCGTATGGAGGAAGTTGGAAAGATGAGGGAAAGAGAAACAGTTATCTTTCAAACTTTTATATTTAAAATTGTGGACTGGGTTGGTATTTGAGCCCAAATATAACTCTGCTTCTCGAAAAGTTGAAATTTGAAGTGAAATTTTAAAATTTCGAGAGGGGGCGATGTAGTGGGCAAATATCGTGCATTTAAATATTTTTATTGGATATTTCAAAACTCGAGATATTGACAAGAGGGTCAATATCTCAGTATATTTTGTGGTTATTCCAAATATTTACAGGTATTGAGCAGGAAAAGAAAGAGGAAGACAATGGACACGTGTCATGAGTTGATTGGGTCAAAGCTAATTGAGGACACTATATAAAGATTGGATGAAGTGAAAGATAGGTCATTCAATCATTCCCACAAAAATTATCAAAAACAGGAAAGAGAAAGAGAGAATTAGAGTGATTGTAAAACCTTTATGATTGTTCAATAAAAAAAGTTTCATTTACTTCATATCATATTTACAACTTACTTCAATTTCATTCAAACCATCGTTTAATCTCAGTGATCTTAGAACAATTAAGAGAGATTGTTCTTAGATATCACATATGGTCTTTGTCTAAATATCATCAATCACAAGTTTTGTTCCCATCCCATCGTCAACCTTCCTCTGTTCTTCATTCAATATAGGCATAATGTATTCCATAACAAATTCGTTCAACACTAAAAAATGGTTTAAATGGTTGATTTTAAGCTTCTTCTTAATAGTGGACATATCTGAATTATTAGGAGCTATAACTCTTTGGATGTTCTCTTCCTGATGAACTACATTATGTTGGTTGTTTACTGTGTTAACTATGCCACTTCGGTTGCTCCCTACACTTCCAGTATCTAATCCAGTAAGGATTGTTTTCTGCCTTTTATTTCCATTGTCCCCTGCTAGATGCCATTCTTTTACGATTTCTTTGTCCTTCAGTTCAAATGACTGATTTAGCTTTACCTTATCATACAAATATTTTCCTTTAGGAATAATAGTTTGGGAAGCTGAATAAATAGTTTTAGTTTTCTTGTTCGGAATGATCACTTGCCCCGACCTGATCGACCGCGTTGAATAAGCACCATCTTGTTGTTCTTTCTTCGACAGGTGCATTTGGTTTGTCCTCTTCACTTCATCATTAGGAAACGGGTTTGGTATGTGATAAAGAGAAGAAGAAGATGAAGCTTGGGTTGGCAAAGAAATCTTTTCACTTGGTTTGTTTGTAAATACCTTCCACCCAAATAACATAATGGATTTCTCTATTTCATCACTATTATCTTTTTTCACTTCTTCTGCTTTCTTCAATGGGAATTCGGGATTGTTTTGCAATTGCATGATGCTTTCTTCACAGTTTGATGATACACTTATATGAATAATATAAAAAAAAAACCAATGCTAGTTCTAAAATAGAAACGAAACCAGTTCAAAATAGTAAATAGAACTATGTTCCTTCTTGGATCCAGTTTGTTTCTGGGACAAAAAAGATGACATTAAGAGATTTTAATTAGAAATCTATTTTAAGAGATCCAGTTCAAAAGGATTCGTTGCTTGGACCAAAGCCCGCAAAAGAGGATAGAAGGATGGAGAGCAGAAGAGACAAAATAGACTTCCACGTCTGAGACTCATGGATCGTGAGTCCAGACTCAATGCTCGCGTCTGGGACGCATGGATCGTGAGTCCAAATGCATTGCTCGAGTCTAAGTCGCATGGATCATGAGTCCAGACGCATGAAACGAAACTGTAGCCAATTCCTTCTCAGTTTTGGAGACGAAGTTGGACTCTGAAAGAAGTCTATTTGTATTAGGAAACAAATGGCGGTTTGGAATGCTTCTAGAGCTCATTGTAAACTCTATAAATAGAGGACCTAAGTGCTTCATATAATTTGCCAATTCACTTATACTCTTCTCTCCAGAACTTGAGGCAGAGAGAGATTAATAATAAAAGATCGGTTTTAACTAGCTGAGTCTTAATAAATTAGTCTTTCTAGTCTTATGTTCTTCGACTCTTCTTTTTCTCGTTCTTCGTGTTCTTCCTTCTTTATGGAAGGCTAATCTTCTCCTTCAAGGGAGAAGATGAAGCCGGTGTTTTAAGGTTTAATGATTATTCTGGTTCATGGTATTTTTCCATCAGGTTAGTTCTTTATGTTTCTAGTTATTAGTTCTATTGCCCAGACAAGGGGATGGAAGTATATATTAAGATTTTTATTTATTGCAATCGAATATCATGCTAGTTTAGGGTTTTATTTATTGCAATTGAATATTTGCTAGTGACATATTTTTATTTATTGCAATTGAATATAATGCTATAATAAGGTTTTATTTATTGTAATTAAATATTATACTATTATTCTCTACTTTTTTCTAGTTGTGTAGTGTTTTACAGTAAGAGAAGTATTCCTTGTGTTTGCCTTAGATGGTGATTCATTGAATAGCTGCCCAAGCTCACATAAAAGGAAAGAAGATACTAGTAACATGAACATAGGAACAACCTTAAGTAGAGTTATTTGTTAATGATGTTTTGTCCAATAGGGCATCGACACTCGCTCGATTGCCTAATTGTAGTGTATTTGTAAGAACAACCATGAAGTAGAAGGTCATACATCAAAACTATTGGTGGATTCTAATCTCTTGAATTCCCTCTCTTATAAATTCTTCATAGTTTAGTTTAGTTTAGCATTAGAATCTACAATATCTATAATCATAGTTTCTAATCTCTCAACCCCCTTTCCAGTCCTGTCCTTCATATAAATATACACTTAAAAGTGGAACGATACCCTACTCATCCTTTACTTATTGAGGGATAATTAGGTTTTGATACGCTTCTATTTTGTTTAATGACCATCATCTATCTACATCACCCATATACCATCTCACACACAAAAAGAGGCAAGGTCATATACTGATAAACGTAAAATTGAATAGTTTTACCTACGAAATAAAGCGATGAAACTCTAAACGTAAGTAAAACTAAACGATAATTTATGTTTCTAAGTTTATCAAAGTTTCTACTCTCAATTCTATCGAAATAGAGTGGAGTAACAAATTCGTTCCACTCCTAGTGCTCTAGCATGTGATGTTTTCTAATCTAATTAGTCATTTTTAAGTCTAATGAGAGGTTTTCGAGGGGGAATTATACTACGATGCAATATGAAAAGCAATATGTTGAATTTCACTACGAAATATATGGAAATACTAATGTTCTTGAATCTAGATAAAGAATTAGAGGGGAATTGAATCCACCTCGAATCCAACTTAATCACCTAGAATAGACTGTTGTAATCCAATTCTTACCCGGTAAGAATTGCTCGTTCTAATCCCTAATTAACATGGCATTTCTACCAATTATAACTAGCATGTGAGATCGTCCACCCATTCTCATGGCGAAACACGACCTTCTAGAATGGAATAGACTCTACAACGCTTCTACACTATACAACTAAGTTTTCATCAAGGCTTCATCAACCCCTCTAATGGAGGTTTTAGCCTTGATTCATCAAACCATCAATTCCCATTGAAATTGAATACAACATATTACAAAGATTCTAACTTTATAAAATTTAACTAAACAATAATCGAAATCTAATTAATAACTAAGAATTGAATGATAAGAAGAATTGAAATTAGATCTAATGAATTGTAAATGACAAAAATCGAAATTGACAAGAATAACTATTTTATTTATCTAATCAATAAAGAACAATGATTTAAAGTTTTAATCTAAAACAGGGAATGAAATTCTAAAATTGAGATCTAAAACTAATTAATGGAGGCTACTACTCTAATTTCTAATCTAGGTCTAACTATCTACCATTAACAAAGAGAAAAGCTTTTGTTTTTATACTTTCAGATCCAAAAATCGTGCATGGGCTTGGAGCCATGTTTTGGGCCAGAGAATCAGGCCCAAAACCCAATTTCTTTAGTCCAAAATGGGCTCTTCAGCTGCAGTTGGCTTCGACAGATGTTTCGTCTACTTCTACTCCTCTGATTGGGTCAAGGCTTGGATCATTGGAAAGCTCTTTCCGAGCCGGTCGTTTTGACATAAGGTAGGCCCAATTCCAAGGTATGAGTCCAAAGATATGGTCTTCGGAAGTTCTGCTGATTTTGTGTGCTGTTTTTGCCCGCGTTGACTTTGACTTTTCAGCTTTGACCGGGCTTTAGAAAGGCTTTGTGTTCTTGAATCTTGGCCTTTAATCACAGAACTCCTTAGCAACCAACCATTGCTCCTTTATCTAGCTAAAGTGGCACATTTCTGCACATAATGGACTTTGAAGCCTGAAATGCATAAAAACGTAATCAATATTAACTCTTACTTATTATTCACATAATTGGTCTAAAAGTATGATTATTAAGGGGTTAAAACTACAGTTTTGGGCTCTTATCAAACCACCCCCAAACAGCATTTTGCTTGTCCTCAAGCAAAGATGAGAAATTAGAATAAGTGATCAAAAATGGAGTTTTATCTACTCTCGTTTCGCTGAGTGCGATTGCATTGACCATATGCAACAAGGCCTTAAACCACTAGGAATTCCCTAGTGGACGAGTTATAGTCTCGTGAGAGTTTTCCAGTGAAGGTACTCACAAACTTCATCTATACTACAACGACTAAGAAATAAACTATTGTTTTCCTTATATATGTCTCAATTATCTATACATCTCACTAGCAATGAATCTGAGAATAATCATGTCTAAAACCTAAGCTAATATATGCATAATAATCAATCATCTACGAATAAACATATATACAATGAGTAATGCTATGAAATGCAGTAACAGGTCCGTTTCTGAAACTTTGGAATAGCGTCCTTAAGTAGGTCCTCACATAAAAGTCAAGACAAAAATCACTCTAATTTTTCCACTCAAGTTTTGCTACTCCAGTGTGAGTGGGCATACTTTACCTTACAATCTCAATGACACACAAGGAAGCCGAAGTTGATCAAACACATCTGCCACTTACTATCCCACTAACCTATTCCTAATTAAGCTAGAGGTCTTTATTACGTGTTGCGGGGATTAGGAGATGGTTTAAGATGGAAGGAAATGGATATTCAAAAGGGACAAGTCTGAGATAATAGAGTCTTCATATTATGTAACTAGAGAAAACCTTGTTATTTACTTTTGCTTCTACACTTTGTTTCCATCCTTAGTCATATATTTTTTTTTTTCTTTTTCTTTGGCTTTTGACTCCTTTTATTCTATTTTTTTTTTTTGGAGTTTTATTTTATTTCTATTTTTATTTTTCTTTTCTTTGGATGGAAACTTCTTTTCTTTATTTTTTGAAGAAATTAACTAACTTTTGTTTACAACAGGGTTTTCTCTTCTTCTTTCTTCCTTATTCTATTCTCGGACTTATCTAAATTGGGTAGGTTGAATTTTTTTTTTATTTTGTTCGTTTTGTAGCGAGGGGTAAAGGATTTGTGGTTTATGAAAAGGGCTAATGAAAGGCTCGAAGGGGCTTGACTAGCGGAAAATATACTTAAGTCAGAATTTCTAGCTATATCGATCCAAAAAAGGGCCTAAATTTCTCTCTTAGGACATGGTATAGTGGTCAAGCAAGTAGGCGTGTGATTTTCTATTCGAATATACTTCTCCCTTGTGTCATTTCTCAAATGTTTCACTCATATAAGGCTTTAGGCTATATTCTCCAGGATTTGTAGAATAAGTACTCTAGCCTAGATTTCATAAACTTCTTGCCAAACAATCATAGATACTCATGTAATATATTTATAGATAGATGCAAAGATTATTACCTACATATTAACCTAAGTTTCTAAAACTATTCTAATGCAAAAGCTCATTGAGACTTCTAGATTATTAATAGCATAGAGAAAGAAACAATACCAATATTCCTAAGTGTATAGCATAAACTTTTTATTTTTATTTTTATTTTTTAAGACAAATAATCGTAATATACAACCTAATATGTGCTTAACATTTACATCGTGTTTCTATACCACTCCCAAACAATTTGGGAGAAGGGGGTTCATGAAACAATTCAATAGCACAATTAAATTATGTAACTAACTAATTTTTATAATTTTTAACATTTTATAAATAAAAGTGCATAATTTACATCCTAAAAGTGTCTAATTTTTTCAAATGTTTCTATCCCACCCCCAAACAATCGAACGCTTTGTCCTCAAAGTGTAAAGAAATAAGGAAAGAATTTACCATAGAAACGTGGCAAAAATTGGCAGTACCTATAACATAAATATTGTAAAGATGATATGATAATATGAAGCACAATTAAACTGTTAAGTTCTAACTAACACAAACTCTACTGGAGTAAACATGACAGGCTTAGGGTGGCAACAAGATTTGAAATGAATACCAAAATACGCCACCCCCAAACAATTTTGGAAAACTCTTTTTAAGTTTGAAAATTTTGTTTGGCCTATACTCCAGAATGTTGGTATTGTACGAAAACTTGGGTCTTTTAAAGTCAGATTCCCTAGACTTATCTAAACATATGTATGAATATGCAGTTTATCATATATCAACAACCGAAATAGTTGTGGATCGTTCCATAAATAAATATCGCAGAAAACATATCCAAACACAATCAAGCACCAAGATTTCCTACGACGCAGCCTAGTGGAATGAAAGCATAGTCGGATAGACCTATAACATAACCGAGCATGCACCTTATGTTTCATCTTTGAACGAGAGGGTGTCCTAGTGAATAAGTGTGGAAAAGTGAATGGTTGTGGAAAATATGGTGGATTGGGATAAGTTTTAGAGGGAAAACATGGAAAAAATGAGGATGTGGGTTTAGCACAAAAGTCATTCATGGTGTAGTTAGGGACTGTCTCAAGTCTGAAAATGAAGGTGTCAAATGGTTTATCCTTAGGAAGTATTTGTTTATTAGGTGGATTTAAAAAATCATGAAGCACAGGAGAAACTAAAGGATCGAGTGCAAACTCGAGGTTCCTTTGAAAAGGTGGAGGGTGGGGAATATTGGTGATGGAAGGTGAATGATTCTCAGCTAGAGCTCTCAAGTCCATATCATCAGAAATCTTGATATATGCAAGACATTCCTCAATAGGTGGGTCAAAAGGATCACTGGGATAGAGATTGAAAAATTCATCTTCCGTCATAGCATCAACGGATGAATGGTTGTTGGCAAGGGGGGACTCGCGAAGTGGTAAAGAAGCGGTGCAAAAGAGTTGCAGGAATTCTTCTTTAATTTCGTCTACTACCAGGGAGTCATTGTTAAAGTCGGAATTTCCAAAGGAAAGGAATTTGTTAATCTGTTTCTCCGAAAACATGTTTTTGAAGTAATCTTGAGCTAAGCTCTCGATCATGTTAATCTGGCCATTTGTAGATAAATCGGGATACTGTGTCCTCGTTTTGAAAACATTTATGATAACTATATAATGAATAGTCTACCTACGAAATGAACTATGGATTCACAACGTAAGTAAACTAGAACTGAACTTTTACGTGTTTGATTATCAAAGCTTCTACTCTCAATGCGAATTGCACTAAATGGAGTACGAAGTTCGTTCCACTCCTAGTTCCCTAGCATGGATTGTTTTCTAAGTCTAACTAGTCGCTCTTAAGTCAATGAGAGCTTTACTAAATATTATATACTCACGATACTTAATTAAGATGATTACTAGAAATTAACTACAAATGCTCACGGAAATACTATTGTTTGACTCTAGATAAAGGAATTAGAGGGAATTGAATCCACCTAGAATCCAACTTAATCACCTAGTACAGATTGTGGTATCTCGATTCTTACGTTTTCACGGCAAGAATTCGAGTCTAATCCCTAGTGTTCATGGCATTTTTCTACCAAGTACTAACTAGCATGTGAGAGCCACCCATTCTCATGGTGAAACCACGACCTTCTAGAGTGGAATAGATGCTAAAACGTTTCTATACTAAACAACTAAGTTTTCATCAAGGCTTCATCAACCCCTCTAATGGAGGTTTAGCCTTGAATCATCAATCTAACATTTCTCATTGAATCTAAACTAAACATAATGTGAGAAATTTAGATTTACTTAATTTGAACAATAATGAATCTAACTTAATGGTGGAATGAAATAGGAACAAGAATTGAAATTAGATCTATCTTGGAAATGACAAAATTCAAACTTGATAAAAATACTACTTTATTTATCTAATCAATCAAGAACAATGATTCAGAGATTTAATCTAAAACAAGAATTTAAATGGAACTAAAACTTAATTTAATTAATAAAACTAGATCTAGAATTCTATATCTTAATTTAGGTCTAACTAGCTACCATTAACAAAGAGCTAAGCTTTTGTTTTATACATCAGATCCAAAATTCGTGCATGGGCTTGGAGCCATGGTTTGGGGCGGAGAATCGTGCCCAAAACCCAATTCTTCGATCCAAAAAGGCCTCTTCAGCTGCAGTTGGCTTCCACAGACTTTTCTTCCACTTCTGCTCCTCTGATTGGGTCAAAGCTTGGACCATTGCAAAGCTCTTTCCGAGGCGGTCGTTTTGACATAAGGTAGGCCCAATTCCTAGGTCCGAGTCCAAAGATATGGCATTCGAAGTTTCTGGCGACTTTTTCCTTTATCTCGCTAAAGTGGCACATTTACGCACATAATGGACTTTGAAGCTGAAATGCATAAAAACACGTAATCAGTATTAACTCTTACTTATTATTCACATAATTGGTCTAACAATTATGATTATTAAGGGGTTAAAACTACAGTTTTGGGCTCTTATCAATTTACCTCAACGAAAAGATGGCCAAAAGGACAAGGACATCGAACCATCCGATGGTTTATGAAAGCGTTGGCGGTAGCCAAGAAGGGGACGCCCTAAAATGATAGGTACAGAGTCGTTAGTGACTTCTGTGTCGAGGATAACGAAGTCGGTGGGTAGTAAAATTTTGGACTTTAACCAAAGACGTTTTCAACCACACCCTTAGGATACTTAATAATTATTCGACTAATTACAATGTCATTTTAGTAGGTTGCATCTCCTCTAGACCTATTTGTTTATACAAAAAAAGCGGGGAGTAAGTTAACACTAGCCCCCCAGGTCTAGTAAGCGTGGTCGTCGTGTGAGAATCTCTAAGGTGCATTGTATAGTAGGGCGACCGGGGTCCTTGTACTTAACAATTCCATTATTTTTAGGATAAAGTTTGGTAAGCCATTAGGTTAGAAAGCGTCTTTAGGTATGTTGGTCTTACGCAAATTGCACAACTCCTTAAGAAACTTAAGCGTGGTTAGGTAGCTTTTTGATAGCTTCGAGAAAAGGAAGGTTTATCGTTAGATTTTTGAAAACGTTCCTAATCTCCTTAAAGTTAGTATCCTGGTTAGCATGGCTAATTTCTGAGGGAGCGGTGGTTTAAGCTCTATATTTAGCATATGGCTCGACTTGATGTGTAACCTTGGCTTACCTGTTTCTTAGGTTGTGGTTTAACTGGTACCTCTATAGTGGTAGGTTCTTGGTTTCTATTTCGGGTATCTAGTTCGATATCCGGTGTAGAAATCTTGATGGGGTAACTATAGGCATAGTTACTTTGTTATCAACCACTCTTCGAGCGGAGTGGTGATGACATTTAGCTCACCTACGGTTGTAGTTTCCGTACTAGTATTACCGTTTACCTCAAATGTGTTTGTTGTTCTAGGGTTGGGTATCGCTTGGCCCGGAAACGCCTTTTGGTTGGGTTTTCTCTTGGGCTAACTGTTGGTTTAAATTATTAACGGATTGTAGAATGTGTTGGTTAGATTGAGCCATGGTTTGGAAAAGTTGTTGGCTCACTTGTATGAAAGGTGTCAAGATGATCCGGTTGTGTGGGTGTAGTAGTCGGGGGTGGTGTGGTGGAACTATCTCGCGTTGATTATTTATGGGCGGATTATGATAGTTACTATTTACCGGAACGATACCTCTATTTGCATTATAATTATTATAACTACATTGACCTTGTGCTTGACTTTGTCGAGGTTGCGCTTGGTTGTTATAATTATTATAATTACCCCGATCTGTCTTTGTTGTGGTGGAGCTTTGGTTATAACCGTCGTTGGCCTAACATATTGATTATTGTACCTGTAGGTGTGACTTGTTGGTTATTTCTCCAACCGAAGTTGGGATTTTGTCTCCAAGGGGCGTTAGGTTCACTATTAATGGAACAAGAATGTTCATAGGCTATAGGGCGATTGGGAGTCGGGATGCTCGGGACTCAAATGAGAAACTACATGGATTTGAATTTACATTCATGGTGGGATATGCTTTTTGTTGTACAGAAATGGCCTCTACCTTTTTTGTGAGGGATTCAATTAGAGTTTTAAGCTCGGGGATCTGATTTAACCTCAAACATCTTGGTAGCCTTAATTGTTGAAGAAAAACTAGCGGAGCCGGGAGTAATCGTCACTACCCCCAATTATTATTACGCTTTAGTCCGATCTTCCAAAAATTTATATGCCTCACGAGGCTCCTTTACTTAGGAAACTACCCCATTCATTATGTCTAGGACTTCTTTATGGTGGTGTAGAAGTCCTTATAAAAGGCACGAACTAACGTGTCTTTTGCTAGGTGATAGTGTGGACACTCTATAAGGAGATCGGTGAAGCGATTCAAAGCCTCGAAAATGATTCATGAGGAAAACTTGAAAGAAGTGAATCTTGGAAAGCATTTCATCCGTCTTTTAGGGGTGGGTAAAAATGTTCCATAAACAGTTGAACAAGTTTAGCCCACGAAAGTCTGCAACCAAAGAATTAAAAGGTTAACCAAGACGCCACCTTATCGGCTAAGGTGAAAGGGAATACCCTCAATTTAATTTGTTCCGCACCAACCGTAGGATGGTGGAATGTTATCTGGACTTGTTCAATCCTACGCATGTAAACCATGAAAAGCGGGTAACAAATTAAATATATTTGGGGGATCGGAAATCCCCAATTGGGTCCGCTAGAAGCGATGCAAGATTTAGGGTTATTGCTCAAGGCTTTATAAAAGTCGCGGAGAGAGAGTCTCTCTTTCTTCATCCATAATATCGGTGGTGTGTGTGTGAAATAGTAGCTAGAGGTGTAGTGGGTGGGAAACTAGATAGACTTGTTTGTTGGCGTTTGCCGTGTAATTCGTTAGTTGTTTTTTCTTGACCGGACCTTAATCTCATGCAAGACTAAGTCGAACTTAACTAAACATGCAACACTCCAAACAATTCTGATATACTCTAAACGTAAGTAAAACTAAACGATAATTTATGTTTCTAAGTTTATCAAAGTTTCTACTCTCAATTCTATCGAAATAGAGTAGAGTAACAAATTCGTTCCACTCCTAGTGCTCTAGCATGCGATGTTTTCTAATCTAATTAGTCGTTTTTAAGTCTAATGAGAGGTTTACGAGGGGGAATTATACTACGATGCAATATGAAAAGCAATATGTTGAATGTCATTACGAAATATATGGAAATACTAATGTTCTTGAATCTAGATAAAGAATTAGAGGGGAATTGAATCCACCTCGAATCCAACTTAATCACCTAGAATAGACTGTTGTAATCCAATTCTTACGTTCTTCTACGGTAAGAATTGCTCGTTCTAATCCCTAATTAGCATGGCATTTCTACCAATTATAACTAGCATGTGAGGTCGTCCACCCATTCTCATGGCTTAAACACGACCTTCTAGAATGGAATAGACTCTACAACGCTTCTACACTATACAACTAAGTTTTCATCAAGGCTTCATCAACCCCTCTAATGGAGGTTTTAGCCTTGATTCATCAAACCATCAATTCCCATTGAAATTGAATACAACATATTACAAAGATTCTAACTTTATGAAATTTAACTAAACAATAATCGAAATCTAATTAATAACTAAGAATTGAATGATAACAAGAATTGAAATTAGATCTAATAAATTGTAAATGACAAAAATCGAAATTCACAAGAATAACTATTTTATTTATCTAATCAATAAAGAACAATGATTTAAAGTTTTAATCTAAAACAGGGAATGAAATTCTAAAACTGAGATCTAAATCTAATTAATGGAAGCTACTAATCTAATTTCTAATCTAGGTCTAACTATCTACCATTATCAAAAAGCTAAGCTTTTGTTTTTATACTTTCAGATCCAAAAATCGTGCATGGGGTTGGAGCCATGTTTTGGGCTAGAGAATCAGGCCCAAAACCCAATTTCTTTAGTCCAAAATGGGCTCTTCAGCTGCAGTTGGCTTCGACAGATCTTTCGTCTACTTTTTCTCCTCTGATTGGGTCAAGGCTTGGACCATTGGAAAGCTCTTTCCGAGCCGGTCGTTTTGACATAAGGTAGGCCCAATTCCGAGGTCTGAGTCCAAAGATATGGTCTTCGGAAGTTCTGCTGATTTTGTGTGCTGTTTCTGCCCGCGTTGACTTTGACTTTTCAGCTTTGACCGGGCTTTAGAAAGGCTTTGTGTTCTTGAATCTTGGCCTTTAATCACAGAACTCCTTAGCAACCAACCATTGCTCCTTTATCTAGCTAAAGTGGCACATTTCTGCACATAATGGACTTTGAAGCCTGAAATGCATAAAAACACGTAATCAGTATTAACTCTTACTAATTATTCACATAATTGGTCTAAAAGTATGATTATTAAGGGGTTAAAACTACAGTTTTGGGGTCTTATCATATACCCCTGGTACTAAATAATAAATGGCCCGGCCCAACCGAAATGACCCGGTGTATATAGTATGAACAATAATTGTTCATACCTATTTGGGATATAAACAATCACTGTTTATACATTAAAATGAGCTATGAACACTAGTTGTTCATATAAACAATCATTGTTGATTGGTCATACCTATTTGGCATATGATCAATCACTGTCCATACCTCAACATAATGTATTATCAGTAAAAACACATATTGGAGTATGAACAATCATTAGTTTATACCTCAACATGAGCTATGAACAATTATTGTTCATACCTATTTGGGTATGAATAATGCCACAACATAATGTATGATCAATAAGAACATTTATTAGAGTATGAACAATCATTGTTCATACCTATTTGGGCTATGAACAATCATTGTTCATACATCAACATGAGTTATGGACAATTATTGTTCATACCCATTTTGGGTATGAACAATCAATGTTCATATGAACAATTATTGTTCATACCTATTTGGGGTATGAACAATCACTATTCATACATCAACATGAGCTATGAACAATAATTGTTTATATCCATTTGGGATATGAACAATCAATGTTCATATGAATAATTATTGTTCATATCTATTTGGGGTATGAACAATCAGTGTTCATACCTAAACATAATGTATGATCAATAAGAACACTTATTGGAGTATGAACAATCATTGTTCATACCTATTTGGGGTATTAACAATAATTGTTCATATATGAAGAATAATTATTATTCATACTTATTTGGGATATGAACAATCAATGTTTATACCTCAATATAATGTATGATCAATAAGAACACTTATTGGAGTATGAACAATCAACAATCATTGTTCATATCTATTTTGGGTATGAACAATAATTATTCTTATTGTTGATACCTATTTAGGGTATGAACAATCAATGTTCATACCTTAACATAATATATGATCAGTAAGAACACATATTGGAGTATAAACAATCAATGTTTATACCTTAACAGGAGCTATGAACAATCGTTGTTCATATATCAGCATAAGGTATGAACACTCATTGTTCTTAGTAAAATAACAAAAATGATAAAATCAAAAAATATTTATTTCAAATTCGGGCCATTTGTCCTTGAGGGTTTTTTTCTCTCGAAAATTGGTTTTCAGGGTTATTTTCACCCAATATTTATCCTTGTGAGTGATTATAAAAAAACTCTGTCTTCTAAAGTTGTTTTGAATCGAAATTGGGTCTTGGGACCAATTTCTTGAAGAAATAATGTACTATTCTTGTTTTAATGTAACAAAAATAGAACTCCAATACAATTTTAGTTTATGGTTATAAAACCACTTAATTTTGTTCAAACCATTATTTTATGGTGTCCTATCAACACGAAGAAATGCTAGAAGTAGGTAACTCAACTGTAGTTGCATATTTGCCACTCAACCTTTAAAAATGCACGACTTTAGCATGGCGATGTTTGTGTACAATTTTAAGGCTAGGTCGGGCTTAACTTACAATAGCCAACCTTTGGTGGTCGAACTGGGACACTTGCATTCTGAAAGTAATTCCGATTTGCTAACATAGTTTTTCTTTTTCATAATCTTACAAGATAAACTAGTCGTGTATGTCCTCGTGATCTGCCCCTCAGTAATACAATCTCTTACCACTGAGCTTAAGTGCATAAAGGTGATTACGGATAGGAGATGATTGTGAAGTCTTTAAATGCTTAGTCTAGCATACACTAAATCTGCAACATAATTCAGGGTCCAGGGACAACCATAACCAAGCTCTGTTACTAGTGAGTTGCTTGTTCTGTTTTCTATCACTCAGAAGAAGCTGATGTCAAACCATTCCTCCCATTTTTTTCCCGCTAATCAATCATTAATCAATCATTATGTCAAACCATACATTCCGCTTAAACACCTAAAACCATGGCCATATACGTCTCTCACCCTCCGGAAAATTAACATGGCGATCCGTGTTCCTTCCCTCCTTATCAATACACTCCAATGATGGCCGGCCTGGAATCTATAATTTGCATCACAACCAAAACGCAGCATAGTATTGGTTCGATCTATCTTTTTACATGATTATACATGCAGTAAGCATCACAAACAATTCCTAATGTAATTCACGCCTGGGAAAAACGGCATACTTACCTACAAATTCCTATCAGGACTTCTCTAAATCATTGTGACCAGAGTCCCTCAGTGCACCAGATAAAGCTAAAATGAAAGGTCTCAGCGAACTTCTTGGACTTACTATGCAACTCACACCATTTGAACTATACACAAATTGCCGAACACGTACTTCAAAATCTTTCGTCCCTGATGAGCAATGTCTTCATTGATTAGCTGGTATATATACAAGACAATTAGGAAACTAATCATGAATAACATTTAGGGGATTATCGGTCAACTTAAGATGTGAAGATCCAGTTATATTAGCAATTTTTCTTTTTAAATCTAAGATACACTACACAATATATGCAGTACATCATTTTTGGACTTGAGGCTTTAATTTCATGTTTGCTCTGTTCCAAACTGGCCACTTAACTGTAGTAAACTGTAGTGTTTGGTAAACAAATAGTAGTTTACTAGCATTTTGGGCACGCTCTATGAGCGTGAAATTGAGAGTTGCCTAATTAACCAAGCCACGAAAGCAAGCCCAAAAAGCCCAGTCCATGTGGTAAGATTGATTTTTAAAAAATTGCAACCGAAGCCCACTCAAAAGGCCATCAAATTCCAGCCCAGCTGCAATTGTTGACCACTATAGTTAGAGTTGAATATTACATTTACGCATTCATTCTTATCAAATATAATAAATTACAAATAAAATCAGATTATAGTATTGTAAATAGAAATTTTGAGCGAGGGAAAAATTGGAAAGCTAAAAATCCGGGTGATGGAAATAACACTGTTGCTTGGGGAGTTTTCCTTATAGGTAAAAGATGTGCCCTCGATTAATATAGGGACGGAGCAAACAGGAATGCCTCAGCCATCCAAACCGGCAAAACGGTGTAGTGAACTAACAGCGGGTAAGATGTGGAACAAAATTATTAATAAGTTCGTATCGTGTTCTTGTTAATCTTAATGTAGAGAAAATGAGTCTATTTTTCCTTTCTAAGGCGCAACCTGCACCCAAGTTGGCGTGGAGTACAGCGCGCATGCGCCCCCTTGCTGGATTTATACTTAGCCGATTTTTAGGTTGAGTGAAAGAAATGTTACTAGACTTTTGGGCGCGCACGCACTCAACCGCATTCTCAGACACACCGATCTTTTTCAGTCCAGTATAAAAACATAAGTTTTTTTTTCTGAAGAACTTAACCTAACCAATACTAGAACAGAGACAGAGATTGCAAGAGTGAATTCTAAGTGAGTATTTGAGTGTTTATTCTTTGTAGTGAATTGAGAGCTCATGTAATCTGTTACTTTGTACATCTAGTAAAGCTTGGAACTTATCGGTGGACGTAGGCACATTGTCTAACCACGTTATATCCGTGTCTTGTGGTTTGTTCTCTTTTACATTAGTCTATTTACTTTATATGCTTGTTAGTTGATATTGAGAAGTGTTGGGATAATACTTGGAGGGTATTGAAGTCTTGTCTTGAAAGAATGATTAATCCTTGTGTACATAGGGTTGATCTATTTGGAGTGAATAACATTGTTTCCGCATAAGTTATTCACAACAATTGGTATCAGAGCATATGTATAAATTATTAACAACAATTGAAGTTATTCACAACAATTGGTATCAGAGCATAGGTATACGACCTAGGATTTTGAGTTTTGGTGAAGAACCATAGTGCTCAAAATTTGTATAGAAAAGGTGTTTGATAAAATTCCCAAGTTATTTTTTTTGTTTTTGGATTATTGTGTGTGACTTGAAAAATGGCTCCCAAGATATCAAATGCTAGGTTTGAAGTAGAGAAATTTAATGGGAAGAATAACTTTGGGATTTGGCAAGTCCAAGTAAAGAACATCCTCATCCAACAAGATTTGCACAAGGCTTTAAAGGGGATTAAATCAAAGGCGACGAATATAAGTGATGATGATTGGGAACAGTTCGATCTACAGGCTTGTTCATCAATTCAGTTGTGACTTGCTAATGAGGTCATCTATAATGAGATGGGAGAAAATACCGCCGCTGGTATTTGGCTCAAGCTAGAATCTATGTATATGACCAAGAGTATGATGAACAAGATGTACCTTAAAAAGTGTCTTTATCGGTACATGATGGCGGATGGTTTAACGATGCAAGAGCACATTAGTGAGTTCCATCGATGCCTCATGGATTATTTGAATGTTGGCATGAAGATAGATTATGAGGATCAAACGGCATGTTTAATATTCTCTTTGTCCGAAATCTATGAGCATCTAATTACTACATTTATGAACAGAGAAGATGTTGATCTTGACAAAGTTCAAAGTGTACTTATTTCTTATGAGTTGATGAATAAGACACAAGTTGAGAATAACATTGATGCAAGATAAGGGATAGTGGCAAGAGGAAGGTCGTATGAAAATGTCTCTACAAGCAATGAGAGGTCTAGGTCCAAGTCAAAGAAGCCGCTAAAATATGTGAAGTGCTACAATTGCGAAGAAAAAGGACATTACGCAAGTAATTGTCCTCACCCGAAGAAAGATAATAAGAACAATGGTAAGAATAAAGGTAAGGCTAAAGTTGAGGCAAGTTTTGCTTCAGGCTCTGAAGTGGAAGATGTAAGCCTTTGTGTGTCTACATCGCAAGACCATATGACAGATCGGTGGATCCTTGATTCCGAGTGTTCCTACCATATGTGCCCGAATAGAAAGTGGTTTGCTTCCTATGAGAGCATCGATAGGGTTCCATTTTAATGGGTAATGACCATGCGTACAAGACGGTTGGGATTGGAACTATACGGGTCAAGATGCATGATGGTGTTGTGAGGACTATAAATGATGTGAGACATGTTCCGGAGCTAAAGAAAAATCTTATCTCTCATGGTACCTTGGATTCCAAAGTCCACAAGTTTGTGGGGGAAGGTGGAGTCCTAAAGATTGTAAGTGGCTCTTTAATTATTATGAAGGGTCAAAGACATGGAACCTTGCATACTTTGATGGGTAGTACTGTGATAGGTGATGTAGCAGTGGGTGCATGTAGTGATGATTCTGAGTGCACTAAGATGTGACATATGCGTTTAGGGCATATGAGTGAATGAGGTTTGTCTGAGTTGTGCAAGCGAGGGTTCTTGAAGGACTTGAAGAAGCCAAGTATGAAGTTCTATGAGCATTGTGTCTGTGAGAAGTAGTGTAGAGTCAAGTTCAGTTCAAGCAAGCACACGACAACAGGCATCCTTGATTATGTGCATACGGATGTTTGGGGACCCTCCAGAGTGGCTTCAAAAGGAGGTAATTGTTATTATGTCTCATTTATTAATGATCATACTCGCTATATGTGGGTGTATATGATGAAAACAAAAGATGAAGTGTTTGAGATATTTAAGAAGTGGAAGGCAAGGGTTGAGAATCGCACATATAGGAAGGTGAAGACTTTAAGATCTGACAATGGTACTGAGTATACCTATGGGCCTTTCCAAGAGTTTTGTGCTCAAAAGGGTATTGCTAGACACTAGACAGTCAGGGGCACGCTTCAGCAGAATGGGATGACAGAGAGGATGAATAGAACCTTGCTTGAAAAAGTGAGATGTTTGTTGTCTAATGCTAGTCTAGGCAAAGAGTATTGGGCAGATGTAGTGTCATTGGCGTGTTACCTGTATAATAGGTCACCAGTTCCAGCTATAGCTTGCAAGACGCCTTATGAGGTGTGGTCAAGTAACCCAGCTGATTATAGTATTTTGCAAGTGCTTGGATCGACTACTTACTACCATGTGAGCTAAAACAAGCTAGATCCTAGAGCTAAGAAGGCAATATTCTTGGGCTTCACAAATGGGGTCAAGGGATACAGATTGTGGTGTCTAGAAGACCACAAGTTCTTGGTCAGCAGAGATGTTACCTTTGATGAGACTTTCATGTTATCTTTCAGTAAGCCAGAAAAAGCTGGGCAGAATGGTGAGTCTATAAAAGTTCAAGCTACTGATCTTGAGTTGTCTGATATAGCAGATGACTGGTTGGTTTATGATGAGGTATCAAATCATGGAACCACATGGCAACAGGAAGAAGAGCATGAGCATTTGCAATTTGTAGTAGTTGTCTCTAGGCCAAAGAGACAAGTTAAGGAAGTGTATAAGTATAGGCACGATAAGCCAGTGAAACATTATGGTCAGGTGGATTTAGTGGCATATGCATTGACTATTGAAGATGATGAGCCAGATAGCTCCAAGGAAGCTGTTATAGATGCTCATTACAAATATTGGTTGGTTGCTATGCAGGAAGAGATGGAATCTCTTGATAAAAATCACACATGGGACCTTGTTTTATTGCCAAAGGGCAAGAGGACTATCGGCAGTAAATGGGTGTTCAGAAAGAAAGAGGTCCTTTCTGAGTCTGACAGTACATGATACAAGGCAAGAGTGGTAGCAAAGAGTTTCTCACAGAAGGAAGGAGTCGACTACAATGAGGTATTGTCCCCGGTGGTCAAACATACTTCCATTCTTATGTTATTGGGTTTAGTTGCTCACTTTGACTTGGAGTTAGAGCAACTTGATGTGAAAACTGCTTTCTTGCATGGAGACTTGGAGGAAGAGATCTATATGAGACAACTTGAAGGTGTTGTTGTTGCTAAGAAAAAAGATCAAGCGTGCAAGTTGAATCGGTCATTGTATGGTTTAAAACAATCGCCAAGGCAATGGTACAAGCGCTTTGACACGTTAATGATGCAACATGAGTATACCCGAAGTAAGTACGACTGTTGTGTTTACTTTCATAGGCTTCGTTGTAATGACTTTATCTATCTCTTGCTTTATGTGGATGACATGCTTATTGCTTCCAAAAGCATGGTGGAGATAGACAAGTGAAATCTCAACTTAGCTCTGAGTTTGAGATGAAGGACTTAGGTAGAGCCAAGAAGATATTGGGCATGGAGATTGACAGAGATAGGAAGAAGCAACAGATAGTTGTATCTCAGAAGAAATACCTTCAGAAAGTAATTTCTCGATTCGGTATGGAGAATGCAAAGTTAGTTTCTACTCCTTTGGCTGGGCATTTTAGGCTTTCAGCTAAGTTCTCTCCTAGTTTGGTGGAGGAACAAAAGCATATGGCCCATGTTCCTTATGCTAGTGCAGTGGGCAGTTTGATGTATGTTATGGTGTGTACACACCCGGACATTTCACCGGCAGTCAGTGTTGTAACCAGGTATATGGCAAATCCTGGTAAGCAGTATTAGGAGGCAGTGAAATGGGTATTGAAGTACTTGAAGAGTACCTTAGATGTGGGATTAGTTTATGGTGGAGGTACTTGTTATGGCAGTGGTTATGTGTATTCAGATTATGCAGCTGATCTAGATAGACGACGATTGACTACTGGTTATGTGTTTATGGTGCATGGTGCACCGGTCAGTTGGAGGTCTATGCTACAGGCTACATTTGCTATATCTACTATAGAGGCAGAGTATATGGCAGTGGCAGAGGCAGTGAAAGAGGTATTATGGCTTGGAGGTTTTCTAGATGATATAGGTATTGAGCAGAATAGTGTTGCTTTGTATTGTGATAGTCAAAGTGTTATTCATTTAGCGAAGAACCCGGTTCATCATGTTTAAACCAAGCATATTGATGTTCGTTATCATTTTGTGCGGGATGTAGTTGAGGATGGTGATGTAGCACTTGAGAAAGTGGACACCCATGACAATCCTACTGATATGTTGATGAAGGTTATCACCGGAGTTAAGTTCCAACATTGTTTGGACTTACTCCAAATCCTACATGTTTTATTAGAGCCCTTTGTGGGCATGGCCCTTCGGGGCAGTTGACGGCGAGTTTTGGGATGTTGAAGACTAGTACTTCTTGTTAGATGTGTTCGGTTTGGTTTTATGTGTTAAAACCTCATCGAGATGGAGAATGTAGAGAAAATGAGTCTATTTTTTCTTTGTAAGGCGCGACCCGCGCCCAAGTTGGCTTGGAGTACAGCGCGCACGCTTCCCCTTGCAGGATTTATACTTAGCCGATTTTCGGGTCTAGTGAAAGAAATGTTACTGGAATTTTGGGCGCGCACGCGCTCAACCGCATTCTCAGACACACCGATCTTTTTCGGTCCAGTATAAAAACATAAGTTTTTCTTCTAAAGAACTTAACCTAACCAATACTAGAATAGAGACATAGATTGTAAGAGTGAATTCTAAGTGAGTATTTGATTGTTCATTCTTTGTGATTGAATTGAGAGCTATTGTAATCTATTACTTTGTGTATCTAGTAAAGCTTGGAACTCGCCGGTAGACGTAGGCACATTGTCTAACCACGTTATATCCGTGTCTTGTGGTTTGTTCTCTTTTACATTAGTCTCTTTACTTTATATGCTTATTAGTTGATATTGAGAAGTGTTGGGGATAGTACTAGGAGGGTGTTGACATCTTGTCTGGAAAGAAGGATTAATCTTTGTGGTGGGTTGATCTATTTGGAGTGAATAACATTGTTTCCGTATAAGTTATTCACAACACTTAATTAATTCTTAATTTGGTAATCGTACTTCTTTTATATATTAACTGCTACAACGATGTGTGTTGTAAAGTATAGTTTGTACCGTATGTCCAAAATATACTGGAGAAACGATGCTGAAGAACAAAACAAAGAGAACTAATTGTTGAAAAAAGTTTATCACCTTGGTCATTTAATTACTACAATTTATTTTATTAAGCAACTAATTCATTAAAGTGAAGATGCCATCTTTCTTAGCAGCCTTCAAGCATTTGGTTGCTTGTCCTCAGACACTCTTCCAGCAGATTGGTCCGCTTATAGTTGAAGAAAAATCAAAACAAACTATGAAAGAGAGCCCTCGAAAGGATAGATCATTACAATTAAATAGATCAACAACTAACTACCTAGACGGCTCGATCAGTCACAAAAAGATGTGTAATGTATGTCAAACATATGTGTAAGGTATCTTTAGATTAAAACTTGACTAAAGGTAGGCAACTGTGCTGGCAAACATACCATGAGTAGTCCATGACATAATCCCCACACTCGATCAGAACAACTTACGTTGATGATAAGAGCCAAAAACTATAGTTTTAACCCATTTAACAATATTGCTTTTGACCAATTATGTGATTAATAACTAAGAGTTAGTACTGTTATCGTGTCTTGTATATTTCAGGCATTGGAGTCGAATATGTGCAGAAATGCGTTCCTTTTGCGAGATAAAGAAGGAAAGGTTGGTTGTTAAGAAGTTCTATGATTAAAGGCCAAGATTTAAGGAGAAAAAGCCTTATTAAAGCTCGGTCAAAGTTGAAAAGTCAAAGTCAACGCGGACAGAAATAGCGCATAAAAGTCAGCAAAACTTTCGGAAGCCGTATCTTTGGACTCAGACCTCATAATTGGGCCTACCTTATGTCAAAACGACCGGCTCGAAACGAGCTTTCCAATGATATTAACTCCATTTGAAGTGGATCTTGTCTCCTCCATTTGAAGACGCAAGACTTAACTCTTAAGCATCTAGTTTTTCAGTTAGCAAGAATCCAATAATTTGTTTAGATCTAGTTTTTACATTCAATTAATTAGTTTTAGAAAAAAGTAGATTATTATTTAGAATCAGATTTAGTTTTATAATAAAGTATTAGTTTTTCATTTCAATTTAGTTTATTGATTAAATTCTTATTTAGATTTAGTTGTCTTAAATTCATAATTAGTTTGTTTTAATTTGATAATTAGTATTCATAATATTAGTTCTAAATTAGTTTTAAATTCAGTTTAATCCATTTTGAATCTTAGACTATTGTAAAATTAGATTATAAAGTTTAATCATTTATTCAATAATGAGTTATTATATCTGTTCTTGTTTAAGAAAGGATAGTATAATGATTCAAGGCTAAAACCTCCATTAGAGGGGTTTGAGGAAGCTTTGATGAAACTTGATTTCGATTAGCGTAGAGTGGTTCATAATGTTTTATTCCATTCTAGAAAGTAATTATTTCACCATAAGAATGGGTTTGATTGCTTCACATGCTAGTTGTTAGTTGGTAGAGATTACCATGAATAATTAGGGATTAGAAACACCCAGTTGTTATGCAGAAGCATTACAATTCAGATTATGACAATTCTTCGTTAGTAAATTAAGTCGAGTTAAGGTGGAATCAAATTCCCCTAATTCCTCCTCATATTCTCAAGTTAGTATTTCTGTAATTTGATTTATATCATCTTGATTGTTGATTCACCATCGTAGTTAAAATTCAATTCCATTACTCTCATTGACTTTGATAGATTGATAATCTTAGTTAACTTAAATTTTAAAGAACTAGGAGTGGAACAAATTCTCTACTCCACTTATTGCAATAGCATCGAGAGTGTAGAAAACTTTGATAATATAAGCATTAAATTAGTTTTAGTTTTACTTGTGTTTGAGTCTCGTTGCTTATTCGTAGGTAAAATTATTCGTTTTACATATTATGAAATGGCGGCGCTGCCATCTTAGTTCCATTTAGAATTTTTTTCATTAGTATTGTTAGTCTTCCGAAAGTCCTATTAAACCCACCCACCCTTGTTTGATTCTAACTGTGATCATTTGGTTCAAAAACTAAAAAAAATTCCAAGAACAAGCTCGAGCGCTATAGCTAGCTTCATACAAGGCAAAAGTTGAGAGCCACCTGTGCTAAAACGCTGGAACTCGAGTTGGACCTGAGCGCAACCCACGCCCTACCAAGGCAAATTTTGAGCGCCCCCTGGGCAGAAGCACCTGGAACTCGAATTGGACCTGAGCAAGACCCACGCCCTAGCTAGGCTATTTCTGAGCGCGACCCGCTCCCTTTTCTTGAACCACCCGATTTTCACGGGTTAATTAGTACAAACTTCCATTACTTCAAATTATTCAGTGTTTCTAACTTGTTATACACACTGAGCTCGCGTATACAAAACGCTATTCATAAGCGAAGCAAGGAGGCATGCAGGTACTTCTTTCTTCTACCCCTCGCATCTCCTATTAGAGGTTTATACAAGCATATCAAGATTGTTTTGACGTTTGTCGTGTTTAGTTAAGATTGGTTTTAGCCTTGCATGAGATTAAGGTCAGGTAGAAGAAAAATGCCTAACGTAATCAAACGTCAACGTCAACAAACAAACCTATCTAGTATACCACTCACTACACCTCTAGCTAGTATACCACACACCACACCTAATATAATGGATGAAGAAAGAGAGTCTCCTTTTTCTGACTTTTACAAAGCCTTAAACGATAGCCCAAAATATTGCATCGTTCTTGCAGACCCAGTGGGGGATTTCAGAATCCCCCTAAATATATTTAATTTGTTACCCGTTTTTCATGGGTTAGACCATGAAAAACCTTATCAGCACATGCGTAGGATTGAACAAGTCCTTACCACATTCCATCATCCTACGGTTGGTCTTTGAACAAATTAAACCGAGGGTGTTTCCCCTTTCATCCTAGCCGACAAAGGCGTCTTGGTTAACTGCCCAAATGCCTAATTCTGTGGACTCATGGGCCAAACTTGTTCAACTATTTATGGAACATTTTTATCCACCACTGAAGACGGATGAAATGCTTTCCGAGATTCATTTTTTCCGATAGAATCCTCATGAATCCTTTTCAGAGGCTTGGAATCGTTTCACTGACCTTCTTATAGAGTGTCTACATCATAACCTTGTGAAAGACACGTTAGTTCGTGCCTTTTTCAAGGGACTGTTACACCACCATAAAGAGGTCCTTGATATAATGAATGGGGGCAGTTTCTTAAGTAAAGGAGCCTCAGAGGCTTATAAATTTTTAGAAGATCAAACAAAGTGTAATAATAACTGGGGGGGTAGTGACGATATCTCCCGCTCCGCTAGTTCTTCTTCAACAGTTAAGGCTGCCGGTATGCTTGAGATTAAACCCGATCCTGAGCTTAAAACTTTAATCGAATCTCTAACTAAAAAGGTAGAAGCTATTTCTGTTCAACAAAAGCATATCCCCGTCATGAATGTCAACTCTAATCCATGTAATTTCTATTTGAGTCCTGAGCATCCAATTTTAAAGATTTTACAAGCATATCCCCATCATGAATGTCAACAGATTTTATATGCCATCCAATTTTCCTTACAGCAGTTAGCCTAAGAGAAAGTATAACCCAAAGGTGTGTTTCTAGTTTAAATGATACCTAATCCTAAAACAACAAACACAGCCTTTGAGGTAAACGATAATGCTAGTAAGGAGAATGCAAACGTAGGTAAGCTAAATGCCATCACCACTCTCCGTTCTGGCAGAGTGGTTGATAACGCTGTAACTATGCCTATAGTTACCCCACCAGTAGTCCCTACACCGGATATTGAACTAGATACCGAAATAGAAACTGAAGATCCTACCCCTGTATAGGTACCAGTTAAACCACAACCTAAAAAACAAAAAGCCAAGGTTAGACATCCTGTTGATCTATACGCTAAATATAGAGAGAAACCACCGTTTCCCTAGAGATAAGCCATGTTAACCAAGGATACGAATTTTGATGAGATTAGGGAAGTTTTCAAAAATCTAACGATAAACCTTCCCTTTCTTGAAATTAAAAAGTTATTTCACCATGCTAAGTTTCTTAAAGAGTTGTGCACTACTAGGCGTAAAACAAATATTCCTAAAGACGCCTTTTTAACAAAACAATTTCCAACTTTAACCGAACATAATGGAATCATTAAGTACAAGGACCCTGGTCATCCTACTGTACAATGCACCTTAGGAGATTCCCACACGACGACCGCTTTATTAGATCTGGGGGCGAGTGTTAACTTACTCCCGTATTATCTATACAAACAAATAGGTCTATAGGAGATGCAACCTACTAAAATGACATTACAATTAGCGGATCGATTTATTAAGCATCCTAAGGGTGTGGTTGAAAACGTGCTTGTTAAGGTTCAAGATTCCTACTATCCTGCTGATTTTGTTATCCTCGATACAGAAGTCGCTAACGACTCTGTTCCGATCATTTTAGGATGTCCCTTCTTGGCGACTACCAACGCGCTTATAAATTGCCGTGATGGTTCGATGCCCTTTTCTTTTGGCCATCTTTCTGTTGAGGTAAATGTTTTTAAAATGACAAAATAGTTCCCAGAGACGACTTCAGATGGAGAGGTTAGCATGATCGAGAGCTTAGCTCAAGATTATGTCAAAACCATGTTTCTTGATAATCAGATGTACATATTCCTTTCCTTTGGAAGTTCCAATTTCGACGAGAACTCCCTGGAAGTCGAGGAAGATTTCCTCAGACTCTTTTTCAACTCTTCCTGCCACCTCACGAGTCCCTCCCTGTCAACATCCATTCATCCCTTGACGCTATGACAGAAGATGAATTTTTCACCCTCTATCCTAGTGATTCTTTTGATCCACCTATTGAGGAATGTCTTGCATATCTCAAGGCTTCTGATGATCTAGACCTGATAGCTCTAGCAGAGCCCTATTCATCCACCTCACATCATCCTGTCACGCATTCATCTTCCATCATCAATTTTCCCCACCTTCTACCTTTTCAAAGGAACCTTGAGTTTGCACTTGACCCTCTTGTTTCTCCTGTGCTTCATGATTTTCTAAATCCACCTAATATGAAAATAATTCCCAAGGAAAAGGCACTTGACACCTTCATTTTCAGAATTGAGATAGTCCTTACCTACACCATGAATGAGTTTTGTGCTAAACCCACATTCCTATTTTTTCCATTCTTTCCTTCTAAAACTTATACATATCCAACATATCTTCCACAAACATCCATTTTTTCACGATCATTCACTTGGACACCCTTTCGTTCAAAGATGAAGAAGAAGGTGTATGCTCGGTTACGTTCTAGGTCTATCAGACTTCGCTTTCATTTCACAAAGTTGCGTCGTAGAAAATCAAGGTGCTTAATTGTGTTTGGATGTGTTTCCTGTGATCATTATTTATGGAACGATCCACAACTATTTCTATTGTTGATATATGGTAAACTGAATGTTCACTATATACATATGTTTAGATATAGTCTTGAGTATCTGACTATAAAAGACTCATTTTATTCTTCGGTGTACTCCATTCCATTCTTATATTTTTGTAAGTACACCATTCACGTAATCGGACCCTCCCTATGGATTGTGTGGCTGTAAGTACTAGATCCTAAGTCCACGTTTAACATAATTCACGTTTTCCACTCTTACATGTTTTCTCGGTTTTTGAGTCATGTTTCTCTATGGTGTGAATTATGTCTTTATTGTTTTTCATTTTTCTTATATTAAATATTATTCATAAAAAGTAAAAAATATCAAAACCATATAAATAGTAATCTAGGAAGTCTCGGGAATCTGACTTTAAAAGACCCATGTTTAAAACAAATTTTTTAAACTCTGTTCTATCAAATTTGTTTGGGGGTGGGGTGTTGGTCTTTCCGTACTTGATTGTTCAACTTTCCATTTTTTGTTGTTGATAATAGTAAAATAATAGTTTTACTAATGAATAAAGCAATGAAACTCTAAACGAAAGTAAAACAAAAAATTGAACTTATACTAGATTTATCAAAGATTTCTACTCTCGATACTATTGAAGTAGAGTTTGAATAGAAGATTCGTTCCACTCCTAGTTCTTTAGCATTCAAGTTTCTTACGACTATCAATCCTACCAAAGTCATTGAGAGAATTACAAATTATACTACGAAATGCTATGGAATACTAAGGTTTGAATCTAGAATAAGAATTAGGGGGGAATTGAATCCACCTTGACTCCAACTTAAGAAACTAGCATAGATTGTTGTAATCCAATTCTTACGTTCTTACGGTAAGAATTGGTCGTTCTAATCCCTAATTATACATGGCATCTCTACCAATTCATAACTAGCATGTGAGGACATCCACCCATTCTCATGGCGAATCAACGACCTTCTAGAGTGGAATAGACTCTTACAACGATTCTAAGCTAACAAAATCAAGTTCTCATCAAGGCTTCATCAAACCCCTCTAATGGAGGTTTATCCTCGATTCATCAAACTATTATTTCCAAATGAAATTGAATAAGACATAATATAAAAATTTTACCTTTATTGAATTTAACTAAACAATAATTGAAATCTAAATTAACAACTAAGAATTGAATAACAACTAATAACTGAATTTAGATCTAAGTAATTCAATAAATAACAAAATTGAATTTAATAAGAACTAACTATTTTATTTATCTAATGAATGATATTCAATGATTCAAATAACTAATCTAAAACAAGGAATGCAACTAATTAATGGAATAGAAACTAATTAATTAAATTTTCTCAAAACTAGATCTAGAACTAAGCTTTTTAATGGCTACCTTCTAACCTAAACTAACTAATTCTTAAGAAATAAAACAATACCAATATTCCTAAATGTATATCATACTTTATATATATATATATATATATATATATATATATATATATATATATATATATATATATATATATTTTTTTTTTTAATTTTTAAATTGTTTTAGCTAGAAAACAAGTGCATATTATACATATCTATATCCTAATAGATGTCTTAATTACACGTGTTTCTATGCCTCCCCCCCCCCCAAACAAGAAGCATGCTTTGTCCTCAAAGTATTTAAATAACTAGGGTAGAGAAATACCATTGAAACGCGTGAAATTCTGGAGCATCTGCAAAATAAGGTTAAACATACTAATATAGAAAAAGAAAAACTGACGCAACTCTACCCCATATAGATTGCTTGGGACATAAGCAGACATTAAATGAAATAAAAACTAACCTTAACTCCCGTTTAAACATTTTCCTCCTCATCCGTAATGAAGAAATGAGGTTCCTTCGCATCCTGCCAAGCCATGGTAATTTGCCAGGCTTCCCGCCACTTATCGTCTACTATAGCTAACCTGTCAAGCGCCACTTGGTCCGATGTGGTGTAAGGCGTAACCTGATGATGTTGTATCCTCCACCCTTGCCAAGTCATTGCACGGAACGATCGAATAATACAATTGGTGGGTCTCACAATGTCGACCCCAACCCAATCCGTAAAACAGTCACAAAAAATAGGGAAGAAACATAGCATTATATGGCAAATTAAAACAGGCACAAGAAGGTACTCATACCTCTTGCTATGGGCTTGGGCTAAACTAAACATTAGGGTCTGGGGAATATCATAGAGTGTACGTCCCCCATTTAAAGCGAGAAAAATATCGCAAGTTTCGTCATTCATAGATGAATAACGTCATTCCCATCTAATGTTTATCATGATCCGAAACATAATAGTGCCCACGTTCATAGACAGGCTACCAAGGGCGACGTTATAATCCCCATGGTCTTCTATCCTAAAGATTCCTACCCCGTAATACTCATGCAAATCCTCATAGTTATATATGTACATATTATCTACCAAATAAGCCCATGAGTCTTGTATTTCGGCGGGCATAACAAGTCCAAGCACAAAGGCTAGCAAGAACCTGAAAATTTCCATCGGTTCATCCTCGATGGTGATGGAGAACCCTTGTTCTCCATTTGGTCTATCAAAGAACTTACAATTATCATAAAAATAAGATGTAAGTGTGGGAGAATAAAGTTCATCAGGACTTACCAAAAGTGGCTCCCAACCTGCTAGAATGATCACTTCGAAACCATGCACCATAGGTGTCACTTTGGAACAAGTCTTCAAAAGACTATTCCCGTATGATATGAGGGGATGTCATTGCAAACGATCCTGGAACAACCCACAAAAAACCGGAATTTTTCGTGCCCACGGGAGTCAGGGCGCGGGATGCGCTCAATTGAAACCTTGTATAGGCGCGGGTTGCGCTCTGGAGAATTTGGACTTACAGTGTTTTGGGTGCAGGTGGCGCTCCACTGAGGCGCAAGTGCGCTCTGAGGTGCTGAAATGCTGAAATGAGAAGGAAAAAGAAGGAAAACTTGGGAGAGAAAGGTGAAAGATGAATGTGAGAGATGGGAGTTTTGTGTGGAGAATGAATAAAGTTTATATAGGTTTGAGTTTCCAAAACGAATCGGGAAGTTTCCAAAAAATTTTAAGGCAATTGCCGGAAACAAAAATTCTAAAATCGGAAACGGAAACAACCCATATTCTTGATTCTAATACAAACCTAATATCTATTAGACTGAATTTAGAATAATAACTTCTAACTCTTATAGATTTCATCCTACCACCACATCTAAACATAGGCATGCCAATATCGACAATATTCTCAACAATTACTCCAAAACAACTTTGAAAAATGAGGATCATATAAAAATCATACTAGAATAAATAATACCACCCCCAAACAATTCGGGAAGGTGGGATTAACAATAAAACAACGCACAATTTGAAAAGAACCACATTATATTAAAATTGAAATTCAAACAACATTTAACTACCAAATTCAAATTTAACTACTGAATTTAACAACTTAACATCCAATCTACTAAAAAAATAAATAAATAAAAACAACATCAAAACAACAAACAACAAGAAATCTAGCTCTGAGATGAGGAAGGGATAAGAATAGGAAGTTGAGTGATCAAGAATGGAAAAACCAAACACCCACCCCATACAAATTTTATAGAACAGAGTTTAGAAAATTTGTTTTAAACGTGGGTCTTTTAAAGTTAGATTCCCCTAGACTTAATATGGGGTTGTTTTAAGTCAGATTCCCCTAGACTGTGCACACCCCTAAACAAGCAAGAAACTAGGGTGGCACAAAATAGATGATGCGTGGTCAACTATAAACTAATAGTTGAAAGAGTTGAGTCTAGCAATAAAAATATGATACTAAATGCACCTCTAAACATAATGAAGTTATATAATTGGAAGCAATCATGTAGAAGAATGAAAGAAAACTTATGCAACCCATCAAAGAACATATGCAAACCATCATATTGTAGCTGCGTTAAAAAGTTGGAATGACCCAAAAGATGAATTAGCGATACTTTAGGTGAGAAAGTAATGAAGTATGGATCCTGATGCGTGGTCAACTATAAACTAGTAGTCGAAAGAGTTTGGGGTCTAGCCATAAAAACATGATACTAAATACACCCTCAAATAGAATGAAGTTGTATAATTTGAAACAATCATGTAGAAGAATAAAAGAAAACTGATGCAACCCCTCAAAAAACATATGCAAACCATCATGTTGTAGTTGTGTTAAAAAGTTTGAATGACCCAAAAGATGAATTAGCAATACTTTAGGTGAGAAAGGAATGAAGTCTAGATCCTGATAGCTTTCATGAGGCTCAGATGTGGAAAAATAAGACAAACTGGGTTTCTCACTACACTCGGTCAAAGCTTGGCTCTCAACTACAGGAATGATGTACTCATGGGACTGTGTGCTAGGCAAACACTCTTCACCATGAGGGTTTAAAAAATTATAGAGTGTCTATGAGGCAATAGGCTCAAGTGTAAATTTGAGGTTCCTCTAAAATAGTGGGTGAATTGATGGTTTAGTTGTGATATATGGTTGGATTTAGGAGGTGGTAACTCAGGTGGGTGGTTGGTGGTTCATCAGTTGGTGGATCCTCACATGCTCTTAAGAAATCATTGAAGTCTTCATCTAGCTTAGTTGAATCCATAAAGTTATGGTTTGTGGCTTTATCTTTAAGAATTTCATCTATGTTTTCCATTGTTATTTCCTCAGCTGCCAAACTAAATTTAGATTCACATTCCTCTAAAGATGTTACTTCCTTTAATTCCTGCACATTACCTTGTTCATGCCTTAGATTAGAATTGTTGATTTCTATTTCCTCACTCTCGTCCTTTAAAACAATATAAGTTTCCTCAATGGCATCATGGTCATCCGAAACAAGTCCTACAGAGTCGTCTTCAATAATTTCCTCATCCAGGTTGTATATGGAGTTAATATAATGGTTAATGGGAGGGTCATGGGAAGGTAATGGTTCATCTTTTGTGTCGATCTCTGGCAAGGTTGAAAGTTCTGTGTTAGGTGAGGGGATCATGGAAATCATTTTGGCTAGATTCTGAAGCTTAGTTTGGGTTTCTGCATTTTGTTCTCTAAACGTTTTTCCATTGTTGGCTATTTGTTGGGAAATTTGGTCTGGGAAGGGTGGCAAGCTAGATTGGTGGGTGATTTCTGGCGTAGGTAAGGTTAGCATCAATCTTGTCCGTTCTAGGTTCTGAAGTATTATTTTCTTTTGGGCCATTATTTTACCAAATATTGTTAGTGGAGGGGAAGGTTGGTGGTATGGTTCTGGTTGGTACGGTGTTTGATAGTCATAGTTATTGGCTTTTGAGTAACTCTGGTTGATTTTGTACTGTGCTGGGTTAGGTTGACTCTATGTATAGTTTGGATGACTAGAAAACTCTTGATTGTATGGATTACTATAAATGTTTGAAAATTGCGGTTCATAATTATTATTATATCCTATAGTAGGTCCAAACTTTTGTCATGATGGGCAATGAGAAGCCCAATGGTAAGTGATAAGAGCCCAAAACTATAGTTTTAACCCCTTAACCATCATACTTTTAGACCAATTATGTGAGTAATAATTAAGAGTTAATACTGATTACGTGTTTTTATGCATTTCAGGCTTTAAAGTCCATTATGTGCAGAAATGTGCCACTTTAGCGAGATAAAGGAGCAAAGGTCGGTTGCTAAGGAGTTATGTAAATAAAAGCCAAGATTCAAGGAGACAAAGCCTTTGTAAAGCCCGGTCAAAAGCTAAAAAGTCAACACGGGCAGAAATAGTGCACAAGTCAGCAGAACTTCCGAAGGCCGTATCTTTGGACTCAGACCTTGGAATTGGGAGTATTTTATGTCAAAACGACCGGCTCGGAAAGAGCTTTCAAATGGTCCAAGCCTTGACCCAATCAGAGGAGCAAAAGTGGATGAAAAGTGTGTCGAAGCCAACTGCAGCTGAAGAGGCCTTTTTCGACTGAAAGAATTGGGTTTTGGTCCTGATTCTCTGGCCCAAAACATGGCTCCAAGCCCATGCACGATTTTTGGATCTGAAACATATAAAAACAAAAGCTTAGCTCTTTGTTAAGGGTAGATAGTTAGGTTAGAAAATAAATTAGGTTAGGATAAGAAAAGTAGCCATTAAACCTTAGTTCTAGATCTAGTTTTACATTAATTAATTAGTTTATTTCTTGAGTATTGAATCATTGTTTTTATTGTTCATTAGATTAATAAGTAGTTGTTATTCATTCAATCATATCTTGTTCTTATTGTTCTATTAGATTTATAAAGTTAATTACTTATTCCATAATTACATGTTCTTATTATTGTTCTTGTGTTGGGAATGGTAGTATAGAAATTTCACATCAAATCATTACTCTCACCATTGTTCCTTTTTTGGGTTTGATTAGTTGAATTCAATTTAAGTCTAGACAGTTAAGAGTGGAACGAATCCTTACTTATTATATTGCATGATTATGTTTTGAGAGTAAGAAGAATTGATTTAAACGTAAGAACGGTAGGCTTACGTATTAGTGTTGTTAACATTAATATTTAGGATTCTATTATTTTTACGGTTAGCAAATGGCGCCACTGCCATCTTAATCTTGTTCAAGGCAAGAATTCAATTGCTTGAATCCAAGGGGCAATCCCCCATTCTCTACCCACCCACCATTTTAATTTTTCATTCTTATTTCTTGAATTTTCGGAATTGTTCACTGTTTTAGGCATAGGGGCTGCGGATTCACAGAGAAAAACACTGGGGTGAAGCATTAAACTTCCTCGAAAAAAAAAATAAAAAAATAAAAAAAAAAAAAATATTGCACGGAGCGCGACCTGCGCCCTAAGCAAGCGCACCTACGCTCAAAGCACTGGAAGTTGAGGGCGACCCGCACCCAAACCAAGCGCGACCCGCACTCAAACACTGGAACTCGAATTTGCATGCGCACCTGCGCCCAAGTGAAGCGCACCTGCGCCCTCAGCTGATTTTGTCGAATTTCCACAGGTTTGATTCGAACTTCGATTTTTCAAGTTTTTCAGTGTTCTAACTTGTTATATACACTGAACACGCGTAAACAAGACATTATTCATAAGCGAAGCAAGGACGCAATCAGGTATTCCTTTCTTCCACACCTCGCATATCTTGTTAGAGGTTTCTACTAGTATATCAGAATTGTTTGGAGTGTTGCATGTTTAGTTAAGTTCGACTTAGTCTTGCATGAGATTAAGGTCTGGTCGAAGAAAAACAACTAACGTAATTACACGGCAACGTCGACAAACACGTCTATCTAGTATACCACTCATTACACCTATAGCTACTATTCCACACACACCACCTGATATAATGGCTGAAGAAAGAGAGACTCCTCTCTCTGACTTCTATAAAGCCTTGAGCAATAGCCCCAAATCTTGCATCGTTCTAGCAGACCCAGTGGGGGATTTCCGAATCCCCCCAAATATTTTTAATTTGTTACCCATTTTTCATGGTTTAGCTCATGGTTTAGACCATGAAAAACCTTATAAGCACATGCGTAGGATTGAACAAGTCCTAACAACATTCCACCATCCCACGGTTGGTGCGGAACAAATTAAACCGAGGGTATTCCCTTTCACCTTAGCCGATAAAGGCGTCTTGGTTAACTGCCCAAACGCCAAACTCGTGGACTTATGGGCTCAACTTGTTCAATTTTTCATGGAGCGGTTTTTACCCACCGAAGGCGGATGAAATGCTTCACAAGATTCATTTCTTCACCCGAGAATCCTCATGAATCCTTTTCGGAGGGCGGAATCGTTTCAGCGATCTTCTCATTGAATGCCCGCATCATAATCTTACGAAAGACACGCTTGTTCGTGCTTTCTTCAAGGGGCTTTCACATTATCATAAGGAGGTTCTAGATATCATGACTAGGGGTAGTTTTCTTAGTAAAGGAGCCTTGGAGGCTTATAAATTCTTAGAAGAGCAATCTAAGAAAAACAACTATTGGGGAGGTAACGATTCCTCCCGCTCCTCTCCTTATTCTCTTGAGGTTAAATATGATCCCGAGCTTAAAACTCTTATCGATGCCCTCACTAAAAAGGTAGATGCCATCTCTGTTCAACAACAACCCACTCCAGTCATGAACATTAACTTTACTCGTTGTAATGTCTATTGTAGTTTTGAGCATTCAGACTTCTATTGTCCTCTTGTCTATGCACAAACACCACCACAACCATCACACTTCAACCAGTTAACTCAACATCAAGGACAAGGGAACTTAGGTGACCAGAATAGAGGTTTAGTACCCATAACCCAGAACTATCAACATCAAGACATGAACGCTCAACAAGCTTTAATTCCAATACAACCATCTACAGACAAAGTAGTTGTGACCTTGTTGGAGAAACAAAATCAAATTATGCAACAAAACTCTAACTTGATGAAAGATCGAAGATGATCAAAACTCTAATATGATGAAACAAACGATGCAAATGATGCGATCTTTTGTGCCAAAAGGTTATTGACATGTCTTCTAACCAAAATAATAACCAAACCGGCGTGTTTCCAAGTCAAGCAATTGCCTAATCCTAAGTCAACAAACACCGCCTTTGAAATAAATAGTATTTCTTGTAATGGTAATATAAACCAGGGGACCTACTGGTGATCCACTACCCTTCGTTCAGGCGAATAGTTGATAACCAAGTGACTATGCCTAAAGATTACCCGCAAACTAAAAATGATACCATACCAAATACTATAATAGAAACTGAAGACCCTACAACTGTAGAAGTACCAGTTAAACCACAACCAAAAGGAAAAACATTACAAGACCCAATAATAGAAAGTGAAGACCCTACACCTGTAGAGGTTCCAATATGGACACCTAGATGGAAAACGGCTAGAGATAAAGCAAAGACTAATAATACTTTTATCCCTTCTGCTCAAAATAGCGATAAAACACCATATCCCCAAAGACTAGTTGTGTTTAAAAAGGACAAGAATTTTGATGAGATTAGGGAAGTGTTTAAAAATTTGACTATAAACCTACCTTTTCTAGAAGCTATAAAAAGTCTACTGGACACGCTTAAGTTTCTAAAAAAGAGTTGTGCACCAAGAAGAGGAAACCCAACATACCCCACGAAGCATTCTTAACTGAACAATATCCCTCTTTATCTGAACATAATGGAATTGTTAAGTACAAGGACCCTGGTCGTCCTACTGTACAATGCACCTTAGGTGATACACCTTCATAACAACTGCTTTATTAGACCTGGGGGCGAGTGTTAACTTACTCCCTTTTTATTTATATAAACAACTAGGTCTAACAAAACTTCAACCAACCAAAATGACTTTGCAGTTAGCCGATCGTTCTATTAAGTATCCCAAGGGTGTAGTTGAAAATATTCTCGTTAAAGTTCAGGATTTTTACTATCCAGCCGACTTTGTTATTCTTGACACAGAAGTTTCTCATGATTCCATTCCCATCATCCTAGGGCGTCCTTTCTTGGCAACCGCCAATGCCCAAATCAATTGTCGGGATGGCTCAATGACTTTTTCTTTTGGAAATCTTTCTGTAGAAGTTAACATGTTTAGACAAAAATAGGGACAACTAGGTTTGCCTGTATAAGGGGAAGTGAAGTCCATTGAGAGTTTTGTACCTCACATTAGTGCGGCTGACACTTTAGTCCCCACACTAGGAGATACCCCTCTTATGGAAGAAGACAAGGATCACAATTTCTACTCCCTAGATGTAGATAACATCAAGGAGGATTTCCTTCGACTCTTTTGCAACCCTTCTTGGCGCCCTCGGAAGTTCTCTCCTATTGACATCCATTCATCTCTTGACGCCATGACGAAGAAGAATTTTTAAGCCCTCTATCCCAGTGATTCTTCTTACCCACCTATTGAGGAATGTCTTGCATATCTCAAGGCCTCCGATGATGATATAGACCTAAGAACACTAGTTGAACACCATTCACCCACCTCACATCCTCATGTCACTCATTCACCTTCCATCACGAATGTTCCTCGCCCTCTACCTTTTCAAAGAACCATTGAGTTTGTACTTGACCTTGGCGTTTCTCATATGCTTCATAACTATCTAAAACCAACTGGTGAAGAAGTAACACCCAAGGACAAGCCACCGACACTTTTTCATTTTTTTCCATTTTTTCTTTCTCAAAATTATCCACATCCTACATTATCTTCCACAACCATCAATTTTCTCACGTTCATTTACTTGGCATCCCTTCGTAGGAGGACAAAAAAGAAACTGTATGCTCGATTAGGTTTTAGATCTATAAGGCTTTGCTCTCATTCCACTAAGCTACGTCATAGGAAATCTTGGTGCTTAATTCTGTTTGATGGTGCATTCCATGTTAATTATTTGTGGAAAGACCCACAACTTTTTTGATTGTTGATATATGGTAAACTGCATTTTAATATATATATATTAGATAGAGTATCTGACTATAAAAGACTCATTTTATTCTTCGGTGTACTCCATTCCAATCTTATGTTATGGGAGTGCACCATTAAGGCAACCGGACCCTCCTTTTGGAGTGAGTGGTTGTAAGTGTCGGATTCTTAGTCTATGTTTCATGTGACTCACGCATTTATCTCTTGCACTTTTCTCGTGGATTGAGTAGTGCTTCTCTATGGAGTGAGTTTCATTTTTATTTCTTTATCGTAATTTTATTTTGTTTTTCTTAAAATCAAACATATAAAAACTAAATAAAAATAAAAACATAAACATATATTAGTAAGTCTAGGGAATCTGACTTTAAAAGACCCAAGTTTTCGTACAATACAAACTTTCTGGAGTATAGGCCAAACAAAATTTTCAAACTTAAAAAGAGTTTTCCAATTTTGTTTGGGGGTGGCGTATTTTGGTATTCATTTCAAATCATGTTGCCACCCTAAGCCTGTCATGTTTACTCCAGTAGAGTTTGTGTTAGTTAGTACGTACCAGTTTAATTGTGCTTCATATTATCATATCATATTTACAATATTTCTATTACAGTGCGCCAATTTTTGCCACGCGTTTCTATGGTAAATTCTTTCCTTATCTCTTTACACTTTGAGGACAAAGCGTTGAATGTTTTTGGGGTGGGATAGAAACATTTGCAAAAATTAGACACTTTTAGGATGTAAATTACGCACTTTTATTTATAAAATGTTAAAAATTATAAAAATTAGTTAGTTATATAATTTAATTGTGCTATTGAATTGTTTCATGAACCCCCTTCTCCCAAATTGTTTGGGGGTGGTATAGAAACACGATGTAAATGTTAAGCACATATTAGGTTGTATATTACGTATTATTTGTCTTAAAAATAATAAAAATAAAAATAAAAATAAAAATAAAAATAAAAATTTTATGCGGGCTATACACTTAGGAATATTGGTATTGTTTCTTTCTCTATGCTCTTAATAATCTAGAAGTCTCACGTAGCTTTTTGCATTAGAATAGTTTTTAGAAACTTAGGTTAATATGTAGGTAATAATCTTTGTATTTATCTATAAATATATTACATGAGTATCTATGATTGTTTGGCAGTAAGTTTATGAAATCTAGGCTAGAGTACTTATTCTATAAATCTTGTGAGAATATAGCCTAAAGCCTTATATGAGTGAAACATTTGAGAAATGACACAAGAGAGAAGTATATTCCGAATGGAGAAATCACACGTCCACTTGCTTGACCACTATACCATGTCCTAAGAGAGAATTTAGGCCCTTTTTGGATCGATATAGCTAGAAATTCTGACCTAAGTATATTTTCCGCTAGTCGCCCCACTGAGCCTTTCATTAGCCCTTCCATAAACCACAATTCCTTTACCCTATTACAAAAACAAAAAAAATATAAAAAAATAAAAAAATCAACCTACCCATTTTAGAATAAGTCTGAGAATAGGATGAGTTAAGAAAAGAGAAGAGAAAAACCTGTGTAAACAGAAATTAGTTAGTTGCTTCAGAAAAGAAAAAGAAAAGAAGTTTCCATCCAAAGAAAAGAAAAGAAAAAGAAAAATAGAAATAAAATAAAAACTCCAAAAATAGAATAAAAAGATTCGAAAAGCCAAAAGAAAAAGGCTAAGGATGGAAACAAAGTGTAGAACAAAAGAACAATGTTTTCTCTAGTTACGTAATATGAAGACCCTATTATCTCAGACTTGTCTTTTTGAATATCTGTTTCCTTCATTCTTAAACCATCTCCTAATCCCCGCAACACCTAATAAAAACTTATAGCTCAATTAGGAATAAGTTAGTGGGATAGTAAGTGGCAGATGTGTTTGATCAACTTCGGCTTCCTTGTGTGTCATTGAGATTGTAAGGTAAAGTATGCCCACTGTACACTGGAATAGCAAAACTTGAGTGGAAAAATCAGAGTGATTTTTGTCTTGACTTTTATGTGAGAACCTACTTAAGGACGCTATTCCAAAGTTTCAGAAACAGAGACACATTCTTGCATTTCATAGCATTACTCATTGTATATATGTTTATTCGTAGATGATTGATTATTATGCATATATTAGCTTATGTTTCGACATGATTATTCTGTATTCATTGCTAGTGAGATGTATAGATAATTGAGACATAAATAAGGAAACAATAGTTTTATTTCTTAGTCGTTAGTATAGATGAAGTTTGTGAGTACCTTCACTGGAAAACTATCATGAGGCTATAACTCGTCCACTAGGGAATTCCTAGTGGTTTAAGGCCTTGTTGCATATGGTCAATGCAATCGCACTCAGCGAAACGAGAGTAGATAGAACTCTATTTTTGGTCACTTATTCTAATTTCTCATCTTTGCTTGAGAACAAGCAAAATGCTGTTTGGGGGTGGTTTGATAAGAGACCAAACCTGTAGTTTTAACCCCTTAACCATCATACTTTTAGACCAATTATGTGAGTAATAATTAAAAGTTAATACTGATTACGTGTTTTTATGCATTTCAGGCTTCAAAGTCCATTATGTGCAGAAATGTGCCACTTTAGCGAGATAAAGGAGCAAAGGTCGGTTGCTAAGGAGTTCTGTGAATAAAGGCCAAGATTCAAGGAGACAAAGCCTTTGTAAAGCCCGGTCAAAAGCTGAAAAAGTCAACAGTAAAGCGATTAAAACAGCACAAGTCATTGAGAACTTCCGAAGGCCGTATCTTTGGACTCAGACCTTGAAATTGGGAGTATCTTATGTCAAAACGACCGGCTCGGAAAGAGCTTTCCAATGGTCTAAGCTTTGACCCAATAACAGGAGCAAAAGTGGACGAAAAGTCTATCGAAGCCAACTGCAGCTGAAGAGGCCTTTTTGGACTGAAAGAATTGGGTTTTGGGCCTGATTCTCTGGCCCAAAATATGGCTCCAAGCCCATGCACGATTTTTGTTAAGGGTAGATAGTTAGGTTAGAAAATAAATTAGGTTAGGATAAGAAAAGTAGCCATTAAACCTTAGTTCTAGATCTAGTTTTACATTATTTAGTTTTACATTAATTAATTAGTTTATTTCTTGAGTAATGAATCATTGTTTTTATTGTTCATTAGATTAATAAGTAGTTGTTATTCATTCAATCATATCTTGTTCTTATTGTTCTATTAGATTTATAAAGTTAATTATTTATTCCATAATGACATGTTCTTATTATTGTTCTTGTGTTGGGAATGGTAGTATAGAAATTTCACATCAAATCATTACTCTCACCATTGTTCCTTTTGGGTTTGATTAGTTGAATTCAATTTAAGTCTAGACAGTTAAGAGTGGAACGAATCCTTACTCATTATATTGCATAATTATGTTTTGAGAGTAAGAAGAATTGATTTAAACGTAAGAACGGTAGGATTACGTATTAGTGTTGTTAACATTAATATTTAGGATTCTATTATTTTTACGGTTATCAGTAAGGACTACCGCAGCATGAACATGGTGAAAGGTTTACATAATAATCACATGATTGTTCGTCTACATATTGATATGCCATATTGGTTTTAAAAATATATTCTAAGACAATTAATATGCAAATGAAACTCTAACTATAAATTTCTAGATTGGCATGTGCGTTGACATTTACGAAAAAGAAGCGTGATTATACTAGAATTAAACTCCTCTGACAGAAGAGGCGAGGAGTAGAAGAAAGAGTACCTAAATGCCTCCTTGCTACGCGTTTGAATAGCGTCTTTTATACGCATGCTCAGTGTGTTTAACAAGTTAGAAGACTGAAAATCTTGAAAGAAATGGAAGTTTGAAACAAACCTATGGAAATCGGGTAGATTCAGCAGAGGGCACAAGTCGCGCTCAGAATAGGCCTAAGTAGGGCAGTGTCGCTTCAGTCGAGCTAGAGTTCCAGTTGTTTGGGCACGAGTGGCGCTCTAATTTAGCCTTGGTAGGGTGCGGGTCGCGCTTAGGGAAAACCTCGAGGTCCAGGCGCTTCAGCGCGGGGGGCATTCGTGTTTTGCCTTGGCAAGGCGCGGGTCGCTCAGCCAAAAACTGGAGTTCCACGCGCTTGGGCGCGGGTGGCGCTCCAATTTAGCTTGCCCAGGGCGCGGGTCGCGCTCCGTGTAATTCTTCGAGAAAAATTTTCAGTGCTGAAACGGACAACCACAGTGAGAATCAAAAAGCGTGGGTGGGTTATAGGACTTTGGAAAATTAACAAATCTAAAGAAAACAATGCTAAAGGCAACTAAGATGGCAACTGCGCCATTTGATAATAGTAAAATGATAGTTTTACTAATGAATAAAGCGATGAAACTCTAAACGAAAGGAAAACTAAAAACTGAACTTATACTAGATTTATCAAAGATTTTTACTCTTGATACTATTGAAGTAGAGTTACAATAGAAGATTCGTTCCACTCCTAGTTCTTTAGCATTCAAGTTTTCTACGACTATCAATCCTACCAAAGTCAATGAGAGAATTACGAATTATACTACGAAATGCTACGAAATACTAAGGTTTGAATCTAGAATAAAAATTAGGGGGGAATTGAATCCACCTTGACTCCAACTTAAGAAGCTAGCATAGATTGTTGTAATCCAATTCTTACGTTCTTACGGTAAGAATTGGTCATTCTAATCCCTAATTATACATGGCATTTCTACCAATTCATAACTAGCATGTGAAGACGTCCACCTATTCTCATGGCGAATCAATGACCTTCTAGAGTGGAATAGACTCTTACAACGATTCTAAGCTAACAAAATTAAGTTTTCATCAAGGCTTCATCAAACCCCTCTAATGGAGGTTTAGCCTCGATTCATCAAACTATCATTTCCAAATGAAATTGAATAAGACATAATATAAAAATTCTACCTTTATTGAATTTAACTAAACAATAATTGAAATCTAAATTAACAACTAAGAATTGAATAACAACTAATAACTGAATTTAGATCTAAGTAATTCAATAAATAACAAAATCGAATTTAACAAGAACTAACTATTTTATTTATCTAATGAATGATATTCAATGATTCAAATAACTAATCTAAAACAAGGAATGAAACTAATTAATGGAATAGAAACTAATTAATTAAATTTTCTCAAAACTAGATCTAGAACTAAGCTTTTTAATGGCTACTCTAATGGCTACCTTCTAACCTAAACTAACTGATCCTTAAGAGCTAAGTCTTGTGTATGGAAATTGAGGAGACCATATCCACATTTTCATGCATGGGCTAAGGGTCCATGTTTTGGGTCGGAAAATCGAGCCCAAAGCCCAATTTTTCAGTCCACAGGCCCCTTCTCAGCTGGCTTTGACTTCAATAGGCTTTTCGTCCACTTTTGCTCATCTGATTGGGTCAAGGTTTAGACCATTGGAAATCGCTTTCCAAGTCAGTCATTTTGACATAAGGTACGCCCAATTCCGAGGCCTGAGTCCAAAGATACGATCTTCGAAAGTTCTGTTGACTTTTGTGTGTTGTTTCTGCCCGTCTTGGCCTTTAATCTCGCAGAACTTCTTAGCAACCAACCCTTTGCTCTTTTATATCCCCCAAGTGGCACATTTCTACACATAATTGACTTTAATGCCTGAAATATATAAAATCACGTATTTAGCATTAACTCTTATTTATTACTCGCATAATTGGTCTAAAAGTATTATTGTTAAGGGCATCTCTAATGGGGAGTGTAAAATTAGACCTCCACCTAGGCTCCACATAGGTGCCATTAGGATTTTACACCTCTAATTGTATATTGTATAGCTTATAAATATCCACACTCTATACTCTCCAATGGAAGAGTGTAAAAAAAAATAGATTTTAAACTCGGACGTCACTCCAAGTGACGTCCCTCTTTAATTTAAACTGGGACGTCACTCCAAGTGACGTCCGAGTTAAAAAATTACTTTAGAATTAGAATGGGACGTTACTCCAAGTGACGTCCGAAAATTATTTCACTCAGACGTCAGTTTGAGTGTCGCTCGGGTTTTTTATTAACTAATAGCGAGAGGGGGAATTCCCCACCCTCTCTATTAGCTAATACACTATTACCTACGGTATAGCACCCCCATTGGAGAGAGTTTTTTGATATTTGGATTGTAAAATTTCCACTCTATATGGTTTACACTCCCCATTGGAGATGCCCTAAAATTTAAATTACAGTTTTAGGCTCTTATCAGTTGCATATGCCATTTAACCATGTTTTGATTTGGGTTGACATTATCTATAAATTTAGATTTCATTTGTTCGCATAACTTACGTTATTCACGCACCTCGAGGTGTTTTCCATCATTTTATATGTCACCCACAGTTAAAATAGAGTATTTTATAGATCATTGGATTGACAATTTTCTCCTAATCGTTTCCATATCTCATTCGAAAAAATCGAACTGGTAACGAGCCGGGAATTTAAATTTTAAATTTCGCGTACATAGGGACAAAATGGGTATTTCTGAATTAGTTTGGGCTTGGGCCCAAGTAAACAGTACAACCTAAGAACACATCATGCTCTTCTCCTTCCTCACGCATCCAACTCAATTAACGCACAAAACCCTAACCAAAATTTAAAAAAAAAAAAAAAAATCAGCACTATTCACTTTCTTCTTCCGATCTTCTTCTTCCCCTGTAACTTGCAGCACCACTTGTGCTGCCTGATAAGAGCCCAAAACTGTAGTTTTAACCCTGTAACAGTCATACTTTTAGACCAATTATGTGAGTAATAATTAAGAGTTAATACTTATTACGTGTTTTTATGCGTTTCAGGCATCAAAGTCAATTATGTGCAGAAATATGCCACTTTGATGAGATAAAGGAGCAATGGTTGGTTGCTAAGGAGTTCGGTGATTAAAGGCCAAGATTTAAGAAGACAAAGCCTCTGTAAAGCCCAGTCAAAAGATGAAAAGTCAAAGTCAACGCGGGCAGAAACAGTACTCAAAATCAGCAGAATTGGGCCTACCTTATGTCAAAACGACCGGCTCGGAAAGAGCTTTAAAATGGTCTAAGCCTTGACCCAATCAGAAGAGCAGAAGTGGACGAAAAGTCTGTTCAAGCCAACTACAGCTGAAGAGGCCTTTTTGGACTGAAAGAATTGGGTTTTGGGCCTGATTCTCTGGCCCAAAACATGGCTCCAAGCCCATGCACGATTTTTGGATTTGAAAACATATAAAAACAAAAGTTTAGCTTTTTGTTAATGGTAGCTAAGTAGACCTAAAAATATAGATAATTCTAGATCTAGATTTAATTGTTTTTAATTTAGTTTATCTTCAATTAAATTCTTGTTTTAGATTAAACTCTTAGAATCATTGTTCTTAATTAGTTTGATAAATAAAATAGCTATTTTGTCAATTTCGATTTTGTCATTTCAAATTATAGATCTAGTTTTAATTCTTGTTGATTATCATTTCTGAGTTGTTAAATTAGATTGAAGTATTGTTAGTTAAATTAGTCAAGTTAGAATTTTGATATGATGTTTAATTATAATAATATGGGAAATGATGGTTTGATGAATCAAGGCTAAACCTCCATTAGAGGGGTTGATGAAGCCTTGATGAAAGCTTAGTTGTATAAGTGTAGAATCATTGTAGACTCTATTCCATTCTAGAAGGTTGTGTTTCGCCATGAGAATGGGTGGACGACCTCACATGATAGTTATAATTGGTAGAAATGCCATGTTAATTAGGGATTAGAACGAGCAATTCTTATGGTAAGAACGTAAGAATTGGATTATAACAGTCTATGCTAGGTGATTAAGTTGGATTCGAGGTGGAATCAATTCCCCTCTAATTCTTTATCTAGATTCACATTCAGAATTCCGTAGCATTTCATTATTCGTAACTTGTTAATTTAATTCACCTCGTAGTATAGAATTCCCCTCGTAAACCTCTCATTAGACTTAAGACCGATTAGTTAACTATGAAATCATTCCATGCTAGAGAACTAGGAGTGGAACGAATTTGTTACTCCACTCTATTTCGATAGAATTGAGAGTAGAAAATTTGATAAATATAGGCACGTATAAAGTTTTAGTTTACTTGCGTTTTGAGTTCATCGAACATTTCGTAGGTAAATTATCTTTTAATGTCTTATCAAATGGCGCCGCTGCCATCTTAGTTTCACTTTAGCATTGTTTTCATAGTATAATTAGTCATTTTTAAGTCCCATTAAACCCACCCACCCTTGTTTGATTCATACTGTGGTTGTCCGTTTCAGCATTGAAAAGTTCTGCGAAAAATACATGGATGGACCCGGCTTCAAAGCGAAGCGCACTCGCCCAAACTCCTGGAACCTTGAGCGCGACCCGCCCCCATCTCGAGCGCGACCCCCCCTAAAACACTGTAACTGGAGTTACATGGAGCGCGACCTCGCCCTAAGCGAGCGCACCCGCGCCCTAAGCTAAATTTTTCCGGATTTCTATAGGTTTGTTTCGAACTTCGATTTTTAAGTTTTTCAGTGTTCTAACTTGTTATTTACACTGAACACGCGTAAACAAGACGCTATTCATACGCGAAGCAAGGACGCTATCAGGTATTCCTTTCTTCCATATCTCGCATCTCCAGTTAGAGGTTTATACTAAAATATCAAGATCGTTTGGAGTGTTGTCATGTTTAGATTTAGACTTGCATGAGATTAAGGTCTGGTCGGAGAAAAACACCGAACGTAATAAACCGTCAACGTCAACAAACAAATCTATCGAGTATACCAATCACTACACCTCTAGCTACTATCCTACCAACCACACTTGACATAATGGCTGAAGAAAGAGAGACTCCTCTCTCCGACTTTTACAAAGCCTTGAGCGATAGCCCTAAATCTTGCATCATTCGAGCAGACCCAGTGGGGGATTTTCGAATTCCCCCAAACATATTTAATTTGTTACCCGTTTTCCATGGTTTAGACCATGAAAAACCTTACCAACACATGTGTAGGATTGAACAAGTCCTTACAACATTCCATCATCCAACGGTTGGTGCGGAACAAATTAAACTGAGGGTATTTCCCTTCACCTTAGCCAATAAGGCAGTGTCTTGGTTAACTGCCCAAACGCCTAATTCTGTGGACTCGTGAGCTAAACTTGTTCAGCTGTTTATGGAACATTTTTACCCACCCCTAAAGACGGATAAGATGCTTTCCAAGATTCATTTCTTTCGACAAAATCCTCATGAATCATTTTCTGAGGCTTGGAATCGTTTCACCGATCTGCTTATAGAGTGTCCACGCCATAACCTAGCAAAAGACATGTTAGTTCGTGCCTTTTTCAAAGGACTTCAACATCACCATAAAGAAGTCCTTGACATAATGAATGGGGGTAGTTTCCTAAGTAAAGGAGCCTCGGAGGCTTACAAATTTTTAGAAGAGCAAACTAAACGCAAGAACAATTGGGGGGGTTGATAAGAACCCAAAACTGTAGTTTTAACCCTGTAACAGTCATACTTTTAGACCAATTATGTGAGTAATAATTAAGAGTTAATACTGATTACGCCTTCCTAACTAAACACTTCCCAACTTTATCCGAAAATAATGGAATTGTTAAGTACAAGGACCCTGGTCGTCCTACAATAAAATGCACCTTAGGAGATTCCCACACGCGGCGACCGCTTTTATTAGGACCTGGGGGCGAGTGTTAACTTACTCCCGTATTATTTGTATAAACAAATAGGTCTACAGGAAATGCAACCTACAAAAATAACGTTGCAATTAGCAGACAGGTCAATTAAGTATCCTAAGGGTGTAGTGGAAAACGTGTTTGTTAAGGTTCAGGATTTCTACTATCCTGCAGATGTTGTTATCCTCGATACGTAAGTCGCTAATGACTCTGTACCGATCATCTTAGGCCCCTTCTTGGTAACCGCCAACGCTTATAAATTGCGCGATGGTAAGATGTCCTTATCTTTTGGCCATCTTCTTGTTGAGGTAAATGTTTTAAAATGATGAAACAGATTACTGTGATTCGCTCTATAGATGGGGAGGTTAGCATGATCGAGAGCTTAGCTCAAGATTATTTTAACAATACGTTTTCGAAAACAATGTACAAATTCCTTTCTTTTGGAACTTCAGATTTTGTAAATGACTCCTACTTAGAGGAAGTCAACACCATCCTTGAGTCCACACCAATTGTAGACCCTTCGGTTCCTCCATATATTGAGTATGAAGACTTGCTACCTAAGCAAGTATTCATTATGCAAAATGAGGACCCTGACGAAACATCTATTGATTTTCCTTCCACCCCAGTGCTCAAACCTCTTCCCCCGGAGTTAAAATATATTCAACTTGATCCGGATGGTTGTCATCCGGTAATTATATCTTCTCTGTTATCTAAAAATGAAGAGACACGTTTAATCCGGGTGATTAGAGAACATCGGTCTGCGATTGGTTTGTCCCTAGCCGACATTAAGGGAATTGACCCTAATGTTTGCACTCATCGTATCCATTTGGAGGATAACACGAAGAGTTCTCGCGAACCTCAGCATCGCTTGAACCCTGCCATGAAAGAGGTCGTTAGGGAAGAAGTCTTACGATTACTCGATGCGGGTATCATATACCCAATCTCTGATAGCGAATGGGTAAGCCCCATTCATGTAGTTCCTAAAAAATCGGGAGTTACCATGGTACGTAACGGGAAGGGTGACTATGTTGTCACACAAGGTCCTATGAAATGGAGAATCTGTATTGATTACAGACATTTAAATGCTATGACAAGGAAGGATCACTTTCCGTTACCTTTTATAGATCAAATGCTCGAGCATACTCTTTGGTCATCTTTTTATTGTTTTACGGATGGCTACTCGTGCTATTTTCAGATTATTATTGATATTGATGACCAAGAAAAGACTACCTTCACATGTCCCTTTGGAATGTATGCCTATAAACGAATGCCTTTTGGCCTTTGTAATGCTCCTGATACCTTCCAGCGGTGTATCCTTCATATATTTAGTGACATGGTAGAGCGCTTTATGGAAGTTTTCATGGATGATTTTTCTATCTATGGAGATTCCTTCACAGACTGTTTGTCTAACCTGTCTAAGGTTTTGAAACGGTGTGAAGAAAAGAGCATCGTTTTAAACTGGGAAAAGTGTCATTTCATGGTGAAAAAGGGCATCGTACTAGGTCACATTGTATCTAGTGATGGCATCGAAGTAGATAAGGCCAAACTAGATAAGATAGCGACTCTACCCAAACCATGGACTGTCCGTGATATTAGAGCCTTTCTAGGCCATGCAGGTTTTTATAGGCGATTTATTAAAGCTTTCTCGAAAATAGCTAGGCCTTTAACTAATCTGCTTTTAAAAGATGCAATCTTTGATTTTAATTTTAACTGTAAGCAGGCTTTTGAAACTTTAAAAGCCGCCCTAACCTCTGCACCAATTATACAGCCTCCTGATTGGTCTAATCCTTTCGAACTCATGTGTGATGCTAGTGACTATGCAGTTGGTGCAGTCTTGGGACAAAAACTAGATAATAAGTCCAATGTTATTTATTATGCTAGTAAAACCTTAAACGATGCTCAACGGAATTATTCAACTACCGAAAAAGAATTCTTAGCCATCATTTATGCTTTAGATAAGTTTCGTCCTTATTTGGTTGGTTCTAAAACTTTAGTTTACACGGACCATGCAAATTTTTAAGTACCTTCTTGCAAAGAAGGATGCTAAGCAGAGATTAATCCGATGGATCCTTCTCCTGCAAGAGTTCACATTAGAAATAAAGGACAAAGGAGGGGTCAAAAACGTAGTTGCCGACCACTTATCTAGACTTACAAACGACGATAGTAGTGATTCTGAGTCCATACCGGACTCTTTTCCTGATGAGCATCTGTATGCTATTTTTTCAGCACCATGGTATGCTGACATTGTAAATTATTTAGCGGCTGATGTTATGCCTTATAATTGGTCAAGAAATGAACGTAAGAAGTTCTTGGCCAGAGTTAAGTTATACTACTGGGATGAGCCCTACCTTTTTAAGTATTGTGCAGATCAAATTATTCATCATTGTATTCCCCAGTGGGAATACAATGAAGTCTTATCGTTTTTCCATGACAAAGAGTGTGGTGGCCATTTTAGTGGGATGAAAACAGCCGCTAAAGTTCTTCAATGTGGATTTTATTGGCCTACCCTTTTTAAGGACGCCCAAGTGCATTGCAAGGCGTGTATTCGTTGCCAACAACTTGGGCTTAATCCTGGCGTAATATGATGCCATTAAATCCAATCTTGATAGTAGAAATTTTTGACTTTTGGGGCATTGATTTCATGGGTCCCTTCCCTGTTTCCCACAGTTTCATTTATATTCTAGTTGCCGTGGACTACGTGTCTAAATGGATAGAGGCCCTAGCTTGCCGTAGTAATGACTATAAGACTGTTGTATTTTTTATTAAAGAATATATTTTCTGTCGGTTTGGCATTCCTAAAGCCATCATTAGTGATGGTGGAACACATTTTTGCAACAGAGTTGTTGCATCCCTAGTGAAAAAGTATGGATTTACACACAAAGTAACAACTCCTTATCATCTACAAACTAGCGGACAAGTAGAAGTTTTTAATAGGGAAATCAAAAAGATCTTAGAAACAACTGTAAACCCTGATAGGAAAGACTGGTCGAAGTGTCTATCGGATGCCTTATGGGTGTATAGAACTGCTTTCAAAACTCCTATAGGTATGTCTCCATTTAGACTTGTATTTGGGAAACCATGTCATTTGCCAATTGAATTAGAGCACCGCGGCTCGTGGGCTATAAAAAAGCCTTAACTTCAATATTGATGAGGCGGTGTCAAACGCATGAAGTTGCAATTGAATGAGCTTGAAGAAATCCGTAGCGATTCTTACGATCTCGCGAAGGATTATAAAGCTAACATGAAACGTGTTCATGATAAGCAAATCTTGCGCAAAGAGTTTGTGGTCGGTCAAAAGGTCTTGCTTTACAACTCCCGTCTACATATTTTCCTAGGGAAACTAAAAACCCGTTGGTCTGGTCCTTTTCTGGTTACTGAAGTCACCCCTTACGGGGCAATCACCTTGGTAAATCCCAATGACAACAATACCTTTCAAGTTAATGGTCAACGGTTAAAATATTTTCACGAACTTCTGTCCCCTGATGTAGAGGAAGTCCTTTTACAGGACCTTGTCTATGAGGATTGACCTTTGTCATTTGGTGTACTTCCTTTCACTTCCATATAGTGGTAAGTGCACCATTAAGGTAACCGCGCCCTCCCTATGGAGTGTGTGGCTGTAAGTACCGGATCCTAAGTCCACAGTTAACATAATTCACGTTTTCAACTTTTGCATGTTTTCTCGGTTTTTGAGTCATGTTCCTCTATGGGGTGAATTATGTATTTATTGTTTTTCATTTTTCTTATAATAAACTAATAAAAAAATAAAAAATTCTAAATCGTAGAAATAGCAATCCAACAAGCCTTGGGAATCTGACTTTAAACGACCCACGTTAGAACAAATTTTGTGTTTAAAAATTTGTTTGGGGGTGGGCAGTCAATCTTTCCATCCGGATTGCTCGAACTTTCCATTTGTGTTGCTTAGGCCCATTACTTGTAGTTCAATTGGGTTGACGTTATCTAAAACTTAGATTTCCTTCGTTCGCATAACTTACGTCACACACGCACTTCGAGGCGTTTTTCCACCTTCTTATATGTCACCCATGGTTGGAATTGAGTGTTTTATGGATCATTGGATTGGAAATTCTCTACTGATCATTTCCATAACTCATTCTCCAAAATCGGACCAGTAACGAAGCGGCAAATTGAATTTGAAATTGCGCGAAAAATCGGAAAATTTCGGAATTCAAATTGGGCTTGGGCCCAAACTCGCGCGCACTAGCATCGCACCTGTGCCCCCTTCCTTCCCAAAAACGCACAGTTTCTTTCCTTTTCCAATCCCGCCGGTTATCAAAATTTAAAACAAACCTTGAACACAAAAAAAAAAAAAAAAAAAAAGACCTAACTACACCCACGCCAAGCATTTAAATCAAATTGAAATCTTCTCCAAACCATCACTACCACAAACCCCAACAATTTTAACACTCCAAAACAGCCACCAATTCAAGTTCCAATCGCCACCACCAACACCACCGTTGTTTTAAGTTATTTTTCATCAAACTCGCCTCCCGCACAGTCTACAAAACCATTGGTTGTTTCAAAAACTTCAATGGCGCTACGACGAAGAATTTTGCCGGAGCACGCGTTTGCAGCCGACATCTTCGCGCCATTTTACGACGCGTAAATGATGAGGAGGGATTGGAACAGACTGTGGTACTCGACTGAGGAGTTCTATCACTATGATTTGGTAGAACAGTTTTATAAGAAGCAAGAATTGGAGGGGGATAGGATTTTCATTAAGGTAGCAGGAACGAGGAGGGAAGTAACGAGACGGTTGTTGGCTGAGCTGTTAGGAATTATGCCTGAAAGCAACCTAGAAACGACCATTCAGGAATCCCAGTATACTGGAGTTCCTGCTTTGATGAAAGATACTATTGTGGAGGGTGAATACAATCCGAAATCTCATTGCGGCCGCCAATCAACCCTGAGAACCAATCAACTGGCTGTAGCTCAGTGGATTGGTAGGAACGTCCTCGGGAAAGACAAAGTCAGCGATATCGGTCTTCAATGTCTGCACGTTCTCTGGATTTTGCAAACGAATAAGTATAATTTTTGCATCCTCGAGTTAATTTTTAATGTGATTAGAGGAGTGGGAAAGAGCTTGGCGCCTCTTCCCGTATTAATCACTAAGATCATGCTTTCCTTTAGAGCTGTCGCAAAATCTGCTCCTATTAAGATCAAATTGCATTCTAATGCAAGTATCTATACGGATTGCATCCAAGAGACTTGACCGTTGTCTGAAGGAAAGGTGGTTGAGTCGGAGGATGAAAGGGAGGATATGACATGTTTGGATGACGATGCATTAGATAATTGTAGTTCTAATTTAGAATGCATGCAAGTGTTGCAAACTGGCTTGCATTGCGTTTATGGTATTTGTGAAGATATCTGAGATAGACAGATTGTAGTTCGAAATAAGCAAACGAACCTTCAAACGAGACTTGAAATGCTCGAAAGGGTTCAGGACGATATCTTGTCTAACATGGAGACTATCCACCAAAGATCACCAAGCCGAAGTATGCGATTACTTCGGACTGAGATGGAAAGCACAAAGACTTGTTCGAATAGAGATGCTACGACGCATGCCACCCGTGGAGGATTCTGTTTCAGCCGAGTCTGAGAGGCATGAGCGTCGTCGTCGAAGGACAGATGGCCCAAGCCATTCTCCATCCTAGGACCAATCTCCATCTCAGGGTCCATCTTCATCACATAACTAGGTGTTCACCATCAGTTTGTGTTCGCTGTTATTTCATGGTTTTTTATTAGTTGGATTTTAATTCAGTTGTTAAATTGAAATATTAATGTGTTTGTTTTATGTTGTTTGGATTTAAATTTTAGTTTTTATATAATTGGTTATTTTCGAGTTCTGCTTGTTTTTATCATTAATCCCACCTTCCCGACTTGTTTGCGGGTGGTAATATTTATACCGAGCATAATTCGTTATATGATCATCTGCGGTAAAGTTGTCTTGGAGGAAAGGTTGAGAATTTGGCCGATATCGGCATATCTATGATTTTGTGTGGTGGTAGCATGAAATCTAGGAGAGTTTAGAAGTTACTATTCTAAATCCAGTATAAAAGATACCAGGATTTTTAGAAAATCAAGAAGATGGTTTGTTTCCGTTTTCGGGTTTGGAATTTTTCTATTTCCTAAAATTGCCTTAAAATAATTTGGCAACTTGCCGATTCTTTTTGGAAGCTCAGAACCTATTTAAACTCCCTTCATTCTACACTAACAAACCACACTACACCCCACCATCATCCCTCACCTTTCACTCCAAGCTTTTCCTTCTTTTTCCTCTAAACTTCTGCTTCATCACTTACGAGCGCACCTGCGCCTTAGTAGAGCGCACCTGCACCCTTTACACTTCCAGAAATTTTACTCAGAGCGCGACCCGCGCCCAAGTTGAGAGCAACTCGCGCCTAAACACTGTAACTCCAAAAACCCACGAGCGCGACCGCTCCGAAAGCGAGCGCACCCGCGCCCTGCCCTTTGTGAACACGGAAAATTCCAATTTTTTGAGGGTCATTCCAGGATTTTTGGAACTGTTCAAAGAGTCGTTGAGATGACATCTCCTATAGTCATACCTAAACAGTCTTTCGAAGACGTGTTGGGAACCGAGACCTATGGACATTGGTTCCAACACAGGATCCTGCAGTTAGGATGGCGTCATCTACTGGTAAGTGATGATGATTCATATTCACCACAACTTACTGCTTATTTCTACGACCACGTTAAATTCTATTGTAATCAGGATGGAGAACAAGAATTCTCCATCGTAGTCGATGACACGACACTAGAATTCAATAAAAATGTGGTCGCTTTAGTTTCAAGATTACCAATACCTGATCATGTTCACACATGGGCTTATATGACCGATAATGCATGCCTTTATGATTATATATATTTCCATGAGTATTATGGGGGAGGGGTATTTCGAGTAATGGACCAGGGGCGATATAGCATTGCCCTTGGTAGCCTTTCGCTAAACGTAGGCACCACCATGTTATTCATCCTGATGAATATTTTGGGGAATGGCGTTCATTCTGCAAACAAGATCGCTGGTGACATTTTCCTCGCTTTAGGCGAGGGGCGTCGCCCGATATGACATTCCCCGAAGTTTTAGTCGCTAGTCTTAAGAGAGCCCAAAGCATGAGGCGTAAGTATCTTCTTATGCCTGTTTTGGTCGGCCATCATCATCGCGTAGTTGTTTACGTGATTCGTGCATAATTCACAGATTGGAAAAGGGTTGAAGTCATAAGACCCACCAATTGGGTGGTTCGCTCATTCGCGAATAATGACTTGGCGGGATGGCAGTGCAACCTCATTTGGTCGCCGTACATCCCATCGGACATAATAACACTTAACAGGTTAGCATTTAGTAGATGATAAATGGCGGCAAGCTTGGCAAGTTATAATGGATTTGGCGGGGATCGCGAAGGAACCTCATCTCTTTAAGGAGGAGGAGGATGCTTAAGCGGGAGATAAGGTAAGTTTTTAGTTTTGTTATTGTCTGCTTATGTCCCAAGCAATTTAATTCTGTTAACCCCATAATGGGTGGAACTCTTATAGAGTTACGTTAGTATTTTTATTTCCTATATTAGTATGTTCTAACCTTGTTTTGCAGATGTTCCAGAATTTCACGCGTTTCCATGGTATTTTTCTACCCTCTTTATTTAAATGCCTTGAGGACAAAGCATGCTTCTTGTTTGGGGGGGGGCGCATAGAAACACGTGTAATTAAGGCATCTGTTAGGATATAGATATGTATAATATGCATTTGTATTCAAGTTAAAATTTTCAAAAATATAAATAAATAAGTTTATGCTATACACTTAGGAATATTGGTATTGTTTCTTTCTCTATGCTCTTAACAATCTAGAAGTCTCAATGAGCTTTTGCATCGAGAATAATTGTTAGAAACTTAGGTTAATATGTAGGTAATAATCTTTGCATCTATCTATAAATATATTACATGAGTATCTATGATTGTTAGCAGTAAGTTTCTGAAATCTAGGCTAGAGTACTTATTCTACAAATCCTGTGAGAATATAGCCTAAAACCTTATATGAGCGAAACATTTGAGAAATGACACAAGGGAGAAGTAAAATCCGGATAGAGAAATCACACGTCCACTTGCTTGATCACTATACCATATCCTAAGCGAGAATTTAGGCCCTCTTTGGATCGATATAGCCAGAAATTCAAACCTATGAATTATTTTCCGCTAGTCGCCCCTCTGAGCCATTCTTTAGCCTTCCATAAACCACAATTCCTTGGCCCTGTTACAAAAACAAAACAAAATAAAAAAATCAACCTACCCAATCTAGAATAAGTCTGAGAATAGAATGAGGAAGAAATAAGAAGAGAAAAACCTGTGTAAACAAAAATTAGTTAGTTCCTTCAGAAAAAAAGAAAAGAAGTTTCCATCCAAGGAAAAAAAAAAAAAAATAGAAATAAATAAAAACTCCAAAAATAGAATAAAAGGGAGTCAAAAGCTAAAGAAAAGAAAAAGAAAAATATGGCTAAGGATGGAAACAAAGTATAGAAGAAAAAGAAAATAACAAGGTTTTCTCTAAGTTACATAATATAAAGACTCTATTATCTCAAACTTGTCCTTTTGAATATCCATTTCCTTCCTTCTTAAACCATCTCCTAATTCCCGCAACACCTAATGAAGACCTCTAGCTCAATTAGGAATAGGTTAGTGTGATAGTAAGTGGCAGATGTGTTTGATCGACTCCGGCTTCCTTGTTTGTCATTGAGATTGTAAGGTAAAGTGTGCCCACTACACACTGGAGTAGCGAAACTTGAGCGAAAAAATCAGAGTGGTTTTTGTCTTGACATTTATGTGAAGACCTATTTAAGGACGCTTATTCGAAGTTTTAAAACTTAACACGCTAGGCATTTCATAGTATTACTCATAGTATATATATTTGTATCATAGATGATTGATTATTATGCATATATTAGTTTAGGTTTTTGACTTGGTTATTCTTATTCAATTGCTAGTGAGATGTATAGATAGTTGAGACATGAATGAGGAAACAATAGTTTTATTTCTTAGTCGTTGTAGTATAGATGAAGTTTGTGAGTTCCTTCACTGGAAAATTCTCACGAGGCTCTAACTCGTCCACTAGGAAATTCCTAGTGGTTTAAGGCCTTGTTGCATATGGTCAATGCAATCGCACTCAGCGAAACGAGAGTAGTTAGAACTCCATTTTTTGTCACTTATTCTAATTTCTCATATTTGCTTGAGGACAAGCAAAATGCTGTTTGGGGGTGGTTTGATAAGAGCCCAAAACTGTAGTTTTAACCCTGTAACAGTCATACTTTTAGACCAATTATATGAGTAATAATTAAGAGTTAATACTTATTACATGTTTTTATGCGTTTCAGGCTTCAAAGTCAATTATGTGCAGAAATATGCCACTTTAATGAGATAAAGGAGCAATGGTTTGGTTGCTAAGGAGTTCGGTGATTAAAGGCCAAGATTCAAGAAGACAAAGCCTCTGTAAAGCCCGGTCAAAAGATGAAAAGTCAAAGTCAACGTGGGCAGAAACAACACTCAAAATCAGCAGAACTTTCGAAGGCCGTATCTTTGGACTCAGAACTAGGAATTGGGCCTACCTTATGTCAAAACGACCAGCTCGGAAAGAGATTTCCAATGGTCTAAGGCTTGACCCAATAAAAGGAGCAAAAGTGGACAAAAAGTCTATTGAAACCAACTGCAGCTGAAAAGGCCTTTTTGGACTTGAAAGAATTGGGTTTTGGGCCTGATTCTCTGGCCCAAAACATGGCTCCAAGCCCATGCACGATTTTTGGATCTGAAAACATATAAAAATAAAAGATTAGCTCTTTGTTAATGGTAGCTAAGTAGACCTAAAAATATAGATAATTCTTGATCTATATTTAATTGTTTTTAATTTAGTTTATCTTCAATTAAATTCTTGTTTTAGATTAAACTCTTAGAATCATTGTTCTTAATTAGTTTGATAAATAAAATAGCTATTTTGTCAATTTCGATTTTGTCATTTCAAATTATAGATCTAGTTTTAATTATTGTTGATTATCATTTCTGAGTTGTTAAATTAGATTGAAGTATTGTTAGTTAAATTAGTCAAGTTAGAATTTTGATATGATGTTTAATTATAATAATATGGGAAATGATGGTTTGATGAATCAAGGCTAAACCTCCATTAGAGGGGTTGATGAAGCCTTGATGAAAGCTTAGTTGTATAAGTGTAGAATCGTTGTAGAGTCTATTCCATTCTAGAAGGTCGTGTTTCGCCATGAGAATGGGTGGACGACCTCACATGCTAGTTATAATTGGTAGAAATGCCATGTTAATTAGGGATTAGAACTAGCAATTCTTATGGTAAGAACGTAAGAATTGGATTACAACAGTCTATGCTAGGTGATTAAGTTGGATTCAAGGTGGAATCAATTCCCTTCTAATTCTTTATCTAGATTCACATTCAGAATTCCATAGCATTTCATTATTCGTAACTTGTTAATTTAATTCACCTCGTAGTATAGAATTCCCCTCGTGAACCTCTCATTAGACTTAAGACTGATTAGTTAACTATGAAATCATTCCATGCTAGAGAACTAGGAGTGGAACGAATTTGTTACTCCACTCTATTTCGATAGAATTGAGAGTAGAAACTTTGATAAATATAGGCACGTATAAAGTTTTAGTTTACTTGCGTTTTGAGTTCATCGAACATTTCGTAGGTAAATTATCTTTTAATGTCTTATCACTGCCCACACCCTCACCACCACCTCCCACCGCCGCCCCCATAAACCACCCGACATGGCACCTCATCGCTGCCACCACCGCCTCCTTTAAAACCCAGATCTGAAAACCCGACCATCGCCTACAGCTACCACCACCGTCCTCCCCCCTAATCCTAACTGGTCTTCGTCTCTCTCAACCTTCTTCTCAACCACTCCCCCACCAAAGCACCAGCTGCCACCACCACCATTAATCCTCCACCCTCTCCACCGATCTAAACCCAACCTTGCTACTGCTACATCACCATCACCTCGCCCCGCCACCGCACCACCTTGAATCACCTTCAAAATCAGCACCACAACCCCTGACCACCTCCTCCCATCAGCAACAGCTTGTTGCTTCCACCGCCACCTTCCAGCAGGGCCAAAACCAGCAGCACCAATTTTTATTTCTACTCCGCTTCTCCGGTCCATAACCAGTCCTCCCTCATCACCGCAACACCATCAGCCACCAGTACAATCACTACCCTCCTTCCTCATCAGCGCCACACTATTGCCACATCTCTATATCCCCACCGCCAACCACCCGAGAAGCTCCAGTATTAGGTTCGTTAGGTTTGGGTTGCCTTGGTGAACTCATTCGTTGGGTTTTTGTGGCTGTCAGAGATAAACTATTTTCTGGGTTGGTTTGTTCTGTCGGAGAGGTTTTGGTTTAGGTTTTGTGTGTTGATGGGATGAGGTGTGGGATTTGTAGTTTTGCTGACAGGATTGGGGATTTGCTTATGTTGGGTTTTGTTTGATTGGATTTGGGTTTTGTTGAGTTGTTGACAGGATTTGGATATGAGAAAGAAGAAAGTTGTTTCTTATGGTTCTATTGTCCTGCCTTTTAAGAAACGTGTTCATTGCCCTTTTCTGTGATCGTCATGGATGCACTAATGGGGTTAACAGTAATGGCTTTACTATTACCTTATTTTTCATGCATTTTGATAAACAACACGTAGGTTGTCAGTTGAGTATTGATAGGGTACAGGATGAACTTAAGGATGATTGTGATTTGTATTTGTTATTGGAGAATTCCTTAAAGTCTATAGACAAATGGATGTGTGCTCGTTGTCTGGGTATCCACGCATTTGGTATACCGTGTTGTCATCCAGATGCTATCATACCACCACCTATTTTGTTGGAGAATGGGGAATCCCCATGTTTCATTGGGCATACCACAGCCGCCTCCTAAGCCCGACACTACAGATCTTGCATCCACGACACAGAGGGGTGGTGGTGATACCCTTGATCCGCTTGTTGTCCCTTCTTCTCTTAATGAGAAATTACTGGATAATGCATTTTGTATACCTTTCCGAACCGTGAAAAGTATACCATGTGCTTGTCGATTGGCATTTTCGGGTGCACTGAAATCGGCTCTCTAGGATATTACAACTGATCCTAGTTCAGTTATGTCTTGGGTTCGTCTCCTCCTCTTGCCACATTGCACTCTGCAAGTTTTCCGACCATAGAATCGTCAAGAACGTCGTTCTGGCACTAGGAAAAACTTTAAGCAAAAACAGATTCTCCATACTTTGACGACATGGAATGAGCCTGGCTGGATGTTTCGTCTCTTAGAGTCTGTAACAGAGTCTCCTTCATCCAAACCGACGAGGGAAATCTGCCTCCACTTTCGAATGTGTGTCATTTGTTTATAGAAAGTTGTTGATGGACATTTTGCTGCAGCGGTCAAAATGTTATCATCAGTAGGAGTTGCCTCCAATTCTGCGGAGACTATATGTGCATTAGAGGAGAAACACCCGATGCGACAACCACCTGTGAGACCGACTGTTCCTTTTGCTGAGCCTCCTTTAGTGGTAGAGAGAGATGCCCTATTGTCATGTATTAGGTCATTTCCGAAGGGTACTTCTTGTGGTCGTGATGGTCTTCGAGCTCGGCATTTTTTGGATGCCATGTGGGGCTGCAGGCGACCATATCGTCGATTTGCTAGATGCATTAACCCGTGGTGAATCTTTGGTTCTGAGGGACGATGTCCACACCGTTAAGCGAATTCATTGCGAGTGCTCCGCTTTACTCCACTTCTCAAGCCGGATAATAGTATTAGATCCCTATAGGCGTGTGGGGATGGTTTGGTATTTGTTTGGTCTCCAAGATTGCAATGAAAGGAGTTTCCCAAGATGTGGTAGGATACTTGCAGGATTTTCAGTATGGGGTTGGTGTTTCTGGTGGTGCAGAAGCGATTTTGCACGCTGTAAACCGCATAGTGTATGCTAACAGTGACAGTACCTCTCTTTCGATGCTGCTTGTAGATTTTCAAAATGCTTTTAACATGGTTGATCGGACTATTATGTTGAGAGAGGTTCGTATCCGTTGCCCAACTATTTCCCCTTGGGTTGAGTACTTGTATTGTCAACCTGCGAGGTTATATATGGGGGATAGCTACATATGGTCTGCTACTGGGGTCCAGCAAGGCGACTGATAAAACATAAAAATGAATATTTTACCTACGAAATGAACTATAAACCTCAAAACGTAAGTAAACTATAACTATCTTATGTGCCTAAGATTTATCAAAGATTTCTACTCTCAATCCTATGAGATATAGTGGAGTAGAGTAATTCGTTCTACTCCTAGTCCTTCCGCATGCTGTGTTCTCTACGTATAAGTAAACTTAACTAAAGTCTAATGAGAGATTTACGAAATGGCAACTAGACTATGATGCAACTACCCACAAGATGCAACTAGTCGACTATTAGAACAACTATGGGAATGCTACTGTGGTTTCTATGATAAGGAGTTGAGGGGGATTGATTCCACCTTAACTCGACTTAATCCTACTAACGATGAATCGTCGTAATCCGAATTGAACTGCTTCACAGAACAATCTGGTTACTCCTAATCCCTAATTACACATGGCATTTCTACCAATTCAGAATTAGCATGTGAACGATTATACCCATTCTCATGGTGAACTAATCATTTCTAGAGTGGAAAGGAAATTACGACGGCTCTACGATAATCAGGATCAAGTTTCCATCAAGGCTTCTCAACCCCCTCAAATGGAGGTTTAGCCAAGAATCATCATGCTATCATTCCCAATAGAATTCAAACAAGACATGATATAAAGATTGAAACTTTGCTTGTTTAAACTCAATTCAAAACTACTAATGCAATAATTGAATTAAACTAATAATGACAAATAATTAAATCTAAGAATTGAAATTAAACAATTAATGGAAATGAAACTAGATTATGGAGAACACTATTTTATTAATCTAATAAATAATAAAACAATGATTCAAATACTAAATTAATAATCTAACTAATCTAGGTCTAGCTATCTACGTAATAAGGGAATTTAGATCTAAACAATTGTAAATGACAAGAATCAAAATTGACAAACTAGTTATTTTATTTATCAAACTAATAAAGAACAATGATTCTAAAGATTAATCTAAAACAATAATTGAATTTAAACTAAACTTAATTTTATTACATGAAAACTAGATCTAGAATTATCTATAGTTTTAGGTATAACTAGCTACCATTAACTATCTACCATTAACAAAGAGCTAAGCTTTTGTTTTTATATGTTTTCAGATCCAAAAATCATGCATGGGCTTGGAGCCATATTTTGGGCCAGAGAATCAGGCCCAAAACCCAATTCTTTCAGTCCAAAAAGGTCTCTTCAGTTGCAGTTGGCTTCAGCAGAATTTTCATCCACTTCTGCTCCTCTGATTGGATCAAGGCTTAGACCATTAGAAAGCTCTTTCCGAGCCGGTCGTTTTGACATAAGGTAGGCCCCCTTCCGAGGACTGAGTCCAAAGATACGGCTTCGGAAGTTATGCTGACTTTGTGTATTGTTTCTGCCCGCGTCGACTTTTTAGCTTTTGACCGGGCTTTTAGAAAGGCTTTGTCTTCTTGAATCTTGGCCTTTAATCACGGAACTCCTTAGTAACCGACCTTTGCTCCTTTATCTCGCTAAAGTGGCACATTTCTGCACATAATGGACTTTGAAGCCTGAAATGCATAAAAACACGTAATCATTGTTAACTCTTAATTATTACTCACATAATTGGTCTAAAAGTATGATATTCTTAGGGTTAAAACTACAGTTTTGGGCTCTTATCAAACCACCCCCAAACAGCATTTTGCTTGTCCTCAAGTAAATATGAGAAATTAGAATAAGTGACCATAAATGGAGTTCTAATTACTCTCATTTCGCTGAGTGCGATTGCATTGACCATATGCAACAAGGCCTTAAACCACTAGGAATTCCCTAGTGGACGAGTTATAGCCTCGTGAGAGTTTTATAGTGAAAGTACTCACAAACTTCATCTATACTACAACGACTAAGAAATAACTATTGTTTCCTTATTCATGCTCTAAATTAACTATACCTCTCACTAGCAATGCATATAGAGTAATCAAGTCGAAACCTAAGCTAATATATGCATAATAATCAATCATCTACAATAAACATATATACAATGAGTAATACTATGAAATGCCTAGCGTGTTCGTTTTCAAAACTTCGGGATAGCGTCCTTAAGTAGGTTCTCACAATAATAGTCAAGATACAACACTGATTTTCCCACTCAAGTTTTGCTACTCCGATTAATGCGATGGGCACACTTTACCTTACAATCTCAATGACAACAAGGAAGCCGGAGTCGATCAAACACATCTGCCACTTATTATCACACTAACCTATTCCTAATTGAGCTAGAGGTCTTTATTAGGTGTTGCGGGGATTAGGAGATGGTTTAAGAAGGAAGGAAATGGATATTCAAAAAGGACAAGTCTGAGATAATAGAGTCTTCATATTATGTAACTAGAGAAAACCTTGTTATTTACCTTTGCTTCTACACTTTGTTCCATCCATAGCCATATTTTTTTCTTTTTCTTTGGCTTTTGACTCCTTTTATTCTAGTTTTTGGAGTTTATATTTTATTTCTATTTTTATTTTTCTTTTCTTTGGATGAAAACTTCTTTTCTTATTTTCTGAAGCAATTAACTAACTTTTGTTTACACAGGTTTTTTTTCTCTTCTTCTTTCTTCCTCATTCTATTCTCAGACTTATCTAGATTGGGTAGGTTGATTTTTTTTTTTTTTTTTTTTTTTTTTTTTTTATTTTGTTTTGTTTTTGTAACAGGGTAAAGGATTTGTGGTTTATGAAAGGCTAAAGAAGGGCATCAGAGGGGCGACTAGCGGAAAATAATTCATAGGTTTGAATTTCTGGCTATATCGATCCAAAGAGGGCCTAAATTCTCGCTTAGATATGGCATAGTGATCAAGCAAGTGGGCGTGTGATTTCTCTATCCGGATTTTACTTCTCCCTTGTGTCATTTCTCAAATGTTTCGGCTCATATAAGGCTTTAGGCTATATTCTCACAGATTTGTAGAATAAGTACTCTAGCCTAGATTTCAGAAAACTTATCGCTAACAATCATAGATACTCATGTAATATATTTATAGATAGATGCAAAGATTATTACCTACATATTAACCTAAGTTTCTAAAAATTATTATAATACAAAAACTACGTGAGACTTCTAGATTATTAAGAGCATAGAGAAGGAAAACAATACCAATATTCCTAAGTGTATAGCATGAACTTATTTATTTATATTTTTGAAATTTTGAAATTTTAACTAGAAAACAAATGCATATTATACCTATCTATATCCTAACAGATTCCTTAATTACACGTGTTTCTATGCCCCCCCCCCCCAAACAAGAATCAGGCTTTGTCCTCAAAGCATTTAAATAAAGAGGGTAGGAAAAATACCATTGAAGCGCGTGAAATTCAGGAACATCTGCAAAACAAGGATAGAACATACTAATATAGGAAATAAAAACTGATGCAACTCTATAAGAGTTCCACCCATTATGGGGTTAACAAGAATCAAATTGCTTGGAACATAAGCAGACACTAACTAGAATTAAAACTTACCTTATCTCCCGCTTTATTCATCATCCTCCTCATCCTCATCTTCTATAAAGAAGTGAGGTTCCTTCGCGTCCTGCCATGCCATGATAATTTGCCAGGCTTCCCTCCATTTATCATCTATTATTGCTAACCTATTAAGCGCCACTTGGTCTGATGGGGTGTAGGGTGAAACTTGATGAGGTTGTATCCTCCACCCTTGCCAAGTCATTGCACAGAAAGATCGAATAATACTATTGGTGGGTTGTACAGTGTCGACCGTAATCCAATCCGTGAAACGTGTACAAAAAACAGGAAAGAAACATAACATAATACGGGAAATTAGAACATGCATAAGAAGATACTTATGCCTCATGTTATGGGCTCGTGCTAAACTAGACATCAAGGTTCGGGGAAGGTCATGGCACATACGTCCCATGGCTAAAGCAAGGAAGACGCTGCAAGTGGCATCATTCACAGAAGAAAAACGCCATTCCCCTAAAATATTTAGCATGATCCAAAACATAACAGTTCCTATGTTCATGGACAGGCTATCAAAGGCGACGTTATATTCCCCTTGGTCCTCGATACGGAAAATGCCTGCCCCATAGGACTCATGCAAAAATTCATAAGTGTAGACATACATATTATCTACCTAATAGCACCATGGGTATTGTATTTCAGCGAGCATAGCAAGTCCAAGAACAAATGCTAGCAAGAACCTGGTAATTTACATTGGTTCATCATCAATGTTGATGGAGAACACTTGTTCTCCATCTGGTCTCTCAAAGAAAATGCAGTTATCGTAAAAATAAGATGCTAGTGTTGGAGAATAAAGTGCATTAGGTCTTACCATAAGCGGTTCCCGGTTAACGATGTGATCGCCTCCAAACCAAGCACCATAAGTAGTGCTTTGGAACAAATCTTTGAAAGACTATTCCGGTATCAATGTAGGAGATGTCATCTCAAAATGACGCTTTGGAATAGTTGCGAATGACCCGGGAATAACCCGCAGAAAACTGGAATTTTTCTGGTCCACGAAAGTCGGTATGATGAGTCGCTTCCACTTTGAAGCGCGAAAAGCGCTCGATGATTTGAATTCCAGTGTTTGAGCTGAAGTCGCTTTTACCTTGAAGCGAAAAGTGCACTCTGTACAAAAAATTTTGACAAATGTGTAGGCTGCTGAGTGCGCTCCTCTGAAGAAGCAAAAGAGGCTCCGCTCCGAGTCTTCAAGATCGAAAAATGAGACAAAACGTGGGAAACGTGGGAGTGAAAGGTGAGTGATGGAAGTTAGGTGTAGTGTGGGTTGTGAGTGTAGAATGAATGAAGTTTATATAGGTTTTAAGTTGCTAAAATGGATCGGGAAGTTGCCAAAAAGTTTTTACGGCAGTTTTCGGAAATACTAAAATTTCCAAACCCGAAAAACGGAAACAAATCATTTTCTTGATTCTAAAACAAACCTAGTATCTTTTAGGTTGAATTTAGGATAGAATCTACCTATTTTATCGAGATTTCATCCTACCATGATACTTATTCATAGATATGCCTAAACGGCCATATTTTCACCCTGACTCCGCATTAACTTCTAAAACGAAGGTCATATAAAAATCATGCTGGAATAGATAACACCACCCCTAAATAATTTGGGAAGGTGGGATCAATATTAAACAACCACGCACAATGAAAATAACGACATTATATTAATATTGGCATTAAATGCCCTTTTACTATAAAATCCAAATTACGGAATTAAAACTTACATTAAAACAACTAACAATAATAAAACTACAAAAACATCAAGCTATACTATCCCTAACTACTTCGGTACTGGTAGCGAAGGGCACACGCTCAGGAGATGGCTCCTGAGCTCCCGATGGGCCAGCACCATTCGTCTTTCGGCGACGATGCTTATGCCTCGATGGTGTGTCCTCAGAAGGAGAATCCCCGTGAGGTGGGAATCGTGCAAGCATGTCGGCCCGAAACTGGCGCTGAGCTTCTAGCTCAGTCCTTATCTGTTCCCACCACTTGTCCTCCCGTTGGGATCGGATCTCGAAGTTATGATGGATAATAGCCTGTCGAGTCCGAAGGTCTTCGCAGATAGTGTTGAGTGAACGCATGCCACGATGAATTACAGCCATGCGTTCTGCATCTGACCAACACCTCTCCAAGGCATCAGCATCAAAACAAGTCAAGTCCTCCTCATCCTCCGAGGCATTCTTATTTTCACCGTCCTCCTCATCCTCTTCCCTATCCTCAGGCAACCTCCAAACTCGTTGGACACAATCCTTATAGATACGAGGATTTCGGTGCAGGGTGAGGTAAATCCTATCGACACCGGAGTCGCCTCAACTCTCAAAGATGATCTTGGTTATCAACACGGGGAGAGGTGCAAACAGACTTCCCTACTACCCCTAATCATGTTAAGTAAAAACTCCAAGATACAGAACTCGTACTTCTGCTCCTGGAGTATCCATAAAATGTGGAGGCAGTTCAGACTGATGTCGCTGACCTTCTCCTTTCCTAGGACGTTTCGACCAATCCACTGAGCTGCAGCTAGTTGGTTGGTCCTGAGGGATGCCTGGCGAACATAATGCGAGTTCGCATTGTAGTTCCCTTCGATAACTGTCACGTGCATCAACGGCTCTACCCCATTATATTGGGACTCCTGTAACGTGACATCCAGATGGATTCTAGGCGGAATGCCTAGAATCTCAGCCAACAGCCCAGCAATTATTTCCTTCCTCCTCTTCGCCACCATAACAAAAATTCTACGCCCCTCCACCTCCCTCGTGTTGTAAAACCGTCGGACTAAGTCTTCGTGGTAAAAGGCTTCGGTCGAGTACCACAAGCTATTCCAGTCTCTACTGATCATTTCGTCACCGTAAAACGGCGCGAAGTGGTTGCCAGTAAATACTTGCTCCGGCAAAATTCGACGTTGTTGAGCCATTGGAGTGTTTAGAATGTAGTGGGGGTTGGAATTTAAGTCAACCGAATGAAACAAACAGTGGTGGTGGTGCGGTGGTGGCGCGACAGCTTAAATTTTTTTAATTTTCGTGGGTTTTTGGTGATGTAAGTTGGTGGATTTGGTGGTGGTTTGGTTTTAGAGAAGATTTGAACTTGATTTGAATCTGGGTGTGGGTTTAATTAGGTTTCTTTTTTAATTTTTGGATTTAGGTTTTGAAGTTTTGGTTTTTGTTTGATAATGGCGGTTTGAGAAGATGAAGGACGACTGTTGGTGTGGAGCAAGGGCGCGGGTGCGCGCGAGTTGGGCCCAAGCCCAATTCGAAATTTTCTAATTTTTCGATTTTTCGCGCCACTTCAAACTAATATTGCCGCTTCGTTATCGGTCCGATTTTTGCGAATGAGATATGAAAATGATCAGGAGAGAATTTCCAATCTAATGATCTATAAAACACTCTATTCTGACCATGGATGACATATAAGATAGTGGAAAATGCCTCAAAGTGCGTGCATGACATACGTTATGCGAACGAATGAACTCTAAATTCATAGATTATGTCAACCCGAATCGAAATACAATTAAACGCCCTAAGCAACTCTAATGGGACCTAAACATTATAGGATGGAAACACGAACACCCCACCCCCAAACAAATTTTTACAACAGAGTTTAGAAAAAATTTTTTTTTTTTTAGTGGGTCTTTTAAAGTCAGATTCCCAAGACTTCCTCTAAACATATGTATGAACATGCAGTTTATCATATATCAACAACCGAAATAGTTGTGGATCATTCCATAAATAAATATAACAGAAAATATATCCAAACACAATCAAGCACCAAGATTTCCTATGACGCAACCTAGTGAACTGACAACGAAGTCGGATAGACCTATAACATAACCTGGCATGCACCTTCTTTTTCATTTTTGAATGAGAGGGTGTCCTAGTGAATAAGTGTGGAAAAATGAATGGTTGTGGAAGATATGGTGGATATGGATAAGTTGTAGAAGGAAAGCATGTAAACAATGAGGATGTAGGTTTAGCACAAAACTCATCCATGGTGTAGGTAGGGACTGTCTCAACTCTAAAAATGAAGGTGTCAAATGCTTTGTTCTTCTGAAGTATTTGTTTACTAAGTGGATTTAAAAAATTATGAAGCACAGAAGAAACAAAAGGATCAAGTGCAAACTTGAGATTCCTTTGAAAGGGTGGAAGGAGGGGAGTCGAGGTGGATGTTGTGCAAAGTAGTTCTTGATTGGGTGAATCATCACCTGCTCTAAGAAACTCATCAAATTCCTCATCTAGATTGGTCATATCCACGTTACTATGATAGTCCTCTATATCTTTGAGAAAGTCATCTATCTCATCTTCATCCGTAATATGTGTATCGACTAGTGTACGGATGAAAATGTTGAGTCTGAACTTCCAAAGGAAAGAAATTTGGGCATATGATTATCAGGGAACGTGTTGTTGAAATAATCTCGAGTGAAGCTCTCGATCATGCTAACCTCTCCATCCATAGACGAATCGAGTAAATGTGTCTTTGTTTTAAAAATATTTACTTCAACAACAAGATGGCCAAAAGACATGGACATTGAACCATCGTGGCAATTAATGAGCGCATTGGCAGTTGCCAGGAAAAGACGCCCTAAGATGATCGGGACAGAGTCGTTAGCGACTTCTGTATTGAGGATGACAAAATCAGCCGGATAGTAGAAATCCTAAACTTTTACCAGCACATTTTCGACCACACCCTTAGAATACCTAATAGACCGATCAACTAATTGCAACGTCATTTTAGTGGGTTGCATCTCGTCTAGACCTATTTGTCTATACAAATAAAACGGGAGTAAGTTAACACTAGCCCCCAGGTCTAATAACGCGGTCATCGTACAAGAATCTCCTAAGGTGCATTAGACGTGGAGGATCGACCAGTGGTCCTTGTACTTAACAATTCCATTATATTCAGATAGAGTTGGGGAATTGCCTCGTTAAAAAGCGCCTTTTGGTATATTGGTCTTACGCCTAGTAGTACACAACTCCTTAAGAAACTTAGCATGATGTGGTAGCTTTTAATAGCTTCGAGGAAGGGAAGGTTTATAGTTAGATTCTTGAAAACGCCCCTAATCTCCTCATAATTAGTATCCCTAGTTAACATGGCTAATTTTTGTGGAAACGGTGGCTTCGGCTTCTATATTTAGCAATGGTATCACCGGATGTTTAACCTTGGCTTTTTGTTTCTTAGGTTGTGTTATAACCGGTACCTCTACATGGGGAGTGTTCTTTAGTTTCTATTTCGGTATCTAGTAAAATAGCAGTGTGTAAAGGGGCTATTGGTGGGGTAACTATAGGCATAGTTACTTTGTTATCAACCACTCTGCCGAACGGAGAGTGGTGATGGCCTTTAGCTCACCTACATTTTCATATTCATTACTAGTATTATCGGTTACCTCCAAAGGCTGTGTTTGTTGTTTTAGGATTAGGTATTGCGTGTCCCGAAACACACCTTTGGGTTGGGCTTTATCTTGGGCCACTTTGTTGGCTTAAATTATTTACGGATTGTAGAAGCTGTTGGTTAGATTGAGACATGGTTTGGAAAAGTTTTTTGGCTCACTTGTATGAAGGTGTCAAGACGATCCGGTTTGTGGGGTGTAGTAGTCACGGGTGGTGGATCTGAAACTATCTCGCGTGAATTATTTATTAGCAGATTTTGATAGTTATTATTTACGGGGACGATACCTCTATTAACATTATAATTATTATAACTACCTTGATCTTGTCGAGGTTGCACTTGGTTGTTGTAATTATTAAAATTACCCCCGACCGTCCCTTGTCGTGGTGGAGCTTGGATAAACCGTGCGTTGGCCTAACATATTGATTATTGTACCGGAGGTGTGACGTGTTTGTTATTTCTCCAACCGAAGTTGGGATTTTGTCTCCAAGGGCGTTAGGTTCACTATTAATGGAACAAGCCCTGTTTCATAGGCTATAGGATAGTGGAAGTCGGGATGCTCGGGGGCTCCAAATGAAACTACATGGATTTGAATTTACATTCATGACGGGGATAGGCTTTTGTTGAACAGAAATGGCATCTACCTTTTAGTGAGTGATTCGATTAGAGTTTTAAGCTCGGGGATCGTGTTTGATTGCAAACATACCGCTCTTTAACGGTATTAGAAGAACTAGCGGAGCGGTGGATATCGCCACTACCCCGGTTGTTATTTCGCGGCTTAGTTTGATCCTCTATAAATTTATAAGCCTCCGAGGCTCCTTTACTTAAGAAACTACCCCCATTCATTATGTCAAGGACTTCTTTATGGTGGTGTAGAAGTCCTTTGAAAAAGGCACGAACTAACGTGTCTTTCGCTAGGTTATGATGTGGACACTCTATAAGGAGATCGGTGAAACAATTCCAAGCCTCTGAAAATGATTCATGACGATTTTGTCGAAAGAAATGAATCTTGGAAAGCATCTCATCCGTCTTTAGGGGTTGGTAAAAATGTTCCATAAACAGCTGAACAAGTTTAGCCCACGAGTCCACAGAATTAGGCGCTTGGGCAGTTAACCAAGACGCCGCCTTATTGGCTAAGGTGAAAGGGAATACCCTCACTTTAATTTGTTCCGCACCAACCGTAGGATGATGGAATGTTGTAAGGACTTGTTCAATCCTACGCATGTGCTGATAAGGTTTTTCATGGTCTAAACCATGAAAAACGGGTAACAAATTAAAAATATTTTGGGGGATTCGGAAATCCCCCACTGGGTCTGCTAGAACGATGCAAGATTTGGGGCTATCGCTCAAGGCTTTATAAAAGTCCGAGAGAGGAGTCTCTCCTTCGTCCTCAGGTATAGTATGTGGAATAGTAGCTAGAGGTGCAATGAGTGGTATACTAGATAGGTGTGCTTGTTGATGTTGCTGTGTAATTATGCTCGGTGTTTTTGTTCGACCAGATCTTAATCTCATACAAGGCTAAGACCAAACTTAGCTAATTACATCAACACTCCAAACAATCTTGATATACTAGTATAAACCTCTAACAGGAGATGTGAGGTGTGGAAGAAAGGAATACCTGATTGCGTCCTTGCTTCCCTTATGAATAGCGTCTTGTTTACGTGTGTTCAGTGTATATAACAAATTAGAACACTGAAAAACTTGAAAAATCGAAGTTCGAATCAAACCTGTGGAAATCCGACAAAATTCAGCTCGGCTGGTGCGCGCACACTTTAGCGGTGGTCGATGTAAGTTTAAGTTACAGTGTTTGGGCGCTGGCGCTTCAGCTTGGCTGGGTGGGTCTTTCGGCTCAATAACTTGGGCAGTGCGCTCCTTTTGGGAGCGAAGTCAAGGCCCCGTGCAATTTTTCTCGGAAGTTTTCAATGCTGAAACGGACAACCATAGTATGAATCAAACAAGGCTGGGTGGGTTTAATGGGACTTTAAGAAGAGTACTTATACTACGAAAACAATGCGAAAGTAAAACTAAGATGGCAGCGGCGCCATTTGATAAAACATAAAAATGATAAAAATGAATAGTTTACCTATGAAATGAACTATAAAACTCAAAACGTAAGTAAACTAAAACTATCTTATGTGCCTAAGATTTAGCAAAGATTTCTACTCTCAATCCTATGAGATATAGTGGAGTAGAGTGATTCGTTCCACTCCTAGTCCTTCCGCATGCTGTGTTCTCTACGTATAAGTAAACTTAACTAAAGTCTAATGAGAGATTTACGAAATGGCAACTAGACTACGATGCAACTACCCACAAGATGCAACTAGTCGACTATTAGAACAACTATGGGAATGCTACTGTAGTTTCTATGATAAGGAGTTGAGGGGGATTGATTCCACCTTAACTCGACTTAATCCTACTAACGATTTAATCGTAAGTAATCCGAATTGAATCGCTTGCAGAATAACAATGGGGTTACTCCTAATCCCTAATTACACATGGCATTTCTACCAATTCATAATTAGCATGTGAACGATTACACCCATTCTCATGGTGAACTAATCATTTCTAGAGTGGAAAGGAAATTACGACGACTCTACGATAATCGGGATCAAGCTTCCATCAAGGCTTCTCAACCCCCTCAAATGGAGGTTTAGCCGAGAATCATCACGCTATCATTCCCAATGGAATTCAAACAAGACATGATATAAAGATTGAAACTTTGCTTGTTTAAACTCAATTCAAAACTACTAATGCAATAAATGAATTAAACTAATAATGACAAATAAATAAATCTACGAATTGAAATTAAACAATTAATGGAAATGAAACTAGATTATGGAGAATACTATTTTATTAATCTAATGAATAATAAAACAATGATTCAAATACTAAATTAATAATCTAACTAATCTAGGTCTAGCTATCTACGTAATAAGGGAATTTAGATCTAAACAATTGTAAATGACAAGAATCGAAATTGACAAACTAGCTATTTTATTTATCAAACTAATGAAGAACAATGATTCTAAAGATTAATCTAAAACAATAATTGAATTTAAACTAAACATAATTTTATTACATGAAAACTAGATCTAGAATTATCTATAGTTTTAGGTCTAACTAGCTACCATTAACTATCTACCATTAACAAAGAGTTAAGCTTTTGTTTTTATATGTTTTCAGATCCAAAAATCGTGCATGGGCTTGGAGCCATGTTTTGGGCCAGAGAATCAGGCCCAAAACCCAATTCTTTCAGTCCAAAATGGCCTCTTCAACTGCAGTTGGCTTCAATAGACTTTTCGTCAACTTCTGCTCCTCTGATTGGATCAAGGCTTAGACCATTGGAAAGCTCTTTCCGAGCCGGTCGTTTTGACAAAAGGTAGGCCCCTTTTCGAGGTCTGAGTCCAAAGATACATCTTTGGAAGTTCTACTGACTTTGTGTGCTGTTTCTGCCCGCGTCGACTTTTCAGCTTTTGACCTGGCTTTTAGAAAGGCTTTGTCTTCTTGAATCTTAACCTTTAATCACGGAACTCCTTAGTAACTGACCTTTGCTCCTTTATCTCGCTAAAGTGGCACATTTCTGCACATAATGGACTTTGAAGCCTGAAATGCATAAAAACACGTAATCAGTGTTAACTCCTAATTATTACTCACATAATTGGTCTAAAAGTATGATTCTGAGGGTTAAAACTACAGTTTTGGGCTCTTATCGCATGACCTTTGGGTCCCATTCTATTTGCACTGGTGTTGCATCCCCTGATTCTGCGGATCCAATCCAGTTGTCAGTTGTTGCTACATGCTTGGTATCTAGATGATGGGACTCTGATTGGAGATACAAAACAGGTGGCGACAGCTTTAAGTATGATTAAGGAAGAAGGACCTTCTTATGGGCTGGTTCTTAATGTGGCTAAAACTGAGCTATTTTGGCCATAATTGGATCCACGTCGCTCCACCCCTGGTCTCTTTCCTTCAGATTTGTCCCGTCCTCAGCAGGGAGTCAGGTTCCTTGGAGGTGCAGTCAGCACTGATCCATCCTTTGTCAGGGCCTTGCTTGCAAGCGTGTTGAAAAGGTTGTGACATTGATGGATCGTTTAGCTACATTAGACGATCCACAGTGTGAGTTAGCTCTCTTACGTGCTTGTGCTGGGCTCTCTAAGTTGGTATTTGCGATTCGTACTTGTCCACCATCCCTTTTTAGAGTGGCAGCGAAGACGTTTGATCGGAATCTCCGCAGTGTTCTCCAGGGTATTATGGTTTCTGATGGTCCTAACTTCGGTGATTTGCAGTGGCGTTTATCGACACTCCCATTATGTCTGGGTGGGTTAGGTATTTATTGTGCCACTGATGTCTCTACTTTTGCTTTTGTGGCCTCCCGTTGTCAGACGTCTGAGCTTCAGAACCACATTCTTAGGAGTTGTGGGCCAGTGCCTTTGGATGAGACTCTTGATGTTGCTAGCAGTGCAATGAGTCTTTGTCTACCCGATTTTGACCTCAGTTCTATGGCTAGGAATGCTATCGTCCCCTCAAAACCACAAAAAGTTTTGGCGGAAGCGTTCTATAGTAAGATTGATGTTGGTCTTGAGAGGGAGTTTCTGTTATCTGCTCGTCAGAAAGCAATCATTGGATGCTTGCAGTCAGAACACGCAAAAGACTTCCTACTTGCTATTCCGATGGAGGGACTTGGACAGCATATGTCGTCAGTGGAGTATCGTTCTATTCTCCGGTACCGTCTCATGATTCCTTTGTACTCTGATGGTGGTCTATGCCCTGTTTGCAAAAAGAGTAGACTAGATGCTTTTGGAGACCATGCAGCACACTGTAGATATTTTCCAGGTTTCAAATACCGACATGATCATGTCAGAGATATTTTATGTGATGCATTTTAGAGGGGGGGTACAAGTGAAGAAGGAGGCTCCTGTGAATTTTCTCACTGATCCGAATGAGGGAAGATCCACACTTCGACCTGCGGATATATTGATATACAGTTGGTCTGAGGGGAGACATGCATGTGTTGATGTAACTGGAGCCTCTCCGTTGGTAGGGCTTGGGAATGGAGTCTTTGAGGTGGGGGGAGCAGCTAAGAGAGCAGCGGCAGGGAAGATGGAGAAGCATGAGGAAGCTTGCACGGCTAACCAGCATTGTTTCATTCCGTTTAGTTTCGACACTTTTGGTTTCTTGGAACAACAGTCTGTTGAGCTTCTCAAGAGACTTCAGAAAGTTATGGACAGTAATGTTATGACAGCTGGTTCTAACGAGTTTGCTTTTAGAAGAGTAAAATTTGCTATTTAGAAAGGACTTGTGGCGCAGCTTGTTGCACGCTTGTCCTAATTATTTGTAAAATTCTTTATCAGTATAAAAAAAAATTGCACTTAAAAAAAAAAAAAAAAAAAAAACCACCATGCCAAAAGTTTTAACCCACTCCAAATCGTGGGTCCTACTCTCCACCATTATCCAACACTAACTTACACACTGAAAATACAAAAAAAAATTTACCAAAATAATAAATTTTCACAACCACCACCGCCACCACTCCAAGTTTGTGAGTGAATCCCATTCAAACTCGTTCTTTACATTGTCTTCATCCTACAAATCGTTTCAAAACTTCAATGGCTCAAAGACGAAGAATTTTGTCGGAACAAACTTTTACTGCCGCCCGCTTTGCACCATTTTTTAGTGACGAGATGATTAGGAAGGATTGGAATAGGTTGTGGTATTCGACAGATGATTTCTACCACTCCGATTTGGTTGAACAATTCTATAAGAAGAGGGAGTTGGAGGGTCAATATTTTTTTGTGAAGGTAGCTGGGACGAGGAGAGAAGTTTCTAGAGAGTTGTTGGCTGATATTTTAGGCATTACGCCTGAACGCCACCTCAAAGCCACCTTGCGGGGAATCCCAAGATCTTTGGAGTTCCTACATTGATGAAAGACACTGTCATGGAGGGTCAGTACAATCCGAATTCTCATTGTGTTTGACAGTCATCTCTGCGAACTAACCAACTGGCTATGGCTCAGTAGATTGGTAAGAACGTCATCGGGAAGGAGAAAGTCAGCGACATCGGTCTGACATCTCTGCACGTTCTCTGGATATTGCAGGAGAAGAGGTATAAATTCTGCATCCTCGAGTTTATTTTAAATATGATTAGAGGAGTTGGAAAGAGTATTGCGCCCTTCTCGGTATTGATCACTAAGATCATGATATCTTTTAGAGCTGTTACAAAATATGTTCGTATTATGATAAAATTTCATTCAAATGCAATTATTTATATGGAGTGTATCCAAAAGACTTGGAAGTTGTCGGAGGATAGGGTGGTTGATTCGGATGAGGAAATGGAGGATATGACATGTTTGGATGAAAATGCCTTGGAGAGGTGTACTTCTGATTTAGAACGCATGTCAGTGCTGCATAGTGACTTGCATTGTGTTTATGGTATTTGTGAAGATTTACTGGCTAGGCAGATTATAATTCAAAATAAACAAAAGAATCTTCAGACGAGTTATGAACAGCTCAACGATGGTGGGAAGGATCTCCAGTATAATATGGAAACTCTCGTCCAGCATCAAGATGCGCATTTGGTAGAAATGAAGGCAGAGATGGAAGCACAACGCCGATTTCTAGTAGAGAATCTAGAACGCATGCCACCCATGGGGGGTTCTTCTTCAGAGGAGTCTGTGAGGTGCTAGCGTCGTCGCCGAAGGACAGATGGCTCGGGCCCATCTTCATCCCAGGCCCAATCTTCGTCTCAGGGGCAATCTTCATCTCGTGGCTAGTTGTTTAGAATTTTTTTTTGTTTTGATGTTAATTTTTATTGTTTTTATTAGTTTGGATGTTAAGTTGTTGAATTCAGTAGTTAAATTTGAATTCGGTAGTTAATGTAATTTGAATTCGATTTTTAATTTATTTTGGTTCTTTTCAACGCATGCGATGATTTTTTGCATTAATCCTACCTTCCCGAATTGTTTGGAGGTGGTATTATTTCTTTTAGCATTGTTGCTTTTATGATCCACCATTTTAGAAGTAATATTTCGATGATTGTTGGGAATGTTGTCGATATTAGCATGGCTATGATTAGATATTGTGGTAGGATGAAATTTCAATGAGTTAGGAAGTTGTTATTCTAAATTCAATCTAAAAATATTAGGTTTGTTTTAGAATAATGAATATGAGTTGTTTCCGTTTTAAGTTTTGGAAATATTTTGTTTTGGGCAATTGCCTTAAAATTTTTGGCAACTTGTCGATTCATTTTAGAAACTAAAACCCTATATATACTTCCTTCATTCTACACTCAAAACCCACACATCTCACTTTCATCTCTCACCTTAAACCTCCAATTTTTCCTCTTGTTTTTCACTGCCCCATGTTCTTCACACACGTAGCGCGACCCACGCCCTAGCAAGACCAATTATGAGCGCGCCTAGCGCTGAAGCGCCCTAGAACTTCGATTTCCATCGAAGCGACCGCTTCTACCAAAAGGCTATTTCGAGCGAGCACCGACCTTCGTGAGAAATACGATTTTTTGATTTTTTGTGGGTTGTTCTAGGGTTGTTTGCGGCTCTTCTAGAGAGTATTTATTGTGATGACATATCCTACGGTCATACCTGAGCAGTCTTTCGAAGACTTGTTAGGAAGCGACACCTATGGTGCTTGGTTCCGCGAGATGATCATACACGTAGGCTGGGAACCGCTAATGGTAAGACCTGATGAACTTTATTCTCCTACACTTACATCTTATTTTTATGATAATTGTAAGTTCTTTGATAGACCGGATGGAGAACAAGTGTTCTCTATCACCATTAAGGATGAACAAATTGAAATTACTAGGTTCTTGATAGCCTATACCCGCTGAAATACAAGACTCACAGGCCTATTTGGTCGATAATATTTACTTTTATAACTATGAGAATTTGCATGAGCATTATGGGGTAGGAGTCTTTAGGATAGAGGACCAAGGGGAATATAACGACGCCCTAGGAAGCCTGTCCATGAACGTGGGCACTGTTATGTTTTGGATCATGGAATGACGTTATTCTTCTGCGAATGATGAAACTTGTGATATTTTCCTTGCTTTAGATGAGAGACGTATACTCTATGATATTCCCCCATGCCCTAATGTCTAGTTTAGCACGAGCCCATAGCATGAGGCATAAGTACCTTCTTATGCCTGTTTTAGTTTGTCGTATTATGCTATATTTCTTCGCTGTTTTTTGTGCCTGCTTCACGGATTGGGTTGAGGTCGACATTGTGAGACCCACCAATTGTATTATTCGATCTTTCCGTGCAATGACTTGGCAAGGGTGGAGGATACAACCTCATAAGGTTGCACCTTACACCCCATCCGACCAAGTGGCCCAAAACAGGTTACCGATTGTAGATGATAAATGGCGTGAGGCTTGGCAAGTTATAATGACATAGCAGGATGCAAAAGAACCTCATTTCTTTATAGAGGAGGAGTATAATGCTTAAACGATAGAGTTAAGGTAAGTTTTTAGTTTCAGTTCGTGTCTGTTTATGTCCCAAGCAATTTGATTCTTGTTACCCCCATAACGGGTGGAACTCATATAGAGTTGCATCTGTTTTTCTATTTTCTATATTAGTATGTTTTAACCTTGTTTTGCAGATGTTCCAAAATTTCATGTGTTTCCATGGTATTTTTCTATCCTTTTTATTTCAATGCTTTGATGACAAAGCATGCTGCTTGTTTGGGGGTGGAATAGAAACATGTGTAATTATGACATTTGTTAGGATATAGATATGTATAATATGCACTTGTTTTCTAGCAAAAATTTCAAAAATTTAAAAATATAAATAAAAAGGTTATGATATACACTTAGGAATATTGGTATTGTTCTTTTTCCCTATGCTCTTAATAATCTAGAAGTCTCACGTTAGCTTTTGTATTATAATAGGTTTAGAAACTTAGGTTAATATGTAGATAATAATCTTTGCATCTTTCTATAAATATATTGCATGAGTATCCATGATTGTTTGGCAGTAAGTTTTTGAAATTTAGGCTAGAGTACTTATTCTACAAATCCTGTGAGAATATAGCCTAAAACCTTATATAAGTGAAACATTTGAGAAATGACATAAGGGAGAAGTAAAATCCGGATAGAGAAATCACACGTCCACTTGTTTGATCACTATACCATATCCTAAGCGAGAATTTAGGCCCTCTTTGGATCGATATAGCCAAAAATTCAAACCAATGAATTTTTTTAAGCTAGTCGCCCCTCTGATTTTTTCTTTAGCCTTTCATAAACCGCAAACCCTTTAACCGTTTACAAAACAAAAAAAAAAAAAAAAAAAAAAAATCAGCCTACCCATCTTTGAATGAGTCTGAGAATAGAGATGAAGAATAGAAAAGAGAAAGACCTTTGAAATCAAGAATTTGTTAGTCGCTTCAAATAAGAAGAGAAAGTTTCCATCCAAATAAAAAAAAATATTAGTAATAAATAAATAAATAAAAAGAACTCCAAAAATAGAATTAAAGGAGTCAAAAGCCAAAGAAAAAAAAATGGCTAAGGATGGAAACAAAGTGTAGAAGCAAAAGTAAAGAACAAGGTTTTCTCTAGTTACATACTATGAAGACTTTATTATCTCAGACTTGTCCTTTTTGAATATCTATTTCCTTCCTTCTTAAACCATCACCTAATCCCCGCAACACTTAAATAAGACCTCTAACTCAATTAGGAATAGGTTAGTGTGAAAGTAAGTGGCAGATGTGTTTGATCGACTTCGGCTTCCTTATGTGTCATTGAGATTGTAAGGTAAAGTGTGCCCACTGCACACTGGAGTAGTGAAACTTGAGCAGGAAAATAAGAGTGTTTTTGGCTTGACATTTATGTGAGGACCTACTTAAGGACGCTATTCCAATGTTTCAGAAACGGACCTGTTAGTCATTTCATAGTATTACTCATTGTATATATGTTTATTTGTAGATGATTGATTATTATGTATATATTAGCTTAAGTTTTGACTTGATTATTCTGTATTCATTGCTAGTGAGATGTATAGATAATTGAGATAATAAAGAAGGAAACAATAGTTTATTTCTTAGTCGTTGTAGTATAGATGAAGTTTCTGAGTACATTCACTGGAAAACTCTCACGAGGCTATAACTTGTCCACTAGGGAATTCCTAGTGGTTTAAGGCCTTGTTGCATATGGTCAATGCAATCGTACTAGGCGAAACGAGATTAGTTAGAACTCTATTTTTTTGTCACTTATTTTGATTTCTCATATTTTCTTGAGGACAAGCAAAATGCTGTTTGGGGGTGGTTTGATAAGAGCCAAAAACTGTAGTTTTAACCCCTTTAACAATATCGCTTTTGACCAATTATATGATTAATAAGTAAGAGTTAATACTGTTATCGTGTTCTTGTGTATTTCAGGCATTGGAGTCGAATATGTGCAGAAATGCGTTCTTTTTGCGAGATAAAGAAGCAAAGGTTGGTTGTTAAGAAGTTCTATGATTAAAGGCCAAGATTCAAGGAGAAAAAGCCTTTTTAAATCCCGATCAAAGTTGAAAAGTCAAAGTGAACGCGGGCAGAAATAGCTCACTGAAGTCAATAGAACTTTCGAAAGCTGTATCTTTGGATTCAGACCTCAGAATTGGGCCTAGCTTATGTCAAAATGACCAGCTCAGAACGAGCTTTCCAATGGTCCAAGTCTTGACTAAATTAGATGAGCAAAAGTGGACAAAGAGGCTATTGAAGTCAAATCTAGCTGTAAAGGACTTTGTGGACTAAAGAAATTGGGTTTTGGGCTCGATTTTCCACCCAAAACATGGCTCCTCAGCCCATGCATGAAAAAGTGGATCTTGTCTCTTCCATTTGAAGACACAAGACTTAACTCTTAAGCATCTAATTTTTTTAGTTAGCAAGAATCCAATAATTTGTTTAGATCTAGTTTTTACATTCAATTAATTAGTTTTGGAACAAAGGAGATTATTATTTAGAACCCTATTTAGAATCAGATTTAGTTTTATAATAAAGTATTAATTTTTCATTTCACTTTAGTTTATTGATTCAATTATTATTTAGATTTAGTTGTCTTAAATTCATAATTAGTTTGTTTTAATTTGATAATTAATATTCATAATCTTAGTTCTAAATTAGTTTTAAATTCAGTTTAATCCATTTTGAATCTTAGACTATTATTAAATTAGATTATAAAGTTTAATTATTTATTCAATAATGAGTTGTTATATTTGTTCTTGTTTAAGTAAGGATAGTATAATGATTCAAGGCTAAAACCTCCATTAGAGGGGTTTGAGGAAGCCTTGATGAAACTTGATTTCGATTAGTGTAGAGTAGTTTGTAATGTTTTATTCCATTCTCGAAAGTAATTATTTCACCATGAGAATTGGTTTGATTGTTTCACATGCTAGTTGTTAGTTGGTAGAGATTACCGTGAACAATTAGGGATTAGAAACACCTAGTTGTTATGCGGAAGCATTACAATTCGGATTATGACAATTCTTCGTTAGTAAATTAAGTCGAGTTAAGGTAGAATCAAATTCCCCTAATTCCTCCTCATATTGTCAAGTTAGTATTTCTGCAATTTGATTTATACCATCTTAATTATTGATTCACCATCGTAGTTAAAATTCAATTCCATTACTAATAAGAGCCCAAAACTGTAGTTTTAACCCCTTAACCATCATACTTTTAGACCAATTATGTGAGTAATAATTAAGAGTTAATACTGATTACGTGTTTTTATGCATTTCAGGCTTCAAAGTCCATTATATGCAGAAATGTGCCACTTTAGCGAGATAAAGGAGCAAAGGTCAGTTGCTAAGGAGTACTGTGAATAAAGGCCAAGATTCAAGGAGACAAAGCCTTTGTAAAGCCCGGTCAAAAGCTGAAAAGTCAACACAAAGTGTAAAACAACAAGACAAGTCAAGATAACTTCCGAAGGCCGTATCTTTAGACTCAGACCTCGGAATTGGGAGTATCTTATGTCAAAACGACCGGCTCGGAAAGAGCTTTTAAATGGTCTAAGTATTGACCCAATCAGAGGAGCAGAAGTTGACGAAACATTTGCGGAAGCCAATTGCAGCTGAATAGCCCATTTTAGACTAAAGAAATTGGGTTTTGGGCCCGATTTTCGGCCCAAAACAGGGCTCCAAGCCCATGCACGATTTTTGGATCTAAAAGTATAAAAACAAAAGTTTGACTCTTTGTTAATGGTAGATAGTTAGGTTAGAAAATAAATTAGGTTAGGATAAGAAAAGTAGCCATTAAACCTTAGTTCTAGATCTAGTTTTACATTATTTAGTTTTACATTAATTGATTATTTTATTTCTTGAGTATTGAATCATTGTTTTCATTGTTCATTAGATTAATAAGTAGTTGTTATTCATTCAATCATATCTTGTTCTTATTGTTCTATTAGATTTATAAAGTTAATTACTTATTCCATAATTATATGTTCTTATTATTGTTCTTGTGTTGGGAATGGTAGTATAGAAATTTCACATCAAATCATTACTCTCACCATTGTTCCTTTTGGGTTTGATTAGTTGAATTCAATTTAAGTCTAGACAGTTAAGAGTGGAACGAATCCTTACTCATTATATTGCATGATTATGTTTTGAGAGTAAGAAGAATTGATTTAAACGTAAGAACAGTAGGATTACGTATTAGTGTTGTTAACATGAATATTTAGGATCTATTATTTTTACGGGTTATCAATTACTCTCATTGACTTTGATAGATTGATAATCTTAGTTAACTTAAATTCTAAAGAACTAGGAGTGGAACGAATTCTCTACTCCACTTATAGCAATAGGATCGAGAGTGTAGAAAACTTTGATAATATAAGCATTAAATTATTTTAGTTTTACTTGCGTTTGAGTCTCGTTGCTTATTCGTAGGTAAAACTATTTGTTTTACATATTATCAATTTATTACATACATTGTTAGAGTGCTCTTAAATCATATCTACTACAGTAGCCCCACTTTGCTACAATATTTTTTTTGTAATCAAACTTTGATATTTGGATGACAGTATAGTCGTTGGAATCTTCCAGCAACACCGTACCATCAAAGCAATGCCACCACCATAATTTTGAGCTTCCAACAATATCACATAAGACACGACAACTACACATAGTGCAAGATGAAACCAAAGCAAACTTTGAACAAAATGAGAATCACAATTTCAAAGGTCAAAAGAATGTGGTTGCTCGAAGTGCCCCACCTAGAATCTTGCTGGCTCCACCATTAGCATGGACAATTGCATTCTAGTTCATTTTGTTATGAACCCTAGAGAGGATAAATCATTATAACTAAAAATGGCATGAGTATACAACTAAAAACACTTTTAATTTGAAGCCATATATGAGAGAAAGATTTGTTTGTTCTAACTTCTGAGACCTACATTAGATTTATATTGAAACTAACTGTCCTATATTTTGTTTGTTTCTTGAATTAAGACTGTATTTTGTATACGACAAGGCTATATATAGGTTTAATTCCCACCACCACACCCATGAAGTACCATTTTCTAACAGCAACTTCATATTGCGTCCATTTTCTAATAGCAACTTGGATATTGATAACACATTCAAGAGGGAATGTGATGCCTAAGCTTTTGGCCAGCCTGTGCCACTTTCACCAATCCATATCAGCTTGTACTGGAAAGGTCTCTTGCAGTGTGTGGTTTGCCAGGTGAATAAAGGTGTTTATTATGAATAAATATTCCTTAGTGTTGTATTTGAACTTGAATCACCGGCTTTCATTGTAAGTGCAAAATCGTCGCGTCAATTGAATCAAGTACCTCTTTGAGTTCCTTATTCCACTTTTAACAACCTGCAATCCTCAACATTTACCAAAAAAGAAGAAAAAAAAATTAAAATTTGGTTACAACATGATCTAGCAAGTGTTTCGACCCGCACCTACGTGGCAAATGTCCATTATTAGGGGTCTCTATTTTATTCATTTAATCGACAAGGCTAAAGCCCAATTTGCAATACCATGGATCAATGTACAGGCCCATTAACTCATGTGTCTAAGGTTGAACCTTAGCCACATGGCTTGCCACTAATGTACATTAATTTATGTCCAGATTCGTTTCTTATCAAAGAGATAATTATCAGTTGAGAGTTCTATTCAATCACAATTACTTAAGCTACAAGGAGTCTCTACTCTACCTATATAAATACCAAACTATTTTTCATACAGAACTACGTTCTTGAGACTTGATCCCATCGATAATTTGGGTACGTAGGCAACCGCAAGGTACAATTTCATCATTCTCCCGATCACCATCACTTTTCTAACTACTTTTCTACGTTCTTCATCTCTTTCGTCACCACTTACTGCTTTGATCATATTTGGTTGAAACATAATTAGCGCCATTTGCGGTTCTTATTCCACACCCTCGATCATGTTCTGCAAAGGTTATGATGCATACTCGAAGAGCTCAAGGTCCCAATGCAATTACTGACGATCATCACAACCATGATGGTCAAGGTCAACTTGGCGATAACGGACTAATACCTCCTAATACTATCGTTCCACCAATGCGCTAGATTATTCAGCATGAGTTTATTGGCTCTGACGATTCTCCATCATTTGATGCGGATAATGTCAGTCAACTGTCTCGCGAAGCACTTCTTAAAAAGTTCAAGAATGTCTGAAAACAGAACAAGTACTACAAGCGTCATCTGAAATGACCCACTCCACTCGCAGACGATGTTGTATCTGACACACCACAATGTAACACACGCCAACGACATGACAGTGTATTGGATCGTTTAAGTGGTGAGGATGAGATTTACGATATTCGCAACAGCCATCAACGAGTTCCAAGTAATGGGAACAGAATTCCCCGACCTCCGCTGAGACCCGTTCACATTCTCGGTAGGCAAGGTAATGTTAATAACCATCCGACTCCCAAGGTCCTACGGATTATCGACCAGTCCCGAGGAATTTGGGTGGCGAACAAAATAATGGTTGCACTTATGATTGAAACACCAATTTCGAGAAATACCTCAGCGACACGATTTTTATCATTCTAAAGGATATCGTACTGCAGTCACACCATATCGTCCACAATCATCTCGACACAATCAAGATGAATCTTCGTCGTTTTCTTCTCATTCCATTCATTCCCATAGGCGTCATCGCGACTATGATTATGAGCCAGCAGATATGGATCTGATGACTCCTCAACGTGTCAGAGAAATGATTAAAATAGCTCTTCTAGACAGCGATCCTTTTGAATCGACACTAGAGAATCTGGCAGTTGAAGATGGTATTTTGGACAAATTTTCTCTCACCATCCAACGGGCTACTTATAACAAAGACTTCAAACAGCCAGAGTTTGATCAATATGATGATGTCGAGGGCTGTCCTATGCTTCATGTGATTAATTTCACGAACAAATTGGTTTTATCGGGAGGTGATGATGCTTTAAAATGCAAAATTTTCCCTTCTATATTAAAAGGGGAAGCGTTGGTATGGTTTAGCGAGTTACCACCATGATCTATTCCTCGGTTCAAGGACTTAACCAAAAAGTTTTCGAAACGTTTTCATCATAATCTAAAACGTCCAAATGGTGTCCGAGTTCTTTTCAACATCAAATAACAAGGTGATCGATGAAACTCTCTGTAGTTTTGTCATTCGTTTCTGCCAAGCTGCAGCTGAGACTTCTGAGCATTCTGATCTAATAGTGGTCTATGCTTTTAAAGAAGCTATCTTATTTGATAAAGACGGGTTGTACAACTCTCTTGTTTGGGACATTCCATCTTCTCGACGTGTGTTATATCAGCGAGTTCAATAATTTATCAATGTTGAGGGCGACACGACTGCTCGAACTTCTCATGATAACAATAAGAAAGGAAAGGATTTCAATGATCAACGAAACAAATAGAAGAATCCAACTTTTGATCAACAGCAACCCAATCAGAAGCCTCCGTATAAGAAAGAAGACTCCACGAGCAAAACCGGAAAGCCTTTTACTGATTTTGAATTAACTCCGCTTAATACTAAATATGTGGTAGTTTACAACAAAATCAAGGATAAAAGTCTACTCACTCCGCCGCTTCCCCTGCGAAGACACTAAAACAACTCGTGATAAATTGTTATGGTGCAAATTTCATAATGATTATGGTCATGAGACTGAGAATTGTCAATCTTTGCGGGGAAGAATTGAAAAGCTTGTGCAAAATGGGAAACTTGATCAATATGTGCAGAAAAAAGTGACAACTCAAGCTTTAACTGTAACAGATCACAATGTCATTAAGGTTGGACATGTCGTTATTGATTCATTGTCCAATACTCAGTAGAAAAATGCTCGTCGTTCTAAAGTCAAATATCTTTCTAATTTTTACGAAGTTAATGGGATCAATTTCGTGGAAGGTTTTCGCATAGAGACTATTAAAGACGAACCATTGTGTTTCACTGACTAAGGCCTAATGGGAGTGCATGTTCCTCATTATGATCTTTGTCGTGATAAGCTGCAGATATCACCTGTTTGTATCTTGGCATACATCGATATAATGATCGACACTGGTAGTTCAGCTAGCGTCATGTTTTCTGGGTGTTATCACAATATTCCTTTTATTGATAACTTGGTCACTCCTAAAAATGCACATATCGTTGGTTTTGATGGTAATACTACTCATTGCGTTGGAAAGGTTTCTCTCCCGGTCACTCTTATGTAGAAGGAGGTCAATATTGATTTCATATTAATGGATTGTAAATCCCCATACAATGTCATCCTTGGTCGTGATTGTATTCATTATATGGAAGTTGTCGTCTCAACATATCATCAAGCCATCAAGTTCCTATTCAATAGTAAAATCTGCAAAGTGCGTAGTGATCAACTTCTATCTCTAATTTGCCACGATAATATTCTCGATGATTATAAGAAGTCTGAAGTTGTTGGACGAACTATTCTGAGTTCCAACGCCGTTAAATAGCAATTACAATATCCGGGACCTTCATTTTACTCTGCCAATAGAAATGTTGAAGGACCCCCGACCGTCGCCACTTTTAGAAGTTCAAATTGGCCAACTCCCTAAAGAGACAACTTTTATTTCAGCCGAACTTCCAGAAGCGGAGTGACAAAAGCTTATTTTGTTATTGAGGAAGAATATGTTTTTGCTTGGCGAATAGAGCAAATGCCTGGTATAGATCCTTTTGTGGCTTGTCATAAACTCGACATTGAAAGAAATGTTACTGGAATTTTGCCAAGACGCTCAAGCACATTCTCAGACACACCGATCTTTTTCGATCCAGTATAAAAACATAAGTTTTTTTTCTAAAGAACTTAACCTAACCAATACTAGAATAGAGACATAGATTGTAAGAGTGAATTCTAAGTGAGTATTTGATTGTTCATTCTTTGTGAGTGAATTGAGAGCTCTTGTAATCTGTTACTTTGTGCATCTAGTACAGCTTGGAACTCATCGGTAGACGTAGGCACATTGTCTAACCACGTTATATCCGTGTCTTGTGGTTTGTTCTCTTTTACATTAGTCTCTTTACTTTATATGATTATTAGTTGATATTGAGAAGTGTTGGGATAGTACTTGGAGGGTATTGAAATCTTGTCATGAAAGAAGGATTAATCTTTGTGTAGGGTTGATCTATTTGGAGTGAATAACATTGTTTCCGTATAAGTTATTCACAGCACTTAATTAATTCTTAATTTGGTAATTGTACTTCTTTTATATATTAACTGCTACAACGATGTATGTTGTAAAGTATAGTTTGTACCGTATGTCCAAAATATACTGGAGAAACGATGCTGAAGAACAAAACAAAGAGAACTAATTGTTGAAAAAAGTTTATCACCTTGGTCATTTAATTACTACAATTTATTTTATTAAGCAACTAATTCATTAAAGTGAAGATGTCATCTTTCTTAGCAGCCTTCAAACATTTGGTTGCTTTTCCTCAGACACTCTTCCAGCAGATTGGTCTGGTTATAGTTGAAGAAAAATCAAAACAAACTATGAAAGAGAGCCCTCAAAAGGATAGATCATTACAATTAAATAGATCAACAACAAACTACCTAGACGGCTCGATCACTCACAAAAAGATGTGTAATGTATGTCAAACATATGTGTAAGGTATCTTTAGATTAAAACTTGACTAAAGGTAGGCAACTGTGCGGGCAAACATACCATGAGTAGTCCATGACATAATCCCTACACTCGATCAGCACAACTTACGTTGATGATAAGAGCCCAAAACTATAGTTTTAACCCCTTTAACAATATTGCTTTTGACCAATTATGTGATTAATAACTAAGAGTTAGTACTGTTATCGCGTTCTTGTATATTTCAGGCATTGGAGTCGAATATGTGCAGAAATGTGTTCCTTTTGCGAGATAAAGAAGCAAAGGTTGGTTGTTAAGAAGTTCTATGATTAAAGGCCAAGATTCAAGGAGAAAAAGCATTTTAAAGCTCGGTCAAAGTTGAAAAGTCAAAGTCAACGCGGCCAGAAATAGCGCACAAAAGTCAGCAAAACTTTCGGAAGCCGTATCTTTGGACTCAGACCTCATAATTGGGCCTACCTTATGTCAAAACGACCGGCTCGAAACGAGCTTTCCAATGGTCTTAACTCCATTTGAAGTGGATCTTGTCTCCTCCATTTGAAGACGCAAGACTTAACTCTTAAGCATCTAGTTTTTAAGTTAGCAAGAATCCAATAATTTGTTTAGATCTAGTTTTTACATTCAATTAATTAGTTTTAGAACAAAGTAGATTATTATTTAGAATCAGATTTAGTTTTATAATAAAGTATTAGTTTTTCATTTCAATTTAGTTTATTGATTCAATTCTTATTTAGATTTAGTTGTCTTAAATTCATAATTAGTTTGTTTTAATTTGATAATTAGTATTCATAATATTAGTTCTAAATTAGTTTTAAATTCAGTTTAATCCATTTTGAATCTTAGACTATTGTTAAATTAGATTATAAAGTTTAATCATTTATTCAATAATGAGTTGTTATATTTGTTCTTGTTTAAGAAAGGATAATATAATGATTCAAGGCTAAAACCTCCATTAGAGGGGTTTGAGGAAGCTTTGATGAAACTTGATTTCGATTAGCGTAGAGTAGTTCGTAATGTTTTATTCCATTCTAGAAAGTAATTATTTCACCATAAGAATGGGTTTGATTGTTTCACATGCTAGTTCTTAGTTGGTAGAGATTACCATGAACAATTAGGGATTAGAAACACCCAGTTGTTATACAGAAGCATTACAATTCGGATTACGACAATTCTTCGTTACTAAATTAAGTTAAGTTAAGGTGGAATCAAATTCCCCTAATTCCTCCTCATATTGTCAAGTTAGTATTTCTGTAATTTGATTTATATCATCTTGATTGTTGATTCACCATCGTAGTTAAAATTCAATTCCATTACTCTCATTGACTTTGATAGATTGATAATCTTAGTTAACTTAAATTCTAAAGAACTAGGAGTGGAACAAATTCTCTACTCCACTTATTGCAATAGCATCGAGAGTGTAGAAAACTTTGATAATATAAGCATTTAATTAGTTTTAGTTTTACTTGCGTTTGAGTCTCGTTGCTTATTCGTAGGTAAAACTATTCGTTTTACATATTATCAAATGGCGGCGCTGCCATCTTAGTTCCATTTAGAATTTTTTTCATTAGTATTGTTATTCTTCCGAAAGTCCTATTAAACCCACCCACCCTTGTTTGATTCTAACTGTGATCATTTGGTTCAAAAACTAAAACAAAAAATTCCAAGAACAAGCTTGAGCGCGCCCTGCGCCCATACAAGGCAAAAGTTGAGCGCCACCTGTGCTGAAACGCCTGGAACTCGAGTTGGACCTGAGCGCAACCCACGCCCTATCAAGGCAAATTTCGAGCTCCCCCTGCACAGAAGAGCACCTAGAACTCGAATTGGACTTGAGCAAGACCCACGCCCTAGCTAGGTTATTTCTGAGTGCGACCCGCGCCCTTTTCTTGAACCACCCGATTTTCACCGGTTAATTAGTACGAACTTCCATTACTTCAAATTATTCAGTGTTTCTAACTTGTTATACACACTGAGCTCGCGTATACAAGACGTTATTCATAAGCGAAGCAAGGAGGCATGCAGGTACTTCTTTCTTCCACTCCTCGCATCTCCTGTTAGAGGTTTATACAAGCATATCAAGATTGTTTTGACATTTGTCGTGTTTAGTTAAGATTGGTCTTAGCCTTGCATGAGATTAAGGTCAGGTAGAAGAAAAACACCTAACGTAATGAAACGTCAACGTCAACAAACAAACCTATCTAGTATACCACTCACTACACCTCTAGCTAGTATACCACACACCACACCTAATATAATGGCTGAAGAAAGAGAGTCTCCTCTTTCTGACTTTTACAAAGCCTTAAACGATAGCCCAAAATATTGCATCGTTCTTGCAGACCCAGTGGGGGATTTCAGAATCCCCCCAAATATATTTAATTTGTTACCCGTTTTTCATGGGTTAGACCATGAAAAACCTTATCAGCACATGCGTAGGATTGAACAAGTCCTTACCACATTCCATCATCCTACGGTTGGTGCTGAACAAATTAAACTGAGGGTGTTTCCTTTCACCCTAGCCGACAAGGCGGCGTCTTGGTTAACTGCCCAAATGCCTAATTCTGTGGACTCATGGGCCAAACTTGTTCAACTATTTATGGAACATTTTTATCCACCACTGAAGACGGATGAAATGCTTTTCGAGATTCATTTTTTTCGATAGAATCCTCATGAATCCTTTTCAGAGGCTTGGAATCGTTTCACTGACCTTCTTATAGAGTGTCTACATCATAACCTTGCGAAAGACACGTTAGTTCGTGCCTTTTTCAAGGGACTGTTATACCACCATAAAGAGGTCCTTGATATAATGAATGGGGATGGTTTCTTAAGTAAAGGAGCCTCAGATGCTTATAAATTTTAAGAAGATCAAACAAAGTGTAATAATAACTGGGGGGGTAGTGACGATATCTCCCACTAAGCTACTTCTTCTTCAACAGTTAAGGCTGCCGGTATGCTTGAGAATAAACCTGATCCTGAGCTTAAAACTTTAATCGAATCTCTAACTAAAAAGGTAGAAGCTATTTCTGTTCAACAAAAGTATATCCCCGTCATGAATGTCAACTCTAATCCATGTAATTTCTATTTGAGTCATGAGCATCCCGACTCCTATTATCCTCTCACTTATGAACAACAAACATCACAACAAGATAATGTTTGCTCAATTAATAGCTATCATATTCCTAACGCCCCTTGGAGACAACATCCCAACTTCAGTTGGAGAAATAATCAACAAGTTACACCTCCAGGGTATACTAATCAAAATGTTAGGCTAGCAAACAATTACAACCAAGCTCCACCACGACAAGGACAAGGACAAGGTCAGGGTAATTATAATAATTATAATGCTAATAGAGGTATCGTTCCGGTTAATCATAACTATCACAACCCACCTGTTAATAATCAACGTGACATAGTGCCTGTCACACAACCTGTAACAAACACTCCTCCACAACCGGATCGTTTCAACACCTTTATGCAATCCTAACAACAGATTTTACAAGCCATCCAATTTTCCTTACAGTAGTTAGCCCAAGAGAAAGTATAACCCAAAGGTGTGTTTCTAGTTTAAACGATACCTAATCCTAAAACAACAAACACAGCCTTTGAGGTAAACGATAATGCTAGTAAGGACAATGTAAACGGAGGTGAGCTAAATGCCATCACCACTATCCGTTCTGGCAGAGTGGTTGATAACGCCGTAACTATGCCTATAGTTACCCCACCAGTAGTCCCTACACCGGATATTGAACTAGATACCGAAATAGAAACTGAAGATCCTACCCCTATATAGGTACCAGTTAAACCACAACCTAAAAAACAAAAAGCCAAGGTTAGACATCCTGTTGATCTATATGCTAAATATAGAGAGAAACCACCGTTTCCTTAGAGATAAGCCATGTTAACCAAGGATACGAATTTTGATGGGATTAGGGAAGTTTTCAGAAATCTAACGATAAACCTTCCCTTTCTTGAAGCAATTAAAAAGTTATCTCACCATGCTAAGTTTCTTAAAGAGTTGTGCACTACTAGGCGTAAGACAAATATTCCTAAAGACGCCTTTTTAATAGAACAATTTCCAACTTTAACCGAACATAATGGAATCATTAACTACAAGGACCCTGGTCATCCTACTGTACAATGCACCTTAGGAGATTTCCACACGACGACTACTTTATTAGATCTGGAGGCGAGTGTTAACTTACTCCCGTATTATCTATACAAACAAATAGGTCTACAGGAGATGCAACCTACTAAAATGACATTACAATTAGCGGATCGATCTATTAAGTATCCTAAGGGTGTGGTTGAAAACGTGCTTGTTAAGGTTTAGGATTCCTACTATCCTGCTGATTTTGTTATCCTCGATACAGAAGTCGCTAACGACTCTGTCCCTTCTTGGCGACTACCAACGTGCTTATAAATTGCCGCGATGGTTCGATGCCCTTTTCTTTTGGCCATCTTTCCGTTAAGGTAAATGTTTTTAAAATGACAAAACAGTTCCCAGAGACGACTTCAGATGGAGAGGTTAGCATGATCGAGAGCTTAGCTCAAGATTATTTCAAAACCATGTTTCCTGATAATCAAATGCACAAATTTCTTTCCTTTGGAAGTTCCAATTTCGACGAGAACTCCCTGGAAGTCGAGGAAGATTTCCTCAGACTCTTTTGCAACTCTTCCTGCCACCTCACGAGTCCCTTCCTGTCAACAACCATTCATTCCTAGACGCTATGACGGAAGATGAATTTTTCACCCTCTATCCTAGTGATTCTTTTGATCCACCTATTGATGAATGTCTTGCATATCTCAAGGCTTCTGATGATCTAGACCTGATAGCTCTAGCAGAGCCCCATTCATCCACCTCACATCATCCTGTCACACATTCATCTTCCATCATCAATTTTCGCCACCTTCCACCTTTTCAAAGGAACCTTGAGTTTGCACTTGACCCTCTTGTTTCTCCTGTGCTTCTCTAAATCCTCCTAATACGGAAATAATTCCCAAGAAAAAGGCACTTGACACCTTCATTTTTAGAATTGAGACAGTTCCTACCTACACCATGAATGAGTTTTGTGCTAAACCCACATTCCCATTTTTTCCATTCTTTCCTTCTAAAACTTATACATATCCAACATATCTTCCACAAACATCCATTTTATCACGATCATTCACTTGGACACCCTTTCGTTCAAAGATGAAGAAGAAGGTGTATGCTCGGTTACGTTCTAGGTCTATCAGACTTTGCTTTCATTTCACAAAGTTGCGTCATAGAAAATCATGGTGCTTAATTGTGTTTGGATGTGTTTCCTGTGATCATTATTTATGGAAAGATCCACAACTATTTCTATTGTTGATATATGGTAAACTGCATGTTCACTATAACATATGTTTAGATATAGTCTTGAGTATCTGACTATAAAAGACTCATTTTATTCTTCGGTGTACTCCATTCCATTCTTATATTTTTGTAAGTACACCATTTAAGTAACTGGACCCTCCCTATGGATTGTGTGGCTGTAAGTACTGGATCCTAAGTCTACGTTTAACATAATTCACGTTTTCCACTCTTACATGTTTTCTCGGTTTTTGAGTCATGTTTCTCTATGGTGTGAATTATGTCTTTATTGTTTTTCATTTTTCTTATATTAAATCTTATTCATAAAAAGTACAAAATATCAAAACCATATAAATAGTAATCTAGGAAGTGTCGGGAATCTGACTTTAAAAGACCCACGTTTAAAACAAATTTTTTAAACTTTGTTCTATCAAATTTGTTTGGGGGTGGGGTGTTTGTCTTTCCGTACTTGATTGTTCAACTTTCCATTTTTTGTTGCTGATAATAGTAAAATAATAGTTTTACTAATGAATAAAGCGATGAAACTCTAAACAAAAGTAAAACTAAAAACTGAACTTATACTAGATTTATCAAAGATTTCTACTCTCGATACTATTGAAGTAGAGTTTGAATAGAAGATTCGTTCCACTCCTAGTTCTTTAGCATTCAAGTTTCCTACGACTATGAATCCTACCAAAGTCAATGAGAGAATTACAAATTATATTACGAAATGCTACGGAATACTATGGTTTGAATCTAGAATAAGGATTAGGGGGGAATTGAATCCACCTTGACTCCAACTTAAGAAACTAGCATAGATTGTTGTAATCCAATTCTTATGTTCTTACGGTAAGAATTGGTCGTTCTAATCCCTAATTATACATGGCATCTCTACCAATTCATAACTAGCATGTGAGGACATCCACCCATTCTCATGGCGAATCAACGACCTTCTAGAGTGGAATAGACTCTTACAACGATTCTAAGCAAACAAAATCAGGTTTTCATCAAGGCTTCATCAAACCCCTCTAATGGAGGTTTAGCCTCGATTCATCAAACTATTATTTCCAAATGAAATTGAATAAGACATAATATAAAAATTCTATCTTTATTGAATTTAAATAAACAATAATTGAAATCTAAATTAACAACTAAGAATTGAATAACAACTAATAACTTAATTTAGATCTAAGTAATTCAAAAAATAACAAAATTGAATTTAACAAGAACTAACTATTTTATTTATCTAATGAATGATATTCAATGATTCAAATAACTAATCTAAAACAAGGAATGAAACTAATTAATGGAATGGAAACTAATTAATTAAATTTTCTCAAAACTAGATCTAGAACTAAGCTTTTTAATGGCTACCTTCTAACCTAGACTAACTGATCCTTAAGAGCTAAGTCTTGTGTGTGGAAATGGAGGAGAACAGATCCACATTTTCGTGCATGGGCTAAGGGTCCATGTTTTGGGCCGGAAAATTGAGCCCAAAGCCCAATTTCTTCAGTCCACAGGCCCCTTTCCAACTAGCTTGAACTTCAACAGGATTTTGATCCACTTTCTGATCCTCTGATTGGGTCAAGTTTTGGACCATTAGAAAGCTCTTTCCAAGACGGTCGTTATGACATAAGGTACGCCCAATTCTGAGGCGTGAGTCCAAAGATACGATCTTCGGAAGTTATGCTAACTTTTGTGTGTTGTTTATGCCCTTCTTGGCCTTTAATTCCATAACTTCTTAGCAACCAACCCTTTGCTCCTTTTTATCCCCCAAGTAGCACATTTCTGCACATAATTCACTTTAATGCCTAAAATACATAAAAGCACGTAATTAACATTAACTCTTATTTATTACTCGCATAATTGGTCTAAAAGTATTATTGTTAAGGGGTTAAAACTACAGTTTTGGGCTCTTATCAAACCACCCCCAAACAGCATTTTGCTTGTCCTCAAGCAAATATGAGAAATTAGTATAAGTGACCAAAAATGGAGTTCTAACTAATCTCATTTCGCCGAGTGCGATTGCATTGACCATATGCAACAAGGCCTTAAACCACTAGGAATTCCCTAGTGGACGAGTTATAGCCTCGTGAGAGTTTTCTAGTGAAGGTACTCACAAACTTCATCTATACTACAACGACTCAGAAATAAACTATTGTTTCCTTATCTATGTCTCAATTATTTATACATCTCACTAGCAATGAGTACCGAATAATCAAGTCGAAACCTAAGCTAATATATGCATAATAATCAATCATCTATGAATAAACATATATACAATGAGTAATACTATGAGATGAACTAGCAGGTCTGTTTATGAAAACTCGGAATAGTGTCCTTAAGTAGGTCCTCACATAAATGTCAAGACAAAAATCACTTTGATTTTTCCGCTCAAGTATCGCTACTCCAGTGTGTAGTGGGCACACTTTACCTTACAATCTCAATGACATACAAGGAAGTCGGAGTCGATCAAGCACATCTGCCACTTACTATCACACTAATCTATTCCTAATTGAGCTAGAGGTTTTTCTTAGGTGTTGCGGGGATTAGGAGATGGTTTAAAAATGAAGGAAATGGATATTCAAAGAGGACAAGCCTAAGATAATAGAGTCTTCATATTATGTAACTAGAAAAAACCTTATTCTTTACTTTTGCTTCTACACTTTGTTTCCATCCTTAGCCATATTTTTTTTTCTTTTTCTTTGGCTTTTGAGTCCTTAATTCTATTTTTGGAGTTCTAACTCTTTATTTCCTTTTATTTATTATTTTTTTTTAATATTTTTTTAATTGGATGGAAACTTACTTTTTTCTTCTGAAGCGACTAACAAATTCTTGATTTCAAAGGTTCTTCTCTTTTCTATTCTTCATCTTTATTCTCAGACTTATTCAAAGAATTGGGTAGGTGATTTTTTTTTTTTTTTTGTAACAGGGTAAAGGATTTGTGGTTTGTGAAAGGCTCAAGAAAGGCTTAGAGGGGCGACTAGCGGAAAATAATTCATAGGTTTGAATTTTTGGCTATATCGATCCAAAGAGGGCCTAAATTCTCGCTTAGGATATGGTATAGTAATCAAGCAAGTGGACGTGTGATTTCTCTATCCGGATTTTACTTCTCCCTTATGTCATTTCTCAAATGTTCACTCATATAAGGCTTTAGGCTATATTCTCACAGGATTTGTAGAATAAGTACTCTAGCCTAGATTTCATAAACTTACTACCAACAATCATAGATACTCATGTAACATATTTATAGATAGATGCAAGGATTATTACCTACATATTAGCCTAAGTTTCTAAGAACTATTCTAATGCAAAAGCTATGTGAGACTTCTAGATTATTGAGAGCATAAAAAAATAAAACAATACCAATATTCCTAAGTATATATCATACTTTATATATATATATTTTATTTTATTTTATTTTAAATTTTAAATTTTTTTAGCTAGAAAACAAGTGCATATTATACATCCTAACAGATGTCTTAATTACACGTGTTTCTATGCGCCCCCCCCCCCAAACAAGAAGCATGTGCTTTGTCCTCAAAGTATTTAAATAACTAGGGTAGAGAAATACCATTGAAACGCGTGAAATTCTGGAGCATCTGCAAAATAAGGTTAAACATACTAATATAGAAAAGAAAAACTGACGCAACTCTATAAGAGTTCCACCCATTATGGGGTTAATGAGAAATAGATTACTTGGGACATAAGCAGACATTAACTGAAATAAAAACTAACCTTAACTCCCGTTTAAACATTTTCCTCCTCATCCGTAATGAAGAAATGAGGTTCCTTCGCATCCTGCCAAGCCATGGTAATTTGCCAGGCTTCCCGCCACTTGTCGTCTACTATAGCTAACCTGTCAAGCGCCACTTGGTCCGATGTGGTGTAAGGCGTAACCTGATGATGTTGTATCCTCCACCCTTGCCAAGTTATTGCATGAAACGATCGAATAATACAATTGGTGGTCTCACAATGTCGACCCCAACCCAATTTGTGAAACAGGCACAAAAAATATGGAAGAAACATAGCATTATACGGCAAATTAAAATAGGCACAAGAAGGTACTCATACCTCTTGCTATGGGCTTGGGCTAAACTAGACATTAGGGTCTGGGAAATATCATAGAGTGTACGTCCCCCATCTAAAGCGAGGAAAATATCACAAGTTTCGTCATTCACAGATGAATAACGTCATTCCCATCTAATGTTTAGCATGATCCAAAACATAATAGTACCCACGTTCATAGACAGGCTACCAAGGGCGACGTTATAATCCCCTTGGTCTTCTATCCTAAAGATTCCTACCCCATAATACTCATGCAAATCCTCATAGTTATACATGTACATATTATCTACCAAATAGGCCCATGAGTCTTGTATTTCGGCGGGCATAGCAAGTCCAAGCACAAAGGCTAGCAAGAACCTGAAAATTTCCATCGGTTCATCCCCGATGGTGATGGAGAACACTTGTTCTCCATTTGGTCTATCAAAGAACTTACAATTATCATAAAAATAAGATGTAAGCGTGGGAGAATAAAGTTCATCAGGACTTACCAAAAGTGGCTCCCAACCTGCTAGAATGATCACTTCGCGAAACCACGCACCATAGGTGTCACTTTGGAACAAGTCTTCAAAAGATTATTCCTGTATGATATGAGGGGATGTCATTGCAAAACTATCCTCCAGAACAGTTGCAAATGATCCTGGAACAACCCACAAAAAACCGGAATTTTTCGCCGCCCACGGAGTCGTATGAGGGCGCTCAACTGAAACCTTGTATAGGCGTGGGTTGTGCTCTGGAGAATTTGGACTTACAGTGTTTTGGGTGCAGGTGGCACTCCACTGAGGCGCAAGTGCACTCTGAGGTGCTAAAATGCTGAAATGAGAAGGAAAATGAAGGAAAACTTGGGAGAGAAAGGTGAAAGATGAATGTGATAGATGGGAGTTTTGTGTGGAGAATGAATAAAGTTTATATAGGTTTGAATTTCCAAAACGAATCGGGAAGTTTCCAAAAAAATTTAAGGCAATTGCCGGAAACAAAAATTCCAAAACCGGAAACGGAAACAACCCATATTCATATTCTTGATTCTAATACAAACCTAATATCTGTTAGACTGAATTTAGAATAGTAACTTCTAACTCTTATAGATTTCATCCTACCACCACATCTAAACATATGCATGCCAATATCGACAATATTCTCAACAATTACTCCTAAACAACTTTGAAAAATGAGGATCATATAAAAATCATACTATAATAAATAATACCACCCCCAAACAATTCGGGAAGGTGGGATTAACAATAAAACAACGCACAATTTGAAAAGAACCACATTATATTAAAATTGAAATTCAAACAACATTTAACTATCAAATTCAAATTTAACTACTGAATTTAACAACTTAACATCCAATCTACTAAAAAAATAAATAAATAAAAACAACATCAAAACAACAAACAACAAGAAATCTAGCTCCGAGATGAGGAAGGGATAAGAATAGGAAGTTGAGTGATCAAGAATGGAAAAACCAAACACCCCACCCCCATACAAATTTTATAGAACAGAGTTTAGAAAATTTGTTTTAAACGTGGGTCTTTTAAAGTCATATTCCCCTACACTTAATATGGGGTTGTTTTAAGTCAGATTCCCCTAGACTGTGCACACCCCTAAACAAGCAAGAAACTGGGGTGGCACAAAATAGATGATGCGTGGTCAACTATAAACTAATAGTTGAAAGAGTTGGGTCTAGCTATAAAAATATGATACTAAATGCACCTCTAAACATAATGAAGTTATATAATTGGAAGCAATCATGTAGAAGAATGAAAGAAAACTTATGCAACCCATCAAAGAACATATGCAAACCATCATGTTGTAGCTGCATTAAAAAGTTGGAATGACCCAAAAGATGAATTAGCAATACTTTAGGTGAGAAAGTAATGAAGTATGGATCCTGATGCGTGGTCAACTATAAACTAGTAGCTGAAAGAGTTTGGGGTCTAGCCATAAAAACATGATACTAAATACACCCTCAAATAGAATGAAGTTGTATAATTTGAAACAATCATGTAGAAGAATAAAAGAAAACTTATGCAACCCCTCAAAAAACATATGCAAACCATCATGTTGTAGTTGTGTTAAAAAGTTTGAATGACCCAAAAGATGAATTAGTAATACTTTAGGTGAGAAAGGAATGAAGTCTAGATCCTGATATCTTTCATGAGGCTCAGATGTGGAAAAATAAGACAAACTGGATTTCTCACTACACTCGGTCAAAGCTTGGCTCTCAACTACAGGAATGGTGTACTCATGGGATTGTGTGCTAGGCAAACACTCTTCACCATGAGGGTTTAAAAAATTATAGAGTGTCTCTGAGTCAATAGGCTCAAGTGTAAATTTGAGGTTCCTCTGAAATGGTGGGTGAATTGATGGTTTAGTTGTGATATATGGTTGGATTTAGGAGGTGGTAACTCAGGTGGGTGGTTGGTGGTTCATCAGTTGGTGGATCCTCACACACTCTTAAGAAATCATTGAAGTCTTCATCTAGCTTAGTTGAATCCATAAAGTTGTTGTTTGTGGCTTTATCTTTAAGAATTTCATCTATGTTTTCCATTGTTATTTCCTCAGCTGCCAAACTAAATTTAGATTCACATTGCTTTAAAGATGTTACTTCCTTTAATTCCTGAACATTACCTTGTTCATGCCTTAGATTAGAATTGTTGATTTCTATTTCCTCACTCTCGTCCTTTAAAACAATATAAGTTTCCTCAATGGCATCATGGTCATCCGAAACAAGTCCTACAGAGTCGTCTTCAAGAATTTCCTCATCCAGGTTATGTGTGGAGTTAATATAATGGTTAATGGGAGGGTCATGGGAAGGTAATGGTTCACCTTGTGTGTCGATCTCTAGCAAGGTTGAAAGTTCTGTGTTAGGTGAGGGGATCATGGAAATCATTTTGGCTAGATTCTGAAGCATAGTTTGGGTTTCTGCATTTTGTTCTCTAAACGTTTTTCCATTGTTGGCTATTTGTTGGGAAATTTGGTCTGGGAAGGGTGGCGAGCTAGATTGGTGGGTGATTTCTGGCATAGGTAAGGTTAGCATCAATCTTGTCCGTTCTAGGTTCTGAAGTATTATTTTCTTTTGGGCCATTATTTTACCAAATGTTGTTAGTGGAGGGGAAGCTTGGTGGTATGGTTCTGGTTGGTACGGTGTTTGATAGTCATAGTTATTGGCGTTTGAGTAACTCTGGTTGATTTCGTACTGTGCTGGGTTAGGTTGACTCCATGTATAGTTTGGATGACTAGAAAACTCTTGATTGTATGGATTACTATAAATGTTTGAAAATTGCGGTTCATAATTATTATTATATCCTATAGTAGGTCCAAACTTTTGTCTTGATGGGCAATGAGAAGCCCAATGGTAAGGACTACCGCAGCATGAACATGGTGAAGGGTTTACATAATAATCACATGATTGTTCGTCTACATATTGATATGCCATATTGGTTTTAAAAATATATTCAAAGACAATTAATATGCAAATGAAACTCTAACGATAAATTTCTAGATTGGCATGTGCGTTGACATTTACGAAAAAGAAGCGTGATTATACTAGAATTAAACTCCTCTGACAGAAGAGGCGAGGAGTAGAAGAAAGAGTACCTAAATGCCTCCTTGCTACGCATTTGAATAGCGTCTTTTATACGCGTGCTCAGTGTGTATAACAAGTTAGAAGACTGAAAACCTTGAAAGAAATGGAAGTTTGAAACAAACCTATGGAAATCGAGTAGATTCAGCAGAGGGCGCAAGTCGCGCTCAGAATAGGCCTAAGTAGGGCGCAGGTCGCGCTCAGGTCGAGCTAGAGTTCCAGTCGTTTGGGCTCGGGTGGTGCTCTAATTTAGCCTTGGTAGGGCGCGGGTCGCGCTTAGGGAAAACCTCGAGGTCCAGGCGCTTCAGTACGGGGGGCATTTGTGTTTTGCCTTGGCAAGGCGCGGGTCGCGCTCAGCCAAAAACTGGAGTTCCACGTGCTTGGGCGCGGGTGGCGCTCTAATTTAGCTTTGCCCAGTATGCAGTCGCTCCGTGTGTAATTCTTCGAGAAAAATTTTCAGTGCTGAAACGGACAACCACAGTGAGAATCAAACAAGGGTGGGTGGGTTATAGGACTTTGGAAAATTAACAAATCTAAAGAAAACAATGCTAAAGGCAACTAAGATGGAAACGGCGCCATTTGATAATAGTAACATGATAGTTTTACTAATGAATAAAGCGATGAAACTCTAAACGAAAGTAAAACTAAAAACTGAACTTATACTAGATTTATCAAAGATTTTTACTCTCGATACTATTGAAGTAGAGTTGGAATAGAAGATTCGTTCCACTCCTAGTTCTTTAGCATTCAAGTTTCCTACGACTATCAATCCTACCAAAATCAATGAGAGAATTATGAATTATACTACGAAATGCTACGAAATACTAAGGTTTGAATCTAAAATAAAAATTAGGGGGGAATTGAATCCACCTTGACTCCAACTTAAGAAGCTAGCATAGATTGTTGTAATCCAATTCTTACATTCTTACGGTAAGAATTGGTCGTTCTAATTCCTAATTATACATGGCATCTCTACCAATTCATAACTAGTATGTGAAGACGTCCACCCATTCTCATGGCGAATCAATGACCTTCTAGAGTGGAATAGACTCTTACAACGATTCTAAGTTAACAAAATTAAGTTTTCATCAAGACTTCATCAAACCCCTCTAATGGAGGTTTAGTCTCGATTCATCAAACTATCATTTCCAAATGAAATTAAATAAGACATAATATAAAAATTCTACCTTTATTGAATTTAACTAAACAATAATTGAAATCTAAATTAACAACTAAGAATTGAATAACAACTAATAACTGAATTTAGATCTAAGTAATTCAATAAATAACAAAATCGAATTTAACAAGAACTAACTATTTTATTTATCTAATGAATGATATTCAATGATTCAAATAACTAATCTAAAATAAGGAATGAAACTAATTAATGGAATAGAAACTAATTAATTAAATTTTCTCAAAACTAGATCTAGAACTAAGCTTTTTAATGGCTACTCTAATGGCTACCGTCTAACCTAAACTAACTGATCCTTAAGAGCTAAGTCTTGTGTATGGAAATTGAGGAGACCATATCCACATTTTCATGCATGGGCTGAGGGTCCATGTTTTGGGTCGGAAAATCGAGCCGAAAGCCCAATTTTTTCAGTCCACAGGCCCCTTCTTAGCTGGCTTTGACTTCAATAGGCTTTTCGTCCACTTTTGCTCCTCTGATTGGGTCAAGGTTTGGACCATTGGAAATCACTTTCCAAGTCGGTCGTTTTGACATAAGGTACGCCCAATTCCGAGGCCTGAGTCTAAAGATACGATCTTCGGAAGTTCTGTTGACTTTTGTGTGTTGTTTCTGCCCGTCTTGGCCTTTAATGGCAGAACTTCTTAGCAACCAACCCTTTGCTCTTTTATATCCCCCAAGTGGCACATTTCTACACATAATTGACTTTAATGCCTTAAATAATCACGTAATTAGCATTAACTCTTATTTATTACTCGCATAATTGGTCTAAAAGTATTATTGTTAAAGGGTTAAAACTACAGTTTTAGGCTCTTATCAGTTGCGTATGCCATTTAATCGTGTTTTGATTTGGGTTGACATTATCTATAAATTTAGATTTCATTTGTTCGCATAACTTACGTTATTCACGCACCTCGAGGTGTTTTCCATCATTTTATATGTCACCCACAATTAAAATAGAGTGTTTTATAGATCATTGGATTGACAATTTTCTCCTGATCATTTCCATATCTCATTCGATAAAATCGGGCTAGTAACGAGCCAGGAATTTAAATTTTAAATTTCGCGTATATAGGGACAAAATGGGTATTTCTGAATTAGTTTGGGCTTGGGCCCAAGTAAACAGTACAACCTAAGAACGCATCGCGCTCTTCTCCTTCCTCATGCATCCAACTCAATTAACTCACAAAAGCCTAACCAAAATTTTTTTAAAAAAAAAAAAATCAGCACTATTCACTTTCTTCTTCCGACCTTCTTCTTCCCCTGTAACTTGCAGCACCGCTTGTGCTGCCCACACCCTCGCCACCACCTCCCACCGCCGCCCCCATAAACCACCCGACATGGCACCTCATCGCTGCAACCACCGACTCCTTTAAAACCCAGATCTGAAAACCCAACCATCGCCTACAGCTACCACCACCGTCCTCCCCCCTAATCCCAACTGGTCTTCAGCGTCTCTCAACCTTCTTCTCAACCACCTCCTACCAGCACCAGCTGCCACCACCACCATTAATCCTCCACCCTCTCCACCGATCTAAACCCAACCTTGCTACTGCTGCATCATCATCACCTCGCCCCGCCACCGCACCACCTTGAATCACCTTCCAAATCAGCACCACAACCCCCGACCACCTCCACCCATTAGCAACAGCCTGTTGCTTCCACCGCCACCTTCCAGCAGCACCGATTTTTATTTGTACTCCACTTCTCCGGTCCATAACGAGTCCTCCTTCATCACCGCAACACCATCAGCCACCAGTACAATCACTACCCTCCTTCCTCATCAGCACCACACTATTGCCACACCTCTATATCCCCACCGCCAAACACCCGAGAAGCTCCAGTATTAGGTTTGTTAGGTTTGGGTTGCCTTGGTGAACTCATTCGTTGGGATTTTGTGGCTGTCAGAGATAAATTATTTTCTGGGTTGGTTTGTTCTGTCGGAGAGGTTTTGGTTTAGGTTTTGTGTGTTGATGGGATGAGGTGTGGGATTTGTAGTTTTGCTGACAGGATTGGGGATTTGCTTATGTTGGGTTTTGTTTGATTGGATTTGGGTTTTGTTGAGTTGTTGACAGGATTTGGATATGAGAAAGAAGAAATTTGTTTCTTCTGGTTCTATTGTCCTGCCTCTTAAGAAACGTGTTCATTGCCCTTTCCGTGATCGTCATGGATGCACTAATGGGGTTAACAGTAATGGCTTTACTATTCCCTACTTTCTCATGCATTTTGATAAACAACACGTAGGTTGTCAGTTGAGTATTGATAGGGTACGGGATGAACCTAAGGATGATTGTGATTTGTATTTGTTATTGGAGAATTCCTTAAAGTCTATAGACAAATGGATGTGTGGTTGTTGTCTGGGTATCCACGCATTTGGTATACCGTGTCGTCATCCAGATGCTATCATACCACCACCTATTTTGTTGGAGAATGGGGAATCCCCATGTTTCATTGTGGGCATACCACAGCCACCTCCTAAGCCCGACACTATAGATCTTGCATCCACGACACAGAGGGGTGGTGGTGATACCCTTGATCCGCTTGTTGTCCCTTCTTCTCTTAATGAGAAATTACTGGATAATGCATTTTGTATACCTTTCCGAACCGTGAAAAGTATACCACGTGCTTGTCGATTGGCATTTTCGGGTGCATTGAAATCGTCTCTCTGGGATATTACAACTGATCCTAGTTCAGTTATGTCTTGGGTTCGTCTCCTCCTCTTGCCGCGTTGCACTCTGCAAGTTTTCCGACCACATAATCGTCAGGAACGTCGTTCTGGCACTAGGAAAAACTTTCAGCAAAAACAGATTCTCCATGCTTTGACGACAGGGAATGAGCCTGGCGGGATGTTTCGTCTCTTAGAGTGCGTGAGCGAGTCTCCTTCGATCCGACCCAACCAGAAATCTGCCTCCACTTTCGGAATGCGTCATTTGTTTATAGAAAGTTGCTGATGGACATTTTGCTGCAGCGTTCAAAGTGTTATCATCAGTAGGAGTTGCCTCCAATACTGCGGAGACTATATATGCATTAGAGGAGAAACACCCGATGCGACAACCACCTGTGAGACCGACTGTTCCTTTTGCTGAGCCTCCTTTAGTGGTAGAGAGAGATGCCCTATTGTCATGTATTAGGTCATTTCCGAAGGGTACTTCTTGTGGTCTTGATGGTCTTCAAGCTTAGCATTTGTTAGATGCCATGAGTGGGGCTGCAGCAGCCATATCGTCTGATTTGCTATATACATTGACCCCTGTGGTGAATCTTTGGTTACAGGGACGATGTCCACGTACCGTTAGCGAATTCATTCGCGAGTGCTCCGCTTAGTCCACTTCTCGCCGGATAATAGTATTAGCCCTATAGCTGTAGGGATGGTTTTAAGCCGTTTGGTCTCCAAGATTGCAATGAAAGGAGTTTCCCAAGATGTGGTAGGATACTTGCGGGATTTTCGATTATGGGGTTGGTGTTTACGGTGGTGCGTAACCGATTTTACCTTATTTGTCAACCGCGACGGTGTATGCTAACAGATGATTGTACCTCTCTCTTCGATCTTTGCTTGTAGATTTTCAGAATGCTTTTAACATGGTTGATCGGACTACTATGTTGAGAGAGGTTCGTGATCCGTTGCCTTGACTATTTCCCCTTGGGTTGAGTACTTGTATTGTCAACTGCGAGGTTATATATGGGGATAGCTACATATGGTGGTCCGCATGGGGTCTAGCAAGGCAACCCCTTTGGGTCCCCTTCTATTTGCACCGGTGTTGCATCCCCGATTCTCATGGATCCGATCCGGTTGTCGAGTTTGTTGCTACATGCTTGGTATCTAGATGATGGGACTCTGATTGGAGGTGGCGACAGCTTTGAGTATGATTCAGGAAGAAGGACCTTCTTATGGGCTGGTTCTTAATGTGGCTAAAACTGAGCTATTTTGGCCATTATTGGATCCACGTCGCTCCACCCCTGGTCTCTTTCCTTCAGATTTGTCCCGTCCTCAGCAGGGAGTCAGGTTGCTTGGAGGTGCAGTCAGCACTGATCCATCCTTTGTCAGGGGCCTTGCTTGCAAGTGTGTTGAAAATGTTGTGACTTTGATGGACCGTTTAGCTACATTAGACAATCCACAGTGTGAGTTAGCTCTCTTACGTGCTTGTGCTGGGCTCTCTAAGTTGGTATTTGCGATTCGTACTTGTCCACCATCCCTTTTTAGAGAGGCAGCAAAGACGTTTGATCGGCATCTCCGTAGTGTTCTCTAGGGTATTGTGGTTTCTGATGGTCCTAACTTCGGTGATTTGCAGTGGCGTTTATCGACACTCCCATTACGTCTGGGTGGGTTAGGTATTTATTGTGCCACTGATGTCTATACTTTTGCTTTTGTGGCCTCCCGTTGTCAGACGTCTAAGCTTCAGAACCACATTCTTAGGAGTTGTGGGCCAGTGCCTTTGGATGAGATTCTTGATGTTGCTAGCAGTGCAATGAGTCTTTGTCTACCCGATTTTGACCTCAGTTCTATGGTTGGGAATGTTACCGTCCCATCAAAACCACAAAAAGTTTTGGCGGAAGCGTTCTATAGTAAGATTGTTGTTGGTCTTGAGAGGGAGTTTGTGTTATCTGCTCGTCAGAAAGCAGTCATTGGATGCTTGCAGTCAGAACACGCAAAGGACTTCCTACTTGCTATTTCGATGGAAGGACTTGGACAGCATATGTCGTCAGTGGAGTATCGTTCTATTCTCTGGTACCGTCTCATGATTCCTTTGTACTCTGATGGTGGTCTATGCCCTGTTTGCAAAAATAGTAGACTAGATGCTTTTGGAGACCATGCAGCACACTGTAGATATTTTCCAGGTTTCAAATACCGACATGATCATGTCAGAGATATTTTATGTGATTCATTTTGGAGGGCTGGGGTACAAGTGAAGAAGGAGGCTCCCCGTGAATTTTTCACCGATCCGAATGAGGGAAAATCCACACCGACCTGCGGATATATTGATATACTGGTTTGGTGCGAGGGGACACATGCATGTGTTGATGTAACTGGAGCCTCTCCGTTGGTAGGGCTTGGGAATGGAGTCTTTGAGGTGGGGGGAGCAACTAAGAGAGCAGCGACAGGGAAGATGGAGAAGCATGAGGAAGCTTGCACGGCTAACCAGCATTGTTTCATTCCGTTTAGTTTCGACACTTTTGGTTTCTTGGAACAACAGTCTGTTGAGCTTCTCAAGAGACTTCAGAAAGTTATGGACAGTAATGTTATGACAGCTGGTTCTAACGAGTTTGTTTTTAGAAGAATAGGACTTGCTATTCAGAAAGGACTTGTGGCGCAGCTTGTTGCACGCTTGTCCTAATTATTTGTAAAATTCTTTATCAGTATCAATAAAATTTCCAAAAAAAAAAAAAAAAAAAACACCATGCCAAAAGTTTTAACCCACTCCAAATAGTGAGTCCTACTCTCCACCATTATCCAACACCAACTTACACACTGAAAATACAAAAAAAATTTACCAAAATAATAAATTTTCACAACCACCACCGCCACCACTCCAAGTTTGTGAGTGAATCCCATTCAAACTCGTTCTTTACATTGTCTTCATCCCACAAATCGTTTCAAAACTTCAATGGCTCAAAGACGAAGAATTTTGCCCGAACAAACTTTTACTGCCGCCCGCTTTGCACCATTTTTTAGTGACGAGATGATTAGGAGGGATTGGAATAGGTTGTGGTATTCGACAGATGACTTCTACCACTCCGATTTGGTTGAACAATTCTATAAGAAGAGGGAGTTGGAGGGTCAAAATGTTTTTGTGAAGGCAGCTGGGACGAGGAGAGAAGTTTCTAGAGAGTTGTTGGCTGATATTTTAGGCATTACGCCTAAACGCCACCTCAAAGCCACCTTGCAGGAATCCCAGTATACTGGAGTTCCTACATTGATGAAAGACACTGTCATGGAGGGTCAGTACAATCCGAATTCTCATTGTGTTTGACAGTCATATCTGTGAACCAACCAACTGGCTATAGCTCAGTAGATTGGTAAGAACGTCATCGGGAAGGAGAAAGTCAGCGACATCGGTCTGACATGTCTGCACGTTCTTTGGATATTGCAGGAGAAGAGGTATAAATTCTGCATCCTCGAGTTTATTTTAAATATGATTAGAGGAGTTGGAAAGAGTATTGCGCCCTTCCCGGTATTGATCACTAAGATCATGATATCTTTTAGAGCTGTTACAAAATATGTTCGTATTATGATAAAATTGCATTCAAATGCAATTATTTATACGGAGTGTTTCCAAAAGACTTGGAAGTTGTTGGAGGATAGGGTGGTTGATTCGGATGAGGAAATGGAGGATATGACATGTTTGGATGAAAATGCCTTGGAGAGGTGTACTTCTGATTTAGAACGTATGTCAGTGCTGCATAGTGACTTGCGTTGCGTTTATGGTATTTGTGAAGATTTACAGGCTAGGCAGATTATAATTCAAAATAAACAAAAGAATTTTCAGACGAGTTATGGACAGCTCAATGATGGTGGGAAGGATCTCCAGTATAATATGGAGACTCTCGTCCAGCGTCAAGATGCGTATTAGGTAGAAATGAAGGCAGAGATGGAAGCACAACGCCTGATTCCGAATAGAGATTCTAGAACGCATGCCACCCATGGGGGGTTCTTCCTCAAAGGAGTCTGTGAGGTGCAAGCGTCGTTGCCGAAGGACAGATGGCTCGGGCCCATCTTCATCCCAGGCACAATCTTCGTCTCAGGGGCAATCTTCATCTCGTGGCTAGTTGTTTAGAAAAATTTGTTGTTTTATGTTAATTTTTATTGTTTTTATTAGTTTGGATGTTAAGTTGTTGAATTCAGTAGTTAAATTTGAATTCGGTAGTTAATGTAATTTGAATTCGATTTTTAATTTAATTGGGTTCTTTTCAACGCATGCGATGATTTTTTGCATTAATCCTACCTTCCCGAATTGTTTGGAGGTGGTATTATTTCTTTTAGCATTGTTGCTTTTATGATCCACCATTTTAGAAGTAATATTTCGATGATTGTTGGGAATGTTGCCGATATTGGCATGGCTATGATTAGATATTGTGGTAGGATGAAATTTCAATGAGTTAGGAAGTTGTTATTCTAAATTCAATCTAAAAGATATTAGGTTTGTTTTAGAATAATGAATATGAGTTGTTTCCGTTTTAAGTTTTGAAAATATTTTGTTTTCGGCAATTGCTTTAAAATTTTTGGCAACTTGTCGATTCATTTTAGAAACTAAAATCCTATATATACTTCCTTCATTCTACACTCAAAACCCACACATCTCACTTTCATCTCTCACCTTAAACCTCCAATTTTTCCTCTTGTTTTTCACTGCCCCATGTTCTTCACACACGGAGCACGACGCACGCCCTAGCAAGACCAATTATGAGCGCGCCTAGCGCTGAAGCGCCTGTAACTCGATTTCCATCTAAGCGCGACCCGCGCTCTACCAAGGCTATTTCTAAGCGCACCCCGTGCCCTGACCTTTGTAGCCACGAAAATTTTGATTTTTTGTGGGTTGTTCTCGGGTTGTTTGCGGCTCTTCTAGAGAGTATTTATTGTGATGACATCTCCTACGGTCATACCTGAGCAGTCTTTCGAAGACTTGTTGGGAAGCGACACCTATGGTGCTTGGTTCCGCGAGATGATCATACACGTAGGCTGGGAACCGCAAATGGTAAGACCTGATGAACTTTATTCTCCTATACTTACATCTTATTTTTATGATAATTGTAAGTTCTTTGATAGACCGGATGGAGAACAAGTGTTCTCTATCACCATTAAGGATGAACAAATTGAAATTACCAGGTTCTTGATAGCCTTTGTTCTTGGACTTGCTATGCCCGCTGAAATACAAGACTCACAAGCCTATTTGGTCGATAATATGTACCTTTATAACTATGAGAATTTGCATGAGCATTATGGGGCAGGAATCTTTAGGATAGAGGACCAAGGGGAATATAATGACGCCCTTAGAAGCCTGTCCATGAACGGGGGCACTGTTATGTTTTGGATCATGCTAAACATTAGAAGGGAATGGCGTTATTCTTCTGCGAATGACGAAACTTGTGATATTTTCCTTGCTTTAGCTGGGGGACGTATACTCTATGATATTCCCCATACCCTAATGTCTAGTTTAGCACGAGCCCATAGCATGAGGCATAAGTACCTTCTTATGCCTGTTTTAGTTTGTTGTATTATGCTATATTTCTTCGCTGTTTTTTGTGCCTGCTTCACGGATTGGGTTGGGGTCGACATTGTGAGATCCACCAATTGTATTATTCGATCTTTCCGTGCAATGACTTGGCAAGGGTGGAGGATACAACCTCATAAGGTTGCACCTTACACCCCATCCGACCAAGTGGCGCTAAACAGTTTAGCGATTGTAGATGATAAATGGCGTGAGGCTTGGCAAGTTATAATGACATAGCAGGATGCAAAAGAACATCATTTCTTTATAAAGGAGGAGTATGATGCTTAAACGATAGAGTTAAGGTAAGTTTTTAGTTTCCGTTCGTGTCTGTTTATGTCCCAAGCAATTTGATTCTTGTTACCCCCATAACGGGTGGAACTCATATAGGTTGTGTCTGTTTTTCTGTTTTCTATATTAGTATGTTTTAACCTTGTTTTGCAGATGTTCCAAAATTTCATGTGTTTCCATGGTATTTTTCTATCCTTTTTATTTCAATGCTTTGATGACAAAGCATGCTTCTTGTTTGGGGGTGGAATAGAAACACGTGTAATTATGACATTTGTTAGGATATAGATATGTATAATATGCACTTGTTTTCTAGAAAAAATTCAAAAATATAAATAAAAAGGTTATGATATACACTTAGGAATATTGGTATTGTTTTCTTTCCCTATGCTCTTAATAATCTAGAAGTCTCACGTTAGCTTTTGTATTAGAATAGTTTTAGAAACTTAGGTTAATATGTAGATAATAATCTTTGCATCTTTCTATAAATATATTGCATGAGTATCCATGATTGTTTGGCAGTAAGTTTCTGAAATCTAGGCTAGAGTACTTATTCTACAAATCCTGTGAGAATATAGCCTAAAACCTTATATAAGTGAAACATTTGAGAAATGACATAGGGGAGAAGTAAAATCCGGATAGAAAAATCACACGTCCACTTGTTTGATCACTATACCATATCCTAAGCGAGAATTTAGGCCCTCTTTGGATCGATATAGCCAAAAATTCAAACCTATGAATTTTTTTACGCTAGTCGCCCCTCTGAGCCTTTCTTTAGCCTTTCATAAACCGCAAACCCTTTAATTGTTTACAAAACAAAATAAAAATAAAAAAATCAGCCTACCCATCTTTGAATGAGTCTGAGAATAGAGATGAAGAATAGAAAAGAGAAAGACTTTTGAAATCAAGAATTTGTTAGTCGCTTCAAATAAGAAGTGAAAGTTTCCATCCAAATAAAAAAAAATATTAATAATAAATAAATAAATAAATAAATAAAAAGAACTCCAAAAATAGAATCAAAGGAGTCAAAAGCCAAAGAAAAAAAATGGCTAAGGATGGAAACAAAGTGTAGAAGCAAAAGTAAAGAACAAGGTTTTCTCTAGTTACATACTATGAAGACTTTATTATCTCAGACTTGTCCTTTTTGAATATCTATTTCCTTCCTTCTTAAACCATCACCTAATCCCCGCAACACTTAAATAAGACCTCTAGCTCAATTAGGAATAGGTTAGTGTGATAGTAAGTGGCAGATGTGTTTGATCGACTTCGGCTTCCTTGTGTGTCATTGAGATTGTAAGGTAAAGTGTACCCACTGCACACTGGAGTAGTGAAACTTGATTAGAAAAATCAGAGTGTTTTTGGCTTGACATTTATGTGAGGACCTACTTAAAGACACTATTCCAATGTTTCAGAAACGGACCTGTTAGTCATTTCATAGTATTACTCATTGTATATATGTTTATTCGTAGATGATTGATTATTATGTATATATTAGCTTAAGTTTCAACTTGATTATTCTGTATTCATTGGTAGTGAGATGTATAGATAATTGAGACAATAAAGAAGGAAACAATAGTTTTATTTCTTAGTCGTTGTAGTATAGATAAAGTTTCTGAGTACATTCCTGGAAAACTCTCATGAGGCTATCACTCGTCCACTAGGGAATTCCAAGTGGTTTAAGGCCTTGTTGCATATGGTCAATGCAATCGCACTCGGCGAAACGAGATTAGTTAGAACTCCATTTTTTTGTCACTTATTCTGATTTCTCATATTTTCTTGAGGACAAGCAAAATGCTGTTTGGGGGTGGTTTGATAAGAGCCAAAAACTGTAGTTTTAACCGCTTTAACAATATCGCTTTTGACCAATTATATGATTAATAAGTAAGAGTTAGTACTGTTATCGTGTTCTTGTGTATTTCAGGCATTGGAGTCGAATATGTACATAAATGCATTCTTTTTGCGAGATAAAGAAGCAAAGGTTGGTTGTTAAGAAGTTCTATGATTAAAGGCCAAGATTCAAGGAGAAAAAGCCTTTTTAAATCCCGATCAAAGTTGAAAAGTCAAAGTCAACGAGGGCAGAAATAGCGCACAGAAGTCAATAGAACTTTCGAAAGCTGTATCTTTGGACTCAGACCTCCGAATTGGGCCTAGCTTATGTCAAAATGACCAGCTCAGAACGAGCTTTCCAATGGTCCATGTCTTGACTAAATTAGACGACCTCAGATGGAGAGGTTAGCATGATCGAGAGCTTAGCTCAAGATTATTTCAAAACCATGTTTCCTGATAATCAGATGCACAAATTCCTTTCCTTTGGAAGTTCCAATTTCGACGAGAACTCCCTGGAAGTCGAGGTTGATTTCCTCGACTCTTTTGCAACTCTTCCTGCCACCTCACGAGTCCCTCCCTGTCAACATCCATTCATCCCTTGACGCTATGACAAAAGATGAATTTTTCACCCTCTATCCTAGTGATTTTTTTGATCCACCTATTGAGGAATGTCTTGCATATCTCAAGGCTTCTGATGATCTAGACCTGATAGCTCTAGCAGAGCCCCATTCATCCACCTCACATCATCCTGTCACGCATTCATCTTCCATCACCAATTTTCCCCACCTTCCACCTTTTCAAAGGAACATTGAGTTTGCACTTGACCCTCTTGTTTCTCCTGTGCTTCATGATTTTCTAAATCCTCCTAATACAGAAATAATTCCAAAGGAAAAGGCACTTGACACCTTCATTTTCAGAATTGAGACAGTTCCTACCTACACCATGAATGAGTTTTGTGCTAAACCCACATTCCCATTTTTTCCATTCTTTCCTTCTAAAACTTATACATATCCAACATATCTTCCACAAACATCCATTTTCTCACGATCATTAACTTGGACACCCTTTCGTTCAAAGATGAAGAAGAAGGTGTATGCTCGGTTACGTTCTAGGTCTATCAGACTTCGCTTTCATTTCACAAAGTTGGGTCGTAGAAAATCATGGTGCTTAATTGTGTTTGGATGTGTTTCCTGTGATCATTATTTATAGAACGAACCACAACTATTTCTATTGTTGATATATGGTAAACTGCATGTTCACTATATACATATGTTTAGATATAGTCTTGAGTATCTGACTATAAAAGACTCATTTTATTCTTCGGTGTACTCCATTCCATTCTTATATTTTTGTAAGTACACCATTCAGGTAACCGGACCCTCCCTATGGATTGTGTGGCTATAAGTACTAGATCCTAAGTCCACGTTTAACATAATTCACGTTTTCCACTCTTACATGTTTTCTCGATTTTTGAGTCATGTTTCTCTATGGTGTGAATTATGTCTTTATTGTTTTTCATTTTTCTTATATTAAATCTTATTCATAAAAAGTAAAAAATATCAAAACCATATAAATAGTAATCTAGGAAGTCTCGGGAATCTGACTTTAAAAGACCCACGTTTAAAACAAATTTTTTAAACTCTGTTCTATCAAATTTGTTTGGGGGTGGGGTGTTGGTCTTTCCGTACTTGATTGTTCAACTTTCCATTTTTTGTTGCTGATAATAGTAAAATAATAGTTTTACTAATGAATAAAGCGATGAAACTCTAAACGAAAGTAAAACTAAAAACTGAACTTATACTAGATTTATCAAAGATTTCTACTCTCGATACTATTGAAGTAGAGTTTGAATAGAAGATTCGTTCCACTCCTAGTTCTTTAGCATTCAAGTTTCCTACGACTATCAATCCTACCAAAGTCAATAAGAGAATTACAAATTATACTTCGAAATGCTACGGAATACTAAGGTTTGAATCTAGAATAAGAATTAGGGGGGAATTTAATCTACCTTGACTCGAACTTAAGAAACTAGCATAGATTGTTATAATCCAATTCTTACGTTCTTAAGGTAAAAATTGGTTGTTCTAATCCCTAATTATACATGGCATCTCTACCAATTCATAACTAGCATGTGAGGACATCCACCCATTCTCATGGCGAATCAACGACTTTCTATAGAGTGGAATAGACTCTTACAACAATTCTAAGCTAACAAAATCAAGTTTTCACCAAGGCTTCATCAAACCTCTCTAATGGAGGTTTAGCCTTGATTCATTAAACTATTATTTTCAAATGAAATTGAATAAGACATAATATAAAAATTCTACCTTTATTGAATTTAACTAAACAATAATTGAAATCTAAATTAACAACTAAGAATTGAATAACAACTAATAACTGAATTTAGATCTAAGTAATTCAATAAATAACAAAATTGAATTTAACAAGAACTAACTATTTTATTTATCAAATGAATGATATTCAATGATTCAAATAACTAATCTAAAACAAGGAATGAAACTAATTAATGGAATGGAAACTAATTAATTAAATTTTCTCAAAACTAGATCTAGAACTAAGCTTTTTAATGGTTACTCTAATGGCTACCTTCTAACCTAAACTAACTGATCCTTAAGAGCTAAGTCTTGTGTGTGGAAATGGAGGAGACCAGATCCACATTTTCGTGCATGGGCTAAGGGTCCATGTTTTGGGCCGGAAAATCGAGCCCAAAGCCCAATTTCTTCAGTCCACAGGCCCCTTTTCAGCTAGCTTTAACTTCAATAGGATTTTGATCCACTTCTAACTCTCTGATTGGGTCAAGGTTTGGACCATTAGAAAGCTCTTTCCAAGACGGTCATTTTGACATAAGGTACACCCAATTCTAAGGCATGAGTCCAAAGATACGATCTTCAGAAGTTTTGCTGACTTTTGTGTGTAGTTTATGCCCGTCTTGGCCTTTAATTCCAGAACTTCTTAACAACCAACCCTTTGCTCCTTTATATCCCCCAAGTATCACATTTCTGCACATAATTCACTTCAATGCCTAAAATACATAGAAGCACGCAATTACCATTAACTCTTATTTATTACTCGCATAATTGGTCTAAAAGTATTATTGTTAAGGGGTTAAAACTACAGTTTTGGGCTCTTATCAAACCACCCCCACAGCATTTTGCTTGTCCTCAAGCAAATATGAGAAATTAGTATAAGTCACCAAAAATGGAGTTCTAACTAATCTCGTTTCACCGAGTGCGATTGCAATAACCATATGCAACAAGGCCTTAAACCACTAGGAATTCCCTAGTGGACGAGTTATAGCCTCGTGAGAGTTTTCTAGTGAAGGTACTCACAAACTTCATCTATACTACAACGACTCAGAAATAAACTATTGTTTTCTTATCTATGTCTCAATTATTTATACATCTCACTAGCAATGAGTACCGAATAATCAAGTCGAATCCTAAGCTAATATATGCATAATAATCAATCATCTATGAATAAACATATATACAATGAGTAATACTATGAGATGAACTAGCAAGTCCATTTCTGAAAACTCGTAATAGCGTCCTTAAGTAGGTCCTCACATAAATGTCAAGACAAAAACCACTTTGATTTTTCCGCTCAAGTTTCGCTACTCCATTGTGCAATCTTTACCTTACAATCTCAATGACACACAAGGAAGTCGGAGTCGATCAAACACATCTGCCACTTACTATCACACTAACCTATTCCTAATTGAGCTAGAGGTTTTTATTAGGTGTTGCAGGGATTAGGAGATGGTTTAAGAAGGAAGGAAATGGATATTCAAAGAGGACAAGCCTGAGATAATAGAGTCTTCATATTATGTAACTAGAGAAAACCTTATTCTTTACTTTTGCTTCTACACTTTGTTTCCATCCTTAGCCATATTTTTTTTTTCTTTTCTTTGGCTTTTGATTCCTTGATTCTATTTTTGGAGTTCTAACTCTTTATTTCCTTTTATTTATTTTATTTATTATTTTTTATTATTTTTTTAATTGGATGGAAACTTACTTTTTTCTTCTGAAGCGACTAACGAATTCTTGATTTCAAAGGTTCTTCTCTTTTCTATTCTTCATCTCTATTCTCAGACTTATTCAAAGAATTGGGTAGGTTGATTTTTTTTTTTTTTTTTTTTTTGTTTTGTTTTGTAACAGGGTAAAGGATTTGTGGTTTGTGAAAGGCTCAAGAAAGGCTCAGAGGGGCGACCAGCGGAAAATAATTCATAGGTTTGAATTTTTGGCTATATCGATCCAAAAAGGGCCTAAATTCTCGCTTAGGATATGGTATAGTAATCAAGCAAGTGGACGTGTGATTTCTCTATCTGGATTTTACTTCTCCCTTATGTCATTTCTCAAATGTTTACTCATATAAGGCTTTAGGCTATATTCTCACAGGATTTGTAGAATAAGTACTCTAGCCTAGATTTCAGAAACTTACTACCACCAATCATAGATACTCATGTAACATATTTATAGATAGATGCAAGGATTATTACCTACATATTAGCCTAAGTTTCTAAAAACTATTCTAATGCAAAAGCTATGTGAGACTTCTAGATTATTGAGAGCATAAAGAAAGAAAACAATACCAATATTCCTAAGTGTATGGCATACTTTTTTATATATATATATATATTTTTTTTTAAAATTTAAAAAAAAAAAATTTAACTAGAGAATAAGTGCATATTATACATATCTATATCTTAACAGATGTCTTAATTACACGTGTTTCTATGCCCCCCCCCCCCAAACAAGAAGCATGCTTTGTCCTCAAAGTATTTAAATAACTAGGGTAGAGAAATACCATTGAAACGCGTGAAATTCTAGAGCATCTGCTAAATAAGGTTAAACATACTAATATAGAAAAGAAAAACTGACGCAACTCTATAAGAGTTCCACCCGTTATGGGGTTAATGAGAAATAGATTGCTTGGGACATAAGCAGACATTAACTGAAATAAAAACTAACTTTAACTCCCATTTAAACATTTTCCTCCTCATCCGTAATGAAGAAATGAGGTTCCTTCACATCCTGCCAAGCCATGGTAATTTGCCAGGCTTCCCACCACTTATCGTCTACTATAGCTAACCTGTCAAGCGCCACTTGGTCCGATGTGGTGTAAGGCGTAACCTGATGATGTTGTATCCTCCACCCTTGCCAAGTCATTGTACGGAACGATCGAATAATACAATTGGTGGGTCTCACAATGTCGACCCCAACCCAATCCGTGAAACAGGCACAAAAAACTGGGAAGAAACATAGCATTATACGGCAAATTAAAACAGGCATAAGAAGGTACTCATACCTCTTGCTATGGGCTCGGGCTAAACTAGACATTAGGGTCTGGAGAATATCATAGAGTGTACGTCCCCCATCTAAAGTGAGGAAAATATCGCAAGTTTCGTCATTCACAGATGAATAACGCCATTCCCCTCTAATGTTTAGCATGATCCAAAACATAATAGTGCCCTAGTGCCCACGTTCATAGACAGGCTACCAAGGGCAACGTTATAATTTCCTTGGTCTTCTATCCTCAAGATTCCTGCCCCGTAATACTCATGCAAATCCTCATAGTTATACATGTACATATTATCTACCAAATAGGCCCATGAGTCTTGTATTTCGGCGGGCATAGCAAATCCAAGCACAAAAGCTAGCAAGAACTTGGAAATTTCCATCGGTTCATCCCCGATGGTGATGGAGAACACTTGTTCTCCATATGGTCTATCAAAGAACTTACAATTATCATAAAAATAAGATGTAAGTGCGGGAGAATAAAGTTCATCAGGACTTACCAAAAGTGGCTCCCAACCTGCTAGAATGATCACTTCGCGAAACCACGCACCATAGGTGTCACTTTGGAACAAGTCTTCAAAAGACTATTCCGGTATGATACGAGGGGATGTCATTGCAAAACTATCCTCTAGAACAGCTGCAAACGATCCTGGAACAAGCCACAAAAAACCGGAATTTTTCGTGCCCACGGGAGTCAGGGCGCGGGGTGTGCTCAACTGAAACCTTGTATGGGCGCGGGTTGCGCTATAGAGAATTTGGACTTGCAGTGTTTTGGGTGCAGGTGGTGCTCCACTGAGGCGCAAGTGCGCTCTGAGGTGCTGAAATGCTGAAATGAGAAGGAAAAAGAAGGAAAACTTGGGAGAGAAAGGTGAGAGATGAATGTGAGAGATGTGAGTTTTGTGTGGAGAATGAATAAAGATTATATAGGTTTGAGTTTCCAAAACGAATCAGGAAGTTTCCAAAAAAATTTAAGGTAATTGCCGGAAACAAAAATTCCAAAACTGGAAACGGAAACAACCCATATTCTTGATTCTAATACAAACCTAATATCTGTTAGACTGAATTTAGAATAGTAACTTCTAACTTTTATAGATTTCATCCTACCACCACATCTAAACATAGGCATGCCAATATCGAAAATATTCTCAACAATTACTCCAAAACAACTTTGAAAAATGAGGATCATATAAAAATCATACTAGAATAAATAATACCACCCCCAAACAATTCGGGAAGGTGGGATTAACAATAAAACAACGCACAATTTGAAAAGAACCACATTATATTAAAATTGAAATTCAAACAACATTTAACTACCAAATTCAAATTTAACTACTGAATTTAAAAACTTAACATCCAATCTACTAAAAAAATAAATAAATAAATACAACATCAAAACAACAAACAACAAGAAATCTAGCTCCGAGATGAGGAAGGGATAAGAATAGGAAGTTGAGTGATCAAGAATGGAAAAGCCAAACACCCCACCCCCATACAAATTTTATAGAACAGAGTTTAGAAAATTTGTTTTAAACATGGGTCTTTTAAAGTCAGATTCCCCTAGACTTAATATGGGGTTGTTTTAAGTCAGATTCCCCTAGACTGTTTACACCCCTAAACAAGCAAAAAACTGGAGTGGCACAAAATAGATGATGCGTGGTCAACTATAAACTAATAGTTGAAAGAGTTGGGGGCCTAGCCATAAAAATATGATACTAAATGCACCTCTAAACATAATGAAGTTATATAATTGGAAGCAATCATGTAGAAGAATAAAAGAAAACTTATGCAACCCCTCAAAAAACATATGCAAACCATCATGTTGTAGTTGTGTTAAAAAGTTTGAATGACCCAAAAGATGAATTAGCAATACTTTAGGTGAGAAAGGAATGAAGTCTGGATCCTGATATCTTTCATGAGGCTCAGATGTGGAAAAATAAGACAAACTGGGTTTCTCACTACACTCGGTCAAAGCTTGGCTCTCAACTACATGAATGGTGTACTCATGGGATTGTGTGCTAGGCAAACACTCTTCACCATGAGGGTTTAAAAAATTATAGAGTGTCTCTGAGGGAATAGGCTCAAGTGTAAATTCGAGGTTCCTCTGAAATGGTGGGTGAATTGATGGTTTAGTTGTGATATATGGTTGGATTTAGGAGGTGGTAACTCAGGTGGGTGGTTGGTGGTTCATCAGTTGGTGGATCCTCACACACTCTTAAGAAATCATTGAAGTCTTCATCTAGCTTAGTTGAATCCATAAACTTGTGGTTTGTGGCTTTATCTTTAAGAATTTCATCTATGTTTTCCATTGTTATTTCCTCAGATGCCAAACTAAATTTAGATTCACATTGCTCTAAAGATGTTACTTCCTTTAATTCCTGCACATTACCTTGTTCATGCCTTAGATTATAATTGTTGATTTCTATTTCCTCACTCTCGTCCTTCAAAATAATATAAGTTTCCTCAATGGCATCATGGTCATCTGAAACAAGTCCTACAGAGTCGTCCTCAAGAATTTCCTCATCCAGGTTGTGTGTGGAGTTAATATAATGGTTAATGGGAGGGTCATGGGAAGGTAATGGTTCATCTTGTGTGTCAATCTCTGGTAAGGTTGAAAGTTCTGTGTTAGGTGAGGGGATCATGAAAATCATTTTGGCTAGATTCTGAAGCATAGTTTGGGTTTCTGCATTTTGTTCTCTAAACGTTTTTCCATTGTTGGCTATTTGTTGGGAAATTTGGTCTGGGAAGGGTGGCGAGCTAGATGGGTGGGTGATTTCTGGCGGAGGTAAGGTTCGCATAAATCTTGTCCGTTCTAGGTTCTGAAGTATTATTTTCTTTTGGGCCATTATTTTACCAAATGTTGTTAGTGGAGGGGAAGCTTGGTGGTATAGTTCTGGGTGGTACGGTGTTTGATAGTCATAGTTATTGGCGTTTGAGTAACTCTGGTTGATTTCGTACTGTGCTGGGTTAGGTTGACTCCATGTATAGTTTGGATGACTAGAAAACTCTTGATTGTATGGATTACTATAAATGTTTGAAAATTGCGGTTCATAATTATTATTATATCCTATAGTAGGTCCAAACTCTTGTCATGATGGGCATTGAGAAGCCCAATAGTAAGGACTACCGCAGCATGAACATGGTGAAGGGTTTACATAATAATCACATGATTGTTCGTCTACATATTGATATGCCATATTGGTTTTAAAAATATATTCTAAGACAATTAATTTGAAAATGAAACTCTAACTATAAATTTCTAGATTGGCATGTGCGTTGACATTTACGAAAAAGAAGCATGATTATACTAGAATTAAACTCCTCTGACAGAAGAGGCGAGGAGTAGAAGAAAGAGTACCTAAATGCCTCCTTGCTACGCGTTTGAATAGCGTCTTTTATACGCATGCTCAGTGTATATAACAAGTTAGAACACTGAAAACCTTGAAAGAAATGGAAGTTTGAAACAAACCTATGGAAATCGGGTAGATTCAGCAGAGGGCGCAAGTCGCACTTAGAATAGGCCTAAGTAGGGTGCAGGTCGCGCTCAGGTCAAGCTAGAGTTCCAGTCGTTTGGGCGCGGGTGGCGCTCCAATTTAGCCTTGGTAGGGCGCGGGTCGCGCTTAGGGAAAACCTCGAGGTCCAGGCGCTTCAGCGCGGGGGGCATTTGTGTTTTGCCTTGGCAAGGCGCGGGTCGCGCTAACCCAAAAACTGGAGTTCCACGCTCTTTGGCGCGGGTGGCGCTCCAATTTAGCTTGCCCTGTAGGCTGGTCGCTCCCTCCGTAATTTCTTCAAGAAAAATTTTTTTCTTTGAAACGGACAACCACAGTGAGAATCAAACAAGGGTGGGTGGGTTATGGGAATTTGGAAAATTAACAAAGCTAAAGAAAACAATGCTAAAGGCAACTAAGATGGCAACGGTGCAATTTGGTAATAGTAAAATGATAGTTTTACTAATGAATAAAGTGATGAAACTCTAAACGAAAGTAAAACTAAAAATTGAACTTATACTAGGTTTATCAAAGATTTTTACTCTCGATACTATTGAAGTAGAGTTGGAATAGAAGATTCGTTCCGCTCCTAGTTCTTTAGCATTCAAGTTTCCTACGACTATCAATCCTACCAAAGTCAATGAGAGAATTATGAATTATACTACGAAATGCTACAAAATACTAAGGTTTGAATCTAGAATAAGAATTAGGGGGGAATTGAATCCACCTTGACTCCAACTTAAGAACCTAGCATAGATTGTTGTAATCCAATTCTTATATTCTTACAATAAGAATTGGTCGTTCTAATCCCTAATTATACATTGCATCTCTACCAATTCATAACTAGCATGTGAAGACGTCCACCCATTCTCATGGCGAATCAATGACCTTATAAAGTAGAATAGATTCTTACAACGATTCTAAGCTAACAAAATCAAGTTTTCATCAAGGCTTCATCAAACCCCTCTAATGGAGGTTTAGACTCGATTCATCAGACTATCATTTCCAAATGAAATTGAATAAGACATAATATAAAAATTCTACCTTTATTGAATTTAACTAAACAATAATTGAAATCTAAATTAACAACTAAGAATTGAATAACAACTAATAACTGAATTTAGATCTAAGTAATTCAATAAATAACAAAATCGAATTTAACAAGAACTAACTATTTTATTTATCTAATGAATGATATTCAATGATTCAAATAACTAATCTAATTAATGGAATGGAAACTAATTAATGGAATGGAAACTAATTAATTAAATTTTCTCAAAATTAGATCTAGAACTAAGCTTTTTAATGGCTACCTTCTAACCTAAACTAACTGATCCTTAAGAGCTAAGTCTTGTGTGTGGAAATGGAGGACACCATATCCACATTTTCATGCATGGGCTGAGGGTCCATGTTTTGGGTCGGAAAATCGAGCCCAACGCCCAATTTTTTCAGTCCACAGGCCCCTTTTCAACTAGCTTTGCCTTCAATAGGCTTTTCGTCCACTTTTGCTCCTCTGATTGGGTCAAGGTTTGGACCATTGGAAATCACTTTCCAAGTCGGTCATTTTGACATAAGGTACGCCCAATTCCGAGGCCTGAGTCCAAAGATACAATCTTCGGAAGTTCTGCTGACTTTTGTGTGTTGTTTCTGCCCGTCTTGGCCTTTAATCACAAAACTTCTTAGCAACCAACCCTTTGCTCTTTCATATCCCCCAAGTAGCACATTTCTACACATAATTGACTTTAATGCCTGAAATATATAAAATCATGTAATTAGCATTAACTCTTATTTATTACTCGCATAATTGGTCTAAAAGTATTATTGTTAAGGGGTTAAAACTACAGTTTTAGGCTCTTATCAGTTGCGTATGCCATTTAATCTTGTTTTGATTTGGGTTGACATTATCTATAAATTTAGATTTCTTTTGTTCGCATAACTTACGTTATTCACGCACCTCGAGGTGTTTTCCATCATTTTATATGTCACACACAGTTAAAATAGAGTGTTTTATAGATCATTGGATTGACAATTTTCTCCTGATCGTTTCCATATCTCATTCGAAAAAATCGGACTGGTAACGAGTCGGGAATTTAAATTTTAAATTTCGCGTACATAGGTACAAAATGGGTATTTCTGAATTTGTTTGGGCTTGGGCCCAAGTAAACAGTACAACCTAAGAACGCATCACACTCTTCTCCTTCCTCACGCATCCAACTCAATTAACACACAAAACCCTAACCAAAATTTAAAAAAAAAAAAAAAAAAACACCATGCCAAAAGTTTTAACCCACTCCAAATCGTGAGTCCTATTCCCCAACATTATCCAACACCAACTTACACACTGAAAATACAAAAAAAAATTTACCAAAATAATAAATTTTCACCACCACCACCGCCACCACTCCAAGTTTGTGAGTGAATCCCATTCAAACTCGTTCTTCACATTGTCTTCATCCCACAAATCGTTTCAAAACTTCAATGGCTCAAAGACGAAGAATTTTGCCGGAACAAACTTTTACTGCCGCCCGCTTTGCACCGTTTTTTAGTGACGAGATGATTAGGAGGGATTGGAATAGGTTGTGGTATTCGACAGATGATTTCTACCACTCCGATTTGGTTGAACAATTCTATAAGAAGAGGGAGTTGGAGGGTCAATATTTTTTTGTGAAGGCAGCTGGGACGAGGAGAGAAGTTTCTAGAGAGTTGTTGGCTGATATTTTAGGCATTACGCCTAAACGCCACCTCAAAGCCACCTTGCAGGAATCCCAGTATACTGGAGTTCCTACATTGATGAAAGACACTGTCATGGAGGGTCAATACAATCCGAATTCTCATTGTGTTTGACAGTCATCCTCGAACCAACCAACTGGCTATAGTTCAGTAGATTGGTAAGAACGTCATCGGGAAAGAGAAAGTCAGCGACATCGGTTCGACATGTCCGACGACGTTCTCTGGATATTGCAGGAGAAGAGGTATAAATTCTGCATCCTCGAGTTTATTTTAAATATGATTAGAGGAGTTGGAAAGAGTATTGTGCCCTTCCCGGTATTGATCACTAAGATCATGATATCTTTTAGAGCTGTTACAAAATATGTTCGTATTATGATAAAATTGCATTCAAATGCAATTATTTATACGGAGTGTATCCAAAAGACTTGGAAGTTGTCGGATGATAGGGTGGTTGATTCGGATGAGGAAATGGAGGATATGACATATTTGGATGAAAATGTATGCCTTGGAGAGGTGTACTTCTTATTTAGAACGCATGTCAGTGCTACATAGTGACTTGCGTTGCGTTTGTGGTATTTGTGAAGATTTACGGGCTAGGCAGATTATAATTCAAAATAAACAAAAGAATCTTCAGACGAGTTATGAACAGCTCAACGATGGTGGGAAGGATCTCTAGTATAATATGGAGACTCTCGTCCAGCGTCAAGATGCGCATTAGGTAGAAATGAAGGTAGAGATGGAAGCACAACGCCGATTCCGAGTAGAGATTCTAGAACGCATGCCACCCATAGGGGGTTCTTCCTCAGAGGAGTCTGTGAGGTGCAAGTGATAAGAGCCCAAAACTGTAGTTTTAACCCCTTAACAATCATACTTTTAGACCAATTATGTGAGTAATAAATAAGAGTTAACACTGATTACGTGTTTTTATGTATTTCAGGCAGTAAAGTCAATTATGTGCAGAAATGTGCTACTTTGGCAAGATAAAGGAGTAAGGATTGGTTGCTAAGAAGTTCTGTGATAAAGGCCAAGATTCAAGGAGACAAAGCCTTCGTAAAGCCCGGTCAAAAGCTGAAAAGTCAACACGGGCATAAACAGTGCACAAGTCGGCAGAACTTCCAAAGACCATATCTTTGGACTCAGACCTCGGAATTGGGCCTACCTTATGCCAAAACAACCGGCTCGGAAAGAGCTTTCCAATGGTCTAAATTTGGCCAAATAAGAGGAACAAAAGTGAACCAAAAGTCTATTGAAGCCAAATCCAGCTGAAGAGCCCTTTACGGACTGAAAGAATTGGGTTTTGGGCCCGATTTTCCCGCCCAAAACATGGCTCCAAGCCCATACATGATTTTTGGATCTGAAGTATATAAAAACAAAAGTTTAGCTCTTTGTAAATGGTAGCTAATTAGACCTAAAATATAGATAATTTTAAATCTAGTTTTAATTGTTTTTAATTAAGTTTAGTTTCATTTCATTCCTTGTTTTAGATTAAACCTTGAAAATATTGTTATTGCTTGATTAGATAAATAAAATAGTAGATTCTTGTTCATTTTGATTTTTGTCATTTACAATTGTTTAGATCTAAATTCCTTTATTACTTGTTATTCATTTCCTATTTATTACCTGAGATTTCAATTATTGTTTAGTAAAATTGCATAAGATAGAAGTTTTATATGATGTCTAGTTTTAATTCAATGGGAAATGATAGTAGTATGACTCAAGGCTAAACCTCCATTAGAGGGGGTTGAAGAAGCTTTGATGAAGATTGATCCTTGTTAACTTAGATATCATCGTGAGAGTTTATTCCACTTTAGAAGGTCGTTGATTCGCCATGAGAATGGGTGGATGACCTAACATGCTAGTTATTGATTAGTAGAGATGCCATGTATAATTAGGGATTATAATTACTATTTTGATATGCGAAGCATTCAATTTGGATCACGACGAGTCTTTGTTAGTCGATTAAGCCGAGTTAAGGTGGATTCAATTCCCTTTAATTCTTTATCTTGATTCAAACCCTTAGCATTCTATCATTTCGTTATTCATAACTTGTTAATTTAATTCACCTCGTAGTATAGAATTCCCTCAGAAAAATCTCTCATTAGACTTTGGGTGATTAGTTGACACTTAAAACCATCGCATGCTAAAGAACTAGGAGTGGACTGAATCATTTACTCCCCTATATCTCAATAGGATTGAGAGTAAAAATATCTTTGATAAATCTAGTAACAAAGCAGTTTTAGTTTTACTTTCGTTTAGAGTTTCATCGCTTTATTCATTAGTAAAACTATTCATTATACAATTATCAAATGGTGCCACTGCCATCTTAGTTCCTTTAGCATTGGTTTCATAGTATAATTAGTCATTTTTAACTCCCATTAAACCCACCCACCCTTGTTTGATTCATATTGTGGTTGTCCGTTTCAGCACTTAAATTTTCCTCTCGAAAATACACGGAGCTTAATTCACTCGCTTCAAATAGAAGCTACCTGCGCCAAACGCTGAAATTCATTTTTTGTGCGGAGCGCCCTGGCTTCAAATAGAGCACCACCTGTGCTCAAAACACTGGACATTGGACAAGTCCTGAGCGCACCTGCGCCCAAAACGAGCGACACTTGCGCCCAAAGACCTGGAACTCCGAGTTGTCCTAAGCGCACCTGCGCCCTCTGCTGAAATTGCCTGATTTCCTCAGGTTTGTTTCAAACTTTCCATTTCTTCAAGTTTTCAGTGTTCTAACTTGTTATACACACTAAGCACGCATAACAAGACACTATTCGTAAGCGAAGCAAGGAGGCATTCAGGTACTCTTTTCTTCCACACCTCACATCTCCAGTTAGAGGTTTATACTAGTATATCAAGATTGTTTGGAGTGTTGTCGTGTTTAGACTTACCCTTGCATGAGATTGAGGTCTGGTTGGAGAAAAACACCGAATGTAATTAACCGTCAACGTCAACAAGCACGTCCATCTAGTATACCAATCACTACACCTCTAGCTACTATTCCACACACCACACCTGACATAATGGCTGAAGAAAGAGAGACTCATCTCTCCGACTTTTACAAAGGCTTGAGCGATAACCCTAAATCTTGCATCGTTCTAGCAGACCCAATGGGGGATTTTCGAATCCCCCCAAACATATTTAATTTGTTACCCGTTTTTCATGGTTTAGACCATGAAAAACCTTATCAGCACATGCGTAGGATTGAACAAGTCCTTACAACATTCCACCATCCTACGAATGGTGTGGAACAAATTAAACTGAGGGTATTTCCCTTCACCTTAGCCGATAAGGCGGCGTCTTGGTTAATTGCCCAAGCGCCTAATTTTGTGGACTCGTGGGCTAAACTTGTTCAGCTGTTTATGGAACATTTTTACCCACCCCTAAAGACAGATAATATGCTTTCCAAGATTCATTTCTTTTGACAAAATCCTCATGAATCATTTTCAAAGGCTTGGAATCGTTTCACCGATCTCCTTATAGAGGGTCCACATCATAACCTAGCGAAAGACACGTTAGTTCGTGCCTTTTTCAAAGGACTTTGACACCACCATAAAGAAGTCCTTGACATAATGAATGGGGGTAGTTTCCTAAGTAAAGGAGCCTCGGAGGCTTATAAATTTTTAGAAGATCAAACTAAGTGCAATAATAATTGGGGGGGTAGTGATGATATCCCCCGCTCTGCCAGTTCTTCTTTAACAGTTAAGGCCGCCGGTATGTTTGAGATGAAACCATATCCAGAACTTAAAAATTTAATCGAATCTCTAACTAAAAAGGTAGAAGCTATTTCTGTTCAACAAAAGCATATCCCCGTCATGAATGTCAACTCCAACCCATGTACTTTCTGTTTGAGTCCTGAGCACCCTGACTCCTATTGTCCTCTCACCTATGAACAACAACAATCAGAGCAAGATAATGTTTGCTCCATTAATAGCTATCCTATTCCTAATGCCCCATGGAGACAAAATCCCAACTTCAGTTGGCGAAACAATCAACAAGTTACACCTCCAGGGTTTAATAACCAAAATGTTAGGCAAGCAAACAATTATAACCAAGCTCCACCTAGGCAAGGACAAGGACAAGGTCAGGGGAATTATAATAATTATAGCAACCAAGCGCAACCACGACAAGGTCAAGCACAAGGTCAGGGTAATTATAATAGTTATAATACCAATAGAGGTATCGTTCCGGTTAACAATAATAACTATCACAACCCACCCATAAATAATCAACATGAGATACTTCCAATCGCACCACCTGTGACTACTACACCTACACAACCGGATCGTATCGACGCCTTTATACAGGTTACCCAACAACTTTTCCAATCAATGACTCAATCGAACCAACAGATCTTACAATCCATAAATCAGGGCATACAACAGTTAGCCCAAGAGAAAGCCCAACCAAAAGGCATGTTTCCAGGCCAAGCGATACCAAACCCTAAAATAGCAAACACAGCCTTTGCGGTAAACGGTAATACTAGTACGGAAACTACAACCATAGATGAGCTAAATGCCATCACCACTCTTCGTTCTGGTAAAGTGGTTGATAACAAAGTAACTATGCCTATAGTTACCCCACCAGTAGTCCCTACACCGGATATCAAACTAGATACCGAAATAGAAATTGAAAAGCCTACCATTGTAGAGGTACCCGGTTAAACCACAACCTAAGAAACAGATACCCAAGGTTAGACATCCAGTTGAGCCATACGCTAAATATAGAGAGAAACCACCGTTTCCCCATAAATTAGCCATGCTAACCAGGGATACAAACTTTGAGGAGATTAGGAACGTTTTCAAAAATCTAACGATAAACCTTCCTTTTCTCAAAGCTATTAAAAAGCTACCTAACCATGCTAAGTTTCTTAAGGAGTTGTGCACTACTAGGCGTAAGACCAACATACCTAAAGACGCCTTTCTAACTAAACAGTTCCCAACTTTATCAGAAAATAATGGAATTGTTAAGTACAAGGACCTTGGTCGTCTTACTGTAAAATGCACCTTAGGAGATTCCCACATGACGACCGCTTTATTAGACCTGGGGGCGAGTGTTAACTTACTCCTATTTTATTTGTATAAACAAATAGGTCTACAGGAAATGCAACCTACAAAAATAACGTTGCAGTTAGCGGACATGTCTATAAAGTATCCTAAGGGTGTAGTGGAAAACGTGCTTGTTAAGGTTCAGGATTTCTACTATCCTGCAGATTTTGTTATCCTCGATACATAAAAGTCGCTAACGACTCTGTACCGATCATCTTAGGGCGTCCTTTCTTGGCAACTGCCAACGCACTTATAAATTGCCGCGATGGTAAGATGTCCTTATCTTTTGGCCATCTTTCTGTTGAGGTAAATGTTTTTAAAATGAAGAAACAGTTACTAGAATCGTCTATAGATGGGGAGGTTAGCATGATCGAGAGCTTAGCTCAAGATTATTTTAACATCACGCTTCCCAAAAACCATATGTATAAATTCCTTTCTTTTAGAACTTCAAATTTTGTAAATGACTCCTACTTAGAGGAAGTCAACACCATCTTTGAGTCCACACCAATTCTAGACCCTTTGGTTACTCCATATACTGAGTATGAAGACTTGCTACCTAAGCAAGTATTCATTACGCAAGATGAGGACCCTGATGAAACATCTATTGACATTCCTTCCACCCCGGTGCTTAAACCTCTTCCCCGGAGTTAAAATATATTCAACTTGATCCGGATGGTAGTCATCCAATAATTATATCTTCTCTGTTATCTAAGGATGAAGAGACACGTTTAATCAGGGTGATTAGGGAACATCGGTCTGTGATTGGTTGGTCCCTAGCCGACATTAAGGGAATTGACCCTAATGTTTGCACTCATCGTATCCATTTGGAGGATAACGCGAAGACTTCTCGCGAACCTCAGCGTCGCTTGAACCCTGCCATGAAAGAAGTGGTTAGGGAAGAAGTCTTACGATTACTCGATGCGGGTATCATATACCAAATCTCCGATAGCGAATGGGTAAGTCCCATTCATGTAATTCCTAAGAAATTGGGGGTTACCATGGTACGTAAAGCTAAGGGTGACTATGTTTTCACACAAGGTCCTATGAAATGGAGAATTTGTATTGATTACAGACGTTTAAATGCTATGACACGAAAGGATCACTTTCCTTTACCTTTTATAGATCAGATGCTTCGAGCGCCTAGTCGGGTCATGCTTTTTATTATTTTCTGGATGGCTACTCTGGCTATTTTCATATTATTATTGATATTGATGACCAAGAAAAGACTACCTTCACATGTCCCTTTGGAACGTATGCCTACAAACGAATGCCTTTTGGCCTTTGTAATGCTCCTGGTACCTTCCAGCGATGTATGCTTCATATATTTACTGACATGGTAGAGCGCTTTATGGAAGTTTTCATGGATGATTTTTCTATCTATGGAGACTCCTTCACAGATTGCTTGTCAAACCTGTCTAAGGTTTTGACACGGTGTGAAGAAAAGAGCCTCGTTTTAAATTGGGAAAAGTGTCATTTCATGGTGAAAAATGGCATAGTATTAGGTCACATTGTATCTAGTGATGGCATCGAAGTAGATAAGGCCAAACTAGATAAGATAGCAACTTTACCTATACCACGGACTGTCCGTGATATTAGAGCCTTTCTAGGCCATGCAGGTTTTTATAGGCGCTTTATTAAAGATTTCTCGAAAATAGCTAGGCCTTTAACTAATCTGCTTTTAAAGGATGCCATCTTTGATTTTAATTTTAACTGTAAGCAGGCTTTTGAAACTTTAAAAGCTGTCCTAACCTCTGCACCAATTATACAGCTTCCCGATTGGTCTAAACCTTTCGAACTCATGTGTGATGCTAGTGATTATGCAGTTGGTGCTGTCTTGGGACAGAAACTAGATAATAAGTCCACAGTTATTTATTATGCTAGTAAAACCTTAAACGATGCTCAACGAAATTATACAACTACTGAAAAAGAATTCTTAGCTGTCATTTATGTTTTAGATAAGTTTCGTCCTTATTTGGTTGGTTCTAAAACTTTAGTTTACACGGACCATGTAGCCCTTAGGTACCTTCTTGCAAAGAAGGATGCTAAGCAGAGATTAATCCAATGGATTCTTCTCCTGCAAGAGTTCACATTAGAAATAAAGGACAAAAGAGGGGTCGAAAACGTAGTTGCCGACCACTTATCTAGACTTACAAACGACGATGATAGTGATTCTGAGTCCATACCGGACTCTTTTCCTGATGAACATCTGTATGCTATTTTTTCAGCACCATGGTATGTTGACATTGTAAATTATTTAGCTGCTGATGTTATTCCTTATGATTGGTCAAGAATTGAACGTAAGCAGTTCTTGGCCAGAGTTAAGTTATACTATTGGGATGAGCCCTACCTTTTTAAGTATTGTGCGAATCAGATTATTCGTCGTTGTATTCCCTAGTGGGAATATAATGAAGTTATATTGTTTTGCCATGACAAAGAGTGTGGTGGCCATTTTAGTGGAATGAAAACAGCCGCTAAAGTTCTTCAATGTGGATTTTATTGGCCTACCCTTTTTAAGGATGCCCAAGTGCATTGCAAGACGTGTATTCGTTGCTAACAACTTGGGCGAATCATGAAGCGTAATATAATGCCATTAAATCCAATCATGATAGTAGAAATTTTTGACGTTTGGGGCATTGATTTTATGGGTCCCTTCCCTGTTTCCCACGGTTTCATTTATATTCTAGTTGTCGTGGACTACGTGTCTAAATGGATAGAGGCCATGGCTTGCTGTAGCAAAGACCATAAGACAGTTGTATTTTTTATTAAGGAGTATATTTTCTGTCGTTTTGGCATTCCTAAAGCCATCATTAGTGATGGTGGAACACATTTTTGCAACAGAGTTGTTGCATCTCTAGTGAAAAAGTATGGAGTTACACACAAGGTAGCAACTCCTTATCATCCACAAACTAGCGGACAAGTAGAAGTTTCTAATAGGGAAATCAAAAAGATTTTAGAAACAACTGTAAATCCTGATAAGAAAGATTGGTCGAAGCGTCTATCGGATGCCTTATGGGCATATAGGACGGCTTTCAAAACTCCTATAGGTATGTCTCCCTTTAGACTTGTATTTGGGAAACCTTGTCATCTGCCCGTTGAATTAGAGCACCGTGCTCTGTGGGCTATAAAAAGCCTTAACTTCAATATTGATGAGGCGGGTGTCAAACGCAAGTTGCAATTAAATGAGCTTCAAGAAATCCGTAGCGATTCTTACGATCTCGCGAAGGATTATAAAGCTAACATGAAACGTGTTCATGATAAGCAAATCTTGTGCAAAGAGTTTGTGGTCGGTCAAAAGGTCTTGCTTTACAACTCCCGTCTACATATTTTCCGTGGAAACTAAAACCCGTTGGTCTGGTCCTTTTTTGGTTACTGAAGTCACCCCTTACGGGGCAATCACCTTGGTAAATCCCAAGGACAACAGTACCTTTCAAGTCAATGGCCAACGGTTAAAACATTTTCACGAGCTTCTGTCCCCTGATGTAGAGGAAGTCCTTTTACAGGACCCTGTCTATGAGGACTGACCTTTGTCATTTACTGTACTTCCTTTCACTTCTATATAGTGGTAAGTGCACCATTCAGGTAACCGGGCCCTTCCTATGGAGTGTGTGACTGTAAGTACCGGATCCTAAGTCCACGTTTCACATAATTCACGTTTTCCACTTTTGCATGTTTTCTCGATTTTTGAGCCATGTTCCTCTATGTGGTGAATTATGTATTTATTTATTTTTCATTTTTCTTATAATAAACTATTATAAAAATTTTAAAAAAAAATCATCATAAAAATAGCAATCCAACAAGTCTTGGGAATCTAACTTTACACGACCCACGTTTAAAACAAATTTTGTGTTTAAAAATTTGTTTAGGGGTGGGCAGTCGGTTTTCCATCCGGATTGCTCGAACTTTCCATTTGTGTTGCTTAGGCCCGTTAGTCGTAGTTCATTCGGGTTGACGTTATCTATAACGTAGATTTCCTTCGTTCGCATAACTTACGTCATACATGCACTTCGAGGCGTTTTTCCACCTTCTTATACGTCACCCATGGTTGGAATTGAGTGTTTTATGGATTATTGGATTGGAAATTCTCTACTGATAATTTCTATAACTCATTCGCCAAAATCGGACCAGTAACGAAGCGGCAAATTGAATTTGAAATTGCGCGAAATTTCAGAAATTGTCGGAATTCGAATTGGGCTTGGGCCACAACTCGCGCGCACGTGCGCCGCACCTGTGCCCCCTTTCTTCCCAAAACAAACAGTATCGTGATTTCTAATTCCACCACCGCCATTAACAAAGTTTTCAACCTAACCAAAAAAAAAAAAAAAAAAAAGAAAAGAAAAGAAAAAACCTAACTACACCCACGCCAAGCATTTAAATCAATTCGAAATCTTCTCCAAACCACTACCACCACCAACCCAACAATTTTAAAACTCCAAAAACCACCAAAAATCTAAAAATTTGGAGCGGCTGCGCCACCACCATCGGTTCTTTTTAGTAAAGTTGTCTAAATTCCATCCCCACACTCCATTATACAAACCCGTAGATTGTTTCAATATTTCCCATGGTTATTTTAAGACGTCGGATTTTGCTGGAGCACGTGTTTGCTGCCGACCGCTTCACGCCATTTTACGACGCGAAGATGATTAGGAGAAATTGGAATAGACTGTGGTACTCAACAGAGGATTTTTACCACTATGATTTGGTAGAACAATTCTATATGAAGAGAGAGGTGGAGGGGGATCGAATTTTTGTTAAGGTTGCGGGGAGAAGGAGGGAAGTATCGCGAGAGTTGTTGGCTGAGTTGTTAGGTGTTACGCCTGAAAGCAACCTCGAAACTACCATTCAAGAATCCCAGTATACTGGAGTTCCTTCTTTGATGAAAGATACTGTCATGGACGGTGAATACAATCCGAGTTCTCATTGCGTCCACCAGTCAAGTCTGAGAACCAACCAACTGACTGTAGCTCAGTGGATTGGTAGGAACGTCCTCAGGAAAGAAAAAGTCAGCGACATCGGCTGCAATGTCTGCACGTTATCTGGATTTTGCAAACGAATAAGTATAATTATTGCATCCTCAAGTTAATTTTAAATGTGATTAGAGGAGTGGGACAGAGCACTGCGCCCCTTCCAGTATTGATCACTAAGAGCATGCTGCCTTTTAGAGCTGTCACAAAATCTGCTCCTATTAAGATCAAATTGCATTCTAATGCAAGTATTTATACGGATTGCATCCAAGAGACTTGGCCATTGTCTGAAGGAAATGTAGTTGAGTTGGAGGATGAAATGGAAGATATGACATGTCTGGATGAAGATGCATTAGATAGTTATAAATCTAATTTAGAACACATGCAAGTGCTGCAAACTGGCTTGCGTTGCGTTTATGGTATTTGTGAAGATATCCGAGATAGACAGATTGTAATTCGAAATAAACAAACGAACCTTCAGACGAGAGTTGAAATGCTCAAAAGGGGTCAAGAAGATATCTTGTCTAACATGGACACTATCCACCAGTGTCACCAAGCCCAATATGCAGTACTCAGGACCGAGATGGAAGCACAGCGCTTGTTCCGAATAGAGATGCTACGACGCATGCCACCCTTGGAGGGTTCTGTTTCAGATGAGTCTGAGAGGCATGAGTGTCGTCACCGAAGAATAGATGGCGCAGGCAATTCATCACTCCAGGACCAATCTCCATCTCCGGGTCCAGCTTCATCACGTGGCTAGGTGTTTCAAAGAATGTTGTGTTTTGATGTTATTTTGTTTTTATTTATTTTATGGTTTTATTAGTTCGGATATTACTTCAGTAATTAAATTAGAATTTGGGTTTGATGTTGTTTGAATTACATTTTTTTAATATAATTTTGGTTATGTTCAAATTGTGCGTGTTTTTATCATCAATCCCACCTTCCCGAATCATTTGGGGGTGGTATTATTTCACCCTAGCACAATTCGTTATATGCTCATCTTTTGTAAAATTGTTTTGGAGTGAGGGTTAACAATTTGGCCGATATCGGCATATCTATGATTATATGTGATGGCAACATGAAATTTATGAGAATTTAGAAGTTACTATTCTAGATTTAGCATAAGATATATTACATTTAGAATAGAATCCAGAATATGGGTTGTTTCCGTTTTCGGTTTGGAAACTTGTTGTTTCCGACAATTGCCTTAAAATTTTTGGCAACTTGCTGAATCGGTTTAGGAACCCAAACCCTATATAAACTTCATTCATTCTCCACACAAAACTCACATCTCCCACATTCAACCATCACCCTTCACTCCCACATTTTCCCTTCTTTTCCTTCTCACATTCTCGGTTCAAGAACTTCGGGCGCAGACTTGCCCTCGTGGGAGGGCGCCACTTTGCCTTTGGCATGCGCCACAAATTCTAGTCAGAGCGCACCTCCGCCCAACACAAGCGCACCTGCGCTTAGAGTACTGTAACTCGAAAACCATCAGAGCGCACCTGCGCCCCATACGAGCGCCACCTGCGCCCAAGTACCTGGAAGTCCAATTCTTCGGAGCGCTACCTGCACCCCATCTGAGCGCACCTGCACCCTGATTTTCGTAGACGCGAAATTTCTGATTTTGGGTGAGTTGTTCCAGGATCGTCGCAGCTATTCCAGAGAGTAGTTTTGAGATGACATCTCTTATAGTCATTCTTGAACAGTCGTTCGAAGACTTGATGGGAACCGATACCTATGGAGCATCGTTGCGAGCGGATCGTGCAATTAGGATGGCGGCATCTTCTGGTGAGGGATGACGATTCTTTTTCACCTCAGCTAACTGAATTTTTCTATAATCATATTACATTCTATTGTAACCAAGAAGGAGAACAAAAATTTTCCTTTGCAATTAATGACACGACTATAGAATTCAGTAAGTATTTGGTAGCTTTGGTTTCGGGATTGCCCTTGCGACCCTATGTTCACGCGTGGGGGTATATGACCGATAACTCATACCTCTATGAATATGCATATTTCCATGAGTATTATGGAGGAGGGTATTTCAGATCACGGACCAAGGGCGATATAGCATAGCCCTTGGTAGCCTATCTCTCAACGTAGGTACAACCATGTTATTCATTATGATGAATATTTTAGGGGAACGGCAGTTTACTTCTGCCAATAGTACCGCTGGTGACATTTTCCTTGCTTTAGCTGAGGGACATCACCGATATGACATTCCCCGAGTTTTAGTGGCTACTCTAAAAAGATCCCATACCATGAGGCATAAGTATCTTCTTATGCCTGTTTTGGTTGGCCGCATTATGCGCGGTTGCTTACCGGAATTCTATACCCAGTTCACGGATTGGAAAAAGGTTGAAATCATGAGACCCACCAATCGCGTAGTCAGATCATTCCGAGCCATGACTTGGCCGGGATGGCAGGTGCAACCTCATTTGGTTGCCCCTTACACCCCATCAGACCAAGTAACACTCGAGAGATTAGCAATAGTTGATGATACACGACGGAAGGCGTGGCAAGTTGTTATGGCATGGCAGGATGCGAAAGAACCTCGACCCTTTGAAAGAGAAGAGAATGACGAGTAAGCGGGAGTGCAGGTAAGTTTTTATTTCCAGTTAGTGTCTGTTTATGTCCCAAACCCCATAACGGGTGGAACTCCTATAGAGTTGCGTCAGTTTTTATTTTCTATATTAGTATGTTATAACTTTGTTTTGCAGATGTTCCTGAATTTCACGTGCTTCAATGGTATTTTTCCTACCCTCTTTATTTAAAATACTTTGAGGACAAAGCATGCTTCTTGTTTGGGGGGTGCATAGAAACACGTGTAATTAAGGCATCTGTTAGGATATAGATATGTATAATATGCATTTGTTTTCTAGTTAAAATTTCAAAAATTCAAAAATATAAATAAATAAGTTTATGCTATACACTTAGGAATATTGGTATTGTTTTCTTTCTCTATGCTCTTAATAATCTAGAAGTCTCACGTAGCTTTTGCATTAGAATAATTTTTAGAAACTTAGGTTAATATGTAGGTAATAATCTTTGCATCTATCTATAAATATATTACATGAGTATCTATGATTGTTAGCAGTAAGTTTCTGAAATCTAGGCTAGAGTACTTATTCTACAAATCCTGTAAGAATATAGCCTAAAGCCTTATATGAGCGAAACATTTGAGAAATGACACAAGGGAGAAGTAAAATCCGGATAGATAAATCACACGTCCACTTGCTTGATCACTATACCATATCCTAAGCGAGAATTTAGGCCCTTTTTGGATCGATATAGCCAGAAATTCAACCCTTATGAAATTATTTTCCGCTAGTCGCCCCTCTGAGCCTTTCCTTAGCCTTTCATAAACCGCAAATTCCTTTACCCTGTTAGAAAAACAAAACAAAATAAAAAAAAAAATCAACCTACCTAAGTTAGAATAAGTCTGAGAATAGGATGAGTGAAGAAAGAAGAAGAGAAAAACCTGTGAAAACAAAAATTAGTTAGTTGCTTCAGAAAATAAAGAAAAGAATGTGCCCATCCAAATGAAAAAAATAAAAATAAAATAAAAATAAGAAACAAATAAAAGAAAATAAAGAGTTAGAACTCCAAAAATAGAATCAAAGAGTCAAAAGCCAAAGAAAAAGAAAAATATGGCTAAGGATGGAAACAAAGTGTAGAAGCAAAAGTGAATAACAAGGTTTTCTCTAGTTACATAATACGAAGACTCTATTATCTCAGACTTGGTCTTTTTTAATATCCATTTCCTTCCTTATTAAACCATCTCCTAAACCCTGCAACACCTAATAAAGACCTCTAGCTCAATTAGGAATAGGTTAGTGTGATAGTAAGTGGCAGATGTGTTTGATCGACTCTGGCTTCCTTGTGTGTCATTGAGTTGTAAGGTAACACTACTAAAAAAAGACATATTATGACGGTTGTTTTTTATCTATCTTGACGGCTTTGCTAAAAACCGTCAAGATAGGTGTTTTAATAATATTTTTATGACGGCTATTGCAACATTATGTCGTGTATGACACAAGTTTCAAGAAAATATAATAATTTTATGACGGCTATTGCAATATTATGTCGTGTATGACACAAGCGTCAAGAAAATATATTAAATTTATGACGGCTATTGCAACATTATGTCGTGTATGACACAAGCGTCAAAAAAATATAATAATTTTATGACGGCTATTGCAACATTATGTCGTGTATGACACAAGCATCAAGAAAATATAATAAATTTATGACGGCTATTGCAACATTATGTCGTGTATGACCCAACCGTCAAGAAAATATGTTTTTTTTTTTTTTTTTTTTATAATCTAAATTTATATTTTATGACGGACACCGTAATAAACCGTCAACACCTTTCACGCTCTTGGACCATATTCAACCGATAAGAACTAGACAAAAGAAAAAGAAAAAAACCCAACATCATTTGAAAAGGTGAACCGTCAAGATTAAACAAACCTAGCACTGCCCCCAAAACTAAAGCGTCAAAGCATCAAAAAGAGTCAACTCATTTTTTTCTTATTCAAAATATCGTGAAACAAAAGAAAAGGTTGAAATTTCAAACACCCAACCTCTCCCCTTATCGCTTTATACTCTTCAAACCTAATTCACCTCCTTCCTGTCCTGATAATCTTTATAGTTTCATCTCCTCCTTTTGTTCCTCTCTCAAACTCTAAGTAAAGACTGACCACGTACTCTGAAATAAATTAGCAAATTGGCCAAGGAATCGAGAGATTCAGTCCACCAAACACATCCGCTCTCTTGCTCAAACCCAATTCCATTTTTTTTTTTTTATCAGTACCCATTTTAATTTTCCTCGCGAGTTAAGAAAATACTAATTAGTCCATCCATCTGGTCGTCCATTTCCTTCATTTGCTCATTTACTTCTGGGAATTTTGAACTTGAATTGAAGACATCGCAATATACCACTTGGGAAATTGAACCATCAAGAAATCAATCCTGAATATGCCGCTCAATTTGTTGTTTCCACTAGAGATACCGGCCGACAAAGTAAGATTCATGACTCAAAGACTTCTTGAAACTTTTCATTGAAATTTACTTTACCAAAACTGATAATTTTTCTGATTTCCCCACTTAAATTATATTTAGCATTACTAATCATAAAATTTCTATTCTCTGATATTGTTAGTGTATTTGCAAGAGGGGTCTAACTAGAACAGCTAGAGTAGCAACGATTTAACCCCTCAATCTACAGTGCTGCTCTGAACAGGTAATTATTAAAGATATGTGTTTTTTTTCATCAATCATGGAAACTGTATGCAGTGGTGCTATGTATGGTAGAATTCTAGTTTTATTGGTGAGTTCGAATCCTTCATCAGTTGAGGTATGTCTATCTCCCAAATTACTTTTCGTTTTTTGTTTCAAAGTAATCAAATTTAATCCAGTTTTTTTTTTTTTTGCTTGTTTAGTACGTGATTAGTGAGAAGGATTGTTGTTTGAAAGGTAACGATCTTCCTTTGTTGTTTTCATTCTACTATAGTTCGATTTTTTACTTTTGTAATTTGTTTCACTATTTACTTACAGGATTTGAGTGTGTCTGTGAGGTCGACCGCTAAGATGAACTTGAGTGATGAGGTTGACTTGGAAGACTATGTTTTCGATTTGATAAGATCGATCTTTCTTGAGGTTAGTTGATTCAACTGTTATGCTTGCAGCCACATGTATATATTTATTTTAAATACTGTTGCAACTTCTGGATGAACATGTCAGAGATAGCTGTTATCTTCTATGGGTGTGTGTGTGTGTGTTTAAAATGTGTTGTGAAATGGTTTCCGAAGTATGAAGTACGTATTTGTTCTTGTATTTGGACACTGGTAGGAGACTTTGTAACCACAACATTAGGAATCCGAATATGAATGTTACCTTCAATGAATTTTTCACTTGGATATCCAGTGAGATAACTTACGGATATAAGGGAACTCAAGAATAGACTTAGCTTAAGAAATGGACGGTAGCCATGCTTAACTCAATAGTAAGCGCTTATACTCTTGTGTGCCCTGAGTGGAATCCTACTTATACTCTTTCTACTATATTGGCAGGATGGGTGCCAAGTTATTAGTAGCTAGGCAGCTAAGGCAGTAGTAGTTCAGGTCAGGTCAGGTCAGGGCATGAAGCTACAGGTTCTATTTGGTCGGTCGAGAGGGAGGTCGAGGCAACTTGTTATATAGGTAGCCGTGCGTGTTAATAGATCTTCTTCTATACTAGTAGTAGCAGTAGTGGGTGAATTGGTTTCTTAGGTTATTAGGTTTAGTTTCTTTATTAGAAAGTCCACAAACTGACTTCAACTGATGCTCTTTGATCATAGCCAAATTAAACATCTCCTTAACAGTATGTAGTGACCCTGTTACAGTTCGTAAGCGATCAGATCCAAAGTAGAATTTGGGATTACTAGTTGAGTAGTGAATTTAGTATAGTAGCATAAGAATGAATAGTAGCTTAAGAATATAATCCATAATGATCCACAAGTAGAAAGGTAGCAAACAAATTAAAAGTCATGTTGATTCCAAAACAGACATAAGGTTGAAGCTCCCTCAGTCTAGGAGCACTATTGACTGCAATGTAGTAAAGTACAAATTACATCACATAACTGCATCGTCACTCCTTAAGAAAGCAACTAAGTTTTCGCGACCTTTGTCATAGCTCCCGGTATAAGATAACAGAGCCACCCATACATTGATCCCAGCTGGTCTTAACAAAGATACTAAATGAATGCAGACAATCACGTTCAACGCATACATAATTCCATACCTTACATAGAAGGTCACGGGTTGGTGATCCAAATGGAAACTTTCACTTGCCACACTTGTTCCAAAATCAGCTTACAAAATGTCAAGAAACACTAGAAGAGGCTCTAGGTAATGCTAGCAACTTGTTCCTGAATATTGCTAGCTTCTTTATATATGATGAATTTGTTTTGTTGTCTTGATAACCAATTCCTTGAGAATTGACTCTATTAAGTAACACCTTTATAAACTTTAATTCATCCTTGTCCAATCTGGGATCCCTAATTGTAATTGTTCCCGGACAAAAAAACTTGCTTGAGAGTCTTCACCGCGAACCTTCCCCGACTTTTCTGAACTTGACCTCTCCTATATCAAAACAATAATGCATGAGACAAGTAGAAACATGGTTGTATCCAAGAAATTACTCTACTTAAACATATAAACTGCTAAAAAGTAAATAATTATTAATACAACAAAAGTCATCCCTAAAGAGTCTTGACCTATATTTGCTTGATGAGACACATATTATATATGACGGACACTAATACCATCCATCCCACAAGCGAGTTGACTTACTACTGGTAGGTACAAGTTGGCCTAAAATAATGAAATTATAAAAGGCTTGTCAAGTACCTTACTTCTTGCCAAGACCAGAGTTTCTATACAAGCAGATCTTTCAATGAAGATAGCTAGTGCACGGAAACAAGTACCAGTAGCACTCCATTCTTTCACCTTCAGAGTCGGTAAGAGCAGTAAATGCTGAGACTGAAGTTCAGACCCTAAAGGATGCCCTTGCAAAATTAGAAGCAGAAAAGGAAGTTGGCCTCCTTCAATAAGGCCATTTGATGTCTATAAGTGAAGATTGGATGGATGCCCTCTCCTTGGGTATGCTTTCAAAAGGGCTGTTTTCATGCGTGCTGGTGTTCGTGGTCTGTTGGTTTTTCTATTCTCGTGGGGGAGCATCTACAAGTTGAGAGTGTGCTTGGGCAAGTGGGCTAACCAGAACTACTAGTAACGGGATTTTCCTGCAATAGGAGTAAGGGGAATGGAACTCTTGTTTGAGAACTTTAGCTATGGACTTAGGTTAGCTAGCTCAGCTTCTCCTATGGCTATTTGGATTAAGGAAGTAGGGTAGTGCGCAGACAAAGAAGGCCTAATCTAATAATGGTGAGTCGAATCAGGCGCGGCAGCCGTTCCAAGGCTTTTATGCCACCTAAAGGCCTAAGATAGGAGAATGAGGTTCATGTTTAAGTATCCTCCGGGTTTTGCCTATATTCTTTGCTTTAGCGATTGAGTTTCCCTTTTCGGGTGGTAGCGCCTATACCTTTTAGTGCTTCGGCTTGTTAGCACATATTAGATATATCTTACAGTGGTGTACGTTATTTGGGGCTTAACCAATATGATTCTCTGTCATAGTTGATTGTATCTCTTTCGTTTAGTAGTTATTGATTTAGTGTGTCAACACATTGTTTGTGTATTTTTTTAATACTGTGTAGAAGTTGTTATATGATTATATTTTTAGTTTACTTATTAAACAAACTAACACATTCTTCTTCATATTATTTTTTAGGTTATAAGTGAGATAACACGGTAGCTCAATTCAGTTTGTTTGAGATGGATCGGTTGATTAGCAATTTGTTGGATGGGTTATGTAAATTGCATTGTTGTTGAATTATGAGACTTGATTTTGAATCAAGTGCTTAAGTTATTTAATTTTTTTCTCCGTGAATAAATCATGTAATATGAACAAGTTCTTGGAATGATTTATGTTAGTAATAAAAGTATGATTCTTGTTTTCGTAATGGACTCTAGCTGTCAAGTGTCTGAATGTATTGGTGGTGTCGGAATGTATTGGTTTATAGGAATTTTTAGATTTACAGGAAAAAAAAAAAAAAAAAAAAAAAAAAAAAGGAGTTATGATGGCTTCCAAAGAACTGTCGTGTGGCATACCAATTCTTGACAGTTTTTAGTGTTAATTTCTTGACGCTTTTGTTTCTCAGGATGACACTTAAATAAAAACAGTCATAAATGAAGGTTTAGTTCTTGACACTTTTTCTAATAAATTATGACGGTTAAGTAAAACATGTCATGCAAAAGGATCCAGTTCTTGACACTTTTTCTAATAAATTATGACGGTTAAGTAAAACATGTCATGCAAAAGGATCCAGTTATGACGTTTATAAATGAGTTTTTGTCATATTAAATTCGAGCTTTGATGTCAGCTTCTCTAGAACCGTCATCAACTTTATGACGTTTTTTGTTAACTTTTATGACGGGCTCTATAATGACGGTTGTTTTTTAAATGCAAAAATGTCATTAAACCTGTTTCATGACGGCTAAAAGCCGTCATCACAAGTCATTTTTTTAGTAGTGTAAAGTGTGCCCACTGCACACTGGAGTAGCGAAACTTGAGCGGAAAAATTAGAGTGGTTTTTGTCTTGACATTTATGTGAGGACCTACTTAAGGACGCTATTCCGAGTTTTCAGAAACGGACCTGCTATTGCATTTCATAGTATTACTCATTGTATATATGTTTATTGTAGAAGATTGATTATTATGCATATATTAGCGTAGGTTTCGACTTGATTATTCTATATTCATTGCTAGTGAGATGTATAGTTAATTTAGAGCATGAATAAGGAAACAATAGTTTTATTTCTTAGTCGTTGTAGTATAGATGAAGTTTGTGAGTACCTTCATTGGAAAACTCTCACGAGGCTATAACTCGTCCACTAGGAAATTCCTAGTGGTTTAAGGCCTTATTGCATATGGTCAATGCAATCGTACTCAGCGAAATGAGATTAGTTAGAACTCCATTTTTGGTCACTTAATCTAATTTCTCATATTTGCTTGAGGACAAGCAAAATGCTGTTTGGGGGTGGTTTGATAAGAGCCCAAAACTGCAGTTTTAACCCCTTAACAATCATACTTTTAGACCAATTATGTGAGTAATAAATAAAAGTTAACACTGATTACGTGTTTTTATGTATTTCAAGGCAGTAAAGTCATTTATGTGTAGAAATATACTACTTTGGCGAGATAAAGGAGCAAGGATTGGTTGCTAAGAAGTTCTGTGATAAAGGCCAAGATTCAAGGAGACAAAGCCTTCGTAAAGCCCGGTTAAAAGCTGAAAAGTCAACACGGGCAGAAATAGTGCACAAGTCGGCAGAACTTTTGAAGACCATATCTTTGGACTCAGACCTCGGAATTGGGCGTACCTTATGCCAAAACGACCAGCTCGGAAAGAGCTTTCCAATGGTCTAAACCTTGGCCAAATCATAAGAGCAGAAGTGGACTAAAAGTCTATTGAAGCCAAATCCAGCTGAAGAGCCCTTTCCGGACTGAAAGAATTAGGTTTTGGGCCCGATTTTCCAGCCCAAAACATGGCTCCAAGCCCATACACGATTTTTGGATCTGAAGCATATAAAAACAAAAGTTTAGCTCTTTGTAAATGGTAGCTAATTAGACCTAAAATATAGATAATTTTAGATCTAGTTTTAATTGTTTTTAATTAAGTTTAGTTTCATTTCATTCCTTGTTTTAGATTGAGCCTTGAAAATATTGTTATTGCTTGATTAGATAAATAAAATAGTAGATTCTTGTTCATTTTGATTTTTGTCATTTACAATTGTTTTGATCTAAATTCCTTTATTACTTGTTATTCATTTCCTATTTATTACCTGAGATTTCAATTATTGTTTAGTAAAATTGCATAAGATAGAAGTTTTATATGATGTCTAGTTTTAATTCAATGGGAAATGATAGTAGTATGACTCAAGGCTAAACCTCCATTAGAGGGGGTTGAAGAAGCCTTGATGAAGCTTGATCCTTGTTAACTTAGATATCGTCGTGAGAGTTTATTCCACTTTAGAAGGTTGTTGATTCGCCATGAGAATGGGTGGACGACCTCACATGCTAGTTGTTTCGGCAGTAAACTGCTTCAACACAACGAGAGCAATGGTAAAGAACGCACTAAGAAACAGAGGAATTTGATGTTGGGGGAGATGAAACTGAACCAAATAATGACTGCCTACGTACCCAAGATCTATTCTCTAGGGATCAAGTTTCAACGTAGTTCCTTATGAAAAATAGTTTGGTATTTATAGAGGTAGAGTAGAGAGTCCTTGTAGCTCAAGTAATCTTGTATCTTAAGTAATTGTGATAGAGTATAACTGTCAACTGATAACTATCTCTTTGATAAGAAATGAATCTGGACATAAATCAACGTACATTAGTGGCTAAGGTTCAGCCTTAGACACATGAGTTAATGGGCCTGTACATTGATCCATGGTATTGCGAATTGGGCTTTAGCCCTGTTGATTAAACGAATAAAATGGAGACCCCTGCTAATGGACGTTTGCCACATATGTGGGGGTCGAAACATCGCCCCCTCTTTGTCATGCTAACAAAGTTCACATGGCAAAGAAGAGAAGAAAAAGCAAGGAAAAAATGGAATATGAAAATAGTAAGCGAAACGTATAACAAAGTGTCGTGTGAACGTAAACGATATAAAAATGGACTGGCGGAAAAAATTCTTGAATTATCGGAAACGAAATAATGTCAAAGAAATGTAGACGGGACGCAATGACGTAGTTAAAGAAAAGATGGCCGAAAATGTACAGAAAAAATAAAAGATGCACATAAATAAAATTGCAAAAGAAATTGATTGGAGAAAATGTACCGAACGCGTCACGTGATAACGCGAAATTTGAATTCGATGAAGCGTGCCAACGGAATAGCGATACTTGGATTATACTATTGAAAATTAAACGTAGGGGCAATTAAACGTAGGGGCAAACGTGTGGCAAGCAAGAACCCAGCACCATGTCTTCATATTTCTTAAGGAACTTGAACGCAAACCGTCGTTTACCTTATCGCTCTTCAGCTAAATCCGCTTCGTCGGCATGTAGTGATCCAACAAAACTTAACACGGTCATCGTCCATCACTTTTTCGGTGGAAGACCATGTCATCTCTGCCCATGGAAGACCTATGCTGGGCTTTGTAAGGCGCCCGCAGAATAGTCACCCGTCAGCGCAGCTTGGATTCCGAGGATATCGCGGTAAGCATCCTTTTTTATCGCTTTTTTTTTTGTTTTTTTTTTTTTTTTTTTTTTTTTTTTTTTTTTTTTTTGTTTTTTTTTTTTTTTTTTTTTTAATTTTTATGCATGGGCGTTGAACTGTGGAACTCCTTCCTCAGGAATCACTGTACGGAACATGTGGTGGCGACACAAAAAGGAAGACGGTTTGGTGTTGTCGGCGCGACTTGGCATGAGCTTGAAAGAGGGAAGACGATAATGGCGTTGTATCCAAACCAATATGAATCAAACATGATATGGTGCAACGCTTTCTAAGGAAGGGCATCGTAACCGCTCTTAATAAACTGGCCCAGTGCATTAGGAAAAGTTAGTAACAAACAAGATACGGTGAAATGCCCTCCTAGGAAGGGCACCGTACCTGTGTCCCATTGAGTTGGCCTGGTTCGTCCTTGTGGACTCAGTGAACCCGGTTTTCGAGCAATCTGACCCGATTATCCTTTTCTTTTTGTGCAGGTAAAACTACCGTACCAGACAGGCGAAAAATACTCGAGAAGGAAACTCGATGACAATCGCAGACTTGGTGAGGTGGAAAGAATGTGACAGATACAGCGACTACCTAGAACCGCGTCGATGGTCGCTTAAGGAAATACAGAAAATACTAGGACTCGAGAAATTTGAGATGGATGAAGTGTACGAATTTGAAACGAAAGTCGAAGAAAATGAAGTAGTAATGGCTTACACACAATTAAATTGCAGGAATGCAATTCCGTTGAGCAAAGAAATTGCGCAATTATTGAGTTATTTTGAGCTGCCGAAGAACACGGAGAAAAGTTCGGAGAATATGACAAAGCGGTGACAAAAAAATTTGATAGCATGAAACAGGTATGTCAGTATTTTATTTTTTTCCAGTTAGCTTCAAATTTTGTTTAAGTCTGAAAGACTAACGAAAAAATTTGTATTTGCGTCGCAGGTTGAAACGGTGGAATTACGAGCAAAAGATATTGACGAAAAATTTCGAACGGAAAGATCACAATGCCGTAGAAAAAATAATAATAAAGAAGCTGAATAAAGTTTTCGCTTAGAAAGTTAACGTAATCGCTAATTTTTGCCGCGACGGAGAAACAATGATTAATACGAGCCTCGGAAAGTTTATTTCGAAAAGTTCGGCTTAATGCCTTAGAAAAAATAATGAAGCTGTCAAAAATTTCACTTGGTAAATTTCTCGTAGAAAGATCGGTAGAATGCCTTAGAAAAAATAATGATAATGACGAAAATTTTCGCTCGGAAATTTTTTAGGAGAAAGATCGGCACAATGCCATAGAAAAAAAAAATAATGACATTGACGAAAATTTTCGCTCGGAAAATTTTTCGTAGAAAAAAAATAATGACACAATGCCAAAAAATATCGACACAATGCCATAGAAAAATTTGCCGCTCGGACAATTTTAATTAGAAAGATCGGCACAGTGCCTTAGAAAAATTAATGAAGCTGACGAAAATTTTTGCTCGGAAAATTTTTCGGAGAAAGATCGGCACAATGCCATAGAAAAAAATAATGACGCTGACGAAAATTTTAATTAGAAAGATCGGCACAGTGCCTTAGAAAAATTAATGAAGCTGACGAAAATTTTCGCTCGGAAAATTTTTCGTAGAAAGATCAACACAATGCCTTAGAAAAAATAATGAAGCTGACGAAAATTTTCAATCTGAAAATTTTTTGTAGAAAGATCGGCACAATGCCTTAGAAAAAAATATAAAGTCAATTTAAAAAATTTTCGATCGGAAAAATTTTTTCAGAGAAAGATCGACACAATGCCTTAGAAAAATAATGAAGCCGATTGAAAATTTTCGCCGGAAAATTTTTCAGAGAAAGATCGGCACAATGCCTTAGAAAAAATATAATTTTATTTTAAAATTTTTCGCCGGAAAATTTTTTCAGAGAAAGATCGGCACAATGCCTTAGAAAAAATAATGAAGTTGACGAAAATTTTCGAACGGAAAATTTTTCGTAGAAAGATCGGCACAATGCCTAAAAAATAATGAAGTGGAAAGATAGTTAACCGAAAGCGCTAGCGAAACAAATGCAGATTTCGAAGAAGAAAACGAAGATTTAATAGAGCGACCGTAAGACAATTGATAGAGACAATTGATTAGGTAATTGTGTGAATGTAATACCATAGAACTAAAACTTCTTTTGATGAAAAATAAAAATAAAAATGGGTTTGCTATTGAATATTGTTGTTGTGTCAGATAACATACCTGCGGAATACTGACAATGTTGTAGATTTATGTAATTGAAATAAAATAGAACGAGACGCCTCCATGTAGAGAAAAACGCCCCCAATGCGTACTTAACTTTGAAAAATTAGGCTAAGCGAGCATAAAAATGTTCAAACTTAGGCTGACGAAGCTAAACGTGGTAACCTCGTCAGATTTTGTCGGAACGATAGTAATGGACTAAGCGAGCGTAAAAGCGTTCAAACTTAGACTGACAAAGTTAAATGCGATAACCGTCGATTTTGTCGTAGTAATATTAACGAACTAAAAGCGTAAAACGTTCAAACTTATACTAGCGAAGTTAAACGTAGTAAGTAACCGCCGATTTTGTCGTAAATGAGCGATAGTAATGAGTAAGTAAGCGGTAAAAAGTGTTCAAACTTAGACCGACAAAGCTAAATGTGATAACTTCGTCAGATTTTGTCGTAGCGATAGTAATGGTTAAGCGAGTGTAAAAAACGTTCAAACTTAGACTGACAAAGCTAAATGTGGTAACTTCGTCAGATTTTTTCGTAATGATAGTAATGAACTAAGCGAGCGTAAAAATGTTCAAACTTAAACTGACGAAGTTAAACGTGGTAACTTCGTCAGATTTTTTCGTAATAATAGTAATGAACTAAGCGAGCGTAAAAACGTTCAAACTTAGACTGACGAAAAGATGACTGCAAAAGTGATGTGTCTTGACCCTTCGCTTCTAACGGCGGCGGAGAGATAAGCTAATGAATCTGCATGACGTAAGTCATTTCGGGGTCTTTGAGTGATAGAGATGCTATCAAATTGTCGAGCAAGACTATGTATCAAACTAAGATAAGCCGCCATACGCACATCTCTTGCTTCAAAAGACCCACCAAATTGATTGGCAACAAGGCGAGAATCCGTGTATAACTGGAGCTTTCGCGCCCCAAGTGTCAAAGTTGTCCTCAAGGCACAAATGGCAGCCTCATACTCGGCTTCGTTATTTGAAGCGACGAAGCCAAGTCGCACAGATTTCCCAATCTTTTCTCCGTCGGGTTTAACAAAAAATGCATCCAATTCCAGACCCAGATTTACTATGGGAGCCATCTGAGTAAACAATCCATAGGTCAATGGGATTAGGAATTGCGTTTTCATGTTGGTCTTTGTCGCCCCTAGTTATTGGCGGCAGAATGTCTTCCATAGATTCTTCCTATAGTGCAAGACATCGTTAATAGGAGAATCATCAATCGGAAAATCAGCTATCAAAAGACGCTAGAGCATGTCCTTTTTCAGTAGTACGACTTTCAAAGACAATGCTATATGCACTGAGATAACTTTCCCATTCGGAAAGATGATCACCAGTATGCTTCGATTTAACGACTATATCATCGATATAAGCTTCCATTATTTTTCCCAGCAGATCGGAAAAAATTGTATTGACAAGCTTTTGGTAGGTTGCACCGGCATTTTTCAGACAAAAAGGCATAACAGTGTAGCAGAAAATGCCTTGGTCGGTCATGAAGGCGGTGAACTCTTGGTCATCCACATTCAAAAATATATGGTAGTACCATGAAGAAGCATCCATGAAAGAGAGGCGTTGGAAGCCCGAAGTGGCGTTCACCAGTTCGGAAATTCGTGGCAACAGATACGGATGAATCGGACAAGCTTCGTTAAGGTTCGTTAAGGTTCAGATGAACTTTACGATGAGTGGGAAGTTACATCAAAGGGACTTCGTGGTAAGTGGGGTGAAATCTATTTTATTCAGAAGATTTAAACAGAAAGACGCCCCCGGTCGAGCCTATGTGGAAGATGACACCTGCCATTACCTCTTACAAGAGTGAGAGATTTTAGGCAATACACACGTTCGGGTCCGACTGGAGATTGTCTTTTTCTTTGCGTGTAACCAGCCTATCTAGGTCCATAGTTTGTCCGGGATTGTGGTCTTCCCTCTAGTTGATTCTGTGACACCTTCCTTCCTTATTGGATCAGACCTGTCTAGGACGATGATTTTCCTCAGGTCAACGAGGTCGGCCTTCCCTGTCAGGTCAGTCTCATTTGGGATATTGGTATTCCTTATATTTTCTTCTGTGATGCCTTCTTTCTCTGCCTGGTCGGACCTATCTGGGATGGCAGTTTTTCTCAAATCTGCGAGGTTGGCCTTCCCTGTTAGGTCGTTCCAGTCTAGGATGAAGGTTTTCTTTAAACTTTCTTCTGTGACGCCTTCTTTCCCTGTCTGGTCGAACCTGTCTAGGATGGCAATTTTCCTCAAATCTGTGAGGTCGGCCTTCCCTGTTAGGTCGGTCCAGTCTGGGATGAAGGTTTTCCTTATACTTTTTTCCGTGATGCCTTTTTTCCCTGTCTGGTCGAACCTGTCTAGGATGGCGATTTTCCTCAAATCTGCGAGGTCGGCCTTCCCTGTCTGGTCGATCCAGTCTGGGATGAAGGTTTTCCTTATACTTTGTTCCGTGATGCCTTCTTTCGGAGGTGTTGTATCACCGTTTGCGGTAGCGGTGGCGGTTGCGCTGCTACAGTTGGATGTTGTGAATTTATCCTACCACTAGGAGCAACTTGATTGTTCAACGGTTCTTGCATTGGCCGATTTGAATTTCGAGGGTTGCGAGTATTATTAGCAGGAGGAATATGTCAACTATTTGGTATGCTTCTTGTGCTTACCATCTTGATTGTTTCACGTGATAATGAATTCTAAAATCCCCACAGACGGCGCCAATTATGTTTCGGTAGTAAACTGCTTCAACACAACGAGAGCAATGGTAAAGAACGCACTAAGAAACAGAGGAATTTGATGTTGGGGGAGATGAAACTGAACCAAATAATGACTGCCTACGTACCCAAGATCTATTCTCTAGGGATCAAGTTTCAACGTAGTTCCTTATGAAAAATAGTTTGGTATTTATAGAGGTAGAGTAGAGAGTCCTTGTAGCTCAAGTAATCTTGTATCTTGAGTAATTGTGATAGAGTATAACTGTCAACTGATAACTATCTCTTTGATAAGAAATGAATCTGGACATAAATCAACGTACATTAGTGGCTAAGGTTCAGCCTTAAACACATGAGTTAATGGGCCTGTACATTGATCCATGGTATTGCGAATTGGGCTTTAGCCCTGTTGATTAAACGAATAAAATGGAGACCCCTGCTAATGGACGTTTGCCACGTATGTGGGGGTCGAAACACTAGTTATTGATTGGTAGAGATGCCATGTATAATTAGGGATTAGAATTACTATTTTGATATGCGAAGCATTCAATTTGGATCACGACGAGTCTTTGTTAGTTGATTAAGTCGAGTTAAGGTAGATTCAATTCCCTTTAATTCTTTATCTAGATTCAAACCCTTAGCATTCTATCATTTCGTTATTCCTAACTTGTTAATTGAATTCACCTCGTAGTATAGAATTCCCTTCGTAAATCTCTTATTAGACTTTGGACTGATTAGTTGACACGAAACCATCGCATGCTGAAGAACTAGGAGTTGAACGAATCATTTACTCCCCTATATCTCAATAGGATTGAGAGTAAAAATATATTTGATAAATCTAGTAACAAAGCAGTTTTAGTTTTACTTTCGTTTAGAGTTTCATCACTTTATTCATTAGTAAAACTATTCATTATACGAATATCAGCAACCGTCGTCGCAGAAGGACAGATGGCTCGGGCCCATCTTGATCCCAGGCCCAATCTTCGTCTCAGGGGCAATCTTCATCTCGTGGCTAGTTGTTTAGAAAAATTTGTTGTTTTGATGTTAATTTTTATTGTTTTTATTAGTTTGGATGTTAAGTTGTTAAATTCAGTAGTTAAATTTAAATTCGGTAATTAATGTAATTTGAATTTTGATTTTTAATTTAATTTGGTTCTTTTCAACGCCTGCGATGATTTTTTTCGTTAATCTCAGCTTCCCGAATTGTTTGGAGGTGGTATTATTTCTTTTAGCATTGTTGTTTTTATGATCCACCATTTTAGAAGTAATATTTCGATGATTGTTGGGAATGTTGCCGATAGCATGGCTATGATTAGATATTGTGGTAGGATGAAATTTTAATGAGTTAGGAAGTTGTTATTCTAAATTCAATCTAAAAGATATTAGGTTTGTTTTAGAATAATGAATATGGGTTGTTTCCGTTTTAAGTTTTGGAAATATTTTGTTTCCGGCAATTGCCTTAAAATTTTTTGCAACTTGTTGATTCATTTTAGAAACTAAAATCCTATATATACTTCTTTCATTCTACACTCAAAACCCACACATCTCACTTTCATCTCTCACCTTAAACCTCCAATTTTTCCTCTTGTTTTTCACTGCCCCATGTTCTACACACACGGAGCGCGACCCGCACCCTTGCAAGACCAATTATGAGCGCGCCTGTAACTCGATTTCCATCTAAGCGCGACTAAGGCTACCGGAGCGCACCCCGCACCCTGACCTTCGTAGCCACGAAAAATTTTGATTTTTTGTGGGTTGTTCCAAGGTTGTTTGCAGCTCTTCTAGAGAGTATTTATTATGATGACATCTCCTACGGTCATACCTGAGCAGTTTTCAAGACTTGTTGGGAAGCGACACCTATGGTGCTTGGTTCCGCGAGATGATCATACACGTAGGCTGGGAACCGCTAATGGTAAGACCTGATGAACTTTATTCTCCTACACTTACATCTTATTTTATGATAATTGTAAGTTCTTTGATAGACCGGATGGAGAACAAGTGTTCTCTATCACCATTAAGGATGAACAAATTGAAATTACTAGGTTCTTGATAGCCTTTGTTCTTGGACTTGCTATGCCCGCTGAAATACAAGACTCATAGGGCTATTTGGTCGATAATATGTACCTTTATAACTATGAGAATTTGCATGAGCATTATGGGGCAGGAATCTTTAGGATAGAGGATGATAAAAGATAAAATGAAATAGTTTACCTACGAAATGAATGATGAAACTCAAAACGTAAGTAAACTAAAACTAATTTTATATGCCTAAGATTTATCAAAGATTTCTACTCTCAATCCTATGAGATATAGTGGAGTAGATGATTCGTTCCACTCCTAGTCCTTCCGCATGTTGTGTTTTCTAGTCTAATTACTCTACTCTAAGTCTAATGAGAGATTTACGAAGTGGCAACTAGACTACGATGCAACTACCCACAAGATGCAACTACTCGGTTATCAAAATAACTATGGGAATGCTACGTTGATTCGATTATAAGGAGTTAGAGGGGGATTGATTCCACCTTAACTCAACTTAATCCTATTAATGACGAATAGTCGTAATCAGAATTGAACTGCTTTGCAGAACAATTGGTTCTTCCTAATCCCTAATTACACATGGCATTCCTACCAATTCATAACTAGCATGTGAACGATTAAACCCATTCTCATGGTGAACTAATCATTTCTAGAGTGGAAAGGAAAGTACGACGACTCTACGATAATCGGAATCAAGCTTTCATCAAGGCTTCTCAACCCCCTCTAATGGAGGTTTAGCCGAGAATCATTACGCAATCATTTCCGATTAAATTTAAACTAAACATGATATAAAGAATTGAAATTTACTAATCTAAATTAAACAATAATTAAAATATAATTAATAACTAAGAATTGAATAACAAGTAATAAATGAAATCATATCTAACACAAATGTAAATGACAAGAATCGAAATTAACAAACTAGCTATTTTATTAATGAAACTAATTAAGAGTAATGATTCTAAGAGTTTAATCTAAAACAAGAATTGGATTTGAAACTAAACTTAATTAAAACAATTAAATCTAGATATAGAAGCTATTCTAATGGCTACTTTCTATTTTAAGGTACTTTCTATCTACCATTCTCTACTAAAAAATCTACCATTAACAAAGAGCTAAGCTTTGGTTTTTAAACTTTCAGATCCAAAAATCGTGCATGGGCTTGGAGTCATGTTTTGGGCCAGAGAATTAGGCCCAAAACCCAATTCTTTCAGTCCAAAAAGGCCTCTTCAGCTCCTCTGATTGGATCAAGGCTTAGACCATTGGAAAGCTCTTTCCGAGCCGGTCGTTTTGACATAAGGTAGGTCCCATTCTGAGGTCTGAGTCCAAAGATATGGCCTTCGGAAGTTCTGCTGACTTTGTATGCTGTTTCTGCCCGCGTCGACTTTTCAGCTTTTGACCGGGCTTTAGAAAGGCTTTGTCTTCTTGAATCTTGGCCTTTAATCACGGAACTCCTTAGTAACCGACCTTTGCTCCTTTATTTCGCTAAAGTGGCACATTTCTGCACATAATGGACTTTGAAACCTGAAATGCATAAAAACACGTAATCAGTGTTAACTCTTAATTATTACTCACATAATTGGTCTAATAGTATGACTGTTACAGAGTTAAAACTACATTTTTGGGCTCTTATCAGAGGACCAAGGGGAATATAACGACGCCCTTGGAAGCCTGTCCATGAACGTGGGCACTGTTATGTTTTGGATCATGCTAAACATTAAAAGGGAATGGCGTTATTCTTCTACGAATGACAAAACTTGTAATATTTTCCTTGTTTTAGCTGGGGGACGTATACTATATGATATTCCCCATACCCTAATGTCTAATTTAGCACGAGCCCATAGCATGAGGCATAAGTACCTTCTTATGCCTATTTTAGTTTGTTGTATTATGCTATATTTCTTCGCTGTTTTTTGTGCCTCCTTCACGGATTGGGTTGGGGTCGACATTGTGAGACCCACCAATTGTATTATTCGATCTTTCCGTGCAATGACTTGACAAGGGTGGAGGATAAAACCTCATAAGGTTGCACCTCACACCCCATCCGACCAAGTGGCGCTAAACAGGTTAGCGATTGTAGATGATAAATGGCATGAGGCTTGGCAAGTTATAATGACATAGCAGGATGCAAAAGAACCTCATTTCTTTATAAAGGAGGAGTATGACGCTTAAATGATAGAGTTAAGGTAAGTTTTTAGTTTCAGTTCGTGTCTGTTTATGTCCCAAGCAATTTAATTCTTGTTACCCCCATAACGGGTGGAACTCATATAGAGTTGCGTCTATGTTTTTCGATTTTCTATATTAGTATGTTTTAACCTTGTTTTGCAGATGTTCCAAAATTTCACGTGTTTCCATGGTATTTTTCTATCCTTTTTATTTCAATGCATTGAGGACAAAGCATGCTTCTTGTTTGGGGGTGGAATAGAAACACGTGTAATTATGACATTTGTTAGGATATAGATATGTATAATATGCACTTGTTTTCTAGCAAAAATTTCAAAAATTCAAAAATATAAATAGAAAGGTTATGATATACACTTAGGAATATTGGTATTGTTTTCTTTCCCTATGCTCTTAATAATCTAGAAGTCTCACGTTAGCTTCTGTATTAGAATAGTTTTATAAACTTAGGTTAATATGTAGATAATAATCTTTGCATCTTTCTATAAATATATTGCATGAGTATCCATGATTGTTTGGCAGTAAGTTTCTGAAATCTAGGCTAGAGTACTTATTCTACAAATCCTATGAGAATATAGCCTAAAACCTTATATAAGTGAAACATTTGAGAAATGACATAAAGGAGAAGTAAAATCCGGATAGAGAAATCACACGTCCACTTGTTTGATCACTATACCATATCATAAGCGAAAATTTAGGCCCTCTTTGGATCGATATAGCCAAAAATTCAAACCAATGAATTTTTTTACGCTAGTCACCCCTCTGAGCCTTTCTTTAGCCTTTCATAAACCGCAAACCCTTTAACCGTTTACAAAACAAAATAAAAATAAAAAATCAGCCTACCCATCTTTGAATGAGTCTGAGAATAGAGATGAAGAATAGAAAAGAGAAAGACCTTTGAAATCAAGAATTTGTAAGTCGCTTCAAATAAGAAGAGAAAGTTTTCATCCAAATAAATAAAAATATTAATAATAAATAAATAAATAAAAGAGAACTCCAAAAATAGAATCGAAGGAGTCAAAAGCCAAAGAAAAAAAAATGGCTAAGGATGGAAACAAAGTGTAGAAGCAAAAGTAAAGAACAAGGTTTTCTCTAGTTACATACTATGAAGACTTTATTATCTCAGACTTGTCCTTTTTGAATATCTATTTCCTTCCTTCTTAAACCATCACCTAATCCCCGCAACACTTAAATAAGACCTCTAGCTCAATTAGGAATAGGTTAGTGCGATAGTAAGTGGCAGATGTGTTTGATCGACTTCGGCTTCCTTGTGTGTCATTGAGATTGTAAGGTAAAGTGTGCCCACTGCACACTGGAGTAGTGAAACTTGAGTGGAAAAATCAGAGTGTTTTTGTCTTGACATTTATGTGAGGACCTACTTAAGGACGCTATTCCAATGTTTCAGAAACGGACCTGTTAGTCATTTCATAGTATTACTCATTGTATATATATTTATTCGTAGATGATTGATTATTATGTATATATTAGCTTAAGTTTCAACTTGATTATTCTATATTCATTGCTAGTAAGATGTATTGATAATTGAGACAATAAAGAAGGAAACAATAGTTGTATTTCTTAGTCGTTGTAGTATAGATGAAGTTTGTGAGTACATTTACTGGAAAATTCTCACGAGGCTATAACTCGTCCACTAGGAAATATCTAGTGGTTTAGGGCCTTGTTGCATATGGTCAATGCAATCGCACTCGGCGAAACGAGATTAGTTAGAACTCCAGTTTTTGGTCACTTATTCTGATTTCTCATATTTTCTTGAGGACAAGCAAAATGCTGTTTGGGGGTGCTTTGATAAGAGCCAAAAACTGTAGTTTCCCCTTTAACAATATCGCTTTTGACCAATTATGTGATTAATAAGTAAGAGTTAGTATTATTATCATGTTCTTGTGTATTTCAGGCATTGGAGTCGAATATGTGCAGAAATGCATTCTTTTTGCGAGATAAAGAAGAAAAGGTTGGTTGTTAAGAAGTTCTATGATTAAAGGCCAAGATTCAAGGAGAAAAAGCTTTTTTAAATCCCGGTCAAAGTTGAAAAGTCAAAGTCAACGCGGGTAGAAATAGCGCACAGAAGTCAGTAGAACTTCCAAAAGCTGTATCTTTGAACTCATACCTCAGAATTAGGCCTACCTTATGTCAAAACGACCAGCTCAGAACGAGCTTTCCAATGGTCCAAGTCTTGACTAAATTAGATGAGCAAAAGTGGACAAAAAGGCTATTGAAGTCAAATCTAGCTAAAAAGGCCTCTGTGGACTGAAGAAATTGGGTTTTGGGCTCGATTTTCCAGCCCAAAACATGGCTCCTCAGCCCATGCATGAAAAAGTGGATCTTGTCTCTTCCATTTGAAGACACAAGACTTAACTCTTAAGCATCTAATTTTTTCGTTAGCAAGAATCCAATAATTTGTTTAGATCTAGTTTTTACATTCAATTAATTAGTTTTAGAACAAAGTAGATTATTATTTAGAATCAGATTTAGTTTTATAATAAAGTATTAATTTTTCATTTCAATTTAGTTTATTGATTCAATTCTTATTTAGATTTAGTTGTCTTAAATTCATAATTAGTTTGTTTTAATTTGATAATTAGTATTCATAATCTTAGTTCTAAATTAGTTTTAAATTCAGTTTATTCCATTTTGAATCTTAGACTATTGTTAAATTAGATTATAAAGTTTAATCATTTATTTAATAATGAGTTGTTATATTTGTTCTTGTTTAAGAAAGGATAGTATAATGATTCAAGGCTAAAACCTCCATTAGAGGGGTTTGAGGAAGCCTTGATGAAACTTGATTTCAATTAGCATAGAGTAGTTTGTAATGTTTTATTCCATTCTAGAAAGTAATTATTTCACCATGATAATTGGTTTGATTGCTTCACATGTTAGTTGTTAGTTGGTAGAGATTACCATGAACAATTAGGGATTAGAAACACCCAGTTGTTATGCGAAAGCATTACAATTCGGATTACGATAATTCTTCGTTAGTAAATTAAGTCGAGTTAAGGTAGAATCAAATTCCCCTAATTCCTCCTCATGTTGTCAAGTTAGTATTTATGTAGTTTGATTTATTCCATCTTGATTGTTAATTCACCATCGTAGTTAAAATTCAATTCCATTACTCTCATTGACTTTGATAGATTGATAATCTTAGTTAACTTAAATTCTAAAGAACTAGGAGTGGAACGAATTCTCTACTCCACTTATTGCAATAGCATCGAGAGTGTAGAAAACTTTGATAATATAAGCATTAAATTAGTTTTAGTGTTACTTGCGTTTGAGTCTCGTTGCTTATTCGTAGGTAAAACTATTCGTTTTACATATTATCAGTTTATTACATACATTGTTAGAGTGCTCTTAAATCATATCTACTACAGTAGCCCCACTTTGCTACAATGTTTTTTTTGTAATCAAACTTTGATATTTGGATGACAGTATAGTCGTTGGAATCTTCCAGCAACACCGTACCGTCAAAGCAATGCCACCACCATAATTTTGAGTTTCCAACAATATCACATGAGACACAACAACTACACATAGTGCAAGATGAAACCAAAGAAAACTTTGAACAAAATGAGAATCACAATTTCAAAGGTTAAAAGAATGTGGTTGCTCGAAGTGCCCCACCTAGAATCTTGCTGGCTCCACCATTAGCATGGACAATTGCATTATAGTTCATTTTGTGATGAACCCTTGAGAGGATAAATCATTATAACTAAAAATGGCATGAGTAAACAACTAAAAACACTTTTAATTTGTAGCCATATATGAGAGAAAGATTTGTTTGTTCTAACTTCTGAGACCTACATTAGACTTATATTGAAAATAACTGTGCTAAATTTTGTTTGTTTCTTGAATTAAGACTGTATTTTGTATACGACAAGGCTATATATAGGTTTAATTCCCGCCACCACACCCATGAAGTACCATTTTCTAACAGCAACTTCATATTGTGTCCATTTTCTAATAGCAACTTGGATATTGATAACACATTCAAGAGGGAATGTGATGCCTAAGCTTTTGGCCAGCCTGTGCCACTTTCACCAATCCATATCAGCTTGTACTGGAAAGGTCTCTTACAGTGTGTGGTTTGCCAGGTGAATAAAGGTGTTTATTATGAATAAATGTTCCTTAGTGTTGTATTTGAACTTGAATCACCGGCTTTCATTGTAAGTGCAAAATCTTCGCGTCAATTGAATCAAGTACCTCTCTGAGTTCCTTATTCCACTTTTAACAACCTGCAATCCTCAACATTTACCAAAAAAGAAGAAAAAAAATTAAAATTTGGTTACAACATGATCTAGCAAGTGTTTCGACCCCCACCTACGTTGCAAATGTCCATTAGTTGGGGTCTCTATTTTAATCATTTAATCGACAGGGCTAAAGCCCAATTTGCAATACCATGGATCAATGTACAGGCCCATTAACTCATGTGTCTAAGGCTGAACCTTAGCCACATGGCTTGCCACTAATGTACATTAATTTATGTCCAGATTCGTTTCTTATCAAAGAGATAATTATCAGTTGAGAGTTCTATTCAATCACAATTACTTAAGCTACAAGGAGTCTCTACTCTACCTATATAAATACCAAACTATTTTTCATACAGAACTACGTTCTTGAGACTTGATCCCATTGATAATTTGGGTACGTAGGCAACCACAAGGTACAGTTTCCTCATTCTCCCGATCACCATCACTTTTCTAACTACTTTTCTACGTTCTTCATCTCTTTCGTCAGCACTTACTGTTTTGATCATATTTGGTTGAAACATAATTAGCGCCATTTGCGGTTCTTATTCCACACCCTCGATCATGTTCTGCAAAGGTTATGATGCATACTCGAAGAGCTCAAAGTCCCAATGCAATTACTGGCGATCATCACGACCATGATGGTCAAGGTCAACTTGGCGATAACGGACTAATACCTCCTAATACTATCGTTCCACCAATGCGCTAGATTATTCAGCACGAGTTTATTGGCTCTGACGATTCTCCATCATCTGATGCGGATAATGTCAGTCGACTGTCTCGTGAAGCACTTCTTAAAAAGTTCAAGAATGTCCGAAAACAGAACAAGTACTACAAGCGTCATCTGAAATGACATACTCCACTCGCAGGTGATGTTGTATCTGTCACACCACAACGTAACACACGCCAACGACATGACAGTGTATAGGATCGTTTATGTGGTGAGGATGAGATTCACGATATTTGCAACAGCAATCAACGAGTTCCAAGTAATGGGAACATAATTCCCCGACCTCCGCTGAGACCCGTTCACATTCTCGGTAGGCAAGGTAATGTTAATAACCATCCGACTCCCAAGGTCCTACGGATTATCGACCAGTCCCGAGGAATTTGGGTGAGGAAAAAAATAATGGTCGCACTCATGATTGAAACACCAATTTCGAGAAATACCTCAGCGACACGATTTTTATCATTCTGAAGGATGTCATACTGCAGTCACACCATACCGCCCACAATCATCTCGACACAGTCACGATGAATCTTCGTCGTTTTCTTCTCGTTCCATTCATTCCCATAGGCGTCATCGCGACTATGATTACGAGCCAGCAGATATGGATCTGATGACTCCTCAACGTGTCAGAGAAATGACTAAAATAGCTCTTCTAGACAGCGATCATTTTGAATCGACACTAGAGAATCTGGCAGTTGAAGATGGTATTTTGGACAAATTTTCTCTCGCCGTCCAACGGGCTACTTATAACAAAGACTTCAAACAGCCAGAGTTTGATCAATATGATGATGTCGAGGGCTGCCCTATGCTTCATGTGATTAATTTCACGAACAAATTGGTTTTATCGGGAGGTGATGATGCTTTAAAATGCAAAATTTTCCCTTCTACATTAAAAGGGGAAGCGTTGGTATGGTTTAGTGAGTTACCACCATGATCTATTTGTCGGTTCAAGGACTTAACCAAAAAGTTTTCGAAACGTTTTCATCATAATTTAAAACGTCCAAATGGTGTCCGAGTTCTTTTCAACATCAAACAACAACGTGATCGATGAAACTCTCCGTAGTTTTGTCATTCGTTTCCGCCAAGCTGCAGCTGAGATTTCTGAGCAGTCTGATCTAATAGTGGTATATGCTTTTAAAGAAGCTATCTTATTTGATAAAGATGGGTTGTACAACTCTCTTGTTCAGGACATTCCATCTTCTCAACGTATGTTATACCAGTGAGTTCAATAATTTATCAATATTGAGGGCGACACGACTGCTCGAACTTCTCATGACAACGATAAGAAAGGAAAGGATTTCAATGATCAACGAAACAAATAGAAGAATCTGACTTTTAATCAGAAGCCTCCATATAAGAAAGAAGACTCCACAAGCAGGACTGGAAAGCCTTTTACTGATTTTGAATTAACTCCACTTAATACTAAATATGTGATAGTTTACAACAAAATCAGGGATAAAAGTCTGCTCACTCCACCGCTTCCCCTGCGCGACGACACTAAAACAACTCGTGATAAATCGTTATGGTGCAAATTTCATAATGATTATGGTCATGAGACTGAGAATTGTTAGTCTTTGTGGGAAGAATTGAAAAGCTTGTGCAGAATGGAAACTTGATCAATATGTGCAGAAAAAAGTGACAACTCAAGCTTTAACTGTAACCGATCACAATGTCATTAAGGTTAGACATGCCGTTATTGATTCATTGTCCAATACTCAGTGGAAAAATGCTCATCGTTCTAAAGTCAAATATCTTTCTAATTTTTACGAAGTTAACGGGATCAATTTCGTGGAAGGTTTTCGCATAGAGACTATTGAAGACGAACCATTGTGTTTCACTGACTAAGGCCTAATGGGAGTGCATGTTCCTCATTATGATGCTGTCGTGATAACTGCGTATATCAGCTATATGTGCGTACAACATATAATGATCGACACTGGTAGTTCAGCTAGCGTCATGTTTTCTGGGTGTTATCACAATATTCCTTTTATTGATAACTTGGTCACTCCTAAAAATGCACATATCGTTGGTTTTGATGGTACAGCTACTCATTGCGTTGGAAAGGTTTCTCTCCCGATCACTCTTATGTAGAAGGGGGTCAATATTGATTTCATATTGATGGATTGTAAATCCCCATACAATGTCATCCTTGGTCGCGATTGGATTCATTATATGGAAGTTGTTGTCTCAACATATCATCAAGCCATCAAGTTCCCATTCTATAGTAAAATCTGCAAAGTGCGCAGCGATCAACTTGTATCTCTAATTTGCCACGATAATATTCTCGATTATTATAAGAAGTCTGAAGTTGTTGGTCGAACTATTCTGAGTTCCAACGCCATCAAATAGCAATTACAACATCGGGACCTTCAGTTTACTCTGCCAATAGAAATGTTGAAGGACCCCCGACCGTCGATCCACTTTTAGAAGTTCAAATTGGCCAACTCCCTAAAGAGACAACTTTTATTTCAGTCGAACTTCCAGAAGCGGAGTGACAAAAGCTTATTTTGTTATTGAGGAAGAATATGTTTTTGCTTGGCGAATAGAGCAAATGCCTGGTATTGATCCTTTTGTGGCTTATCATAAACTCGACATTGAAAGAAATGTTACTAGAATTTTGGGAGCGCACGCGCTCAACCGCATTCTCAGACACACCGATCTTTTTCGGTCCAATATAAAAACATTAGTTTTTTTTCTAAAGAACTTAACCTAACCAATACTAGAATAGAGAGATAGATTGTAAGAGTGAATTCTAAGTGAGTATTTGATTGTTCATTCTTTGTGAGTGAATTGAGAGCTCTTGTAATCTATTACTTTGTGCATCTAGTAAAGCTTGGAACTCGCCGGTAAACGTAGGCACATTGTCTAACCACGTTATATCTGTGTCTTGTGGTTTGTTCTCTTTTACATTAGTCTCTTTACTTTATATGCTTATTAGTTGATATTGAGAAATGTTGGGATAGTACTTGGAGGGTGTTGAAATCTTGCCTTGAAAGAAGGATTAATCTTTGTGTAGGGTTGATCTATTTGGAGTGAATAACATTGTTTCCGTATAAGTTATTCACAACACTTAATTAATTCTTAATTAGGTAATCGTACTTCTTTTATATATTAACTGCTACAACGATGTGTGTTGTAAAGTATAGTTTGTACCGTATGTCCAAAATATACTGGAGAAATGATGCTGAAGAACAAAACAAAGAGAACTAATTGTTGAAAAAAGTTTATCACCTTTGTCATTTAATTACTACAATTTATTTTATTAAGAAACTAATTCATTAAAGTGAAGATGCCATCTTTCTTAGCAGCCTTCAAGCATTTGGTTGCTTGTCCTCAGACACTCTTCCAGCAGATTGGTCTGCTTATAGTTGAAGAAAAATCAAAACAAACTATGAAAGAGAGCCCTCGAAAGGATAGATCATTACAATTATATAGATCAACAACTAACTACCTAGACGGCTCGGTCACTCACAAAAAGATGTGTAATGTATGTCAAACATATGTGTAAGGTATCTTTAGATTAAAACTTGACTAAAGGTAGGCAACTGTGCGGGCAAACATACCATGAGTAGTCCATGACATAATCCCCACACTCGATCAGCACAACTTACGTTGATGATAAGAGCCCAAAACTATAGTTTTAACCCCTTTAACAATATTGCTTTTGGCCAATTATGTGATTAATAACTAGGAGTTAGTACTGCTATCGTGTTCTTGTATATTTCAGGCATTGGAGTCGAATATGTGCAGAAATGCGTTCCTTTTGCGAGATAAAGAAGCAAAGGTTGGTTGTTAAGAAGTTCTATGATTAAAGGCCAAGATTCAAGGAGAAAAAACCTTTTTAAACCTCGGTCAAAGTTGAAAAGTCAAAGTCAACGCGGGCAGAAATAGCGCACAAAAGTCAGCAAAACTTTCGGAAGCCGTATCTTTGGACTCAGACCTCATAATTGGGCCTACCTTATGTCAAAACGACCGGCTCAAAATGAGATTTCCAATGGTCTTAACTCCATTGGAAGTGGATCTTGTCTCCTCCATTTGAAGACGCAAGACTTAACTCTTAAGCATCAAGTTTTTTCAGTTAGCAAGAATCCAATAATTTGTTTAGATCTAGTTGTTACATTCAATTAATTTGTTTTAGAACAAAGTAGATTATTATTTAGAATCAGATTTAGTTTTGTAATAAAGTATTAGTTTTTCATTTCAATTTAGTTTCTTGATTTAATTCTTATTTAGATTTAGTTATCTTAAATTCATAATTAGTTTGTTTTAATTTGATAATTAGTATTCATAATCTTAGTTCTAAATTAGTTTTAAATTCAGTTTAATCCATTTTGAATCTTAGACTATTGTTAAATTAGATTATAAAGTTTAATCATTTATTCAATAATGAGTTGTTATATTTGTTCTTGTTTAAGGATAGTATAATGATTCAAGGCTAAAACCTCCATTAGAGGGGTTTGAGGAAGCTTTGATGAAACTTGATTTCGATTAGCGTAGAGTAGTTCGTAATGTTTTATTCCATTCTAGAAACTAATTATTTCACCATAAGAATGGGTTTGATTGCTTCACATACTAGTTGTTAGTTGGTAGAGATTACCATGAACAATTAGGGATTAGAAACACCCAGTTGTTATGCAGAAGCATTACAATTCGAATTACGATAATTCTTCGTTAGTAAATTAAGTCGAGTTAAGGTGGAATCAAATTCCCCTAATTCCTCCTCATATTGTCAAGTTAGTATTTCTGTAATTTGATTTATATCATCTTGATTGTTGATTCACCATCGTAGTTAAAATTCAATTCCATTACTCTCATTGACTTTGATAGATTGATAATCTTAGTTAACTTAAATTCTAAAGAACTAGGAGTGGAACGAATTCTCTACTCCACTTATTGTAATAGCATCGAGAGTGTAGAAAACTTTGATAATATAAGCATGAAATTAGTTTTAGTTTTACTTGCGTTTGAGTCTCGTTGCTTATTCGTAGGTAAAACTATTCCTTTTACATATTATCAAATGGCGGCGCTGCCATCTTAGTTCCATTTAGAATTTTTTTCATTAGTATTGTTAGTCTTCCGAAAGTCCAATTAAACCCACCCACCCTTGTTTGATTCTAACTGTGATCATTTGATTCAAAAACTAAAAAAAAAATCCAAATGCCTAATTCTGTGTTTCCTTTCACCCTAGCCGACAAGGCGGCGTCTTGGTTAACTGCCCAAATGCCTAATTCTGTGGACTCATGGGCCAAACTTGTTCAAGTATTTATGGAACATTTTTATCCACCACTGAAGACGGATGAAATGCTTTCCGAGATTCATTTTTTTCGATAGAATCCTCATGAATCCTTTTCAGAGGCTTGGAATTGTTTCACTGACCTTCTTATAGAGTGTCACATCATAACCTTGCGAAAGACACGTTAGTTCGTGCCTTTTTCAAGGGACTGTTACACCACCATAAAGAGGTCCTTGATATAATGAATGGGGGTAGTTTCTTAAGTAAAGGAGCCTTAGAGGCTTATAAATTTTTAGAAGATCAAACAAAGCGTAATAATAACTGGGGGGGTAGTGACGATATCTCCCGCTCCGCTAGTTCTTCTTCAACAGTTAAGGCTGCCGGTATGCTTGAGATTAAACTTGATCCTGAGCTTAAAACTTTAATCGAATCTCTAACTAAAAAGGTAGAAGCTATTTCTGTTCAACAAAAGCATATCCCCGTCATGAATGTCAACTCTAATCCATGTAATTTCTATTTGAGTCCTGAGCATCCCAACTCCTATTATCCTCTCGCTTATGAACAACAAACATCACAACAAGATAATGTTTGCTCAATTAATAGCTATCATATTCCTAACGCCCCTTGGAGACAACATCCCAACTTCAGTTGGAGAAATAATCAACAAGTTACACCTCCAGGGTATAATAATCAAAATGTTAGGCTAACAAACAATTACAACCAAGCTCCACCACGACAAGGACAAAGACAAGATCAGGGTAGTTATAATAATTATAATGCTAATAGAGGTATCGTTCCGGTTAATCATAACTATCACAACCCACCTGTTAATAATCAACATGACATAGTCCCTGTCACACAACCTGTAACAAACACTCCTCCACAACTAGATCATTTCAACACCTTTGTGCAATCCCAACAACAGATTTTACAAGCCATCAAATTTTCCTTACAGCAGTTAGCCCAAGAGAAAGTATAACCCAAAGGTGTGTTTCTAGTTCAAACGATATCTAATCCTAAAACAACAAACACAGCCTTTGAGGTAAACAATAATGCTAGTAAGGACAATGCAAACGTAGGTGAGCTAAATGCCATCACCACTCTCCGTTATGGTAGTGTGGTTGATAACAAAATCGAATTTAACAAGAACTAACTATTTTATTTATCTATTGAATGATATTCAATGATTCAAATAACTAATCTAAAACAAGGAATGAAACTAATTAAGGGAATGGAAACTAATTAATTAAATTTTCTCAAAACTAGATCTAGAACTAAGCTTTTTAATGGCTACTCTAATGGCTACCTTCTAAACTAAACTAACTGATCCTTAAGAGCTAAGTCTTGTGTGTGGAAATGGAGGAGACCATATCCACATTTTCATGCATGGGCTGAGGGTCCATGTTTTGGGTCGGAAAATCGAGCCCAAAGCCCAATTTTTTCAGTCCACAGGCCCCTTTTCAGCTGGCTTTGACTTCAATAGGCTTTTCGTCCACTTTTGCTCCTCTGATTGGGTCAAGATTTGGACCATTGGAAATCTCTTTCCAAGTCAATCATTTTGACATAAGCTACACCCAATTCCGATGCCTGAGTCCAAATATACGATCTTCGGAAGTTCTGTTGACTTTTGTGTGTTGTTTCTGCCCGTCTTGGCCTTTAATCGCAGAACTTCTTAGCAACCAACCCTTTGCTCTTTTATATCCCCCAAGTGGCACATTTCTACACATAATTGACTTTAATGCCTGAAATATATAAAATCACGTAATTAGCATTAACTCTTATTTATTACTCACATAATTGGTCTAAAAGTATTATTGTTAAGGGGTTAAAACTATAATTTTAGGCTCTTATTAGTTGCATATGCCATTTAATCTTGTTTTGATTTGGGTTGACATTATCTATAAATTTAGATTTATTTTGTTCGCATAACTTACGTTATTCACGCACCTCGAGGTGTTTTCCATCATTTTATATGTCACCCACAGTTAAAATAGAGTGTTTTATAGATCATTGGATTGGAAATTTTCTCCTGATCGTTTCTATATCTCATTCGAAAAAATCGGACTGGTAACGAGTCGGGAATTTAAATTTTAAATTTCGCATACATAGGGACAAAATGGGTATTTTGAATTTGTTTGGGCTTGGGCCCAAGTAAACAGTACAACCTAAGAATGCATCACGCTCTTCTCCTTCCTCACGCATCCAACTCAATTAACGCACAAAACCCTAACCAAAATTTTAAAAAAAAAAACACCATGCCAAAAGTTTTAACCCACTCCAAATCGTGAGTCCTACTCTCCACCATTATCCAACACCAACTTACACACTGAAAATACAAATAAAAATTTACCAAAATAATAAATTTTCACAACCACCACCGCCACCACTCCAAGTTTGTGAGTGAATCCCATTCAAACACGTTCTTTACATTGTCTTCATCCCACAAATTGTTTCAAAACTTCAATGGCTCAAAGACGAAGAATTTTGCCGGAACAAACTTTTACTGCTACCCGCTTTGCACCGTTTTTTAGTGACGAGATGATTAGGAGGGATTGGAATAGGTTGTGGTATTCGACAGATGATTTCTACCACTCCGATTTGGTTGAACAATTCTATAAGAAGAGGGAGTTGGAGGGTCAAACGTTTTTTTGTGAAGGCAGCTGGGACGAGGGGAGAAGTTTCTAGAGAGTTATTGGCTGATATTTTAGGCATTAAGCCTGAACGCCACCTCAAAGCCACCTTGCAGGAATCCCAGTATACTGGAGTTCCTACATTGATAAAAGACACTGTCATGGAGGGTGAGTACAATCCGAATTTTCATTGTGTTTGACAGTCATCTCTGCGAACCAACCAACTGGCTATAGCTCAGTAGATTGGTAAGAACGTCATCGGGAAGGAGAAAGTCAGCGACATCGGTCTGACATGTCTGCACGTTCTCTGGATATTGCAGGAGAAGAGGTATAAATTCTGCATCCTCGAGTTTATTTTAAATATGATTAGAGGAGTTGGAAAGAGTATTGTGCCCTTCCCGGTATTGATCACTAAGATCATGATATCTTTTAGAGCTGTTACAAAATATGTTCGTATTATGATAAAATTACATTCAAATGCAATTATTTATACGGAGTGTATCCAAAAGACTTGGATGTTGTCGAAGGATAAGGTGGTTGATTCGGATGAGGAAATGGAGGATATGACATGTTTGGATGAAAATGCCTTGGAGAGGTGTACTTCTGATTTAGAACGCATGTCATGCTGCATAGTGACTTGCGTTGGGTTTATGGTATTTGTGAAGATTTACGGGCTAGGTAGATTATAATTCAAAATAAACAAAAGAATCTTCAGATGAGTTATGAACAACTCAACGATGGTGGGAAGGATCTCCAGTATAATATGGAGACTCTCGTCCAGCGTCAAGATGCGCATTAGGTAGAAATGAAGGCAGAGATGGAAGCACAACGTTAATTCCGAGTAGAGATTCAAGAACGCATGCCACCCATGGGGGGTTCTTCCTCAGAGGAGTCTGTGAGGTGCAAGCGTCGTCGCCGAAGGACCGATGGCTCGGGCCCATCTTCATCCCAGGCCTAATCTTCGTCTCAGGGGCAATCTTCATCTCGTGGCTAGTTGTTTAGAAAAATTTGTTGTTTTGATGTTAATTTTTTATTGTTTTATTAGTTTGGATGTTAAGTTGTTGAATTCAGTAGTTAAATTTGAATTCGGTAGTTAATGTAATTTGAATTTCGATTTTTAATTTAATTTGGTTCTTTTCAACGAATGCGATGATTTTTTGCATTAATCCCACCTTCCCAAATTGTTTGGAGGTGGTATTATTTCTTTTAGCATTGTTGTTTTTATGATCCACCATTTTAGAAGTAATATTTCGATGATTGTTAGGAATGTTGCCGATATTGGCATGGCTATGATTAGATATTGTGGTAGGATGAAATTTCAATGAGTTAGGAAGTTGTTATTCTAAATTCAATCTAAAAGATATTAGGTTTGTTTTAGAATAATGAATATGGGTTGTTTCCGTTTTAAGTTTTGGAAATATTTTGTTTTCGGCAATTGCCTTAAAAATTTTGGCAACTTATCCATTCATTTTAGAAACTAAAACCCTATATATACTTCCTTCATTCTACACTCAAAACCCACACATCTCACTTTCATCTCTCACCTTAAACCTCCAATTTTTCCTCTTGTTTTTCACTGCCCCATGTTCTTCAAATACGGAGCGCGACCCGCGCTCTAGAAAGACCAATTATGAGCGAGCCTAGCGCTGAAGCGCCTGTAACTCGATTTCCATCTGAGCGACCAGCTCTAAAACTATTTCAGAGCGCCCCATACGACCTTTGTAGCCACGAAATTTTTGATTTTTTGTGGGTTGTTCCAGGGTTGTTTGCAGCTCTTCTAGAGAGTATTTATTGTGATGACATCTCCTACGGTCATACCTGAGCAGTCTTTCGAAGACTTGTTGGGAAGCGACACCTATGGTGCTTGGTTCCGCGAGATGATCATACACGTAGGCTGGGAACCGCTAATGGTAAGACCTGATAAACTTTATTCTCCTACACTTACATCTTATTTTTATGATAATTGTAAGTTCTTTGATAGACCGGATGGAGAACAAGTGTTCTCTATCACCATTAAGGATGAACAAATTGAAATTACCAGGTTCTTGATATCCTTTCTTCTTGGACTTGCTATGCCCGCTGAAATACAAGACTCACAGGCCTATTTGGTCGATAATATGTACCTTTATAACTATGAGCATTATGCGGCAGGAATCTTTAGGATAGAGGACCAAGGGGAATATAACGACGCCCTTAGAAGCCTGTCCATGAACGTGGGCACTGTTATGTTTTGGATCATGCTAAACATTAGAAGGGAATGGCGTTATTCTTCTGTGAATGACAAAACTTGTGATATTTTCCTTGCTTTAGCTGGGGGACGTATACTCTATGATATTCCCCATACCCTAATGTCTAGTTTAGCACGAGCCCATAGCATGAGGCATAAGTACTTTCTTATGCCTATTTTAGTTTGTCGTATTATGCTATATTTCTTCGCTGTTTTTAGTGCCCGCTTCACGGATTGGGTTGGGGTCGACATTGTGAGACCCACCAATTGTATTATTCGATCTTTCCGTACAATGACTTGGCAAGGGTGGAGGATACAACCTCATAAGGTTGCACCTTACACCCCATCCGACCAAGTGGCGCTAAACAGGTTAGCGATTGTAGATGATAAATGGCGTGAGGCTTGGCAAGTTATAATGACATAGCAGGATGCAAAAGAACCTCATTTCTTTATAGAGGAGGAGTATGACGCTTAAACGATAGAGTTAAGGTAAGTTTTTAGTTTCAGTTCGTGTCTGCTTATGTCCCAAGCAATTTGATTCTTGTTACCCCTATAACGGGTGGAACTCATATAGAGTTGCGTCTGTTTTTCTGTTTTCTATATTAGTATGTTTTAACCTTTTTTGCAGATGTTCCAAAATTTCACGTGTTTTCATGGTATTTTTCTATCCTTTTTATTTCAATACTTTGAGGACAAAGCATGATTCTTGTTTGGGGGTGGAATAGAAACACGTGTAATTATGACACTTATTAGGATATATATATGTATAATATGCACTTGTTTTCTAGCAAAAATTTCAAAAATTCAAAAATATAAATAAAAAGGTTATGATATACACTTAGGAATATTGGTATTGTTTTCTTTCCTTATGCTCTTAATAATCTAAAAGTCTCACGTTAGCTTTTGTATTAGAATAGTTTTAGAAACTTAGGTTAATATGTAGATAATAATCTTTGCATCTTTCTATAAATATATTGCATGAGTATCCATGATTGTTTGGCAGTAAGTTTCTGAAATCTAGGCTAGAGTACTTATTCTACAAATCTTGTAAGAATATAGCCTAAAACCTTATATAAGTGAAACATTTGAGAAATGACATAAGGGAGAAGTAAAATCCGGATAGAGAAATGACACATCCACTTGTTTGATCACTATACCATATCCTAAGCGAGAATTTAGGCCCTCTTTGGATCGATATAGCCAAAAATTCAAACCAATGAATTTTTTTACGTTAGTCGCCCCTCTGAGCCTTTCTTTAGCCTTTCATAAACCGCAAACCCTTTAACCGTTTACAAAACAAAAAAAAAAAAAAAAAAAAAATCAGCCTATCCATCTTTGAATGAGTCTGAGAATAGAGATGAAGAATAGAAAAGAGAAAGACCTTTGAAATCAAGAATTTGTTAGTCGCTTTAAATAAGAAGAGAAAGTTTCCATCCAAATAAAAAAAATAAATTAATAATAAATAAATAAATAAAATAGAACTCCAAAAATAGAATCAAAAGAGTCAAAAGCCAAAGAAAAAAAAATGGCTAAGGATGGAAACAAAGTATAGAAGCAAAAGTAAAGAACAAGGTTTTCTCTAGTTACATACTATGAAAACTTTATTATCTCAGACTTGTCCTTTTTGAATAGCTATTTTCTTCCTTCTTAAACCATCACCTAATCCCCGCAACACTTAAATAAGACCTCTAGCTCAATTAGGAATAGGTTAGTGTGATAGTAAGTGGCAGATGTGTTTGATTGACTTCGGCTTCTTTGTGTGTCATTGAGATTGTATGATAAAGTGTGCCCACTACACACTGAAGTAGTGAAACTTGAGCGGAAAAATTTGAGTGTTTTTGTCTTGACATTTATGTGAGGACCTACTTAAGGACGTTATTCCAATGTTTCAGAAACGGACCTGTTAGTCATTTCATAGTATTACTCATTGTATATATGTTTATTCGTAGATGATTGATTATTATGTATATATTAGCTTAAGTTTCGACTTGATTATTCTGTATTCATTGCTAGTGAGATGTATAGATAATTGAGACAATAAAGAAGGAAACAATAGTTTTATTTCTTAGTCGTTGTAGTATAGATGAAGTTTGTGAGTACATTCACTGGAAAACTCTCACGAGGCTATAACTCGTCCACTAGGGAATTCCTAGTGGTTTAAGGCCTTGTTGCATATGGTCAATGCAATCCTTTCTCGCTAAACGAGATTAGTTAGAACTCCATTTTTTGGTCACTTATTCTGATTTCTCATATTTTCTTGAGGACAAGCAAAATGCTGTTTGGGGGTGGTTTGATAAGAGCCAAAAACTGTAGTTTTAACCCCTTTAACAATATCGCTTTTGACCAATTATGTGATTAATAAGTAAGAGTTAGTACTATTATCGTGTTCTTGTGTATTTCAGGCATTGGAGTCGAATATGTGCAGAAATGCGTTCTTTTTGCGAGATAAAGAAGCAAAGGTTGGTTGTTAAGAAGTTCTATGATTAAAGGCCAAGATTCAAGGAGAAAAAGCCTTTTTAAATCCCGACCAAAGTTGAAAAGTCAAAGTCAACGCGGGCAGAAATAGCGCACAGAAGTCAGTAGAACTTCCGGAAATCTTTGGACTCAGACCTCAGAATTGGGCCTACCTTATGTCAAAACGACCAGCTCAGAATGAGCTTTCCAATGGTCTAAGTCTTGACTAAATTAGACTAGCAAAAGTGGATAAAAAGGCTATTGAAGTCAAATCTAGCTGAAAAGGCCTCGTGAAACTGAAGAAATTGGGTTCTGGGCTCGATTTTCCAGCCCAAAACCTGGCTCTTCAGCCCATGCATGAAAAAGTGGATCTTGTCTCGTCCATTTGAAGACACAAGACTTAACTCTTAAGCATCTAATTTTTTAGTTAGCAAGAATCCAATAATTTGTTTAAATCTAGTTTTTACATTCAATTAATTAGTTTTAGAACAAAGTAGATTATTATTTAGAATCAAATTTAGTTTTATAATAAAGTATAAATTTTTCATTTCAATTTAGTTTATTGATTCAATTCTTATTTAGATTTAGTTGTCTTAAATTCATAACTAATTTGTTTTAATTTGATAATTAGTATTCATAATCTTAGTTCTAAATTAGTTTTAAATTCAGTTTAATCCATTTTAAGGACAAGCAAAATGTTGTTTGGGGGTGGTTTGATAAGAGCCAAAAACTGTAGTTTTAACCCCTTTAACAATATTGCTTTTGACCAATTATGTGATTAATAACTAAGAGTTAGTACTGTTATCGTGTTCTTGTATATTTCAGGCATTGGAGTCGAATATGTGGAGAAATGCGTTCCTTTTGCGAGATAAAGAAGCAAAGGTTGGTTGTTAAGAAGTTCTATGATTAAAGGCCAAGATTCAAGGAGAAAAAGCCTTTTTAAAGCCATGTCAAAGTTGAAAAGTCAAAGTCAACGCGGGCAGAAATAAGCATAAAAAGTCAGCAAAACTTTCGGAAGCCATATATTTGGACTCAGACCTCATAATTGGGCCTACCTTATGTCAAAACGACCGGCTCGAAATGAGCTTTCCAATGGTCTTAACTCCATTTGAAGTGGATCTTGTCTCCTCCATTTGAAGACGCAAGACTTAACTCTTAAGCATCTAGTTTTTCAGTTAGCAAGAATCCAATAATTTGTTTAGATCTAGTTTTTACATTCAATTAATTAGTTTTAGAACAAAGTAGATTATTATTTAGAATCAGATTTAGTTTTATAACAAAGTATTAGTTTTTCATTTCAATTTAGTTTATTGATTCAATTCTTATTTAGATTTAGTTGTCTTAAATTCATAATTAGTTTGTTTTAATTTGATAATTAGTATTCATAATCTTAGTTCTAAATTAGTTTTAAATTCAGTTTAATCCATTTTGAATCTTAGACTATTGTTAAATTAGATTATAAAATTTAATCATTTATTCAATAATGAGTTGTTATATTTGTTCTTGTTTAAGAAAGGATAGTATAATGATTCAAGGCTAAAACCTCCATTAGAGGGGTTTGAGGAAGCTTTGATGAAACTTGATTTCGATTAGCGTAGAGTAGTTCGTAATGTTTTATTCTATTCTAGAAAGTAATTATTCCACCATAAGAATGGGTTTGATTGCTTCACATGCTAATTGTTAGTTGGTAGAGATTACCATGAACAATTAGGGATTAGAAACACCCAGTTGTTATGCAGAAGTATTACAATTCGGATTACGACAATTCTTCGTTAGTAAATTAAGTCGAGTTAAGGTGGAATCAAATTCCCCTAATTCCTCCTCATATTGTCAAGTTAGTATTTCTGTAATTTGATTTATATCATCTTGATTGTTGATTCACCATCGTAGTTAAAATTCAATTCCATTACTCTCATTGACTTTGATAGATTGATAATCTTAGTTAACTTAAATTTTAAAGAACTAGGAGTGGAACGAATTCTCTACTCCACTTATTGCAATAGCATCAAGAGTGTAGAAAACTTTGATAATATAAGCATTAAATTAGTTTTAGTTTTACTTGCGTTTGAGTCTCGTTGCTTATTCGTAGGTAAAACTATTCGTTTTACATATTATCAAATGGTGGCGCTACCATCTTAGTTCCATTTAGAATTTTTTTCATTAGTATTGTTAGTCTTCCGAAAGTCCTATTAAACCCACCCACCCTTGTTTGATTCTAACTGTGATCATTTGGTTCAAAACTAAAAAAAAAAATTCCAAGAACAACCTCGACGCCCTGCGCCCATACAAGGCAAAAGTTGAGCGCCACCTGTGCTGAAATGCCTAGAACTCGAGTTGGACCTGAGCACAACCCACGCCCTATCAAGGCAAATTTCGAGCGCCCCCTACGCAGAAGCACCTGGAACTCGAATTGGACTTGAGCAAGACCCACGCACTAGCTAGGCTATTTCTGAGCGCGACCTGTGCCCTCTTCTTGAACCACCCGATTTTCACCGGTTAATTAGTACGAACTTCCATTACTTGAAATTATTCAGTGTTTCTAACTTGTTATACACACTAAGCTCGCGTATACAAGACGTTATTCATAAGCGAAGCAAGGAGGCATGCAGGTACTTCTTTCTTCCACTCCTCGCATCTCCTGTTAGAGGTTTATACTAGCATATCAGGATTGTTTTGACGTTTGTCATGTTTAGTTAAGATTGGTCTTAGCCTTGCATGAGATTAAGGTCAGGTAGAAGAAAAACGCCTAACGTAATCGAACGTCAACGTCAACAAACAAACCTATCTAGTATACCACTCACTACACCTCTAGCTAGTATACCACACACCACACCTGATATAATGGCTGAAGAAAGATAGTCTCCTCTTTCTGACTTTTACAAAGCCTTAAACGATAGCCCAAAATATTGCATCATTCTTGCAGACCCAGTGGGGGATTTCAGAATCCCTCCAAATATATTTAATTGAAAAACCTTATCAGCACATGCGTAGGATTGAACAAGTCCTTACCACATTCCATCATCCTACGGTTGGTGCTGAACAAATTAAACTGATGGTGTTTCCTTTCACCCTAGCCGACAAGGCGGCGTCTTGGTTAACTGCCCAAATGCCTAATTCTGTGGACTCATGGGCCAAACTTGTTCAACTATTTATGGAACATTTTTATCCACCACTGAAGACGGATGAAATGCTTTCCGAGATTCATTTTTTTCGATAGAATCCTCATGAATCCTTTCCAGAGGCTTCGAATCGTTTCACTGACCTTCTTATAGAGTGTCCACATCATAACCTTGCGAAAAACACGTTAGTTCGTGCCTTTTTCAAGGGACTGTTACACCACCATAAAGAGGTCCTTGATATAATGAATGGGGGCAGTTTCTTAAGTAAAGGAGCCTCAGAGGCTTATAAATTTTTAGAAGATCAAACAAAGCGTAATAATAACTGGGGGGGTAGTGACGATATCTCCCGCTCCGCTAGTTCTTCTTCAACAGTTAAGGCTGCCGGTATGCTTGAGATTAAACCCGATCCTGAGCTTAAAACTTTAATCGAATCTCTAACTAAAAAGGTAGAAGCTATTTCTGTTCAACAAAAGCATATCCCCGTCATGAATGTCAACTCTAATCCATGTAATTTCTATTTCAGTCCTAAGCATCCCGACTCCTATTATCCTCTCGCTTATGAACAACAAACATCACAACAAGATAATGTTTGCTCAATTAATAGCTATCATATTCCTAACGCCCCTTGGAGACAACATTCCAACTTCAGTTGGAGAAATAATCAACAAGTTACACCTCCAGGGTATAATAATTAAAATGTTAGGCTAGCAAACAATTACAACCAAGCTCCACCACGACAAGGACAAGGACAAGGTCAGGGTAATTATAATAATTATAATGCTAATAGAGGTATCGTTCCGGTTAGTCATAACTATCACAACCCACCTGTTAATAATCAACGTGACATAGTCCCTGTCACACAACCTGTAGCAAACACTCCTCTACAACCGGATCGTTTCAACACCTTTATGCAATCCCAACAACAGATTTTACAAGCCATCCAATTTTCCTTACAGCAATTAGCCCAAGAGAAAGTATAACCCAAAGGTGTGTTTCTTGTTCAAACGATACCTAATCCTAAAACAACAAACACAGCCTTTGAGGTAAACGATAATGCTAGTAAGGACAATGCAAACGTAGATGAGCTAAATGCCATTACCACTCTCCGTTCTGGTAGAGTGGTTGATAACGCCGTAACTATGCCTATAGTTACCGCACCAGTAGTCCCTACACCGGATATTGAACTAGATACCGAAATTGAAACTGAAGATCCTACCCCTGTATAGGTACCAGTTAAACCACAACCTAAAAAACAAAAAGCCAAGGTTAGACATCCTGTTGATCTATACGCTAAATATAGAGAGAAACCACCGTTTCCCTAGAGATAAGCCATGTTAACCAAGGATACGAATTTTGATGAGATTAGGGAAGTTTTTAAAAATCTAACGATAAACCTTCCCTTTCTTGAAGCAATTAAAAAGTTATCTCACCATGCTAAGTTTCTTAAAGAGTTGTGCACTACTAGGCGTAAAACAAATATTCCTAAAAACGCCTTTTTAACAGAACAATTTCCAACTTTAACCGAACATAATGGAATCATTAAGTACAAGGACCCTGGTCATCCTACTGTATAATGCACCTTAGGAGATTCCCACACGACGATCGCTTTATTAAATCTGGGGGTGAGTGTTAACTTACTCCCGTATTATCTATACAAACAAATAGGTCTACAGGAGATGCAACCTACTAAAATGACATTACAATTAGCGGATCGATGTATTAAGTATCCTAAGGGGGTGGTTGAAAACGTGCTTACTAAGGTTCAGGATTCCTACTATCCTGTTGATTTTGTTATCCTCGATACAGAAGTTGCTAACGACTCTGTTCCGATCATCTTAGGGCGTCCCTTCTTGGCGACTACCAACGCGCTTATAAATTGCCGCGATGGTTCGATGCCTTGTCTTTTGGCCATCTTTCTGTTGAGGTAAATGTTTTTAAAATGACAAAACAGTTCCTAGAGACGACTTCAGATGGAGAGGTTAGCATGATCGAGAGCTAAGCTCAAGATTATTTCAAAACCATGTTTCCTGATAATCAGATGCACAAATTCCTTTCCTTTGGAAGTTCCAATTTCGACGAGAACTCCCTGGAAGTCGAGGAAGATTTCCTCAGACTCTTTTGCAACTCTTCCTGCCACCTCATGAGTCCCTCCCTGTCAACATCCATTCATCCCTTGACGCTATGACGGAAGATGAATTTTTCACCCTCTATCCTAGTGATTCTTTTAATCCACCTATTGAGAAATGTCTTGCATATCTCAAGGCTTCTGATGCTCTAGACGTGATAACTCTAGTAGAGCCCCATTCATCCACCTCACATCATCCTATCACGCATTCATCTTCCATCACCAATTTTCCCCACCTTCCACCTTTTCAAAGGAACATTGAGTTTGCACTTGACCCTCTTGTTTCTCCTGTGCTTCATGATTTTCTAAATCCTCCTAATACAGAAATAATTCCCAAGGAAAAGGCACTTGACACCTTCATTTTCAGAATTGAGACAATTCCTACCTACACCATGAATGAGTTTTGTGCTAAACCCACATTCCCATTTTTTCCATTCTTTCCTTCTAAAACTTATACATATCCAACATATCTTCCACAAACATCCATTTTCTCACGATCATTCACTTGGACACCCTTTCGTTCAAAGATGAAGAAGAAGGTGTATGCTCGGTTACATTCTAGGTCTATCAGACTTCGCTTTCATTTCACAAAGTTGCGTCGTAGAAAATCATGGTGCTTAATTGTGTTTGGATGTGTTTCCTGTGATCATTATTTATGGAACGATCCACAACTATTTCTATTGTTGATATATGGTAAACTGCATGTTCACTATATACATATGTTTAGATATAGTCTTAAGTATCTGACAATAAAATACTCATTTTATTCTTCGGTGTACTCTATTCCATTCTTATATTTTTGTAAGTACACCATTCAGGTAACCGGACCCTCCCTATGGATTGTGTGGCTGTAAGTACTGGATCCTAAGTCCACGTTTAACATAATTCACGTTTTCCACTCTTACATGTTTTCTCGATTTTTGAGTCATGTTTCTCTATGGTGTGAATTATGTCTTTATTGTTTTTCATTTTTCTTATATTAAATCTTATTCATAAAAAGTAAAAAATATCAAAACCATATAAATAGTAATCTAGGAAGTCTCGGGAATCTGACTTTAAAAGACCCATGTTTAAAACAAATTTTTTAAACTCTGTTCTATCAAATTTGTTTGGGGGTGGGGTGTTGGTCTTTCCGACTTGATTGTTCAACTTTCCATTTTTTGTTGCTGATAATAGTAAAATAATAGTTTTACTAATGAATAAAGTGATGAAACTCTAAACGAAAGTAAAACTAAAATCTGAACTTATACTAGATTTATCAAAGATTTCTACTCTCGATACTATTGAAGTAGAGTTTGAATAGAAGATTCGTTCCACTCCTAGTTCTTTAGCATTCAAGTTTCCTACGACTATCAATCCTATCAAAGTCAATGAGAGAATTACAAATTATACTACGAAATGCTACGGAATACTAAGGTTTGAATCTAGAAGAAGAATTAGGGGGGAATTGAATCCACCTTGACTCCAACTTAAGAAACTAGCATAGATTGTTGTAATCCAATTCTTACATTCTTACGATAAGAATTGGTCGTTCTAATCCCTAATTATACATGGCATCTCTACCAATTCATAACTAGCATGTGAGGACATCCACCCATTCTCATGGCGAATCAACGACCTTCTAGAGTGGAATGGACTCTTATAACGATTCTAAGCTAACAAAATCAAGTTTTCATCAAGGCTTCATCAAACCCCTCTAATGGAGGTTTAGCCTCGATTCATCAAACTATTATTTCCAAATGAAATTGAATAAGACATAATATAAAATTCTATCTTTATTAAATTTAACTAAACAATAATTAAAATCTAAATTAACAACTAAGAATTGAATAACAACTAATAACTAAATTTAGATCTAAGTAATTCAATAAATAACAAAATTGAATTTAACAAGAACTAACTATTTTATTTATCTAATGAATGATATTCAATGATTCAAATAACTAATCTAAAACAAGGAATGAAACTAATTAATGGAATGGAAACTAATTAATTAAATTTTCTCAAAACTAGATCTAGAACTAAGCTTTTTAATGGCTACCTTCTAACCTAAACTAACTGATCCTTAAGAGCTAAGTCTTGTGTGTGGAAATGGAGGAGACCATATCCACATTTTCGTGCATGGGGTAAGGGTCCATGTTTTAGGCCGGAAAATCGAGCCCAAAGCCCAATTTCTTCAGTCCACATGCCCCTTTTCAGCTGGCTTTGACTTCAATAGGATTTTGATCCACTTTTGATCTTCTTATTGGGTCAAGGTTTGGACCATTAGAAAGCTCTTTCCAAGACGGTCGTTTTGACATAAGGTACGCCCAATTCTGAGGCCTGAGTCCAAAGATACGATCTTTGGAAGTTCTGCTGACTTTTGTGTGTTGTTTATGCCCGTCTTGGCCTTTAATTCCAAAACTTCTTAGCAAGCAACCCTTTGCTCCTTTATATCCCCCAAGTAGCATATTTCTGCACATAATTCACTTCAATGCCTAAAATACATAAAAGCACGTAATTAGCATTAACTCTTATTTATTACTGCATAATTGGTTTAAAAGTATTATTGTTAAAGGGTTAAAACTAAAGTTTTGGGCTCTTATCAAACCACCCCCAAACAGCATTTTGCTTGTCCTCAAGCGAATATGAGAAATTAGTATAAGTGACCAAAAATGGAGTTCTAAATAATCTCGTTTCGCTGAGTGCGATTGCATTGATCATATGCAACAAGGCCTTAAACCACTAGGAATTCCCTAGTGGATGAGTTATAGCCTCGTGAGAGTTTTCCAGTGAAGGTACTCACAAACTTCATCTATACTACAACAACTCAGAAATAAACTATTGTTTCCTTATCTATGTCTCAATTATTTATACATCTCACTAGCAATGAGTACCGAATAATCAAGTCAAAACCTAAGCTAATATATGCATAATAATCAATCATCTATGAATAAACATATATACAATGAGTAATACTATGAGATGAACTAGCAGGTCCGTTTCTGAAAACTCGGAATAGCGTCCTTAAGTAGGTCCTCACATAAATGTCAAAACAAAAACCACTCTGATTTTTCCTCTCAAGTTTCGCTACTCCAGTGTGTAGTGGGCACACTTTACCTTACAATCTCAATGACACACAAGGCAGCCGGAGTCGGTCAAACACATCTGCCACTTACTATCACACTAACCTATTCCTAATTGAGCTAGAGGTTTTTATTAGGTGTTGCGGAGATTAGGAGATGGTTTAAGAAGGAAGGAAATGGATATTCAAAGAGGACAAGCCTGAGATAATAGAGTCTTCATATTATGTAACTAGAGAAAACCTTATTCTTTACTTTTGTTTCTACACTTTGTTTCCATCCTTAGCCATATTTTTTTTCTTTTTCTTTGGCTTTTGACTCCTTGATTCTATTTTTGGAGTTCTAACTCTTTATTTCCTTTTATTTATTTATTTTTATTATTTTTATTATTTTTTTAACTGGATGTAAACTTACTTTTTTCTTCTGAAGCGACTAACGAATTCTTGATTTCAAAGGTTCTTCTCTTTTCTATTCTTCATCTCTATTCTCAGACTTATTCAAAGAATTGGGTAGGTTAAATTATATATATATATATTTTTTTTTTTTTTTTTTTTTTTTTGTAACAAGGTAAAGGATTTGTGGTTTGTGAAAGGCTCAAGAAAGGCTCAGAGGGGCGACTAGCGAAAAATAATTCATAGGTTTAAATTTTTGGCTATATCGATCCAAAGAGGGCCTAAATTCTCGCTTAAGATATGGTATAGTAATCAAGCAAGTGGACGTGTGATTTCTCTATCCGGATTTTACTTCTCCCTTATGTCATTTCTCAAATGTTCACTCATATAAGGCTTTAGGCTATATTCTCACAGGATTTGTAGAATAAATACTCTAGCCTAGATTTCAGAAACTTACTACCAACAATCATAGATACTCATGTAACATATTTATAAATAGATGTAAGGATTATTACCTACATATTAGCCTATGTTTCTAAAAACTATTCTAATGCAAAAGCTATGTGAGACTTCTAGATTATTGAGAGTATAAAGAAAGAAAATAATACCAATATTCCTAAGTGTATAGCATACTTTATATATATATATATATATATATATATATATATATATATATATATATATATATATATATATATATATATATATATATATATTTTTTTTTTTTTTTTTTTTTTAATTTTTTTAACTAGAAAACAAGTGCATATTATACATATCTATATCTTAACAGATGTCTTAATTACACGTGTTTCTATGCCCCCAAACAAGATGCATGCTTTGTCCTCAAAGTATTTAAATAACTAGGGTAGAGAAATACCATTGAAACGCGTGAAATTCTGGAGCATCTGCTAAATAAGGTTAAACATACTAATATAGAAAAGAAAAACTGATGCAACTCTATAAGAGTTCCACCCGTTATGGGGTTAATGAGAAATAGATTGCTTGGGACATAAGCAGACATTAACTGAAATAAAAACTAACCTTAACTCCCGTTTAAACATTTTCCTCCTCATCCGTAATGAAGAAATGAGATTCCTTCGCATCCTGCCAAGCCATGGTAATTTGCCAGGCTTCCCACCACTTATCGTCTACTATAGCTAACCTGTCAAGCGCCACTTGGTCTGATGTGGTGTAAGGCGTAACCTGATGATGTTGTATCCTCCACCCTTGCCAAGTCATTACACAAAACGATCGAATAATACAATTGGTGGGTCTCACAATGTCGACCCCAACCCAATCCGTGAAACAGGCACAAAAAATAGGAAAGAAACATAGCATTATACGGCAAATTAAAACAGGCATAAGAAGGTACTCATACCTCTTGCTATGGGCTCGGGCTAAACTAGACATTAGGGTCTGGGGAATATCATAGAGTGTACGTCCCCCATCTAAAGCGAGGAAAATATCGCAAGTTTCATTATTCACAGATGAATAACGCCATTCCCCTCTAATGTTTAGCATGATCCAAAACATAATAGTGCCCACGTTCATAGACAGGCTACCAAGGGCGACGTTATAATCCCCTTGGTCTTCTATCCTAAAGATTCCTGCCCCGTAATACTCATGCAAATCCTCATAGTTATACATGTACATATTATCTACCAAATAGGCCCATGAGTCTTGCATTTCGGCGGGCATAGCAAGTCCAAGCACAAAGGCTAGCAAGAACCTGGAAATTTCCATCGGTTCATCCCCGATGGTGATGGAGAACACTTGTTCTCCATCTGGTCTATCAAAGAACTTACAATTATCATAAAAATAAGATGTAAGTGTGGGAGAATAAAGTTCATCAGGACTTACCAAAAGTGGCTCCCAACCTGCTAGAATGATCACTTTGCGAAACCACGCACCATAGGTGTCACTTTGGTCGATGCCACATCTGGTTTTCAACGTTTGTCTTTTTTGGATGCTTATTCTGGTTATCATCAGATTCCGTTATTCATTGAGGACCAAGAGTTTACTACATTCATTACAGACCAAGGAATTTACTGTTACCAGGTAATGCCTTTCGATCTGAAAAACACTGGAGCCACATATCAAAAGCTAGTCAAACACCATTTTTTCAGATCTACTTGGAAAGACAAAGGAAGCATACATCGATGACATGGTTGTCAAATCTACAGAAGTACCTAATCATCTTACTGATTTGCAAGCTATTTTTGACAGACTCTCCAATGTCAACATGAGTTTGAATCCGGCTAAGTGTTCTTTTGGTTTATCGTCTGGTAAATTCTTAGGATACATGATGACTAGACGCGGAATTGAAGCAAATCCAGATCAAATTCGGGCTATCCTTGAAATGCCTTCTCCGACGTCAAAGAAAGATATTCAACGACTTACAAGACGCTTGGCTGCCCTAAATCGCTTTATCTCTCGGTATTCTAATCGATGTCGTCTTTTTTTCTAAACATTGAAAAACGCATCAATTTGGACGAAGGACTGTGAACTTGCATTTCGTCACTTGAAAGCATACTTAGTCCAACCTCTAGTTCTTGCCAGTCCAGCAATGGGGCAGCCTATAGGTTTGTATTTAGCCGTTGCTAATCATGTCGTAAGCGCCGTCTTATTTGTTAATCATGTCGTAAGCACCGTCTTATTTGTCAACGGTTGACGATGGTCGTCCTATATTCTTTGTTACCAAGACTCTTACAATTGCTGAAACAAGGTATTCTCAAGTGGAAAAATTGCATTAGCCTTGGTTCATGCTTCCCGACGTCATAAGCCTTATTTCCAAGGTCGAGTTATCAAAGTTTATACTGAATATCCAATGCAAAACCTTTTCTGCAATGCCTAGGAATCAAGTTGCCTCGCATAATGGGAAAGTTACCTTAGCGCTTATAGCATTATTTTTTAAACTCACATAGCTGAGAAAGGACAAGTTTTGGCTTCGCTAATGGCTGATTTTCCTATTCATGATATTCCTATGTCTGACGCATTACTAGACAAAGAAAATGTCGTCGATAACACGCCATTACCTCTTAGGGGCGATGACTTGCCACACTTATCAGATGTATCTGTCGATTATTGGATTGTTTACACTGATGGTTCGCATAATAAGTCTGGCTCCGGTATTGGGTGTGTAATCTTGCAGCCGAATGGAGAAAAAATTAATAAGTCAGTGCGTTTAGGTTTTGACGCTTCAAATAATGAGGCTGAGTACGAAGATGTCATTTGTGGCTTGCGCAGTACTCTTCACCTGGGGGAGACTAAGTTACAATTATTCATAGATTCTAAGTTAGTCGCTAGCCAATTTGGAGGATCGTATGCAGCTCGTGATGAGAGAATAGCGGTTTATTTGGACTTAATTCATCGGATTGCTCGAAATTTTGAATCTATCAGTATTGTGCAACGTCCACGTCATGATGTTCGACATGCTGATTATCTCACATATTTATTCGCGGCAGTTAAGTCAGATGAGCCTCACCAGATTACCATTGAATTTCAAAAGGAGCCGAGTATCGATCTGTCCATCGAGGATTTGCGCGATATGTACATCACTCAGAGTTGTTTTTTCGTCTAGACATTTTCTGAGGAATCACGTCATGCCAATTTGATATCTCCTGTGCTGACTCAAAAGCACAAGCGTGATCTTGATAATCAAGCTGTCGTTGCAGAGAAAACACTTGATCCACAACTTATGCTATTAGATAACCCCAATGATCATGTCAATGATATTGTCTCGGTCCATATTGACAATGATCATAAAGCTGACAATGCTCCAGAAGTTCCTGATATAGAGCTAAGTTTTCTTCTTATGCCTTGTGACAAGGATGATTGGCGTCTTCCTTATATCACATATTTACATGATCACATCTTGCCTCCCGATCATAAAGTGGGTGATCGTGTCAAACGTGATGCTTGGAAATATTGTCTCATCTCGACTTCGGACGGTTTTTTGCAACTTTATCACAAAGGCACAAGTCTTAACCCTATGCTTTGTTGTCTCAGCAGAGCTGAAGGTTTACTCGTCCTTACGAAAATTCATTCAGGCCTATGTGGGAACCACTCCCGAGGGCGAAGTCTCTCTCATAGAGCAATGACACAAGAGTACTGGTGGCCATACATGCAAAAGGATGCTAAGCGTTTGTCTGAGAAATGTGTTCCTTGTCAAAAATATGCTAATGTGGGAACACTTTCAGCGACGAAACTTCATCCAATCTTGAGCCCCTGGCCATTTGCGAAGTGGGGTCTTGACATTGTCGGTCCATTTCTGAAAGCTCCTGGCAGTGTTCGTTTCTTACTTGTCACAACTGTTTATTTTACCAACTGGGCTAAAGCTGTGCCCTTAGCCCAAATCCATGCTTCGGATGTTAAAAAGTTCTTATGGCGTGACATTATTTGTCATTTCGGTATTCCAACATCATTGATTTCCGACAATGGCAAACAATTTGATGCTGAAGAAATTCGACAATTTTGTTCTGACTTGAAGATTAGTCACAATTTCTTAGCACCATACCATCCTCAAGCTAATAAACAAGTTGAAGCTACTAACAAATCCATTCTTACAATGCTCAAGCGACGACTTTAACAGGCCAAAGGAAATTGGGTTAAGGAACTTCCTGCGGTTATATAGGCTTATCGAACCACACCTAAGCATTCAACGGGATTTTCTCCGTTTAATTTTGCTTACAGTACAGAAGCGGTCTTGCCTACAGAGTTGATGACTCCAACCACACGAACTTCTGTCGTGGAATTAGAGTCGAATGATCAAGCACTTGCTCAGGCCAAAGCCTTGATAGATAAGACGAGAGATGTTGGTTTTCAACAGTTAATTCATTATCAGGCTAATATAAAACGAAAATATGATCAGAAAGTTCGACTTAAAGTGTTTGAGAAAGATGACTGGGTACTCTGTCAAAAGACGAGGTTTATAGATTCCAGTAAATTTGGAGAAAACTGGACAGGTCCATACATCATTGATCGCCCCACCACCAAAGGATCTTATTTTCTCCAAGATTTAGATAGGACTGTTCTCGATAAGCCGTGGAATGCATTTCATCTACGCAAGTTCTATAAGTAGATTTTAGTTGTTGTTTTCCCATTATTCTGGAAAAAAAAAACAATCTTTAGTTTGTTTCCAGTTCAGTCATTTATTTTTCGTTATTATCTTTGCATTTTTCAAGACTCGATAATCAATAAAGAAGTAGTTCTTTCACTTCAGTTCCAATGGTATTATTTTGGTTCTAGCGAACCTTATTATCGTTACGACAAAATCTAACGAAATTATCACGTTTAATTTCGTCAGTCTAAGTTTGAACGTTTTTTCGCTTGCTTAGTCCGTTACTATCGTTACGATAAAATCTGACGAAGTTACCACATTTAATTTCGTCAATCTAAGTTTGAACGCGTTTACGCTCGCTTAGTCCGTTACTATCATTACGACATAATCTAACGAAATTACCACGTTTAATTTCGTCAGTCTAAGTTTGAATGTTTTTACGCTCGTTTAGTTCGTTACTATCACTACGATAAAATCTGACGAAGTTACCATGTTTAGCTTCATCAGTTTAAGTTTGAACGCTTTTACGCTCGCTTAGTCTGTTACTATCGCTACGACAAAATCTGATAAAGTTATCACGTTTAATTTCGTCAGTCTAAGTTTGAATATTTTTATGCTCACTTAGTTCGTTACTATCGCTACGACACAATCTGACAAAGTTACCTCGTTTCGTTTCGTTAGTTTTGAGTTTGAACGTTTTTACGCTCGCTTAGTCTAATTTTGCAAAATTAAAGTTAGCATTGGGGGCATTTCATTCCCATAATCATATCATAATTAGTTTGGGAAAATCCAATGGTTCCTTACCAGTTATTCGCTTATACAACTCGTACAAATCTTTGTAATTCATCTTTTCACGTTCTAGTTCATCTCCCGTTTCTGTTAGGTTCTCTGTCAATTGTCTTACGGTCGATTCACAATGTGCTATTTACACGTGATCTTGGCCGAACCGCTCGTTTACATCTATCATCCGCTTGTTAATTTTCTCTACTTCTTTTTGCGCATGTTTAAGTTCCTGATCTTTGGTCGCCACGAGTGACTTAAATTCTATCACCTCTACTTTTAAGCATTTGTGTTCTTCCATTATCTCATAGGTCTTCTGATAGGAAATTAACCGGCCTAAATAAACAGGCTAATTAAATCCAGTTTTATTTATTCTAATACTCGCAAGCGCACGAGGTCTATCGTAATAGGTGCGCAAGAACGAGGTCGATCCCACAGGGATTGCTGTTTAGAAACAATTGAATACTAAAATATTACTTATCCTAATTCGAACAATATTTGTTGATTTGAATTGATTACTACTAAAACTATTTTACTTAACTACGGTCTAAAACGGAACTAAACTAAATAATTGGGTTTCTGTTACGTGGAGGGAATACTAGGACTATGACTCCGTCTTAAACCGTTATTTGTATTTGTATGATTGGATTCTCTATTTCAGTTTTTATATGAGCGGCATTGGCAATGAGTATTGACTGCCGTCTCGATGATATGAACGTTGTAACTCTTAATCGACAAGTATCTTCTAACGGTTCAACACTAAGGTCAGGGTCACATAAATATTCGTCTTCTTACAACACAAATAGTACACAACCTGGACTTAAACAGTAAAAACGTGTTTAACTAATAACAAAAGTGACCAAACAATATCGCATGCATCACATACCATATGAAAGACTAAACCTTTTGTTAATTAATCATGAATAGTGAAGATTTTATATAAAAATGAAGCATACTGAAAATCAGATAACCAATCCCAAACACAAACTACCTGCTCCAAACTTCGTCTATCCTAGCTTGGAACTTAGTTACACATTATATATATAACAGTGAAAGTAAAAGTAAAAGAGTCCATAAAACAAAACCGAAATCCTGCTGTAAAGGTTTCCCTTCTTTTCCACTTCCTCTGCGTCCAACAGTTGCGTCCCAACTCAAAGTCTCGGCCTCTCTCCCGTTTTCTCGGTTCGGTCTCGGCTTTCAGCCTCCATTCTCTGGTTTTCTCTTCTCCTCCCTTTCCGCCCAGCCCTCCTTTCACTGCTGTGTTCTCTACTTATTCGCGAGAATCCCCTTGAAAAGGAAACTCCTTTGGTTTCGGTATGGGATCGGCAGTTTTTGGTTGTCTTTGGAAAGGTTCTATTTTGGTGGAGATTTGTAACCGAGAGATTTGGTACGAATTTTAATTGGAATCTTATATGCTGTCGTGGGTTTTGATTTTGGTTTATTGGTTAGTTCGATTATGGAAGTTTGAATTGCTTTGAATGGAAGGTTTCCTAGTTCTGTTCGTGAGAATGGGAAGGGAAGTCTAAAGTAAAGATCAGGTGGTCAAAGGACTATAATGGGATGAGGTTTAAATGTTTAATGGGCTTTGGTGTATATGGGCTGGTCTATTTAAGTGCTAAGAATTGGCTTGGTGCACATGGTCCGATCTTTAGCTCATGGGATTTTATAGTTGGGTACACTAATTCCTTCAAACTGACTTTAGCCCCCGCATGGTCCAAACTCAAGAATTCCAAACCACCAGTAACAACACGAGCTCCAAAGCTAGTAAGTTGTAACCCATAGCCATGCCCCAATGCGAACAACATATATATTTTGCACCTCTAGACCAACGTACACACTGATATCTTCGATTCTTTTCAATATCGACAATATTAATCAAGTTATTCTAATTCCTGCAAAATCACCGAAAATACACTAACTTAATCAAACAAATAAAATAAACGAACTAACTGATATAAAATTGGGCGTAAATAATGTAACATTTACGTGCTTATCAAATACCCCGAAACTTATATTTTGCTAGTCCTTGAGCAAAACTATAACTAAACTAATAACAAAAACAAAAATTCTAACTCACTTTTGTAGGAATCACGATTACACTTAGCATGTGCAATAAGCCTTTTAAACCCCTAGGTTTACCTTAGTGGACGAGTTTAGTCTCGTGAGAGTTTTCAGAGAAGATACTCACAAACTTCATCTATACTATAATGACTAAGAAATAACAGTAATGTTTCCTTAATTTAATCTCAGGTATTCATGCATCTCACTAGTAAGGAATAAAGAATACTCATTTTAAAACCTAAGTTAATACATGCATAATAATCAAATCATCTAAAAATAAACATACATGCAATGAACAAAACTATGAAATGCAGTGGCAGGTCCGTTTCTGAAATTTTGGAATAGCGTCCCTAAGTAGGTCCTCACAAATATGTCAAGACAAAAATACTCTGATTTTTCCACTCGGGTTTAGGCTTCACTCCGATTAATGCGGTGGGCATACTTTTTTTCCTCTTAATCTCAATGACATCCAAAGGAGCCGAGGTCGATCAAACACATCTGCCACTTACTATCACACCAACCTATTCCTAATTGAGCTAAAGGTCTTTATTAGGTGTTATGTATGGCCTAGGTGATAGTTTAAGAATAAATGGAATGGATAAACAAAATAGACAAGTTTGAGAAAATAAGGTCTTCAAATTCCGTAACTAGAGAAAGTCTTGTTCTTACTTTGCTTCTACACTTTGTTTCCATCCTTAGCCCTTTTGTTTTGGCTTTTTGACTCTTTTGATTCTATATTTTGGCTTTTTGACTCTTTTGATTCTATTTTTGGAGTTCTAACTTTTTTATTTTATTTCTATTCATTTTTCTTTTCTTTGGATGGAAACTTTCTTTTCATTATTTTTCTTTTGAAGCAACTAACAAATTCTTGATTTTCCACAGGTCTTTCTCATTTCTTTTCTTCATTTCATCCTATTTCTCAAACTTATCAAATGGGTAGGCTATTTTTTTTTTTTTTTTATGTAGGGTAAGGAATTTGCGGTTTATGAAAAGGCTAATAGAAGGCTCAGTGGGGTGACTAGCGGAAAAAAATATTCTTTAGGTTTGAATTTCTGGCTATATCGATCCAAAGATGGCCTAAATTCTCTTTTAGGATATGGTATGGTGATCAAGCAAGTGGACGTATGTTTTCTCTACTCGGAATTAACTTCTCCCTTGTGTCATCACTCAGATATCAACTCATATGAGGCTTTTAGGCTAGATTCTCACCGGATATGTAAAATTAAGCACTCTAACCTAGGTCTCTGAAAAGTACTGGCAAGTACAAATATAACGTTCATGCAAGACATTTATGAAAAGATGCAGAGACTATTACCTATATCTTAACCTAAGTTTCTTAATAACTACTCTTAATTCTAATGCTAACTGAGATTTCTAGACTATAATCATCATAGAAAAGGAAACAATACCACTACCCCTAAGTGCATAGTATACATAACTTTTATTTTTCGCTAAACAAAACATTTGTTCCCACCCCCAAACTTAGTTTAGACACTGTCCTCAATGTTGTGAGGATATGCTTAATTCCAAAAATTAATAACATGGACAAGTAAAAGAATAAGGAAAGAAGTTACCAATAGCTCCATGAACGAAAAATAAAACTTCGAGTCACCCTGTAGAAATTAGTACCTCACTAAAGATATAATATCGATAAAATAGAAAAGGAACCAATTTACTATGACGACTAACCTGTGGCACATATCTCATTCCATAGAGTTACACGTCTCCAAAAACACGGAGAAAAGGTGCTAAAGTGGAATGCATGAGATATGCGAAAGGTACACATGACTCAAAAATTAAAACATGGGTTGCCTCCCACAAGCGCTATAGTTAACGTCTCTAGCAAACGAATGCTTCACACAACTGTTGGGCTTAGTGTCGCAACCATCCACAAATAAAAACATTCATATAGAATAAGCAAATGCGAACAATAAAATGGAAAATAAATTCCCAACTATTATGGCCATATTCATTGCTCCATCCTGTTCACCGAACACTTTTTGGTTGTCTTCGCTTAGTTCAGTGGGGTTCGACCTGACCAGTCCTCAGAAAACTAGGAAATTTTCGTGTCCACAGAGGTCAGGGCGCGGGTGCGCTCAGAGTTGAATTCTCTGACAGCATTTAGGGCGCAGGTGCGCTCCACTTGGGGGCGGGTGCGCTCAGAGTTGCTGAGATGCTAAAATGGTGAAGAACAACGGGAAACGTGGGAGTGAAAGGTGGGAGATGGAAGTTAGGTGTAGTGTGGGTTGTGAGTGTAGAATGAATGAAGTTTTTAGAGGTTTTAAGTTGCTAAAACGAATCGGGAAGTTGCCAAAAAGTTTTTACGGCAATTTCCGAAAATACTAAAAACATGGGTTGCCTCCCACAAGGCGCTTCTGATTAACGTCTCTAGCAGACGAATGCTTCACCACAACCGACCGGTGCTATGTGGGCTTATCAACAAGCCGGATACTCAATCAGTCATGATAAATAGGATCAAGCAGACTTACCTCTTCCACATCCTGCCCAGCCAAACCGTCAAGGTATGGTTTCAAACGTTGACCATTTACCTTAAACACACGACCATCCCTAGGATCTTCTATCTCAACAGCATCATGAGGAAAAACAGTTTTAACAATGAAAGGACCAGTCCACCTAGAACGTAACTTACCAGGAAAAAGACGCAAACGAGAATTATATAGCAAGACTTTTTTATTAGGTTCAAAAGACTTTCGAAGAATAGATTTATCATGAAAAATCTTAGTCCGCTCTTTGTAAATCTTGGCATTCTCGTATGCCTCATTCCTTAACTCAGCTAACTCATTCAACTGAAGTTTACGTTGTGAACCAGCCTTACACATATCGAAGTTAAACGTTTTAATGGCCCAAAAAGCACAATGTTCCAATTCTACAGGCAAATGACATGCCTTTCCAAACACAAGCCTATAAGGAGACATACCAATAGGAGTTTTATAAGCAATTCTATAAGCCCAAAGAGAATCATTAAGACGTTGAGACCAATCCTTACGGTCAGGTCGTACAGTCTTTTCTAAAATCCGCTTAATCTCCCTATTAGATACTTCAACTTGGCCACTAGTTTGAGGATGATATGGGGTAGCAAGCTTATGAGTAATAGAGTACTTTTTCATTAAAGATTCAAATGCTCGGTGTGTAAAATGAGTACCATTATCACTTATAATTGCACGAGGAGTACCAAAACGAGAAAATATATTATATTTTAAAAAGTTAACTACGACTTTATGATAATTCGTTTTACATGGCACCGCCTCAACCCACTTAGAAACATAGTCTACGGCAACAAGGATATAAAGATAACCAAAGGAAGGAGGGAAAGGACCCATGAAGTCTATACCCCATACATCAAAAAGCTCCACAACTAAAATAGGGGAAAAAGGCATCATGTTCCTATGGGAAATATTACCTGTACGCTGGCATCTATCACAATTCAAACAAAACTCATGTGCATCCCTAAATAGAGTAAGCCAATAAAAACCACACTGCAAAACTTTCGCAGCCGTCTTTTTAGGACCAAAGTGACCACCACATGCATGGTCATGGCAAAAAGAGATAATACTATGAGACTCACTCTCGGAGACACATCTCCTAACAACTGGGGAGGGGCATGACTTAAACAAGTATGGATCATCCCAGGAAAAAATTCCTAACCTCAAAGAAGAAACTTAGATTTATCCTGTTGTCTCCAATGAGAGGAAACTGTTTTCGTTACAAGATAATTAACAATATCCGCATACCAAGGCGATTGTGATATAACAAAAGTTGCTCATCGGGAAAAGATTCATTTCTGGGCAAAATATCGGTAGAAGATTCTACTATAAGTCTAGACAAGTGGTGGCGACCCGTTTTCCATACCACTTCTTATCCCTAATCTCTATATCAAACTCTTGCAACAAGAGTACCCAACGAATCAAACGGCGCTTTAGCGTCCTTCTTAGTAAGGAGATATTTCAAAGCCGAATGATCGAGAAAACAGGACAACCTTAGACCCTATGAGGTAAGACCTAAATTTGTCTAAAAGCAAACCTGCTTGACTAACAACTCTTTCTCGGTTGTAGTGTAGTTCATCGTGCATCATTAAGGGTTCGACTAGCATAATAAATAACATGGGGCAACTTGTCAAACCGTTGACCTAAAACAGCCCATTATTTGCATAGTCGGGCGATCATACATTAACTCAAAAGGCTCACTCCAATCAATCGGTGGCTGTATGATAGGAGCGGTAGTTAATAAATGCTTAAGCTTCTCAAAAGCTTTCAAACAATCATTATCAAAGACAAAAGTGACGCGTCCTTACCAAGTAAATTACATAAGGGACGAAATCTTGCTAAAGTCTTTAATAAAGCGCCTATAAAATCCAAAGATGACCTAAGAATGACCGAATATCTTTCCACGGTCTTAGGTGGTGGAAGACCAGAAATGACATCAACCTTGGCCTTATCGACCTCAATTCCTTTACTATAAACAATATGACCAAGAACAATACCCTGTTGAACCATAAAATGACACTTCTCCCAATTCAACACAAGATTCTTCTCTTTGCACCTAATTAACACTAATTCTAAATGGTGCAAACCCTCATCAAAAGAATCCCCAAATACTGAGAAGTCATCCATAAACACCTCAAGAAACCTTTCTACCATATCTGAAAAAATACTAAGCATGCATCATTTGGAAGGTACCGGTGCATTACATAATCCAAAAGGCATCTGACGATAGGCAAAAGTTCCAAAAGGACAAGTAAAAGTAGTCTTTTCTTGATCCTCAGGGATAATACATATTTGGTAATAACCGGAATAACCATCAAGAAAACAATAGTATTTATGACCGGCTAACCTCTCGAGCATCTGGTCAATAAGCGGAAGAGGAAAGTGATCTTTCCTAGTGGCCAAATTCAACCGACGATAGTCAATGCAAAAACGCCATCCCAGTAGTCAAGCGGGTGGGAACTAACTTCGCCGCCAGCATTCTTAACTACTATAAGCCCGGACTTTTGGGGACAACCTAAGCGGGACTCACCCATTTACTATCGAAATGGGATAAATGATACCGCATCTAACAACTTGAGAACCTCGGCTCTCACTACCTCTTTCATGTTAGGATTAAAGCCGCCTCTCTGAAACTCACGGGTTGGTTTAGTATCCTTCTCAAGATGAATATGATGCATACAATCAGTTGGGCTTATACCATTAATATCAGCAACAATATTCCACCCTAAAGTGCTCTATGCTCTTTAAGAACCCTAATCAATTTACCTTCTTGTTCATTATCCAGATTAGAAGCAATAATAACCGGCAAAGAATCATCAGGTCCCAGAGAAACATACTTAAGAGTATCAGGTAATGGTTTCAACTCTAGCTTAAGAGGACTCTCTAGAAGAGACTGGGGTAGACTTCGGATGGAGTCGGTGCTCTATATTGTGGCTCTCCACGTATCAGTTTCTAAAATTAGGGTTGCATCCAGCAACGCATTAACTTCATAAATTACATCATCCACATCACAACCACTACCAGAATTAGTTAAACAAGACTCAAGAGGGTCATCAGAATAACTCTCCAAGAAAGTCTCGTGAACTATACTATCAATAAGATTAACATCCCAAAAATCATCGGGTTCGGGGAGGTTCTTGACCCACATTAAACACATTAAGTTATGTAGTCATATTACCAAAAGAAAGTTTTAACAATCCATTCTGACAGTTAATGATAGCATTAGAAGTGGCTAAAAAGGGCGACCTAAAATGACCGAAATATGGTGTTTAGGATCTTGAGCGAGGTTGTGTATCGAGCAACAAAGAAAGTCGGGGAAATAAAATTTATCAACCTGAATCAAAACATCCTCAACAACACCACGTGGAATCCTAATAGACCTATCTTCCAATTGAAGAGTAATTGATGTAGGTTTCAACTTACCAAGACAAAGGTTTGTAAATAAACTGAATAAGGCAACAAATTAACGCTTAGCTCCTAAATCAAGTAATGCTTTCTCAATCATATGATCACCAATAACACAAGAAATAGTAGGGCATCCCGGATCTCTAAACTTAGGCGGAGTTTGGTTTTGGATAATAGAACTCACTTGCTTTCGAGTTAGGAAAGCTTTCTTGTGCACATTCAACTTACGTTTTTGTGTACACAAATCTTTAAGAAACTTGGCATAGGAAGGAACTTGTTTTATAGCATCAAATAACGGAATATTTATTTAAACTGTTTAAATATTTCCATTATTTCATTAAGATTAGAACCTTTCTTTAGGAATCAAGCGTTGGGGAAAAGGAGCTTTAGGTATATAAGATGGCCTGGGGTTAGTCTCCACAGCCCGGTAGGAGGTTCTACACCCTTCCTAGAAGTATTATGACTATTAGATTCACTCACCTCACCTTCCTCCTTCTCATACTCTATAGGATCAGATCTGACCTCAGCGTCCTTAGACATCTCAACCCTATTATCAACATGTTTTCCACTCCTAAGAACGGTGATAGCCTTGGCTTGCTCTGGTGAGCCTGGTTTAAGTTAGAACTTATTTCCAACTGACTCCTCGGATTAGCTACTGGTTGACTAGGAAACCTGCCCTTGTCCCTCTCATTCAAAGTATTAGCAATTTGACCTATGGTGATTTCAATCTTCCTAATGGCTTGAGCATTATCCTGAGTAACCGTTTGACTGGCTTGCATAAACTGTTGCGTTGTGTCCTGGAATTTCATGGTGTTTTGTGTTAATTGAGCAATGGCCTCTTCTATAGGTGAAAGTTTAGGTGGTTGAGGTGCATCTTGTGGTAATCTTGGGTTTGAGTTAACCCGGGGCCCCCACGATGTATACCTTTAGACCAAGACAAATTGGGATGGATTCGCCATCCGAGGGGTTATCGATGTTAGAAAAAGGATTATTGCCGGCTTTTGGTATGAATTAAAAGCATTGACTTGTGCATTTACACGGGGCAATTATCTATAGCGTGATCAAGACTTTCACACAATGGACACCCGGGGACTTCAACATTGGTAGCTGGAGCTAGAGACTTTGTCTCTTTTTTTCTAGCTTCGAGAGCTTCAACTCTTCTAAATAAAAAGCGGCCATCCTAGCGTTCATGTCGAATTCCTTGTCAACGCGGAACAAACCCTTCTGTGTAGTAGTACTACTAGCCACCTTCTTAGGCTCACGACTAGTTTCCCATTGTTGGACCTTCTCAGAGACTTCTTCTAAAAAGGTCCACGCTTCTTCTCTGATCTTATCACAGAAATCCCGGTACTCATGGTCTCAATCATAGCCTTAGAATTAAAATCGAGACCCTCATAGAGAATCTGCACTAGCCTACCGTTCTCTAGGTCGTGGTTAGGACACTGCAAGAGCATGTCCTTAAACCTCTCCATACACTTCCATAATGACTCTCCATCAGTTTGACAAAAAGATGACAAGTCTTTTCTAAAAGCAGTCGCCTTATGATTAGGGAAAAAATTCTTTAAAAAGACAATGCATAACTTTTCCCATCCCGTTATGGAATTCGATGGGAGAGTGTGAAACCAACTCTTGGCTTTTTCTTTAAGAGAAAATGGGAATAATTTTAATTTTATAGCTTCGTCACTAAATTGTTGAAGCTTAATAGTCCCACAAATATCCTCAAATTCCCTCACATGAAGATATGGGTCTTCCTCTTCCGTTCCTCTAAACTTAGGAAGGAGCCCCAGCAGATTGGGCTTCAACTCAAAGTGATTAGCATTGGTTGCAGGGGGAACAATGCAAGATGGTCGGGTTGTCCTAGTAGGATATATATATTCCTTAATAAATCTAGGTACTTAGGCAACCACGTTATTGTTATTACCTTCCATGTCAGCAAAAATTGGTGTATTGCCAACAAAAGTTACGGGTACCTCTAATTCGGGATGCCTACTCTTCCTAAGGAGAGTGCGTTCAATCTCAGGATCAAACGGTGTAACAAGTGTGTTATCAGACCGAGTTACTACCATAAACTACTTCTAAAACCTAATACTCTAATAAAAGATGTAGACAATTCACACAAACAATACCAAACAAAAATTACAACCCAGATTGAATTTTAAAACTTGTTTAATATATATTTGCTCCTAAACCCAAATCACCACGATTCCGGTTCTTGTGCAAAAAGCACCGTCACTTTCGATCCAGCGTAAAAAAGGTTTTCCTAGTGAGCGGGCTAAAACCTGTCTTAATGCAAGATGCCTAAGGCTGGTCAATGTGATTTAACCTTCCTAAATACAAGAAACAATAAAACAAGCACAACCCACAAAACAAACAAAATTCAACCCCACAAAGGAAAAGGCGTACCTCGGTGAGCCTTCGAGGGGCTACTTACGACCGGTGTGACACGCAAGCACTTCACAACGTCCACAACAAAGTCACGACTATCCCTTGTAAAAAGAAATCTATGCTTAATTATCTGCAAAAATAACTAAAATTAGAGACGTAAACTATGAAATAATATAACTATGACTAAACTTAAACTACGAATCACAATAAATAAAACTTTAAAACTCAATTGTACTATTACAATCCCCGGCAACGGCCCCAAAAACTTGATAGGAAATTAACCGGCCTAAATAAACAGGCTAATTAAATCATATTTTATTTATTCTAATATTCGCAAGCGCACGAGGTCTATCGTAATAGGTGTTAAGAGCGAGGTCGATCCCAGGGATTCTTTGTTTAGAAACAATTGAATACTAAAATATTACTTATCCTAATTCGAACAATATTTGTTGATTTGAATTGATTACTACTAAAACTATTTTACTTAACTACGGTCTAAAACGGAACTAAACTAAATAATTGGGTTTCTGTTACGTGGAGGGAATACTAGGACTATGACTCCGTCTTAAACCATTATTTGTATTTGTATGATTGGATTCTCTATTTCAGTTTTATACGAGCGGCATTGGCAATGAGTATTGACTGCCGTCTCGATGATATGAACGTGGTAACTCTTAATCGACAAGTATCTTCTAACGGTTCAACACTAAGGTCAGGGTCACATAAATATTCGTCTTCTTACAGCACAAATAGTACACAACCTGGACTTAAACAGTAAAAACATGTTTAACTAATAACAAAAGTGACCAAACAATATCGCATGCATCACATACCATATGAAAGACTAAACCTTTTGTTAATTAATCATGAATAGTGAAGAATTTATATAAAAATGAAGCATACTGAAAATCAGATAACCAATCCCAAACACAAACAACCTGCTCCAGACTTCGTCTGTCTTAGCTTGGAACTTAGTTACACATTATATATATAACAGTGAAAGTAAAAGTAAAAGGGTCCATAAAATAAAACCGAAATCCTGCTGTAAAGGTTTCCCTTCTTTTCCACTTCCTCTGCGTCAACAGTTGCCTCCCAACTCAAAGTCTCGACCTCTCTCCCTGTTCTCTGGTTCGGTCTCCAGCTTCAGCCTCCATTCTCTGGTTTTCTCTTCTCCTCCCTTTCCGCCCAGCCCTCCTTTCACTGCTGTGTTCTCTACTTATTCGCGAGAATCCCCTTGAAAAGGAAACTCCTTTGGTTTCGGTATAGGATCGGCAGTTTTTGGTTGTCTTTGGAAAGGTTCTATTTTGGTGGAGATTTGTGTCGAGAGATTTGAATGCAATTTTAATTGGAATCTTATATCTTTGTCGTGGGTTTTGATTTTGGTTTATTGGTTAGTTCGATTATGGAAGTTTGAATTGCTTTGAATGGAAGGTTTCCTAGTTCTGTTCGTGAGAATGGGAAGGGAAGTCTAAAGTAAAGATCAGGTGGTCAAAGGACTATAATGGGATGAGGTTTAAATGTTTAATGGGCTTTGGTGTATATGGGCTGGTCTATTTAAGTGCTAAGAATTGGCTTGGTGCACATGGTCCGATCTTTAGCTCATGGGATTTTATAGTTGGGTACACTAATTCCTTCAAACTGACTTTAGCCCGCATGGTCCGAACTCAAGAATTCCAAACCACCAGTAACAACACGAGCTCCAAAGCTAGTAAGTTGTAACCCATAGCCATGCCCCAATGCGAACAACATATATATTTTGCACCTCTAGACCAACGTACACACTGATATCTTCGATTCTTTTCAATATCAACAATATTAATCAAGTTATTCTAATTCCTGCAAAATCACCGAAAATACACTAACTTAATCAAACAAATAAAATAAATGGACTAATTGATATAAAATTGGGCATAAATAATGTAACATTTACGTGCTTATCATCTTCCCAAATTCTTCGTACGATCTCCGCTCTACTTCTTCCATCCGCTCGATTAAGTCTTTGTTTTCATCTTCTAACTCTTTGTTGGTTCCGTTTAACACTTTGTTTGCTTCTTCCAATTTTCGGTTGAGTATCTTCACTTTCTTTATTTCTTTTAGGACATTGACTTCATTTGGAACGAAACTTTTCTTCGCAGCCTTTTCATGAATTTCTTTCGCCCGTACTACCGCCGTTTTAACCTGCAGCAGGAAGATATCTAGTTTTTCATCAATCTTTCAAACTTAATCACTAGTTTACAATAACTGATAAAAAATACTGACATACCTAGTTCATACTATCGAAAATCATTGACACTGCTCTGTCATATTCTCCAATATTCTCCGTATTTTGATCACATTTTTGAAAATTTTCAAGCCCCTCCATTGGGCACGGCACATTGTCTTTATCCTATATTCTTTGGATTGTCAGCCCCACATTCTCCTGCAATATTTCGCTCGTTTCATCGTTCTTTCTTTTTTACCACGACTCTTGATTTTCTATTGGCTCGGACATATTCTTTTTGTTGTTTTTTTTCTTTTTCTGAGTTTCTGCCATTATTCTTAGTACTTGGAGTGGTCCCTGGCGATACCTTCGCTTCGTCTTCCAAACTTGAGCATCTCTGCTTCATCTACCAATTTCATTGGATTAGTGTTGGACACAAATTTCTTTACCGTCCAAACACAATAATAAAATTCAATGGTCAACTTACTGTTAACAGATTCTGTGGTTTTCCTCCGTGAGTGGTATTACCCCTGACAATACTTGTCAGTGGTCGTGGGATTCTTTGCTCCTGCGTTTTGCTCTACCGTTTGTTTTCTCTCACCAACTTTGTGTTCTTCGTTGCACTATCTTTTGCAAGTATCACTGTTTTGTTCTCTTCCCAGCTATTATTTTCCTGCATATACCAAAGCAGAACGATATATTACATCTCCCTGGCCGTTTTACATATCTATGTTTTTCTACGGTACATACCTTTTCTTCTTTGTGTTGAGAACGTCTTATATTTCGTGTGGGCTGTTTTTGTGCATTCTAGTCTCGTCCCTTGGGGCATCATACATCGTCGCGTTGTTTGTCTCTCTTGGTCTTCATTCGCCCTGTTTCTTGTGAAATATTTTCTTTTGTACAATTCATTATTTATGCTTGGCAAGCTCAGCACTAATTCTCGCTTTGTTAATTCCGTTCCCTCTTCTTTTTCATTATCGCTATCGCTGCCAAATATTGCATTTTTTAGTCTCTTACTCCTGTTCTTCATTTCACTATGTGTCTCCCTTGACCTATCAGGCCATCGTTCGATACCCCCATAGTTTCTAAAATCAACAATATCATCAAAGTAGCTCAGATCTACCAATCTTTCATTGGAACATTCATTAAAGAAAAAGCGAAGGTTATTCTCCACTTCCTTGTCCAATTCAATTTCTGGTAGTATACTCGCGTTTTCTATTAGACACAAAATAACTCATATTAGTCAACAATTTACTCGTAGTACAATTTTCAATACTAATATTTTGGCTTACCTCGAAATTTATTCGGCACTTTAAACTCTGTCGGATTCCAATTCCCTCGCAAGCAATACAAAAATCTATCCCATCCAGTATATATTTTCGGGAACCCTTTCAATCTTCTGTTTGGATTCTTGAATTCAACTTCAAATTTTATATACCCTTTCGTAAGTATGGTTTTCGGTTGTATCAACGCAAAGAATTCTTGAACCCTAAACCTTCTGTTAAATTCATTTTGTAAACGGTGCGCTCTCGTAAAGATTAACCATAATGAAATTGGCAGTTGTCCCGGTGCAATTTGCCACCACTCCAATAATTGCACAATTTTTTTGCTCAACGGAATTGCACTCCCGCAACTTAATTGTGAGTAAGCCATTACTATTTTATTTTCTTTGACTTTCGTTTCAAATTCATACACTTCGTCCATCTCAAATCTCTCGAGTACTAATATTTTTTGTATTTCCTTAGGTGACCATCACCACGGCTTCATGTATTCGCTGTATCTGTCACCTTCTTTCCACCTCACCAAGTCTATGATCATCATCGAGTCTTATTCTTCTCGATTATCTTTCACCTGTATAATACGGTCGTTTCTACCTGCGACAAAAAAAAAAAAAAAAAATAAAAACAACAAACAAACAAACAAACAAACAAACAAACAAACAAACCGGGTCAAATAGCTCAAAAACTGGGTTCACTAATTCCACAAGGGTGCACCAGGCCAAATCAGTGCGACACAAGTACGGTGCCCTTCCTTTCTGGCGCTGCACCATATCGTGTTTGTTAATTTCAGTTTTGAATATGGGTGCCATAATCTATCGCCATCACAACGTTTTCTCCATAAAGTTTCATGTCCTCCACATGTAACTTTCTAACTTTATATAAACCAACGCAAGTCTATATCTAAACAAAGATTAATGGAGAGAGACGTACATGTTGGTCGACGTGAAGAAGAATCATAGAGTTATAAAGCAGCAGTGTTGGCGATACTGCAGCAGACGAATCACTTGATTTTTGTTTAAACACCCTTCGAGTTGCCACGAATATTTTCTTTGTATCACTTAAACTTGTCGAGGGGGGTTTTAGGTCGGTTTACAAGGCTAAGCTGTTTGATGAGAAACACGTTGCAGTGCAATAGCTTTCTACGACTTTCGGGCAAAGATGTCCCAAAGCTAAACACTGGAGTGGTGTTGGTTGATGAACTTCCACACCGAAGTTTAGTACGGTTGTTGGGCTTCTGTTTAGAAAACGCAGTGCATTTGCGTGTTTACAAGTATTTGCCTGATGGGAGCCTTGACCAAGTTCTGTTTGATGAGCGTCAGTGTTTTTCATGGATTGGGGTATACGACAGCTTAGCCAGCACTTATATAAGGTTTTTCCGAGCTGATTTTCCATTGCTGGTGGGATTCTTTTCTATTCCAACTTCGTCTCTAATCTTAATTCTTATCTACTCCACATTCTTATCTAATCTGAAACCTTTGAATCCAATTCTATGTAACTTCTTTTTCTTTCTATTATTACTAAACTGCCCTTATATTTAATTTTAGCTGTCTAATCCTAATCTCGCTATTCCGCTGGCATGCGTCGTCAAAATCAATTTTCGTATTATTACATAATGCGTTCGGTACAGTTTCGGCCATCAATTTCTTTGCAATTTTTTTTGTGCATCTTTTATTTTTTCTGTGCATTTTCAGCCATCTTTTATTTAACTACATTGCGTCCCATATACATTAGTTTGACATTATTTCGTTCCCGATAATTCACGAATTTTTCCCGATTGTCCATTTTCCTATCGTTTACGTTCACACAACACTTTGTTATACATTCTACTCACTCTTTTCTTATTCCATTTTTTTTCTTGATTTTTCTTCTCTTTTTTGCCATATGAACTTTGTTCGCATGCCAAAAAAAGGGGCGGTGTTTCCCCACATACGTGGTAAACGTCCATTAGTAGGGGTCTCTATTTTATTCGTTTAATCGACAGGGCTAAAGCCTAATTTGCAATACCATGGATCAATGTACAGGCCCATTAACTCATGTGTTAGGGCTGAACTTTAGCCACATGGCTTGCCACTAATATATATTAATTTATGTCTAGATTCGTTTCTTATCAAAGAGATAATTATCAGTTGAGAGTTATATTCAATCACAATTACTTAAGCTACAAAGAGTCTCTACTCTACCGATATAAATACCAAACTATTTTTCATACAGAACTACGTTCTTGAGACTTGATCCCATCGATAATTTAGGTACGTAGGCAACCGCAAAGTACAATCTCATCATTCTCCCGATCACAATCACTTTTCTAACTACTTTTCTACATTATTCATCTCTTTCGTCACCACTTTGTGTTTTGATCATATTTGGTCGAAACAGCAAACAAGTTTAGACAAACCCATAATGAGGAGAAAGTCCGTAGAAGACCAAAATTGGGTATGCAGGTGTGCCAAGTGATCAAAACAACTAAAGTTCAAATATTTTAGAAGGAATGTGTCTGCCGAAGCTTTTGCCCCATACAACTTTCATCCAAACATGTCTAATGCAGCATTGCAGCCTATGCTCAATAAATACTCCAAGCTAGATCAGTTAAATTCCACTATAGTCCAACCTATGCATGCCTCCCTGCAATGTTCACCATTCAAAAAAAACACTGATAATGTAACATCAAAATCTAACTACAAAGCAAATTAGGAGAACCCCTAACAAAAAGAAGTATGGGTGACTAATTTTTTATGTCAGGATATGCTACGTACAAATCAATATAATACGTGGATCCAAAACAAGCCATTAGTTTATTATTTGAAAATTTTCATGACGTGGAAGAAAACGAATTATGATACGTATGGCACTAAAACAAATAAAAAAATTTGTATAAGCAACATTTACGTTGGGTCGATTTGGCCACTGAGTGGAGAATATCAAGATGGATAGTGTATAAGTTTGAGAACACGTACTCATGCATCCAGGAAGATCTTTTCGAAATCCTACACACTTTTATGAAACCCAACTCCTCATTGAACAACTTAGTAAGCACCCCATTCTAGGCTCAAGGTTGTATAACACCTTGACCAAATTTACATTTATCAACAGTGGACTGAAATGTCCCAGTGCTAGTTGGATTGGCCGACTGACCTTACATTTTCATATATTTCACTATGCGCTAAGCATTCCGAACCGATCACAAGTCTCCCATAAGCGTGGCTCAACAAAAAGATAAGCAAATAATCAATGACTGACCATCAAAACTCCACAAAATAAAAATGAGCAAATAATGAAGGAGAGTACCACAAAGAGGCACAATCGATAAAGTGAATCAAAGAAATAGTTCAGGTATGAAAGTTACCAATTTCAGTGACAACCCATTCCCAAGGAATTGCTACATCATTTGAAGCTTCGATTTGGCATAATTTAGACTTATGCTCAACGTTCAACTTCAACTGCATAGTTCAAAAATATAAATAGAGGCAAACCAAACTATGAAACACTCCACATGATAAAATTTGGCAAATAATAAAAAAGTATAACAAATAAGGAAATGGCAAAGGAGAATCACAATTTGTAATGAAATAACGCCATCAAGCAGTATCTTAGGCACTTTCCCAACGGCACTATAAGTTGCATTTTTTCAATTCTAAATACATAGTAATGCTATGTTCAACCTACTCAGGCAGATGAGACATACATTGCTCAATCTAGTGAAAACTTCACATAGTAGTATCCTATGGTATAAGAACTACAATGGTCAGAAACATGATTCTTTTGGTAGGGTTTAACTAATATATTGTTGGGGGGAATTATTAAAGATATCATTATTTTATAGACATCATCCCTTTAAGGTAAGCATTCTTACCATTCCAATCACATTTAAAGAAACCTAAAACCTAACAAATCCTTTTTAAAAAGATAGGCGACCTCTATAAACATACGGAAAAGGTGATCAAATGAAATCAAATAGAGAATAAAGTAAAGAAAGTTCTACTGTTGCAAGCTTTAGATCAATGAAGATTGGGAGGCAGAGTTGGAGAATAAACTTCCTCAAAGAGAGCTTGGAATGAAGAAAAGAATAAAGTGTATAATTGCGCTTAAAAATAAATAAGTTCCGAATAACTTACCTTCCATGATGGTCTTAGTCAAATTAACTTGCTTTCATCAATCTAAGCCTCCAAAACACTATTGATTTTGTTATTTGGCTATCTAAGCCACTTGATGTAGAGACTAATACCATACAAAATGTTTTTGAAATAAACAACTACTCTAATAATAGCAAGGGCAATATATTTTTCAAGATAGAGTTCAACTTTATGGTGTATGTACTTACGCTTATGACAAAAATGAATGTGTAATTGTTTCTCTGAATTAGACCTCTCTCTGAACCAAGACCTGAAAAGGAAAAATATGAGATGTAAGGTGACTTGCAAGAAGAATTGCTACCATGAGCAGATGAATAGATAAATTCTTTTTGCATTAGAGATAGGAAAATGATATACTAAATCAAGAGTACCACTTGGCGTAAAACTATATTCAGTGATTAGTAAGGCTTTTGCATTAAAGAAAAAGAAGAAACAACTCACCTATTTTTATGGAAATGGAAGTGAACTACTCCCTTGATTCCCCTTTTTTCATGGTGATATCGACGACACTCAAACTGAGTGCAGGAGGGGTTTGGAGAAGAGAGCGGAGAGTGGGGATTGCATAGGGTCGTGGGTTTCATTAAGCAAATTAAGAATATGAAGTGTTTTGGGAAGAATACGTGGTTTTAATTCTCAATCATTATGAAAACCTACCCATTCTCTCTCACTAATATAGTCTAATACTAACATCAAATGTAGCATACACATTGTCATTGGCCCACTTCTTGGCCCCAAATAAATGTGTGAAGACTCTATCTCAACCACTGATTTTGTTTGTCTTGTCCTCACTCTAGTGCAATCCCAACAGTAGAGTATCTGACCGCTAAAATTCCTTAACCGTAATACATTTATGACTTTAATTATTCTAAGACAAACAACGACTTAAGAAAACATAACAACTAATAAATCATATCAAGTGTACCAAGCATATCATAAAATTTTAGAAAAGCAGGTTAAAAAAAATCGCACCACATACTCAAGTAATTCAAAACACGTCTACAAATGCTAATACCAATGCCCATTCTATCTGGACTGCAACTGCTCAAGTTTGATCATGCGAGAATTAAGATAAAAGGAGTTATTGCCCATGGTGTTTGAAGGTCTAAGTAATCCACAACAATGTAAAGAGTTGTATCCACTAATAAATACTATCTCCAAATATATAATCACAAATAATTAAATTGAAGTTGAGATCACTCACACAAATCTCTCCGATTTGCAACTTGAATAACTTTTGATCACAAATAATTAGGAACATGACAAATGGGTAGAATGTCTAAGTATAGTCGCAATTAAAGAGATGCTTACGATGAATAAGATAAGGGCGAAAGCGTTCCTAAGAATAGCAACCCACTACCTGCAATGCCCTTAAGGTTAAGCAACCAAGAAGGTTTTTCAACCCTTTCTGATATTAGATCTTTCTGGACATTGTGTTATAAAGCAAAGAAGGCCTATATATGTAATGATATTAACTTATGTTAGTAAGTATACGATGATGAACTTCGAAGCTTCAAATGTGTAGTTCAACAAAAGAGATTATTTATCAGAATATCCCATGTTAAACAACATAAGAAATATTGTCTGGGCATGGTATCGTGGCATCAAACTTTTGACTGAATTCCCTAAGTAGATCCAACGTAACAATCTAAAGTGCCATTATAAGAAACTATTCACATACATACAACGTACAACTCACTCAGTGTATACCATATTACTTCAAGAACCATAAATAATTTTGTGCGCCTATACATGTTCAACGTCATAGACCACTTAGCCTTTCCAATCTTTGCTATTGCTTCAACCTCACTTAATTATAAATTTAATCTCTTAAAGTTTAAATAAGAACCCTTGTGCATTGATACTCCTGTAAAAGCCTACATCTATTGGAGTGGAAGAGAAGCATCACATTTTTTAAAAAGTTGAGGAAAAGAAAAAGAATCTAAAGCTAGTGCAGTAAAAAGTTATCAAATTGAGACCAATAGACTACCTACATCTCAATAGCTAACAACAACAAAATATTTTCTTTTTCCTGATTGATTATGATCAAAGTGTGTATCGATTTCAATTCAAATAGCCCAACTAAACTATAAATCAATCCGGTGCTTTTTAATGGCGATTCTTTCTCACCAATCCAAATATCCATGGATTAGAAATTAAGTGCGCCCATAAATCAAATCAGAAATTTAAAGCGCACTAAAATGCATATAAGCTACAATACGAACAGTACAAAACGTTTCCTTAAATTTCGCAACTAAGGAAAGATAAGCAAAAAATTAAAGAATAGTAAGCAAAAACTTTTAACCCAACTGTGCACTCGATCAAAACATTGTGATCATAAGTGAATCTTACCAGGACTGGTTAAAACTGATTATGAATGTGCGAAAAATGCTACCATTTCTGATGACATAGAACCATGAAAAAACAAAGAATCACACTCACATCAGCAAAAAAATAAAATAAGAAATGATCAAAATAAAATGTGTACGGCCGTACAGAGTACCTAAGAAGATAATCAAACTACTTTAGAGAGGGATAGCGGGTTTTAGAAGGTGAAAAAGGGATGGAGATAATGGGACTCTATCAGAGAAAGAGTTGAAGGTTAGAAATTAAATGATGGAGTAATTAATCTGAAGAATCCATGCTAATGAAGATAAAATTGATCTGAGGTATAGATATTAAAGCATGCGTGAATCTTGGGTGTTTTACGTTTCAAAGTTGTTTTCATTTCCTCACACCTGTTTTTACTGGCACTTACTGAATATTTGGAGTTATTTATGCCCCAGACTCCCAGAGTCATAGTTTCTACTACGGGTGTCTCTTTTTTCCGAAAACCCAATTTTTCGGAATTCGGATCCAATATTTTTTTCGAAATTGGCAATGATTTTTGTGTTCTGATATCCGAAATTCCGATATCCAATTTTTCCAAAAAATAATTAGAACGGAATTGGATGTGTTTTCAAAATTCAATCCGATCCGATTTCCGATTAATTTCCGAATTTTTAACATATAGCGGCGGTCTATTTCATATAATTACTAAATTAAAACTACATATAGTTTACAAACCAAAAAAAAAACCCTAGAGAAATAGAACATCGTCTCTCTCACAACTTCAATAAATCAATATTGTCATTCTAGTACATGTCTCAATTTATCCCATATTCCTATTTACTGAATTAATACATTAACATGAAAAAAAAAATTGCTGAATGAACGTGTTAAAAGGTCTAAGTTGTTTACTGAATTAATACATTTCAAAATGATTGCTAAATGAATGTATTAACTGGATAAATAATGGTTATTTTAAAAGAGAATCCGATTATATAATTCAAATTTCCGATTTACTTCCATATTTTGTGGATTTCGAAATTTCCAAAAAATTTCCGATTTTCCGAACTTTTCGAATTTGGAAAAAAAAAATTCATCCGAAAAATAATTGGATCGGATTTGGAAAGGATATTGCCCTCCGAAAAAAATTTGAAATTTTTCCGGAAGCCTTTTATCCGATCCGAAGTCACCCCTAGTTTCTACAATTTATTACAACCGTAATTAAATGACACTTAATCTTAATATTTGGGGTTATTTATGGCCAAGAGGCCAAGAGGCATAGTTTCTACATTTTATTACAACCTTAATTAAATGACACATTAAAAACTACTCAAAGGTGTTTAGAAACGATATGGAGCGTACACCTATGTCCCATCAAACACAGATCCCCACGCGATCCCGACCACTTTTTGTCTATCCATTTTATTTATTATAATAGATATTTGTGATGACGTGGTATATATCCTTGGAGGTGCTGATATGAAATGTTCTTGACCATATATATATTTAAGGAAGTTGGAGCCAGTTTCGGTCATCTTACAATGAGTTGATGGCATTTTATATGTGTGTTGCTACGGGGTAGCAGTTGTTTGTATTGATGCTCATGTCACCTTCAATTTCTATGTCATATGAACATAGCATTGAAAATTCGAAAGCTGTAGCTTTCACTGCCAAATGAATTTGGCAATCTCATTCAGAGATTTTAATTAGAAACCTATTTCTCTTTTTGTCATATGGTAACTTGAGTGGGAATCCGTGGGATACAATCTTGAAAGGGTGCGATGCAGTCAGACTGTCAGAGTATCAGTAGAAGTGTACGTATTCAAATATTCCGTTATGTTAAATGAAATCTCAAACTTGATCTTCCTAGTTTATTAGAGCCAAGACCAAATGGATCAAGCTAATTAGATAACCGTACGTTACTAGCAATACCCAACCTTTGGTAGTCAGACACTGGCATTATGTAAGTAATTGTAATTATTAGCTAACAAAATTATTTTTTCTTAGTTCGTGATAAAGAATGTGCGCATATCCTTGTGACCTGCCCCTTGAGATACATTCTCGTCAGTGAGCTTTAAGTGCATAAGGCTGATCAAGAAGATGATTGTCGAAGGAAGAAGGGGGACTAAGCATAATTGATCTAAAAGTACGTGTGTGGAACAATGCAGCCTATTGTGGCCTGGTCTTCAAAGTGGCGTCAAAAGAAGATACATTATATATGGTCCAAATGGGTTTGGGCTCATATCATTAATGCTAAACACTTTTGGACAATGAAGCAACCTAGGGATTGTTCTTGGGTTTGGCGGGGCGTCATGAAGCAAAGAGCTACTGCCATGAAGTATACTAGACACCTGATTACCAATGGTAATGATACATACATATGGCATGATCCATGCTGCTCTGACACCCCTTTACTCTATGATGTTGAGGCCAAAAACTTGTTGAATCTCCATGAAGAAGCAAAGGCCAGTGATCTTATTTCTACTGGGAGCTGGAACAACCTCATTCAAAACTTGCCAGTGTGATTTCAAGCAGAATATACTCCATACAGACATCTATAACCTACTTGACAAAGACAGTTGTGTGAACTCTTACTCAAAGTGGGCAGTTCACTTCAAGGTCTGCGTACATCGCTATCAAGAATGTCAAGAGCAAGGAAGTGTGGTCTAAGCTTGTATGGGGTTCCTATGTCATCCCGAAACACTCTTTTGATGCGTGGCAGCTTCTTTCGGGAAGCCTATCCACTCAAGATAGTCTAGTGACTAAAGGAATTATACTGTAGTCTATGTGGGAATGGCAGAGAAAACTCCCGGTATTTATTTTTTGATTGCCAATACACTAGTTCTGTGTGGCAAGGGATCAAATCTCAACTGGGAATGGGCTCTAATGTTTCTGATTCAACTAGTGAATGGCTCCACATACTACAAACTTGCAGGGGCAGCAATACAGAGACGGAGATAAGGAGAGCCTACATCTGTGCAACCATCAGTGCTATATGGCATGAGAGGAATCTCAGAATATTTGAAGGCAGAAGACTAGACCCCCTCAACTCGTTATGGTAAAGATCCTAGAAGAAATGAAAAATTACGTGCTTCGAGTTGTGAAAGATGTTCCCGACTGTATCAGTACAAGAGTGATGCTTCACAGGTTGGGGATTGATGCAACATTCAAGACGAGACAACAAACACTTTGTCAAGGGTTAAAGCCGGGGTCAGGTGTTGCGAAAGTGAACTGTGGTGGTAGCGTTAGTGCTCTGGATTTTGGATTTGGTGGTACTATTCGAGATCACGAAGGCAAGGTGCTCTTTGTCTACTGTGGCAACGATAAAGGAAGGTCTATCCTGCTACATGAACTAAAGGCTATTGAAGCTGGGCTAGAGGGTTGCATCCTTTATAGTACTTTGAAGCGAGTACAAGTCAACTCAGACTGTACTCTTGCAGTGCATATTGTGACTGGGGGTTCAGAGCCAACTTGGTACCATCTTAACATAGTGAAATCTATTAGAATGAAGAGCGAGACCTTTGAAGTTGGCCGATTCAGCCACTGCTATAGGGAGACAAACCGTGCAGCTGATTATCTTGCTAAACTTAATGTGTCTAGTCCTGTCTTGTATTTTACTATGATATGCCCGTGCCTACGGCCCGCGAGACCTCCAAGTGTCTGCGGCTTGTCACGCCTTCGGCACAAGGTGTATGTGCTCAAGACCAGCCGCGCCTTCGACGCAAGGCTAGCCTAATTGCCCATTATCCATAAGCTCAATATTAATTGGGCAAGCCAATTGTGCAGTACCATGTCAAATTTGGAAGCCCAACAGTTTATAAGTCCAGCCGCAATTGTTGATTTTTGGATAGATCCCATGGTGTTGATTGCACTTAACAAAATTGTACAAACCCTCGAAACACTTAGATCTGCCAAGTCATATTTTGGTGAGAATGATTACCTACCATTGGATGCAGTCTTTTGGCCCCACACTTTCCTATTTTGTCATATAGATTTCCCGATTAGACTCTAATTTAGATACCATTGTAAATGAGGATGCTTAGGGGAATATTTATGTAAGACTTTGATTATGAATATAGGTTTGGGTCTCCTTAACCCAATAATTTCTTCTAAAAAAAAGAAGATGCATGATTGTTAAGTTTTAAGATGTTTTGTTTTCAATGAACTAATTAAATCTGCAAAATAATTCAAGAACATCCAGATGTTTGGAACCGAGCTAGCTCTGTTACTGCCTCTGCAACTTGTTCTGTTTTCTAACCACTCAGAAGAAGGATGTCAAACCATTCCTTAAACACCTAAAACCATGGCCAGATACTTCTCGCCCTCCAGAAAGCATGGCAACCCATATCATGTAGCTTCCCTCCTAACAAATACATTTCAATTAATGTATAGAATCTATCTTCGATCGGCAACCAAAGCACAACATAATAATCAATCTTTCTCTTTCCGTTACATACAAGCATCACAAACTTTAGGGTTATTCATGCTTGGAAAAAAGGGTACATTTACCAGACTTTAATTTCCTCAATCATTGTGGCCCAAGAGCCTCAGAGAGTCAGAGTGAAGAGGTTAGACCTTGTAGCCCGATTCTTCAGGGCAGTTTCTCTAGGCTATAAACGTGGGTTGTTTTGTTTTGCTTTGATAGTTATCTGTAAGGCTTTATAAAAGCTAGTTGAAGTTCAATAAGCAAATAAGCCATTCCCATAACTGTTAGTGTTCTTCTTAGTTTTTCTTTATTTCACATTTGGTATTAGAGACAAAATCATAGGGGCCTGATTGATCATAAGTTTTGAGTGTAAACACAAGAGAAAGTGAGGAAACATAACAGGGTATAGATGGCAGCAGAGAAGGATTTGTTGTTGAGTATTCCTAAACTTGATGGTGACTATGAGCATTGGGCTATGCTCATGGAGAATTTGCTTCGCTCGAAGGAATGGTGGTCATTGGTGGAGACAGGAGTCATAGAACCAACAAGAGGAGAGGTTCTTAATGGTGCACAGAGAGCAGATCTTGCAGCGATGAAGCTGAAGGATCTAAAGGTAAAGAATTACCTTTTCTAGGCCATAGACAAGACTACTTTGAAAACCATTCTTCAGAAGGACACAGCCAAGCAGATTTGGGATTCGATGAAAACAAGATATCAAGGGAATGAGAGAGTCAGAAATGCGCAGCTGCAGACATTCAGAAGAGATTTCGAGGTGCTCGAGATGAAATTGGGAGAATCAATCAATGATTACTTCTTAAGAGTGATGATTGTTGCAAATAGTATGCGTAATTTAGGAGAAGATCTGCAGGATGCAAAGATTGTTGAAAAGGTATTGTGTTCCTTGTCTGAGAAATACAATTATATTGTATGTTCGATTGAAGAGTCGAAAAATATCAAGTGCTTGTCAGTTGATGAATTGCAAAGCTCTTTACTAGTTCATGAGCAGAAATTTCGGAGGCATTCAAGTGGGGAAGAACAAGCACTCAAAGTCACTCATGCCGAAGGGAGTAATGCGAGGGGGCGTGGAAGAACAACCTTTCGAGGAGGAAGGGGTAGAGGAAGAGGCCGACAGACCTATGACAAAGCTACGATCGAGTGTTACAAATGTCACCAGCTTGGACATTATCAATATGATTGTCCAATGTGGGAAAAGAAGCTTAACTATCGCGGAGTTTGATGAGTCAGAGGAACTGCTGCTTATGGCATATGTGGAGATGCGCGGAGGTACTCGAAATAATTTATGGTTCCTTGATTCTGGTTGTAGTAACCATATGTGCGGTGATCGCTCTTTATTTTGTGATTTGGATGAGAGTTTCACACACATAATGAGGCTCGGAAATAATATGAGGATGAATGTGGTTAGGAAAGGGAATGTGAGACTGTTTCTGGAGGGTGCTAGTCACGTGGTCACGGAGGTCTTCTATGTGCCTGAGTTACAAAATCATCTTCTTAGCATTGGTCAGTTGCAAGAGAAAGGCCTAGCTGTGCTGATTCAATCCAACGAATGTCGAATTAATCATCCCTCAAGAGGCTTGTTTATCCGACACTGACATGACTGCAAATAGAATGTTTGCCTTGCTATCCGAGTCACAGCCAGCAGAGAAGCAATTAAAGAAGGAGGTATGTTTGCAAGCAGAAACTCAAGACATGACTGATTTTTGGCATCGGAGGTATGCTCACCTTGGTTACCAAAGTCTCAAAACATTGCAGCAGAAAGGAATGGTGAAGGGTTTGCCTATGATCGAGATACTGTGGTCGTGTATCTTGATTGCTTAAAGGGAAAGCAACATCGAGACTCTTTTCCAAAGAAGAGTACATGGAGAGCTTCTCAGAAACTCGAACTCATTCATGCCGATATATGTGAGCCTGTTACTCCTATTTCAAACAGCCACAAGAGGTACCTTATCTGTTTTATTGATGATTATAGTAGAAAAGCTTGGGTACATTTTCTGATTGATAAGTCAGATGCATTTGCCTCTTTCAAGTTATTTAAGAATGGTGTAGAGAAAGAAACAGGTCTTGATATTAAATGTTTAAGAACAGACCGTGATGGGGAATTTACTTCGAATGAGTTTAATGATTTTTGTAAAGAGAATGGCATTAAAAGGCATTTGACTGCAGCATACACACCGCAACATAATGGCGTCGCAGAAAGGAAAAAACGGACAGTGATGAACATGGTGAGGAGTTTGTTGTCAGAGAAAGGTGTCCCCAAAATATTTTGGCCGGAGAGGATCAACTGGAGTCTCTATGTTCTCAACAGGAGCCCCACTTTATCCGTCACAGACATGACACCGGAAGAGGCGTGGAGTGGGGTTAAACCTTTAGTAACTCATTTCGGTTTTTGGCAGTGTTGCACATTATCATGTTCCGGATGCACGAAGAACGAAGCTGGAATACAAAAGTCGGAGCTGTGTTCTGTTGGGAGTGAGTGAAGAATCAAAGGCCTATAGACTTTATGATCCTGTTCTGAAGAAGGTAGTAATTAGTCGGGATGTTGTCTTTGAAGAAGACAAGAAATGGAATTGGGATGACAGTTTTGAAGAGAAGATTGCTCTTGATTTGAAGTGGGGTGACGATGACGAGCTGCATACTTCGGATGAGTCAGAAGACGAGAATGCAAGAAGCAATGAAGATGAAGCTGTACCAAATCTTGTGAACCCAGAAACTTCTAGACTTTTCAGTGTGAGAACGAGAAGAACCCCTGTATGGGCGGGGGACTATGTCTCAGGAGAAGAGCTTTCTGATGAAGATGTTGTGGCTAATTGGGCATTTCTTGCCACTACCGATCCAATGACCTATGAGGAAGCAGTAGCTGATGTAAAATGGAGAGAAGCTATGGATTTAGAGATAAACGCCATTCAGAAAAATAATACATGGTACTTGACAGAGATGCCAGCAGGTGCTAGAAAGATTGGGGTTAAATGGGTTTACAAGACAAAAATAAATGAGCACAGTGAGGTAGAAAGATACAAAGCCCGCTTGGTTGCCAAAGGCTACACACAGAAGTACGGCATTGACTATGAGGAAGTATATGCACCTGTGTCCCGTATGGATACTGTTCGAATGTTTCTTGCCTTAGCTGCACAAAGAGGATGGTTTGTTTATCAACTTGATGTTAAATCAGCCTTTCTTCAGGGAAATTTGACCAAAGATGTTTATGTCGATCAACCAAGAGGATATGAGGTGAAAACTGCAATGCACAAAGTCTATAAGCTCAATAAAGCATTATATGGGCTCAAGCAGGCGCCGAGGGCATGGTTCAGCCGTGTTGAAGCTTATTTTTTGAACGAAGGCTTTGAGAAGTGTGAAAGTGAACAAACACTCTTCACCAAGGTCAGTAAACAAGGTAAACTCTTGGTTATTAGCCTTTATGTTGATGACTTGATTTATGCTGGAGACGATGAGAATATGGTCGCTGAGTTTAAGAGATCGATGATGAATGAATTTGACATGCGGATCTTGGTAAAATGAGGTTCTTTCTTGGGTTAGAAGTTTTACAGCTTAGTGAAGGAATTTTTATTCACCAAAAGAAATGTGTTGGAAGTTCTAAAGAAATTTGGTATGGAACACTGTAACTCTGTTCAAAATCCAGTCTGCTGGGGTTTCAAGATTTTTTGAGATGATAATGGAATGGAGGTAGATAGTTCTTATTACAGACAATTGGTCGGTAGCATGATGTATATGACAGCCACAAGACCGGATATTATGTATGCAGTCAGTTTGATCAGTCGATATATGTCGAAACCAACAGAGCTTCATCTCTTGGGCGCCAAACTAATTTTACGTTATTTACAAGGAACTTCCGGTTTTGGATTTGTTGTATAAGAAGGATGGAAATAAGGAGCTGATTGGATTCACCGATAGTGATTTCTTTGGTGATGTGGAAGATAGGAAGAGCACCTCGGGCTATGTTTTTGTCTTAAGCTCACCTGCGGTAGCTTGGTTCTCACGCTAGCAGCCGATCATTGCCTTAAGCACAACCGAAGCAGAATCGTGGCTATTACTTGTATGTTCAACTCAAGCAGTATGGATGAAGAGGGTGTTGGAGAAGTTCGGGTATGAAGAGAATGAAAGCACAGTCATTTTCTGTGACAATAGCTCAACCATTAAGCTAGCTAAGAATCCTGTCTTACATGGAAGAAGCAAACATATACAAGTGAGATTTCATTTCCTTCGTAACCTTGCAAATGATGGAGTCGTGAATTTGCTACACTGTGGTACACATGATCAGGTGGCTCATGTGTTCACTAAGCCACTGAAGTTGGAGTCTTTTCAAAGAATGAGAGAGCAGTTTGGAGTTTGTGACGCATCTTTGATAAACTAGTTTGTTTTTGGACAGTCTAGTTTAGGGGAGGGAATGAAGAGGTCAGACCTTGTAGCCCGATTCTTCAGGGCAGTTTCTCTAGGCTATAAACGTGGGTTGTTTTGTTTTGCTTTGATAGTTATCTGTAAGGCTTTATAAAAGCTAGTTGAAGTTCAATAAGCAAATAAGCCATTCCCATAACTGTTAGTGTTCTTCTTAGTTTTTCTTTATTTCACACAGAGCACCACAGATAGCTACTGTAAGTACTTTGTCTAATGTTAAGTTAATTAAACTAGATTTCTAGGAACTTTAATGGGCAGGCTCACGAGCCTGCTAGGAGGATGCTAAAAGATCAAGTCAGCGCAAGCCGTATTACAGAACTTCACTGGCCTTTTTTTATGTTCAAGAGCATTGTTAGGTTTGTTTAAGGACGGGAAAAAAATGATCAGTGATTAAGGGATCATTATTTTACTCACACCATTTTAAGTGAACGAAGATTGACGATTTGCTTACAATAGCAATTCTTTGGTCCTGGATCAGCCATGTCTTCATTGATGAGCATGCGGTATTAATTTACTCTCCAATATCAACTTTAGGCAACTAATGGCTAATAATATATAGGGGCTGATCAGCTTAAGAATGCAATGATCCATAATATGATAGCATTTTATATTAGATCTAACATTCACGGTTAATATGTTAATCCAGTATCATGTTGTATACAATTAACAAATTTAATTTGTATCTTGTTGTACTGCAATTGTTGGAGGATCAGTTATGTATAGTGGTATATAGTAGCTACAAGGATGTGTGGTGAAAACTTGAAATATAGTTCTGAACAATATGCCTCAAATATACCGGAGAGAATATGACGAATGCTGAAAAAAGTTGTTGATCTCTTAATTTAGGCCATTTTATAAGTACACATAGTATATTAAGCACATGATTTATTACACTGAAGTCTTTAGACACTCTTCCAGCAGATTGCTAATGTACAAACTACTAAAAGAAAATAAAAATAAACTATTAAAGATTCCTTGAGAGGATAGATCATTATAATGAGGATAGATCATTATAACCAAATAAATCAGCAACTTTTTGGAGTTGCTTTTAGACGCCTCACTCAGAAAATTAAGTTGCGTTTAGTATGTCATTAGACCGACTTTTTTTTTCCCAGCGGAATGTGTGTTTACCACTTTACCTAGCAATTTATTGTGTTTAAAGCCCCTTATTAGGCCTCAACTTGTATGTCCTGTATGAATTGAGCAGCAGATACAAACATTTCATGATGGATGTCACCTACGATTCAAACATTGTGGCATCCTAACTTGCATGTCCCGTACGAGCATTAATAAGCAGATCCAAATATTTGACGTGTATCACGATTGACGTGTATCACAATTCAGTCTTTCATGATAACCTTTGTGTTTATTCTGGTACTATAATGAGGAGAAGTTGGAGCAGTCCCTGCTGTCCTGAATTGAACCTGGGAGCTGATTGGCTGTGAACGTACATCAATGAGAGTCCTTTCAATTTGATCAGGCTGAGCTGATTTTCGGTGAGCATCAACGATGTTCCTTTCAATTTGATCAGGTCATGCATAGTGCGTTGGCAATAATAAGTGTGTTGGGATGAAACTGTGAAAAGACATTAAAAAGAGTTAATGCAATTAACATTTAGATATATAATAAGTTGCACACATAGAAGTCGGAGAAAAAAAATATACCATTCCTTTACTGGTACACATGGAAACTAGTTCCTCGAAGAAGCGCACAGCAGGGTCCGGTTCAAATGTGAAAAATTGATACACATCCAATGATGTATCGTACCACCATAACAACTTTCTGCATGTAAGTAGAAATATCACCAAAGAGCAACGTAACAAAAGAACAGATGTAGATTTTACTCAACAATAATAATAATGTCAGTCATTTTACTTTGGTGTACGCAATAATAATCTGGATTTATTTCTAAACATGCATCTTCTTCTTTTTATCAAATCCTAATACCAATTTTATTTTAATTTTGAGTATGATGGATTTTAATGGGTGATACATTTTCACACCTAGCTACAAAAGAGAGCTAAGCTTTATCTTCAAACCCACGGTCGTACAGGCACATATACCATTGTGAACATCCAGCTAGTATCTCTATCTCTAATAGAGAGAAGAAGCAGCGATGCCATTAATATGTGGAGATTTGAGTTACAGTTTCTGATTCGAAAGAGAGAGCTGTTGGGGATTATACCAATACCAATCGGTTCCCCCACTACACAGATAACTTGTATGAACACACTTCAACTCCAGATAAATCTCAAATATCACAAACTACCTATACTAACATGCCCAACTCGCTAAACAACTATTAACAACAGATAATAATGTAAAGCAGTAAAAGCAACAAACCACAACACAAAGATTTACCGTGGTTCGGCCAATGATGCCTACTTCCACAAGAGCGTTCTTAATAAAGTAGGAAGGAAGATTACAATCTCCTTACGATCTCTCACCTTACTAGATCACTCTTTATCTCTTTACTGGGGTTGTATCTCTGTAAAGGTTCTCTCTCTTTGTTTTAGTCTGGATTCCAATCCTTCTGACTTGTTTGGTTCTGTTAGGTTTAGGTTTTCCAAAACCTTGATTTTGGTTTTATCTCCAAAACCAAATTCGCGGATATCCTTAGCAAGCCCACGAAAAATAGACTGGCGCTGGCGCTCACTCGAGCCGAAGTCGCTGAAGACTGACACCGAGCTGGGCGGCCACTTTGAGCTGGTCGCCTCTATGTTATCGATTCTTGGAGCGCTGGCGCTCTTCTTCCTGGCGCCTGGCGGCCTCGACTTCCGGATGTCGAGTTTGCCGTTTACGTCGGTTCGGTTTCTCTCCTCATGTGAGGGATAACTCAACAATCTCCCTCCTCGAACGGTGAGGGGGCTACCTCCATGCAATTGCCAAATCAGCAGAGGAGTGTGTCGCCATTCCGCAATAGCACAACAAACATCAAACTTACCTTCGGTAAGACTTTGGTCATCATATCCGACCCGTTCTTGTCGGTATGGATCTTCTCGATACACAAATGCTTGTCTTCAAGTACTTCTCTAATCCAATGATAACGCACGCGTGTATGTGCTTGGATCTAGAATGAAAACTTCGGATTCTTGCTCAAGTGGATGGGCCCGACCGTATCACATAGAACTACAAACTGTTTACGCTTTAGCCCTAGTTCGTCGAAGAACCTCTTCATCCATAGCAACTCTTTGCAACACTCGCTGGCTGCAATACTTTCGCTTCAGAAGTGGAGGGCAACACACTTTTTGCAACTTAGATTGCCAAGAAACCGCTCCCCGCAAAAGTAACCGGATAACCGGGAGGTGGACTTCATCGAGTCAACATCACCTGCCATGTCTGCATCAGTGTAGCCTTCAAGTAAGGGCTTACTTCCACCAAAGCACAAACATGATTTGGAAGTGCCTTTGAGATATCTCAATATCCACTTAACACCTTCCCAATGTTCTTTACCCGGATTTTGTAAATCGCTTACCACCCCAACGGCGAAAGCAATATCCGGTCTAGTACACACCATGGCATACATCAAACTGCCCACTGCGGATGCATAAGGAATCTTTTCCATCTGACTCTGCTCATGCTCACCCTTAGGACACATCTCTTTGGTCATGCGGAACCGCCACCAAGCCGGATTAACCGACCGGTTTCGCTTTGATCCATGTTGAATCTCTTCAACACCTTCTCAATGTAGCTTTCTTGAGAAAGCCACAACTTTCCACTCTTTTACATCAAAGTGATCCATGATCCAAAGTATCTGCTTTGCTTGACCCAAATCCTTCATCTCAAAGGACTTACTCAAGTCTTTCTTCGGCTTGGATATCTTGTTGATGTTTGGGCCAACTATCAACATATCATCCACATACTGGTGAATAAAGACAATGAAATCTCCATCCGAAATCTCTCGAACAAACGCCACAATGATCGGAAGCGGACTTCTTGTATCCTTGCTTCACCATAAAGGAGTCAAACTTTATGTACCCATCGTCTCGGTGCTTGTTTCAACCCATACAAGCTCTTTATCGGCTTGCATACTAGGTGCTCCTTGCCTTTGACCTCAAACCCCCGGGTGGTCCATGTAGACATCTTCTTCAAGGTCTCCATGAAGAAAAGCTGTCTTAACATCTAGCTGCTCAACCTCTAGGTTCATACTTGCGGCCATACCCAATACCACCCGGATAGAAGTCATCTTCACTACTGAGAGAGAAAATCTCATCAAAGTCAATCCCTTTCCTTTGACCGAATCCGCTTCCACAAAAGGCGAAGCTTTGTGCCTTGGGTGAGGATTGTTCTCCCTCATGCTTGACTTTGTATATCCACTTATTCTTGAGAACTTTTCTCCTGTGGGTTTTCAACTAACTTCATAAGTGTGATTCTTATGCAAAGAATCCATCTCGTCATGCATGGCCTTCAACCATTTTTCTTTGTGCGTACCTTCAAGTGCCTCTTGATAGTACATAGGTTCTCCACCATCCGATAGTAGTAACGCACGCACGTATGTGGTGGATACTGGTTGAAGCTAGTCTCTCTCTGTCGGAACCTCCTTGCCCCATCTGGTGCGGCCGGGGAGGATGCACTTCGCTTGCTCACGGTGGTGGTTCATGCATCTCATCTGCATCTTCTATACCAATAGGTTCTATCCCATCATGAGCGATAGGATTCTCATCATGAGCTTCAAACTCATGGTTCTCTCAGCATTCTCAATGCCTTCGCGACGTTCCACGGTAGGAACTTCGGTTTACGAATCAACAAGATCATTGGTGAAAGCCTCAGTAGCTTCTCACCCTCCCTCAAAGTCTGCTATGGTTTGGTCTTCTAAGAACACAACATCTCGACTTCGGATTACCTTCTTGTTAATCGGATCATAGAGTTTGTAACCAAACTTTTCATCTCCATAACCCGAAAAATGCAATTTGCTTGGCTTTGTCATCAAGCTTGAATCTCATCCTTCGGAATATGCACAAATGCCCCGCACCCAAATACCTCAAGTATCCATAATCAACATCTCTGCTGACCATACTCTCCGGATAATCACTATTCAAGAGGCTTTTTGGTGACAGGTTGATCACATGCACGGTCAGACGCATTGCTTCTACCCAAGAGCTTCTAGGTAGCTTAGAGTGAGATAGCATGCATCTTATCCTCTCTACAATGGTGCGGTTCATTCTCTCTCGCTATTCCATTACATTTTGCGGTGTCTTGGGAACGGTCCGCTCATGACGAATCCCATGACTCGGCAATACTCTTCAAATGGCCCAATGTACTCACCCCCATTATCCGGCGAATACACTTCAACAACTTCCGGTCTCTCTTTCCACCATCTTTGTGGAATTTCTCAAACACGCCAAGTACTTCATCCTTGGTCTTCGGACTATAGGCCCATATCTTTCTTGACGATCATCAATGAATGTCAAGAAGCACGGCTCCCCTGGTGGGACTTCACTCTCATAGGACCACATAAGAAATGTGGTATTGCACTAGTTCAAGGACGGTGTCCTTTTCGTGAGACGGGAATCTTTGGAAAGACACCTGTGTTGCTTTCCTACCAAACAATGAGTACATGTATTTAAATGTGTACCTTTGATGTCCGGGCAAGGCCTTTTGCTTAGCAAGAACTTCCATCCCTTTTATGCCCATGTGACCACGGTCTCTTGTGCCGATTCGGATGAAGCTTCTTCTTTCTTCGCGCGATTAAATACGCTTTACACAAACTAGCCTGTGTTTTGTAAAAGAGAAAGTTTTCTTTTTCCTCGGCTGCTACAATGGAACCTGCTTTCGGTTTCCATACCCGTTACCAAACGAGTTTACAAAGCCATCATCATCTAATTTCCGGCCCGAAATTAGGCTTAACCGTATGTCGGGGACATGTCTTACATCCTTGAGTGTCAAGGTGTAGCCGACATTGGTTTCTACATGAACATCTCCAATGCCTATAATCTTGAGACGGCATCGTTACCCATCCTCACTTCACCATATTCACCACGGTGTAGGTAGTGAAGAATCCCCCTGCGGCGCGGTGTGACGTGATAGGATGCTCCCCTGTATCTATCACCCACTCGATATCGACATGAGGTACTTTCGGGACAAAGACACACCACAATCGACACAATTCCCACTAGGTCGCCGACTAGTGCAGAGTATCTCTGCCGTGTTTCCGTTCCTCCTCGCACCATGTCTTCATGTACACGGTTATTCTTCTCATCCCTCTTGATTGTTACGACTCATATCTGAAGTGGCCTTTTGTGGCACAATAGTAACATTGCCTCTGCGCCTTAGGAGTTCTAAAGCTTCACCCCTAGATTTACTTCTGTCATCACCTCTAGAGCGAGATGGTTTTCTCGCCCGACCTCTCCCCGTTTCTGCGTGAAAAGGACCCTCGAGTTAGAAGAGTCGCTTCTTGCACTCCTTCTAGTCTCCTCATTCAACAAAGGCGTGGTAGCCATCTCCATGGTAACAATTCCATCCTTTGGTGCTCCATGTAGAGAAACCGCTAATGTCTCCCAACTTTCGGGTAGAGAGCCTAATAGAAACAAAGCCTCAACCGTCTCCCAAATTGATCTTCATCAAATGCATCGATTGATGATATTCTCGTACTTCATTAAGATGCTTTCGGACATTGAAGAACCTTCTTGGTACTTCCGTGGTGCGCAAACTTCTTAACGACTAGCACTTTGTTTCCACCCGACTTCCTCTCATAAAGGTCTTCGAAGTTTCTTCCATAGATCTGAAGGTCGTAGTCTCTTGGGCCACATGGTGAAAGACATCGCCGTCTATCCATTGTCGAATGTACCCGATAGCTTTTCTCAGCAAGCTTTTTCCATTCGGCCTCATGGGTTTTTTTCGGTTTTACTCCCTCATTCTCAATGGGAAGTGCCAAGTCCCTTGAAGATAGCAAGTCTTCCATCTTGGCTTTCCGGATGGTGTAGTTCTTCCTATTCGGACTCATCATACAAAGTGTTCACGGAATGGTCCATCTCTACAAGTTATTTAACCTCAAATCTTCTCTCTCGGAATTTCGGCCAAACACCGCCCGACCAAGATTCGGATAACACCCTAGGCTATTCTAACCAAGGCTCTGATACCACTTGTTGGGGATTACACCAATACCAATCGGTTCCCCCACTACACAGATAACTTGTATGAACACACTTCAACTCCAGATAAATCTCAAATATCACAAACTACCTATACTAACATGCCCAACTCGCTAAACAACTATTAACAACAGATAATAATGTAAAGCAGTAAAAGCAACAAACCACAACACAAAGATTTACCGTGGTTCGGCCAATGATGCCTACTTCCACAAGAGCCAGTTCTTAATAAAGTAGGAAGGAAGATTACAATCTCTCCTTACAGTCTCTCACCTTACTAGATCACTCTTTATCTCTTTACTGTGGTTGTATCTCCGTAAAGGTTCTCTCTTTGTTTTAGTCCGGATTCCAATCCTTCCGACTTGTTTGGTTCTCGTTAGGGTTTAGGTTTTCCAAAACCTTGATTTTGGTTTTATCTCCAAAACCAAATTCGCGGATACCTTGTAGCAAGCCCACGAAAATAGAATAGACTGCTGGCTGGCGCCACTCTGGCGAAGTCGCCAAGAAGACTGGACATTGGAGCTGGCGCTTTTTACTTTGAGCTGGTCGCCCTATGTTCTTGAGCTCGAGCTGGCGCGCCTCTCTTCTTGGCTGGGCCGCCGACTCTCGGATGTCGAAGTTTGCCCGTTTTCGTCCGGTTTCGGTTTCCTCATGTGAGGGATAACTCCAACAAGAGCAATATAGATGGCTCCAAATATCTCTAAATTACAAAAGTATTATATTGATGAGGGAGAAATGTGAAGAAGAAGCCTTCACACGTTACAACAGAATGTAAAGTCACACAATTTCACTTTGAAAAATGACATACCAGGGTCGTAGTAGGATGGCGAGATCCATGTGCGTCCCACGCCAATGTTGCTTTTCTTTAGAATTGGTGCAGGGTGAAACATGTCGGCAAATTCACCGCCCATTTTAAATAAGGCTAAATCTATGGTGCGCGAGATGTATGGGATACGCAAGATTCTTGTCCACTCATTCTGCAAACCGGCAACCGGTAGAATAAGTTTACAAAAAAAGGTAAAAAGGATATATCACTTTCAATAAAAAAAAATGGTACTTGTTATTGCCGGACCCCATATTGTGTTGGGCAGACCCCAAAAACTAAAACACTTATTACAAATGTGTCATTGGTCCCAAAAGTTGTTTTGTGTTGAGCAGACCCCAAACCAAAGTGAATTTGACTTGTTGCAACCTTTTCAGCCCTTCTCTTTTATTCTCTTCTCTTCCACCATAAACCCTTAAACCCTTAAACCCTAACACTAAACACTAATGGAAGAGCCCAACCCCATTTAAAAACATGAAGATGACGAAGAAAATGTAATGCATCATGACCCCATTCAAGAAGAAAATATAGAACAAGTTCCAAGTGACTCCATTCAAAAAGAAAATGTAGAACAAGTTCAAAGTGAAGAAAATAGAGGAATGGATGATGATGCATTTAATAAGAATAAGATAAATCTAAATTAAACGTAATTATGAATGTAGTAATTATACATGTAATAATTATGCATGTAGAAATTATTGATGTGTACAGTGATTATACATGTAATAATTATGCATGTAGTAATTATGCATGTAATAATTTTGCATGTAGGAATTATTAATGTGTACAGTGATTATACATGTAATAATTATGCATGTAGGAATTATTGATGTGTACAGTGATTATACATGTAATAATTATACATGTAATAATTATGCATGTAGTAATTAAACGACGCGGCTAGGTCGTTTGTATTTCACACCAAACGGTCTCGTCACACCGTCTGGACTGTGTCCAAAACGATGTGGCCATGTCATTTAGGATTTGAATTTGGAAAAAACGATTTGTCTGTTTTTTTGCCATTTTGAATTTGACATTTGGAAGTCTTGAGCGGTGTGGCCACACGTTTTGGACTTAGTCTTAAACGACATGGCCACACCGTTCAAGACTAAGTCCAAACGGTGTGGCCATGTCGTTTAAGACTAAGTCCAAACGGTGTGGCCACACCGTTCAAATGGCAAAAAAACAGACAAGTCTTTTTCCCAAGTTCAAATCTCAAACGACATGGCCACACCGTTTGGGACCTAGTCCAAATGGTGTGGCCATGTCGTTTGTGGCATTTGGTACTTAAGCCAAACATCAATTAACAACTGTTCTTTATTTAGGATCCTTCGGTGCGTTTCGAGAACTCTGGAAACTCGAATGACGTGGATGATGTTCAACCGCTTTCAATGGATACAATAGAAATATTTACTACGGAAGAGGTACATAGTAGGCATTGTTTTCACTTGTTTTTATTTTCTAAATGAAATTATATTAGTTTATTGATTGTTGTTTTCTTTCATATCTTTAGGTATTTCATACATGTAGTGACGTAATTGGTTGGGCAACTGCTCGGGGAAAACAATGTAATGTGGTTGTGGTAATTGGGAAGTCGCAGAATGCTAACGGGAACCGAGTACCAAGGCTGGATTTAGATTGCGAGAGTTTGGGCGTGTATCGTTCACACAAAAAAGCAGATAAAGTTAATAAGAGAAATACGGGAACCATGAAACGTGGATGTCCATTTAAGTTAAGATGTATTTTCCAACGCGGCACTATCGATAGTTGGAAAATTGTCGTTCTTAATGGTGTTCACAACCATCCATTAGCGAACACTCTTGAAGGACATGCATTTGCTACTCGACCGATTTGTTCCACAATTCGAAGTTCTTGTCAGAGATGACTCAAAATGGAGTTAAGCCTAAAGAAGTTTTGAAGTCCATCAGACATAGGTTTCCTGATAACCTATCTAGCATATATCAAGTCTACAATGCCAGGCACAAGGTGAGGACATTGGATATGAACGGTCACTCGCAAATGTAGAGATTGCGTGAGTTGTTAGCAGAAAACCATTATTTCGAGGAGGTGAGAGAGGATATGAATACGGATGAGATAACGGGATTGTTATGGGCCCATCCAGACGGTGTTAAAATGGCTCGGACTTTTCCAAAAGTTTTCATCATAGACGCGACCTACAAAAACAATAAGTATCGGTGGCCTTTTGTACAGTTTGTGGGGGTGACTTCAACCTGGAAGTCTTTCACGGTCTGTCAAGTGTTGCTCCAGTCCGAAACAGCGATAGACTATGAGTGGGCTTTGCGTCAGTTTAACGGTTTGTTGGGTGAAGAAAGGCCATCCGTGATCGTGTCGGTCCGACAGGGACTTGGCCTTGATGGGTCTTTGCTGATATTGTGTTTCTCGACGCGACAAGCATCTGTAGATGGCATATCTCTATGTCGTCCTTCAGAAATGCAATGATTTTTTCCCACCCTGAGAACTAGTAGATAAAGGCGGTTCTCGTGGAACAAAGATAGTGAAATCGAGGACTGAGGATATCTTCAACCGTAGAATTGCTGCTTTGGAAAAACACTATAGGGTTGATTACTCCAATTTTGTTAGTTATCTGCGAGAGACTTGGTTGCCTTACAAGGATCGATTCGTATGTTGTTGGACAGATCAACACATTCACTTTGGGAGTATAATGACCAATAGAGTCGAAGGGTCTCATGCTCAGGTGAAACGTGTTCTAGGAAACACAAACAGACATGATTTTCTAAGTATGTTTTACTTGATCCACCCGATTTTAGAGATCCAGCTGTCTGAGATTAGAGGTACGTTCGAGAAGAGTCTGATTGTAACCCAGCACCACCACCGGATTCCTTTATTTTGTGAACTCAGAAACCTGGTCTCAAGAAAATGTTTGGACTTGCTTTATGAAGAACTAGATACCCGTGTAAGCTGTGCTGCTAAAGACTCTGAGTTCATTTATGGGTGCTATTTGCGCACCAGTCATGGATTGTCATGTGCTCACGAAATCATTGAACTTCAAAAGCAAGAACATTTCATATCTTTGAGTGCTATCGATCCCTTTTGGAAAACTCTATCTGTTTTTCCAAGTGTGTCGGTGGGTGTTGGTCCCGATTGTAGACCTTTGATGGATATGTTTATGAAAAGGTATGAAATGGCTTCTGAAGAAGAGCAGAGGGTTATGGTTAGAAAACTTATGGAGATTGCTGTGCCAGAAACTACATGGCTAGAACCACCTCAAGAGGAGGCGAAAACCAAAGGTCGGCCTAAGGGTAGCTGCAAGAGAAAGCTTCCAACTGAGGATGAGAACTCTTCAAAACGAGATTCATCTGGTTTTGAACATTCCCAACGTGAGCATGAAGAGTGGGTCTCGTCGCAACAATCAAAATGTACGCCAAATTCCAAGCCTTCTCATAAATTCCAAGCTACTCCAAACCCACCTGCAGAGAAGTCTTCTCCGAAACCACCTTTGCCACAAAAAAAAACCACACCGCGAAATAACTCTTCTAAAAAATCACCTTTACCACCTAAAACAACCACACCACGGAATAACTCTTCTAAAAAATCACCTTTACCACCTAAAACAACCACACCACGGAATAAATCTTCTAAAAAATCACCTCAAAAGTTAGACATTGGCATCCTGAGGGAGCCGAGACATTACGGTTTGGACATTCTAAAAGAACTACACAAATATATTGTTAAAGTGGATAACCCTGTGGGTGATTGCAATTGCGGGTATAGAGCAATGTGCATTGCATTAGGAAGAAGTCAGGAAGAGTGGTCGTGGATGAGAAATGAGTTGTTACAAGAACTTAATGACAACCTCCCCCTATACTGTACATTGTACACTCACAGTGAGATTAGGTACGTGAAACCTACAATTTCCCATGAATGCGGTTGGGCACCCCCTCATAAGTGGATGAGCATGCCCTTTGCTGGATATCTATTTGCTTCGAGATTTAATGTCGTCCTCGTACATTTAGGAAGTATGTACTGTCATCTTATTTTGCCATTGAGAACCCAAGCAAATCTTGAGAGAGTAAAGAAAGTGTTGGGTACCGCTTACGTACAGGGATGTCATTTTGTCCATGTTGAACTTGTTGATGATTGTCCGGTTCAAAAACCGATGCGAAGATGGCGTAGAGCTCGACACTTAATTGTAGATAGTTGGGATACTGCATTACAAGCATGACAAGCGCAATTTACGGCATTGAACATTCCCAATTTAGTATTGGAAGACGAGCACACTAATGATGGGGCCGAAATACCAATAATAGATGTTGACTAGGAATAAGTCTATGTAATTAATGTTCATGCGGTTGGAATTGTAATTTTGTTTTTGATACAATTTTCTTAAATTTGATGGTATTTTTTTGTCGAATTAATTGTATGGATGTATGTATGTTTGTTTGATTTTGGAAAAAATGACTTTTGGCAAAAAAAATTCTCTGTTTTTTTGGCATTTGGACGGTGTAGCCACACCGTTTGGACTTAGTCTCAAACGGTGAGGCCATGTCGTTTGAAACGAAAACTTGGAAAAAATATGACTTGCTGTTTTTTTGGCATTTGGCCGGTGGCCACACCGTTTGGACTTAGTCTCAAACGGTGTAGCCATGTCGTTTGTAATTAGTCTAAAAGCGACATGGCCACACCGTTTTGAGACTAAGTCAAAAATGGTGTGGCCATGTCATTTGAGATTTGAACTTGGCAAAAACATTTTCTGTTTTTTGGCATTTGGGACGGTGTGGCCACACCGTTTTGGACTTAGTCTCAAACGGTGTGGCCATGTCGCTTGAAACTAAAACTTGGAAAAATATGACTTGCTGTTTTTGGCATTTGGGCGGTGTGGCCACACCGTTTGGACTTAGTCTCAAACGGTGTGGCCATGTCGTTGAAACTAAAACTTGGAAAAAAAAAAAACAAGTCAATTTTTTTTCCAAGTTTAGATGTTGCGTTGTTGTTTAGGTGTTTTGGCAAAAATGGATGTTTAGTGTTTTGGCAATTGATCAATGTTTTATACATGGCATAAGAGAAATGAGAGTGGAGAAAGTGAAGAAGATATTCCAAAAATTTGACAATAACAAAGGCGGAGGACTAAACACAAGAAATGTCATATCTGGTAATCTCTGTAAACGGACTAACAAAACCTGCGAAGTTGAATATGAAACTTAGATTACAAAACTTAGATTCAACAAGTATTCCACATATCCCACAAAAATCTCGAAGTTTCAAAGAACAATAAAATGTTATCACTTGATTTTTCTCTATAAGCATCTTTGTTACAAAAGCATAAGTAAACATAACAATAACAGAATTAAAACTTCAGAAAATGGTTAGTCAATCGTGATAACAACACAATAAACCCTAGACTCAAGCTCAAGCTCTATAACACATTTCCACCCCAGACTCCAAGAAGACTTCCAACAAGACTGCCAATGCTCATTCAACATTGCTAAATCCAATGCTCCTTAACGATATCGTCCGCCAATGAACTTGCACCGGGTCAAATTGTATGCCTCCATGAACTCGTTCCGTGCATCGTGCGGAATCTGATCCCACCCAATTGCAGGCCTTGATTGAGCAAAGCGAGAAATTTCATCAACGACGGAGTCTTTGTCAAAATTAAAACGAAAAACTACATTAGTATATACATTTACATTTATAAAATACCAAAACAAAACAAAACAAAATAAAAAACAAAAAAAACTAACGTTGTAAAGTATTAACTCACCAGATTATGATATGGAAGACTCTGTAGGGAGTAGAGATTAAGATGATCAGGGTTTATCATTCGAATATGGCTATTGTTTTCGTACCAACTCATGTATCTACTAACACACTCCCATGGATAAGACAGAATGGGTCCTCGATGTTCAAGTTGTATCAAGTGATTCTGCTATTTACTCCAATAGGAAGACACAACATTAAATTTCACATCGTACCCGCGTCCGGAAGTAGTTCGCGTCGAGGTCTTTGGTCTTGGGGGATCTGAAGGTACAAACTGCATATGACCCAACTGACGCACAACCCTCGAAACATTGTACTGCTCGACATTATCAAGAAAGCATATAAATCCCTCGAAAAATGCTATTTCATCCACCGGCCGTATAGCTCGGACTTCAGCATAGGGATACCATTCAACCTATCAAATAGCATATGATCGAGGAAATTAATCATTAACCACATACTAATAATATCAATTAATAAATAAAACTATTTATATACAAAAATGCTTACATCGGTACAAGTCATATTATCAATCATCGCTCGGGTATGCTTCAATGCAGCTGTTGTGCTAGCATAAAAAGACTGAGTAACTGAGTATTTATGAGTACGCGACATGCTCAACTGATAGTCATCGTTTGGGAATGGCCTGAACACCGGGAAGTACTCATAAATCCATGCCTAGATTAATATAGACACCCAGTTAATATTGTAATAGATATATAAAATTGACATTGAAAAGAAAAAAACAAAAAAACTAATACCTGTAGGAGAGTGAAATAGCCTGAAACACCCTTCACCTTGGCACTTGTGGCAGTCCCAAGACCCCTGTACAAGTAAGCCAGTAAGGCTGCACCCCACGCGTAGTCTCTGATCTCGGCAAATTTCATAAGCAGTCTCAGATAACAAACGGGAACTGCAGTTCCAGACGTGTCGGTGAAGGCAGTACATCCAAAGAAAAACAACAAATAAGCTCTCACAGCAAATCGCAACTCTTTTTGGGTTGACGCCTTCTTCACAACAACCCCATTTTCATCCCGTAAATCTTCATCCGTCACCTTCCCAGCAAACTGCTTCATCAAGAAATCCATCCTAACTTTGGAAGTGAACTTATTGGATTTCATCTCCCGTGATCTATCTTGTCCATGGGTATGCCAAGACCTTGGTGGAGGAGTCTTTTTATGCGTTCGTGGTCAAATCGGTGTCCCCGATCCTTTGCTTTGCCTCGATCGGAACTCCTAAGAGTTGGGAAATATCGTCCAACGTGATTGTCATCTCACCCACGGCATATGAAGCGTGTTTGTCTCCGGATGCCACCTCTCCACAAACGCGAGAGACCAACACGGGATCGATGCTTATATACACCTAAGACGAGCACATAAGCCGGTCCTTTGAAGCTCCACATGAAAATTAGAACGGTCGAACACTCTCCCGGCGATATCCCATTGTACCAACTTGTTGGTGCCCATGACACTTCAACACCCCCGCTCCGCCTAAAAAACAACAAAACTTAGTATTAATGTATGCACAAGGTTTCGTAATACAAAATTTAAATACTAATAGACAATATATAATAATATTACCTGCCCCTCCCAAATATCACGAGCCACGTGCACCGCATAGTCATATAACAGATGTGACACACGAGGGCCACCTCCATAAACACCTCTCTGGAACTCCAAGTCATTGTTGGGCTTTCTCACAATATTCACTGAGAGGTGCAGTCAGGAGAACCAGGGGACTTCCTCGTCATCATCATCCTCCTCCTCCTCATCCTCCGCGTCCTCCTCATCCTCCGCGTCATCAACACCCTCTTCATCATCTTCTTCACTATCATCTTCTTCATCATCACCTACAGCTACACTCTTCCCATGATCCATATTTACATTATCTACATCTACATCTTCATCTTCATCTAAATCTAAATCTAAATCTACATCTACATCTAAATCTACATCACTCATAACTGTTTGCTTTCTTCTCTTTTGATTTCCTAACTCTACACCACTTACTACATTACTGGGATCATCCGCTTTCCGATCCCCCTACTGGACTGATGCCGAGGTAGTTGTTGCCCTTTCTCTCTTTTCTCGGGCTCCTCAATGACCGAACTACTACTCCCCCCACCTAACAACTTCTTAGCACCCGTGAAAACACTTTTTGCTACATTCTTCACATTCACATTCTTTGTTCGAGGCATTGCTACAAAATAAATAGGAGTTAAAAATAGGAGGCATTCACTATACTTATTTGTTCCATAATTTCATATAGCCGGTAAGCCGCACCAAGCATGGAAGCACAATTGTGACAACAATATCCCTCTCATGCATGCATGCATGATGATGGCTTCACGATTAAGAGGAATTCTTAAACAAAAAGAAAAATTCAAAGGGAACCTACTTTTAGGAGATTCTTGGCAAGGTCTACATCCCCTACTTTAAATAGGCTGCTATTCACTACTAGAATCCCAATTTCACTAGCCTTCACTCTTGTTTTTGTCAAAAGTTCATCTATTTACTTTAAAAAAAAAGTAGTTTCAATGTCAATTCACTTCAACAATTTATTAACCAGAACACCAACAAAGTAAATCAACCACCAAGGAACACAAACAATAGGTTTGATTCCATTAACAGCACAAATACTTGTGGTTCAATAAAACTATTCATTTCTCACAAACCATCCACTTTAGTCAATTATTCTTCCATGCTAGGAGTTCTACTTACGTAAAACACATGCATTTTGGTCCCATCCCCACTGACTTTGAAGTCTTAAATAAACATAATCTATCGTGCTAGCTAGTAACACAAGTAACTACAAGAACTATTTTGTTGGATAAGGTTTCACTCAATATCCACCAATTCAGGTGGACTCATATGCTACTACACTTCCGTGTCAATGCGATGCGTTTGTTTGTATTGTAATACATTACAATTACTCACATAGTATTGTCCAAAGATTATATAGTGCGTAAATAGTAAGCCTCTTATGAATGAATGCTTGAATACATTCATTACAATATTCCATCAAATAACCCATGCCATATAATGAGATAGCTAGTTAACTCTCCTTATTCCAATTTAACAACACAAAGAATTCTATAACAGAAAACAGTTGAATTAAACCATAAACTAGTCCATTTTATACAATACACATTACAGTGAACATTAATAAATCATCAAAAGTTCAAATCTTTTGCAGAATACAAAAAAAAAAAAAAAAAAAAAGTACTACATCACAATTATCAACTACAATCAGAAATGGTTTGGAACCGAAATTGGGGGAGAGAATTTACCTGAGATGTGTGTTTAAGGAGTTTTAGTGAAAATTTTAGAGAGTGTGAAATGTTTGGTTGAAGATGGAAGAAACAAACCTGTGAAAATAAAGGTTGCTCCGACTTAAGAAAACCAAGCATGAAACGAAGATTGATTCGTCAATGATAGGTTCCTAAAGGATTGGACCTGGTAAATGATGGTTCTAAGTTTTATATGTTCACAAAAGGTTCCAATCCTTTAGGAACCACTAACCATCATTGGCATAACCTCGTTTCACATGATGTTGAACATAAGTTTGATTGGCATAATAGGTTAGTGTTTGGGACACGGTAAATGATGGTGGTATATTGAAGTTTGAAGCTCATGGAAAGTGAAGGGTTTTACTATACTAAAGGATTGGACTTCTTTCGGTGATAGCGAAGTTTCCGGGAGAAGGTACTTGCTTGCCACTTCTTTTTCACTATTTAGTCTTTACTTCCTAGCTCCGTCGACCTCACTAGATCTAATATTGTTTAGGTAGATTTTTGTGGCATGCTAGTTGTTAAATTTATCTTTCGCAGCTGGGAGGTGCTAATTTATTGGATCAGCCCTCCTTTTTGCCTTCTAGTACAAGGCAAAAAGGGATTACTTAAAACCATATTAAATTCTAAATAGTCAAATAATTACCATTCTTCCAATAGCATAACTACCCATAATTGTAAACAAAGTAGATTAATAAGGTAATCAGAAACATACAATAAGGATAACAACAGTAAAGACACCATCTCGGGGCTTGTTAAAATCATTTCGGGGGTTCTTTTGCACCAATCATAGTTGCCCAAGAAACCATAGTTTTCTCAACCATTTTATCAAAAAGCGTACTAAGGAAAGCAACAAGTAGCTCAAAACATATAACAAAATGGGTGTCTAGAATTCAAAAGAATTGAATCAAACATAACATTATAAAAAAAAAAAAAAAAAAAAAATAGAAAGATAGAACAGTTACCTGAAATAGAGCTATATAAGTAGTATAGTTTCAAAGACACCAACTGAGTTTCTCTGTGTAGTGATGAACAGTTACAAAGAGTGTTTGAAGAGAAGAGATAATTCCGTACTTTGTTAATTGAATTGAGATCGAGAGTTTGTGTTTGTGGGTTTTTAGTCGAGCACGAAATCGAGGGTTTGAAGCATAAATCGCAAAATCAAAATCGAGTGTTTGTGTTTGTGGGTTTTGGTCGAGCGCGAAATCGAGGGTTTGAAGCAGAAATTGCTAAATTGAAATGGAATGTTTGTGTTTGTGGGGTTGCCGGTTTGCGGTTTTGGGTATTTAGTTTGGGGTGTATGATTTATGAGTTTCGCCAACCTGATGGGCGGACCCAACTTCAACTCTCCGCTTAACACAAATTGGGGTCCGTCAATAATAGGACCCAAAAAAAATAGCCGTATTTATTCTTATTGCACGACTCCAGCAGTTTATCTCCCTCTCACTCGGCTAGTCGTCTCCCTAAAATTTCTCTCCCTCTCTTCAACTCATGCACCTGAAATGTGAAACATGGTGATTAAATAGAGAGTTCTCATAATCAACTTGTAAACTTGTAGCAATTGGAGTTTTTATTGGTCGAAAATTAGGAAATGCCGCTGGTGATTCTCCCAAATGCCGCTTGTTCTTGGCCATGGTGCCTTGATCCCATTGCTTGCACAGTTGAATGAGCATGCCAAGCTTTCTATTCTTAGAAATGCCACTTGGACTTTATCAAATTTTTGCCACAGCCTCCATTCGAACAGGTTGGATATCCACATAGTGACATATATTCTAGTAGATATTTTACTGTGGTGTAACTTATTTGTGATTACATTTGGGCTGACAAAGCCTGCACTCCTTGCTCTTGAGCAACAAGGAAGTACTGACAGATGCATGTTGGGCACTATCTTATTTGTCTGATGGTACGAATGACAAAATCCTTGGCTTGTTAAGCTCTTGCTGGGAGTGTTGGATTTCAGTTAAGTTCTATTAAAAATATATCAACTGATGAATTATCTGCTTTCTTCTACATATCGTTGATTGAAATTCGAACATCTACTACATTCTTTCTTTCTCAGTCATCCATCGCCTAATCAAATACGTTGACTAACAGCTTGAGACAGACTTAGTGACAGAGTGTAACTAAAATCAAAATTTTGAACTTCGTCTGACTAAACTCAAAATCGCGCTAATATAGTGTGACGTACTACAAAAAGACCCTATTTTTAACTTCTTTGAATCTTTACTTTGTTTTGTCTTTGATGATTTTCTTCTACTTTTTACAGACTATAATCAACTTTCAAGCGCTTCCTTGCCTGTTGAGCTTGTTAACAAATAATCACAAGAAGAGTATCAAGAAAGAAGCTTGCTGGACCATTTCAAATATTATTGTGGGAAATAAGGATTAGATATAGGTGCGAATATATTCTCCTTTCACTATTCTATTATTACTCTATTATGTGCGCTCTTGTGAATTGGGATTTTTTTTTTATCCTGATATTGTATGTTGGTTCAAGGACTTAGTGGGTGTGCTTCCACAACCGAAATCCTTTGAAATAAGATGTAATTTGAGTTTAAAACATTGCTGCCACTTCAAGACTGCAAAATTTTATAAGAGTTTAATTATATTTTCTTTGTAGGGATTTTGGTCGTATAATTAGCACATAAAATCCTTGAATTAGGCTAAGTTTAGGTTAAAACCTAATTAGGAATGTTACTTGAATTTTTAAAGCGAAGAAACACAGTTGTTGCTTTTATACCTTCATTTGGTTGTGAAAGAAATGAAATGTGATGTGAACAAGGCCGACAAAAGCTCTCCCAGCTGGGGGGGCTTTTAACTGCATAAAATATAAAACTTATCTTAAAAATATTCCTTTATTATTTAATTTAATCCATTCTTACGTTAATATATGTTGTTATTCTACAGACTGTAATTGCTGTAGATATTATTGGCCCCTTCGTTCGTTTGCTCCAAACTGCTGAGTTTGATATTAAGAAAGAGGCTGCTTGGGCATTATCAAATGCTACTTCTGGTGGTGATCATAATCAAATCAAGTATATACATCTCAATTTTACATCTCTCTGCCTTTTTCTCAACTGGTATATTCTTAGTCCATTTGCAACTGCACCATTTGGGTGATTTTGCAACCTTTGGGATTTCTTATTTGTAACATATATTGGTTCATTAGGTAATTTTTCACACTTATTAGGGCAAGGAATCGGGTCGGGTAGACCTGAATCCGACCTGACCCGATTACCAAATATATCGAGTTCGGGTTGATTTTTGTATCCGTTTATGTATTCGGGTCGGATTCGGATTCGGGTATGTCGGGTTCGGATTCAGATATAATTTTTGGGCTTTTTTTGAATTTTTAGTGTTATCCGATCGGGTTAGTCGGATTCGGGTCGGATTCGGATATTAAATTTCGGATATAATCGGGTTCGGATTCGGATTCGGATATTGTGAAATTATTCGGATTTGGATTCGGATATAGCCATATCCGACCCAAACCCGACCCGATCCCTGCCCTAACACTTATTATCCGTTATCAATGTTTCTAACCGTTAGTAAGTATCTATTCAAATTCTTAAATTATTCTGTATCATTTATTGGATATTTAGTGATGCTTAGTAATGTGTGACAAAGCTAAAAATCACGCTAGGAAAAAAAAAAAAAAAACAACGAAAAGTTAAGCAGGAGTTTTTTAGTTCTTCGGCGCCCATCTAATCTAATCTAAGAAGAGAAATATCACATATGCTAAAAATAAAAATAGGGTTTTGATTTCGTTGTTGCTGCCGCTGCTGCTGCTAGGGTTTTAATTTCGGTAAGTCGTCTTCTCTCCCTCCTTTTGTTCTTTTTTTGTTCGGTACTCGGTACAAGTTTCATGGTTCCCTGCTGGAGATTGTGAGATTTGATTGAATTAGGCTTGAATGCTTGATAGAATATAGTCTATTCAAATCTATATCGATGGAAATCGCAAAGCTTTGAATAGATCCATAAGATTTTTGATTCTCAAAAGAATCTAGAGGTTTAGCTTTTGGGTTAGTTTATCAAAAGCTTTAGCTTGATTAGATACTTGCTTGCCGAACTCAGGGTGTTCTTTCAAATTTGAAGAAGGGAATGGTACAACAATTACTTTTAGTTTAAGGGTTCAACCCTTATGGATACACCTTGACCAATTTAAGGCTTAAAAATTGGAGTAATTTCCTAGGTTGAGTGTTGCTATGTTATGGGAAATAATTTTCTATCCTTTATTAATGGTGTTAGTGTCTAGAAGAGGCACAATATACTTGATGTGAAATATGCCTTCAAAGAATGGGGCCTGCGTTTGATTGATCATTTGTTGGTGAGGTGATGCTGGAAATAGATGAGAGATATATTTATCATGTTGGGTTCAGTGATGAGTTTTGCTGATTTAATTGTGTTCAAGATAATTGCTTGCTTTGTTTTACTTTGCTTTGTATGACATACTGAAAGATCGTATGGAATTTGCTATTGGAGTTTTGTATGAAGTTTATTTTATATAATGTCTTTTATGTCAACTTCAATTTGAGAAGTGTTCACTTTTAATGGTGATTGAATAATAAAAAAAATGAATGGTATAGAGGGGTCTTTTGGTTTACACGTGTGTTGCATGGGTACGCCGATATTGGTGGCGTGTCCCGTGTTATGTCGTGTCATGTCGACACAGACACAGACACAATACAGATTCGTTGAGAGGCGTGGTTGATTTCTGAGAGAGAAAGAGATTCACCTTATGAAGAAATGAGAAATAAGGAGAGGCGTGGTTGTTGTGAAAGAGGAGAGAGAGAGGTCTAGGGTTTCTACTTTCTACTTTCTACCATGGCGGCTGTGCTAGTTTGAGAAGAAGACCTAAAGTTAAGGAAGACAATTACAAAATGGACAGTTTTAAATGAGCAGTGGACTTGGGCCTTTCTAGAATGGATATTATATTCAAGATCTAAACTTTTACACCTTGGTTTCTAAAAAGCTAATGGGCTAATAGGCCTTATATTCAAGTAATAACTGTTTTAAATTGCTAATGGACTTTATATTCAAGTAATAACTATTTTAAATGGTTAATGGGCCTTATATTCAAGTAATAATTGTTTTAAAAGACTAATGGCCGGGCAATATCAAATAATTTAAAAAAAAATATAAAATTAAAAATATTAGGCGTGTCCCCGTGTCTGACTATTTACAGCTTGCCGTGTCCAAATCGGACACTCGTACCCGTACCCATGCAATACAGGTTTATACCTTTGTCATTCCTGTGTTCTTGGTAAGAGTCAATTGGAATCACACCATTCACATAAACTTAGGATCATCATGTAAGATACCATGTCAGGTGCATTCTCTAGTTATTTTTTTTGCTTTATTGCATTATTTTATTTGTTGACCTCATGTAGTTGACTATCCAATTTGCTTAATTAGGGAAGCATGTTATCACTTGAAATATTTCTAAATAGTAAACCTTAGCCTCAAAGAATTTTTTTTGTTTGTGGAACTTGCCTTGTTGTTGATTCTTGTACCTTAAGCTTGTTTCACATCATTCATAACCAATTGATTCACTAGTGTGAACTATTGGTTAAAACTTAGTTTAGTACACGCTGCTCATCCTGAACTAAGTTTACTATTTTATTGTGAACCGTCCTACTATATGATTTGAACCTAGTTCTTTCTTACGCTCTTAGTTTTATAAGATTATGCTTTGAATTGATTGAAATATTGAAGGCCGTGAAATTCTAATTATAAGAAGGTACTCAAGGAATGTTGGATTTCTTTCTTCTTTATATGTGTAAATGGTTGTTGTTAAAAATGTGTACCCCCTTGAGCTTTTAATGAGGGCATGATCAACCCTGATGTATTTTTGAAACTTATTCCCAAACAAACAACTATGATTGACAGGCTATGATTGCTTGTTTTGGAGTTTGAAGAATTGAAACATGGGCCTCGATGTTTGTAAAGTGAAGAATTGGTCTTCGTATGCTTGAGTTCGGGATAATACAGGTAATATCTCTCTCTCAACTATGCTGCCTCTCAAAGAATTCATTCTTTTCATCATAATTTTGTAGGAATTAAGCAAGGCCCAGCAATATATATGTGTAATGACTTTATATAAGCACAGTGGTTTTGAAAGGGCTATGCTGGTCTCATGGAGGATATGATGACTGGTGAAGTGGTGAGTATGTTTTCTGTGCTTTTGTATATTTTTTAATCATTTGGTCCTTGAATGTCTTTATGTACCCAAGTTAAAATCCTAGAGATAACTCTTTTGTCTGTACATGAGGTTGGCTAAAATGCTTTTTAGCTTTGACAACAACTAAGGAGTTAATAGTAGCCTGTTCGTGAAATGAGTTTCTGAGAAAAATTTTGTTCTCAGTCAAACTCACTTAAACCATATATGTACAAAACAGAAAAAATGCAACTGCGAAAGCAATCCATTCAAGCCTGCGTGTTTGTAGTATGCCTAAGCTTGGCATAGCATAGGTAATCTCTCTCTGCCTGTCTCCCTTTTACCTATTTGTTTTCTACTACCTGACTTCCTTTTATTTATTTATATTGAAATATCCGATGAAAGGGACTTCTATGATGATACCATGCCAAAGTCATCCCCTGATACTTTGCAACAGCTGAAGGCGGAACTTTTGTACAATTGATGGTATTTAGGTACTCTGGTTTGAAACCAGCGCATTTCTGGTTTGAATGCATAAGCTTTTTTGCATCTGGTTTTAGTGGTACTTTCATTCTAGTGGCCTTTAGATTGCTTTTGAGCTTGTATGCACTCATGACAAGAATAAACTAGGTCCCATGCATATAGTGAGGTTACACATTTAATATGTTTTGACAATCATATTAGCATATCCTGAATAGTAAGCATTAAAGGTCTATCTTGACTTTATTCCTAAAATCATTTTTGTTTTTTGCAGGTAAGGATAGGGAATCATCTTTGTTTTTTGCATAAGAACACTTCATAACCCTTTGCTAGCTGCAGTCCATGTTGTGATGGTTTATGCTCTTGTGAATATTTTTTATCTGCCATGTGAAATTATCCTAGCTACTGGCTTTTACATTAGTATGTTAGGATGGTCTACCCAATCAGTAGGCATGCATCCTGAGTTCCGCTATAAAATAGAGTTTCAAAGCCACTAGCCTGAGGTATTATATTCTCAATTACACTCATAAGAATCTGTATGAGTACACACTATTGTGCTTGTTGGATTTTAATGTTGTGATCCCCCATTTAATAATGTTTTTCTTTTCTGTAATTCAGTTCGACTACCTCTAGAGCTTGGAAATAGAGGAGAAAATCAACAAGATAAGATGGTGCTAGACAGCTAACAGTTCCTTGTTTCTTTTATCTACTAATGATAGAACAATTAGATCTTGGAAGGTATACTTTATGGATTTGATAAGCACCACAAGTTTTTCTTTTCGGAAATAACATCTTGCATAATGCTGACACATATTCTTTGGAAGTCTTGAGTTCTGTGGATAGCTATTCCCTTAACTATTTGGTATTATCTGGTTTGAAGGTACATTTATTTATTTTTTGACCAAAGTCCTAAATTTGAATATATGTTAAAAGCATTCTCCCCTGCCCCTTAACATGTCAAGTTGTTTTCCTCTTCTCTCTCTTTAATTTGGTATTCTGATTTTGCAGGTGCCACCACCTTGACATTCAGTGTTATCAGCCACAAATATTTTGGAAGCTTTGCAGTTCAAGAACCAATTGAGTACAAGAGAAACTTCAAAGGCTCATTTAATACCTTGGCTATCATTGCATTGTATGGTGGTATACATCATGAAGTTGTTGTATAGTCTTTGGTGGACTTGTTAATCACTTATTGAGGTGGATGATAAGATAATAATAATTTATGTTTCTTTCTTTCTATATCTTCGTATCTTCACCGCGTTTTCAGTTTTTGATAATTTTCTCCATTCTAAAACAGTTGGATGCTTGAGAATTTTGGTCAATAGGGTTGATGGGGGGGGGGTACAAGTAGTCGAGTACTATACAACTAGAAGGCAAGTAGTAAGTACTGTTTCACAATCTTTATCAATTACAAAGTTTTATATATTGGTTTCTTTCTAACAAGGTATGTTTCCTTGATTTTCAGGCACCGTATATAATACCAATATTTTGTTAAGTGTTCAATAGCATCTGTAAACGTCTTTGAAAGAGTTGGATCTGTCAACCACTTAATGCAGTTGTCATGGCACCTAGTCCTACACTCGAGGTTAGTTTTTCATTGTAATTGGAGCCAGTTCTCCATCAAGATGGATAAAGTTCCATTATACACATTGCTTACATGTCAAATCTGTTATTCACTTGTATGTAAACCAACAAATATAGTTTTTCCTAGGTGCACTCATCATCAACGAATCAAGAGACAGTTTTTTTTTGTTTGGACATGTTAAGGTTGTCCCACCCATGTGTACACGTGTGTTCATAAGTTCAATGCAGTGCTCAGGGGATTGAGTGCTTAAATTCTGCCTACAAACAATTACTTGAGAGCCTCACCGTTACTATGATATATGACTGAGTACCCCATGTACGGTTTCGGTTTTAAGAGTTTAAATTAGGCACAAATTTACTTTAGCATACTCTACTTATCAGTTTAGTGTCTGGTAATTAAAAGCACGAGGGTCTGATCACTTTGGATTTGTTAGCCTGAGTTTTTTGCTCTAACCATGCTTAGAACTCGAGTGTTGTGTTCTTATTTGAGTTTTTCTCATAGCAGATCATTCTTTGCTTTACATACAGTTTAGTTACTGGATGGTGCTTCTGACATTGCAAAGTTTGAGGATGAAAGTAGAGTTGTCACTGGAAATTTGGCATATTAAAATGTTGCGGGTAATTCACTATTTTTTGTTTTTGAGCTAGGTGTTATGTTTTTCTTCTGTGTATAAAGGATTTACGGCTTCAGACGTGCTTCTTGTATTATAGCGGGATTATATTGATACAACTATAGCAAGCTTTAGATGCCTTTATTGACGTTGTGGAACTTGAAAGTTGTCATGCGCTTCTTGTATTATAGCAGGATTATATTGATACAACTATAGCAGGCTTTAGATGCCTTTCTTGACGTTGTGGAACTGAAAATTGTCATGCTTTATTTAAGAATCTGAAGGTTTATGTGAACCTCCATTATTCTTGTGTCGTTTGATATAACTAGTATCTGTTTATTGGATAGATGTGGGACACATTAAATACTTATATGTTGATTGATTTAAGCACCATGTACCTAAGTAAACTTTGGACAAGGTTGCTTACTGGAAAATAAAAGTTATTTTAATTCTAATGTATAAATCTCATGCCCTCATAGGTATTTTATGATTAAAACGTATCTTATGATGTGTGTTTGTGTTGATTGAGAATTCAATATTGGGAGGTTTGAAAATACTTGTGGTGAAGTTTGGGGTGGACAATTTGTACTGACTATCACTACACCATAATAGGATATTTGCAACACATACCTTTTTTGCTTTGCAACGGTTATTTACCATTAGCAAGTTGCCAACGCTATATAAGCGTTAGCAATGTTATAAAGCGTTACTTTATTTAGGTGAATTTTAGGAATTAATTGCTAACGCTTAAAAATCGTGTGAGAAGTGTTGCAAATTAAAATCTTGAAATATAAAACATAACTTTACTTTCTCTCCTCTCTCTCTCACCGCTTACACTCTCCGGTCTCCCCCTCTCTCTGCCCACACACACTCTCTGTAAGAACCCTAACTCCTTCTGAATTTTTTTTGGGTTTTTCTCATCTTCTCCGATTTTCTATCGTCTAAAACCCCAAGTTATGATTTGTGTATGCTAAATATATATCTGATCTCGGTGATCATCGTGTGTTGGAACAATTACGTAGGATTTTGAGACTCTTGACTTCGTTGAAAGTCGTTTCAATTCTCCCACCACCCGATAGAAATCCAACTCCGCTTTCTTTATTACTGTTTGACAGACTCAAAGTTTTGGAACTCCGTGGTTGTGATCTTTCCACCTCACCTGCTAAACCCTGGCCTCTGATTTCCATATAAAGTACACGCCGAGGGTAAATACCTTCTTTAACCTCTATTCTAATCGACTGAATATCTCTCATAAGGAATCAAAGGAAGATGCGATGGTTTCTTCCAGGGAATCCCCAACAAAAAATGCACACTATTCCCTTTTTTCTATCGAATCTATCATAACCACTACCTACATTCCACTAAATTGTGCACCACAAATAGGAGCTAATGAACAAACCTCGATCCCATAGAAAGACATCAACGATCCCTTGTGGAAAAAAAAAAAAGAATTTGCTGAGAAGGAAATAAGGATATAAGATTCCTACCAAGGTAACTAGAAGTTCCAACCAATAAGAATCCTAGTGAGCCTAAAAAGGATCTTGCCTAGCAGAAATTACTTGTTTTTGAGACCCAGCTATAAGTTCTATCCATATGGGTATTGATCGCCAGTTCATACTAGATCCAGTTGTTTCATTTTATTGGAATTGAGAGAATAACCCAAATTAATTTGACTTTCTTTAGTTTTTTTTATTCCCGAAGTAACTCTCATCAACTAGCACTATTATTATCATGTGAACCATTAGGAGTAATTCATCGAATCAGTTAGATAATATATATATATATATCTTCATATGATCCCACTATGGATATCTACATCCATATAGATACTTTTACTTTTCATTTTAGACATTTGCTAATTCCTTTTAAATAAAAATAAAATAGATATAATGCACCATACCATATATCATGTCATGGTTACTACCATATATGACTTTTTTCGTTTTGTGTTAGGAAGAAGACACCTCACCGTTACCCTATTCTACTAAATGGATATCTGTATTATGATCCAAGTCCGAGCCTTGAAAAAAATGGATGAGATTAGGTCCTGAATAATCTAGACAATCTTGTGTTTTTGAACATGAAGAGATAGAGAAGCCATTGCAAGTGCCGGAAATACTAGACCCACTAAAGGCACAAAAAAAGAGGGTAAGTTGAAAGTTGTCATAGAATGGATACCTCAATTTAATATTTGTACCTGTTTTAAAGATATCTTATGATAAGTATATCTATTATCAGTATATAATAATAGGTATAGGTACAAGAAATATAGAACTAAATAAGTGTACCTATTTACCTTTATATTTATGATTATTCTTGTTTTCTTATACTTATCTTCTAATAAAGACCAAAAGAGTTTCTTACAAGTTATCAAAGGATTCGTTAGAATACTATCCAACAGGGATTCCTAGTAAAAATGGAAGTTATCGGGAATCTAGAAAAATAAAAGCAAGATTTCTATTCTTTATTTTCTACATTTTAATAAGGTAAGGGAACATCATTTTTTTTTTTTTTTTTCATAACCGATAAGAATTGACTTTTTATGTTTGTTTATAGAGTCTTTACGATTACTAATTATGAATCTAGGTAGAAATAAAATGGATCTGGAGGAAATAATAAAAAGTAATTATCAAAAACTTCGGATCCTTTATACAATTAGATCTTATGACCTCAAGCAAAACTCCATGCTTATTATTTTTTATTTTTACTTAGAATTTGATTACTATAAACTAAAGACTTCTCCAACTCAGACATACTTTGGAGAAACTCATTCTTCATAATTCCACTATAAGTTTCTTTAATAATTCAATACAAACTTTATTATTATTATTATTATTAGTTTCTCATTAATAATTTAATAATTCGGGGATAATTCAGGATCATTTGCGAATTTTAAAGTGTTTGTTAGTAGGATAGTGGATATTAAGGACTCCGCCGTCTGGAATAGGCTTTTCTTAGTTTCCTGTCCTTGTAATGGATTGCTAGCTACTCATGGATGATTCTTTGCAATTGCTTCCTGATGTCGAGAGTAGGAATAGGTTTGGCAAAGTGGATAATTTGAAGAAATGTACTAAGTTAAATTACTTGGATCTTGGGTTTAATCACTTGCGCTATATATCTTCCCTAAGTGAGGTATGTTACTACTTCTCTTTAGTGTTTTAGTCTAATTGTCATTCATCATCAATGAGCAGCATATACAAACTCACTAGTTAAGTCTGTTTCAAGTGTTGGAAATCATTTTTTTTAATCACATTTATGTATCAACGCATGCCCTGCATGGAATCTCATATAACCTTCGGACTTCGAGTTTGTCTAATGACCACACATACGCCATGATCAAACTTCTGATGGATAGTAGGATCTTATACTCTAGTGTGATTTATTTTCCCATCTTTAGAGCAATGAGATTCTGAGAGATTCAATATAAGTTGCATACTAAATTTGTCTAGCGACTTATGTAGACTAATATTAACCCTCGCAAGTGTACGGTACGAGTTTTATTTTCTTTGGTGGGGAGATTAGAAAGAGGATAGACAATGAGGCACTCAAGTGAATTTTTTAAATCCCCAGCCACACTGACGCAAAACTTCGCTACACTCAGGGATAATATTTTGAAACATAAAATATCACATTGGTGACCTAGAGTGAAGATGGGTGGAGAAAGTTTTTGCATGGACGCCTCATGAAAATGTCCAACAACAGTTTCTGGTTAGAAAGCAACTTAACTATGTTTCATTTTCAGTAAGGAGTGAATAGGATTCAATTTAATAAACTTCTGAACGTGGAACACTAGTTCTTCTTTACATTTTTCAATAGTTTTTGCATTGGGCAAGAACTGTTGTGTAATCTTACTTGAATAGTATGGAGCTATTTAGAGAAGATGAGAATAGTTTGTCAACTTGAACACCAAATAAAGAGCAAGGAGCAAAGAGCAAAGACATTATATATAAGTTTGCAGTTTTGCCCCTATCTTTTTGCTTTTGCTGTAAAAGAAAAATTCAATTCATCCGTTATCTGGAATTTACAACTAGGAAATGGTTGGATCATGCAGGTTGCATGCTCAATAGTTAAACTGGTTTTGCGGGACAATGCTCTGACTAGTTTGAATGGGATTGAGACTTTGAAGTCGATTGAAGGGCTTGATCTTTCTTACAATGTTATTTCCAATGTGTCAGAGTTGGAGATCCTCGCTAGCCTCCCATTTCTTCAAAGTTTGTGGTTGGAAGGAAACCCCATTTGTTGTGCCCCATGGTGCAGTATAAAGTTTTTAGCTTGTTTGCTCATCCCGAAAAATTAAGTACATGCTAATCTCTCTGCTTTGGGGCATCAGATCATTCACTTAGTCACTTCTCACTTTTGCTTAACCATTGTCAAATATGGGTAACCCAGATAGTCATTTTGTACTTATTTTTGATGGATTTAGGGGGTGTAATATTTGAAGCATGGGTCGTTTGATTTAATCAAATCTCATGCTCCTAATGTAACTTATTCCTTTCCGTGATTGTATGACTTAGCTTAAATTAGATGAAAGAGGAATCACAACTAGAAAATCTTGGAAGAGGCAAATTGTTCTTGCAAGCAAGCTGAAAAGACCTGCTGGATTTGGTTTGTATTGTCCTGCTATACACAATGATGAAGATGAGGGAACTCTCACCAGAGACAGGGTTAGTGAGTATTCTAATTGAAATTGGGTTAATTTGACTCATTGAATAACAAGGGTTAGCACGTGAAAGCCATGTTTCTCAACATGTGAACAATTATATGGGGTCATATGTTGGCGACTTGTTTTTCCCCCTCTCATGTCATCCACACTAATATCTGAGCTATCTAACAACTTTCTCTTTATGACGAAAAAATTGTCCCAAGGAGGAGGCCTATTCTTTCAGGTCATTGAAGCGTTAGATTAGGTGCTCATGCGAAAAGTGAAACCGGCGGGGAGGAAAATGTCGCTTTCGATAGTGAAGCGTAAGTAGCCGGCCTAATGAATAGAGTGGAGTTCATGAAGAAAGTATATTCTGTTCTTTGGCTGCAGGAGTTTAAGGATTGGATGGACCGGACTTCCGAAAGTTTAGTGAGTAGCAAACATTCGGGTTTCATCGGCCCCGCCCGAAAAGAAAAATTATACAAGAAGTAGAAGAGGCCATAGGCAACTTGGGGAAAGTTCAAAAGATGTCGTGGACACCGTTCAAGCTTCAGGAGAGGAGAACCGCACGAGATGTTCTCGAGTCCGCCAATTTCGTTGAAGATATTTCTATAGGTTCTCATGACCATAACAACTTCGACTTAGTTGGTGAGGTGGCTTTAAAGTCCTCAACAGCCGAAAGTGTAAAGGAGATTCGGACCACATGTAGAAAATAGGGAAGTTAATTTTAAAACAGTGCAAGTAGAAGTTTGCTCGCAAGAAGGATTTAATTGTCTTCCTTTGGCAAAGGAACCCTTCTTCTTGATTCTTTGACAGCCCAAAGAGGTATGAAAAATGTGGAGGTTAGTCCAACGCCGGTGACAGCTATATTGACGAGATGATGGAGTCGCACCACTTATCTTCCTCTACCCCCCGTGGTCTCCTCCGCATTACGGGAGGATATACTACACGCCGCTACAACTTAGAGGAAGAATTTATGCAGCTCTCGGTGGAATCTTATTCATTGGCATCATCGATAGTGATACTAGCAATAGTGATGATGAGTGCTCGCAGATTTGACACATCATTACCGAAGTTGATCACTCACCGAAAAGAACCCGAGAGTGGCACAATGGATGACCACTTTCGAGAGATGTTTCCTTCGAGGATACGTTCTCGATGGGAGACATGCCACCTCATATATATAACTAAATGGAAGATCCTTGTTTAATTATTGTTCTAATCAAGCTTCCAGAATAAAAAAAATTCTTAGAGAAGACCATTATGGTATGGGGAGTGACGTTGCTAATGTCTGTCCTCTTGGATTGTTTGATGGTATTTCAGTTCTCCCTCTAACATAATGTAGTTGGAGCGGGTTCAGTGAAAGACCATTTAGCACTGTGGTACACGTCGCACCTCTTCCGAGGCAAGGCAATTCTTGATGGAGTTAAGAGGCATGTTGATCGTTGAGTCTTTTTTTCTTAGTTCAATTATTAAGAGCAAAAGTTCTTATCTTTGTATTGTGGTAGAGGAACTTGACGGTACTCCGTTTGATTACTTTGTTTTATATGAGATACTTTCTTAGGGTGAGAGTGAGTTTTTCCTGACTTTAGCGCATGTGGGTGTTTTCTGCCTTGTTTTGCTTATATGTTGGCCATGTAGGCCACCTCGACTTCCTTAATTTTTTTCCCTTAGTTCTGGTTTGGTACTTATAAATATATCTTCCTTTCACAAATGTAAGAAAGCATCCTGATTTACCTATCTCACTATCCCCAGAAATTATATTTACTCAAATTTATCTCTCAGGCATGTGTTAATACTACTAAAGCACCATCCTGCATGTTAATACTACTAAAAACTACCATTCCCGTGATCTGCAAGGAGCTTCGGGTCTCTTTGGTTTGGAGGAATATGTGAAAGCTTTGAAAGGTATTTCCAGTCCTTTTGTATTTATAAGTTTATCTTGATTAATTATAAAGTGAAGTGTCTTTAATAATAACCGGCTTCGGTTTTCTGAAAAATATTGGCCTTACTCCAAAAAAAAAAGATAGGACCACATTAGATTACTATAAAATAGTTTAAGGAAATGGAACTTGTTTACTTGAATAATTAATTCCTTTTTAGATTAGGAAACATGGCCATTTTCTGTTAGACAATTAGATTGTCTTAAGATACTTATATTTATACCTCTTCATCTTTTCCTTCTTCCATTCATCTTTTCCTTCTTCCCTCCTCCTCCCGTTTCTATATATTTCTGGCTGCCGTTGATTTGATGTCATAGAGACTATCATCCCAAAAGTTAAGTCTTTGTGACACTTTTGAACTTATCATATTCACAGGAGGATATTTATTCAAGTTGCTAAATATTTGGGCCATCCGTTATTTGGAGAATAACTCTCAATCCTTTTAACAAGGTTAGAGATTTACCAACGATATGATCTTTGGAGTCCATGATCTTCATCTGACGTGATCATCATTCTAATAGGAATTTGAGATACTCCACCAAGTCCTTTGAAACAAGGTGGGCTTGAAGACGAATTGGCGCCTGACCTTTTGTGTGGGTATGCTTTATTCTTAGTGGATTTCATTCTAACCACAAATCATCTCATTTAGACATTTCTAACCGCGCCAAAAGTTGTCTTTGAGTTCCAGTGTTTTACATTTTTCAAACTCTATTGATAAGGTTGAACCTTTTCAAATGAGCTGATTTTTCATGAAGATGATCTCCATGGCGGGGAGATAATATGCACAAAAATCAGCCTAATTAGTTGTGTGGTTCCCACATTTTTCCTTGAGACTTAGTGGAGCATCTGAAATTCCCATTACTTGGTCAAGCAAAGTAAAAAAAATCCCTTCCAGAACATTGAAAGCCTTACACAACAGTATATAACTCCCGGCCTCCCTTAGATGCTTTACTCGTAGAAATTGGTTTTGAGTTGGACGCTCTAAAGTTCAAGATGGTACCGGATCGCCGTGAGCGGTACCGTTGTATTTGGCCTAATTACTCCATGTCACCTAAGTATGTTTGTCCACATGTTAGGCCTAAGTAACGCTACATATGAGGCATATTGAGATGTTTAATATAGTCCCACATGGGACATTGAAGGCCGTGCATAATAGTATATAGTTCCCGGGGCTGGTGCTGCTCTGCTCGTAGGCAATTGTTTTAAGTTGGATGCTCCAAAGTTTATGAGTACAAACTATGTTTTGGCACACAATAACACTCTTTTTCATTTTTGGTAGACTAGATTTATTGTGTTGCACAAAGGGATGTTTATGAATCATGAAATCACTATCAAGCTCCTCCCAAATCTGCATGTTCAGAAATAGGGTTATGGATTTTAAAATCTCCATTTGTAAGATTTGTGCCCCGAACCTTTGTTCAAGTTTCATTTGCTCACATATTATTACTTCTTTATTTTTATTTATTTTTATATTATATTTTGTTTTTTTTTGTATATTGTTGTCATATAGTGTTAGGTCATTTTGGTTAGGAGTTGGGCTTCCAAATGTTGAATATATAAGAATGATGATTGGTGCTTTGGAGCTTAAGAATGATGATTGGCTCAAGGCAAAAGAGACATTACGTGCTGCTAGAGAGGCAACTGATGGGAAAGATTCTTATTCTGCTCTTTCTCTGGTGGGCATAGTTTATGGCAAGTACTGTTTCTTTTTCTTATTTAATCTCAATATAGTCTTAGTTATTCATAAATTAAACAGTTGAACAATTTTTACCGATTTATGATCATATTTTAACTTTGCAGGGAAACTGGAACTACTTTGCTGCCGCCCGTTCGGGATTGTTTGGAAAATCGTATAGAAATTTGTAACTCTTAGTAAATCTGAATTTGTAACCCTCAAAACTCTTTTGAAGTTACATATATGGTTCAATGAATATAATATTTTTTTCAGACGTTTACTTGTGTTTATTTTACTTGTCAAATGGTATGAAAAAACATTGGTAATTTTATTTGTTTCTATATGAAAACAGGAGGTGCAGGTTTAGGGCAGGAAAAAAATTAAAAGAATTTTTTTGACCATATCAACACATTAGTAACGATTATAAACCATTGCAAAGCAAAAAATAAATATTAAAACATCCATCAATAATCGTTGCAAATCAAACTACGCAACGTTTTTTAACCGTTAGTAATTGTCACTCTACAACGGTTAATAACCGTTGGAAAATATGGTTTGCAATGCTTTTAAACAGTAGTAATTGTCACTCTGCAATAGTTAATAACTGTTAGAAAATTTGGTTTGCAACGCTTTTTAACCGTTGTAAACATTTCCAACACTTTACCCACGCCATATTTGTAACGCTTTTTAAGCGTTGTGAAAATTATTCGCAATGGTTTTTTGCCGTTAGTAATAGCCTGTTATGGTGTAGTGTATTAAGACTAATGCTAAGCATTAAAGCGGTGACACATTTTATATACATGTACAACCTAAAATATACACTATTCGTGGGTTTTGAATTTAGTTCTCAAGTATTTATTTGTTACCATTCTCGACCTTTTCTGGTCTCACTATTTAAACCGCGGTATGTGAGTGGTTAAAATCAGAACTGCGTGTTAGTATGGTTGAGTTTGTTGCTAGTGAAATAACTGGTGTTGTATTTTATTTTTGTTCTAGTGTTTGCATGATCGAACTTGAATTTTATTAGTGTTTTAAGAATGCCCTGGGCTCATAAAGAATTTTAAGCTTTCATATATTTGCTACACTTTTGGATTTAAAATTGGCATTTGCAAATATTCCTGTAATATTAGTATGAATGTCTTTTAAAGTTTTTGAGCCTGAAGCTTTGCTACATCTTTTATTGCACTAACATCTCTTTATTAATATGTCAATTCCAAGACTACCTTGAGTAAGATGATACAGAAATGATGAAGTTGCTTAATGCAGATATTTTACCTTCACATGTTAATTAGTTAAATATGCGGGAATCCGTTTGTATATTATTTAAATGAAGAATAAATAAAATGTATCTATTTGAATCATGTTTTATGAATGGATTTTGATATGCGATTTGACATAATATGTTATTCGTGCCGTGTACATTAAGATTGGAACATGTTGCACCCAACGTGTAGCATTTAGTGTTGTTTGTTTATGTAATAACGTCTTCTGAGGGGGGCGGGGAGCGATGTTATCTTATTTTATGTAATGTATTGTAAACTCTAATTGTTTCCTTGCTTTTGTTGGATTTGGTTGAAAATGCATTATGCAGGTCTCACATTCTTAAAAACGTTAAAAATATAAAGGAGGCTATGTCGAAATTTTGAAATGAATGAAGTGTCATGTTGTAATATTCGTTTTAATATAATTTGTATCGAGGTACTTTTCAACTAGGGTTATCTCATTCAGTAAGAACTCTTTACTTTCATCGATTATTCATTCCTCGTGAAAAATCTCGGCCCAATTGTAAACCTTGCATGAAACTGAATTTAACAAGTGAATGCCCCAAGTAATTTTTTAAACACTCAGGTACGAAAATTTTAAGTACATGTATTTATAAATGTTACAAATTCATCCCCTAGCTAGTCACAAGATAGTTGGCAATACGACACGTATAATGACAACAATATTTCACTCCATAATAGAATTGAAGTTGCCTACTCATGATTTGATAGATAACGATCAAATCAATCTAAGTAGTTATGGTTATCCTATTTATAGGTGATTGCTTAGGTGTAATTACTGACTGAGGATAGCACCACCAGTTCAGTGTACGTAATGTGATTTATTACATTTGACTTGACGTTTGTGGTAATCTCTAGAGATATTGCTTGGCTTAGCTAATTCTTGCGTTTTACATACTTTATGCCCGGGGAATCAAAATTCAAATAAGGCATCCATGCAAAAATCAACGCAAGGTCATTAGTTATACATGGCTATAATCAACTTTCAAAGCTTCCTTTTGTTGAGCTTGTTAACAAATAATCCATGAAGAAAGTATCAAGAAAGAAGCTTGATGGACCATTTCAAATATTATCGGGAAATAAGGATTAGATATAGGTACGGAAATATATTCTCCTTTCACTATTCTATTATTACTCTATTTTGTGCGCTCTTGTGAATCGATTTTTTTTTTTATCCCGATATTGTATGTTGGTTCAAGGACTTGGTAGGTGTGCTTCCACAACCGAAATCCTTTGAAATAAGATGTAATTTGAGTTTAAAACATTGCCGCCACTTCAAGATTGCAAAAATTTTATAAGAGTTTATATTTTCTTTGTAAGGATTTTGGTCAGTATAATTAGCATATAAAATCCTTTGAATTAGGCTAAGTTTAGGTTAAAACCCACTAGAATGTTACCAGATTTTTAAAGTGAAGAAAACATTGCTTTTTTATACCTTCATTTGGTTGTGAAAGAAATGAAATGTGATGTGAACAAGGCCGCAAAAGCTCTCCGGTTTTGGGGTGCTCATGCTTTTTAACCGCATAGAATATAAAACTTATCTTAAAAATATTCCTTTATTATTTAATTTAATCCATTCTTACATTAATATATGTTGTTATTCTACGACAGGGTGTAATTGCCGCAGATATTATTGGCCTCTTAGTTCGTTTGCTCCAAACTACTGAGTTTGATATTAAGAAAAAGGCTGCTTGGGCATTATCAAATGCTACTTCTGGTGGTGATCATAATCAAATCAAGTATATACATCTCAATTTTACATCTCTTTGCCTTTTTCTCAATTTGGTATATTCTTAGTCCATTTTGCCTTTGCACCATTTGGGTGATTTTGCAACCTTTGGGATTTCTTATTTGTAACATATATTGATTCATTAGGTAATTTTTCACACTTATTATCCGTTATCAATGTTTCTAACCGTTAGTAAGTATATATTCAAATTCTTGAATTATTCTGTAACATTTATTGGATATTTAGTGACGCTTTAGTAATGTGTGACAAAGCTAAACATCATGCTAGGAAAAAAAAGAAAAAAAAAGAAAAAGAAAAAAGAAAAGTTAAGCAGGGAGTTTTTAGTTCTTTGGCTTCATGTAATCTAATCTAAAAAAGAGAAATATCACATATGCTAAAAATAAAAATAGGGTTTTGATTGCTGCATTTTGCCGCTATTTGCTACTAGGGTTTTGATTTCTTTTGTAAAGTCGTCTTCTCTCCCTCCTTTTGTTCTTCTTTTTGTTCGGTACAAGTTTCATGGTTCCTTGCTAGAGATTGTGAGATTTGATTGAATTAGGCTTGAATGCTTGATAGAATATAGTCTATTCAAATCTATATCGATGGAAATCATAAAAGCTTTGAATAGATCCATGATTTTTTATTCTCAAAAGAATCTAGAGGTTTAGCTTTTGGGTTAGTTTATCAAAAGCTTTAGCTTGATTAGATACTTGCTTCGCGAACTTCGGTGTTCTTGCAAATTTGAAGAAGGGAATGGTACAACAATTACTTTTAGTTTAAGGGTTCAACCCTTATGGATGCACCTTGACCAATTTAAGGCTTAAAAAGTGGAGTAATTTCCTAGGTTGAGTGTTGCTATGTTATGGAAAATAATTTTCTATCCTTTATTAATGGTGTTGGTGTCTAGAAGAGGCACAATATACTTGATGTGAAATATGCCTTCAAAGAATGGGGCATGCGTTTGATTGATCATTTGTTGGCGAGGTGATGCTGGAAATAGATGAGAGATCTATTTATCATGTTGGGTTCAGTGATGAGTTTTGCTGATTTAATTGTGTTCAAGATAATTGCTTGCTTTGTTTTGCTTTGCTTTGTATGACATACTGAAAGATTGTATGGAATTTGCTATTGGAGTTTTGTATGAAGTTTATTTTATATAATGTCTTTTATGTCAACTTCAATTTGAGAAGTGTTCACTTTTAATGGTGATCGAATAATAAAAAAAACGAATGGTATAGAGGGGTCTTTTGGTTTACACCTGTGTTGCATGGGTATATTTGATATTGGTGGCGTGTCGTGTCCCGCGGTCGCGGTCTTGTTAACGGATAACATATCTGGTCGTTGAGAGGCGTGGTTGTTTGAGAGAGAGAGAGATTCACCTTATGAAGAAATGAGAAATGAGGAGAGGCATGGTTGTTGTGAAAGAGAGAGAGAGAGGTCTAGGGTTTCTACTTTCTACTTTCTACCATGGTGCTGTGCTAGTTTGAGAAGAAGACCTAAAGTTAAGGAAGACAATTACAAAATGGACAGTTTTAAATGAAGGTGGACTTGGGCCTTTCTAGAATGGGTATTATATTCAAGATCTAAACTTTTACACCTTGGTTTCTAAAAAGCTAATGGGCTAATGGGCCTTATATTCAAGTAATAACTGTTTTAAATGGCTAATGGACTTTATATTCAAGTAATAACTATTTTAAATGGTTAATGGGCCTTATATTCAAGTAATAATTGTTTTAAAAGACTAATGGCCGGGCAATATCAAATAATTTAAAAAAATATATAAAATTAAAAATATTAGGCGTGTCCCCATGTCTGACTATTTACAACTTGCCGTGTCCAAATTGTTGTACCCGTGTCCAAATCGGACACTCGTACCCGTACCCATGCAATATAGGTTTATATCTTTGTCATTCATGTGTTCTTGGTAAGAGTCAAATGGAATCACACCATTCACATAAACTTAGGATCATCATGTAAGATACCCATGTCGTGCATTCTCTAGTTTTTTTTTTTTTTGCTTTATTGCATTATTTTATTTGTTGACCTCATGTAGTTGACTATCCAATTTGCTTAATTAGGGAAGCATGTTATCACTTGAAATATTTCTAAATAGTAAACCTTAGCCTCAAAGAATTTTTTTTGTTTGTGGAACTTGCCTTGTTGCTGATTCTTGTACCTTAAGCTTGTTTCACCTCATTCATAACCAATTGATTCACTAGTGTGAACTATTGGTTAAAACTTAGTTTAGTACACGCTGCTCATCCTGAACTAAGTTTACTATTTTATTGTGAACCGTCCTACTATATGATTTGAACCTAGTTCTTTCTTACGCTCTTAGTTTTATAAGATTATGCTTTGAATTGATTGAAATATTAAAGGCTGTGAAATTCTAATTATAAGAAGGTACTCAAGGAATGTTGGATTTCTTTCTTCTTTATATGTGTAAATGGTTGTTGTTAAAAAATGTGTACCCCTTGAGCTTTTAATGAGGGCATGATCCACCCTGATGTATTTTTGAAACTTATTCCCAAACAAACAACTATGATTGACAGGCTATGATTGCTTGTTTTGGAGTTTGAAGAATTGAAACATGGGCGTCGATGTTTGTAAAGTGAAGAATTGGTCTTCGTATGCTTGAGTTCGGGATAATACAAGTAATATCTCTCTCTCAACTATGCTGCCTTTCAAAGAATTCATTCTTTCATAATTTTGTAGGAATTAAGCAAGGCCCAACAATATAGATGTGTAATGACTTTATATAAGCATGGTGGTTTTGAAAGGGCTATGCTGGTCTCATGGAGGATATGATGACTGGTGAAGTGGTGAGTATGTTTTTTGTGCTTTTGTATATTTTTTAATCATTTGGTCCTTGAATGTCTTTATGTATGCAAGTTAAAATCCTAGAGATTACTCTTTTGTCTGTACATGAGGTTGGCTAAAATGGTTTTTAGCTTTGACAACAACTAAGGAGTTAATAGTAGCATATTCACTACAAACAATGCCTGTTCGTGAAAATGAAAATGTTTGTTCTCAGTCAAACTCACTCAAACCATATATGTACAAAACAGAAAAATTGCAATCTGAGAAAGCAATCCATTCAAGCCTGCGTGTTTGTAGTATGCCTAAGCTTGGCATAGCATAGGTAATCTCTCTCTGCCTGTCTCCCTTTTACCTATTTGTTTTCTAACTGACTTCCTTTTATTTATTTATATTGAAATATCCGATGAAAGGGACTTCTATGATGATACCATGCCAAAGTCATCCCCTCGATACTTTGCAGCTGCTGAAGGTGGAACTTTTGTACAATTGATGGTATTTAGCTTCTCTGGTTTGAAACCAAGCATTTTGGGTTTGAATGCATAAGCTTTTTGCGTCTGGTTTTAGTGGTACTTTCATTCTAGTGGCCTTTAGATTGCTTTTTTGAGCTTGTATGCACTCATGACAAGAATAGACTAGGTCCCATGCATATAGTGAGGTTACACATTTAATATGTTTTGACAATCATATTAGCATATCTTGAATAGTAAGCATTAAAGGTCTATCTTGACTTTATTCCTAAAATCATTTTGTTTTTGCAGGTAAGGATAGGGAATCATCTTTTGTTTTTGCATACCAACACTTCATAGCCCTTTGCTAGGTGCAGTCCATGTTGTGATGGTTTATGCTCTTGTGAATATTTTTATCTACCATGTGAAATTATCCTAGCTACTGGCTTTTACATTAGTATGTTAGGATGGTCTACCCAATCAAGAGGCGTGCATCCACGAGTTCCGCTATAAAAACAGAGTTTCAAAGCCACTAGCCCGAGGTATTATCTTCTCAATTACACCTCATAAGAATCTGTATGAGTACACACTATTGTGCTTGTTGGATTTTAATGTTTGTGATCCCCATTTAATAATGTTTTTCTTTTCTGTAATTCAGTTCGACTACCTCTAGAGCTTGGAAATAGAGGAGAAAATCAACAAGATAAGATGGTGCCAGACAGCTAACAGTTCCTTGTTTCTTTTCTCTACTAATGATAAAACAATTAAATCTTGGAAGGTATACTTTATGGATTTGATAAGCACCACAAGTTTTTCTTTTTGGAAGTAGCATCTTGCATAATGCTGACACATATTCTTTGGAAGTCTTGAGTTCTGTGGATAGCTATTCCCTTAACTATTTGGTATTATCTAGTTTGAAGGTACATTTATTTATTTTTTGACCAAAGTCCTAAATTTGAATATATGTTAAAAGCATTCTCCCCTGCCCCTTAACATGTCAAGTTGTTTTCCTCTTCTCTCTCTCTTTAATTTGGTATTCTGATTTTGCAGGTGCCACCACCTTGACATTCAGTGTTATCAGCCACAAATATTTTGGAAGCTTTTGCAGTTCAAGAACCAATTGAGTACAAGAGAAACTTCAAAGGCTCATTTAATACCTTGGCTATCATTGCATTGTATGGTGATATACATCATGAAGTTGTTGTATAGTCTTTGGTGGACTTGTTAATCACTTATATATTGAGGTGGATGATAAGATAATAATAATTTATGTTTCTTTCTTTCTATATCTTCGTATCTTCACCGCGTTTTCAGTTTTTGATAATTTTCTCCATTCTAAAGCAGTTGGATGCTTGGGAATTTTGGTCAATAGGGTTGATGGGGGGTACAAATAGTCGAGTACTATACAACTAGAAGGCAAGTAGTAAGTACTGTTTCACAATCTTTATCAATTACAAAGTTTTATACATTGGTTTCTTTCTAACAAGGTATGTTTCCTTGATTTTCAGGCACCGTATATAATACCAATATTTTGTTAAGTGTTCAATAGCATCTGTAAACGTCTTTGAAAGAGTTGGATCTGTCAACCACTTAATGCAGTTGTCATGGCACCTAGTCCTACACTCGAGGTTAGTTTTTCATTGTAATTGGACCCAGTTCTCCATCAAGATGGATAAAGTTCCATTATACACATTGCTTACATGTCAAATCTGTTATTCACTTGTATGTAAACCAACAAATATGGTTTTTCCTAGGTGCACTCATCATCAACGAATCAAGAGACAGTTCTTTTTTGTTTGGACATGTTAAGGTTGTCCCACCCATGTGTACACATGTGTTCATAAGTTCAATGCAGTGCTTAGGGGATTGAGTGCTTAAATTCTGCCTGCAAACAATTACTTGAGAGCCTCACCGTTACTATGATATATGACTGAGTACCCCATGTACGGTTTCGGTTTTAAGAGTTTAAATTAGGCACAAATTTACTTTAGCATACTCTACTTATCAGTTTAGGTAATTAAAAGCACGAGGGTCTGATCACTTTGGATTTGTTAGCCTGAGTTTTTCTGCTCTAACCATGCTTAGAACTTCGAGTGTTGTGTTCTTATTTGAGTTTTTCTCTTAGCAGATCATTCTTTGCTTTACATACAGTTTAGTTATTCTTGGATGGTGCTTGACTTTCTTGCAAAGTTTGAGGATGAAAGTAGAGCTATCCTTTGGAAATTTGGCATATTAAAATGTCATGAGGTAATTCACTGTTTTTTGTTTTGAGCTAGGTGTTATGTTTTCTTTACGTGTATAAAGGATTTACGGCTTCAGACGTGCTTCTTGTATTATAGCAGGATTATATTGATACAACTATAGCAAGCTTTAGATGCCTTTATTGACGTTGTGGAACTTGAAAGTTGTCATGCGCTTCTTGTATTATAGCAGGATTATATTGATACAACTATAGCAGGCTTTAGATGCCATTGATGTTGTGGAACTGAAAATTGTCATGCTTTATTTAAGAAGCTGAAGGTTTACGTGAACCTCCATTATTCTTGTGTCGTTTGATATAACTAGTATTTGTTTATTGGATAGATGTGGGACACATTAAGTACTTATATGTTGATTGATTTAAGCACCATGTACCTAAGTAAACTTTGGACAAGGTTGCTTACTGGAAAATAAAAGTTATTTTAATTCTAATGTATAAATCTCATGCCCTCATAGGTATTTTATGATTAAAACGTATCTTATGATGTGTGTTTGTGTTGATCAAGAATTCAATATTGGGAGGTTTGAAAATACTTGTGGTGAAGTTTGGGGTGGACAATTTGTACCGACTATCACTACACCATAATAGGATATTTGCAACACATACCTTTTTTGCTTTGCAACGGTTATTTACCGTTAGCAAGTTGCCAACGCTATATAAGCGTTAGCAATGTTATAAAGCGTTAATTTATTTAGGTGAATTTTTGGAATTAATTGCTAACGCTTAAAAATTGTGTGAGAAGTGTTGCAAATTAAAATCTTGAAATATAAAACACAACTTTACTTTCTCTCCAGTCTCCTCCCTCTCTCTCACCGCTGCTACACTCTCCAGTCTCCTCCCTCTCTCTCTGCCCACACACACTCTCACTGTAAGAACCCTAACTCCTTCTGAATTTTTTTTGGGTTTTTCTCATCTTCTCCGATTTTCTATCGTCTAAAACCCCAAGTTATGATTTGTGTATGCTGGATATATATCTGATCTCGGTGATCATCGTGTGTTGGAACAATTACGTAGGATTTTGAGACTCTTGACTTCGTTGAAAGTCGTTTCAGTTCTCCCACCACCCGATAGAGATCCAACTCCGCTTTCTTTATTACCGTTTGGCAGACTCAAAGTTTTGGAACTCCGTGGTTGTGATCTTTCCACCTCACCTGCTAAAGGTCTTCTCCAACTCAGACATACTTTGGAGAAACTCATTCTTCATAATTCCACTGTAAGTTTCTTTAATAATTCAATACAAACTTTTATTATTATTATTATTATTATTATTATTATTATTATTAGTTTCTCATTAATAATTTAATAATTCAGGATGTGCTGCGCCACGTGTTTGCTAGTAGGATAGTGGATATTAAGGACTCTGCCGTCTGGAATAGGCTTTTCTTAGTTTCCTGTCCTTGTAATGGATTGCTAGCTACTCATGGATGATTCTTTGCAATTGCTTCCTAATGTCGAGAGTAGGAATAGGTTTGGCAAAGGGGATAATTTGAAGAAATGTACTAAGTTAAGTTACTTGGATCTTGGGTTTAATCACTTGCGCTCTATATCTTCCCTAAGTGAGGTATGTTACTACTTCTCTTTAGTGTTTTAGTCTAATTGTCATTCATCATCAATGAGCAGCATATACAAACTCACTAGTTAAGTTTGTTTCAAGTGTTGGAAATCATTTTTTTTAATCACATTTATGTATCAACCCTGCATGGAATCTCATATAACCTTCGGACTTCGAGTTTGTCTAATGACCACACATACGCCATACATACGCCATGATCAAACTTCTGATGGATAGTAGGATCTTATACTCTAGTGTGATTTATTTTCCCATCTTTAGAGCAATGAGATTCTGAGAGATTCAATATAAGTTGCATACTAATTTTGTCTAGCGACTTATGTAGACTAATATTAACCCTCGCAAGTGTAATGCATTTAGGGGGGGGAGAGATTAGAAAGGATAGACAATGAGGCACTCAAGTGAATTTTTTAAATCCCCAGCCACACCGACGCAAAACTTTGCTACACTCAGGGATAATATTTTGAAACATAAAATATCACATTGGTGACCTAGAGTGAAGATGGGTGGAGAAAGTTTTTACATGGACGCCTCATGAAACTGTCCAACAACAGTTTTTGGTTAGAAAGCAACTTAATTGTGTTTCATTTTCAGTAAGGAGTGAATAGGATTCAATTTAATAAACTTCTGAACGTCGAACACTAGTTCTTCTTTACATTTTTCAATAGTTTTTGCATTGGGCAAGAACTGTTGTGTAATCTTACTTAAATAGTATGGAGCTATTTAGAGAAGATGAGAATAGTTTGTCAACTTGAACACCAAATAAAGAGCAAGGAGCAAAGACATTATATATAAGTTTGCAGTTTTGCCCCTATCTTTTTGCTTTTGCTGTAAAAGAAAAATTCAATTCATCCATTATCTGGAATTTACAACTAGGAAATGGTTGGATCATGCAGGTTGCATGCTCAATAGTTAAACTGGTTTTGCGGAACAATGCTCTGACTAGTTTGAATGGGATTGAGACTTTGAAGTCGATTGAAGGGCTTGATCTTTCTTACAATGTTATTTCCAATGTGTCAGAGTTGGAGATCCTCGCTAGCCTCCCATTTCTTCAAAGTTTGTGGTTGGAAGGAAACCCCATTTGTTGTGCCCCATGGTACAGGGCGCAAGTTTTTAGCTTGTTTGCTCATCCTGAAAAATTAAGTACATGCTAATCTCTCTGCTTTGGGGCATCAGATCATTCACTTAGTCACTTCTCACTTTTGCTTAACCATTGTCAAATATGGGTAACCCAGATAGTCATTTTGTACTTATTTTTGACGGATTTAGGGGGTGTAATATTTGAAGCATGGGTCGTTTGATTTAATCAAATCTCATGCTCCTAATGTAACTTATTCCTTTCCGTGATTGAATGACTTAGCTGAAATTAGGTGAAAGAGGAATCACAACTAGAAAATCTTGGAAGAGGCAAATTGTTATTGCAAGCAAGCTGAAAAGACCTGCTTTGGATTTGGTTTTTATTGCCCTGCTATAGACAATGATGAAGATGAGGGAACTCTCACCACCAGAGACGAGGGGTTAGTGACTATTCTAATTGAAATTGGGTTAATTTGACTCATTGAATAACAAAGGGTTAGCACATGAAAGCCATGTTTCTCAACATGTGAACAATTATATGGGGTCATATGTTGGCGACTTGTTTTTCCCCTCTCATGTCATCCACACTAATATCCGAGCTATCTAACAACTTTCTCTTTATGACAGAAAAAATTGTCCCAAGGAGGAGGTCTATTCTTTTCGAGGCTGTTGAGCAAGATTCGGGCTCATCGAAAGTGAAATCGAAGCGAGGGGAGGAAAATGTCGTTTCGATAGTGAAGCAGTATAGTTGGCCTAATGAATAGAGTGGAGTTCATGAAGAAAGAGTATTATGTTCTTTGGCTGCGGGGAGTTTAAGGATTGGATGGACCGGACTTCTAAAAAGTTTAGTGAGTAGCAAACATTCAGGTTTCACTGGCCCCTTGAAAAAGAAAATTATACAAGAAGTAGAAGAGGCCATAGGCAACTTGGGGAAAGTTCAAAAGATGTCGTGGACACCGTTCAAGCTTCAGGAGAGGAGAACCGCACAGATGTTCTGGATTCGCCAATTCTGTTGAAGATATTTCTATAGGTTCTCATGACCATAACAACCGACTTAGTTGGTGAGGTGGCTTTAAAGTCCTCAACAACTGAGTGTAAAGGAGATTCGGACCACATGTAGAAAATAGGGAAGTTAATTTTAAACAGGTGCAAGTAGAAGTTTGCTCGCAAGAAGGATTTAATTGTCTTCCTTTGGCAAAGGAACCCCTTCTTCTTGATTCTTTGACAGCCCAAAGAGGTATGAAAAATGTGGAGGTTAGTCCAACGCTGGTGACAGCTATTGACGAGATGATGGAGTCGCACCACTTATCTTCCTCTTACCCCGTGTCTCCCCGCATTACCAGGAGGATATACTACACCGCCCTACAACTTAGAGGAAGAATTTATGCAGCTCTCAGTGGAATCTTATTCATTGGCATCATCAGATAGTGATACTAGCAATAGTGATGATGAGTACTGCCGATTTGACACATCATTACACGAAGTTGATCACTCACCGAAAGAACCGAGAGTGGCACAATGGATGACCACTCGAGAGATGTTTCCTTCCGAGGATACGTTCTCGATGGGAGACATGCCACATCATATATAAGGCGAAATGGAAGATCCTTGTTTAATTATTGTTCTAATCAAGCTTCGAATAAAAAAAAATTCTTAGAAGACCATTATGGTATGGGGAGTGGCGTTGCTAATGTCTGTCCTCTTGGATTGTTTGATGGTATTTCAGTTCTCCCTCTAACATAATGTAGTTGGAGCGGGTTCAGTGAAAGACCATTTAGCACATGGTGGTACGACGTCAGTCTCTTCCAGAGGCAATCGATTGCGATGGAGTTAAGAGGCATGTTATTTGTTGAGTCTGTTTTTTCTTAGTTCAAGTATTAAGAGCAAAAGTTCTTATCTTTGTATTGTGGTAGAGGAACTTGGCGGTACTCCGTTCGATTACTTTGTTTTATATGAGATACTTTCTTAGGGTGAGAGTGAGTTTTTCGACTTTAGCGCATGTGGGTGTTTTCTGCCTTTTTTGCTTATTATATGTTGGCCATGTAGGCCACCTCGACTTCCTTAATTTTTTTCCCTCTTAGTTCGGGTTTGGTACTTATAAATATATCTTCCTTTCACAAATGTAAGAAAGCATCCTGATTTACCTATCTCACTGTCCCCAGAAATTATATTTACTCAAATTTATCCTTTACAGGCATGTGTTAATACTACCCAAATTTAACATGTTTCTCTCAGGCATGTGTTAATACTACTAAAGCACCATCCTCGGAAAAACTACCATTCAAGATCCGCAAGGAGCTTCTGGTCTACTGGTTTGGAGGAATATGTGAAAGCTTTGAAAGGTATTTCCAGTCCTTTTGTATTTATAAGTTTATTTTGATTAATTATAAAGTGAAGTGTCTTTAATAATAACCGGCTTTCAGTTTTCTGAAAAATATTGGCCTTACTCCAAAAAAAAAAGATAGGACTAGTTACTATAAAATAGTTTAAGGAAATGGAACTTGTTTACTTGAATAATTAATTCCTTTTTAGATTAGGAAACATGGCCACTTTCTGTTAGACAATTAGATTGTCTTAAGATACTTATATTTATACCTCTTCATCTTTTCCTTCTTCCATAAGTCACTGTCCTCCTCCTCCCGTTTCTATATTTCTGCTGCCGTTGATTTGATGTCATAGAGACTATCATCCCAAAAGTTAAGTCTTTGTGACACTTTTGAACTTATCATATTCACAGGAGGATATTTATTCAAGTTGCTAAATATTTGGGCCATCCGTTATTTGGAGAATAACTCTCAATCCTTTTAACAAGGTTAGAGATTTACCAACGATATGATTTTTGGAGTCCATGATCTTCATCTGACGTGATCATCATTCTAATAGGAATTTGAGATACTCCACCAAGTCCTTTGAAACAAGGTGGGCTTGAAGACGAATTGGCGCCTGACCTTTTGTGTGGGTATGTTTTATTCTTAGTGGATTTCATTCTAACCACAAATCATCTCATTTAGACATTTCTAACCGGCGCCAAAAGTTGTCTTTGAGTTCAATGTTTTACATTTTCAAACTCTATTGATAAGGTTGAACCTTTTCAAATGAGCTGATTTTTCATGAAGATGATCTCCATGGCGGAGAGATAATATGCACAAAAAATCAGCCTAATTAGTTGTGTGGTTCCCACATTTTTCCTTAAGACTTAGTGGAGCATCTGAAATTCCCATTACTTGGTCAAGCAAAGTAAAAATCCCCTTCGAGAACATTGAAAGCCTTACACAATAGTATATAACTCCGGCCTCCCTTAGATGCTTTACTCAGTAGAAATTGGTTTTGAGTTGGACGCTCTAAAGTTTAAGATGGTACCGGACTACCGAGCGGGCTATTTGTATTTGGCCTAATTACTCCATGTCACCTAAGTATGTTTGTCCACATGTTAGGCCTAAGTAACGCTACATATGAGGCATATTGAGATGTTTAATATAGTCCCACATGGGACATTGAAGGCCGTGCATAATAGTATATAGTTCGGGGCTGGTCTTTGCTCTGCTTTCGTAGAGGCAATTGTTTTAAGTTGGATGCTCCAAAGTTTATGAGTACAAACTATGTTTTGGCACACAATAACACTCTTTTTCATTTTGGTAGACTAGATTTATTGTGTTGCACAAAGGGATGTTTATGAATCATGTCACTACAAAGCTCCTCCCATGTTCAGAAATAGGGTTATGGATTTTAAAATCTCCATTTGTAAGATTTGTGCCCCGAACCTTTGTTCAAGTTTCATTTGCTCACATATTATTACTTCTTTATTTTTATTTATTTTTATATTATATTTTCTTTTTTTGTATATTGTTGTCATATAGTGTTAGGTCATTTTTGGTTAGGAGTTGGGCTTCCAAATGTTGAATATATAAGAATGATGATTGGTGCTTTGGAGCTTAAGAATGATGATTGGCTCAAGGCAAAAGAGACATTACGTCTTTGCTAGAGAGACAACCGATGGGAAAGATTTTTATTACGCTCTTTCTCTCGGTGGGTATAGTTTATGGCAAGTCTTGTTTCTTTTTCTTATTTAATCTCAATATAGTCTTAGTTATTCATAAATTAAACAGTTGAACAATTTTTACCGATTTATGATCATATTTTAACTTTTTGGAAACTGGAACTACTTTTGCCGCCCGTTCGGGATTGTTTGGAAAATCATTATAGAAATTTGTAATCCTTAGTAAATCTGAATTTGTAACCCTCAAAACTCTTTTGAAGCTATATATATGGTTCAATGAATATAATATTTTCAGAGGCGTTTACTTGTGTTTATTTTACTTGTCAAATGGTATGAAAAAACATTGGTAATTTTATTTGTTTCTATATGAAAACAGGAGGTGCTGGAGGTTTAGGGCAGGAAAAAAATTAAAAAATTTTTTGACCATATCAACACATTATCGATTATAAACCATTGCAAAGCAAAAAATAAATATTAAAACATCCATCAATAATCGTTGCAAATCAAACTACGCAACGTTTTTTAACCGTTAGTAATTGTCACTCTACAACGGTTAATAACCGTTGGAAAATATGGTTTGCAATGCTTTTAAACAGTAGTAATTGTCACTCTGCAATAGTTAATAACCGTTAGAAAATTTGGTTTGCAACGTCTTTTAACCGTTGCAAACATTTTCAACACTTTACCCCTGCCATATTTGCAACGCTTTTTAAGCATTGTGAAAATTATTCACAATGGTTTTTTGCCGTTAGTAATAGCCTGTTATGGTGTAGTGTATTAAGACTAATGCTAAGCATTAAAGCGGTGACACATTTTATATACATGTACAACCTAAAATATACACTGTTCATGGGTTTTGAATTTAGTTCTCAAGTATTTATTTGTTACCATTCTCGACCTTCTCTGGTCTCACTATTTAAGCTGCGGTATGTGAGTGGTTAAAATCAGAACTGCGTGTTAGTATGGTTGAGTTTGTTGCTAGTGAAATAACTGGTTTTGTCTTTTATTTTTGTTCTGGTGTTTGTATGATCGAACTTGAATTTTATTAGTGTGTTTAAGAAGGCCCTGGGCTCATCAAGAATTTTAAGCTTTCATATATTTGCTACACTTTTGGATTTAAAATTGGCATTTGCAAATATTCTGTAATATTAGTATGAATGTCTTTTAAAGTTTTGAGCCTGAAGCTTTTCTACATCTTTTATTGCACTAACATCTCTTTATTAATATGTCAATTCCGGGACTACCTTAAGTAAGATGATACAGAAATGATGAAGTTGCTTAATGCAGATATTTTACCTTCACATGTTAATTAGTTAAATACGCGGGAATCCGTTTGTATATTATTTAAATGAAGAATAAATAAAATGTATCTATTTGAATCATGTTTTATGAATGGATTTTGATATGTGATTTGACATAATATGTTATTCGTGCCGTGTACATTAAGATTGGAACATGTTGCACCCTACGTGTAGCATTTAGTGTTGTTTGTATATGTAATAACGTCTTCTGGGAGAGCGATGTTATCTTATTTTATGTAATGTATTGTAAACTCTAATTGTTTCCTTGCTTTTGTTGGATTGATTGGAAAATGATTGGATTTGGTTGAAAATGCATTATGCAGGTCTCACATTCTTAAAAACGTTAAAAATATAAAGGAGGCTATGTCGAAATTTTGAAATGAATGAAGTGTCATGTTGTAATATTCGTTTTAATATAATTTGTATCGAGGTACTTTTCAACTAGGGTTATCTCATTCAGTAAGAACTCTTTACTTTCACTGATTATTCATTCCTCGTAAAAATCTCGTCCAATTGTAAACCTTGCATGAAACTGAATTTAACAAGTGAATGCCCCAAGTAATTTTTTAAACACTCAGGTACGAAAATTTTAAGTACATGTATTTATAAATGTTACAAATTCATCCCCTAGCTAGTCACAAGATAGTTGGCAATACGACACGTATAATGACAACAATATTTCACTCCATAATAGAATTGAAGTTGCCTACTCATGATTTGATAGATAACGATCAAATCAATCTAAGTAGTTATGGTTATCCTATTTATAGGTGATTGCTTAGGTGTAATTCTTGGTTGAGGATAGCAACCACCAGGTTCGTGTACATGCGTAATGTGATTTATTACATTTGACTTGACGTTTGTGGTAATCTCTAGAGATATTGCTTGGCTTAGCTAATTCTTGCGTTTTACATACTTTATGCCCGGGGAATCAAAATTCAAATAAGGCATCCATGCAAAAATCAACGCAAGGTCATTAGTTATACATATTAAGCTTTAACATCATGTATTCTGATGCAAACCTAAAGTTTTCTCATGTTTAATCATCCAGCTAGAAGTTAAGTAATATTGTTTTCAAATAGACTAAGTTGGCAGAAATGTTGAAATCTACATCAATTGTGATATGGCTATCAAGTCTCTCAACTCAGCACACCCAGTTAACAATATGATTGAACCTATCTTTTGCTAACTCAAAATTTTCTTCGTCAAGCTTAATCGAACCAAATCACGTGTAGGGTTAGTAGCCTTTGTTCCAGTATATGTGCTTGTGCCCATGGTTTTACGACTCAACTGGTTCAAGTCTCAACCAGAGTCAAAGCTCCCAGTTTACTTTTTTATGTTGAATTGGTTCAACATAGACCGGTTTCAACTCCAATTTGAAGGGTCCAATTCAAATTAGAAACCATTAAACTCAGTTAAAAAAAGAAAAAATCAGTTCAACTCGATGATTTTTATTCAATCCAACCGAGTTGACTCAACCCAAATATTAATTACTTTTCTTTAATCTTTGTTAACCTTAAATACATAGTCTAATACTTTTCTTAACAAAGAACCAGACGAGTTTTAGTTGAACTAGTGGTTTGAACCGGGATCGGGGTTCAAAAACCGGTTCTGGGTCTGAAAACCATGTAGAACTATTTTCTTCCCGCCTGTGTATCTCGGTGAAAAATTTAAGCATGCCGCCCAAATTTCAATTTTCCACTGAAAATATTTAGAGACCGTCCATAAAGTTTACTCTCTTCTCTCTCCACCTCACCACTAAATGACTAAAGATTTAAGTTCCAAGCTTTGAAACCAACGTCTGCAGGTAGGCTGCACCTATAATTACACCAACCCAAAAAAAACTCCTCATTTTTCCAATCCCTTCTTCACAGAGAGAGACAGAAAATAAAATACCGCAGTGGATTTGGAGAACGTACCATCAGTAGATATAATGTCTGATTTTTTTTATTTATATTATACTCCTAATTGATTGATTTGACTATAATTTTGACTGTAAAGATTTATTTAAATACCTATGATAAATAAACCTAGCTATTAATGAAAAAATTAGTTGAGTGGCAGGTCCACCCGAATCGGAAAAGGAACCCAGTCTCCTATTATCAAGGATGACTGTTGTTTGTGCCACTTGGCTACAAGTGATATGCTCAGAGCTGTTGTGGAATTAAGGCGAAAGAAGCCATGGAGAAGGTATGCACTTTACAAAGTGTTCTTTGGTCATGAGACAAGTTTATATTTGTTGTCGTTCCTGATTGTGGAGTTTGTTTATATATAGGGGGAGCTTGTAACTGATGACTTGGTTGTTGGAATAATCGATGAAGAGGGCATCATGTCAGAAAGGTTCATTCTTGATGGGTTACCGAGAATTGTGGTTCAAGTAGAAAAGGTTTACGATATTTTCATTTATCGTTAGAAATTTATTCTTTTGCACCCCATATTTTCTTTCTTGGTTTGAATATCATTTTATTGAAATTTTCTCTTGTTTGTATCTTCCTTTTGTGTAGCTTGACGAGAACCAAAGTTGACAAGGTTCTTAACTTTGTCATTTTTGATTCCTTCTTAGAGGAGAGAATCACTAGCAGTTGGGTCCACCCTTCCAGTGGCCGAACCTATCACACAAATATGCATGTCCCAAAGTTTCAGGTGCTGATGACGTAAGCTATTTTGATTTTTCAATTTTGGCTTTTTAAGATACTCGTATTTTTATTATTATTTTTTTGTGACTTGCATAAAAAGATGTTTATTTAATATTATTAGTAATATTGATGTTGGGGTGGAATGACGTATTAGGGAGTGTCAAGAGTGTTGTTACCACCTATTGATCTAGGGTTTGATAATTCATCACACATGAACTTTAGAGTGTTTGCTAATGTATCTTTTAGGGTTGGCAGAGTGGCATTGTTTACTTTACCATCATTTGGGAGTTGGGACACATGGTACCATTTTGAGTCTCAAACATATGCTTTCCTCATATTGTTTTTATCATCAAATGCATTCTTTTCCCAAAGGGGTTAGCACATAGCATTGGTTTAATCTCGAGGGAATTTCATTCGGGATGTTTAAGCTCTATAGGTCTTTAACGTTAGGTGGAAAATCATTTTAAATTATTTTATTATTGCCATACTCCTTGCTATGGGAATTTCTCTGTTATCGTTCACTATATGGAAAGGGTTTGCTGGAGTTATGTAAAGCCAATATACATAAACTACCTAGAAAATTAAGACTGATCGAGAATGGTGTTATATCTAATTATGCTTGTGACATGCGTTTGATGGGTGACCAGATTGCTTGATTGGCATATGGTAAGCTTGTTGTGTGCCGACTTCTTCATTTCTAAAAGTAGTTCATTTGGTGACACTCTAGGTAGTGATGGTTATGTAAGTTTATCTTAACACATGACCAAAACCAATGTTCTTTTTATTTATTCAAGTTTTTTTTTTCTTTTGTCAAACTCTTATCTGTTGTTGCTTCACTTGTCACCATTAAATTATTAATCGTGGTACACAAAGTATTTCCCCTTGTACTAATTGTAGTGCTTCACTTGTCATCATCGTAAGCACTTTGACTGAATGGTGAATAGTAGATCGTATTAATTGGTTATTTTGGTTTTGATAACAATTCGATGGTGCTTGCACTTTTAGTAGTTGCTACCAACAGATTATAAGGTTTGTGAATAAATTATAGAATATACATACTAAAACGCCTCGGCTAATTTAATGGTTGTTGAACTTATTTGTATATTCAAATTCTTTTGTTCGGAACAAGGAGAAAAAATGCTTAAGAAGAATATCTAGTATTTGAGCCAATGTAACTATATAATCAGACTATGTCCATACAAGATGAGACTGAATGAGAGCATAATAGGTTGTGATCTTAAATTGTTCCTAAAATTCCATTTGGCACTTCCACAATAAGTTATTTTATTTGTTCTTTAGACTAATGTGTTTATTTGCTGCACATTCGTGATTTTCATGTGTGCTTATTATATCATTTGTGTTGGTACACATAATTCTGAGGTTGTTTGTATAGCTTCTCGGACATAGATCACGCTATTTTTCTTATAGGTTGCTAATGGATGATCTTATTAATTAATACTCCTTCATGCACTGATTTTTAAGTGGCAACACATACGAGGTCGTGTATTGGATCATCCCTTTCAGATGAAGTTAGACAAAAAAATGGTATGAATAGAAAGACATTTACATATTTATTTTGTTCCAATCGAGAAATAAACTTAACTGATTAAGGTCCCATTCAGGTATTGCAGACAATCACAAGTGAATGCATTGCTCATTAGGCAAGGAATTGGTCAAAGGTTACAAATGCGAGTCTTTACCAACTCCACTTCTGATTAGGTATAAATTACTCATTAGAGATTTAAGTTCTTAAAAACTGACTCTAGGTGACATCTACAAGCTATGTACTTGCAGTTTTTTTTATTGTGGATGACTATCGGTCTATCTTTAATGTCCTATCACGTTGTAAAAGATTGTACTAATTTAACACTGAACTGAACTATTAGATAGTGTGCAATTGTGCATGGCATTTGACATGATCCCTTTCTCACGACCTCATTTTTTTTTTTTTAATTCAGAAGCATGCTGCTTCTTTTCATCTTGTTTTGAATAACGTTTAGGAAAAAATAAAGAACGGTCCAGATTGATTTTAATCACCAAGTTAAATCAGTCTCAGGCAAGGCCTTTTAGGTACTGCATGTTTGGTTATTCTGTTAGGCTTCACTAGATCCAATTTTAAACTGCAATTCATCACTACCACCAGCTCCATCGTGTTTTTGAGCATTGGTGAGATATGAAATAGGAAAGAGATGAGAGGAGAGGCGAAGGTGTTGTAATTGTGATTATCATAATTGAAAAATGAATGAGGTCAAGATGAGACTTAAAGATTCTAAGCCTAAGATGTTAGGCCACACAAGGTTAATAATTTGTCCGAGTCTGGTTTCCTACATTTATCAGGGAGAAATCTTAGGATTATTTGGCGATGTTGGGTTGTATTCGAAACTATTTTTTTTTTTTTACTTTTTCCAAATAAATCACTTGGGATCAATCCAGTGGTTTGTATATATGATCTATTGACCGCCTTCAATATTATATTTGTGGATTCTTTTATATCTAGATATATAGTCTATGTGGTTCAATATTATTTATGGAGTTGTGTGAACCAACAATACTTTATATGAACTTGGTGCTGGCTATGGTAAGATGTTAGATGACTTGATTCATAAAGGACTTTGTAATGGACAATTAAAGGTTCTAATATATTACCAATGAGGTTTCTTATTCATGTGTAAACTTTTGGGTTTTGATACCATACCAACTAGTAACAAGCTTGGGGAAGACAACAGTTTGGAAAGAAGCTTGTAGAAATGATTGAATTGGAACTATTACGATGTTCTTTGTAAGAGCAAATTTTGACATAGGAGTTAGATTTAGACTTGGATTTCCTACATACAAAAGTTAGTATTGCGAGTCTATTTTTTATGTGCATTATGTGTAATATCATTTTTTATGGAATTGAACCTAAGTTACGTCGTAAACAATTTACTTAATGACATTCAAGGGATAATTCGTTTCTGGCTGTGCAAGTTATATAGGTTTATCATTATAACCATTTTGACTTTCGTTTTTAACATATGATTATAATGGTAACACATTTAATAATTTAATTAAATATGACCCATATTTCAATCTACCAATTGCAGGTGGGGCATTGTGAAAGGATTGTTTTCATGTCTTTTTTCCCAGTAGTGAGTGTGTAGAGGGGGGGTTTGAAAGGACCTTTTTTCCCTCTTATTTTCCAATGAGGGTTGCCATATTATAATTTTAAAGATGAAACATGGGGAGGAGAGGGGCTTAGTGAGCCTTATCCCATTACAATAAAATGATCCACAACATGGAGAGAAGCCACACCCACAAAATCAAGAACAACCTTCTCCTCTAGAGAGTGAGAAACCCGTAGAAGAGGTAATACTGTCAAAGCTTCTACTAAAGAAACATGAGATTTGCTAATAAATTTTATCTGTTTCATTATTAAGTTGTGGAAAAACACCTATTAAATACAATTATGTACATCTTCTGCAGGGTTTGAGTAAAATCATTCTTGTAGCTGCTGAACTAGAAGAAAGTAATGCAATGGTTCTTGCAATAGTTCCACCAAGTTATGTTGGGGCTTAGAAATTGTATAAACTCAACTCAAAGAAGATCTCTATGCCTAGTTATGTAAGTCCAAAAGTCATCTTTTGTTTAATTTGAACAAGATCTCTATATTATTCGATTATGACATTTAAATTATAAGAAAGTATGATCTATATGTTAGTAAACTTCAACCAGCCCACACATCAATTTGCACTGAAATTATTCATGTTGGACTCTTGCAGTGATGTCGTTTAACAAACTTTCTGGCAAGATACCAGTTGAACTAGGGCAACAACAAAACTTTGATACAATGTAAGTATCTGCATTATTTTTCATCTGCAAGTTTAGAATATTGTTTTTATGATAATACATTATTATGCTTAGTTCTCCTTAAACTTGTTCAACATGTTGAGAAATAACAATTTGCTTGGCAGAATTCCTGTCCAACTGAATTGGGTTGAATGTCAAATAATAAGTAGGCTTTATTTATAGGGTGGCAACCTAGAAGGGATTCTTAGTTCCATGTAAATGTCCACTCACCCCCCTGGTTTATTGCTTTTCTTTTACCACTATGCATGGAAATTTTACTACACCTAGTACTATGATATATTTTGTAATCACTTGATACATTTTGCAAGCTTAATTCTTAAAATTTTTGTTGGTTGGTCAAGCTTTATTGTGAAGTGAAAAAGGTTGGGGGCAAATCCTTATCGATTCAAACATTTCTTACACTAGTTTACAACTTCCACCATATAGAAATATATTTTTTTTTCAAAATCTGGGGCCCCTCCCCTGATTTGTCAAGGCTTTGTTATCAATCAAAAAAATTTAGGGGAAAACCTTTAGTCCCTAGCTTATTGATTCAAATATTTCTTACACTAGTTTAATTGCTTCTATTATATATTGATAATTTGTTTCAAATTCTAGGGTCCCCCCGCTCCCCCTGGATCCATCACTGACTGTGATAATGTTATCAAAACTTGTTTAAGATGTGTGCTAGTACCACCTTACTCTTTTACATTTTTGTTTGATGTTTTTTCTTCATTTGATATATATTTTTTAGCACTTGCAGTGGATGTATGTAGTTGTTGATAGTATACTTTATATTGCATATCTACATTCATGGAAGTTAACATATGCATGTGCTAGTGTTGTTTATTATGATAATCCAATTCCTTAGAAGCACATATATGTCCTACCTTTGAAGAAGTGTTATAAATCACTATAAAACACAACTTTCCAGTAGCAAACCAATAAATTTATAGGATTTGAATATGAATTATAGTGGTCACATAGATATAAGATGTCTTGTATTCGGGGTCACAGTCTCACAGACTTAATTAAGAAATACCTTTTAGTATTCAATGTTTCTTTCCTGTATAAATGTTTGCTTTCCCTATAAGATGTAGATGCACTTAAGTTATTTATGGCGATGATAAGGAGACTGTTCTTGAGATCCGAGTAGAGTACGATCCATTCTAGAATTCAAAGTCAGAGTTTAGTTTCTTGATAAAAGAGTTAAGTTGATATTCAAACTTATGATGGTGTTAACATAGACATTTATTTGACATCAATGCAGGGTGTAATTCATTGGGCTGCACAACCTTCTCCAGGAGGTGTTCCTTTTAATAAGGGTGGAATTCGAGCTAAATGAGCCGAGCTTTACCATCCTCAAGCTAGGCTTGTTAATTATACGAGCTTTAAATTGAGCTCGAGCTCGGCTCATATAGTTAAACAAGCGAGCTCGAGCCGAGCTTAAACGAGCTAAGCCCAAGCTAAGCCTGATCCGCTCAGTTATTTTACACTACAAATATGCTATTTGAGCTAAACGAGTCGAGCTTCATCAAGCTCATTTGTTACACGAGTTTTAATTTGAGCTCGAGCTCGGCTCATATAGTTAAACGAGCGAGCTCGAGCCGAAGAGAGTAAGGAAGAAGAAATGAGCGGGACTTTAAGTAGGGGAAGGATAAAACGGTAAAATCACTAGGGTGAAGAAACCGAAGAGTCGGCAGGTGGTCCAACGGATGTGACATGTGGAGGCTCAGAATACGAAAAGGTAATGAAAAGACGCGCGTGATGAGTACTCTCTGCAGCACACACATACCGATGAATAGTCAGAAAAGGGAGGCTGGGTGCGGAGGCAAAGAAATGAGGAGAATTCTTGACCCTGGGCCTATATAGGGCCGCGGAGTCGAGAAGGGGCATCTGTGGTGGTAGGGTCTGTGATATAAAGGATTGGGGGTAATATTGGCCTAATATAGATTGTGGTAGTGGAAGCCGGGGTGTAGAGGATTAGCAGAAGAATGGGCCCAAGGTAAGATATGCGGAGAACTCACGAGCATAAGATCGGTCCGCGGACTCGCAGGTACGCGGTAGAAGCCCTACACGTGGAAGAAGAGGGCGTGTGGGATGAGGGAACAGGTGGACGACTACGATAGAAGGCCAGGGGTATAAAAAGAACAGTGAGAGAGAAAGGGGACTTTTCGGCAAATCTAGAGAGAGAGACCCAGGGAAAAAGAGGCGAAAGTGAGGGGAAGTATTAGCGATCCAACAGTTTATATACTTTCTTATTCACTCATGATATACCCTAGGTGTTCAATGCTAATCCTAATGTATTCAATTTTGTTTCAATTTGCTGCCTAAGAAGAAGAGAGAGAAGTAATTATAGACAAAAGAAAATTCTCTTAGTTTTCAGTTTTATGTTATTGACCTTTTTCCCCATCATGCCAAGAAAGTTTGATTGAAGCTATTATGAGCAAGTATAGCGTTGTTATATGTAACACCCCATCCTGTTTAGACTTTCTTCTAATAACTGATTTTAGGGGTCTTTTCTAGAAATTCTAACCTGATAAGGACTTTTCTACAAATATTATTTTGGAAGGGGCTGTTTTGCAAATTTTGATTTTTTTTGTTTTGAATAAACTGAGAGATGAGACAAAAAGTGAGCGGAAAGCTTCCTCTTTCATGGTGTTAAAACCTTAAGAGAGATAATGAGAAGAAATGGAAAGAAAGAAACACTTTTACATAATTAGACGTAGGAGGGATTCAATTGTAGGAAGAAATTGAAGACAAATTAGGTAAGAAGAAATAAGAATTGAAGGAATCATGTGGAGTTCTAAAAAATTTCTTTGGGTGTCAATGTTTGGTAGCCAATGCATGCTTTAGTGAGTTATTTCTACTCTCTTATTTATTCTATCTTCCTTTTGATTGATTTAAGATAAATATACCAAATTTATTGTTGAAATCCTTAGGTTATACTTTGATTTTGAATATTTTTGGTATTTCATGTATACTATGGTTTTAGGAAGTGAACTATTTATTTTATTCTCAATCTGCCATGCTGATATAAAATAGCTAGTTGACTGACTTTCCCGTATTCAAACGACTTGAAATTTTTATGGTAGATATAAGACATGTAGAAGAAACACATATCCAAAAATAAGATCATTTGGGTGTGTGTAGAGAAAGATATGAGCTCCATAAGTCTGTGCGTTAGAAATTTGCGCTTCAGGAACAGTTTCTGTGCACTATATTATAGTCCAATTTTTATATAGTTGGGATGAGAGTTAGGTGTTCGAGAAAACATGAAAAAGTAAGTTTGTGAGTCTGATTTCCATCCCAATTGGCCTCATCTCATTTTGAGGCCTATGGAATTAGTTATGATGTCTAGAAGTTTGGATGGCAGAAAATAGTGCGTCAGAAATCAGTTTCTGCGCACTGAGTTCGAGTCCAGTTTTCATATATTTAGAACGAGATTGAGATTTTTTGTTAAATATAATAAAGTAAGTTCTGTATGTTAGCTTTTCAACGCAAAAAGCCTTGTTGCTTTTGGATACCTGTGGAAAGAGTTGTGCTTTTCGGAAGATATTGCGTCAGAATTTTAGTTTGCTGAAATTAGGATTTTTTACCAAGTGTGAGCTATATTTATTCCTAGATAGGAATGAGATTGGAACTTCGAGTTCTATATGAAAAAGTAAGTGTACATATCCTGGTTTCTAAATAATCAAGTGGTGTATCATTTGGATAAATGTAGGATAAGTTTTTGCTTTGACAAGTTGGCTAGAAAACGTACAATGTCCTTTTTCTAAGTGCCCGAACCTATTTTGAGGACTATTTATCGAAATGAACTAAGAGCTTCTTAAATCATTCCTGGGTGTTTTGTACGCTGTTTGTAACCTACTTTTAGATAGTGGTTTTTATTTTGAACGACATGGTTCTTAAGATGGTTTTTTGTGACCCAAAAGTATAGTAAAATTCATTTTTGAGCAAGTTTGACTTATAGGTTCATTGTGCATCATTAAGGTTGAAATTTTATATATATTATTGTCGGAGTATTTGGAACTTGTTGTAACTATTTTTAGATGATCTAAGCTGCTGGTTTTATTATTTGTAAATATAATGAGATTTATACATATTGCTTTCGGATTCGCTTTATTGCTTGAGGAATTTTATGCTTGGATGTCGTGGAGACTATTTTGTACCCTAGAGTTCTGAAGAGAGCTCTAGATAAGTTCTCTTGTTGAAATATGACAATTAATTCATAACGAATGTTGATTGAACTTGGAAATATTTTTACTGTGCTAGTGTTAGATATGCCTTAGGGAATATATGAGGTTCGGAATATGAATGTTTATATAAAGTAAGAGCTATGTAAGGCTTGATTCTAATCTTAAAAGATTGGATACGTAGGCAACCTTAGTTGAAGATACAACTGCTATAATATATATTATGTTTTTGTTTTTGTGACTGACATATGCATGCGATGGATGTAGTATCCGTATATGATCTTGTGTTTTACATACGAGTCAAGAAACTATATGCCTTTACTTAAACGAGAAACTATCTCGTGAGTCTCGGAAAGTAAGAGGAACTATTCATCTTGATGTACGTAAGGGTTAAATAGTATTGTTGTTTTCCTTTGAACTGTTTAAACTAAACAGTGGTCTTGTGGTATTGTATTTATATGTGATGGTGGTCATGTTCGGATTTTGTGGAAATCTAATATTTATTGGTGGTGGTGTAGTGGTGCTACTACGGGAACTTAGGGGTTCTGAAGAGGGTATAAGAATTTAAATAGATTAAGCTTGTATTATTATTTATAAATGGGTATTGAATGATATACCTAAAAAAGTTTGATGAAGCTTGGATTGTGTATTGATAAATGTGTATTGTAAGGTATACTCTGAAGAGGCTTGTAATTGCCTTAGTGTACTTTGGTTTCATTTTATTTTCAGCTGTGATATTGTTTTGGTTCCTTGAGAATTTCCTAGTGGTGGTTTGCTTAATGCCATGGTATAAGTTGAATATTTTTCTTTTGTAAACTTTTATATGCCTAAAGATAATAATTTGTATGCTTGTTTGTAGTCCCTAGTCCACCATGACTCTCGATTTTATTTAATATATTTTTATTGGGCTTGGCATTAATGAGAATGCCTGTTGAAAATTTCTTGTTAAGTTCAAGGTGTTAGAAAAATTCCTTGACTGATCACCAAGGTGGACAGGTATAGCCCGTTAACTCAAGAGTGGTTATTTTAATCTTCGACCTCAAGAGTAGGCGAGAGATATGATATGTAGCACGCGAACGCATATATCCAACTCTCTTAGCATTTTGTGAGCCTGAGTTGATATCCCGACTGAGATGGTTGCTTGTTATTGAGAGTTGGTGCTGGTTATGCGAGGAGACATATGGATATATGTGTCAGTCACAACAGTGTAGATGTGACTATCGTGGTCTGATATTGTTGTGGAATGTTATAATGAATCCTATGTGGTTAAATTTGAAATATTTTAAATGCTAGCAATTTTTTATTCGTTTAAAAATATGTTTTGCAGGATGGTAAGCATACTAACTTTTCTGTAGGGGCGGATCACCATATAAAGATTTTTGAACAAGGTAAATTTATTTCATTTGTTGGTTAATTTTGATAAAAGGACGCCTCACAATGTATAGAGGAACTAACAATCCTGATGTAAATTATACCATGTTTTTAGTAGATTTTAAACGCGTTAGAGAAACTAATGCCTTCCGAGGGAAGGAACTAAATTGTCTCTTAGGTGTAAGGGTTACTTAGCTATTTTGGTATTTGTTGAGATGCTTAATAGCTCGGTTAAGCAATGAGATATATATATTGTTATGATTTCAAGGTTATGACAGGATTTAAGTTTATGAAAATGTTGAAAATACATAGGAGACTTTGCCAAAATATTTGTAGAATTTTTCTGTTTTTGTATAGTTTGGGTTTTGTTTGGTTAGTCTGTATCACGTCTCGAGTTTTGTAATGACTGTATATGCCACGTGTCTTTGGTATTCAATCATTATGAAATTTGGAGCGTGACATTATAGGGTGTGGCAAAAATAGGTTGAGTGCACCAACACCCCTCCAAACACCAAACTTTTCAAAAATCTGACTATGTTATTAACTTTGTAGTCACTAGCTAGAGGAGTATACTACACTACTAGAGACAACATTTTTTTTTATATTTAGAGATATCTATTTGTTTATATGCATTAATGCTATGAGCTTAAGAGCAAAATGAATAGAACATATTCATCCTTTGGACAAATACTCACTTGCTAACTAACAGAAAAGTGATATTCAAAATTGTATGTTTTGCACCTAAATATTATTTGAATATCCTTGAATAGAGAGATCTACTCCACTTACAACTTAAGAAAATCAACTCTATAAGGATCCATAACTATTTTTCTACCAATTACTTTTCTTTTTTCTTTTTTATATTTTTAGCATTTTATGTTTATTGAAAAAACACATGAGTAGTAATTTGTATTTCCTATTATAACCCATACTGCAATAGTTCCTAAGAATGAGGGAAGAGCTACAGAAAGAGATGGAGCTTCACGTTGCATGGTGTTCAGTATATTGGCGTAACAATATCTATTCTATCATGCTTGCCACACAATATTGTGAAATGTGTGTTGTTAAAGAAAGTCGTATGGCGGGGATCAAAATCCATTGATTTTATTTCATGAGCAAGTGTGTTCACATGGATTTCTATAATATCAGTGAAGTAACACCTCATATATTTTATAATAGGATTGGATTCACTGTTTTTCATATCAAATTTTCTTATTGGTTCTTTTTGATGTTGTATTTTGTGGTAGATTTTTTATTGGTATATTTCCTAGGCATTTTTATCCTCTTTGATGGTTTCATACTCAAAATTAATGATACATCACTTTTTGTTCAGGTATATATTTGTATAAATATGTGAAATACCTTTAATTATGATAATAATGGTAACACACTCGGTTCATTATTTATGTTTTATAATCTTTGGAAGTTTATTTTTTTATTTTTTTTTTCTTGGTGATGTATTGGTGGTTTTTTAGGTACTCAATGACCTAAGAGGTTTTCTAGTAGGTTCCAATATCTTCCAAGCCTACTAAATCACTGAAATTTTCTACACCATAATTAAGCGGTAAAGAAGACTTGGAACTATAATTAGGATACATCATTTGATGGAGATTTAGTTCTATAGGAACATGCACCTAGATGGAGGCAATCAACTAGAAAAATAGTGCTTTGTAAGTTCATATATGGGGAAAATGCAATTTTAGAGCTGATTTAGCGCTATTAGAAAATGCTCCTCCCATCAACAAGGCCTATTACTACAATGAGAGGGCAAGCCAAAGAGTAATAGAATAGGCGAGATTGGTGACACCTGAATGATGTAAAATTAAAAGTAATGAGTAGCTGTGTTTTAACATTACACATTGCTTTGTGGTTATCTAAAATTTAACTAGAATTTTTATGGGGTTGAAAATGGTAAGGATGTATGAAACAAGTATCTTGTGTCATGGGAATGAGGTAGTTATATCTACTTTTGTGTAACACAAACAATGTAGAGTCATATTAGAGCAAATTTGATTTGGCGTGAAACAAGACTTATGTCATTCTAAATTTCTAAATGATATATATGGCTCAACAAAATTTTGTATATGTCATTTTAATAAGCGTAAGACATATATATGATAATGAGAAATCACATATGACATTATGCCTATTTTTGTGTCATGCAAGATATTTATAGTAATAGACCAAATTTCATGTAGTGTTGGAACAAGTTGTATTTATGTTATTCCATTTGAAATAGTAAAGGTATGTCATCCCGAATAGCATATGGATTAAATTTGGCGTTAGAAAAAGTTTTGTGTATGTCACTTTGACAGCTATATGACATTGGGAATTACATACATACAACATTATGCAAATGTTTGTGTCGTATATAAGCAATTTAGAGTAACTTGAGGACAAACATGATGTGGTGTTGAAACAAGTCAGTACTTTTGTTGTTCCAGATGATATAGTAAAAGTATATATCATTCCAAATGGCATATGAATCAAACTTGATATTGAGAATTACATACATATGATATATCACGTTACATACAATATTATACATTATGTTTATTATAGTGTAATATTATACATTATGCTTATTACGTTATTTCATTTAAAATAGTAAATGTATGTCATTCTGAATGGCATGTAGATTAAATTTGGCGTTAGAAAAAGTCTTATGTATGTCACTTTGACAACTATATGAACAAAAAATATGACATTGAGAATTACATACATATGACATTATGTAAAATTTTCTGTCATATACAAATTTAGAGTCACTTAAAGCCAAACATGATGTGGTGTTGAAACAAGTAAATACTTATATCATTCTAGATGACATAGTAAAAGTATATGTCATTCCAAATGACATATCGCATATGAATCAAACTTGACATTGAAAATTACATACATATGGTATATGTCATGTTACATACAATATTATACATTATGTTTATTATAGTGTAATTTATTCCATTTAAAATAGTAAATGTATGTCATTCTGAATGACATATAGATTAAATTTGGCGTTAGAAAAAGTCTTATGTATGTCATTTTGACAACTATATGTTATTGAGAATTACATACATACGACATTATGCAAATGTTTGTCTCGTATACAAGCAATTTAGAGTCACTTGAGGCCAAACATGTTGTGGTGTTGAAACAAGTCAGTACTTATGTTGTTCCAGATGACATAGTAAAAGTATATATCATTCCAAATGGCATATGAATCAAACTTGACATTGAGAATTACATACATATGATATATGTCACGTTACATACAATATTATACATTATGCTTATTATGTTATTCCATTTGAAATAGTAAATGTATGTCATTCTGGATGGCATATAGATTAAATTTAGCGTTAGAAAAAGTCTTATGTATGTCACTTTGACAACTATATGAAAAAAATAATACGACATTGAGAATTATGACATTATGTAAAATTTTCTGTTATACACAAACAATTTAGAGTCACTTAAGGCCAAACATGATGTGGTGTTGAAACAAGTCAATACTTATATCATTCCAGATGACATAGTAAAAGTATATGTCATTCCAAATGGCATATCGTATAAGAATCAAACTTGAGATTGAGAATTACATACATATGGTATATGTCATGTTACATACAATATTATACATTATGCTTATTATAGTGCAATTTATTCCATTTGAAATAGTAAAGGTATGTCATTCTGATTGACATATAGATTAAATTTGGCGTTATAAAAAGTTTTATGTATGCAACTTTGACAACTATATGACATTGAGAATTACATACATTCGACTTTATGCAAATGTTTGTGTCGTATACAAGCAATTTAGAGTCACTTGAGGCCAAACACGATGTGGTGTTGAAAGTTGAAACAAGTCAGTACTTATGTTGTTCTAGATGACATAGTAAAAGTATATATCATTCCAAATGGTATATGAATCAAACTTGACATTGAGAATTACGTACATATGATATATGTCACGTTACATACAATATTATATATTATGCTTATTATAGTGTAATTTAGAGTCATTGCAATTTATAGTGTAATTATACATTATGCTTATTGTGTTATTCAATTTGAAATAGTAAATGTATGTCATTCTGAATGACATATAGATTAAATTTGGCGTTAGAAAAAGTCTTATGTATGTCACTTTGACAACTATATGAAAAAAAAATATGACATTGAGAATTACATACATATGACATTATGTAAAATTTTCTGTCATACACAAACAATTTATAGTCAATTAAGGCCAAACATGATGTGGTGTTGAAATAAGTCAACACTTATATCATTCCAGATGACATAGTAAAAGTATATGTAATTCCAAATGGCATATCGCATATGAATCAAACTTGACATTGAGAATTACATACATATGGTATATGTTATGTTACATACAATATTATACATTATGCTTATTATAATGTAATTTATTACATTTGAAATAGTAAAGGTATGTCATTCTGAATGACATATAGATTAAATTGGTTAGAAAAAGTTTTATGTATGTTACTTTGACAACTATATGATATTGAGAATTACATACATACAACATTATTCAAATGTTTGTGTCGTATACAAGTAATTTAGATTCACTTGAGGCCAAACACGATGTGGTGTTGAAAGTTGAAACAAGTCAGTTCTTATGTTGTTCCAGATGACATAACAAAAGTATATATCATTCCAAATGGCATATGAATCAAACTTAACATTAAGAATTATATACATATGATATATGTCACGTTACATACAATATTATACATTATGCTTATTATAATGTAATTTAGAGTTATTGCAATTTATAGTGTGATATTATACATTATACTTATTATGTTATTCTATTTGAAATAGTAAATGTATGTCATTCTGAATGACATATAGATTAAATTTGGCATTAGAAAAAGTCTTATGTATATCACTTTGACAACTATATGGAAAAAAAAATGACATTGAGAATTACATACATATGACCTTATACACAAACAATTTAGAGTCACTTAAGGCCAAACATGATGTGGTATTGAAACAAGTCAATACTTATATCATTCCAGATGACATAGTAAAAGTATATGTCATTCCAAATGGCATATCGCTATGAATTGAGAATTACATACATATGGTATATGTCATGTTACATACAATATTATACATTATGTTTATTATAGTGCAATTTATTCCATTTGAAATAGTAAAGGTATGTCATTCTGAATGGCATATAAATTAAATTTGGTGTTATAAAAAGTCTTATGTATACAACTTTGACAACTATATGACATTGAGAATTACATACATACGACATTATGCAAATGTTTGTGTCGTATACAAGTAATTTATAGTCACTTGAGGCCAAACACGATGTGGTGTTGAAACAAGTCAATACCTATGTTATTCTAGATGATATAGTAAAAGTATGTCATTCTAAATGGCACATCACATATGAATCAAATTTGATATTGAGAATTACATACATATAATATACATTACAATACATTGTTATACATTATGTTTATCTTCTATGTTTATTATAGTGTAATTTAGAGTCATTAAACACCAAACTAAATGTTAATGTGTGGTTGAAACAAATCGTACTTATGTCATTCAAAATGTCATAATAAAGGTATATTGCATTCCAAATGGCATCTGGCAGGAAAAAGTCATGTTACTTCAATAAGCATAAAATGATTATGACATTCAAAATTATGTACTACATTATTGATATTTTTGCGTCATATACAAACAATTTAGAGTGTTGTTGTCTTGAAACAAGCCATACTATGTCATTCCAACTGGCATAGTAAAAATATATCATTCCAAATGGCATATGGATCAAACTTGGCGTTGGAAAAACATTCATGCATGTATGCAGCAAGATTACATTTCTAAAGACGCCTGAGTAGATTTTCTCAGCTTCTCCTACGACTATGCGACCTTATCTTCTAAGACTACCACGGATACCAGTTTTGCACTTTACTAGTAGTTGTCTTGAAATGGAGAATTATATGAAAGTACCACAAAGACCTTGGTGGAATTGAACGACCGTATCATACTCCCTTGAAATATATACTAGGTTATGTATGTTTTATCTTAAACATCGATCAAGGACAACCAACACTTTATCCAAGAAAGTAAACCTTGAACTATCTCTAAAAACTTGATATATATCCCACCAACGCCTTATCAATACTAGTTTGTTTATGCAAGTCTACAACACGAATCTCCATCATATCGCATAGCATAACACCAATATGCAAGTCACACATCATCACACAGTCTGCAACACAAAGTTTGGAAGTCTGAATCTAAACATACCCATTAAAAAAAAACAACTAAAACAAACACTACAAGAAAATAGGTTTTACTCCACAGTCAAAAACCTTTTCCCACTGTTTTGGACTGTCGCAGGACCGTGGCCTTTTTGTGTGTCGGAAATAGTCTACCCACAACCATGACCGTGGGTAAAACCTACCAATAGCGACGGTCTTTGCGTGTGGCAAAAGGTTAGTTTTTCCTACAATTTTGGTTCCTGGGATCTGCTTTTTTTGCGACGGCTTTAGACCGTGGCAGAGTCATTTTAAAATAATAATAATAATAATAATTGATATTTCAATTCTTAGATCTTTTCACCTGCAATCCACGAATCACCTAGCAAAGGTCTTACACCTACAAATAACCACCAATCACCATAACCATCCTACACCTCATTAATTATCCCGAAAGATATATAAAAGAAAACTCGCAAAACCAAATATTGAATTAACCAAGATCTCGAAAACAAACATGCTACGTATATAAAAATTAATCATCCATGCATGCAAGTTAATGCTAAGCTTGCTAGGTCAGTCCAATTGACTATACCCTTACCTTCAGTGCATGTCCTTATAGTATTCTACTTTAGTAATCGAAAATCCAAATTATAATCAATACCAATATATTATAAAGAACCTCCAAACCAACTTATTCCATCTTGTTCTGTATTCTACATTGTAATATATTGCAATGAAAAAATTACAAAAGAAAAAAAAATGAAAATCTCAATAACTTCACCGGCCAAGAACATTCTCCTCTATGTTGGCATTCTCGTCCTAAGAACATTCAGCCATGAATAATCAAAGTTTGATCACCTTATGAAAGAAATAATTGTAATTAAAAAAATAAAGAAAACGTAAAAGTACGACAGGTACAGGTTAGAAATCGTATAACTAAACACTTATGATACCTTGTTAAATCTGTTGAGATCACCATTGTTGAAGTATAGTTAGTTGGTTGTGACGTATAATCTGTCGAGATCACCATTGTTGCATACTCGTGAAGAAACATCCTATTAAGTGAAAACTAACTGAATAAGAGATTAAAAAAAAATCAAAAACATTATACGAAAACAAGAAGCTCTCATTCCTTTAATCAATCTTAAATCTAGATGAGGTTGCATTTATGACTGAAATAACTAGAATTAGAGTTACTCTTTACAACTTTAATACACTTCAGGAAAGAAATTATACACAAGAATCTAAGCACTTAAAAGTCATCTGCAATAAATTCATGGCCATCAAAACCTAGTGTCCACTACAAAAAAGAAATAATTAGTAAACACACATGTGACAACTCGTAGGACAAAGAAAGCAGGTACTCAGGTTCATAGCTACCATAAATCTTATATTTAGTGCTAGGGTGTTTTAAAGTTTTAAAACAGTCTTAGTTGTGTATTTTAGGAAAGTTGAACCAATAACCTACAAAAGATATGCGTAACAAGATAAAACCTAATATACCATAGGAATCACCAGTATACCAATTCAACTTCTGTTCTCTATTACCTTCTGTTCTCTATTACCTTAAACTCAACATTTTCAGAACCAACATACCAAGTCTCGATGTACTCCGACCAACAACAAAGGATGGCCAATTGATAGAACTAAATTACCAACTCTAAGCATTTCAAGTAGTTCTAAAAATGCTGCTTTGAAATCACATAGACAACGGTGAAAATGGTTCCACAAATAGTCATAACGAGAAAGTTATGACAATAAATGGTGTATAGCTCTTTTTACCCTAAAAATCACCAAATCCGAACCTCTTACTAAAATTTTGCAATTTTAGATCTTAAAACTTGTTGCAGTTCAAGTTTTATGGTTGAATACTTATTTACAATTAATAACTAAACTACTACAAGTAATGAAAATGGATTTACAGCAATCTCAACAAGCTTTGTGAGCCATACTTCAATATGCGTCGAAAAACCATACTAGTTAGAACATGGATTAAACATGTTTATGAAATTCAGCACTATATATACATACACTAGAACTCAATAAAATGAGGTGAAGTCTAACACAAGAAACACATGAATCAAGTCTTAAGGTAAATCCTTAGCATGCTCTTAATATGATGGAAATAAACGAGAAGTAGAGCACCTACCTCAACCTTGAGCAACCAACGAGCTATTCAAGAAAACCCACTCCAAAACCAACAAGATGATGAGCAAATTTAAGAATTACAGCAGCAAGAATTTGAGAGAGAACTCCACATCAATATCCATAGATCGAACTTAGGGAATGGCAAGGAGATTTGGCAAGAAAACAAGAGGAGTGCACGCCCAAACTTACATGCAAGGCTTCCAAGCTTGAAAACCCCAACATGTCAAGAAGTTTAACAAACAAGATAAAAGGAAATAAATCAACACTCTAACTACAACTGTAAATAACGAGGTAAAATGAAATATAGATATATGTTGTTGTCAATCCACTATACATTTCGTTTGTGATCTACTTCTTGAAGCTTTAACTCTTGTAACAGATGCCTGACCGAGTTGAGAGAGTCGGCTAAAAAATGAGAACATAGAAAAATAGGCCATAGGCGAAGAGGTTCTTTGCTAAAGATGTTGAAGCATTAGCCGATAACACAATAGTTACAGGAGGTCAGTCCTTATACAAAAATGAGCATGATATCCAATCTTTATCATGACTTCCATTTTTCCTTTCTCTTCATTCAATTAATTATCAACTTGGATAATTATCTGCTAAATAGGTGAGAGACTCAGATTTTAGATCCACTGGCAGCATGGAAACAATAAGCCATGAGGACAACTCCAATGCATTAATAAAGCACACCACTCAACAAAATAAGATCGATGTTCAGAAGAAAGCACACCACTCCAATGCATTAATAAATGCAAAATAGGCCATGGATCAAAGCATTAAATGTAACGACAATAGGTATTATACCTCTTTGAAGCATCAATTCTGAAACTTGAAGTGCTTCGTTGGTCTTACCCTCTTTGCAAAGAGCATAAACTAGAATGTTGAAGGTTACTACATTCGGTGAGATGCTCCTTTTGGACATATCTGCAATTGTAATACATAAAGTTTTAAAAGGAATATCAATGTAGTGAACTGAAACCTACTTGTAAGAAACCAGCCCAGTCGTCACAACTGATGTTGTCGACATGACATTCTTTCCAGCTACTTTAACAGCAACAAAAACCTTTCCTGCTCACTCGGATAACAAGCAACCTTTATAAGAACAATGCTTAAAAAATCACCATCAAACTATGGGAGTTAAAAGAGGTGTTTCAACATAAGATGTGAGATCAATGGCGGATCGGGCACCTCAAAGACAATCCAATAAAAAGTCCATCAAATGACATAAAATTGCACCCAAAGATTAAAGGAATCAAAACAAATAAAGAAAATGGAATACAAAGGTTGGTCTGAGCCACTTCAGCTCATTCAGTGAAACTGATTTCCCCCGAAGGCTGAACTAAATTTGTTAATGCAGATGGATCAAACAATCCACCCGAAATCCCCTTAAGAAGAGAACTGAAAGTAAAAGCATCGAGTTGAAATCCACATTTTAAAATATTCCCCAAAACAGCAAACTCAAAATCCACCCGACCCATATAAGAGTAGCAATTTATCAAGGTGTTAAGCGTCACAATGTCAGGTTGGACTCCAGCAGAAGGCATCGCATTGTACATGGACAAAATAGTAGAAAATCACCAGAAATTTCGAATTGAAAATGAGAAATTTAAATAATAGACTTTAGATACGTAATCAAAAGAAATACACTTTGAATTTCAAAGTATAAACGATAAATTTTTACCAAATTCTTACCTGACGAGAATGATGAAAATCGAAAAACGAAGCAACACGATCTTGTGAAGCACGAAACAAGAAGATTACAACCTGATGAAACACTGATCTCATAACGTTTGGTTTCGAGAATTTAAGAAGGCTTGCAAAACGAATTTCAAATCAGCCCAAATATCCTCTTCAAATCTGCACGTCAACAACACAATTAGAGAAAAAGAACATATATAGAAGAAAAGAAAGCCATCAAAATCCTTACTTTTTTAAAAAAAATTAAACAATTGTCTGTGAGGGAAGGAGAAAAAGTAACTGGCGGTGGGGGCGAAGCTAAGTGGGGGAACTTAATTTCTGTGTGTTGGAATTATTTTGTTCTGTGTTAAAATATTTTGGAGCCCCTATTCCTACGGTCAAAACGCATGGAACATTCGTCCAGATCTAAAAAAACGTACTAACGGTTTCTCTTTGAGGCTACACCCATGGTCCAAGTAAACATTTAAACCGTGGGTAAAAATATTGAAGTAACGGAATAAGGAGAAACCTATTTGCTACGGTCAAAATTTGTGGGAGAATATGCAAAGGTTTATGACCGTGGGAAAAAATACCGGGTAACCGTGGGAAAAAGTCCATTTTCTTGTAGTGAAAGGAGTAAAAAAAAAAGAGAGAATGTCACCTGCTAGCTTGAGTGGTTTCTTGCTAGATTATAGTTTCTAAATATATTATGGCTTATGTCATAACCCTTGGTAAGTGTAAAGATCAAACAAATAAAATGACTTGATTCTTTCTACAAGATATAGAGTAGTTTGGTAAACAATGAAAAGATCACGCTTTGCTGTGTAGGAGGAATCCCATAAGGACCTGCAACCTGCCAAATCAATTACAACATAAAAAAGTAACCAGTAGTTGGAGGCACTACACCATAACAGGCTATTTGCAACGGTAAAAAAGCGTTGCTAATAATTTTTGCAACGCTTTTTAAGCGTTGCAAATATGGCGTCGGTAAAGTGTTGGAAATATTTGTTGCAAATAAAAATTTCCAACGCTTAAAAAGCGTTGCAAACAAAAATTCAAAGCATTGCAAACAGAAATTTCCAACGCTTAAAAAGCGTTGCAAACAGAAATTTCACAAACGCTTTTTAAGCGTTGGTAATTTGTTAAAATTTTTACCAACGGTTTTTAACCATTGCAAAGTTGTTAGTTAATTTTTAAAAAAATAATTTAAAATTTGTTTGTAACGGTTATAAAGCGTTGCAAATTTGTTAGTTAATTTAAAAAAAAATAATTTAAAATTCGTTTGTAACGGTTATGAACCGTTGCTGATGGGTTGCTAATAAAAAAAAAATTCTCATTTTTGTAGCGAGACCAGCTAAACCAATTTGGTGGTATAACACATTAATATCAGTTCCCTAGGAGTAATAAAGTTTTGTGATCAAACTGCTATCACAACGCCTATTTCCACTTACAGTTCAAATCAAATTCATCACAACATCATCACTACAACAGTATACACAAAGCTATATACCCTGAACCACCAAATAACCCCAAATAATAAGATCTCATACAGACATACCACTTGACAACAAAATGCAGAAAAACAGAAACACATTCAAAAATAAACAAAATCCAAACCTGTTGTGCTTGAACATATTCATCAAATCCATCCAAAGTGCAATCATGATCAAATTCACTTTTCGGAAACACAACATTATTATCATCCCACTCTTCCTCAATCAAAGGCGCACCATAATGCTCCCCATTCTTCGGCCCCGGTCCACTTTTCCTAAACACCCTACACAGCACAAATGCATCCTTCCCCACAAAAAAAAAAAAACACATTATTGGCAAGTAAGTAATCCTTCAATAAAGACCTATAAATGAATTTGAACAAGTAAAAACACTTGAGAATAGTACTTGTGTGAATCCTTCAATAATTACTAGCAGAGACAAAAATTGAGTAAAAGTGTAAAACTGATGCCGGCAATGGCGTGTGCACTAACTAAAGTCACTAAATTTATTGGAAAATTTAAGCTGAAAAATTCAAGTATTGCGACGGAAAGGGACTCACCAAACAGAGAAGTCCGAGCTCCAAAGTGAGATGGAGTCGTTCCTCTGGTGATAAAAAAAACAACAATGCAGGGGGTATTAAAACCAAAAAAAAATTATTGGTAGGAATTTTGAGTTGTTTTTTTTTTTAAAATGAGACTCTCTAGACCAATTTATTGTACACATACACATGCATCTTAGTGGGTAGTGGGTACATATCCATTACTACATATGCATTGTAGTGAGTGGAATTCACTGGTAATGTACCATAGCTACATGGTAGGCCAATGGAATTGGATGACTTGAATAAAACCGTATAGCCAAATACAATGACGATCATTGATTGGGCTCCTTTGACCATCGAGTATTCACCCAAATCAATAACGTTTTTAGTTAGAGGAACTAGCTTTAAAGATAAAATGTCCATACCTTGGAATCTTGTTTCTAAGCTTTTCCTCTTTGAATTACCGATATTTTTGAACTTCAAACTGGGGCAAAAGAAATGAAAGAAATAGCACTGTTGTATTTAGAAATGAAAGAAACTAAGTAAACATTTTAAAGGTGCATAGCTATGAAAATGGTATAAATGATGAGGTTTACAACTGCTTTATAGATGAAACAACAGGTATAGTTCAGTGTAGAAAACCTCATCATGCCGTCATCGTTGTTTTGGTTTAAGGTTGCTCTAGCTCGGAACTCTCTAGAATCCCTAAAACGTTCACGAGAGAGAGAGAGAGAGAGAGGTATACAGGTATACAATCTTGTGTTAGGCACAGAGAACAATACTAGCAGAATACCATTTTGTGAAGGTGAAGTGGGGCTCTCATCCATCCCGGGTGAAACTTTTGTTTTGGCAAATAATGGATGGTGATATCTCGGTGTTATTACATCATGCAGTCCACCTCTGTGCACCTTTGCGACCTGCACATGACCCCAGAACCAATGTAAGAACAGCATATATATTTCTCGCATACATATTTCTCTCCACCATGCCCCTACTCCCTTTTTGGGTGTTAATAGGAAACAGACAGCAGAAAAATTATACGATACACTATTATTAACGCTGAAGAGAAGTCTGAAAATTTTATTGGAAAATTTAAGCTAAAAAATTCAAGTATTGCACGGGAAAGGGACTCACCAAACAGAGAAGTCTGAGCTCCAAAGTGAGATGGAGTCGTTCCTAAAGGACTGCTACTTTGGCCAAAGGCAGTAGTGAAAGTAAAACCCAAAATTTCAAATTTCTTCCACGGTATGTAACTTATGAAATGCCGGTTCTTGAGCACTGAACTCAGTCGGTGGTAAATTTGGCTTGTCCTTACCTGCACATCCAAGCAGGATTGCCGCACTATCATATGCCATGGCTGCTTTCGCAAGGTCTTCATTGGGCTGCTGACTCTCATCTATAGACAAATCAACCACACAGAGAAATGCTTCGAGTCATGAAATATAATGGACATATTACAGTATCGTTGTAAATGCAGGAAATGAGACTGACTGACTTAGTTACGGAAAAGAAAAAGTAATCCTAGATGTCTAAATTCCATATAATGCTATCTTTCATAAATTCTTTCAAAAAGATTGCAATCGTGAAAGAAAATGAAAGTGTTAATTGCGATAAAGGTAACCGACCTTCCATATCCATGTCGAGAATCTGCGGTGAGTGGGATGTATCTTCATTTGCATCTTGAACTTCGAAGGTCTTGACGGCGAACAACTTTGCTCAGACCGAGTATGCTGTTCGGATTCCATTAGACACTTTCTTTTCATCCATTCAAAATATTCATTTGCAATATTTTTTAAACCGGAACTCGGTGGCCCTTCTAGGCGAATATAGTCGTACATTATTTCCTGCCAAGAAGTGTGTGCTTGTGGTTGAGTTAGAAATACGGTATTCTTTCCTTCCACAAGTTGAGCTCTCGGTACATCTGCATTGAACAACCAGTATAGCCCATGGATCCCGTGCCTCGCAATCGAGTTGTCTTTACCTATAACTCCTGAAGAGAATAGAGGGGGGTTTGCTTTTGGGTCGTTGACTCGAACCTGGAACAATAATGACACTCTTAAATCAGTTTATAATGCATGACTAGACTTATAGCCCACACTATTTTTTGTCGAATTTTCAAACATACTTGCAATTCAGCCACAGTTGCGGATGCAAGTGCTACTCGCAATGTGTACTTCAACTTTAGAAATGTATGTGTTCCTATCTGCTATACTTCAAAACAAACCACGGGAGATTTTTGTTTTAGTCAGTCAAAGTCACTAGATTTAGCATTCATTAAAATACATCATACAGGAGAGCATGGTAACAGTTCAAAGTTACACAGTTTAGCAAGCTATACTTCCAAATTTTATTTTCTGTTTTCCAACAAACCTCCACATAAGGAGGGTTTGGGCGCTTTAGCGAGAGCCGGTTTATTAAATCCAATAAAATTGATAGTACACTTATTATACTCATTAGTGCAACAAAAGCAGCCTATCACTTAACTAAACTAACCATAGGGTGGGTAGGGGCAGCTAAGGTGAATTTGAATGTAATCTACTTGAGAATAATGCATAGTTCAAACCCCCGCTCCGGGAAAACAGGGATTAAACACCTACTATAGCCCAATAAAGTTGAATTCCTAGAATACAAAAAGGCAGCTCATAGTCTCATACAACATTAAAACAATAATGGCCTTATCACTAAAAGACATACTTGCGATGAACTCAAGATGATCAGAAGAGTAAAAAGGCTGCTCATACATCGAAAAAAAGAAAGCATTCTAATCACAATGGGACGACATATTTCATATTTTTGCCGAAGTTCAAACACTTAATGTATACTCAAAAGGATGCTTACACTAATCGGTTAGTAGAGTAACCGCCATTTCGTATGCAGGGTAAAAAAACATAAACACTAACGCTTCTTACAAAATGCTGCTTCAAGGAATGACATACCAACTGCTTAAGAGTTCTCAGCTAATGCTTTGTCAATTGCATCCATATGTTTCCGGAGATTCTTCCACTTTACAACAAAATGAGCAAAAATAGGTGAGCAAAAATTTCGAGGATGCATTACAAAAAGAAAATAAACAAACCTGATCCATGCTTAATGAAATACCTAAAAGAAAGAAAATGTAACTATCAGTGCTTGAAGTATTTGAATGCTCAAATTAGCTAGTCAATTTCTGAGCGTAAACTATGCACATATTATAATGTAAAACAAGTGGACGGACCATTGTGTCCACGTAATTGCAATCTTTTAGGTTTTATTGCTTAACTTCTATCATAATCGATCATGCAAACTTCGCCGGCCTCCTCAATAAACTGAAATGAAAACAGAGGATGTTCATCAATGAGTAATCGTTAACACACAAGATTTATTTAGATCACACAATTACTGGTGTTCGGATACCGATCAGCTCCACCACGAAGAACAATTGTTGTTGTCCTACCGATGGACGCCAACCAACGTAGCATAACCGCAGAATCGTCCACCACTCTCCCTCCTCCTTTATCCGGGCTTGGGACCGGCAAAGGTAAAGACTTTCATTACTTTTTTGCACCGGGCGGAGTTAAAAACGGGTTGTTATCTCTTCAACTTGCAAAAAAACAAAAACTTTCATAATATAACATTCTTATAAACCATCTAGCCATCATACCATCATAACAAGCTATAGTGCACAAGTTTGTTATGTCATTCTTACATCTTGCAAAAGGCTCGTACCATTACTTACAAAAAACATACTCAAAAAACCAAAATAGAAAAAAGTTTGCATATCCCACACAATAGATTACTCATACTGCAACCTTGATTCAAGCCAAATCAAAGGCCCCCCTTCAACAAAATCACTAAGGTCCGAGCAGCCAAATTGAGGTCCATCATAAATAGGAGCATTAGGAACCAAGACTTCCTGGATGTAGATCTTTTTCTCCCCTCCAAGGACGACTCTGCCATGGCAAATATTAGCGGTGGTAGTCATAACATATCCCCTAGCAACCGGAACACCATCTCTACCTAATAGGATAACCTTAAGAGGTGCACTCAACGTTTCAGCAGGAGGGTTTGCCGGAGGGTTCGCTGGAGGGTTTGCAGGAGGGTTCGCAGGAGGGTTCACAGGTTCAAACATATTCATTAAATTCTGTTGAGACGAACGGCGAACTGAGTTGGAACCAACATCGGTTCCGGGTGTTGTATCCCCACGCGGCGGTTGACTATTCGACATTCCATTGTTGGTTACAAGCTTAAGCATATCCTGACAAAATGAAAAACAAAACTAAGATTTATATATATGATGAAAGCAATAAGTTTTATATTTAAGGCAAACTCACCATCAACACACCCTCAACTCTAGCTATGGAGGACTTCATCTCACTCATTTCACCCTTAAATTCAGAATTTGATGAAGACCTTGCTTGTGCTAACATCACCTTCACAATACTTGTACGTTTTAATTGCTTTTTAGAGAGGTTAGAGCTGATTCCACGAGTCCTATTCCTTTTGTCCGCTCCTAAAACTTCGGTCAATTCGTCATTATCAAAATCAAGATGACTTGCACTGCCCTCTCCACTTGAAGTTGCATTTTTTCTTTTCTTTTGAGCAGCCTCCACCAATTCCTATAGTGTTTTCCATGGAAAGTAGTTCAAAACTAGCAAGTTAGTACAAACTTAAGGTAAATCAGTCGAGAAAAAATTGTCTATAATAACAAAGACTTAACAAAATTATAGTTGGAACTCAAGTGAAATGCAAACTCACATAACGGGCTCGAGCACTCTCCAAAACAGTTCCATTACGACGTTCATGTCCTGCTTTCCAACTGTCTACCCATCCATGTATCTTGTCAGGATTTTGTTTATTCTACATGTACATTGGTAAATAATTGTTAGCATATCGTGATCAAAATTTAAAAATTTATGGAAAGACACCTACCATTTTATGCAACATGTTGGCATCATGATCCCCAAGTGTATGTCGAGAATCATTCAGTTTTATATTCTCACCATTCTTCGCTTTTCTTGCCATCACTTCAGGAGTGTTCTCATATAGTACAAACTGTTCCCAATGATTTGGATCAATGCCATCTGGGCATGCGGCGATTTGTTCTTCCAAGGTCTCAAACTTATTCAATATATCTTTTCTCAAGACCCATTTTCCATATCTAAACTTAGTACAAAGGTTTTTTTCTGCATGTTAACGAGCTAGTGCTTGGTCGACATTTGTAACTTCAAATTCACGCTGTAAAACACAAGTTATATAGTAATGTGAATGAAGCTAAAACTCAAAATGTCTAGTATGCAAAAAAAATCAGAGGTAAACCTTACCATTAAGGCATTCCAAACCTTATCCTTGAAGTCGGGATGTACAAGCCTCCAATCGGTGTAACTAAGCTGGGATCTGAGCTCGAATAAGACTACCAAAGACGCGAGTATTCCATCCGAGGCATTATCACCAACGACAACACCATCAATATCAATCAATATAGGTAACTTCCTAACATTTTCTGATTCTTGCATGTCTTTGAAGGTTGAGATGCCGTGAAAAACCGAAGTAGAAGGTCGTGATGCATGAGGGAGAACCGTAAGGTTGAGATGCACTAGGCTGTGGTTGACCTGATACCATTTCAAATGAAATCCTAACATATATTGCAAAATAGTCTATTAGTAGTCTGGTACTGAAAAATATAATCATGAAAGGTGAGAAAGAAGAATAAATAAAAGTATATAAACATTTCAATCCAAACAAAAGTATTTCATTACCTTATCACACATACCACCAATTTAATAAACCCCAGAGAGATACATAACAAACAAAATGAATAATAATAATAATATACACAATAAGCATACATATTAAGACTGGAAACTTTAAAGCAAAAAATTGTATCATAGTTTGGAAACTAAAACAATTACAATCAGGTTAAGCACTTCATCAAAGGCTTCAAATTAGGTTGGTCCTCAAGGGTAGATTGGAAAACAGTTAGTACATCTAGTGAGTCAACTCCACACGTCAATCACCTCGATGAATGGATGACTACCGACCAATTAGGATTTTTCAAGTCCTTCGAGTAAAACACTTGACTAGCTTCGGAAGCGAGAATGACCGGCTCATCAAAGTACTGATCAACACTTTTCATCTTATTAAGATTGACCAACACCAAATTAGAGTCCGACAGAGCTTGCAGCCATTGGTCTTGTCCTCCACCCTCACCCAATTGCAATAAAAGACTACTTGTTGAAAGTCTGTATAGTCCAGCTCTAATATTTGTTCAATAACCCCATACCACTTCGTCGATGCATCGACTGGATTTTTGTCTTTCCTACTTGACGTAAACGAAGTGATTGCCTCCATGCAAACACCACTATCTTGTGTGGCAACTGTTTCGTCATGCGACCTAGTAGAAAAGACAAAACCATTGATGCGGTACTTTCTATACATTTTAGCTTGGTGCAATGGTCCTTCAACTAATCGCCATAAGTCACTCTTGGTGTCATTTGCAGCCAATAACTGTAAAAAGACGATAGTTAGAAAGCTAATATTACTAACTTCAGATTTCCTATTTAACTAATGGATGAATTAAACAATACCTTGTTATATAACCAGACAATGAAATCTGTTTGTATCTGCACTTCTGACTTTGCAACCCCTTTTCCTCTACCACGAGATTGTAAGGAGCGGTATTCACTACAAATCATTCATGCAATTACGCATGAGTATTTTCATGTAGAGTACTAGAGTGGGTTTAGAAACCAAATGTGTCAAAAAAAACACACCTGTAGTAATCATCAAGCTTTTCGACGTCTAGTCGAAACAAGACCCATCTACGTATTTGAATCCATTGTTTCACACTTAAGGTCCGCGATCTTACCATCGAAAGCAAAGGCCCCTTCATCACTATACTCGCCATCTTCATCCAGAAAGGCCACACGCTTCGATTTATGATTTCCATCCCGCGAATTGGGCATATACTCCATAGCATACCTAACTGACTCAGAAACAATATATGACTCTGCAATGGACCCTTCAACATATCGTTTATTGCTGGGAATATTTTTACACTCTTTCATCGCCCTATTAGAATAAGAAATTTAAGTATACACTTTCAATTTTTAAAATCCAATTATAGAAAAAGCTAGAGAAGATATTAAGGTAAAAGTAATTTACATACCGTTCAAATGGAAACATCCACCTTTGATGCACAGTTCCACAAAGAAAGCTTCATCACCAAATGCACCATGAGGTGGATCGATATCAAAAACGATGGTGGAAAATATTTTTCAAGCACGCACAATGCTTCTGCAACCATGTACTTGGCCTCTTGGATATGTTGTCGGACTAAGACTTTAGAGCACAACAAGTTGAAGAATAAGCTTATCTGATGAATAGCTCTTCGCAGTCCGCGATGTTTAGGAAAAGCATGTTGAAGCAATACAGGTAGCAAATAACACATAATGACATGATAGTCATGAGATTTCATTCTGAGCAAAACCGGTGGATTTAAAGTGACAATGTTGCTCGATTTGATGAGAAACCGAAGGAAGCTTCAAGTCCTTCAAAATTTTGCAGAAATTTAACTTTCGTCTTTAGCTAAGACAAATGGAGCCTTCGGTTTTATTGGTTTTCCGGATGGGTCCGATTGCATCCACGACGAATTAATGGAATTCAAGATCTTCCTCATATCTTCTCGGCAAGACCCATTGTATCCTTTGACTTGTCTTTCTTGTCTAGGATGTAATTTAGTAGATGTTCCGCAACATTTTTCTCGGTATGCATCACATCAACAACATGTCGGGATTTATGAGTGGGCCAATAGGGCATATCCCAAAAAATAGACCTTTTATACCAAGCCTCTGTAACTTGAACATCTTCATCATCTACACTATCATCCAAATTCACATCAGATGTGCTTCTTTTGCTACCAGTTGGGATTTTACCCGGCTTATACTTGATATGACTCACCTGCTGCATAACTTTTTCTCCACTTAACCTTAGTGGAGCAATGTTCAACTCTTCAGTCTTAAGTCCCAAGTATTTGCCTGACCGAAACGGGTGACCCAACGGAAGAAAGGGGCGATAGTTTGTGTAAACAATCTTCTTTGCATGCTCAAGATATATCGATTGAGTGTTATCACGAACAAATCGGACATGCTTTGTAACCATGTGTTATACAGACCCGCTAAGTTTCCAAAAGCAGGAAAATCATGAATACCCCACATTAGCATAGCTCTCAAGGTAAAATGCTGTTTTTATGCATGTCATAAGCCCGGCACCCTTCCTTCCACAACTGTTCCAACTCCTCATACAATGGCTGAAGAAAACGTCGATATCTTGACCCGGTGCCTTCGCCCGCCTTGTATCGCAAACACATCATTTGGAACTCTGGTTTCATACATAAAGAAGGGGGGAGATTATAAGGTACCAAGTAAACAGGCCAACAACTGTAGCTAGTGGATTGTATTCCACGAGGATTGAAACCATCAGTTGCAATTCCAAGCCAAACATTACCCTTCTTCCTGAGCAAAATCAGGCCAACTCTTTTTACATGTTTTCCACTGGATTGAGTCGATGGGATGTCGCATATGATCCCAAGAAGGTGTAGCTCGGTCGTGCCATGTCATTTCATTCGCTATCCATGGGATAGTGTACAACCTCTTGAGCCTTGGAATCAAGGGAAAATGTCTCAAAACTTTATTTGGCTCTTTTGTTTCTTTCTTACCCATCTTTCCTTCTTTCACTTTGTATCTGGGTGCTTTACACTGACGACATTCCGTTAACTTAGCATCATCTTTCCAGTATAACATACAATTGTTCTCACATGCATCGATACTTGTGGCTTTCATTCCTAGATCTTTCAGCATTGCTTTCATTACAGGGTACTTTGATGGCAAAGTGATTCCTTCTGGGAACCATATCCTCAAAAGGGACAAAAGTGCAGACACACTAGTTCTTGACCAACCATATTTCTTCTTCAAGTTATGAAGGTCAACAACTGCTGAAAAGTGTAGTAACGGAGCCTCACATGAAGGGTATAGCTTTTGTTCAGCCATTTTCTTATATTCGTTGTACCTCTTCCCCAAATGACGTTCAAGAAAAGGTGGTGGTTCAAAATCCTCCATATGATTTTCTTCATCCTCATTCAAATCACCTGCAACTACTTCATGCACTCCCTAAGAAGCATCAACAAAATTCCCCATCCCAAGCCCTTCGGCCTCATTGTTTTCTTCTTCAATCATGGGCTCCACCACTGGATCCGTACATGGGTTCTCACCATGTAAAACCCATACACGATAATTCTTATCTATCCCGTACTTAATCAAATGTCTAGAGATTGTATCAAACACAAAGCTTTTTCCATTTCGACATTCTGCAAGGACAAGGACAAGGGTCGGGTCGAGCGGTTGTTCATCGCAAATTGAATGAAATCAGTCACCCCTTGTTTGTACACATCTCCAAATCTGTCCAATTCATTCATCCACTCTTTTCTGAATTGGCTGAGACATTCTGCAAAATTAGACGTGGGGGGTTGAACAAGCACATTGTGTAATCTATCGATTTGATACAACATAATACACAATCAAACCTTGAATATAGACACGAGTACTACGGCATTTGTGTAAGTCGTTGAATCCTAAACTTCGACTTCAACTACATCAAAAGTAAGCTCTAAAGTCGGTCCACAAGAAGCCTGGCCTAGGTAGCAAGCAGCACTAGTATTCTCGAATTCTAGCTAAGTCTATGATATTAAAGGAATAGCTATAAATAGAATTAACAAAGAATATTAACAAAGAAAAATTGATTTAATCTGCCGTAACATTGGGCTATACTACCACCTTAGGCAGGCACCGCCGTCGAACCCTCAGTCGACATATCTTTATCTAAGCAACCACATATACTTCATCATTGTTTCACCACTGAACATAAGAAAACTTCAAACAACAGCAGCTATCAATACTCAGTCGACGTCAAATTGTGATACTTGCTCGGTTCTTATATAGAGTTGTTATTACGTGGACTGCTTTGTTACTACACAATTGCGTGAGGTCTTTGCATACGTTATTACGTGGACTCGATAAACCAACACCTCAACCTTTTCTAATTTTGTCTAAAATAGTTTCTATCTTAGCTAGTCCACAAAAAAAAATTTGCATTGAGATTGATTGAGACAAACAATTGACACCCTCGATCATACACAATATTTACGATCCCAAAGAACCGTTACAAGTCTTCGTTGATTTAGATCCAAGATTCGTGTGTGTGCACCAAGATCTGTGTGTGCGAGATTAAGAACGAAACAATCCAACGACAACTAGTAATGGTTGCTGGAATTTGATCCCGTAGAACGATTCTTTGTAGCCGGACTCAAAGGAAAATACTGCATTCCTCTACTGTGTGTTTAACAACTCAGTTCTTTGGCCTATGGGAACAAAAAGTCCTTTAAAGAATTTTTGTAATCTATGGAGAAACCACTTCATCAAAAAAGGAATAATAATAATACATTCCAAAGTCAATTGAATTTTCTTTGACAAACTTTCAAAGTAGTTACATGGAAAAGAAAATAACGAATACGAGATTAAATTATGAAGTCAAATGGAATTCTCTTTTTACTAAACTTTCAATATGAAATTGCACTGCTATTGTTATTATTATTTTTTCCGATGAAGAGAAATTGCACTAATAATTTCTCATTGTTTTCCACGTAATAGTTGTTTACATGTGTACTTCATTTCTTGTTCCACACGCAAAGAAGACCCCCTCACTCCAAATCTCTTTCATGTGACAGCCCAATATCGGCCCAAGGTTATATGAAACGGGTCGGGGTGTTGGTTTGGGCCTTGGTTTCCCACCCCCGCAGTTTTCTGGCGGGAGAATTAATTCACCTATTTTTCCAAGAGCTGTAATTTGCAGGCTGAACAGTCAGAACAACGCCAGCCCTCAATTGTGTGCGCAAAAGCCTTATCGCTGTGGTTCAAGTGTGATACTTGCTCGGGTCTTATATAGAGTGAAATATCAAGATAATATTCATTTAAGTGAGCAGACCACATTGTAATTCAAATAAAGCAATGTAATGCTAACACCGACTGATCAAATCCTTTCTTCTTGGCAGATTCTAGAAAAGTGAGCGTAAACTGTTAAGAAAGCGATCATCGGGAGAGAAGCCTAGCAAGTCAAAGGCATATACAGATTTCCTGCTAGTATTCTAAATAACATACTAGAATAAATGCCAACAAATCAAACCTAATCTACATATTCGAGCACCACGAGAGAAATTATCATATCAAAACCAGAAGGCCACAACTAGTAGCAAACCACCATGTTCAATTTTACACCAACCACCGGATCAAAGAAGAGGAATTAGATACCAAGTAAAGCTGCAACTTGAGACAAAATATGGGCTGTGGACACTAACTAAAACAACCACTAGCTAAACATCCATTTCTAAGACACTAACTAAACTAACTAAAACAACCACTAGCACACCATTTTGCCCCCTACCCTTTATAGATGATCACGTCTTACTTAGGGGTTTGCTATTATCTGCATTGTTTCTGCTTTTACCAACAAGAGTCGCTCAATATCTAAGCAGCTTTTGCACAATCATCGATGACCCTTCGGTCGAAAATATTGTGGTGAGAGGACACTATGCAAACCACATTCCACATTCTCAATGTACTAGACAAATTTCAAAAGCGAACAAACGAACATTCCCAAATGATTATTGATAAAACAGCCAACGGTATATATATGAATGATGGTAATGGGTAACAACTCAAGTTCATAATGAAGCGAGCTACAAGACAGACCATCAATTTACAAGAAAGGTCACAAAATCAAACATATAACAACCATGTTACAAGTATGAACAACAACACACTTCACACACATGATTTACAGATAATATTACATAAACAGAACATACATATTATTAAAAATAGATCCATGGCAGTAAATCAAGTTTTGCAAGTGGGTAAAACAGTCGTTCATTTCAGAGCTACAAGAGAACCATCTTTTACATTTGAAAACATGGAAAAGTAACAATAGTACATGAGAAACAAACAAGCAAATCAAAGAGAACCGGACACGGTACATTTTTCTTTTTACTAAAAGTAGAAAGAAAAACCCAACCCAAAAACAACTCATCATCACAAACTAGTACCGTTTATAAACACAAGAAGACTAGTATTGGAACTCGAAGAGATGATTTCATGAGAGTTTCTATTAATAGTAAAAAAAAACGTAAACTAGTACACAGAAAATGAAACGGTGGTTAAATCAAGAAAGGAATGAAAAAAACTAGAAAGAAAATGAAAGATTATTACCTTGTTTTTTCTTCTTCTTCTTCTTCTTCTTCTTCTTTTCTTTGATTGAATCTGAATCTGAAAATTAGGTTTTGAGGAGTGCGAAAATAATGGGGCGTGAGAGAGAGAGAGAGAGAAAAAAAAAGTTATGTTTTATATTTCGATTTTTTTCATTTTCCTCTGTTCGCGAAATTTTTAAGTTTGTAACACTTCTCCAACGCTTTTTAAGCGTTAGCAATTAATTCCGGAAATTCACTCAAATAAAGCAATGTTTTACAACATTGCCAGCATTGGCAATTTACTAACGGTAAATAAGCGTTGCAAATCAAAAAAGGTGCGTGTTGCAAATATCCTATTATGGTGTAGTGAGGCTGATTCCCAACACACTCCAAGTTTGTTAGTATAAACTCTCACTAGTAGTCAAGTCATATAGATTGGCCACTCAGTGCTCTCTTTCTGAATGGCTCCTTGAGATGTATATGTGTGTGTATGTGGGTGGGTGGGTTCTAGAATAGTAATATAATTGTCACGCCCTAATTTTTTTTCAGACAATTGAATATTCAGATAAAAGAGCTCGATCTGAATATTCAACAATCTAATAAACCAGGACGTGAGCGGGTTTGACTCGCACGAGTCCAGGCTGGAACTTAAAATACCCACTAACTATAACCTAATATACTAAAACAAAAAATAAATATCACATTCTAAAAAAAAAATCGACAGAGTCTCCTATGTATTTTCAACATTTCATAAACATAAATCCTGTCAAAACCTGAAAATCATAATAATATACATCTCATTGCTCAACCCAGCTACTTAATCGTCTCAACAAATGCCAGAACAGTAAAGTAACTGACCGTTAAGCAATTGGTGAGTAACCTTTACGCCTCGAGACAATTTAGTTCCTTCCCTCGGAACGCATTAGTTTCTCTTGCGCATCTAAAATCTACTAAAAACCTTGTATAATTTACATCAGGACTGTTAGTTCCTCTATACAGTGTGAGGCGTCCTTTTAGCAAAGTTAACTAACAAATAAAATAAATTTACCTTTTGCAAAATCATTATACGATCATCCACCCCTGTAAGAAGGTTAGTATACTTACCATTCTACAAAACATATTTTAAACGAGTAAAACTAGCTAACATATATAATAATTCAAACTTAACTACATAGTCTAAAATCATTATAATATAACACACAAATATCCCTAGCCACGGCCACAATAGTCACCTATACAGACTGACACATATATCCATCTATGTCTCCTCGCATAACCAATCCTCACTCTCAGTAAAAGGCAACCGTCTTAGTCGGGATATAAACTCAGGCAGTCAGGCACACAAAACGCTGAGAAGGTTGGATTTATGCATTTACGCGCTATATATCATATCTCTCGCCTACTCTTGAGGTCGAGGATTTAAACAACCATTCTTGGGCTAACGGGTAATACCTATCCACCTTGGTGATCAACCAAAGAATTTTTCTAACACCTTGAACTTAACAAGAAATTTTATCCGACATTCTCATTAATGCCAAACCCAATATATAAATACAATATCAAAATAAACCAGGAGTCGTGGCGAACTAGGGACTACACACAAACATATAATATTTCTTATAAGTTAAATAAAAGTTTACAAAAGAAAAATATACAACTTATACTGTGCCCTTAAGCAAACTAATTGTAAATCCAAAACCCCAGGAGTCGATCAATCATTTTAAAATAAAACGGAAATGAAAAGTCACTACCAACACTAGTACAAAGCTCTTTAGGATATATACCATAATATCCACTTATTAATAAACAACACAAGCTTCATCCATTTCAATTTCTTATATCATCTTTAGAACCCCTAAGTTCCCATGGGTAACACACCAACACCAATAAATATTAAAGTTCTAAAAAATCCGAACGTGCTCACAATCACATATCAATATGATACCAGATGATTATTGTTTAGTTTAAATAGTTCAAGAGAATGCAACAATACTATTTAACCCCTTACATGCATCAAGACAAGTAGTTCCTCTTACTTTCCGAGACTCACGGGATAGTTTCTCGTTTAAGTAGAGGCATATAGGTTCTTAACCCGTAAGTAAAACACAAAATCATAAACGGATACAACATCCATCAAACACATATATTAATTGCAAAAACTATATATATATATATATATTATAGCGGCTGCACCTTCAACTAAGGCTGCCTACGTATCCAATCTTTCAAGATTGGAATCAAACCTTACGTAGCTCTTACTTTATATAAACATTCATATTCGGAATCTCATATATTCCCCAAGAAAAGTTTATGAAAATGCTTTGTTCATTACTGTGAATATTTCCCAAACTGGGTTCATACATATAAAAAGACACCATAGTCGGATTTCTAGCCACTTTGTCGATGTTATAACTTTCCCTACATTCATCCAAATAATACACCACTTGATTATTTAGAAACTAGGATATGTAAACTTACTTTTTCATACATAACTCAAAGTCCCAATGTCATACCATCTAGAAGTAAAAATAGCTCAAACTTGGTGAAATTCCTAATTTTCAGCAAACTAGAATTTTCATGCGCTATCTTCCGAATGACACAACTCTTTCCACAGGTATCCAAAAGCAACGAGGCATTTTGTGTTGAAAAGCTAACACACAGAACTTATTTTCTTATATTTTACAAAAATTCTAAATCTAATTCTAAATATGCGAAAACTGGGCTTGAACACAGTGCGCAGAAACTGATTTCTGGCACACTGTTTTCTGCCAACCAAACTTCTAGACACCATAACTAATTCCACCGGCCTCGGAATGCGATCAGGCCAATTGGGTTGAAAAACATACTCACATATCTTATTTTTTCATGTTCAAGACTAAATCCAAATTGAGCTTGAAATCAGTCCAGCATTAAGCTTTCTCAAAATTTCACCCAAGTTCACTTAATACATACAAATCGAATGCAATTGAATTCACATAACATTAATCAATGAACAACAACTCTCTAACCACTCAAAATTTCTAAATTTCTAAGAATAATCAACCATACACAAAAAAAAAATGGGTTTAGGAAAGAAAAGGCTACTCACCTAATAACAATTTCCCAAATCTTCCCGAGCTCCAAACTTGGACGAAATCGCCTTCATCTTCTCCCTCAATTAATTACTTTTAATTCACCTCTCTCCCCACTCTATTTTTCCTTCTCTTCTCTTCTCTTTTACTTTTTCTCTCCACTCTTCTGGACCTTTAGTCCTTCTCTCATTTTTTTTCTCTTTCTTCTTTCTTCTCTCTTTTCTTCTTTCCCGATTAAACAAAATAGAACAAGAACAAAAACTAACTTACCGGATTCGAGTTGGTTAAATATTTCAATTTCAATTGTTGTTTGAAATCATTTTCTTTTTTCTTTTTCGAGTTGGGCTGATTTCGCACGACCCATGGGGCGAACTCTCTCAAAAAGTAGCCCGTGGGAAGGGGAAACAACGTGGAAATCATTTTCTTTTTCCTTCCTTAATAACTTTTTGTCCCGATGGTTTCCGGTTCTACCCTTCAATTGTGTGGCTAGGAATCGTGCACACCAAGAGTTTTGGTACATCTCGCGCACCGAAGAAGCCCTCCTCGAAATATAGTAGAGGAACATGCCACCTAGTACTTTTTCTACTAAATCCTAAGAATATGTAAAACACGTATATAACAATCCACTCGCCAACGTACAAGTTCTCCCATAACCATAGCTAGAAACTCTAAATTAATACAAATAGCTTGTTGAAGTATTTTACTGGCAACCTATTCATAGAACAATAAACCCCTAATCGAATGAACAATCACGTGTAAATACCATACAAAGATGACCCCAAACAACGGAACTAAATTATGCAACATCAAATTGGTTGGATTCCTCCCAAAATCAATCCATAGCTTTCAATACACTTAAATTTCCAATTCACCCAAGTTCACTTAATACATACAAATCGAATGCAATTGAATTCACATAACATTAATCAATGAACAACAACTCTCTAACCACTCAAAATTTCTAAATTTCTAGGAATAATCAATCATACACATAAAATATGGGTTTAGGAAAGAAATGATTACTCACCTAATAGCAATTTCCCAAATCTTCAATCGACAGAGTTCCCAAGCTCCAAACTTGGACAAAATCGCCTTCATCTTCTCCCTCAATTACTTTTAATTCTTTCCCGTGGGATTCACCTCTCTCCCCACTCTATTTTTCCTTCTCTTCTCTTTTTCTTTTTCTCTATAACTCTCTCTTCACTCTTCTGGACCTTGAGTCCTTCTCTCCTCTCTTTTCTCTTTCTTCTTTCTTCTTCCTTCTTTCTTTTCTTCTTTCCAGATTAAACAGAATAGAACGAGAACAAAAACTAACTTATCGGATTCGAGAACAAATATTTCAATTGTTGTTGGTTGGTTTAGCGGGAGAGAAAGATCGCACGACCCATGGGGCGAACTCTGTGTTTGTTTTTTAGAACTCCAGTAATCCGCGGGAGGTGGAAATCATTTTTTATTAGTTCATTAATAACTTTTTGTCCCGGTGGTTTCCGGTTCTACCCTTCAATTGTGTGGTCAGGAATCGCGCGCACCGAGAGTTTTGGTACATCTCGCGCACTGAAGAAGCCCTCTTTAAATAATATTGTACATTATCACATTAATTTGAGCCAATTGTGAGAGCAAGCACACCATGACAAAGTCTGAAACTCTTGGTGCGCAGGTTCAAGAAACATCAAAACAAACCACAGTTTGAAAGCTAAAATGAATCGTGGTTTCCAAGGGCCCAACCTAGAACCATTACAAGTTCCACGCTTATCCCCTAAGTGTGGACAATGGTGGATTTTACAAACTTTCGAGAGGATAGATCATAATAACGTAACTAAAATGAGTAAATATGACAAATAAAATTTTTAAAATCATAAATTGAAAAATTAACTTGAACATGGAGAAAGAGTAGTTTGTTGTAAGAGACAAATAAAATTTTTAAAATCATATATTGAAAAATTAACTTGAGCATGAAGAAAAATCAATCTTTGTCTTGTTAGAGCCTGTGTATGATACGGCTATATATAGCCCTCAAAGAGTACGGAATCAAGGCTTGGTGAGATAACCAGAGAGCTTTTAAGGAAGATAAATTAATTTTCATTACCAAATTTAACCAATTACTTAAAAAGCTTTGTTTTTTTTCATTGGTAAAGGTAAGCATTTTTATTGATTTTAAATGCATTATTAACTCATTTCTTAACATGGTGTAAATCGGAATCCGTCTTATGATTACCACTATTGATCTGATTCAATGAGCATTCTTCGTGGTTGATGTGTTATCGACGCATCTTGTATGAATGTGTGCATATCTGCCCTTGAGAGTACTAGGTCTATGTGCTTATGAAATGAAATTCGGAATTGAAATGTTGCATTCTACATTTTCATATATGGCAGAGTTTTCCTTTTTTGGCAATATACCTCACTATTTAATTAGTTCTGATACATATTTAGGAATCCAATTATGATCTTCCAATCTTAAAATAGTGTGTCCAGCTATTTGGAAATTGTATCAACCCTGGCTTGCAACTGAAATACATGCCCGGTGTGATGTTTGGCCACAGCAAAATATGTATTGTAGATCATAGTTTAGGAGACCTATTTTTGTGGTGAGGCCAGATCTTCTCCGCCCAGGTGTAAAAGTGGCCCTTTTACACCTTACAAAAATATAGTAACACCTGTTCACCTGTTTAACACCCATAACAAAGAGGTATAACGGTGTTAGATAGAAGATACCAAAAAAAAATCAAAACAAAATCGCTACAAATAAGGAAAATGGGGAAAAAACTCTTCAACTTCTCGCTCTCTCAACTACTCTCTATCGGAAAAAAAAAAAAAAATTATTCATACTCCAAAGAAAATAAAACCTCTCTTTAACGAGCAATCCCCCAATTATATTTTTTTTGACCAATTTCTCTCCCTCTCACCATCAAACAGAATGAAGTTGGAGAATACCAATTGTGATAGTTGTTGCAAAAATGGTTTAATAGGGAAGAAGAGGAAAAGGATGGAAAAGGGAAAGATCGGCAAATTAGCAGATTCAATATTACCATGTTCACTTCGATATTCAACCAACCCAAAACTATGGCAAGATTTTATTTTTGGCTGTTAATATCTTGAGGTTCCTTGTACCTTTTTAATTATTGGTTTCTTTTTTGTGTGCTTGTGCTCTGAACAGAGCTAATTCTCATTTGATGTGAAAAGGAAGGTGTGGGATCAAGGAACAACACCTCTGTTCGATACTTTATTATGCTGGTTTATAAGAGGTACCGTTTTAGATGATATTCTCTTCATGTTTACCCACGGTACTCTGATTGCAGTTCGTTTAGAAGTCAAACATTTGCCTGAATGAGGTCTTGGCTAACATCTAGTATTTTTGCTGTGAACTTCCCCCATGTTTCATCTGGAAATACTTTGGTCATTAATTTGTTGATCTCAGTTACAAGTTCTCTATTGTGCTTAGTTCTATATTTCCATGATAGTAATACTGAAGCCCCATATTTCTTAAATTTGCATAGTTATTTCACTGGCCTAATGCATCTTGTTACCCATATAGGGTCCTGACTACTAAAACTTGGAGCAACTTTGTGATATAGTGCGTGATTAGCAACTAGTAAAAGAGTGGCATTCTCCTCTATGAGACAAAATACAGTAAAGGCCGCAGTAGCGTTACAATTATGTATTTAACAACTATGTGTAATGGATCTTTAGCTTAAATGGAAAAGCGCTTGAGAATTGGACCATGTCTCCAATGTATCTCAAGAGATGGTGGTTCAAGTCCACCAAGATCCTTCAATGATTTGTAGAAAGATTGTCTAACTAGCCAAGGTGTGGAGCTAGGGATTGTGCTTCTTGATAGCTCGCGTTGAATTGTTAGTGGTTCTGTGTTGCTTTGGGGTCCTCGCAGTGAATCTCGGCGATTGTTGTAAAGTAGGAGTTGGTCCTTTACAGGGGGTTATGTCTGTTGGTTTGGGTTTATGAAAATCTCCCTCACTTAGCCTTTCTGTCAGACTCTGGTATAGGTAAGTTATCTTTGTCCTTCCTAGTTTAAACACTTTTATATCAGTTGATTATAGCTTATATATATGGTTCTTATCAATAAAGTTTTTTTCATCAAATAAATAAAATAAAATAAAAATAGGTGTTGAGATGTGTCTGACGGAGAGCCTTGACAGAATTAAAGTGGAAATTTAATTCTTTGAGAGTTGTTCAGTAAGTTAGGGGTTTGAATTAAAGTGGAAATTTAATTCTTTGGAGCTTGTGCTTTGCACAGTTGGACAACTGCCGCTCATGCCTATAACGGTTAACGGGGGATGTCTATGGAACTTTCGATATGTCAATCGAGGACAAATTAGGAACTATGCAGTCAAATAATGATGCAAACCTTTCTGAAATTCCAAATTTGGTTTTCAGTTGTAGCTGTGGCTGCCTTCTTATTTGTGTTGTAATTTTTTTAATGATGAAAACATGCATTGCTCTTGGAATTTTCGATCGCAATTGGAAAGCTATATGGGATTGCAGACCACTCGGATTTTTTTCGTGTAGCATTAGCTATGTGCATAGATAGTGAATGAGCTAAGCTATAGCTTGAAATGATTTCCTCCATAGAGTCGTGCATTATGATAGGATTCCAAAATGTCAAATCATTAATTAGTAGTCCTTTTTTTGTAGATATTCTAGTTATGTATGAGCGCTAACCGTTATAGACTTGAGGTTCATTGTAAGAAATTCGCTTCTGGTAGGTATTTAGATGAACAAGTACATATAGTGCTCTTCAACAAGGCAAACATAATGATAATAATCATATCATTATCGGAAAAAAAAATGATATCTTCACAAGATTCGGTGAAGAACACCGATGGGGTCATAAGCGGTGAAAACAAAACAAAAAAAAATGAAGCTCACGAAAGTTTATCGCAGATGGTAAACGCTACAAAACCCTGAGAATGTAAGAATTAACTTGAAAAAAGCTCTCAGGTGCGAACTGGGGCAGTAGTTATAAAGAAACTTAGATTATTGTCCACCAATAAGAGCACTTAATACTAAAAGTAGGGGATTGCAAAGCATTTGAGAATCTGAAATACTGCGATACCGCATTCTTCTAGAAAAATTGCAACAAGTTGGATTAGTCTACTCTTCATGTAAACGTTGATCTGATATGTTTACAATTTTCCCACTCTTCACTTGGAAGAGGACACGATTGGGAAGATGCTCAGAAAACCGGCTGGCATGTTTCCTTGTATTTCTTTGCCATCTTAAGTCTCTCGCTCATCGGCAACCTCAAAAGTTGGAGGATGGCATCATCATACTCATCGACATCTGAAGCAAGGAAACCCATCTACTGCCCATCTTCTTCCAAAGCAATGTCCATTTTAGGGCCTGCAGACTTATGAGCTGGAAAGAACACCAAATAGATATTGTAAGTGGAAAAGTACGTTTGCATTTGATACTCGAGTTGTCCTGCCCTCCACTTTTAGCTAAAAAACACTAATTAGCTAGTAGCATCCCAAGGCAGTATAATAACATCATCGGCAAGTCATATTTGTCCAAAGTACCATTGTTATAATTCAAGAACACAAGAATTAGAGTGAAAACACTCAGTTTACAAGTTTACTGAATTTTAAACAAACAACAAATAAAAACAAAATGTAAGTACGCAAGTTTTCTCATTTAACTACAAATCAAGAATTCCTACATAAATGAAATATAAAGCAAGCACTATGTTTTTTTTTCTTTCCAACAACTAAAACTAATCTAGATAAACATATTGTAGCTTCTGCATATTGGTCAGAACTGATCCAGCCCACTTGTCTAACTTTCCTTTTAGAATAGTTTCCCACATTGTTGCTTCTGGCTATCTAACAGACTGCCAACCTGGGCAAACCGGAGGTAGAGGAGCATTATCCTTTAGCACAACTGGCACAAAATGTGTTCCTTCATTTATGTGGCAAACAACGATTATCCGAAACATTTCTTCTGGACCTGTCCTCAATGGGAAGTACGTAACACATAATTTTGGTGGCACTATAGTGACAAAAACAACATTAAAAGCACTTGCAACTAAGGAACCCATGTCCAGGAGATCAAGCCATTCTTTCTCATTCATTGTAAAAGACTTGGTACACTCTAAGTTTCTTTTGTGGTTTTCAAACCCATCATTACCGTACAACTCTGTATAGTAATCTGCATACTGCATCAACTCTTTCAGCATAAGACCCCTTACTGTCCGCCATGCTAAATCATCTGTATATCCTAACAGTGTAGCTATGGATCTATAACCACAATGCCCATCCGGGGTTACCTCAGCCAAATCTTTAATCATATCGCCAGATCAAAGGATTAAAAGTCAAGAAAAAATATTTTCCCACTTATGCTCGAGGTCTTCATTTTTTTTAGAATTATCTCGACCCAATTTTTTTTTTTTTTTCTATTTCTCTTCAATTTTCTTTTGGCCTCTTCTCTTTTCTTGTCGTCATTATTGCTGACAATTTGAGAGTCTTCCAAATCAAATTTTCCGTCAAGGAGTTCTTGAAAGCTAAATGAGTCAAAGGTCAGGCGATCCACTCAACCCGATGTCTGATTCATTATTCTTTGAAGTCCAACCTTCTACGTGGCGGTAATTGATATTCCTCAAATTTGAAAGCCTATATTAGTAAAGAGATTGATATAAGCTACATTGCTACAAAATAAAAATCTAAATATTGGCACGTAAAAGAGATATCCCAACAACAAATAAAATGATATCGGGATAAACATACCTGACTGTATTGAGTTCCAATAGTATTATCTTCAGGATGAACACATTCATTTAAATAAGGTAGTCCCCACATATTGGTTGATTGTGATTGCCTTCCAATTTGGTATAAACTACATTGCTACAAAACCAAAATATAAGTATTGGCACATAAAACATTTCAGCAACAATAAATAAAATGATATAAAGATAAACATACTTGACTGTGTTTAGTTCCAATAGTATTCTCTTCAGGATGAACGCTTTCATTTAAATCAGGTAGTCCTTGAGCAATATTTATATCACCTTGTTCTTAAAAAAAAATAAGATGAGACAAGTTAAAATGTTAGGCAAATGTTAGATGAGAAATAAATGAGACAATATATGCAATCACATGGGCAAAATAAAAATGTACGTGAATTATGACAAACCTTTCTTGTTTCTCTTTATCTTTTTTGAAGGCACTTGTGTTGTGTTCGTTTGTTTCTTTTTCATTTTAAGCTCCAATACGCCTTTCGGTCGAGTCCCGTTCATTGGTCTCCCTTTTTCAGATCCGGATGCAACAACCAATACTTCGTCATCATTTTCTTCAACATTTGTGGCAACACCAGATCTTTTGGACTTCGAACATTGTCTTGGATATATTTCTTTCGTTGGTATAACCTGCTCAACTTCTTCCAATCCCTTTTGGAGTGCATCTTTAGCTTTTAGATATCCATTTTCATTGACTGTGCCCTTTGTCACAAGCTTCATTGCCAAATGACATAACTCATTGTACCGCAAAGATTGAACTGCATTGCAATTTGACAAATTTGGTTTGCTACCATTGTCTCTTACAACTCCGACTTTCACTGCTTTAGTCCACCTCTGTAGTATATAATGATTAGGAATCGTATGTATATTATTATGATAAAATACCTTCAATATGTGATGACAAATAAGGCCAAGGGACTCAAACTTTTTGCAGCTACACTAAGTCTGAAAGTTAGACATATCAATTGCGACCTTTCTTACATACCCTTCTCTAGTAACTTCATATATGTATGTTGTACCATTAACACTGCATTCCTTGATGTTATACATAAGATGTTCCTTATACTCAACTTCAAATATTTCAAAAACAGCATGTGCGTACATATCAGACGCTTGCTTTAGCATGGGTGTAGAGACAAATAACCTTTGGGACATATGAGATGAATTGAAATCAGCTTCAATTTCTGCCTATCGTCGAGACTGAAGTAGACACTCAAAACGATGAACAAACTTAGTCAAACTGTACTTTCTCTTCACATAATTTTTCAAGAGACTATTGGTACTTTCTCCACGCTGAGTAGTGGTCATGTCTGCACAAAAAATGTCTCGCCCATACACTAATGCCCATTTCTTCTTTATTTTGATCAATTCAACCAACCACTTATTTTCCAAAAGATCATAATCATGCAGCATCTTGTCCCATCTTGATAAAAAAATATCCTCTGTCTCACAATTGTATACACACTTATTGAAGTCGTTTAGAAACCCAGGAACTCTGTATACATGGTGGAGGTGCTTTCCGGCATTTAGATATATATGCCACAAACAAAGACGATGTTGTGTTTCGGGAAAAACAATTGGGATAGCCTTCGCCATTGCTGGACACTGGTCGGTAAGAATAGTCTTTGGTGATTTTCCTGACATTGCTTTTAAAAAGGTTTCAAACAACCATTTAAAAGACTCGGCACTTTCATTTATCAAAAGCGCACCCCCAAATATAATAGACTGCATATGATGATTGACACTAACAAATGGCGCAAATGGTCGTCCATACTTGTTTGTTTTGTAAGTCGTATAAAAAACAACAACATCTCCAAAGTAATTATAATCCATCACTGACGTTGCATCTATCCAGGACATATTTGATAGTTGATTTTCATCATCACGCAACTCATCGTAAAAGAAAGATGGATTCTCGGCTTTCTTCCTTTTAAAATATTCTATAATTGCATTCCCATCTCCGTGCTTGCCAAGTTCTTGCTCACGCTTCTTACGGAGATAATTTTTATAATCGATGTATGCAAAACCAACATTTTCTAGTCCTCCAGTTTGATGCGTCATATATTTATAACCATCAATAGGCGCAATTCCTGCAGCATCTAAACTACTAATTTCTGCTCCTTGTGGCTCTTTAACACGCCTTTGAGACCTTAATAGATACGTCTTGGATGGGGTTGCCAACTCGTGGTTATGTTCATGTACCACCTTAGTAACAACCCATTCGTTTTTTACATTCGAAACAGCCATGCGAGCTTTGCAACCAATTCTTGTTTCGTTACGATCATTTTTCACATTTTCATTCCGCTTATCCTTTTTACACACACCTTCCTTGAAACATACACAGAACCGCCTCCTCAGTCCTCACTGTTCTATCTGCTCTATAATATATTTTGTCCTTCCTAATACTAAAACCAATTTTACAAGCCTAGGAATTATAACTTGCATATGCCTCTTCCTCATATTGAAAAACCAATCCCTCATATAACAAATCTTCCATTGTTAGTTAAAGAGATTTTCTTTTCTTTGGAGGGAGTATGAATAAAACCTTTTTTTTTTTCTTTTTTCGGATAGAGAGTTAAAGTAGAGGGCGAGATTGTGGAGATTTCCCTCCCCCCCATTTTCCACATACAGAATCTTGCCTTATTCTTCCTTATTTGTAGCGATTTTGTTTTGATTTTTTTGGTATCTTCTATCTAACACCGTTAGACCTCTTTGTTATGGGTGTTAAACAGGTGAACAGGTGTCACTATATTTTTTTAAGGTGTAAAAGGGCCACTTTTACACCCGGGCGGAGAAGATCAGGCCTCTTTTGTGGTTGTACTTCTTAAAAATGATTAAGCTGGAATTTGTTTGGTTGTCATCTATGATATCACAAGTATTATTGCTTGACCAGTGATTGGTTGACAATGTAATCAATCATATTATTCAAACAAATCCCCAATATATTTCTTAAACAATAACAAAGAACATAAACAACTTCTAAAATTAAGTGATTACAAGCACAATTCATTGTTGAATACAACCCAATTACATAAAATAGCTTTTATGCCGACAAATTTCTCAACTTTGATGAAAAATTTCAAGCTTTAAAAATCAGTAGCCCCATGCATGTTTGACTCAAACAAAAATCTCAGTTTCAATTTACTTCTAATAGCAACAATAGCTTCAATACTGTAACTTGTTTTTGTTCCCAAACTAAAACTCATTTAATTAAAACCCATATCATTTGGAGTTTCAATTCTCAGTCCATCTTAAAATCTTTGCGAAGTTGAGAGAGATAGGGGAGATAAAGACCTCATATAAAAGAAGATAGAGTTTATGACTATTTAGTACCACGTACTTTCATTATTTTTCCTAAATGGTATATGTACTTTGTTCCTCGCCTATTAGTACCACGAACTCTTAATTTGTTTCAATTTAGTATCTCCATCTATTTTCCGTCCAATTTGTCTAACAATGCTAAATAACCCAATGTCAAGATGACATCAGCGCTTCTTAATTTGACATTGGGCTATTATTTAATTCATCTAATCAACAACCAATCCAAATCCCAAACAGAGGGATAGTAGCCATTGATTTTAACAAACCCAACTGAAAGTGCGTGCTACCACTCGGTTGAATAATTCTCCTAATTAAAAATCTTACACTGCTCACTCAAATTAGATTTTTCCACCTAAGATTGTCTCTGCCCTTTGATCAATGGAGTTCATGGCAACCGCTCAGTTTTCCAACCAATGCCCTTCCTCAAAGACGCAAGATCTGTGAATATGATTCCATATTTTCAATCCTTCTCAACCCAAGTACCTCTTTTATCGGTGAAAAACAACATAACTTTGGTGAAAAGTTGCAAGTTTTGCTCAAGAGATTCAAACTATAAGGTCAAGTATGTTGTGAAAGCAAAAAAACGGAGTATAAGGTTGGAAGATAAGGAAAGAAAGCGGTTTGTGTTTGAAGAAGTTGTAGAAGTTATTCTGGAAGTGTTAAAATCTTTGCGAGGACCTACCATCGCTGCTATTATGTTAGGCTTAGTACTCCTGATTGGTCTCGTCGTGTTCTTGAAGATCAGTGGATTGAAGAATTTAGAAGTCTTAAACAATCCCTTTCTACTGCTGCTACTCGTAATTAATCAGTTCATGTTTGTATCTTCTTGTTGATGAATAGCAAGGAAACTTTGCAAGCTCATGGCTCTTATTACAAGTTTACATTACAATAAATCTTTGTGTTTAGTACACAAACTTATATTCAATCTTTGTATCTTGAAGAAGAATGTCTGTAAAGCGTACTATTGTGCCTGATTATTTTCTTTATACATCTTCCATTGCTTGCAGCAAATATAACTTCATTGGTTAACAACTATTCATTTAGCTCGTGATATAGATAACAGAGCCTTCATATTGTGATTTGTAATTAAGAAGCGATGATGTCATCTTGACATTGGGTTATAGACAAATTGGTCGGAAAAGAGACGGAGGTACTAAATTGAAACAAATTAAGAGTTCGTGGTACTAATAGGCAAGAAACAAAGTACAGGTACCATTTAGGAAAAAAAAATGAAAGTACATGGTACTAAATAGTCATAAACTCAAAAAATATATGAAAGGACTTGAGAGATAAATTCCCAACTTATTATGGATAAAAGCATGGAAGATGAGATTGAATGGGGACTTACAGTTGAAGACTATAAGAAAGAAAAACTTTTTGATTTTCTTATTTTTTAGATTCTCTCTCCTCCTTACGGAAACAAGTATTGTTGCATCTCTCCTATTCATTTTTTTTTTTTTTTTTTTTGAAAGGCAAGCAGGGTTTTTGAGAGGTCCCTTACCCCTATCTCCTATTCCTTTTGATTCACATATCCCTGATTTTGTGTTTTTACAAACCATCGGGTTCTATATGGTATTCAACTTTCTTACCAACCAAACACATAACAACTAAACCAGGTATTCCACATCACCTATTCATGGATAGGGAGTGTTTGTTCATGCTGCGAAACAGGTATTCCATGTCACCTATTTATAATAGTGATACTTTAAGGATAGCTAGTCAACATATTTTGGTAGAGCAAAACCAGGACCATTTCTAGGACGTACAATTAAGGAAGTTGGATTAAGTTTTTGTCATTTATTTAGAGTTTAACCTCTTTAAATTTGTACAAGATAAATTAATTATCACACTTATAATAGATTTTGCTAGTCCCGACTTGGACCAATGTCCTAAATTAATAATTTTGTTAAATTTTTGTAAATTAATAGATTTCAAAAGTTCAAATGTAGAATTCTATGTGTCCCACTTATTCTCTGAATTAATAAGAAATATATATATATATATATATATATATATATATATATATATGAGACTAATTAATCATGATGAATAGTGTTGTAGGTTGTCAAATAGTCCGTGTTTGTGTTTGATTAGTAAAGGTTGATTAAATATGTCATTACCATATGATAAAGATCGCATAATATCACTATGATCTATAACTATTTTCTAGCTTATAAAAAAAAATGTTAGGGACTAGGTCTTTCAGCGTGATCTTATTCCCTGGTGACTACATATGATCCTTAAAATATGTTCTTGTACTATAGTAGTGTCTTGTAATAATTTCTTCATTTTTCTTCCCTATCGATCTTCTAAACAAATGGTGTAACACACACACACACACACACACACACATATATCCCGGCTCCTGAAAGGACCTTAAATAAAGACCAAATCTAAAATAACCCACAATTTCACCTACAAAATGATTTAAAACCTAATCTTTTGTGCATATGATCTACTTACCATAAAGAACATCTCTACAAAAATTCAACTCGTTTGATATCTTCTAACTTAGATAAAAATTGTTGTCCACTTTTGAAAAAATATCTAACGGTCTAGAAATGTCTACTTTTTGCAATCATCTTTTGCCAATGTTAAAAATTGTCAAACAAGTTGAATTTTTGTAGAGATGTTCTTTATGATTAGTAGATCATATGAACAAAAAATTAGGTTTTAAATTATTTTGTATGTGAAGTTATGGGTTGTTTTAGATTTGGTCATTATTTAAGGTCATTTTAAGAGCCGAGCTAATATATATATATATATATATATATATTCAAAGGGAATCATAATGATCTTAAAACTAATATTATAGCAAGTCCAATGGAGAGCTGCTAAAATGGTGCCACATAGGATTTTTTGACTTTTTAGCTTGCTAGCCAAATTTGGCATGCCTAACATGAAAAACCAGTCCAATAGGCTTTTTTTAGTATTTCGTGGAATTGGTGGACAGACGATAGAAAGTCTGTCGTCTGTCACTATTTACTTAAAGGGTCAGGATCAATATACAACACTTTTTATACAATGACCTCCATCTTACCATACCTTACAAATTTACTTATGACTTGATTTTTTGTTGATGTCATCTTCTTACTATGGAAAACATCCTTACAAAAATGGGCTCATTTGGAAATTTCTAAAGATGCCAAAAGTGGGTTGCAAAATTTTAAATCTTGATCATTAAAATAAATCATAGTTTCAAATCAAGTTTTGAAAGGGTTAGAGATTTTGGATTGATATGAAATTTTCGGGATATGATCTCCATAGTGGTAATTAAGATCACACCCACAAAATATTAGCCCTTAGTTTAACTTATAAAAGGTTGTTGTATAAAAAATATGTTGTATATGGATCCCTCCACTTACTTAAAAATAAAAAGTAAAAGTGAACAGTAATCATGAATAGTGCTGTGAATAGTGATAGACGTCTGTTACAATTTAACGCACTTTATGCCGTCCGTCTCCCAGAACTTATTTTTAGTAGCTACTAGACAATACCACAAATTTAGCTGGGTATATCACACTAGCCAAATGTAGGACCCTTCTAGCAACCCCATTGGAATGGTTTTTTGGTTTTTGGGGTGCTATATGGCCTTTTTCGTTAGATAGTGGAGTCCAGAAAGTCCCGTTGCCACATCGAGATATGAAAGACCATGCCCCATTGGACTTGCTGAGGTATTAAATATTCATTCACAAGACAACCTTCTGCTAACATGACTGAATCTAATGCTTACAAACTCTAATGACAATTGCCTAACTTAAACTACTATATTGTAAACGTTGATTTCAGTTGATAGAAATATGAAACTAATTAATATTACATCAAGATCAACTTCATTCTTAAAACTAAGAATTTGATTTAATGGTAAGCATCTGAAAAATGCAGACAATATAATAGTTTTAGGGTTAAGTTGGAAATGGCTGCTCTTCAATTTGTTGGTGTGAAGATCCCTATGTGTCCGGTTGTATGAGGGAATAACATAATACTTACCATATTTGATAAGAAATCATCTTGTAGGATCCTGGATATATTGGATTTCTTCTCAATTACTAATGTCTTAATGTCTAGGTCCTTTGAGTTAAAACCTCACACCCATATATATGAGCATGCTTTGGATTGGACATGGCTCTTTGGGGTGACGTAAGTGAGAACAATATCGATATGTGGTGAGTGGTGGGGCTTTACAAGTGGTAACAAAGTTGATGACGACTCTCCTAAAGTTGGTGGGATTGCAGTACCATGGGTCAGCCTGGTCTCCCATCTGATAGGAAGTCGTCTTAAATCTTGAATATATTGGATTGCGTCTCTTTTATTTGATATCGATGTCATTTGAGTTAAAACCTCACCACCATGTATGGGCAAACTTTGGACATGCATGACATTTAGGTCATGGTGTAAGTGGGGACAGTATAAACCTGTGGTGAGTGGTGGGGCGTTAGACAAAAGTAAACCATTAATGTAGTTCAGGCTCTCCTCACATCATATATTTGAGCTATGAGTTGTTGCAGCGATCACATTGTCATTCATGAGAACGGTAACACTCTATAATGGCTACATGAGATATGGACTAACAATTAATTATGAATGTTTGGCATGAGCTGGATCTTGTAACATATGGATGTTCTCATTGATTGCTGAAATATAGCTATTGTACATGAGGAGGATGTTGTCATTGTGTGGAATTAAGGAGGACGTTGTCATTGTTCATGAAGACATTAGATGATTTTAGGTTGTGAAAACCCCAAAATCATAGATGGCTACTACTATATGTTTATTTGTTAGTAAAAGCAATTTTCATCTTTGTATGTAAGTTAGTGTTTATGAAATAACATCTAACCCAACTTCTATTCGATCAAAATATCAAGCACTTTATCCTACTAAAAAAACCAAAGTATTATAAACATGTAAAGTGATCGACATAACTAAGTGAATCTTTGCATTGTATTTTTTACGAATCGAGTTTCTTTCCTCTTAAGCCCCTAAATCATGACACTATTAAAAAAACATGGTAATACATGCATGTCTCCTCGTTCTAAAAACATTTAAAGGTAGACCCATGAATCTTGATTCTGCCATCCAAACACATTGCTATTTGTGTATGCATGTTTCCTATAAGCACATTTTTTTTAGCAATATGTGTTGTTACATGTGGGTGTTGGGATTAAATAGTTCCCTATCTTTCACTAACAAAATCTAAAATGTTTCGAATAAAGGGATTCCCAACATTTTAATTAACCGATTCGGTCTACCAACATACACCACTACATGATATAAAGAATCTAATGTTGTAGCATGTTTAGCCACTTGATTGATCTGCAACAAAATTAGCCTCTTTCCAAGTATTAGAGATGAGGCATGAGTTTAGTTGCTCTTTGTGCAGTTCCCATCTAGGCCTTAATCTCCATAGTGAGTCGTTATAGTAAGTCGAAAAAGTAGGTTAGCGTAGCAATGCTCTTTTTATATATATATAGATAATTTTGGAAACAATTTTAGTACATATATCGGTTAGTTTATGTGATATGTAATTATTAATTAACCGAAAAAAGAATAAATCCCATATAAATAGGAACTATCTGGCAAATCAACCGATTTTTATGATTTTCTTTACACTTTTTTATGAATTTCTTTACCTATTTTTAATAGGCTTGCTTGACTACATGTATGGTAATGAAAGGGCACAAGACAAAACAATTTGGACTTCCTAACTTGAAGTGTGGTTGGTGCAACTAGAGCTTGTTTTGTAACTTTGTTTGGTTGGTGGAAACCAGGATGATAGATCGAGGCTTTGGAAAGGATGTCGAAGAGATATCTCAAAATGTGGAGACTAATGCCGCTCTTTGTGGCAAAAATTTGGATGAGTACGCAGCTAATTAATGAAAGAAAAGAAGCCACGGTTATTGTTGAAAATACTCAAGCTCATGAGTACACTGTAGCTACGAAGCCACTTGTTGTTGCTGAGAAGGATGCATGGTATTTGGGAGTATGAACTCCATATTGTTGAAATTAGTTGGTTATCCTTTAGAGACTCACGCCCTTCGGGGCATTGATGGGCATTGTTGTTGATCGAAGATGGAAGAACTATGATGGCTTGATCCCTTGGTAGGGTACGTAGGCAGCCACTATATGGTGCAACTTTGTTGGTCCTTCAGGACATTGATGGTTGTTGTTTGTGGTTCTTTCATTGGTGGATTGGGTTGTTGTGGGATGGTCGGCTCAAATTTGTTGCATAAATCTTCATGGAGGTGGAGAATTGTTGAAATGTGCGGTGGTGCAATTAATAAATGTATTAATTAGGAAACCAACTAATTTGGAAAGCACCCTCATGGTTTGGATGACTAGTTTCCTATTTGTATTAGGTCAGAATTAATTTGTTGTGAGCCTCCACGTAGTTTTGGAAAGAGTTTCCTAGGGAAACCCATTGTGAACTTGAGGTCTATTTGATTTGGAAATTGCAAGCAAGAGAGGAGAGGAGAGCCAAAATTGTTGTGAAGAGAAATTAGTGAGAGAGAATATAATTTGGGAATTCCATATAGGGACTCTTGAGTATTGGTGAGTGTTTGTAATTTGTTCCCTCTATTAGCAATTGAATCTCTTTTTGTTGTTGGACGTAGGCATTGCTGAACCATATTAAAATTTTGGGTCTCTTTTTATATTTTTCTTATTGGTTGATTACTTTGGTTTAATTTATTTACTATGTACTTTTGGTTAGGAGTTTGGTTGCTTGTCGATTTCATACGCCGCTATTATTGGTTGTACATTTCCACCACACTTGTTTGTTTATCGTTTTCAGGGCCGGCTCTGAGGGGTAGCCAACTAGGCAGCCCACCTAAGGCCCCCAACTAGCTTGTTTGTCAAAATTTGGGTCCCCAAGTATAATCTTATACCCATTAGGCCACATATAAAGGTTGTTCAGTCCGATCAAATTATGTGTAATCCAGTCCACTCAAATATTGGACCATGACCCTTTGTGTCAAAGCCTTATTTTTTTCTCAATAATATAGGCCCATTTTAAGAAACTCGCCTTGGGCCCCTTAAAGTTCAGGGCCTACCCTGATCGTTTTTGTTGCATTGCATTGACGTTAGGATTGACAATGGGTTGGATCGGTCCGGATATATGCAAATCCAAAACCGATCCGCTTTTCAACAATACAGACCAAGAACCCGACCCGACCCGAATGGATATTTGAGTTAGAGAACCAAAACCAAACTGAAAACTTTTTTTTGATTCCGGATCCGATCTGTTCCAAACCAATAAGCTCAATTTCAACCCAGTGAACCGAGTTTTTTTATAATTGGATCCTAATTTTCGTTATATAAATACTAAATAATTTTTTTTTTGCTAAACACAAAAACAAGGTACATGACCAGCCTCTTTTTGTGTGTGTAGATGTGGTATATGGATGATGTAGATAGATGATGGTCGTTGAACAAAAAGAAGTGTATCAAAACCTAATTATCCCTCAATAAGTAAAGGATAAGTAGGGTATCGTTCCACTTTTAAGTGTATATTTATATGAAGGACAGGACTGGAAAGGGGGTTTGAGGGATTAAAAACTATGATTATAGATATTGTAGATTCTAATGCTAAACTAAACTAAACTAACTAAACTTATACTAAAACTAAGAATTGGAAATAAGGAGAGAATATGAGAGAGATAGATTCAAAAGATTCAAATCCACCAATGCTTTTGATTCAATGACTTTTTGCTTCATGTTGTTCTCCAAGTAGACTACAATCGGGCAATCGAGCGAGTGTCGATGCCTTTTTGGGTGAAACATCGTTAAACAATTAACTCTACTTAAGGTTGTTCCTATGTTCATGTTACTAGTATCTTCTTTCCTTTTATGTGAGCTTGGGTAGCTATTCAATGAATCACCATCTAAGGCAAACACAAGGAATACTTCCCTACTCTAAAACACTACACAATTAGAAGAAAAGTAGAGAATAATAGTATAATATTCAATTACAATAAATAAAACTCTATTCTAGTATTATATTCAATTGCAATAAATAAAAGCATGTTACTAGCAAATATTCAATTGCAATAAATAAAACCCTAAACTAGCATGATATTCAATTGTAATAAATAAAAACCTTAATATATACTTCCATCCCGGTGTGGGAAATGGAACTAATAACTAAAAACATAAAGAACTAACTGATTGAAGAACACCATAAACCGGAAGAATCATTAAACCTTAAGCACCGGCTTCATCTCCTCCCTTGAAGGAGAAGATTAGCCTTCCATATAGAAGGAAGAACACTAAGAACGAAGAAGAAGAAGAGTTGAAGAACATAAGACTAGAAAGACTAATTTATTAAGACTCGACTAGTTAAAATCGATCTTTTATTATTAATCTCTCTGCCTTTAAGTTCGGAGACAAGAATATAAGTGAATTGGCCAAATTACATGAGGCACTTAGGTCCTCTATTTATAGGGGTTACAATGAGCTCTAGAAGCATTCCAAACCATCATTTGTTTCCTAATACAAATAGACTTCTTCAGAGTCCGACTTCGTCTTCAAAACTGAGAAGGAATTGGCTACAGTGTCGATTCATGTGTCTGGACGTATTATTCATGCGTCCCAAACTTAATCAATGCGTCTGGACGCTCGATTTATGCGTCCCTAACGCACTCAATGCGTCTGGACGCTCGATACATGCGTCCCAGACGCATAAGCCGATTTTCTCTCTTCTGCTCCATCCTTCTATCCTCTTTTGCGGGCTTTGGTCCAAACAACGAATCCTTTGTCCTTGGGCTTCCAAATACACTTTAAAATAGGTCCAAGTCGCATCTTTAACAGCTCCAATTCCTTGGCCTTCTCCATGATTGTCCACGGGCCTCCCATGTGATCCTTAATGCTCTGAATTGCTTCGTTTTACCCCATTTTCTCTAATATTCTACAAAACTCTCTTTTTTACCTGTAGAATCTTAAAACACAACTTATAAACACTATTAGTCCACTAAGATGGCTAAACAAGAGGCATAATCGAGGGTTAAATAGCACTTTTGAGCACTTATCACAACTCCTAACTTTTGCTTTTGCTCTCTTAGCAAATAAGATAAAAAAAATAGATAAGTGATCAAAATCACATCCTAATAACAAAAATAAAATCCTAACTCATTTTCGCAGGCATCGCGATTGCATTTACCATATGCAACAAGGCTTTAAACCTTTAAGTTCCCCAAAAAGGACGAGTTATAGTCTCGTGAGGGTTTTCAGGTGATATACCCACAAAATCAATCAATAGCATGTTCAAGAATGATAGTATTTTTCATAGAGAGAAATTCCTTACCCACTTAGTGCTTACTCCAATAGACAATCTCCATTGCTAACTACATTGCTGCAAAGACTCATAGATTATGATGAGAGATAGTAAAAATTGACAAAAATTCTCAATCAAGGCTTATGTGTGTACTTAGTCAATTTTCTATACTCTCCTATCCAAGAAACGGAATCCCTAATTTACCATAGGTAGATAATCTCGACTTTCAATTCTCACCAGTCATACTCTCAGAAAAGAATCTCTCAGAAGATGGTCTACTATTTTACCTCATGTATGTGGGGAAAAGAATAATGCATACGAACATCCCACAGACTACCTTGAAAAACAGACTTCTGAATAAAAGTAGTCTCATGGAAAGAATGTCAATCACATATGAAGTGTCGGGTCCTTCACTTTAGCATCCTCTCACCTATTCTAGACTTAGGTACCATCTTGTAGTGATAAGTCATGGGTTGTAACTTGGCTTGGGTATTGGTTTATGAAGGAAAGGTAAAAAGGATTCTAAGGTTGTTTACGAAAAACACTAAGGGTTTTGCTTCTTTCTTTTGGAAGATTTCTTCAAATTCTGTATTGCAGAGAAAATTCTTCCTTTGTCTTAGCTTTTCCATCCATTCTGTTCAACTTTTTTTTTTTTTTTTTTTTTAAGACTTCAAAGGTATATCCTTGATTAGTAATTGGATATGCTTGTTTTCCACTAGCTTCTTTCACTTTGAACAAGAATGATGGTCTTCATTGTATCTCTCGATATTTCCTTGTAATCTTCCTTTTGTGGTCTTTCTTCCTCCTTGTGCCCCTCGTATTCTCAAAAACATATGGGTATGGATGATAAAGATTTTGGCTATACTCCTTTGTCCGGAGTTGGGTAAAAGGGTAGGGGTTTTATGAAAGAAAAATGGCTTATTGTAAAGGCGTAAAAGGGTTTAACATGATGGTCCTACTAGGTGGGATAAAGGCTGAATGGGTTCACTACTTGGCTTATCAGTATGATACTCTGTTTCGAATAGACTACAAGACCTAATGGCTATCTCCCCAGTTGATGTCACTTCGTGATTAACCAAATCAACAAAATAATGAGACTATATTACAACGACATAAAGAATTGAAAGATGTTGAGTCACTAAGACTCGGATTTTTCGTAAGAACTCTCCAAAGAATGGGTATAAAGCTCAAGTCTCACGGGCTAAGTCTAAATATTCTACTTCCAATTTACTAGGGGTTTAAATCTCTCTTCTATCAAAAGTATACAAAACTGATCAAGTATTATGGTGGTGCCTTAATAAAGAATTCTATCAACAAGAACTATGTCCGAGCATAATAAATAGTCTAAGTGGTAATGAAATCAATAATATCAACTATCTATCAAACTCAACACTAAGCAGTATAGAATATATATCCCAGACTCATCATTAAAATTCATTTTTCTCATGCAACTGATATAGAAACAAAAATATTTTTGTTTTTGAAAACTAATTTTCGAAATTCATTTCTTAAGTACTTCTCAAGTACACCCTCCCCCTACTTATGCATGCATTGACCTCAATGTATAAAGAAGTAAATGAAATGGATGAGAAAAAGGTAGGATATTACCATTGATGCAGAATATCAGAATTAGTTCAAGAAACAAATTTTTAGGTCTTTTTACGTCAGATCCCCAAGACGTAATGTGAGTCTTTTAAAGTCAGATTCTCAAGACTTTATATCATGCATTATCAATTTGGAGTGAAGAGATCAGATTTTCTCACCCAAATCTGACGAATGTTTGGAGGACGAGGAGGTCTCACCTTGTGGGTCATCAAAATACTCCTTGATATGCTGGAAAGATTGTTGGTGAAGTTGCTTCTCTACCTTGAATTATTTTAGGTCTGACGATTGTGTGATAGGCCTTGTGGTTCCTCTGTGTAGAAGATTGATGAAAATCTTTCTTTCTATCAGGATAATAGTATCTGATGTGTCCTTTACCACCACAGTAATGATAATGGATGTCTGGCTGACTGCGCTCAAGGTGGGCGGTAGACTGGTTTACATCTCTTGTTCAGACAATGATGGTGTAGAAGAAGCTTCAACAGTGCAATTCTCCTTATCAATATGGTTCACTTTCTGCTTTAGAAGACTCATTTCAGTTTCTAGATTCTGTTGTTTTTCCAAAATTTCTTTAAGCTGATTTTCTAGTAACTGATTTTTCTGGGCAGAAGTCTGTTCTTCATCCTAAAATGTATAGTTTATCTTCTCAAGATATGATACTCTCTCTGTCAATTTTCCATTCTGCTCACTTAAATTCTGAATTTTCTGTAGAGATTCCAAGAACATGGCTAGCAATGCCTCTGTGGTGGGGTTCTCAGGTTCATCACAGTTTTCTGTAGATTGAGCACTTTCAATTGTATCTTCGAATGGGACGAATTCTTGTATCATACTATCAAGGAAGTACACCTCTCCACCTTCGGCTTCATCACAATCCTTATACAACAGGTGAAAGATATTTATGTCCATGGACATCTTACCAAAGTTGATCTTCATTTCAGCGTTGTAACAATTTATCAAAGCTTTTGCGGTAGCGAGGAAAGGTCGGCCTAGAATAATTGGAATTTTATCAAAGGCTTCCTGGGTGTCTATCACAATGAAATCCACTGGATAGTAGAAATCGGCTACTTGAACAAGAACATCCTCAACTATGCCTCACGGGAATCTTGGTAGAGCGGGGTCGATAACTTCAATTTGACTTGTGTAGGCTTTAGGTTCTCCAGGCCCAACGCTTGGAACACATGATATGGCAAGAGATTAACACTAGCACCAAGGTCTAAGAGAGCATTACCCGTGAATTTTTCTCCTATCCCGCATGATATTGTAGGACTTCCCGGATCTTTGAGCTTATTTGGAGCTGGTCGATGGATAATAGATGTTGTTTGTCCAGCTAGAAACGCTCGCTTTGGAACATGAGTACTTCTCTTTATGTTGCATGCATCCTTCAAGAATTTGGCATATGATGGCAACTGCTTGATCGCTTTGAGAAAGGGGATATTGATGTTATCTTTCTCAAATGCTTCCTTCATCTCTAAAAATTGCTTGTCCTTTTTGCTTTGAGCAAAAAACATAGGAAAAGGTGCCTTCGGTACAAACACATCAGCATGTGTTTGCTCTTCTTTCTCTTTGGCATTCTTGCATATCTTGTCTTGGTCATCTTGACGAATGGGAGTGGAAAGGATTTCCCCCACTTCCTTTTGAACTTTATTTGAAATCTTGATCGATTGCTCTGTAGCAATGTCATCATGAGAAGGTAAGTCAACCTTGTTGTCTATCTTCAATCCTGATCTGAGAGTAGTAACTGAGCTGACATGATCATGGAGGTGATCAATACTAGAAGTTGTCCCAATATGGCATACATCTTCACTCTTGGATATTGGTTCCAATAAGCTAGGTTGAGTGGCTTGTGTCTTTACAGACAAAGCAGTAGTGAGTTGGTCGACCTTAGCCTCTAGAGACTCCATTCTAGAACATTGACTTGCCCGAGATTGCCGGAGATTGAAATCAGAGGCGTGCAATAAGCTCTAGAACACTTTCAAACTTCTCGATTTTTCTGTGATAGCAAAGTAATTGCATTCTCTAGGTTGGCGGGGAAAAGCGGCATAATTTCTCCTAGGATCGGGCAATAACTCTCCACTTGTATTGGAATTTTGTTGAGAGTATAATTGTTGTTAAGGGACCAACTGTGAAACTTGACTTGTCTGTGGAATATAACTTTGATCTTGAGAATCAGGGGGTCCAGCGTTCTGTCTCCAATAATTACCTTGAAAGTTATTACCACCTTGGTTGGGCCTCTGAAATGAATTTATATTGTACTCTCCAACTGATGCATGTTGATAGTAACTAGGACATTCTAGAGTTGCATGAGAAGTGTCCGAACAGACTTCGCAGTATTGGCTAGCTTGCATGACTGGGAGAGATTTAGCTTGAGACTTGTTGAACTTGGAGGGATTCATAGAGAACTGATTAAATTTCTTACTCAGAGTTTCAATGCTGGTGGCCAGGCTGGCCAATGTAGACTTCAGTTCTTGATCTGATTGTTCATGTGCTTTGTAGCCAAATTGCTTTGTTGGCTCCCCCTCCATGCTAGCGACATCCTCGTTGCTAGTAGTCTGATAAGAGCCCAAAACTGTAGTTTTAACCCCTTAATAATCATACTGTTAGACCAATTATGTGAATAATAAGTAAGAGTTAATACCGACACGTGTTTTATGCATTTCGGGCTTCAAAGTCCATTATGTGCGTAAATATGCCACTTTAGCGAGATAAAGGAGCAAAAGTCGTGAGAACTTCGAATGCCATATCTTTGGACTCAGACCTCGGAATTGGGCATACCTCATGTCAAAACGACCGGCTTGGAAAGAGCTTTGCAATGGTCCAAGCCTTGACCCAATCAGAGGAGCAGAAGTGGACGAAAAGTCTGTTGAAGCCGAATCTAGCTGAAGAGGCCTTTTTGGACTGAAAGAATTGGGTTTTGGGCCTGATTCTCTGGCCCAAAACATGGCTCCAAGCCCATGCACGATTTTTGGATCTGAATGTATAAAAACAAAAGCTTAGCTCATTGTTAATGGTAGATTTTTTAGTAGAGAATTAGGGTACATAGCTTAGAATAGAAAGTAGCCATTAGAATAGCTTCTAGATCTAGATTTGATTGTTTTAATTAAGTTTAATTTCAAATCCAATTCTTGTTTAGATTAAACTATTAGAATCATAGTTCTTCATTAGTATTAATAAAGAAATAGCTATTAGTTAATTTCGATTTTTGTCATTTCCATTTCTAGATCTAATTTCAATTCTTGTGTTTATTTCATTTTAGTCATTAAATTAGATTTCATTATTGTTTAATTCAGTAAATTTCAATGCTTTATATTATGTTTAGTTTTAATCTAAATGGAAATGATTAGTAATGACTCAAGGCTAAAACCTCCATTAGAGGGGTTGATGAAGCCTTGATGAAAACTTCGATGGTTAGTATAGAATTGGTTGTAGAATCTATTCCACTCTAGAAGGTCGTGTTTCGCCATGAGAATGGGTGGACGACCTCACATGCTAGTTAGTATCCGGTAGGAATGCCATGAACACTAGGGATTAGAACTCGAAATTCTCGCCGTAAGAACGTGAGAATTGAGATACAACATTCTACGCTAGGTTGTTAAGTTGGATTCGAGGTGGATTCAATTCCCCTCTGATTTCTTTATCTAGATTCAACCAATCGTATTCCCGTAGCATTCGTAGTTTAAATTCAAATAATCAATTTCATATTGCATCGTAGTATAATTCCCCTTCGTAAAGCTCTCATTGACTTAAGACTGACTAATTAGATTAGAGAACATCCATGCTAGGGAACTAGGAGTGGAACGAACTTCCTACTCCACTTAGTGCAATTCGCATCGAGAGTAGAAGCTTTGATAAAAGAGATAAAAGATCAGTTTTAGTTTACTTACGGATTGAATTCATCGTTCATTTCGTAGGTAGACTATTCATTTTACAAATATCAAATGGCGCCGCTGCCATCTTAGTTGCACTTTAGCATTGTTTTCATAATAGAATTAGTCATTTTTAAATCCCATTTCACCCACCCACCCTTGTTTGATTCATACTGTGGTTGTCCATTTCAAAGTTGAAAAATTCCGGGTAAAAATTACCTTGATGGCAGCTCCTTCCTTGAATTGACCTCTATATAGGATGGACATCTCAAATTGACCCGCCCCATGTGGGAGCGACCAGCGCTAAAAACACTGTAATTTGAAAATTACTTCGGGCCTTGGCCGTGTGCGGTTAAATTTTTCGGATTTCGACAATTTTGATTCGAACTTTGATCTTTCATATTTTTCAGTGTTCTAACCTGCTATATACACTGAACAAGCGTAAACAAGACGCTATTCATAAAGCGAAGCAAGGACGCTAATCGGTATTCCTTTCTTCCACACCTCGCGATCTCTCGTTAGAGGTTTATACTAGTATATCGAATTGTTTGGAGTGTTGCATGTTTAGTTAAGCTCGACTTAGTCTTGCATGAGATTAAGGTCTGGTCGAACAAAAACACTTAACGTAAATACACAACAACATCAACAATCAAATCTATCTAGTATACCACCCACTACACCTCTAACTACTATTTCACACACACCACCGATATAATGGGGAAGAAAGAGAGACTCCTCTCTCGGACTTCTACAAAGCCTTGAGCGATAGCCCCAAATCTTGCATCGTTCTAGCAGACCAACGGGGATTTGAGAATCCCTCCAAATATTTTAATTTGTTACCCGCTTTTCATGGTTTAGACCATGAAAAACCTTATCAGACACGCGTAGGATTGAACAAGTCCTAACAACATTCCACCATCCTACGGTTGGTGCGGAACAAATTAAATTAAGGGTATTCCCTTTCACCTTAGCCGATAAAGGCGTCTTGGTTAACGCCCAGCGCCTAATTTCGTGGACTCATGGGCTAAACTTGTTCAATTTTGTTTATGGAACATTTTTACCCACCCCTAAAGATGGATGAGATGCTTTCCAAGATTCATTTCTTTTCGACAAAATCCTCATGAATCATTTTGAGGCTTGGAATCGTTTCACCGATCTCCTTATAGAGTGTCCACATCATAACTTAGCAAAAGACACGTTAGTTCGTGCCTTTTCAAAGGACTTCTACACCACCATAAAGAAGTCCTTGACATAATGAATGGGGGTAGTTTCTTAAGCAAAGGAGCCTCGGAGGCTTATAAATTTTTAGAGGACCAAACTAAATTTTTAAATAATAATTGGGGGTAGTGACGATTACTCCAGCTCCGCTTAGTTCTTCTTCTTCAGTTAAGGCTACCAAGTATGTTTGAGGTTAAAAACAGATCCCCGAGCTTAAAACTCTAATGAATCCCTCACAAAAAGGTAGAGGCCATTTCGTACAACAAAAGCCAATCCCCGGCCATGAATATAAATTCTAATACATGTAGTTTCATTTGGAGTCCCGAAAGCATCCCGGCTCCCTCTCAATCGGCCCCTATAGCCTATGAACAGGCTTGTTCCATTAATAGTGAACCTAACGCCCCTTGGAGACAAAATCCCAACTTCGGTTGGCGAAATAACCAACACGTCACACCTCAAGGGTACAATAATCAATATGTTAGGCCCACGCACAGCTTTAACCAAGCTCCACCACGACAAGGACAGGGTCAGGGTAATTTTAATAATTATAACAACCAAGTGCAACCTCGACAAGGTCAAGCACAAGGTCAAGGTAATTATAATAATTATAATGCTAATAGAGGTATCGTTCCGGTCAATAATAATTATCAAAATCCACCCATAAATAATTCACGGAAATAATTCCATCCACACCACCCGTGACTACTACACCCACACAACGGATCGCCTTTGACACCTTCATACAAGTGAGCCAAAACTTTTCCAAACCATGGCTCAATCTAACCAACAGCTTCTACAATCCGTTAATAATTTAACCCAACAGTTGGCTCAAGATAAAGCCCAAACCAAAGGTGTGTTGCCAGGTCACGCAATACCTAATCCTAAAACAACAAACACAGCCTTTGAGGTAACGGATAATACTAGTAATGAATATGAAAATGTAGGTGAGATAAATGCCATCACCACCCGCTCTCGCAGAGTGGTTGATAACAAGGTAACTATGCCTATAGTTACCCCACCAAGATAACCCTACACCTACTATTTTACTAGATACGAAATAGAAACTGAAGAGCCTACCACCGTAGAGGTACCAATTACAACACAACCTAAGAAACGAAAAGCCACGGTTAAACATCCAGTGATACCATTGCTAAATATACGTAAAACCACCGTTTCCACAAAAATTAGCCATGTTAACTAGGGATACAAATTATGAGGAGATTAGGGACGTTTTAAGAATCTAACTATAAACCTTCCCTTCCTCGAAGCTATTAAAAGCTACCACATCATGCTAAGTTTCTTAAGGAATTGTGTACTACTAGGCGTAAGACAAATATACCAAAAGACGCTTTTTAACGTAACAATTCCCAACCTTATCTGAACATAATGGAATTGTTAAGTACAAGGACCCTCGTCGCCCCATCGTATAATGCACCTTAGGAGATTTCTATCTGACGACGGCGTTATTAGACACGGGGGCTAGTGTTAACTTACTCCCATTTTATTTGTATAGACAAATAGGTCTAGACAAGATGCAACCCACTAAAATGACGTTGCAATTAGTCGATCGGTCTATTAAGTATCCTAAGGGTGTAGTCGAAAACGTCGGCCGGTAAAAGTTCAGGATTTCTACTATCCGGCTGATTTTGTAGTCCTCGATACGAAAGTCGCTAACGACTCTGTCCGATCATTTTAGGGCGCCCTTTTCCCGGCAACCGCCAATGCGCTCATTAATTGCGCGTGATGGTTCAATGTCCATGTCTTTTGGCCATCTTGCTATTGAAGTCAATGTTTTTAAAACAAGGACACACGATTACCCGATTCGCCTATGGATGGAGAGGTTAGCATGATCGAGAGCTTCGGTCGAGATTATTTCAACAACACGTTCCCTGATAATCATATTCCCAAAATTCTTTCCTTTGGAAAGTCAGACTCCAACATTTTCATTCCTACACTAGTCGATACACATATTATTGATGAGGACGGGATAGATGACTTTCTCAAAGATGTAGAGGACTACCATAGTAATGTGGATATGACCAATCTAGATGAGGAATTCAATGAGTTTCTTCGAGTAGGTGACGATTCACCCTATCAAGATCTACCTTGCACAACATCCACCTCGATTCCCCTCCTTCCACCCTTTCAAAGGAATCTCGAGTTTGCACTCAATCCTTTTGTTTCTCCCGTAGGCTTCATAATTTTTTAAATCCTCCTAGCAAAACAGATACTCTCCAGAAGGACAAACTATTTGACACCTTCATTTTCAGAATTGAGACGGACCCTACACACACAATGAATGAGTTCGGTGCTAAAACCACATCCTCATCAGGTACATGTGCTGTCTTTCTACAACTTATCCATATCCACCATATTCTCCACAACCATTCACTTTTCCACACTTATTTACTAAAACACCCATGCATTCAAAAATTAAAAAGAAGGTGCATGATAGGTTACACAATAGGGTTATCCGACTCGTTTGGATTCCACTAGGTCGCGTCGTAGGAAATCTTGGTGCTTGATTGTGTTTGGATATGTTTTCTGTGATATTTATTTATGGAATGATCCACAACTGTTTTCGTTGTTGATATATGATCAACTGCATGTTCATACATATGTTTTAGATAAAGTCTCGAAAGTATCCGACTATAAACGACTCAATTTCTGTGTTTGGTGCACTTCCTTTCACTTTAATATATTGGTGAGTGCACCATTAAGGTAACCGGCCCTCCCTATGGAGTTTGTGGCTGTAAGTACCGGATCCTAAGTCCACGGTTCACATAGTTCACGTTTTCCACTCTTGCATTTTTTCGGATTTTTTTAGTCATGTTTCTCTATGGTGTGAATTATGTCTTTATTGCTTATTATTTTTCCTTCTAAAAATAAAATAAATAAAAATAAATAAATAAAAATAATAAAAATAAAAAAAAAATACACATAGTAATCTATGAAGTCTCGGGAATCTGACTTTAAAAGACCCATTGCTAAAAACAAATTTTCTAAGCTTCGTTGTAAAAATTTGTTTGGGGTGGGGTGTCGTGGTTTCGCATACTAAAATGTTTTATGTCCCATTAGAGTTGCTTAGGCCGTTTTATTGTATTACGATTCGGATTGACATAATCTATTAATTTAGAGTTCATTCGTCGCCATAACTTACGTCATGCACGCACTTCGAGGCGTTTTCCACTATCTCGTATGTCATCTGAATTCGGAATAGAGTGTTTTATGGATCATTGGATAGGAAATTCTCTCCTGATCATTTCCATATCTCATTCGCAAAAATCGGACCGGTAACGAAGCGGCAATTTTGATTTGAAGTTCCAAAAAAATCGAAAAAAAAAAAAAATTTCGATTTTGGGCTTGGGCCCAACCCGCGCCCACCGGACAAGGCCGCTCTTTTAACTTAACTCCGCGAGCGATGCGTTTCTTCTTCCTCCATTCCGCCATTAACGCCCAAGCTTAAACCAAAACCTAAAACAAAATAAAAATTAAAAAGAAAATACAATAAACCCACGCCCAAAATCAAATCCCAACCCAAATCGACTCCAAACTCCACCCACCACAAACACCACCAATTCAAACCACCAAAAACCACCGAAAAAATCAAAATTTGGTGCTGCGCCGCCACTACATCACCACCACCATCGTTTTTTATCAGTAAGGTCTTTCCTCATTACTCCTACACCTTCTACAAACCCCAAACCGTATTCAAACTTCAAATGGCTCAACAACGCCGAATTTTACCGGAGCAAGTTTTCATCGCCGACCACTTCGCTGAAAAATAAAATTTACCGCTTTTTACGGTGACGAAATGGCTAGTAGAGACTGGAGTAGTTTATGGTACTTTCGACCCGAAGCCTTCTACCACGAAGACTTGGTCCGACGGTTCTACAACACCGGGGAGTTGGGGGGTAGGATTTTGTGTTGGTAAGGAAGAAGAGGAAGGAGTTGACCTCTTCGGATCTGTTGGCTGAGATTCTAGGCATTCCACCTAGAATCCATCTAGATGCCACTTTTACAGAGCCCCGGTTTGTGGTAGAGCCTTTGATGGGCGGATCTGTCATCAATGGGAGCTACAATACAAACTCCCATTGTGTTCGCCGGACATCCCTCGGGACCAACCACCGGCTTTCAGTGGATTGGTCGGAATGTCCTAGGGAAGGACAAGGTCGTGATTGACATCGGTCTGCCCCTGCCTCCACATCTTATGGGTACTCCAGAGCGTAGCACGATTTACAGATATCTTGGAGTTTTTGCCGAGCATGATTAGGGGGTCGGAAAGTCTTTGGCACCTCTTCCCGTGTTAATTACCAAAATCATGAAGATGAAAGCAACTCGGTCGATAGATTTACATTACCCCTACACCAGAACCCGCGTATCTATAGAGTGTGTCCAACAACGATTGGATATTGCCCATGGATAGGAAAACGAGGATGAGATAGAGGAAGAGGATGAGGATGATTTGGAGGAGGATGAGGAGGGCGTGACTTGCTTTGATCACGGATGCCTTCCGTGAGGTGTTGATGTCCGATCGTAACGCATGGTTGTGCTTCATAGGGACATCGTTCACTAAACACTATCTGTGCAGACCTCCCGACTCGACGAGCGACTATTCATCACAACTTCGAGATCCGCACCTAGAGAGGATGAGAGATGGGAACAGCGAGGGCTGAGATGGAAGCCAGCGCCCGGTTTAGAGTGGATATGCTTTTCAGACGCTTCCCACCTCATACGACTCGGGCATACGAGGACACAACCATACGAGGCATGGCGCCGACGGCGACGACGATCACTGCTGACCCGGGGAGCCCAAGAGCCACCACTAGAGAGTGTGCCCCTCGCCACCGCTGATGGCAGGTGTTTAGAGAGTGTGAGGATTGATAGTGGTTGTTGTTTTATTTATTTTTGTTGTTTTTATTGTAAAGTAACTTTTATTTTCGTAATTTGAATTTTGTAGTGAAAGGTACTCCGAATGAAAATTTTAATATAAGGGGTTATTTTCAGTATGTGTGGTTGTTTCATATTGATCCCACCTTCCCAACTTGTTTGGGGGTGGTTTTATCAATTCAAGCTTTATTTTTATATAACCCTAGTGCTAGAATTTATTGCGGAGTAAGGTGAAATTATGGCCGTTTAGGCATATCTATGATTGAGAATCATTGTAGGATGAAATCTAGATTAAATAGGTACATTCAATCATAAAATCAACCTAAAAGATCTTGGGTTTGAATTAGAATCAAGAAAATGAGTTGTTTCCGTTTTGGGTTTGGAAATTTTAGGATTTCCGAGAAACCGCCGTAAATACTTTTTGGCAACTTTCGATCCGCTTTTTAGCAACTTAAAACCTATATAAACTTCATACATTCTACACTCACAACTCACACTACATCTAACTTCCATCACGCACCCTTCACACCCGCGATTCCCACGTTTTCGTCTCCATTTTGGCAAAAAGACCTTCGAGCTTCGCCCTTACACTCTACACTTCTTCGACAGAAAATTTTGCTCGAGCGCCCGCCCCTCAAGTCAAGCGCAGCGACTTCGGCGCTCAAACACTGGAATTCAAAATACAAAGAAGCGTGACTGACTCGCGCCCTAGTTAAAGCGCCACCGACTTCCTTGGACCAGAAAAATTCCGGTTTTCAGCGAGTTGTGCCCGTTTGTTTTGCAAATTTGTTCCAGGCGTAGTTTTGAGATGACATCTCCTATAATAATACCGGAACAGTCTTTGAAGATTTGTTCCAAAGCACTACTTTACGGTGCTTGGTTTCATGAGGTGATCACATCGTTGGCTGGTCGGGAACCTCTTATGGTAAGACCGGGTGAACTTTATTCTCCAAAGACTTGCATCTTATTTTTATAATAACTGCATTTTCTTTGAGACCGGATGGAGAACAAGTGTTCTCCATCAACATTGACGATGAACCAATGGAAATTACCGTGTTCTTGCTAGCATTTGTTCTTGGACTTGCTATGCCCGGCTGAGATACAAGACCCATGGTGCTATTGGGTCGATAATATGCATGTCTACACTTATGAGTTTTGCACGAGGCTTATGGGGCGGGCATTTTCAGATTGAGGACCAAGGGGACTATAACGTTGTTCTTGGTAGCTGGGTCCATGAACATAGGAACTGTTATGTTTTGGATTATGCTAAACATTTTAGGGAATGGTGTTTTTCTTCCGTGAATGGCGCCACTTGCGGCGTTTTTCTTGCTTTAGCCCACGGGGCCGCCCGGTTCTATGACCTTCCTTAACTTTGATGTCTAGTTTAGCACGAGCCCATACCATGAGGCATAAGTACCTTCTTATGCCTGTTCTAATTTTCAATATTATGCTATGTTTCTTTCCTGTTTTTGTACACGTTTTCCGGATTGGATTAGGATAGACGGTCGCGACCCACCAATAGTATTATTCGATCTTTCCGTTGCAATGACTTGGCAAGGGTGGCGGATACAACCTCACCATGTTGCACCCTACACCCCCATCAGACCAAGTGGCACTTAATAGGTTAGCAACCATAGATGATAAATGGCGTGAAGCCCGGCAAATTATCATAGCATGGCAGATCGGCGAAGGAGCCTCTTTTCTTTATAGAAGTAGAGGATGACGAAGATGACTAATAACAAGCCGGAGTGGAGGTAAGTTTTAGTTTACATTAGTGTGCGCTTATGTCCCAAGAAATTTAATTCCGTTAACCCCATAATGGGTGGAACTCTTATAGAGTTGCGTCAGTTTTTATTTCCTATATTAGTACGTTCTAACCTTGTTTTGTAGATGTTTCTGAATTTTCACGCGTTTCAATGGTATTTTTCCTACCCTCTTTATTTAAATGCTTTGAGGACAAAGCATGCTTCTTGTTTTGGGGGGGGGCATAGAAACACGTGTAATTAAGACATCTGCTAGGATATAAATATGTATAATATGCATTTGTTTTCTAGTTAAAATTTCAAAAATTCAAAATATAAATAAATAAGTTATGCTATACACTTAGGAATATTGGTATTGTTTCTTTCTCCATGCTCTTAACAATCTAGAAGTCTCCGTAGGCATTTGCATCGGAATAATTGTTAGAAACTTAGGTTAATATATAGGTAATAATCTTTACATCTATCTATAAATATATTACATGAGTATCTATGATTGTTAGCATAAGTTTTTGAGAAATCTAGGCTAGAGTACTTATTCTACAAATCCTGTGAGAATATAGCCTAAAGCCTTATATGAAGCGAAATATTTGAGAAATGACACAAAGGGAGAAGTAAAATCGGATAGAGAAATCACACGTCCACTTGCTTGATCACTAAACCATGTCCTAAGCGAATTTAGGCCCTTTTTGGATCGATATAGCTAGAAATTCTGACCTAAGTATATTTTTTTAGTAATTAATCGAGCCTTTCATTAGCCCTTCCATAAACCACAATTCCTTTACCCCTGTTACAAAAACAAAACAAAATAAAAAAAAATCAACCTACCCAATTTAGAATAAGTCCGGAGAATAGAATGATGAAGAAAGAAGAAGAGAAAACACATGTAAACAAAAATTAGTTAGTTCTTCTTGAGGAAAATAAAGAAAAGAAGTTTCCATCCAAAGAAAAGAAAAATAAAAATAGAAATAAAATAAAAACTCCAAAAATAGAATAAAAGGGAGTCAAAAGCCAAAGAAAAGAAAAAGAAAAATATGGCTAAGGATGGAAACAAAGTGTAAAAAAAAAGTAAATAACAAGGGTTCTCTAGTTACGTAATATGAAGACTCATTATCTCGGACTTGTCCTTTTGAATATCCATTTCCTTCCTTCTTAAACCATCTCCTAATCCCGTAACACCTAATAAAGACCTCTAGCCAATTAGGAATAGGTTAGTGTGATAGTAAAGTGGCGGATGTGTTTGATCGACTCCGAACTTCGTGTGTCATTGAGATTGTAAGGTAAAGTGTGCCCACTGCATTAATCGGAGTAAAGCTTAAAACTTGAGTGGAAAAATCAGAGTGTTGTTTCTTGACTATTATTGTGAGAACCTACTTAAGGACGCTTATTCCGAAGTTCTAAACAAACCCGCTAAACATTTTTATAGTACTACTATCATTTGTGTATATGTTTATTGTAGATGATAGATTATTATGCATATATTAACTTAGGTTTCTGACTTGGTTATTCTTATTCAATTGATAGAGATGTATAGATAGTTGAGCATGAATAAGGAAACAATAGTTTTATTTTCTTAGTCGTTGTAGTATAGATGAAGTTTGTGAGTACCTTCATTTGGAAAACTCTCACGAGGCTATAACTTCGTCCACTAGGGAATTCCTAGTGGTTTAAGGCCTTGTTGCATATGGTCAATGCAATCGCGACTCAAATAAACGCGAGTAGTTAGAACTCCATTTTGGTCACTTATTCTAATTTCTCATCTTTGCTTGAGGACAAGCAAAATCTTTGTTGGGGGTGGTTTGATAAGAGCCCAAAACGTAGTTTTAACCCCTTAATAATCATATCTTTGTTAGACCAATTATGTGAATAATAAGTAAGAGTTAATATCGATTACGTGTTTTATGCATTTCGGGCTTCAAAGTCCATTATGTGAGAAATGTGCCACTTTAGCGAGATAAAGGAGCAAAAGTCGAGAACTTCGAATGCCATATCTTTGGACTCAGACCTCAGAATTGGGCCTACCTCATGTCAAAACGACCGGCTCGGAAAGAGCTTTGCAATGGTCCAAGCCTTGACCCAATCAGAGGAGCAGAAGTGGACGAAAAGTCCGTTGAAGCCGAATCTAGCTGAAGAGGCCTTTTTGGACTGAAAGAATTGGGTTTTGGGCCTGATTCTCTGGCCCAAAACATGGCTCCAAGCCCATGCACGATTTTTGGATCTGAATGTATAAAAACAAAAGCTTAGCTCATTGTTAATGGTAGATTTTTTAGTAGAGAATTAGGGTACATAGCTTAGAATAGAAAGTAGCCATTAGAATAGCTTCTAGATCTAGATTTGATTGTTTTAATTAAGTTTAATTTCAAATCCAATTCTTGTTTAGATTAAACTATTAGAATCATAGTTCTTCATTAGTATTAATAAAGAAATAGCTATTAGTTAATTTCGATTTTTGTCATTTCCATTTCTAGATCTAATTTCAATTCTTGTGTTTATTTCATTTTAGTCATTAAATTAGATTTCATTATTGTTTAATTCAAGAAATTTCAATGCTTTATATTATGTTTAGTTTTAATCTAAATGGAAATGATTAGAATGACTCAAGGCTAAAACCTCCATTAGAGGGGTTGATGAAGCCTTGATGAAAACTCGATGGTTAGTATAGAATTGGTTGTAGAATCTATTCCACTCTAGAAGGTCGTGTTTAAGCCATGAGAATGGGTGGGCGACCTCACATGCTAGTTAGTATCCGGTAGGAATGCCATGAACACTAGGGATTAGAACTCGAAATTTCTCCCAGAAGAAGCGTGAGAATTGAGATACAACATTCTACGCTTAGGTTGTTAAGTTGGATTCGAGGTGGATTCAATTCCCTCGATTTCTTTATCTAGATTCAACCAATCGTATTCCGTAGCATTAAGTAGTTTAAATTCAAATAATCAATTTCATATTGCATCGTGAGTATAATTCCCGCCCGTTAAAGCTCTCATTGACTTAAGAGGTGACTAATTAGATTAGAGAACATCCATGCTAGGGAACTAGGAGTGGAGCTAACTTCCTACTCCACTTAGTGCAATTCGCGATCGAGAGTAGAAGCTTTGATAAAAGAGATAAAAGATCAGTTTTAGTTTACTTACGGATTGAATTCATCGTTCATTTCGTAGGTAGACTATTCATTTTACAAATATCATAGTCCACTATTGTGTTTCTTCAGCTAAATTCTCGAGAAAGTTGTAAGCTTCCTCTCCATCCATCGATGTAAACTTGCCTTTGTGCATTGACTGTATCATCTGCTTGTTCATCATCAAGAGTCCTCGATAGAAAAAATGAGCAAGTGTGCTCTTATCGTATCCATGATGTGGACATGAGACTAGCAGATTATTGAATTTCTCCCAGCTTTGATGATATTCTTCAGTCACCTTCCCTTTGAAATTGTTGATGGCTTGCTGCATGGCATCCGCCTACGGGGTGGGTAGAACTTGTTCATAAACTTTGTTCTCAACTTCTCCCGGTTGTCTATTGAATTGATCGGCTATGCAATTAACCATTCGGATGCTTTTACCCTTCGAGTGAGAGTGGGAGCAGAATGATTTTGATACTCTCATCCCGATATTACGGTTCTTGAAAGTTCGAGGATCGATAGAAATTTGTTCATGTGAACATAAAGGTGAACATTATCGAACCGATTGAACTTTGGAAGCATAGAGATTACCGATGCTCTAAGCTCAAACTGGTTAGCTTACGTTTTACGAAAACAAGATCTTCTTGGGTGGGTCTCCAATGATTGGTGAATAGAAATCACTCGGCTTCTTCCTCTATCAGGCTTGCATGGGAGGGATAGCCCGGGATTATTGGTGTCCAAAACACCTCCATCATGCGTCGCGGCCATTATATCAATCATGTCTAGTATTCTTGCTATGCAAAGATGATGAAAACTATCCTATTATGCTTGAATGCAATTAAACTAATATGCAACTATTCTAAATTATACTAATATGCAAAACTACTTTCCTTCAACTTGGTTGGGCTTTGTAGCTAGTATCTCGCCCGTTGTCTAAAGCTGTCTCTTCTAGGGTTATGGTGAATCACTTGGATTGCTTAAGTACCACGTCCCACAGACGATAGTCCGTTTGTCAAGATTCAGACAAGAAACACTAGAGTTTGATATTTCGCTGTGTTGGCTTACAACTTCAATTGTTGAAAAGATCCTAAATGCAATTATACTAGAAAGCAATAAAACTAAACTATGATGCAACTATGCTAATAATGAAATAAAAAGAATGAAGATTCAACTAACCAGGATGGTAGATCTTGTCTTCAAGATGTCCTTCAAGCTTCTTTCTTTCTTAAAAGGATGGATGATGCGGCTAAAATTACTTCAAGATCCAAACTTCTAATCTTGAAAGAAAATGTTAAACATAAACAACTTAAAACGGCAGCGGCGCAATTTGACACTGCCTCTTTTTGTGTGTGTAGATGTGTATGGATGATGTAGAAGTATGATGGTCGTTGAACAAATAGAAGCGTATCAAAACCTAATTATCCCTCAATAAGTAAAGGATGAGTAGGGTATCGTTCCACTTTTAAGTGTATGTTATGTGAAGGACGAATTTGGAAAAGGGGTTTGAGAGATTAAAAACTATGATTATAGATATTGTAGATTCTAATGCTAAACTAAACTAAACTAACTAAACTTATACTAAAGCTAAGAATTGGAAATAAGGAGAGAATATGAGAGATAGATTCAAAAGATTCAAATCCACCAATGCTTTTGATTCAATGACTTTTTGCTTCATGTTGTTCTCCAAGTAGACTACAATCGGGCAATCGAGGTCAGTGCCGATGCCTTTTGGGTGAAACATCGTTAAACAATTAACTTCTACTTAAGGTTGTTCCTATGTTCATGTTACTAGTATCTTCTTTCCTTTTATGTGAGCTTGGGCAGCTATTCAATGAATCACCATCTAAGGCAAACACAAGGAATACTTCCCTTACTCTAAAAACACTACACAATTAGAAAAAGTAGAGAATAATAGTATAATATTCAATTACAATAAATAAAACTCTATTCTAGCATTATATTCAATTGCAATAAATAAAAGCATGTTACTAGCAAATATTCAATTGCAATAAATAAAACCCTAAACTAGCATGATATTCAATTGTAATAAATAAAAACCTTAATCTATACTTCCATCCCCGGTGTGTGGGCAATGGAACTAATAACTAAAAACATAAAGAACTAACCCGATTGAAGAACACCATAAACCGGAAGAATCATTAAACCTTAAGCACGACTTCATCTCCTCCCTTGAAGGAGAAGATTAGCCTTCCATATAGAAGGAAGAACACGAAGAACGAAAAAAGAAGGTTGAAGAACATAAGACTAGAAAGACTAATTTATTAAGACTCACTAGTTAAAACCGATCTTTTTTATTATTAATCTCTCTGCTTTCAAGTTCTGGAGACAAGAATATAAGTGAATTGGCCAATTACATGAGGCACTTAGGTCCTCTATTTATAGGGGTTACAATGAGCTCTAGAAGCATTCCAAACCGTCATTTGTTTCCTAATACAAATAAACTTCTTCCAGAGTCCGACTTCGCTCTTCAAACCGGAGAAGGAATTGGCTACAATTAAGTCGATTCATGCGTCGGGCGATTATTCATGCTTCCCGGACTTAATCAATGCATCCGACTTTCGATTTATCGCCCCAGACACTTCAATCTAATCGTCTGGACGCTCGATACATCGTCCCGGGCGTATAAGCCGATTTTTCTCTTTTTTTCTATCCTTCTATCCTCTTTTGCGGGCTTTGGTCCAAACAATGAATCCTTTGGCCTTGGGCTTCCAAATAGACTTTCAAATAGGTCCAAGTCGTGATCTTTAACAGCTCAATTCCTTGGCCTTCTCCATGATTGTCCACGGGCCTCCCATGTGATCCTTAATGCTCAATTGCTTTGTTTTACCCATTTTTCTCTAATATTCTACAAACTCTCTTTTTCACCTGTAGAATCTTAAAACACAACTTATAAACACTATTAGTCCACTAAGATAGCTAAACAAGAGGCATAATCGAGGGTTAAATAGCACTTTTTGAGCACTTATCAGTACACAAATCCAAAAGGCATAATGAATGATTTGAAATCCAAATTTGTAAGGGAGGATTTTCCTTTAGATAGAAACCATCTTTTTATTATGTAAAAAAATATCATAATATTACATATATATTTTGCATATCTTATTTTGGAACTTTAAATATTGCAATATATGTTGCATAAGGTAATATAAATATATGGTGGAGGAAATTTAGGAAGAATAAGACTAAAAATTTTAATCGGATCAGACTCATAACGGTTCGGTACATACTTAATTCAGAACCAATCCAATAAGAGTTCGGTTCTAATTTTCAAGACCCATAACCGGTCCAATATGCTAACTATTTGTCCCAGACCCGCTTTTATTGGCTCGGGTATTGGTTCTTACCCGACCCATTGCCAACCCTAATTGATGCGCCCTACTCGCCTTGGGGCTCAACAATTACATCATATTTTTGTTCCTCTCCGAATATAAGATCTCAATTTCTTTGTAGAAACATGATAGTTATGTTGAAGGTCCTGGCTCGCAATAATTTGAGTGCCTCCATCGAACCAAACTTTTTGTGTTGAATTGGGATTATTCTCTTCTTTTTAATTTGTTAAAATGAATTGAATTTTATTCTACACTTAAATTAAAAGTACACGGGAAGGAAGAGGTTTAATTTCTAGTCAACTCCGCGTGTAATATATATTTGAGAAGCACCCTCAGAATATATATATATATATATATATATATATATATATATATATATATATATATATATATATATATATATATATTAGCTAGAATGCCACTCTAATAATGTCACTCTTATCTCACACTTCTCCTCAACCGTCCGATCTCACTTCAAGATCTGATGATCTAATTCATTCAAAAAATCCGATATTTCAAAATTTCGTGTTATTTCAAAATCCAAAAAACGAAATAAACCAAAAACGCGAAATTGGGTGAATTCTCTCTCTCTCGCTTCTTCTTCTCCACGCCCAACCAAGCTTCTGGATTAAGGTTTGATTTTCGTTTAATTAGTTTGGGTTTTGTTTAATGTTGTATTCTTCAATAATATTTGATAAATCTTCATCAGTAACAATTGAATTAAAATCATTGTATCTGTTTTGATAAATTTTCGTTTTTAGGACTACTTGATAAAATCATTAGTATTCACCATGTATTAAATCTTGCGGTGTTTTTACTTGTTGGGAAGACTTCGACACTTACGATGAATGTAGCTGGTGTGTGTCAAGGATTGATTATTGATTGCATTTTCGTGGTATGTTATTAAGAATACTAATGCAAGCTAAGAGTTCTGTCAAAGTTTTGAGTTCTGTAAGGGTGTACACTTGATAACGCAAGGAACGAGAAAATTAGCTACCTACATTTTTTTTTTATAGTAATTTCCTATCTACGTAAGTGATCTGTCTAGCTAATTTAGTGCAGACAAGAAATGTACAGTTGACTGAGTTATGTCAGAGTTTTTTGGTCTTAGTTACAGTTGATATTTTGGCAGAGTTTTTTCTGTCAGTTTTTTTGGATTGTATTCTTAATCTTGCAGGAAATTAAGGCTTCGCACAACATTGTGGTAAGTACCTGCACGTATCAGTTTCTACATTTTAGCTTTGGGTCTGGAGAATGAACACAAGGAACACTATTGCTGCTAGCTCATTCGTTCACTGCGTGGTCTTCCAGGTTAAGGAGGAAGTGGAAGTAGCATTAAAAAAAACATTTTAGCAAGAAGCAGTAAGACTTTTGATCATTCTTAGTATTTGTTGAGTTGCTTGCTTGGAAGTCTATTATTGAGAAAATAGTTTAGGAGCACACTTTGTTTCAGCAAACTTTTCCTTTCAAAAGAACTCACACTTTGTTTAAGTTGTCCTAAAAACGAAAATTTATCAAATATTTATCAAAACAGATGCAATAATTTTATCAAGTAATCCTAAAAACGAAAATTTATCAAATATTTATCAAAAATTTATCAAAACAAATGCAATGATTTTAATTCAGTTGTTACTGATGAAGATTTATCAAATATTATTGAAGAATACGACATTAAACAAAACCCAAACTAATTAAACGAAAATCCAGAAGCTTGGTTGGGAGTGGAGAAGAAGAAGCCAAGAGAGAGAGAGTTCACCCAATTTGCGTTTTTGGTTTATTTTGTTTTTTGGATTTTGAAATAACGCGAAATTTTAAAATATCGGATTTTTTGAGTGAATTAGATCATCAAATCTTGAGGTGAGATCGGACGGTTGAGAAGAAGTGTGAGATAAGAATAGCAGTATTAGAGTGGCACTCTAACCAAACCGATATATACCGATATATATTCTTAGAGGGTGCTTCTCATATTTGTGTCTCAACTTTGTCACATTCTTTTAAGGCTCAATTATTCATTGCCTGACTAAATCCCCCTTCACCCTACCCACATTATTAGAAAAATCAACATTGCTTCGTGTTTGGGTCCAAACTATTGAATTCCGCCACTTTACGTCATACCCATGCAAGTTAACTTTTATAAATGCCATCTCTAAAATCAAACTATTTCTTATATAGAAACGTGGCCACGACGCTTAGGCTGGGTGCAATGGCCCCCCATCCCTTCAAAAGTGGAGGGTGTGGCGGTGGTTTTTGCCCCTCATCTCCAAATTACTCTCTATTATAGAGTAATTCCAAAACCGCTTGAATTGAATCGGTGTGGTTTGTAAAAACTTCGAAACCGCGGGATTGGCTTGAAGGCGTGGAATGCAAAATGCAATTTATTTGAACTGGACAAAGTGTCCCTCAACGTAATTATGAACAAATAATTCTTAGGTTACCCCCACTATTTCTAAATGGGGAAGAGGTTCGGTTAGGTTAAAGGGCCAGGGCGCTTTGTTAAAAAATGTGGGTTTTCATTTTTCTGCTCACGTATCGGTTCTACATTTTTGGTTGAAGTTGAATGTTTTTTTTTTTTGAATTTTTTTTTAATTTTCAAACCGCGCCAGTTGAACTGGCGTAGGATGGTTTAAACCATTGCTTCGCCAAAACCTACTCTCTATCCTCATACCACTGTGCTATTGAGGAATGGGGATGAAGGGTGGCTGACCATTGGACTCAGCCTTAGAGATAGCTGATCATTCCACTTGGCACATAAACACGAGAGTAACGAGACCGACACCCTAAAAAGGACGAAACCCACATAAAATAAAGAGGCCTCTATCCTAAAATAAAACAAAATTAATCAGAAGAAAACTTTACTACATAAAAACAAAGAGAATTTTCAAATATTTGAATGGACCTAGTGCCAACGGTTTGTTGGAGTTGACAGTTGAGTTTTGCTTGCAAAATTTTGGCCCACTTCCAGCATATTTTTGTCGAATGAAAGCATGCAAGGAAACTATAGTAGTAGAGAGAGCGACCTTTGTGTTATGGAACAAAACGTGCAGTTGAGAAGGATTTCATATTAGAACAAAATCACCTAAAATCCTTTGCCCGCATTCCACAATACCAAAGAAAATAATTGAGGCGCGCTTTTCCTCGTGCCAAAAAATTGTGCAGTAACTCCATAAGGGCATGAATTATTCTAGCTAATGCACAGATTTGATAAAGTTAGCAGGAACTAATTAATTTGTAATCGATACGATTTTACATGCTTTCTACTCAGCACGCATCACTCCATATCCAAAATATCACTTGAAGTTGGAAATTTAGTAATTGTCTGTTACATTCCTGTTTTAATTTCAATTATTATCAATTTTGGAATATCGAATAAGGTGAACAAAAAAAAAACTTGGTTAGTTTGTTACATTATATATTAGAAAGAATTTCCAGCAATTATGAATTATCTTGGCCTATAGTAATCTTGTGAGCAGAGAGAATGTTCTGGATCAAGATTAAATAATTTGTATAAATGAGCATAAAAAAGAGTAATATATTTTGTTCATCACATGTATGAGTTGGTTTTTAAACTTTTTTTTTTTTTTTTTTTTTTTAACGGCAAGCAGGGTTTTTGAGAGGTCCCTTACCCCTATTTTATTCATAATAAAATCATAGCTCAGTTACATTTTTACATATTCTTTGCCCGTGGCATCATCATATATAATCTTTTTTACATCCTCTGAAAAAGAACTAAGATTATATTCTATATAACTAACAGTAGGTAAGGTAGATGCTAGTATATCTGCTAGTTTATTTGTTTCTCTAAATACATGCATAATTGAAAATTCTTCTAGCCGTTCTATCATGTCATGTATCTCTTTTATCATGTGATGTGCCCTCCATGGGTACTGCGCTTTATCCTTCATGTACACTGTTACACAAGTCGAGTCTGTTTGCGCCCTCATTCTTTGATATCCTTTTTGCAATCCAAGTCTCTGCCCTTGTTCAAGCCCTTGCAATTCAATCAAGTTTATTGAATCATAGTGCGCTTTGCCATGTCTTTGCTGCAACCACAACCCCATTCACATCCCAAACATCTTTGCCCCATCCTCCTTGACTTCCTTGTAGTGTGCCATCCGTATTCAGGTTGTATATGCCTTCTCCAGCTCTCTCCCAACAGCAGCGCTTCACCTTCCTTTGCTTCGCTTTCACTTGAATGTCCCATCTCTCCATGAAGTTGTTCCGTTCGGGCCCCTCCTCCATTTCAGCTTTGAGTGACTGTAGTTTGATCTTAATGTCCCTTATGATCTCCTTCCCCACATGCTCTGCCACATTTTCTTTTTGCTGAAAAATTCTTTGATTTCGCTCCTGCCACACTTTGTATATGAAGCCAGTAAACATTAACCGAACTGCATCTTGCTTATAGCCTTTTCCCTTCGCCACCTTTTGTACCCATGCAATTTCTAGCTGCCATGAAGCAGCTCTCGCCCTTTGATAACCTGCAAATTTGAGTACATATTGCCATATAAACTTTGAGTAACTACAATCAAAGAAAAGGTGTCTCAATCGCTCTCTCTTTCCCCTCCCATAGATAACACAAGTATCGTCTTGTACTATATTCCACTCCTTCATCTTGTCTAGAGTCTTTAATCCTTCATTTCGAGTTAGCCAAGTCAAAACGAATGCCTCGAATTCGTTGGGAAACCGGATGATGTTATGCCATGTATTCGGTCTCTTTGTGTCTCTTACACTCTCATATGTGTCTCTCGAGTGTGTACTCCCCTTATCGATGCATTCCAGATTACTCTATCCTCTCCCGCGCCCACCTTAACCCCCTTCTTCCATTTTCGCTAATAATGTCCGGCATATGGACTCGAATGTTCCATGGTATATTCCAACGCCATTTTTCTATCAAGTTTGCGATCGATGCATTTAGATTACAAGTTGAATCATAAAGAAGAGATAATGGAAAAACTCTTTTCAAGATGCCCATCGGATGCCATGGATCCAACCAAAACTTGGTATCCCTTCCATCTCCAATCTGATGTTGAGCAATGTGTTTAGATCCTTCCGTTCTTCAAGATATGACGCCATACCCATGAACAATCATTGGGTATCGCTAAGCGCCAAAAGTTTCGCCTTTATCAAATTCAAATTTTAACCCATTTTACCCATAGCGTCTCCTTCCCACTCACTAGGTTCCAAATATGATTTAGATTTGCTTTGCCATATTGGAGATCTTTGAGGTTTGAATCCCAAGACCACCTTCTTCATAAAGGGAAACACAAACTTTCCTAACTAATAAGTGCAGGGGATGTAGCACATTCCGGCCCCGACCACAAGAAGTTTTTGCACATTTGATTTATTGTATCTATTGTTTGCTGTGGCAACACAAAAGAGGACATCCAGTAGATGCTCATGTTATTCAGTATTGCCTTTAACAATTGAAGTCTCCCCGCATACGACAGTGCGCATCTTTTCCATGCTTGTATCTTGGTCCTTACCTTTTCTATCAAGGCCACACAATCAGTATTCTTTAACCTCGTTGTTATTAAAGGTAGTCCCAGATATCTTACCGGCAACTCTCCTCTTTGGAACTGAATAATGCTCTTGACTTGTGTACATCTTGTCGCATCCATACCCGAGTAGAACATATTGCTCTTCTATAGGTTAACTTGCAATCCCGAACACTTTTTCAGCTTGCTCAGAGTTTCCTTCAGCGCTCGTACTGTTTCCAAGTCTCCATTCATGAATGCAATTAAATCATCTGCGAAAGATAGATGTGTGATAAGTGGATTCTTGCATTTATAGTGGAGCCTATATTCTCCTTCCTCCACTTTCCGTCTAAGCATTTGAGTGAAAAACTCCATGACTAGAACAAATAAATATGGTGACATTGGGTCCCCTTGCCTGATTCCTCTCTTTCCCTTGAAATACCCGAAAGGAGCTCCATTTATCATAATGCTGTATCTCGGAGTTTCTATACATTTTCTGAATCCACTGTACAAACTGTAAGGGGGCTCCAATTCTCATTAAAGCAAACTTGACATCCTCCCATCTTACAGTATCATAAGTTAAGGCTTCCTTAGATCAATCTTAGCTGCACATCTAGGTGGCCCATGATTCCGGTGGTAATTGTGTAGCAGCTCGTGTGAAAACAGTATATTATCATGAATACTTCTGCCCGAAATGAATGCTGACTGATTGAGAGATATTACTTGAGCCATGAAAACTTTCATCCTGCGTGTCATGATCTTTGTAATGCATTTGTATATCACATTGCAACATGCTATGGGCCTGTAATCCCCCAATGAACTAGGCTTTGGTATCTTCGGAATCAAGGTTATACATGTTGTATTCACCTCCTGTAGCATCATACCCGACCTGAAAAAGTTCTTCACAGCTTTAACAAACTCATTTCCTATAATCCTCCACGTAGCCTTGAAGAATAAGGAAGAGAACCCATCACTCCCTGGTGCTTTGTCACTGTCTATACCTGATAAACATTCAATAATTTCATCTCTAGTGACCTCCTTTATCAGCTCCTCTTGAGTATTTTGATCCAACTGCTCTACCTCAATTTCCTCTAACATACTGAAATCCATTTCCTCCATCTGGTCCGAACTGTATAGGTCAGTATAAAACTCCACGCATTCTTCCCCTATACTCTCTATTTCTTTCAGAACCTTTCCATTCCCATCTCTCAGGCAAGTAATCTTGTTTGTCATCGTTCTCACTTTTACTGAGTTAAAAAAATACTTTGTATTGCTGTCTCCAAGTGTCACTACCTGGTCCCTTGATTTTTGTTTACATTCATTCTCCTCTTCTATTGCAGCTTTGACATACTTTCTTGTTATCACTCTTTCCTGTGTAATGAGTTCCTGGTTCAATGGCTGACTTTGTAGCTGAGTTTGTATTCCTTCTAGTTCTCTTTCCGCTTCTACTTTCCTTGTGCAAGCCTTTCCTTTCTCTCTGTTCCAGCTGATTAGAGCATTCTTTACATTCTTCAGCTTCTTTGTGACGTGTACATTGGGTTTCCTACCACTGAAACCCCCCATGCCTCTTTAACCACCTCAAAAAACCTCTCCTCATCAATCCAATAATTAAAAAATCGAAATGACTTTTTACACTGACCTTTGGTTCTTATCGTTTCCACTACCATTGATGAATGATCAGATGTTGCTCCTGGATTTTTAAAGGTCTCTTCTGTATCTCCAAACTCATTTATCCACTCCACATTGACCATGACTCTGTCTAGTTTCCTCCATAGCCTTACTATTTGCTTATTACTCCATGTTAAGAAATTGCCGGAATATTTCAAATCGACTAGGGCAGCCATTGTGACACAATGCATCAAATCTTGGAAGTGGTGCGGTCTTGTCTCCGTTCCTCCTACTCTTTCTTGCCCATTCAGAACTAAGTTAAAATCCCCAATTACAATCCACGGCTTCTGTACATTACCTGATATCTAAATCAAACTCCTCCAGAGCTCTCTCCTTTTGTTCCTATCAATTGATCCATAAACCATTGTTATTACAAATGTTTTCCCATTCATCAGTTCAGCGTCCATGGTTATACTCTATTCATCTTTCTCTATAGTGGTCATGTTACAATTATGTGGGTTCCAGCAGCGCCATATCCTTCCCAGTTCACTATACTCATAGTTATGTTCCACCATCCATCCATTACAGCAGCCATTAATGACATCTTGCATATTTGCTTGCTTCACTTTCGTTTCAATCATTCCAAACACACTTAATTCTTTCCGTCTTATCATGTCTTTCACCTCAATCTGCTTAAAAGCTTTGTTTAGGCCCCTTACATTCCAGCATCCTATACCAATCATCTAATATTTCTTTTAGGATTAGAGTGGTCGTACTTCGCGACCACTATGTTAGGTTTCCCATAATTCGGAATCTGAGTATTCTTACTAGCCTTGGCTATCCCTTCTTTCCTTAAGCTTGTTTCACCTCTGTCTCTATTCTGCCCAGCTGTGCTCATTTCATTTCTGTTTTTTCCTTTGTTTTGCCCTTCCTTCTCTGTCTCTACAGCTGCATCCCTATCTTGCATTACTATCGCATTAAGCTCCAAGTGTTTGTTAGCGCTGCCTTTCCCTTTCTGCTCTCCCAAATCCTTTGCTTCAGTATGCTGAAGTGTCTCTATATCCTTCCTCCTACTGCCCTTATCTTGCTCTGAAGTTTTTGGGTTGTTGCTACCAATGTTTTTTTCCTTGAATTCCCCTTGTGCTGTTGTGCCCTCCTCACTTTGTGTATAATGCTCATGAGGTTGTACCTTCCCTTGTAACATGCGAGCTTTGCATCTGTGACGTTTACTTGGTGACTCCCACCCAGCTTCTTCCTCGACATTGCATACTTCTTGGACCTCCTCTTGTTATTTGTTTGGCCCACTCTCTTTCTGCTGAGTTTTTTCCTTCTGTATACTTTCCTCCTCCTCCTTCGTTGCAACACTCGTTCTCTGAATCCAAACTTTCTGAGTTTTTTCTGCTTCCTCTCTCACCCTATTAGGGCATCGCTGATCCGAGTGCCCAAAAATCTTGCACTCCTTACATTTGGGAGGTTTCCAGTTGTACTCAAAATCCACTTTATACACTCTCCTTTGGTCAAGAATCACCGGCACTCCTTCTGGATATGAGCAGTCTGTATCAATCTCTACGCACAATCTCGCATAGTTCGTCCTCGTCATATTCTCCGTTAGTCGATCTGTGAACATAAGAGTACCCACGGCACTCCCAACTTGGCTAAAGCCGTCTTTGTTCCACATTTCCATTGGCAATCCTTTGACCACCACCCAAATTGGAATGGTCTTTAATTCTCTCATTTCTGCTTCAACAAAGGTTCTCCACGGCCTAACCACAAACAACTGGCTGGCAATGTGGAACAATCCTACGTCCAACACCACCTGCCTCTCTTCATCCTTCTCAAACTTGAACGTGAACATCACATCCCCATATGGTTTCATGACAACATTTTTTATCCTCCACGTTCTAGTTACAACATCCTTCACAAAGTTATAACTTAACCTTTTTCCAACAAATGATCCAACAATCAAATTTTCAAATTTTTTATTGTACTCTGAAAACTGCGAGGTGGTGACATGAATGACTGGTTTTCCATTCACAATGGTTGGGGGGACGTATGCTAGAGCTGCACTTCCTACATCTTTCTTCCCAATTATATCTGCCCACGTACTCTTAGTGGCACCATTGTCCTGTTCCACATTACCACTTTCAAGATCGATCGATCACCGGCTTGATCATAACCACTGACTTGGCTTTGATGGTATCATCTTGCGTCTTGCACACATCTGATGAGTTATTATTTTGTATCTCTATACTTCGAGATGCTACTTGCTGCTCTATTTCCACATCATTGGACTTTGCTGTGTCTGCCCTTATATCGCTCTTCTTGTCAGATCCTAATGTTTCGGATCTTAGTTTTGGGTTTTGCACTGCCATGTCTTGGATTACTGCTCCATTTTCCCCTTTCTCATTGTGTAGCCCGCGTGTTCCAGGTATGTTTCCGTCATGTGTGATGCCATCAGTCAGGTTGACATATTCTTCCTCCTCTCGATGGTTTAATAGGTCATTGTGTATCCTGACCATTTTTCTCTGAATGAGTCTTTCCAATGAACCTTTCCCATAAAGCTTCTCGAACTCACTTTCTTGTTTCTCTGACTCTTCTTCATCTGTGACACCTCTAGAAGGTGTTCTATGGGTTGTGCTCTCATTCTCTCGTGTTTTACCTCTCTCCATTTGAATTTTTTCCAAGTATACGTTAGTGTTAATTAGGCAGTATTCATGTTGGTGAACAAAGAGGGGTTTCTTTTTCGGTGGACAACATAGTTTGGTGAGCAAAGTTGGTCCAGAATTATATAAACTACTAAAATTTTTGCACTTCCAATGTTTTTAAAAAATTGAACAATATTTAAATGAGGATGTTTAGGGTGCACCCTGCTGTAAGTGTGCGTAGGACATCTAGCCGTTCACAGTATTTTTGCCTTGCAATACACACGAGTCCCTACCTATATGAGTGGTTGAGAGGCCTGCGTATAGGTACACCCTGCGCACACTAGATTTTCGCTATTTAAATTATAGATTTTTTTTTTTGAAATATTTCATCCTGAAACTTAAATTCCTGCTTCCCTCTTTGTATATTGGTTGTCCTGAGCAGTACATTTTTATTATGCATTTTTTAAGGTAAAGCTCTTATTATGTATTGTTGCCAAGTATGGTCTTAAGGAATTGATGAACCAAACATCGTGTGACCAACTAAAACTGTTTGATTCCAAAAACTATCCTCCCAAAAACGAGTTTACGACTTTCAAATTAAAAGTCTTTTGAATTACACTATATAATAATTTGCACAAGTCTATAAAAATATGAAATCTCTTTTTCGAAGTTCAAAGTTCAAACCACATTTTACCGAAAATACTAGCGTGCCCACACAAATTAACACACTTACACGCCAAATTAAATACCTTGGGTTAACTTGTCATAAAAATAGAGCCTAAAATCTTTCTAGATTTTCAAAAACCATCTCACTATACAAGTATACAATCTATAAATAATTCTCAAAGCACCTAATCACCACACAATCTAGATTACTTAATATTATTCCACACATGAACATTTCATGATTGACCTGTTAATAATACAATCATAAAATATTTGTTCCCCCAAAAGCATGAAACTTTAATTTCACTTTACCAAGAACCTTCTTTTAATTAAAAAAAAAGAAAAAGAAAATACAATATTCTACCATTTTAAAGCCTTTACAAATATTCTATTTTAATTTTGAAATATACTCCCCTTTCTTTCAGGCTTCAGTCTTTCTCTCATCTGAAACTGAAACACCCAAATTACATAAAAGGGCATTTTCTGTTTCAATTAGGGTTAGAGTTTTACTTCAATCTCAGAGGTTTTTGAAATTAACACAAATGAAGAAAGCAAAATTTGATCTTTTAACTAAAAAAAGATCAATTCAGTTGTTAGTAACAATAGGTATTCTTTATATTTTGTTAATGAGTATAGAATTTCCAGTTCTGTTGAGTTCTAGTTTTCTCACTGTGTCTAATGGTGGTAATAGTGTTAATGGTGTATTTAAATCTATTAAGCTTGAAAGTGAAGAAGAATTAGAAGAAAAAGATGCACCAATTAGACCTAATAAAGTTCCATTTAGAGTTACACAGAAATCATTTCAACCTTCACAGCAAAAAACTCCGAAAAGCCGAGTATTGATATCTGGGCTAGTTTTTAGTTTTAATACTAGTGGTGGGGAAGATGGTTTTTTAGAAAAATCAGCAAAGGATGCTTGGGAGAGTGGGAAGAGGGTTTGGGAAGAGTTGGAATCGGGGAAAGTGAAAATTGAGGTGATAAAAGAGGTTGTTAATCGAATAGAGACTTGCCCGCATTCGATTTCGTTGTCTGGGGAGGAGTTTAGGAAGAGTGGGAAGGTTATGGTGATACCATGTGGATTGACATTAGGATCACATATTACTGTAGTGGGGAAACCGTTTTCGCCACATGAGGAACATGATCCGAAAATAGCTCTTGTGAGAGATGAGTCTGAATCTGTTATGGTTTCGCAGTTTATGATGGAATTACAGGGGTTGAAAACTGTTGATAAGGAAGACCCACCTAGGATATTGCATTTTAATCCTAGGTTGAAAGGTGATTGGAGTGGAAAGCCTGTTATTGAGCAGAATACTTGTTATCGGATGCAGTGGGGATCTGGACTTCGGTGTGATGGGTGGAGATCTAAGGCCGAAGAAGAAACTGGTATGCTTTATTTTTATAATATTTTGATGTATGTATTACGTGAATGAATTAGGCCTGCAATTGAATTTTTTGTTTGAATTCATGGAGTTTTATATTGCGACAACTTTAATTGCTGCTAGTTTGTGGCTATCTTTGATCGATTGTCTGTGATATTTGCAGTTGATGGGCTGGTAAAGTGTGAGAAGTGGATTCGTGACGATGACAATCATTCGGAGGAATCAAAGACGACATGGTGGTTAAATAGGTTGATTGGTGCCAGAACGAAAAAAGTTACGATTGACTGGCCATTTCCTTTTGTGGAGAACAAATTGTTTGTTCTTACCCTTAGTGCCGGGTTGGAAGGCTATCATTTGAATGTAGATGGGAGGCATATTACCTCTTTCCCTTATCGCACTGTAAGTTTTCATTTGACGTCATAAGCAACGTACTTAATTCTATCAAAACTGTATAATTTCTCAAGATTGTCTGATAATAATGTATACAGGGATTTGTTCTTGAGGATGCAACTGGTCTGTTTCTGAATGGCGACGTTGAAGTTCATTCCGTTTTAGCTGCTTCCTTACCCACATCACATCCAAGTTTTGAACCACAGAAGCAGCTTGAGATGGTGAGCATGTGGCAGGCTCCACCCCTTCCTAGTGGACCAGTTGAACTTTTTATTGGTGTCCTTTCTGCTGGTAATCATTTTACTGAGAGGATGGCGGTAAGGAAATCATGGATGCAATCTGAACTAATCAAATCTGGTAATGTGGTTGCTCGGTTCTTTGTTGCCCTGGTAAGAGTTAACTTTTGTTAACTGTATATATTTATGTGTTTTTTTCTCTACAGTCTTTTACAATCACGATAAGGATGTACTTACAGTTATTTGGATTTTTTTTGTTTAGAATGGAAGGAAGGAAGTAAATGTGGAGCTTAAAAAAGAAGCAGAGTTTTTTGGTGATATCGTCATTGTACCTTTCATGGATAGCTATGACCTTGTGGTTCTGAAGACTGTTTCCATTTGTGAGTATGGGGTGAGTGTCAAAATGGGTTTCAAAATTAATGGACCGTATTCCTCCACAACATTGTAGCAGTTATTGATCTTTTGTCTTTCTGTTCACGACAGGTTCACACTGTGGCTGCAAAATACATAATGAAGTGTGATGATGACACATTTGTTAGGGTGGATGCTGTGATAAAGGAAGCAAGGGAGGTTCCCAATGACAGAAGTTTGTACTTGGGGAACATAAATTACTACCATAGGCCCTTGCGACATGGTAAATGGGCTGTTACATATGAGGTACAGACTTGCATTCTTCTGCAAATGCCTCATATCACTTTACTTCTCTGAGCACATCTCACTAAAATTGATGTCTAATTTGTAGCTATTAGTACTTTTGACTGTTTTGAGTGAATCTATGGGGTAGTTTTTCTTCTATCAGCAACTTTTATTGTATAACATGACTGTTGGCGAATTCCTGATTCTGGTCATACTCCCCTGCATTCTAGCTTCAGTCATCATTTTGCTTGAGTACATAATTTCTGCATTTCAAGTGCAAAATTGATTCCTGGACTTGGCTTGGAAGCCTCTTAATCTCTTATTATCATGCTGAAAACGAACTTTAATCAATATACTATTGGAAATTATTGAAGAACAACCTACGTCATTTGCTTCCGCTTAGAATCACTTTCTTGTTCCACCTAAATGTTTGCTTTCATTTTTCTAGTTTCGGTTACGGGATTCTCATTATGCTGTTTATTTATCTTCACAGATCTCTTTATTTTTATTTTCTTAGTCCCTTGGGACTGCCTTACTAATTTTACTATGGTGCACATGGTTTTGGATTGTTAAATGTTAATCTTCATACTGTAGAAATAGTAATATGTATTGTGGTTTGAGATCTGGCGGTTTAATGTCACTTCCTTAGAACCACTTCCTATTTACTCTCTTTTAGAATCACTCCCAATGTACATTCCCTTAGAACAACTGGCTATGTACATTCCCACGACGAAGATTGCCCTCACAGAAAATGCACTCTGAATTCGTTGTGTTGGTCCACTGTTACACACACTCACACACTTGGTGTAGGTTTACTTTTATATGACACACCCACACACACGTTGTGTAATTCTGGTGGTAAAGGGAAGTCTGCAGCTAAGAGTGTTGGTACTCTAGGTACACTTCAAGGCCCATCCCAGGGTGTATTTTTGCCGACAAATCACTCTTGATTTCTCAATTATGCTTTGTTTGTTTTGTTCTTCAGAGATCCTTAAAAGGTGTTCTTATGAAGTTTTTGTTTCTGAAACAATTATGTTTTGATTTGGATTTTACAGGAATGGCCGGAAGAAGTTTATCCTCCTTATGCAAATGGACCGGGTTATGTAGTATCATCTGACATAGCTAATTTCATTGTCTCTGACTTTGAGAAACACAATTTAAGAGTAAGTTTATTATGGGGAAAAAATGGTTTTACTCAGTATTCATCTAGGTTCTTATTGCATCATATGAATCTGGTCTAATTTTTCTGACAAACAAATTACATGTGCAGCTCTTCAAGATGGAAGACGTAAGCATGGGGATGTGGGTGGAGAAGTTTAACAGCACAAGGCCGGTGGAATATGTACACGACTTGAAGTATTGCCAATTTGGGTGCATTGAAAATTACTACACTGCTCATTATCAATCCCCTAGGCAGATGATCTGCTTGTGGAATAAATTGAAACAACACGAAGATCCTCAATGCTGCAATATGAGATGACATTTGATGTCGAATTTGGGTTACAACAGATATGGGGAAGCATGCTGCAACATGAGGTGACATTTGATGTCGAATTTGGGAAAGAACGGAGACGGGGAAACAAGTTTTGCAGTTGGTAGCATCTTGTAGTGTAAATTCTTCGTACAGGAACTATGTGGTAGTTCCATGGTTGTTGCTTTTCCCCTTTCAAATTCTTTAATTTTTTCTTTTTTCTATTATTTTCCTTTTCATAGGCCGAAAAAGATGGAGGCTTGTTACGGCTTATATTTGTAAAGAAGATTCTCAACAGCTGACTCCTGTAATTTATAGAAAAAGGCTGATGGAAATGAAATATCATTTAGATTCAGTCATTTCTTCCTCAGGAATATGGATACTCCAGTCATTGATACACATGAATTTGGCTACATATTAAGTTTTGCTACTGATATAATTTTGGAAGGAGTCCTTTAATGAAAATTCCCATTTTGTGGCTACAAAGACGTTTTTGGAGTTTATGTTTGACTGATTCTGGTCTTTTAATTAGGACATCTGAAAAGGATGTTTTCAAATCTAATTATTAGAAGATAAATTGGGTGGTTCTGAATGTTGTAGGGTATGGAGTTTGAATGAGCATTATGAAGTTTTTGCTTTAATTGGGCGAGTGACAAGGTACCTAAGCCTAGACAACCGTGTGGAAATTGGAAAGTCACCTATATCAACATTATCAGCTATTTATGCTTGCACTGAAAAGTCTTAGGAAAAATAAATACATTCATAAACGTTGTCTTCGTCATGGACCACAGGGAAGAATGTTGGGGCAATTCTCCATGGAATCTGAACATAGTAGTATAATGGAATCTCTATGGAGACAGAGATGGGAAGGTGGGGTTGATGACTCGTGGAATTTCAATGCTCAACTATAGGCGTAAAATCAAAGATGCTTCTCAACTTGTAAGTACATTTCCCTTCGCTGAAAACACACTTGCATAGGTTTTTTGTTTGTAATATGAGGAGACGCATAATAATCAAGAACAGACCATCTTGACCTACTTTTTGCAGTGGGTGCAGTGGGATTCTGGGAAGAGGATACCATCTCATGATTAATTCACTTGAGTTTTGGAAATTAACTTGGACAAAAAAGCTTCTAACAATTACACATCTACTGTCACCTCTCACTATATTAAAGCTAAGTACATCTGAGGTGGACTTGGATTTTCTATGTGGCAATTTCCCATTATTTTGTTCTGCCACGTGGACTACTTAATAGAATTTGTTATGCCACATAGATCATACTTTTTTAGAACAATTTCATCGAAAAAAAACTCTTACCAAAAATACCAATTTCTTTCCTTCGGCACTTCGTAAAAACTTCTCAAGGGATTCACTAGGTACTGGTGGAATAATTTTTTTTCTCTGTTCTTCATTAAGACTATCTCTCAACGGAGTTATTATTGAGCAAAATCGATTATATTGAAGAACCACCGAGAAAGAGTTCGCCATATGAATGGAATTAGAGAAAATGTATATGAAATTAAGGTAAGATCACCTGTTTATTTTCTTTTTACTAAGCGTGTTGATGTCGATATCTTATTATGGCGTTTGTGTTTCACTCATTCATTGTAAGTGAACTTCAGCCCGGAATTGCCAATGATATTTAGATGATCTGATCCTAATATTTTAGAACCTCTAATAGTCCAAATTTGTTTATTTTACATAACCTTTTCAAGTCTATAGTTGTGCATAATATGTTTCATGGTTTAATTGGCTGAAACATATAGAATTCCTTAATTGAAATTAGAATTTGCTGGTGGAAGGTTATTAGTTTTAGATAAGAGTTTTTTTAGTATTCCGTCCCCCAACAACTTTGCCAATTAGTATTCCCTCTCCATTTCTTCCATTATTAGTATTCTGTCCCCAATTTCACACATGACCAAGCAGCAGTTGTTGACTCGACTCCATCCAATCAGTGCATGTACAGTTACAAATGTGCCCCTACACAGGTAAAATAACCAAAAAACCCATTGACTTTTAAGACCAAATTCAATACCACGTGGCATCATCAGATCAACATAATTATTTTTCCTAAATGACACCTATTACCCTTGCCTTCTTAAAATGACCAAACTATCTTTACTCATGTCCCCATTACCACGTGTCATTATCCTGGCAAACCTCATCAACGGTCAGAAACATGTCATAAACAACACATCTCCAACCAAACACCTGTCCAAATATAAATAGGATGATTACACTAATGAGGGGAGCAAAGAGAGGAGGTTATGTGGCTCAAAATGTTGTTTGGTCGGTTTCTGTCTGTTGTTATTAATCTCTCTATTTTTTTTCTTCGCCAAACTCTCTCTCTCTCTACAGCTCCGTTCACTCCACACTGCTTTACAGTATACTAGTTGATATAAACTCAATCAGAGGAAATTGAAGTGCCGAATGTGTTTAATTGGAATACTATGATAAGTGGGCTAGCTGATTCTGTGAGAATGAAGAAAGCTAGACTGTTTGATGAAATGGGTGCGAGAGATTGTGTGACTTGGAATTCTATGATGTCGGGTTATTTTTAGAATGGAAAAAGTGGGGATAGACTTTAAATGTGTTTGTTTTTAATGATGTGGGATTTTAGTTGTGAGCTTGATCCTTTTTCTTTATCTTGTGTTTTGAAGGCGTGTGGAAGTGTTGAGTCAGGATTGCAATTACATAGTCTTGTGAGGAAATTTGATTTTGGAATTGGTTTTCTGGAAACTTCAATTCTTGATATGTATATTAAATGTGGAGCAATGGGTTCTCGAGCAGAACTTGCAATTGGCATGTTCTCTCACCAATTCACGTTTTTAAGGATCCCTCTGCTTGTTTTCTTCTCCATCAAAATCTCTCTTCTAATTATAATACATCTCATTTTCAAGACTTGAGTCATCAAGAAGAAAAAGAGATTTCAAGCAATGGGTATTTATTCTTTTCTTGCTAAGAAGAGAAAACTCAAATCATTGTGACCAAACACCCAAAATGTAGAAAACCCATTGTTCCAACCACATGGTTCAAGAAAAGGAAGTGCAGTCACAAACCCCTCAATCATATCAAAGAGATCGAAGTCCATGTCATCATCAGACACCTCTGCCTCTTCGACTTTCTCTTCTTTCTTTGATTCCGTAGGAGCAGGTGCTGCGACACCACCACCACGCACCACCGGAGGCAGCTACAACAACAGTAGCGCCACCACAGGCTAGAAGGAACTGAGGCCAACATGCTTGAGTTCTTCAGGAGCTTTATTGCTTTACGGTGACTACCTCGAGCATACTCAAGCTGGAATTTCAGAAACAACATGAGAAGAACTCCACTGGCGAGTAATATACTAATATTCCTTATATAACAGAATTGGGCCGTTGATTTGGGTTAGTAAGAACATGACACATGGCACAATCAAGTAAACAATAGTAAGGGCAGTTTCGTAACTTTACATGGGTAGGGGTAGTAGAGGTCATATTGGAAACATATTTGTTGGCATTGGATTAAATGCATAGGATGGTGACATGTGTAAATTTGATCCATTTTGGCTTGGGAGAGTCAATGGGTTTTTTGGTCATTTTATCTGTGGAGGGGTTCATTTGTAACTGCACATGCACTGACTGGACGGAGTCGAGTCAACAACTGCTGACTTGGTCATGCTTTGAAATTGGAGGCGGAACACTAATAATGGAAGAAATAGGGACGGAATACTAATTGGCAAAGTTGTTGGGGACGGAACACTAAAAAACTCTTTAGATAATCAACTGCCTGTGACTCTCGAAGGAATGATTGTTATTAATCTGCTATGATAGCGCTAACTCGAGCTGTGGATGTGGTTTCACTTAAATTAAAATGTCTAAAGCAATCCATTTCTGCCTTGCTATATGCATTTCTCTCTCTTCTAGCTGACACTTTAATATGAGAGATAGTCTTTTCTCTCGCTTAAGTGGCTTTTTACTATGCTTTCTACAATGCTTAAGTGAGACCTCTTTAAAGAGTTTGATTGTATTTCCACTTTCCGAAAAAGAGTATAATTTCAATTTGAATACTATACCCAAAAATCCTAATATACTAATGAGCCACAGGTAAAGAATTTTTGGATTTGAGAATGGAAGTACAACTCTCTCAAACTTAACGAATATGAAAAACACTTCAATTTGTTCGGCATATATGAAAAGCCCCAACTGTTCACTTTAAAAAATATGAAAAACACTTCGATATTTTTATTGCTTTTATTGTAAGCAATATGAAAAACACTCTGATTTGTTCGGCATATATGAAAAGCCTCATTTGTTCAATTTGACATCAAACATCAAGGTATTTGTTATTGACAGACCCCATATTGTGTTGGGCAGACTCCAACTAAAAAACAATTATTACAAGTGTGTCATTGGTCTAAAAAAAAAAAAAAAAAAAATTACAAGTGTGCCATTGGTCCTAAAAAATTGAATTTGAAAACCTCAAGCTTAAACGACCCGGCTAGGTCGTTCATTATGCAAACCCAACGATGTGGCCACACCGTTTGGACTGAGTCCCCAACGATGTGGCCACCGTTTGAGATTTGAACTTTGAAAAAATATAAAGTTCTGTTTTTTGGCCTCTTGACCGGTGTGGCGACACCGTTTGGACTAAGTCTCAAACGCCAAAAAATAGAATTTTATATTTTTTCAAAGTTCAAATCCCAAACGGTGTGGCTACATCGTTGGGGACTCAATCCAAACGGTGTGGCCACATCGTTGGGTTTGCACAATAAACGACCTAGTCGGGTCGTTTAAGCTTGAGGTTTTCGAATTCATTTTTTTGGGACCAATGACACACTTGTAATAATTATTTTTTTTGGGGGTGCCCAACACAATATGGAGTCCGTCAGTAATAGGACCCAACATCAAAAGCATGGTACACAACTCCAGGTTGGCAACCTCCCAAGTTTAAGATTCTACCATCTTCATGAGTACCCAAAAGTCGCACACCAATCCGATCCAAATGTTTTTCAGATAATCTTTATAGAACCTTCTATCTTTATACAGCTTTATACTCAGTTGTATACCATGCGAATATCTCGAACCTTCACACTCATTTTAGAACAAGAAGGCATTCTTGACATCTTAGCCTAGCTAGATGATTAAAAACCCTTATGGTTTCTGCTAGACTTTTTTTTTTTGAACAGTAAGCTAGGGTTTTGGCCTGACCCTTAACCTGCATTAAAATGATTTCTCAGATACATCTTTTCGTCATTATCCTCCCTTACAATGTTTTGTAACAGGGCAATCAATGGGGGATAAAAAGTAATACAATTGTCAGTTACAAGATGCTCTCTCGGGTCAGCTAATGATGCCAAAAGATCGATCTACTGCCCTATTAGGTTTTCTAAACACATGCCTAAACTTAATAAACTCAAAATTCATGCACATTCTCTGGATGGAAACTATTATATCCACATCTGCCATGGGGGTTCTTCAATCTTAGTGATAGCATGAATCGCTCTCAGGTAATCTGATGCCACTAAGACTTTCGAGATACCAATACGAAGACAAGTGGACAAGCCTTGGTGAATGGAAGTTAGTTCTTGGAATAGGATAGAGTTATGCAGGCTACTCCCTATGTATGCCGCAATCATGTCACCATTACTGTCATGAATAATTCCCCCAAACCCAGCACCTCTGTTGTTCACCGCACCATCTGCATCCAATTTCGCAATGCCCTCATCAGGTTTAATCCAATAACAAGGGATTACCATGCTCTCATTCAGTTTAACTTGTAGGCGAAGTGTTTGCAGAAGTTGTTGAGTCTCCCTTGTGTTTACAATATCCTTGATTTCTGCCTGCAAATATGTTCTAGTCTCCCTGACAATTACATCAACCAAATCCTTGGCTTGAAGATGTTGAATAGTTTGGAATACTTTCCTGTTCCTTTCTGCCCAAATCTCATGAACCGTGGCACAGATGAAAGCTCGATAGATGTCAGCAATGTCTTTCTTTCTCTCACACAATCTAAAAATGCTTGACCATTCTATTGGCATTCGTAGTGGTAGTGTAGAGACTTAGGAGCATCTTGATCCCATCCATCACTTCCCTAGAGAAAGGGCATTCTAAAAATTAGGTGTTTAGAATTTTCTTTTGAGTGGTGGCAAAAACAACATTTTGAGTGGTGTAGGACCTTTCTATATACTAACCTGTCATGAGTTTGTAAACTCCCCGAGAACAGTTGCCAAGTGCAGAAGGCATGTCTCAGGTGTACCCATCTCCCCCATACCAAAGATGCCCATCGGACTGTAGGAGATACCCTAGTAAGGGCTGCATAGGCAGAGTTGGAAGTGTACTGCCTTGTATGAGATGGAGTCCATATAACTGTGTCTTCAAGTAGATTCGAGTGTATAACACTATGAATCTGTTGTTTCAAATCTGAATCTTGAAGAAGCTGAATGTGGGCATTCCAACTGCCATTGGTGATCAAATCACTCACTTTGGCATTTGATGTGAGTATACCTGTCCAAGCATCTTTGGCTTGTAGATTTTGGTTTAAAGGTACTACTGAGCACCATAAATCATGCCAGATAAAAGTGCTAGAGTCATTAGCTATTCTGCTCCTTATGAATTGAGCTGCAATAGGTCTGATAGCGAGAACTTGCCTCCATACCCAAGAGCAATCTCTATGACATGCCATGGACTAGAAATGTTTACCTTAAAGGTGTTGATCATATACCCATTGTACCCAAATGCTTCGTTCTTTAGCCGCAATGCTGAACACAAGTCCATAATATGCTGCTTTGTTCCATCTGTGCAAATTTTTAAGGTTCAGGCCACCTGCTTCCTTAGAGAGACACATCTTATCTCAGCTGGCTTGATGCATCTTCCCTTTCAATTCAGTTCCACTCCAAATGAATCGGGCACAAATATTAGAGATAGTATCAAGGATACTTTTGGAAAGTATAAATGCTCATGCCCAATATACATGGAAAGATAGGAGAACAGATTGAACAAGTTGAACTCTCTTAGCATGTGATAGAAATCTAGTTTTCCAATCAGGAATTCTTGAAGTGACTCTCTGAATGAGTGGTTGGCAGCCTTTAATCCCCAATCTTGCTGCAATAAGGGGAACTCCAAGATACGTAACTAGTGGATGAATAAGGTTCACCTGTACGTTGGTAGCTAAGAGGTTAGCATCACTCTCTGATAAACCTGACTGGACTATACACATCAACCAAGAGCTTTTACATACCATGCTTTGAATGTACACTTTTTTTTTGCAACTCCAGTATATATGCAAGTGTCTTCTTTAAGTTCTCTGATATGATGACAGATTTGGAAAATCAATAGTAACTCATGATGGCTTCCCCTTGAGGAGTTGTTTGGTCATTATTTATTTAGCTATCATCTGTTTAACTAAGAGAGATGATGTTAGTGCTCATAGGGTGTAGTGTTGAAGTTGTTTGGAGATTTTATTTATTTTGTCTAAGATAGATGCTTTTACTGCTTATTGGATTCAGCGTTAAAAGACATATTTCCTATAATATGATTTGCTAATTATATGTTGTATTATATATAACAGTATTTTCCAAGGGTAGGATATCATCAAGTGTGTGTTGTGGTGTAATTAGAGGCAGTGGTATGTGTGTGAGAAGACGTGGGCAGTTACTAACACTAACGCTAGACATCATCGGTAACGACACTTCTGTTGAATCTCCCTAAAGCTATTATAAAGACAACTACCAATTTCGGTGTGATTGGGGAAGCTATACACACGCAGTACATGTACAAGGGCGATGATGCTATCAAAGAAGTTACCGAAAAAATCTAATGCCCATGTCAGGCTTTGAAATCTCTTGCCAATCTACAAAGCGAAGTTGCGACATAGTGTGATCAATCTGTGATACTGATTTACCATATAATGGAGAAGTCCTACTTTTTTATTGGTGTGTTATTTACATATTAATGATCTTTTCAATAGTTGTAAGTGTGTGTAGAAGATTAACCATTAAAAGTATCTCTGAGTGGTTTTCCTATCTTCGTTATCAAGTATTCATTCTTCTTATATTGAACAAACGGACCTTAGTTACCATGTGAAAAGATGTGAAACAGTGATTTGATATATATTAAATTAGTTACGTTCAATACAAGGAGCGTGAAGCTTATGAGAATTTTCAATTTTGGCAGTAGATCAACGTTGAAGAAAGACAAATTGGAGTGATGATAGCAAGCTGCTTTTTAGTTCTTAGGCAACAAATTTTTTATCAAGCCAACTCAGAGGTGTTACTATAAGTTTGATGATTTACTTTTAATGAAATGGAACTATGTTCTGGGGCTACATTATTAGTTTTCAACCACCGGTCGAAGAGTAACGCCGCTGCTCAACATAATAGAGAAACGATATGAAGTAGTAATATAACAACTTTTATATCAAGGTATTTTTTGTAATAGAAATGGTTGAAGGCATTTTTATAATGTTAAAAATCTAAAAGATCCCGGGCCCAAAAACTAGTTAATATTAAAGCTCCTACAAGAGGTATTTTTCTAGCTCTCTTAAAATTCCACGTCATCAACTCCTATTAAAATGAAAATTTCTCTCCCATTGAAAAGAGAAATTCTAGCACTTTTAATTAAAACGGGGATTTTTCTCCTATTAAAAACGTCATCAACTCCTATTAAAACGGGAATTCCTCTCCTATTGAAAAAAGAAATTCTAGCACTTCTAATTAAAACGGAAATCTTTTTCCTATTATAATGAGAATTTCTTTCATATTGAAAAAGAAAAATCTAGCATTTTTAATTAAAATGGGAATCCTTCTCCTATTAAAAACGAGAATCACACTTCTAAATTAAAATGGGATCCCTTCCCCAATTAAAAAATGAGTTTTTAAAACATAATTAAAACAATTTGTTGAGAAATTAAAATGGGTTTTTAAGACTTGATTAAAACGGATTAGCGACGAAAACAAGAAAATTTCTATATGTATAGTTATGATTATTGAGCAAGTTTTTTTAAAGACGCATGGGTCAACTTTTCTAGTTAATATTAAAGCTCCCACAATGGGTATTTTTCTAGCTTTCTTAAAATTCTACGTCATCAACTCCTATTAAAACGAGAATTTCTCTCCTAGTGAAAAGAGAAATTCTAGTACTTCCAATTAAAACGGAAATCCTACTCCTATTATAATGGAAATTTCTCTCATATTGAAAAAAATAAGAATAAAAATCTAACACTTCTAATTAAAATGGGTATTTGTCTCCTACTAAAAATGGGAATCATACTTCTGAATTAAAATGAGATCCCTCCCCCAATTAAAAAATGGGTTTTTAAAACTTAATTAAAACAATTTGTTGAGAAATTAAAAGGGTAATTTTGACTTAACCCCCCACAAATGAGTAGCGGTTTGACTAAACCCTCCATTTTTAAAATCATTTGAGTTTGCCCCCCACTCCGTCAATTTTGTGTATAACAGACGTTGGTATTTTAGCTATTGACCATTTTACCCTTATAAAATATTGCCCCCCACATTAACACGTTAAACCTAGCTTTGCGAAAACCCCCCAAACGTTGCCATTATTTAATTCTTGTACTCTCTCTCTCTCGTATTTTACATAATGGCCATTTTGCCCTTATGTTGGGTTTCCTGCCATTAGGCACATCAGAACAGCCTCGCATACCCCATTGCCCCACTTGAGCTGGATCTTCAGGCAATTCAATTTTACAAGAAGACGCCGACCACGGAAGAAGACGCATGATGAAGGCTCCTCTCCATTTCCTCGAAACTACAACGATGTCGTCTCAACTTTTCTCTTATGATCCCCAAGATTCAAGATAGATGCCATTGATTCACAGAGAGGTGCATCGGAGCCAAACTTTAAAGACAGTTCCATCCCACACTAGAGGTCCTTAAAAAGCAGTAGAATTTCCGTCACAAGAGTTGACACGGTGATGAAATGAGTCGGGGTGTCAATCTGTGTGGTTGGGATTCCATCAGCGACATCATTATGTGGCGACATTGCGATGCCATGTGCTTATTCTTCCGCCTACCAGCACCAATTGGAACATTTCTCATTGTTCCCCAAAGAAATCCAATATCTTTGACATTTTTGCAGAAATGCCTAGGTTGGTTAACATTGTAATTGTTGTAATAGCGTAACTTTGTGTCTATCTTTGTAACGAGGACATGGGACAATCTTGTGCGGTTTCTTGAGAAGCTTCACTTGGCCGTCGCATAATCGGGTCTTGAGCTGGTCTACCATTCCTTGGATCTCTTGACTTGGATCTTGTTTAGCATTATCAAGAACAGAAGATTTATCACTAGCTTCCGGATTTTCTTTTCCTCCATGTGTATGCTGAAAGAAATAAAGAACTACATTAGCAGCAAATCAAATATGACAATGAGGTCAATCCAGGTAAGATTAAATTGAGCTATTTCCAGGTAAAGTAGTATTATTTGTGCAAGTAAAAGAAAAAGTGAAGTGAGTTCAAATGTAAATGAACAACAAGGCACAAGTATCAAATACCTCGGCCAGCACAAGTGGAGATTGTGGGGATGGGATGGTCTTCCCAAACAGCTTCACGGCAGTGGGATTAAATAATGGCAACGTTTGGGGGGTTTTCGCAAAGCTAGGTTTAACGTGTTAATGTGGGGGGCAATATTTCATAAGGGTAAAATGGTCAATAGCTAAAATACCAACGTTTGTTACACACAAAATTGACGGAGTGGGGGGCAAACTCAAATGATTTTAAAAATGGGGGGTTTAGTCAAACCGCTACTCATTTGTGGGGGGTTAAGTCAAAATTACCCAAATTAAAACAGGTGTTTAAGACTTGATTAAAACAATTTGTTAGAAAATTAAAACGGGTTAACGACGAAAACAGGAATCACGATTTGTTAAAAAAAATTGTATGTATAGTTATGATTGTTGAACAAGTTTTTAAAAGAGTCGGCCCAAACAAAATGATGATCGAAAAAAAAAGCGGCCCAAACATATTCTCAAATATCCCACTTGCAATATTCTACTATCATCAATTTCGTCAGACATTTTAACGAAATGCATACTATTTTCCAACATAATTATCGGAATATGCAGAATAAAAAGTTTAACAATTTCGGATATAACTCCAGACTTTTCAGTAGTCGGGTTTTGATTTTGAAATGTACAGCGATGAAGTGATATTTTAGAAGGTGCAAAATTTTTTTCTGTTTTTTCTAGCTTGGGCTTGGGTCTTTATTCGGCTTTGGGCTCTGGTTTGGTGGTGGTCCACATGGACACGTGGTGTATATTGTTTCAACTTACAAGTGTACCCGTTGGAAATTTAAAAGTAGATTAGCAAACACGCGAGATTGAAATTAGAAAGGAGTGATTGCCAAGTAACTAATATAGAAGGTCGGTTTGTTTTCTTTCATCTAATTCTTATCATTGAAACAGAGAAGACGTTGGGATTTGTTGAATTGTTGAGAGGAAAGATGGATTGGAGAGGAGAATTGAGGAGGGGAGAGAAGTTAGGCAGTGGCAGTTTTGGTACCGTATATGTGGCAACCAACAATCAAAGCAATCACATGATGGTAGTGATGTCTGCTGAACTAGGATCATCAAGATCCCTTCAGAAAGAGAACTTTATTCTTCGAAGATCTTCAAGGAAGTCCCAATGTAATTGGGTACTATGGTGATGATGTCAGTATTGAGAAGGGGAGGCAATTTTATAATTTATTTCTCTAGTATGCATCGCTAGGGTCATTAGGGGATTGAGTACGACATTGTTCTCGGGTTGGATTACCTAAAGTTGAAGTCAAAGGTTTTAGTAAGGGGATTATTAAATGGCTAAAACACGTTCACGCGAGTAATTATGTCCACTGTGATTTAAAGTTGGATAATGTACTTCTTGTGCAGACTTCTGACTTCTGATGGTGTTGTGCCCAAGCTTGCAGATTTTGGGCTGGCAAAAGGGTTGGGAAAAAGAAGTAGCAGGGTAGTTTGAGGGGAACTCTAGTGTACATGACACCTGAGTTGATTCATTATGCTGAGTACGAGCCTAAATAAGATTTTTCGGCTTTTGGACTTGTTGTTCTGGAGATGTTAACTGGAAGAGAAGCTTGGGATTTTGAATTCAGAGATTCAAAGAATGAGATCCTGTATCGTATTGGTTACACGGATGAACTACCGTATATACCTAGCAATCTTTCGGTTGACGTACAGGAACTTTTGAAGAAGTGTTTAGTAAAGAATGTGGCATCGCGTTGGAGTATTGATATGTTACTTAGTTATCCTTTCATTACTGGAGACTACAACAAGGAGCTGGTTAAAGGAAAAAGAACAAGGGAAGCAGCAGCAGAGGTAGTTCTGACTCCAAGGATGAAGCTTTATATTGTAGTGAGTATACTTCCAAAGAGTTTGTTTTAGAAGTTGAGGTTCATCCTAAATTGTTTAGAGTTTGAGAAAGGGAGATGTGAATAAGAAAGGTAGACACTTGTAGGATTAGAATGGTTCTAAGCTAATGAAAACTTGAAAGCATTGATTGTTGTATTGAAATAAATTGAAAATATGAGGGGGAAGATTGATTAAAACATTAAAATAAAAGCAAGCAACGAGATTAAAGATTGAAACAAAGAACAAGTAAACAAGATGTTTGATTGAAATAAGAACAAGGAAATAACAAGTTGATTGAAAGGAAATTAAACAACAAGAAAAAGAAAAACATAAATTGAAAAAAAATATAAGAAATTAAACAAACCAAATAGTTTGGATCCTAAGACAATGGATGGTTTCTCTCTCCCTTGCTTTTAGGTTATATACCCCTACTTTTGCCATTTATAGATTTGCCCTTCTCTATTACAAGGTGGACACCTCACACTTCACTTTTGCTTTTACTTTTTGGTTTTTTCTTAACTAAGGTAGGTTTAGGGAGAAAGTCATCATATTTTGAGAGAAGGGCCTCCATCTCTGGTCTTCTGAGTTGAGGGCTTTGACCTTTGACCTTGATATTTGACTTTGACTGTTGACTGTTGACTTTTATAGTATTTTTTTATAGCAACTTCTGGTCTTCATAATAAGCGTGATTAAGGCTCCTTTTGGTGCTAAGATGCAACTTTTATGATAAGTGGTTTGAAATACTCCTTAACCTGAAAAATGCAATAAAAGCTAGAAAAAATTGCCGTTTTGTACCATGAACTTTGCTGGTTTGATCAATTTGGGCCAAGAACTTTTTTTTTTGAGCAAATTGGGCCATGACCTTTCTTTTTTGTATCAGTTTGGGCCACCGGTGTATTTCAGTTAGAAAATTTGCCTGTGTACAAACAGCTGCCTATGTGTACAAACGTCTGTTATGTGTGCTGGACTTACCCATGGACCCAATGGGCCCAAATGTAAGTAGTGATGATGTCATCATGCATCATCTCATCTTCTTCATATGAGCACGCACAGATCATTAGTAATGGGTTTTGAAAACCCATGTTCACCATAACCCGAAAACAAATACCAAGAATTGATTGATGTCATTATGCTATTGTTCTAGTTGGATTATGCTCTACTGTTGGGAATCCAGGATTTGTTATAGGGCATAAAGTTCTTTCTCCAACCTACTACTAGCATCGTATGCATGAGTTCCATGTAGTTCTAGCAATTTCCTGACTAAAGAATATACACCATACAGGTTTCGTACCATGCAAAGGATATTATAACTATAATAAAATGATGCCATAAATCGCAAATAGAGTCAGAATAATTCAATATACTTGGAGAAAGTTAGACATATACCGAGCGGCCACACAGGTATTCAAATGTGAATCTAGCTACCCCATTGCAGCTTTCAGGAACCTCCAACATTCTGATTTACAATGTATCAACACAAAAGTTATATGGCAGAAATTTGTTTACAAAATTCAACATGACATTTTAAAATCCACACCTTCCGAACATCACACAAATAGTACTAGATATGATCCTTCCACCTGAATGCTTAATGACTTCAAACCACATCGTCTCATACTCATGAAGAGCGTGCTCATCTAAGGGCCAGAAGTAGTGAGCCTGCAGGAAAATACTCAATATTACCAAATATTCAAAATATGAAAGTAAACTAAACAGTGAAGTGGTGGCCAGACATGAGCTGATCCGGTGGTGGTGGTGGAGGCGTTGGTGAGGAAGATGAACAATGAAGTTTTTTTGGTTTTGTTGGGCTTGGGCCGAAATCAACATGTGGGCTTGAGTGTTTTATGTTAGGGTTGAAATTTTGGTGAAACTTATGTGAAATTTAGAGTCTGAAACACTTTGAAATTTCGATGCCACATCACCGGTGATTAGGTGTGCACTTCAACGGTGACACATAAGCATTTGGTCGGACACATATACATCCGGCATGCCACATGAGCATGTGAAGTAACGGAATGGTAACGGTGGCCCAAACTGATACAAAAAAGAAAGGTCATGGCCCAATTTGCTCAAAAAAAAAAAAAGTTCTTGGCCCAAATTGATAAAACCAGCAAAGTTCATGGTACAAAATGGCCATTTTTTCTAAAAGCTATGAATTGTCTTTTCGTTAAACATAAGAAAGGTTATAATGCGGCAATATACGGGCTAATAAAACACACATTTGGGACCTGATAACCACCCATTTGGGAGCTGATCACCACCCCCAAATAGTATCTTGCTTGTCCTCAAGCAAGGATGAGAGAAAAACTAAGATCACAAATGAGTGATTTATTATACGTTATACTAATCTCGTTTCGTAGAGTGCAATTGTATTGACCATATGCAACAAAGCCTTAAACTACTAGGAATTCCCTAGTGGACGAGCTTTAAGCCTCGTGAGAGTTTTCCAGTGAATGTACTCACAAACTTCTTCTATTTAGTACAAAGGGTTTTATTTCCTTATTTATTCTCAGAAGTTCATACATCTCATTAGTGATAGGGTTATATACTAAAAGCATTACTTTTGTATTAACTCTAATTCTTTATATTTTGAATGAGAATCATATGGGCAAATGTTATACATATTATATATGTTATTAGTTATATGCGTGTGTCTAATACTTTATGTTGTAGATGATATGGTGTGTGGTGACACCACGTAAGATCATATCATCGCACCTTATAAAGTATAAGTAAGCGTTCACAACCTAAATGGATTTGGACAAACCATTGGTACGGTTGTAGTATAATCTGGTATTAGTCTATCTTGACTATAGGATTACACTAGTACACTTTGTGTGTATTGAACAGGACCAAGTGAGGTTGTTTCTCTTTATACTGACTATATAAGAGAACAAACGCCTCTGTTATTATGGATGCTTGTCCTCTTAGTCCGGATATAATAACGGGCACTTACGTGTATTGTAAATTGCTTTAAATCATCAATGAGTGAGATTCATTTGTGAATCAACAAACTCGATGGATTGGGTAATGACATTGTATGTAAGGTATGCTGTTAATTATAGAAGGAATCCGTGTCCCACAAGAAGTCGGGCTGATGATGTCCCCTTGAGGAGCTCATAAGGATTGTCATGTAAACCCTGCAGGTGGATTTGATCCGACATGACAATGAGGTTGAGTGGTGGTACTACTTCAAGGACATAAGAAGTTGATTGATGTAGTTGTCGATAACTTGACTTAATACAATGGGCATTCGATATCTTAAACATGGGGAGATCAACAAGCATATAATATGAAGCCCATAAACGCTAACACGTAATTTGGGATTAACGGTAGTGCAACAATGGTTTTTAGTGGAATAAGCCATTTGTTGACAGACTTGGGCTGTGTGTTCTGGGCAAACATGGGAAGCCCAAGCCCGTCAGGAGGCCCAACCCTAATTTCTCCTCATGGTCCCTGTTGTAGCCTATAAAAACAAACCCTTCTCTCCTGGCCAAATTCACTATTCATTTTGTTGAAAAAGAGAGGCAAAAAAAGTTGATCTGAATTCATTTATAGCTTTGTGAGTGAGATAGGCCAAGAGAGAAAGAAAGGGGTTGGTAGATCGTTGCCTACACAACATCCAATCTATTGATAGGAATACAACATAAGATCAAGAGGTTGTTGATTTCATAAGAATTGGATTCTCAGAGTCATCTTAGCCGATCTAAAGGTAAATTTCTAACCAAACCGTGACACCCCTTATTTCGCTGCATGTGGGTGTTTCGCGGTTCGTAGTAAATTATTCGGCGAAACCATAACGGTTCCTACAATTAGCGGTGAATAAGGACAAGCTCCTTTGAACTCAGAATTACATATATATAGTAATTTAATCATCTAAAGATAAATGTACAAAACATGAGCAGTGATATGCAAAAGCAGAGTTGTTTCCTAGGCTTTTGGAGAGCTTCTTTAAGGTGGGTTCTCACAGGGGTGTGTTGCAATTAGAACTCTCTGATAGATTCACTCAAGGTTCATTCTCTTAAGTGTAGCAGGTACTTATATTTCTCACATACTCAAATGACGTCTAAAGAAACCGGGGTCGATTGATCATGGTTGCTACTTACCATCACACCATCCTATTCCTAATCGAGCTAGATGTCTTTGATTAGGAGTTACGTGGCTAGGGTGATGGTTTAGAAAGAAAAAGGAAGGGAAAAACAAAATCTAATATGTTGAGAAATTGGGTCTTCAAGATACTTGTAATCAGAGAAGAACCTCATTTTGTTCTTTTGCTTTCGAATTGTGATACATTTTTTTAGCCCTTTAGCTTTGTGACTCCATATGATTTTGAATTTTAGGAGTTCTGACTTTGCTTTTGTTTGCTTTTGTTTTTGATATTGCCTCCTTTTGATTTTGAACTTTGGGAGATTCGATTTTTGACTCCTTTGAATTTTTTGGTGTTTTGGGTTTGGATGGGTCTTTCTTTTCTTTTATTTCTTTCTTTTCTTTCTTTTTTTGAAGCAAATAACTGTTCTATTTTTGTACGAGGTCTTCTCTTCTCTTTTTCTGATATCCATAAAGTTCTCAACTCATCAGCTGGGTAAGCTTTTTATTGTGTGTTGTAATGGGTTAGGAATTTTTGGTGAAGAATAAAAAGGCTTTTAGAAAGGGTGAAGGCTCAAGAGGGGTAACTAGAGGGAAGCTATCTTTTTGGGTTTTTAACATTTATTTGGTTATATCGATCCAAAAAGGGCCTAAATTCTCTCATAGGATATGGTGTGGTGATCAAGCAAGTAGACGTGTGGTCTTTCTATCCGGTCATCCTTTGTGTCATCACTTAATAATCATTCAGATGAGGCTTTTGGCTAGATTCTCATAGGAAATGGAACTTAATTGTTCTAACCTTGGCTTCGGAAACTCACTGTTATATACAGAACAAATGCTGATGCATGCCATTCATGAAAAGATGCAGAAATTATTGTACGTATATTAGTCTAAGTACAAAGAACAAGTCCTTACTCTATTGCTATAATGAAACTTCTAAACTTTTTATTCATCATTGAAAAAAAGGAAACAAGACTTTTTAATACTAAATGGAAAATTATTTTTTTGGTCTTTTTCGAATTTTTTTTTAGAAAGGAAGAAATATACTATTATATATACTATATAGAAAATGCATAGTTTTTGCAAAATGTTACTATACCACATAGAATTATGCTTGTTCTCAAAGTATGAAGAGATAAGGAAAGAGATTACCATAGAAATATAAGCAAAAACGACGATACACATGTATTCTGTTCTTCATGATGAAAATATGTCACCCCCAAATAAGTTTGGGGCGTGGGTTGTTTAATATAGAACGAGAAATAGATGGTTTATTATACAAGGGATATTTATTCTACTATAAAATCTTTTTTGGCTTTTGTATTTTTGAAAAACATGTATGAAATGCATGAAAGAAAAATGGAAAATTTTGGCATGATGTATCTGTTTTACTTTCTACTCATAAACCAAATTCCACAAGAAAAACAAAACAAAACAAAACAAGCAGATAATATTACACATAAAATTAAACTTATACTATGTCATACACGTGAAAAAGAAACATAAAACTAAATAGATCCAACTATACGGACACTAGAAATCCTAGTCAAAATCCGTGCATGACTCGTCTCGACCTCTAGAAGATCCTTCTCCTTGCTTACATCGAGGCCTGTCATGTCTCTCACTACTGTGAGGGCGTGTCTCGATGCTCGCAGAGTGTCGAAAGTGACAAGATTACTATCTGAAAACGCCGCTGCTCTCTCGGAGGGTATCTTTGTTTCACTCGATAGTCTGGCTGTTCGCTATGATACCTCGAAGTTTCGAAGGTGGTGGATATATGAGTGTAGAATCCTTTGGCCTCCATGGAGGAAGTGAATTCCATCCATGGGCTGAGTGAACTGTCGAGTGACATCTTTAGTGAAGTAATCCACCTTCTCAGTCAGGCATGCTTGCTTAGTGGCTCTTGCTTCAGGTGGAAGCCATGAATTCTGGACCCCAGTGCTGCATGATCTTGGTGATCAGCACTGGTAGAGGGGCAGTTGATTTCTTCAATTTATAGAGTTGCTCGAAGATAAAGGAGATGATGCAGAAGCTATTATTCTGCTCTTAAAGAATCCATAAAATATGAAGCATAGGCTTACCTATATCTAAAGGCTTGACTGAGCCTAGCAAGTTGTAGGTTGTCTACTGAGATACTGCTAGTTGGTTTGTTCATAGCGAACTTTCATAAGCGCAGTGAGACTTGGGGTTTTTCACCCCCTCAAGAAGTGTCTCTACCATCATCACGTCAATGGTCTTACCATCTAGAGATTGTTTCGTCTGAACATAAGCATTCAGAGGAATCCCCAGAACTCCACTCACCACCTCCTTGGTGAGCTCCAGCGAGCGGCCATCTTTAACAACTGTAATGCAGTCATCCTCCCCTCTAATCATGCTATTAAAAAAATGAAAGAGTAAGAGAGGGAGAATAAGCTGCATTTTCCAACAAAACCAAAGGTTCCTATCCTCTTCTTCTAATCTCAGCCCTGAAGTGCACTTTAAACATATCAGAATAGAAGAGGTCTTGAAAATTTTGCTTCGGCACAATTTGAGAATTCAAGCCATTTAGAGTAAGGATTTAAAAAATTGGGGTTTTGAGTTGGAATGGGGGTTGAAAATGGGAAAGGTTGTGAAAAAATTGTATGGTGGTGTGTTGGGGTGAGGTCACGACCACGAGTGGAGTAGGGGCGGGTGCGAGTCGGCTTGTGGTGGCTAGCGTTTGGAAATTTGTGAGGAGGAAGAAAGGAAGGTGGGTGATCGCGTGGGCTTAAAGGTTTGATGGTACGTGCCTCGCACGTGACTCTTTTAAGAATTTAAAATTTTGTCCCAAGCCCAAATGAAATCAGGAAATTCCGATCTTGTCCTCAGTGCCTTGCCAACTTCAAGAGCCAATCCACGCTTCGTCACTTGTCCAATCTTGACTTGTGAGGTATCAAAACGATCAACATCGAAAATTCAACGTAATGGTATAGGATACACTCACATCAAATGGTAGATGAGAAATAGATGATGGAAAGAACATACAGAAACTGTGTGGAAAATATGTACAGATAACAGAAAGAAAATTTTAATTAATTTTTTTTGGGTTTTGAATAAGTTTGATAGAAATTTTAAAAAGATGGGTCGTTTTAAGTCCGATCCCCAAGATTTGGAAGTTTTTGAAAACTTGAGTCAATCCCAACCAGATGGCTGGATTATTCTCTTAGACTGAGCGTAATGCACTGGGGGATAACACATAAACTTTATAAATAGAATTATTATGAGGTTGAAGACCAGGGCAAGTTGGTGTTTGACAATTCAAGCACCAGCCTTCTCTCATAGCTCTTCTCTTACATGCGTATGAACTCTTACCTAAACCAGGAATGATTTTCGGTATATGTGTCCATATCTTGTGCTGCAGTTCCCTAGGAAGTGCTTGCACACGATCATTGAAACTGATCCATCTAGTCTTGCTAGGTGGAGGGTTTTTGTTTGCTACAGAAGACATTTTTGCAAAGTTTTTCAGAAACAAGAGAGATATAGAAGGGGAAAAGATTTAAACGAGAGGACAAATGTTTTTAAGAAAGGAAATTTTTGAAAATTTTAAAATTTTTTGAGCCTTTTAACATCAGATTCTCGAGACAAAATAGAGAGGTGGAGGTAAAAGATAGAATTAAGCAGAGAATAGTATCACTTTGGGTTACTCTATTTGTTTAATTCTCGTTTGGAGACGCCTCATCTTTTTTTTTTATAGTTGGTTTTCTCATTCAAAATATATCTATATCCATATAGAGGTTTTGCCAAGAAGATAAAATTATATGTTAATTCGGTATCATTTTGGTTACTCCAGGCATATAACTTTCATTTTTATATCTTCTGGTTTTGGAAACTATGAAGAGATATTTTAAGAAACTCGTACTTAAAAGTTGTGATTCTAGATGGTACTACTTGAAAACAAAATAGATAATCTTAGGTAACTTTTGTGTCGGCTCTGTGGAGAACCCAATCTAGACAGACAGAGCTTCAGCTACGCGAGTTGGGGGATTTACTGCGCAAGACATGAAATGTCCTGACCCGGGCGAATAGCTCGGTGATATAGGTGACCCTTAGTAAGCAAAGCTGATCTCAAACCGCCCTTAGATTGCGTTGCTCTAGGGGTTGGTCTGTGTAAAATCCATTGTCCATTTTGAAAAATCACTTAACTATTGATGTATCGAGAATCTATCATTAACAACACAAAGAAAACAAACATTTTTTTTGAAAAAAAAGTGTAAAATAAAGAAAAGAAAAATTATATACTCGCTCCATAGGTTCACACTTAATCCAATGACGAGTAAAAAATGTTTTACAAAGAATATGCAAGATATATTGTGGACTAAGGCTTCGGCACTTACAACCACACCCTCAAAGTGGAAAGGTCCGGTTACCTTATTGATGTATCCCTTTAAAGGAAAGATGGAATGGGAAAGGAATACATCAGAAAAAAGGAGTCAATCCTCGTAGATGGGATGATTAAGAAAGAGTTTTTAGCGCTCCAGCTTCGTTCACATCACTTGTTGCTTCAAAGGCTGTATTTGTTAGTTTAGGATTAGGAATAACTTGACTTGGGAACACAGCTTTCTAGGTTTTATCTTGGGCTAACAAGTTCAGGGATTGTTGCATGGATGCTAGGATTTGGGTTTGCTATTGCATGACAGATAACATTATTTTGGTGGGCTTATCTGTTTGGACACTAGTTGATGGTGTAATGGGGACTAGGTCTTTTTGGTTGTTGATATGTTGGTTTTGATAGTTCTAGTTAAACTGGGATGGAACCAATGCTCTATTCTGATTGTTATAGGTACCTTGTCCTTGTCCTTGTCTGAAGGTATTTGTTGGTTTGTTGAAACTTGGTGGTGTTTGTTTTTGTGGAATGTTGGTCTATGCAACATTTGGATGTTGCCTCCATAGTGTATTTGGTACATTGAAAGCACATATTTCTTCGGGCAAAAGTGATGATATGTTTGTGATCAAGGGACAGGTGGCATCTATATGATTTAAGCTTAGATAGAAATTGCATGGTGATCTATTTACCTTCATGACAGAATGAAGGGTTTGGTCTTTTTGTTTGGTTGTGAGGGCATCTATCTTTCTTGTGAGGGTTTCTATTAGGGTTTTGATTTCAAAATCTGATTTTACCTCAAAAATACCACTAGCCTTAGTTGTAATGGGTTGGGCTATTATGGAATTGTTTATGTCGCCCCCAATGGGTACTCTTTTCAGCTTGGTTTTCAAGAAAGGTTAAGGTTTTAGTTGCACCTCTATCCAAAAAGTTACCATTACTCATGATGTCGAGGGTTACTTTGTGTTATGGGAGGAGGCCTTTGAAGAAACATTTGACAAGTGTGGATTTTTCTAGTTTATGGTGAGGACATAAGTGGAGTAGGTCAGAGAATCTATCCTATGCTTCGGAAAATGTCTCACTCGGACTTTGTCTAAAGAATTGTATCTTGCTTCTTATCTCTTCGCTGGAAAGTACTTCTTCATGAAGGAGAACACAACCTTTTCCCATGTGTCGAAAGAGTCGGCCTTCTGTGAGAGAAGCCAAACGTGACTCTTACCAGCTAGAGTGAAAGGAAACACTCGTAGCTTAACCTGATCCTCGGTGACGCCCTGATGATGAAAGGTATTACATACTTCATGTATCGGGCGTAGATGCTCGTATGGTAACTTGTGTTCTAGACCGAGAAAGATGGGTAGAAGATTGAACACGTTCGGTGGAATCCTAAAATCGCTCGTGAGCAGTGTGAGTGTATACAAGATGGAGGCCCATCTTGCAACGGTGTGTAGAAGTTGGAGAGAGGCTCTTCAGCTTGCACTACCTCATCAGCCATCTTATGAGTTGGAGGACTAGAAACAGGAGATTTTCTAGGGCGATGAACTCTCCTACGTGAGTAAGTTTTATTCTTGCTAATACTAGAAGTGCCTGAACGCAATATCATGCACTTTTAGGAAGACCCCAAAACTATCCTAACATGCGCAAATGGTGCAATGTATGCTCAAGCAATTGAAATTCATTTTTGCAAGTATGGAGCTTTGAAAACTTTGCTTTTGGTCTATATTTTACTATGCCCTGTTCAGAGGAATAGTTAGGCACGAGACTATTACTACATGTCTCAGAAGAGTAGGCAGTCACTTCACCAAGTGGTGTGCTACCAAGAATCTCACTCACGATGAATCTCGGGGAGGGGAGTGAGGAAGGTAGTTGGTCCATTGAAACTGATTACTCTAAATCCTCATGGCTACATTTTTGTCCTTTTCTAGAGGAGCGTGACTACTTTGGGCTCTAGTTGATTGATTTTAATTAATTTTTTTCTAGGGCTTTTAAGAATCAAGTAACGTCCAATTTACCTACATTGGGTAATGACTTCCCAATGGTTGTTATGTGGATCACGTTCAGCCTTATGCGTGAATGAAAAGATGAGACTGAAATGTAAATCACACAATCATTCGAGCATGCTTATTAACACACAAGTATCCTCTTACACTTTGTAGCGATGCCCTTGGGGTGAAGGCGACGTCGGTTGGTGCTTGATCTGAGAATCAGGCCCAACATTTTGAGCTTTACCCTATTTTAAGTTACAATAAAGGTCCACTTAAAAATCCCACAAGTTGGGTTTTTGACAATTTATACAATTTTGCCTTCAAGGGCTCAAACTTAAAACTAAACTAATTAAGATTATACTAATCTAATTAACTTAAACCAAGTTTAATTCATGTTCATCATAATAAATCAATAAACAACCATTTTGTTTTTGTTTTTCTTTTTATCACTAACTATTACAAACAAGTTCCACTATTTTCTCCTACTCTATTACAAAATTTGGGCTTGGAGTACAATTGTTTGTCACAAATCAACTGGGATGCCAAAACATTGGATACACTTCACTGGAAGTGCCTGGGCAATTGCCCTCACCGCGCCCGCACGGTCGCCCGCCAGCGCCAGTGAACAGTTGTCTGCTTTTGCCTGTGTCTTCAGCTCCTCCCCAGCCTTGTTGTCCTGCAACCTGATTTGTAAAAAAAGTAGATCAGTACAGAGAAACAATAAAATAAAATGACAAAAATTGAAAAAAATAGAAATGGAGAGATGAGAATGATGCTCCCTTCTTTGATTCTCAACTAATTACTCTTACTCTTTCAATCCATGACGGTGGCGCCATTTGAAGCTTTAGATTGTAGTGAGTATACTTCAAAAAAGTTTGTTTTAGAAGTTGAGGTTCATCTTAAATTGCTTAGAGTTTGAGTGAAGGAGATGTGAAGAAGAAAGGTAGACTCATATAGGATTAGAATGGTTCTAAGCTAATGAAAACTTGAAAGCTTTGATTGTTGTATTGAAATAAATTGAAAACATGAAGGGGAAGATTAATTAAAACATTAAAATAAAAGCAAACAACAAGATTGAAGATTGAAACAAAGAACAAGTAAACAAGATGTTTGATTGAAATAAGAACAAGGAAATAACAAGTTGATTGAAAGGAAATTAAACAACAAGAAAAATAAAAATATAAATTGAGAAACAAGACAAGAAATTAAACAAACCAAATGGTTTGGATCCTAAGACAATAGATGGTTTATTTGTCCCTTGCTTTTAGGTTATATACCCCTACTTTTGTCATTTACAGATTTGCCCTTCTCCATTACAAGGTGGACACCTCACACTTCACTTTTGCTTTTTGGTTTCTTCTTGACCAAGGTAGGTTTAGGGAGAAAGTCATCATATTTTGAGAGAAGGGCCTCCATCTCTGGTCTTCTGAGTTGAGGGCTTTGACCTTGACATTTAACTTTGATAGTTGACTTTGACTTTTTCAGCACTTTTCCATAACAACTTCTGGTCTTCATAAGCGTGATTAAGGCTCCTTTTGGTGTTAAGACTCAGCTTTTATGATAAGTGGTTTGAAATACTCCTTAACTTGAAAAAGGCAATACAAGTTATGAGTTGTCTTTTTGTTAAGCGTAAGAAAGGTTGTAATGCGACAATATACGGGTAATAAAACGCACATGCATTTGGGAGCTGAAGCATAGTCGCATTACCTGGCATACAACTCCAAGCTGCAAAGAGGAGGAAAATAACAGATGAAGTGGAGGAAGAGGTTCTAGTCAGTAATCATCCAACTGTCGACGCTGACAACAAGGAGGCAGCTAAACAGGAAAGACAAGTGGATACATTATTTGGGGAGCTGAAGCATAGTCGCATCACCTGGCATACAACCCCAAGATGCAAAGAGGAGGAAAATAACAGATGAAGTGGAGGAAGAGGTTCTAGTCAGTAGTCATCCAATTGTTGGTGCTGACAACAAGAAAGCAGCTAAATAGGAAAGACAAGTGGATGCATCATTAGGGTCTGTTGAGCCTCCAAAGACCCTTTTCCACTCGCCTTTGCCCATGTGGCCTTCTGTTATTAGTATACACACAACTACTAGTTTAAGAGGATCTTCCAAAGGTGGTGGGAGGAGGAGAGTTGCTGAAGAGTTAAAGGAGGCAGAGTGGTTCTGTACACCTACGCCGAGATTCCCGAAGGTGTTTCAGCTAGTTAACTTCATCCCCTGCTTCTAAGTTTATATCTTCACCCCAGTGCAAGCAACTTTGTGGATTCCATCTCTTCAGGCTGATTTAATTATATCGACCTATTGGAAGTGATTAGGGAAAGGGAATTTGATTATTATTTTTATTATGAAAGGCATTGACGTTCCATTTTATATTTGTCAATGCTAAATTGTACTAATTAATTCAAAAACTGAACAGATTCATTATTTGCCCTGTATATGTATTTTCACAGTAAATATTGAATTCAATGTAATTTTATCATGAATACATTCAGATGGTCTTCTTTATTTGTTACAGGGCCTTCTGACTTCTGTTAACTATTGTTCTTGTTTTTCCATATTATTGTTTACAATTACTGATGTTTTGTCTGATATTTAAACATTTCCATCTTATAGTGACAGTTCTATCGTACTCCTTACTTGATTAACTATTCTCAGTAGTCATTAACTGACTAAATTGTCTGAGAAGATTTTGGACACAGCCAGTCTATAACTGACTAAATTGAATAAGTGTTTTAGGGGAGCTTTTATGTTAGAACACTTCTATAATACATTAATTGCTTATGAACTGACAACTGACAGAAAAAGCTAGTTCTCTAACTGATGAGAAGTAAATCAAAAGAATGTTGCTTGCATCTTTCCCAACTGGACCAGAACATCAACATATTCACATGAAATAGTGAACAGTGTTTGACATTACACTTAAAACAACGTAGCTTGAATTGTTTTTTTTTTTTTGCTTTTATGAGGATCACTTGAGTGTGGTAGCAAAATAAACAAGATAGAAACCTAATAACAACCACAAGAAAGACAATAGTACATTCTAATAGCAAACCGGCCACACTTTACTTAGAAGCTGCACTCTCTGTAAATCGAACAAAGAAAACAGATTGATCTGGTTCTTTTTGGCGCTTGTTTCCAGTGTACTCTATCCAGCCAAGAGCAAACACTATACCAAAAGAAAACTATAGTAGGCAAATATTGTGCCCTTAGGTATTTTTATCTGATATTTCAAAACTCGTGATATTGACATAAGGGTCAATATCTCGGTATATTTCGTGGGTGTTTCAAACATTTGCAGGTATTGAGCGGGAAAAGAAGGAGGAAGACAATGAACACGTGTCATAAGTTGATTGGGTCAAAGCTAATTGAGGACACTATATAAAGACTGGATGAAGTGAAAGAAAGGATTCATTCGATCATTACTACAAAAACTATTAGAAATAGGAGAGAGAGAGAGAGTCAGAAAGATTGTAAACCTCCATTACTAATAAATAAAGCTTGTTTCATTTCAATCCGATCTCATTCAAACCACTTTTCTATCATTCATCTTCATTTGCGATCAATAGTTTAGATGATCTTAGAACAATCATCTAAAGAGTGTTCTGAGACATCACATTAGGGCCGTCTGTGCATCAAGAACAAGAAAATTTGAGTTTGAGTGAAAGAAGAGTAATAGAAGTTTAGTAGTGAAGTTTGAATCATAATGGCTCCAAAGAAGAGAGTAAGCAGCAAGCGAGTGGATAATGATGATCAATCACAAACAAGGAATACAAGAGCTTTGGTAAGTAGGCGATATCAGGAGGAAAACATTAAAGTAGAAGTTTCACTTCAAGAAGTCTTGAAGAGATTAAGGGAAGTGGAAAAGCAAAATGCTATATTACTTAAGGAGAATCAAGAGATGAAGAAGGGAAGTCCGAGTCAAGTTGTAAAGGATATCCATGGGGAAGAGGATGAGACGTTGATAATCCGGTAAAAGTGAATATAATTATACTCCGAATAAACGATGAAGTCTAAACGGAAGTAAAACTAAAACTTTATCGTATACTATTTATCAAAGATTTCTACTCTCGATACTATTGAAGTAGAGTTGGAATAGAAGATTCGTTCCACTCCTAGTTCTTTAGCATTCAAGTTTCCTACAACTATCAATCCTACCAAAGTCAATGAGAGTTTTACGAATTATACTACGATGCAATTTATACTAACAAGATACTGGGATTATACTGATTCAACTATGAAATACTATGGAATATATACTAAAGTTTGAATCTAGAATAAGAATTAGGGGGGAATTGAATCCACCTTGAATCCAACTTAAGAAACTAGTGTAGATTGTTGTAATCCAATTCTTACGTTCTTACGGTAAAATTGAATTGGTCGTTCTAATCCCTAATTATACATGACATCTCTACTAATTCATAACTAGTATGTGAGGAAGTCCACCCATTCTTATGACAAATCAACGACCTTCTAGAGTGGAATAGACTCTTACAACGATTCTACACTACACAATCAAGTTTTTATCAAGATTTCATCAAACCCCTTTAATGGAGGTTTAGCCTTGATTTATCAAACTATCATTTCCATATGAATTAAAACTAGACATCATAAAAAGATTGGAACTTTGCTTATTTAAATTCAAATGGAGACTACTCATGCAATAATTGATTTAAACTAATAATGACAAAAAAGTAAATCTAAGAATTGAAGCTAATAATTAATGGAAAACGAAATTAGATTATCAAGAACTAAATATTTTATTGATCTAACAACTAAATAACAATCATTCAATACTGAAATTAAAACAAGAATAACAACTAATTAATTAAATAAAAAACTAGATCTAGAACTAAGCTTTAATGGCTACTTTTCTATCTTAACCTAATTGATACTTTAGAGCTAAGTCTTGTGTGTGGAAATGGAGGAGACCAGATCCATATTTTCATACATGGGCTGAGGTCCATGTTTTGGGCCGGAAAATCGAGCCCAAAGCCCAATTTCTTCAGTCTACAGGGCCCTTTTCAGCTAGCTTTGACTTCAATAAGCTTTTCATCTACTTTTGCTCCTCTGATTGGGTCAAGGTTTAGACCATTGGAAAGCTCTTTCCGAGTCGATCGTTTTGACATAAGGTACGCGCAATTCCGAGGCCTGAGTCCAAAGATACGGTCTTTGGAAGTTCTGCTGACTTTTGGGTGCCCGTCTTGACTATGACTTTTCAGCTTCTGACCGGGATTTACAAAGGCTTTTTCTCCTTGAATTTTGACCTTTAATCACATAACTTCTTAGCAACCAACCCTTGCTCCTTTATATCGCCAAAGTGGCACATTTCTGCACATAATTGACTTCAATGTCTGAAATACATAAAATCACGTAATTAGCATTAACTTTTATTTATTACTCACATAATTGGTCTAAAAGTATTATTGTTAAGGGGTTAAAACTATAATTTTGGGCTCTTATCAAACCACCCCCAAACAGCATTTTGCTTGTCCTCAAGCAAATATGAGAAATTAGCATAAGTGACCAAAAATAGAGTTCTAACTAATCTCGTTTCGCCGAGTGCGATTGCATTGACCATATGCAACAAGACCTTAAACCACTAGGAATTCCCTAGTGGATGAGTTATAGCCTCGTGAGAGTTTTCCAGTGAAGGTACTCACAAACTTCATCTATACTATAACGACTCAGAAATAAAACTATTGTTCCCTTATCTATGTCTCAATTATCTATACGCCTCACTAGCAATGAATACAGAATAATCAAGTCGAAACCTAAGCTAATATATGCATAATAATCAATCATCTACGAATAAACATATATACAATGAGTAATACTATTAGATGAACTAGCAGGTCCGTTTATGAAAACTCGGAATAGCGTCCTTAAGTAGGTCTTCACATAAATGTCAAGACAAAAACCACTCTGATTTTTCTACTCAAGTTTCGCTACTCCAGTGTGCAGTGGGCACACTTTACCTTACAATCTCAATTATACACAAGGAAGTCGGAGTCGATCAAATACATCTGCCACTTACTATCACACTAACCTATTCCTAATTGAGCTAGAGGTCTTTATTAGGTGTTGTGGGGATTAGGAGATGGTTTAAGAAGGAAGGAAATGGATATTCAAAAAGGGCAAGTCTGAGATAATAGAGGCTTCATATTATGTAACTAGAGAAACCCTTGTTATTTACTTTTGCTTCTACACTTTATTTCCATCCTTAGCCATATTTTTTTTTCTTTGGCTTTTGACTCCTTGATTCTATTTTTGGAGTTCTAACTCTTTATTTTCTTTTATTAATATTTTTTATTTGGATGGAAACTTACTTTTCTCATCTGAAGCGACTAACAAATTCTTGATTTCAAAGGTTCTTCCCTTTTCTATTCTTTATCTCTATTCTTAGACTTATTCAAAGAATTGGGTTGGTTGATTTTTTATTTTGTTTTGTTTTGTAACAGGGTAAAGGATTTGCAGTTTATGAAAGGCTAAAGAAAGGCTCAGAGGGGTGAGTAGCGGAAAATAATTCATAGGTTTGAATTTCTGGCTATATCGATCCAAAGAGGGCCTAAATTCTCGCTTAGGATGTGGTATAGTAATCAAGCAAGTGGACGTGTGATGTCTCTATCCGGATTTTACTTCTCCCTTGTGTCATTTCTCAAATGTTCACTTATATAAGACTTCAGGCTATATTCTCACAGGATTTGTAGAATAAGTACTTTAGCCTAGATTTCAGAAACTTACTGCCAACAATCATAGATACTCATGTAACATATTTATAGATAGATGCAAAGATTATTACCTACATATTAGCCTAAGTTTCTAAAAACTATTCTAATGCAAAAGCTACGTGAGATTTCTAGATTATCAAGGGCCAGAGAAGGAAACAATACCAATATTCCTAAGTGTATAGCATAAATAGCATATATATATATATATATATATATATATATATATATATATATATATATATATATATTTTTTTATAATTTTTATTTTTAATAGAAAACAAGTGCATATTATACATATATATATATCCTAACAGATGCCTTAATTACACGTGTTTCTATGCCCCCCCCCCAAACAAGAAGCATGCTTTATCCTCAAAGTATTTAAATAAATAGGTTAGGGAAATACCATTGAAATGCGTGAAATTCTGGAACATCTGCTAAATAAGGTTAAACATACTAATATAGAAAAGAAAAACTAACACAACTCTATAAGAGTTCCACCCGTAATGGGGTTAATGAGAAACAAATTGCTTGGGACATAAGCAAACACTAACTGAAATAAAAACTAACTTTAACTCCCGTTTAAGCATTTTCCTCATTTCCCTCTCCAAAGAGAGGAGGTTCCTTCGCATCCTGCCATGCCATGATAACTTGCCAAGCCCGCCGCCGTGTGTCGTCAGCTTGTGCTAACCTGTCTAGTGTTACTATGTCTGATGGGGTGTAAGGAGCAATCAAAGGAGGTGGCACCTGCCATCTCGGCCAAGTCATTACTCGAAATGAGCGAACCACCCAATTAGTGGGTATCATGACTTCAACCCTTTTCCAATCCGTGAACTGGGTACAAAATTCAGGTAGACAACTGAGCATGATGCGGCAAACCAAAACAGGCATAAGAAGATACTTATGTCGCATGCTTTGGGTTCTCTTAAGACTAGCCACTAATACTCGGGGAATGTCATATCGGCGACGTTCCTCAGCTAAAGCAAGGAAAACGTCACCAGCGGTACTATTTACAGAGGTAAACTGCCAATCTCCTAAAATATTCATCAGTATGAATAACATAGTGGTGCCTACATTTAGGGACAGGTTACCAGGGGCTATGTTGTAACGCCCTTGGTTCATTATACGAAATACCCCTCCCTCATAATACTCATGGAAATATGTATAGTCATAGAGGTATGCATTATCGATCATATATCCCCACGTGTGAATAGGATCAGGTATTGGTATTCCCGAAACTAATGCTACCACATACTTATTGAATTCTAGTGGTGTGTCATCAACCGTGATGGAGAATTCTTGTTCTCCATCCTGGTTACAATAGAACTTAACATTATTGTAAAAAAATTCAGTAAGCTTAGGTGAATACGAGTCGTCTTCACTTACCAGAAGATGCCTCCATCCGAACTGCATGATCCTTTCGCGGAACCAATGTCCATAAGTCTTGTTCCCCAACAATTGTTTGAAAGACTGCTCCGGTATTACAATAGGAGAAGTCATCACAAAACTACTCTCTAGAACAGCTGCAATGACCTTGGAACAACCCACAAAAAATTGGAATTTTTCTTGGACACGGGGTTCTGTGCACGGGGTGCCCTCAACCTATGCCTGGGTAGGGTGCGGGGTGCGCCTTGATGATTTTGAGTTCCCAGCACTTGGCGTGGTGGTTTCACTTTTGCTGTGATGGCGCTGGTCGCCGGCTGGATGAAAACTGGAATTCCGATTGTGTTGTGAAGCAAGTCGCTCAGCTCTAGGCTTGGTAGGGCGTGGGTCGCGCTCTGATGAAATTTTTGATGGCAGTACCTAGGGCGCAGGTAGCGCTCCACTGGGGCGCGGGCGCGCTCCGAGTTGCTGAGTTGCTAAAATGGTGAAGAAAAATGGGAAATGTGGGAGTGAAAGGTGAGAGATGGAAGTGAGGTATAGTGTGGGTTGTGAGTGTAGAATGAATGTAGTTTTTATAGGTTTTAAGTTGCTAAAACGAATCGGGAAGTTGCCAAAAAGTTTTAAGGCAATTGCCGAAAACAAAAAATTTCCAAAATCGAAAACAGAAACAACTCATATTCTTGATTCTAAAACAACCCTAATATCTTTTAGATTGAATTTAGGATAGAAACTGCCTAACTCATCGAGATTTCATCCTACCATAATATCTATTCATAGCCATGCCCATATCGGCAATATTCTCAACCCTCACTCCAAAACAAATTCTAAATTGGAGGATCATATCACAAATCATGCTAGAGTAAATAATACCACCCCCAAACAATTCATGAAGGTGGGATTAACGATAAAAACAATGCACAATTTGAAAATAACCATATTATATTAAAATTAAAATTCAAACAATATTTAACAACCAAATTCAAATTTAAATACGGAATTCATAAATTAACATCTGAACTAAATAAAAAGCAAATACAAAACAACATCAACTCATAATATTCCTAAACCACTCGCTGCTGGTAGTGGAAGGGACATGGGAAGGTGATGGCTCTTGAGCTCCTGATGGGCCAAAGCCATCCGTCCTGCGGTGACGACCCTCGTGCCTCACAGACTGCTCCTCAGAAGAATCACCCCCCTGGGGTGGAAAGCGTGCAAGCATATTGTCTCGGAACTTACGCTGAGCTTCCATCTCGGCCCTCATCTGTTCCCACCACTCATCCTTGTGCTGGGCACGAGTCTCGAAGTTATGATGCATGGTAGCCTGCCGAGTCCGGAGGTCTTCGCAAATAGTATTGAGAGAACGTATGCCACGATGAATCACAACAATGCGTTCTGCATCCGACCTACACCTCTCCAAGGCATCGGCATCAAAACATGCCGTGTCCTCCACATCCTCTGAGTCATCCTCTTCGACTACCCTCTCTTCAGGCAACCTCCAAACTCTTTGGATACACTCCGTATAAATATGAGGATTTCGGTGCTTTTTCAGGCAAATCCTATCAGACGTCGGAGTCGCTCTCAAGGTCATCATGATCTTCGTTATCAAAACAGGGAGAGGTGCAATACTCTTCCCAACTCCCCTAATTATGTTACTCAAAAACTCTAAAATACAGAACTCATACTTCTGCTCCTGGAGTATCCATAGAATGTGAAGGAAGTTCAGACCGATGTCGCTGACTTTCTCCTTCCCTATGACATTCCTACCAATCCACTGAGCTACAGCCAGCTGGTTGAATCTGAGAGACGACTGGTGAACACAATGCAAGCTCACATTGTAGTTCCCTTCCAAAATAGTTGCGTTCATCAAAGGCTCGACCCCAGTAAATTGGGAATCCTGTAATGTGGCATCGAGATGGCGTCTAGGCGGAATGCCTAAAATCTCAGCCAACAACCCAGTAGATACTTCTCTCCTCCTTCCAGCCACCTTAACAAAAATCCTATTTCCATCCAACTCCCTCGTCCTATAAAACTGTCGGACCAAATTTTCATGGTAAAAATCGTCTGTCGAGTACCACAAGCCACTCCAATCTCTCCTAACCATCTCGTCACCGTAAAACGGCGCGATGTGGTCGGCAATAAATGCGTGCTTCGGCAAAATCCAACGTCTTTGAGCCATTGATATTTTAGAATGATTTGGGGGTTTATAGGAGGTGTAGGAACAAGTTGAAACAACCTTACAAAAAAAAATGATGGTGGTGGCGCATGGGTGGCGCGGCAGTTCAAATCTATTTTTGATTTTTGGTGGTTTTTGGTGGTGGAAATTGTTGGGGGAATGAGTTTGAGAAGAATATATGGTTTGGGAATGAATTTGGGCGTGGGTTAAGTTAGGGTTTTTATTTTTTTTTTTTTTAATTTTTTTATTTTTTTTTTTTTTTTTATTTTGGTTTTAGGGTTGAAAACATGTTAATGGCGGTGGTGAAGGTGATGCGTTCTTGGGTTGAATTGTTGGCTTGGGCCCAAGCCCAATTCGAATTCCAACAAAATTTGATTTTTAGCGCAATTTCAAACCAAAATTGCCGCTTCGTTACCGGTCCGATTTTTGCGAATGAGATATGGAAATGATTAGGAGAGAATTTCCAATCCAATGAACTATAAAACACTCTATTCCGATCATATATGACATATAAGAAGATGAAAAATGCCTCGAAGTGTGTGCATGACATAAGTTATGCGAACGAATGAACTCTAATTTCATAGATAATGTCAACCCGAATCGGAATACAATTAAACGACCTAAACAATACAACTAGAAAGTTGAACAATTCAGAATGGAAACGAACACCCCACCCCCAAACAAATTTTAGACACAGAGTTTAGAAAATTTGTTTTAAAAGTGGGTCTTTTAAAGTCAGATTTATGAGACTTCCTAAATTACTATGTTTGTGATTTTAACAATTTTTATTTATTTATTTATTTTTTATGAAAAATATTTAATATAAGAAAAACAAGAAAATAATAATTGAATAATTCACACCATAGAGGAACATGACTCAAAATCCGAGAAAACATGCAAGAGTGGAAAACGTGAATTAAGTTTAACATGGACTTAGGATCCGGTACTTACAGCCACACACTCCATAGGGAGGGCCCAGTTACCTGAATGGTGCACTTACCAATATATGGAAATGAAAGGAAGTACACCAACGAAAAGGTCAGTCTGCATAGATAAGGTCCTGTAAAAGGACTTCCTCTACATCAGGGGACAAAAGCTCATGGAAATGTTTCAACTGTTGGCCATTGACTTGAAAGGTACTGTTGTCCTTGGGATTTACCAAGGTGATTTCCCCGTGAGGGGTGACTTCAGTAACCAGAAAAGGACCAGACCAACGGGTTTTTAATTTCCCTGGAAAAATATGTAGACGGGAGTTGTAAAGTAAGACCTTTTGACCTACCACAAACTCTTTGTCCAAGATTTGCTTATCATGAACACGTTTCATGTTAGCTTTATAATCCCTCGCGAGATCATAAGAATCTCTATGGATTTCTTCAGGCTCATTCAATTGCAACTCGCGCTTGACACCCGCCTCATCAAAATTGAAGTTAAGGCTTTTTATAGCCCACATAGTGCGGTGCTCCAACTTAACGGGCAAATGACAAGTTTCCCAAATACAAGTCTAAAGGGAGACATACCTATAGGAGTTTTGAAAGCAGTCTTATATGCCCATAAGGCATAAGATAGACACTTTGACCAGTCTTTCCTATCAGGATTTACAGTTGTTTCTAATATCTTTTTGATTTCCCTATTAGAAACTTCTACTTGTCCGCTAGTTTGTGGATGATATGGAGTTGCTACCTTATGTGTAACTCCATACTTTTTCACGAGAGATGCAACAACTCTGTTGCAAAAATGTGTTCCACCATCACTAAAGATGGCTTTGAGAAAGCCAAATCGACAGAAAATATACTCTTTAATAAAAAACACAACTGCCTTATGGTCATTGTTATGGCAAGCCATAGCCTCTATCCATTTAGACATATAGTCCACGACAACTAGAATATAAATGAAACTGTGGGAAACTGGAAAGGGACCCATGAAATCAATGCCCCATACGTCAAAAATTTCTATCACCATGATTGGATTTAATGGCATCATATTACGCTTTGTGATTCGACCAAGTTGTTGGCAACAAATGCACGTCTTGCAATGCACTTAGGCATCTTTAAAGAGAGTAGGCCAATAAAACCCACATTGCAGAATTTTAGTAGCTATTTTCATACCACTAAAATGGCCACCACACTCTTTGTCATGGCAGAATGAGAGAACCTCATTATATTCCCATTGGGGAATACATCGACGAATAATCTGATCCGCACAATACTTGAAAAGGTAGGGCTCATCCTAGTAGTATAGCTTAACTCTGGCCAAGAACTTCTTACATTCATTTCTTGACCAATCATAAAGAATAACATCAGACACTAAATAATTCACAATGTCAGCATACCATGGTGCATAAAAAATAGCATACAGATGCTCATTAGGAAAAGAGTCCGGTATGGAGTCAAAATCACTATCATCGTTGTTTGTAAGTCTAGATAAGTGGTCAACAACTACGTTTTCGACCACTCGTTTGTCCTTTATTTCTAATGTGATTTCTTGCAGGAGAAGAATCCATCAGATTAATCTCTGCTTAGCATCCTTCTTTGCGAGAAGGTACCTAAGGGCAGCATGGTTCGTGTAAACTATATTCTTAAAACCAACCAAATAAGGACGAAACTTATCTAAAGCATAAACAATAGCTAAGAATTCTTTTTCAATAGTTGTATAATTCCTTTGAGCATCGTTTAGAGTTTTACTAACATAATAAATAACAGTGGATTTATTATCTAGTTTATGTCCCAAGATAACACCAACTACATAATCACTAGCATCATACATGAGTTTGAAAGGTTTAGACCAATCGGGAGGCTGTATAATGGGTGCAGAAGTTAAGGTGGCTTTTAAAGTTTCAAAAGCCTGTTTACAGTTAAAATTAAAATCAAAGATGGCAACCTTTAAAAGTAGATTAGTTAACGGCCTAGCTATTTTTGAAAAATCTTTGATAAAGCGCCTATAAAAACCTGCATGGCCTAGAAAGGCTCTAATATCACGGACAGTCTATGGTAGAGGTAGAGTCGCTATCTTATCTAGTTTGGCCTTATCTACTTTGATGCCATCACTAGATACGATGTGACCTAGTACAATGTCTTTTTTCACCATGAAGTGACATTTTTCCCAATTTAAAACCAGACTCTTCTCTTCACATCGTGTCAAAACTTTAGACAAGTTAGATAGGCATTTAGTGAAAGAGTCTCTATAGATAGAAAAATCATCCATGAACACTTCCATGAAACGCTCTACCATGTTACTAAATATATGAAGCATACACCGTTGGAAGGTACCAGGAGCATTACAAAGGCCAAAAGGCATTTGTTTATAGGCGTATGTTCCAAAAGGACATGTGAAGGTAGTCTTTTCTTGGTCATAAATATGAATAATAATTTGGAAATAGCTAGAGTAGCCATCCAAAAAACAATAAAAAGCATGACCAACTAGACGTTCAAGCATCTGATCTATAAAGGGTAAAGGAAAATGATTCTTTCGTGTCATGGAATTTAAACGTCTGTAATCAATACAGATCTTCCATTTCATAGGACCATGCGTGGCAACATATTCACCCTTGGCATTACGTACCATGGTAATCCCTGGTTTCTTTGGAACTACATGAATGGGACTTACCCATTCACTATCAGAGATTGGGTATATGATACCCGCATCGAGTAACCGTAAGGCCTCTTCCCTGACCACCTCTTTCATAGAAGAATTCAAGCGACGCTGAGGTTCGCGAGAAGTCTTTGCGTTATCCTCCAAATGGATACGATGAGTGTATACATTAGGGTCAATTCCCTTAATGTCGGCTAGGGACTAACCAATCGTAGAACGATGTTCCCTAATCACCCTGATCAACCGTGTCTCTTCCTCCTTAGATAACAGAGAAGATATAATTACCGGATGACTACTATCCGGATCAACTTGAATATACTTTAACTCAGGAGGAAGAGGTTTAAGCACCGGGGTGGAAGGAATATCGATAAATGCTTCTAGAGGGTCCCCATCTTGAGTAATGAATACTTGCTTAGGCAGCAGGTCTTCAAACTCTATATATGGGGCAACCGAAGGGTCTACGATTTGTGTAGACTCGAAGATGGTGTTGACTTCCTCTACATAGGAGTCATCGACAAAATCTAAACTTCCAAAAGAAAGGAATTTATGCATATGGTTTTCTGGAAACGTGTTATTAAAGTAATCTTGAGCTAAGCTCTCGATCATGCTAACCTCTCCATCTATAGACCAATCTGGTAACTGTTTCATCATTTTAAAAATATTTGCCTCAATCGAAAGATGGCCAAAAGATAAGGACATCAAACCATCACGGCAGTTTATAAGCGCGTTGGCAGTCGCCAAGAAGGGACGCCCTAAGATGATCGGAACAGAGTCGTAAGCGACTCTGTATCGAGGATAACAAAATCAGCAGGATAGTAGAAATCCTAGACCTTAACAAGCACATTTTCAACCACACCCTTAGGGTACTTAATAGATCGATCCGCTAATTGCAACGTCATTTTAGTAGGTTGCATCTCTTGTAGACCTATTTGTTTGTATAGATAATACGGGAGTAAGTTAACACTCGCCCCCAGGTCTAGTAAAGCGGTCGTCGTGTGGGAATCTCCTAAGGTGCATTGTACAGTAGGACGATCAGGGTCCTTGTACTTAACGATTCCATTGTGTTCCCTTAAAGTTGGAAACCGTTTAGTTAAAAAGCCGTCTTTAGGAATATTTGTCTTACACCTTTTAGTGCATAACTCTTTGAGAAACTTAGCATGGTGAGATAATTTTTTAATTGCGTCCAGAAAAGGTAAGTTTATCGTTAGATTTTAAAAAACTTCCTTAATCTCGTCGAAGTTTGTATCTCTGTTTAACATAGCTAATTTCTGGAGAAACGGTGGTTTCTCTCTATATTTAGCGTATGGATCAACTGGATGTCTAACCTTTGCTTTATGTTTCTTAGGTTGTGGCTTAACTGGTACCTCTACCAGGGGTAGGCTCTTCAGTTTCTATTACGGTATCTAGTTCAATCTCCGGTGTAGGGACAACTGGTGGGGTAACTATAGGCATAGTTACTTTGTTATCAACCACTCTCCAAGAACGGAGAGTGGTGATGGCATTTAGCTCAGCTACGTTTTTATTTTCCGTACTAGTATTACCATTTACCCCAAAGGCTGTGTTTGTTGTTTTAGGATTAGCCATCGCTTGACCTGGAAACACACTTTTGGGTTGTACTTTCTCTTGAGCTAACTGTTGTAAGGAAAGTTGGATGGCTTGTAAAATCTATTGTTGAGATTGCATAAAGGTATCAAAATGATCCGGTTGTGGAGTAGTATTTGCTACTGGTTGTGTGACAGGAACTATGTCACGTTGATTATTAATTTGTGGATTTTGATAGTTATTATTTACCGAAACGATACCTCTATTAGTATTATAATTATTATTGTTATAATTATTATAACTACCCTGACCTTGTCCTTGTCGTGGTTGAGCTTGGTTGCTATAATTATAATTACCCTGACCTTGTCCTTGACCTTGTCGTGGTGGGCCTTGGTTATAATTATTTGCTGGCCTAACATTTTGATTATTAAACCCTGGAGGTGTTACTTGTTGATTATTTCTCCAACTGAAGTTGGGATGTTGTCTCCAAGGGGTTAGGAATAGGAAAACTATTAATATCGAGCAAACATTATCTTGTTGTGATTGTTGTTGTTCATAGGCGAGAGGACAATAGGAATCGGGATGCTCTGGACTCAAACAGAAATTACATGGATTGGTGTTGACATTCTTGACGGGGATATGCATTTGTTGAACATAAATAACCTCTACCTTTTTAGTTAGAGATTCGATTAAATTTTTAAGTTTCGGATAGGGTTTCATCTCAAACATACCGTGACTTTAATCATTTAGAAGAACTAGCTTTAACGGAGAAATCATCACTACCCCCCCAGTTATTATTATGCTTAGTTTGATCTTCTAAAAATTTATAAGCCTATGAGGCTCCCTTACTTAGGAAACTACCCCCATTCATTATGTCAAGCACCTCCTTGTGGTGGTGTAACAATCCCTTGAAAAAGGCGTGAACTAGCGTCTTTCACGAGGTTATGGTGTGGACACTCTATAAGTAGATCGGTGAAACGATTCCAAGCCTCTGAAAATGATTCATGAGGATTCTGTCGAAAGAAATGAATCTTAGAAAGCATTTCATTGGTCTTCAGTGGTGGGTAAAAATGTTCTATAAATAGTTGAATAAGTTTAGCCCACGAGTCCACAGAATTTGGCGCTTGGGCAGTTAACCAAGATGCCGCCTTATCGGCTAAAGTGAAGGGAAATACCTTTAGTTTAATTTGTTTAACAACAATTGTAGGATGGTGGAATGTAGTAAGGATTTGGTCAATCCTATGCATGTGCTGATAAGGCTTTTCATGGTTTAACCCATGAAAAATGGGTAACAAATTAAATTTATTTGGAGGGATTCAGAAATCCCCCACTAGGTCTGATAGAACGATATAAGATTTAGGGCTATCGTTCAAGGCTTTGTAAAAGTCAGAGAGAGGAGACTCTCTTTCTTCAGCCATTACTTCAGGTGGTGTGTGTGGTATATTAGCTAGAGATGTAGTGAGTGGTATACTAGAAAGGCGTGTTTGTTGACGTTGCCGGTTGATTACGTTAGGTTTTTTTCCCGACCTTAATCTCATGCAAGGCTAAGACCAATCTTAATGAAACACAACAACACTCCAAACAATCCTGATATGCTAGTATGAACCTCTAACAGGAGATGCGAGGTGTGGAAGAAAAGAGTACCTGAATGCCTCTTTGCTTCGCTTATGAATAGCGTCTTGTTTACGCATGCTCAGTGTGTATAACAAATTAAAACACTGAAAACTATGAAGAAATGGAAATTTGAAACAAACTTGTGGAAATCGGGCAGTTTTAACAGAGGGCGCAAGTCGCGCTCAGAATAGGCATAGGTACGGCGCAGGTCGTGCTCAGGTCAAGACGGAGTTCCAAGCGTTTGGGCGCGGGTGGCGCTCCAATTTAGCCTTGGTAGGGGCTGGTCACGCGGGGAAAACTCAAGGTCCAGCGCCGTTTTGGGGGCTTCGTGTTTTTGGCAAGGCGCGGGTTGCGCTTAGCCAAAAAGTGGAGTTCCAGGCGCTTGGGCACGGGTGGCGCTCCAATTTACCTTGCCTAGGGCGCGGGTCGCGTTCTGTGTAATTCTTCGAGAAAAATTTTCAGTGCTGAAATGGACAACCACAGTGAGAATCAAACAAGGGTGGGTGGGTTATGGGATTTTGGAAATCTAACAATTCTAAAGAAACAATACTAAAGGGAACTAAGATGGCAGCGACGCCATTTGATAAAGTGATACAAGTGAATATAATTCTACTCCGAATAAACGATGAAGTCTAAACGGAAGTAAAACTAAAACTTTATCATATACTATTTATCAAAGATTTCTACTCTCGATACTATTGAAGTAGAGTTGGAATAGAAGATTCGTTCCACTCCTAGTTCTTTAGCATTCAAGTTTCCTACGACTATCAATCCTACCAAAGTCAATGAGAGTTTTATGAATTATACTACGATAAAATTTATACTAACAAGATACAGGGATTAAACAGATTAAACTACGAAATGCTACGGAATACTAAAGTTTGAATCTAGAATAAGAATTAGTGGGGAATTGAATCCACCTTGAATCCAACTTAAGAAACTAGCGTAGATTGTTGTAATCCAATTCTTACATTATTACGGTAAGAATTGGTCGTTCTAATTCCTAATTATACATGACATCTCTACCAATTCATAACTAGCATGTGAGGAAGTCTACCCATTCTCATAGCGAATCAATGACCTTCTAGAGTGGAATAGACTCTTACAACGATTCTACACTACACAATCAAGTTTTCATCAAGGTTTCATCAAACCACTCTAATGGAGGTTTAGCCGTGATTCATCAAACTATCATTTCCATATGAATTAAAACTAGATATCATAAAAAGATTGGAACTTTGCTTATTTAAACTCAAATGGAGACTACTCATGCAATAATTGATTTAAACTAATAATGACAAATAAGTAAATCTAAGAATTGAAGCTAATAATTAATGGAAAATGAAATTAGATTATCAAACTAAATATTTTATTGATTTAACAACTAAATAACAATCATTTAATACTGAAATTAAAACAAGAATAACAACTAATTAATTAAATGAAAAACTAGATCTAGAAGTAAGCTTTAATGGCTACTTTTCTATCCTAACCTAATTGATACTTTAAAGCTAAGTCTTATGTATGGAAATGGAGGAGACCAGATCCACATTTTCGTACATGGGCTGAGGGTCCATGTTTTGGGCCGGAAAATCGAGCCCAAAGCCCAATTTCTTCAGTCCACAGGGCCCTTTTCAGCTGGCTTTGACTTCAACATTTTTTTGTCCACTTTTACTCCTCTGATTGGGTCAAGGTTTAGACCATTGGAAAGCTCTTTCCTACTCGGTCATTTTGACATAAGGTACGCCCAATTCCGAGGCCTGAGTCCAAAGATACGGTCTTTGGAAGTTCTAATGACTTTTATGTGCTGTTTCTGCCCGTCTTGACTCTGACTTTTCAGCTTCTGACCAGGCATTACAAAGGTTTTTTCTCCTTGAATCTTGACATTTAATCACAGAACTTCTTCCCTTGCTCCTTTATATCACCAAAGTGGCACATTTCTGTACATAATTGACTTCAATGCCTGAAATACATAAAAATACGTAATTAGCATTAACTCTTATTTATTACTCGCATAATTGGTTTAAAAGTATTATTGTTAAGGGGTTAAAACTACAATTTTTGGCTCTTATCAGGCGTGTAGTTCAAAATCGGTTAGTCACTTTAAGGAAATGACATCGGCAAGAAATGAAAGAATTGCAGAAGCATCGCCGATACCTGAAATTCTGATACCATAACCCATCACCAAAGAGATGATGCAAGAGATGCAAAACCAACTTCTCGAAAAAACTTCAGCTTTGATAAGAAGGCTGGCAAACAATGTCAGGAGAAATCCGATACATCAAAGTGTCGAGATGATGCCCATTCTACCGAAGTTCAAACTTCCAAAATAGTCGCAATACGATGGGACATCAGGTCCGATGGACCATCTATTTGCATATTGACACCAGTTTTTGATATACAAAGGAACAACCTATCTTGATTCATTATTATGCAAGTCCTTCTCTTCCAGTCTGAAGGGGAAGGCGTTGAAGTGGTTCTGTTCTTTACAGGAAGGGCCGATATCATGTTAAAGGGAGATTGAGGAGAAGTTTTTGACCAATTATGGTCATCAGCGAGTAAAACCAAAGCAAGTGTCAGTTCTGTTTCAGCTCAAGCAAGGAAAGAAGGAATCTCTAAAAACCTTCTTGTCGCGTTTCAAGGCAGAGGCACAGCTCCTAGAACATTTAGATGAATCAGAAATGACAGCAGTGATCGCATTTCAAACAAGGCTTATTCTAGGTTATGATATGCACAAGTATATGCTTCGAAAGGATATCAAAATTCTGGGAGAGTTGTATGATAAAATAGAAAAAGATGTGCAAGTTGAAGATTGTATTCTGGTAGTATCAGTTCAACCAGTGTTACAGGTATCAGAATCAAATAAGTCTACTAAGGAGGAGAACTATAGCAAATCCGATAAAAGGAAATCAGCTGATTCTTATCTAAAGTCAGAAAATCAGCCATCACAGAAAAAGAGATTTGAAAGATCACTGAAAGAGGAGTTAGATCGAAGCAATTATATCTCCATTAATGCAACAGTGGAGGACATTTTAAGGATGGTGGGAAAATAGCCTTATTTTCAGCATCCGGTTTACAAGCTTAAAGAAATAGCAGATAAACCCTTCTGCAATTTTCATAAGGTGAAGAATCATGAAACAAATAAGTGTCTGCAACTACTCAGGGAAGTGGACATATTAATGCGAGATGGAAAGCTTCGAGAGTTCAGAGCGGATGCTAGACCGGAAGTAAAAGCCATGGTGAATAATAAGCCCTTTAGGGTGATCAATATGATATATAAGGGGGTTATCCCACATAAAAAGATTATAAGGGATAAAATCTGAAAGATATCAATAGTGAAAGAGGTGCTAGAAGTGAATGTAGAGCCGATACCGGTGAACCCTTCATTAGTAGCGACAAACATACCTGGAGCTATTATGTTTGTTCCTGATGATCTGTCAAAGGTAATGTTTCCTCATGATAATGCTTTTTTGATTACATTAAGGATATCAGGATATGATGTGCAAAAGGTACTGGTTGATTGTGGAAGTTCAGTCAATATTCTGTTTTAGAAAGCGTATATGGGTATCGGATTTGATGAGTCACATCTGAAAGAACCACAATTTAATCTGTTTGGTTTCAATGGGACTTCTACTAGGCCAGCTGGGGAAATTAAATTGCTAGTAAGGGCAGGCCCACAGACAATTATGACTAAGTTTATAGTCATCAAGCATTATTCAGATCATAATGCTATTTTGGGAAGAAAGTGGATACATGCTATGAGAGCGGTTTTGAGTACTTTCTACCAGGTTATTAGATTTTTGACTGCTTATGGGCCACATGAGATAAGAGGTGATCAGTCAGAATGTGAGAAATGCAACTTTGTTACAGTGAAAAGTATGATGAAAGAGAAAAAAGTAGACACTGGAGGCGTCTCGGAAGACACCAGATAGCAATTAACATAAGTTTTATCTCCAAAGTCTGATACCAAGAAACATTAGGAGGATTTTAGGTTTACATCGGAGATGAAGACAGAGTTGGAAATAGTTCCAAGAAAAATAATGGAAGAAGTATAAAAAGTTAATATTGGTCAGGATAATGAAAGTTGCTTCACTTTTATCGGAACAGAGATGAGTGCAAATATCAGACAAGATTTGGTGGAGTTTTAAGGACAAATAAAGATGTATTCGCTTGGTCGATGGCTGATCTTCCAGGTATCGATCCTCTTATATGTTCTTATAAGCTGAATATGCAAGAAAGAGCAATTCCAGTACATCAGAAGCATTGGAGGGTCAGGCCGATATATGCACATGCGGTACAAAATGAAATTCAGAAGATGCTAGAATGTAGAATCATTAAGAAAATCGATAACTCAAAATGGATAGCAAATATTGTTGTTGTCCCAAAGAAGAATGGCAAGGTTAGACTATGTGTGGATTTCACAGATGTTAACAAAGAATGTCCTAAAGATTACTATCCGATGCCAAGAATTGATGAATTGGTCAATCGAATAGCTGGTTTCGAGTTGTTGAGTTTTTGCGATGGGCATTTAGGATATTTTCAAGTAATAATGGCAGTATTGGACCAACTGAAAACAACGTTTGTTGTGGAATGATGCCTTTATTGTTTCATCAGAATGCCATTTGGTCTAAAAAATGTGGGAGCAACGTATCAGAGGTTGGTCGAGAAAATGTTTAGATATTTAATCAAAGATATTGTGGAAGTATATATCGACGATATGGTGATAAAATCGAAAAAAGCAAAGGATCATGTTAAAGATCTCGATACAGTGTTCCAAATATTCAGACAATTCAACATGAAGCTCAATCCTGAGAAATATACTTTTGGTGTATGTTCAAGAAAATTTCTGGGGTATATAGTCACAAAAAGAGGTATCAATGTTAATCCAGACCAGATTCGAGCTATTCAGCAAATGCCTTCTCCGAGTACTAGGAAGCAGATACAAAAGCTGACGGGAAGAATAACAGTTTTGAATAGGTTTATATCAAGAACTTTCGACTGATGTAAACCCTTATTCAAGTTGCTGAAAAAGAATACAAAGTTCATATGGGAGGAAGAATGTGAAGAGGCATTCTCAGAATTAAAGAAGTATCTCCAAGAAGTACCAACTTTGATAAAACCAGAGGAAGGTGATACTTTATTTTTATATTTAGCAGTATCGGATTTTGCTATTAGTTTGGTACTAGTAAAAGTGGAAAATGGAGTGGAGCGACCTGTTTATTTTCAATCCAAAACCATGCTCGAGGCTGAAACTTGATATTCGATGCTAGAAAAATATGCATTAGCTCTCCTCTATTATACTCAAAGGTTGAAGCCTTATTTCCAATCTCACTCAGTCATTGCCATGACGAATCTTCCATTAAAACAAACTTTAGCCAAAACAACCAAGTCGGAAAGAATGGCAAAGTGGTCAGTACTTATTGATGAGTTTGGAATTGAATATAGGAATAGGGTTTCAGAAAAGAGCCAAGTATTGGCAGATTTGTTAGCAGATTTTCTTGCTGAAGATGAAAATTGGAAGATTGAAGAAGATAGCTGCTTAAATTTTCAAGAACCGGATGATGTGATGGATGAAGATGATCCATGTAATGGCACAAATGGGTGGAAACTTTTTGTTGATGGATCATCAAGATAAAAGGGATGTGGTATCGGAGCTGTTCTGATAACCCCTGAAAATTAGAGATTGGAGTCAACAGTTACTTTGGGGTTTTATGCATCCAATAAGGAAGTAGAATATGAGGCATTGATTATAGGATTGGAAATGGCTAAATCGCTAAATGTCAAAGAATTATCTATATTAAGTGATTCGCAATTGGTGGTGAGCCAAATCAATGGAGGATATTCAGCAAAATGCGATAATATGATTGATTATTTGAACCTCGTTAGATTGAAGCTCAAAAAGTTCAACAAGATTAAATTTCAGCACCTCGATCGAGGAGAAAATAGACATGCAGTTGCGTTGGCATATGTTGCAGCTATGCTTGAAAATATAGAAGGACATCTGTTGCACATTGGTGTTCATCAAGACCCAAGTATCGATACGAAACATTTAAAGGTTATTGAAGTAGATACGCTGGGGGCGTCATGGTTAAACAACTTTGTTTCATTTCTTTCTAAAGGTGAGTTACCAAAGGATAAAAATGAGACTAGAAGAGTAAAACTAGGAGCTGAAAGATATCTATTGATTGAGGATGAATTATATAAGAAAAATCCTAGTGGACCACATTTGAAATGTATATCGACGGCCAAGGCTAGCCAAATTATTGTGGAGATGCACGAAAGGGAGTGTGGAAATCATTCAGCAGGGAGATCATTAGCTAACAAGATAGCGAGGCAAGGATACTTCTGGTCACAGATGCGAAGGGATTGTCTTCGATATGCAAAGAAGTGTATCCAGTGTCAGAAGCATGGACATGCAATTCATGTTCCAGTAGAGGAGTTGCACTGTGTATCAAACCCATGGCCATTTACTTTATGGGGGATGGACATTGTTGGACCACTAATACCTGGGAGAGGTAAGAAAAGGTTCATGCTTGCTGTGACAAACTACTTTACTAAATGGGTAGAGGCTATAACTTTTCAACATATCAAAGAACAAGATATTATCAATTTTCTGTTTGAAATAGTGTTGTGTCGATACGGTCTACCATATGCCATCATATTGGATAATGGTCCTCAATTCATTGGAGGAAAGGTAAAATATTTCCTAGAATCATATAAGATTAAACACTTCACATCGGCACCTTATTATGCTCAGGGAAATGGGCAAGCTGAGGTGACAAATAAGACTATTATGGATAATATCAAAAAGAAGCTAGAGGACAAGAAAAGGATTATGGGTCGACGAGCTAAACAGTGTGCTGCTGGCATACAGAACAACTCCAAGAGTAGCTACAGGAGAGTCACCATTTACTATAGCCTATGGTATGGAAGTAGTTACTTCAGCCGAGATGGTGGTATCGACATGAAGAACAATGCTTGTTGAAAAAGGGCTGAATGACTAAGGGATGCATGCAGAGATCCTAAAATTGGAAGAAAAAAGTGAACAAGCAAGAATAAAGCTTGATTGTTACCACATACAGCTTAAAAAAGCATTCAATAAAAAGGTCAGAAGAAGAAGTTTTCAAGAAGGCGACCTAGTGCTGAAAGAGGTCACTCAAGCGACAAAAGAGAAGGGAGCTAAAAAGTTATCAACAAATTGGGAAGGCCCTTACATTATCCATAAGGTTCGAATAAATGGGGCATATTATTAGAAGAATGCCGATGGGGAGTTATTACCAAAACCTTAGAATGTCAATAATCTGAAGGTATTTTTATCAATAATGTATTTTTTTCAATTTTATTGAGTAATGAGCTATGTAGCAAGAATATTCAATTCAATAAAAAGTTTTAAATTCATAATGCAATGCTGTTATAATATTGTTTACTAAAGTCTTGGTATCGACAAAAATATTGGTACCAGGCATATCGTCAAAATTCCTGATATCAGAAATAGGGGCAGATATCAGACACATAAAGTCCTAATATCGATAGAAATATTGGTATTAGACATATTGTCAAAACCCCTGGTGTCAGAAACAGTGGTAGATGCCTGGCACATAAAGTCCTGGTATCGACAGAAATGTTGGTAGCAGGCATATCGCCAAAAGTCTTGGTATCAGAAACAATGGCAGATACCAGGCACATAAAGTCCTGATATCGATAGAAATGTTGGTATTAGGGATATTGTCAAAAGTCCTGGTATCAAAAACACTGGCAGATACCAGGCACATAAAGTGATAAGAGCCCAAAACTGTAGTTTTAACCTTTTAACAATAATAATTTTAGACCAATTATGTGAGTAATAAATAAAAGTTAATGCTGATTACGTGCTTTTATGTATTTCAGGCATTAGAGTCAATTATGTGCAAAAATGTGTCACTTTTGCGAGATAAAGGAGCAAGGGTTGGTTGCTAAGAAGTTCTGTGATTAAAGGGCAAGATTAAAGGACAAAAGCCTTTTTAAAGCCCGGTCAAAGCTGAAAAGTCAAAGTCAACGCAGGCAGAAACAGTGCACAAAAGTCAGCAAAACTTCCGAAGACCTTATCTTTGGACTCAGACCTTGGAATTGGGCCTACCTTATGTCACAACGACTGTCTTGGAAAGAGCTTTCCAATGGTTTAAACCTTGACCCATTCAGAGAAGCAGAAGTGGATGAAAAGTCTGTTGAAGTCAAATCCAGCTGAAAAAACCTCTGTGGACTGAAGAAATTGGGTTTTGGGCTCGATTTTCCGGCCCAAAACATGGCTCCTCAGCCCATGCATGAAAAATTGGATCTGGTCTCCTCCATTTGAAGACACAAGACTTAACTCTTAAGCATATAGTTGATTAGGTAGACCTAGATTAGAAAATAAATTAGTTAGACTCTATTAATTAGATTTTATTTACATGTTTTTAATTCAGTTGTTGAATCAATACCCTTTTATTTCATTAGATCAATAAAGTTAGTTTGTTACTCATAATCTAGTTTTAATTATTAAATCACTTAGATCTAATTTCGATCCTTTAGTTATTAATCATTTCTTAGTTGTTAATTTAGTTTTGAATTCTTGATTAGATCAATTTAGTAAATTTATAATCTTTATATCATGTCTTGCTTAAATTCATATAGAAATGATAGTTCAATGACTCAAGGCTAAAACCTCCATTAGAGGGGTTTGAGGAAGCCTTGATGAAAACTTGATTTTGTTAGCTTAGAAATCGTCGTGATAATCTATTCAATTCTAGAAAGTAATTAGTTCACCATGAGAATGGGTTTGATTGCTTCACATGCTAGTTATTATTTGGTAGAGATTGCCATGAGTAATTAGGGATTAGAAATACCCGTTTGTTATGCGAAAACATTGAAATTTGGATTACGACATTTCTTTGTTAGTTGATTAAGTTGAGTCAAGATGGAATCGAATTCCCCTAATTCATTCTCTATTGTCAAGTTAGTATTTGAATTCTGTCATTTCGTTATTCGCATATTAAGTAGTAGTTTTCCATCGTAGTATATTTCTGTCGTTACTCTCATTAACTTTGATAGACTGATAATCGTAGTTAACTTAGAATTCTAAAGAACTAGGAGTGGAACAAATATTCTATTCCAACTATATTGCAATAGCATCGAGAGTAGAAAACTTTGATAACATAAGCACAAAATAGTTTTAGTTTTACTTACGTTTGAGTTTCGTTACTTATTCGTAAGTAAAACTATTATTTTCCCTTTTATCATAAAGTCCTCTTATCAACAGACGTGTTGATATCAGGCACATAAAGTCTTGATATCGACAGAAATGTTGGTATCAGGCATATCGCCAAAAGTCCTGGTATCAGAAACAGTGGCAGATACCAGGCACATAAAGTCCTGATATCAATAGAAATGTTGGTATCAGGCATATCGCCAAAAGTCCTGGTATTAGAAATAGTGGTAGATACCAGGCACATAAAGTCTTGATATCGACAGAAATATTGATATCAGGCATATCGCCAAAAGTCCTGGTATCAGAAACAGTGGCAGATACCAGGCAAATAAAGTCTTGATATCGACAAAAATGTTGATATCAGGCATATCGCCAAAAGTCATGGTATCAGAAATAGTGACAGATACCAGGCACATAATTAAAGTCTTGATAACGACATAAATATTGGTATTAGGCATATTGTCAAAAGTTCTGGTATCTAAAACAATGGCAGATACCAGACACATAAAGTCCTGATATTAGCAGAAATGTTATTATCAGGCATATCGCCAAAGTCCTGATATCAAAATTCAATTCAAAGCGGAGGAACGAGAAGTTCGGATATCAATTACATCTTCAAAAGATGAGGCATCAGATATTATTAACTGATAAAGGTGCATAGTTCAGTTTTTATTTTTTTATTAGCAACAGTTGCTATGATTATGGGTATCGAAATGTTTTCTTGATCAAAAGTGCATGTCCCAAGTATAGGTTATTGCAAATTGAAAAATTCGGAGCACAGATAATAAGGTAATAAAAAGTTTATTATTAACATTCACTTTCAAAACGATTAAACATAGCATTGACAAGTAAATAATGGAAAGAAGATGTCAATCTTCACCTTCATCTTCATCCTTATTGTCATCTTCATCTTCATCTTCATTCTCATCATCGCCATTATCGCCATCAGTTGAAGATCCATCATTGCCTTTTTCATAACAATAAGGATCTCGGAGCCACTCATCGTTTTCTTCTTCTTCTTTTTCATCACTTTGTTTTTCTTCTGCTTCATCTTCTTCTTCATTATCAGAGTACTCAGTGGTTGGGCAATCTGACCAGTGGGGGTCATTCTGGAAAGACCATTAAAATGGTAAGAATGGTAAGAAAGTAGGGAAAAGGAAACATGCTTTCTGGTTAAGTTTATCGTTTTTAGTAAAAATGTTTGTAAAAAGTAAGTTAAAGTCATACTGTGGAAGGTTCATTTTTATACGAGTAAGAAATGGTAAAAACGAGGAAAATAAATGGTGTTTAGCATGAAAACGAGAAAATTTAAGGGTGATTAGCAAGAAAACGAGGAGTTTTTAATAAAGTCAGTTGAAAAAGTATTTTTTGGTTATCTGTGCAAGAGACGTTTCAGAAGTAGTAACTTATTTAGTGATAAATCAGTAAATTTAAACATGTTATTATTTCAATGCATGTTGGTTTTTAAATCAGTTTTCTGATTCCATTTATTAAGGATAATACAAGACGTTAAATTTCAAAGCAGCGGGTACATATTCCAAGGATAGTCTAAGTCTCACTGATACTCTATTTCTGGTTGAGGGTGAAGTCTAAGTATCACTGATACTCTCTTTTTGGTTGAGGGTATCGAAAATTTCATTTTCTGGTGATACAAGTCTAATTATCACTGATACTCTCTTTTTGGTTGAGGGTATTGAAAATTTCATTTTCTGGTGATACAAGTCTAAGTATCACTGATACTATTTTTTTTTTGAGGGTATCAAAAATTTCATTTTTTAAAGTTGTATGATATAAGTATCATTGAAGATTAAATATATGGGTCAGTGAAAAGATGTCGACGGTATTTTTCAAAAGTTGTATAAGCTCAAATTATGTGGGCATTCAGAGATACAACAGACAAAAGTATATGATAAAGATTCTATGAATATTACAGAATCATGAGCAAAAGTTTTAAATTCTAATTTGGAGGAGTATTAAGAAGATCATCCACTTCAGCTAAGTCAACAACAAGGTTTTGAGCAGTATCAAAATTCTAGTTTGGAGGAGTGTTAAGAAGATCATCCACTTAAGCTAAGTCAGCAGCAAGGTTTTGAGCAGTATCAGTAGAAAGGTGAGAAGCAGTGATAACTAATGCGTTAGGAATAGAAGGAGTTGCAGTTTCTTCTTCATCATCTGAAACAAAGCCATGTTCCACAAGGATATCATGTGGAACATATTTATTTAAAAGCTTCCAACCAATAACCTAGAAGGTTTACAGCTGAAATAACTTGGTTATATTCAGCGTCAGAAGCTTCCTCATACTTCATTTTTTCTGAAGCAAAGTCTTCGGTAATTTTCTTCAAAATTTCTACATGCTCAGCAACCTTCTTGTTTAAAGTCTTCTCAGCATTTTCAGCATGAAGTTTCAGATCGCTATTTTCCTTCTTTAAGTGATTATTTTCTCGGCCTAATCTATCAATTTCTAGCTATTGAGAGTCAACTGTCTTTTGAAAACGGCCGCTATCACAGTTTTGTTTATAGTGAAGATCAAATTGGGAAATGGCAGCCACTTTAGCCTATGGAAATAACGGAAATACATAAGCATATAGAAAGAGGTGAAACCATTATGAAGTGATAGAAGAGAAAATACAAATACCTTTTCCATAAAATCACAAAAGATTGTGAAGTGGTCTGCGAAATCTGCATTACATATGGCTATTTTATTTTTAGGGAGAACACAATTGGTAGACAAAGTAACACCCAAATCCTCAATGGAGTTATCAGCAAAAAGTGAGGCGGTTAAAGGGATTTCGTTTCCATCAACCAAATGAAAAATAGGTTTGAAGAGGTGACTAATATTGGCAGAAGGAATAGATTCAAGGGTTTGACCAGCAGCAAGCCCACTTTCGCCCCAGGCCTTTTTCTTTTCTTAGAATGAGTACGGGTATCTTGTGGAGGAGCAGGATATTTTTCTTGGGAAGGAGGAGGATGCTTATCCTTAGAAGAAGCAGCATGAGTAGTGGAGGAAGGGGCATGGTGCTTATCTTGTGGGGCTTTGTCTGATATGTTTTCGGTAGCTTTCTTTTTTCCTTTGTCAGAGAATTGGTGACCAGCATTGGGGTTCATCGCCATTCGAGGTGCCATATTTGTATACAACAAAATATGCTAATCAAATATATCTTGCAAAGTTGGATATTGATAAAAGTCAGAAACTTTTTTTTTTAATCTGGGGAAAAAGATCTGGAGTCATTTTAAGGTGGTTATTTAAGTAATCAATATAACATTGGGAAAGATTAGGAGGCAGTTCATGCAAAGTGAAGGAGGATAGAAGGAAAGAAGGATCATCTAGAGGAGTTTCTAAAGGAAATTGAGTAGGAGTTGGCGACTGACCCATTTTTTGAAGAGCCCGACTATTGAGAACATAAAGAGGAGCACGGTAATTATTGATGTCGGGAAGAGGAACATTATCGTTGGGGTTGCCTTCTTTATCAGCCCTAGTTCTGGCATTGATTTCTTCATCAGTTCCGTCCAAAAGTTTGAGTACTCTTTTGATAAGAGCCCAAAATTGTAGTTTTAACTCCTTAATAATATTATATTTAGACCAATTATGTGTATAATAAATAAGAGTTAGTACTGTTTATGTGCTTTTGTGTATTTTAGGTATTGGAGTTAAATATGTGAAGAAATATGTCACTTTTGCAAGAAAAAGGAGCAAAGGTTGGTTGCTAAGAAGTTCAAAGATTAAAACCCAAGTTTCAAGGAGAAAAATCCTTTTTAAAGCCCGGTCAAAGATGAAAAGTCAAAGTCAACGCGGGCATAAATAGAGCATAAAAGTTAACAGAATTTCTGCACGGCATATCTTTAGACTCAGACCTTGGAATTGAGCCTATTATATGTTAAAACGACCAGCTCGGAAAGAGCTTTCTAACGGTCTAAACCTTGATCCAATCAGAGGAAAAAAATGGATGAAATAGCTGTTGTAGTAATTTATAGCAGAGAAACCCTTTTTTGGACTTAAGTAATTAGGTTTTGGGCTTGATATAATGGCCCAAAACATAGCTCCAAAGCCCATGCATAAAATTGTAAACCTAGCCCTCTCCTATATAAAGAGGACTAAGGCATAACTCTCTAGAACTTAGTTTTTAATTCATATATCCCTTCTTAGTTAATAAATTAGATAATAATTAGTTTTCATCTTAAGTCAAAACCCTAGTTATTGTTTTATTAGCCTAATCACCATTAATAAAGCCAAGTTATTTATATTGTTTCAATTATGCCTTATTCTTATTTTAATTCTTCTATTGATAATAGTCTAATGAATCTTAGCTAAACCTCCATTAGAGGGGTTTGATGAAGCTTTAATGAAGACTTGATGTGTTAGTGTAGAATAAGTTGTAGTAATCTATTCCACTTTAGAAGGTAGTTAATTCACCATGAGAATGAGTTTAAATTGCCTCACATGCTAATTATTAGTTGGTAGAGATTGCCATGAATAATTAGGGATTAAAAAGACCCAACCTTCATGTGAAAACATAAAGATTAGGATTACAACAAATCTATGCTAGCTTATTAAGGTTTAATCAAGGTAGAATCAAATCCCCCTAATACCTCTCTTCTCATTCACATCTTATAATCAAATTGCCATAGTATAAATTAACATATCATAATTAGCTATTTTCACCATATTAGAATTGTTAAATTAGTGAAATTGTTACGTCTAAGAAACTAGGAGTAGAACGAATTCTTTACTCCACTATATCGCAAGATAATCTAAAGTAGAAACTTTGATCTAGTGTAAATCTACAAGCTTTTACTTAGTATAATTAGTTAAAAGTAGGTAAAACCATAGTTTTTCAGTTATCAAATGGCGCCACTGCCATCTTAGTTTTGTTAGACTAATTTCTCGTTGTGTTTAAAATTCTACGAATATCCCATTTCACCCACCCACCCAATTGTTTGGTTATAACTGTGTTTGTTTTTTTCTTTTCTTCAGAATTTTTTTTCTCGACATAGTACTCGGAGCGCGCCTTCGCCCTCGTGTGCTCTAAATTTGAGCGCGCACGCCCTCTTGTTGCTGGAATATTTTTTTGCAAATAGTACCTTGAGCGTGCCCACGCCCTTATTTACTCTATAATAGAGCGCACCCGCGCCCCTTTGAAGAATAGGCCGATTTTCACAGGTTAGTCACCGGCTCTCGTTTTGTTCAAATTATTTTTAGTATTCAGTGTTTTGAACTTCTTAAATATACTGGGATTGCGTATACAAGATGCTATTCATACACGAAGCAAGGAGGCCTTCAGGTACTCTGTCCTTCACTCCTCGTCTTTTCTGTTAGAGGATTTTTCATTCTAGCATATCAGGTTTGTTTGATTGCTGTTAGTGGTTTGTATTCATATTGGCCTTAGCCTTGCAAGAGATTAAGGTCTGGTAAGAGTAAACCATCTTCTGTTATTTATTGTGAACGTCAATGCACACGCCTATCTAGAATATCACACACTACACCTGCATTAATGGCTGACGAAATAGCGACTCCTCTCTCTGACTTTTAAAAAGCCTTAATCGATTGCCCTAAGTCAAGCATTGTTCTTGTAGACCCAGTGGGGAATTTTCGAATTCCTCCGAATATATTTAATTTGTTACTGGTTTTTCATGGATTAGACCACGAGAAACCTTATTAGCATATGTGTAGGTAGAACAAGTTCTTACCATATTTCATCATCCTACAGTAAATTCAGAACAAATTAAACTTAGGGTGTTTCCTTTCACCCTAGCCGATAAGGCATCATCTTGGTTAACTGCCCTATCGCCTAATTCTGTGGACTCATGGGCCAAACTCATTCAATTGTTTATAGAACAGTTTTAACCACCACTGAAGACAGATGAAATGCTTCAAAAGATTCATTTCTTCAGCCAGAATCCTCATGAATCCTTTTCAGAGGCCTAGAATCATTTCATTGATCTTCTAATCGAGTGTCCACATCATAACCTTGCGAAAGACATGCTTGTTCGCGCCTTTTTCAAAGGGCTTTTACATCACCATAAAGAGGTTATTGATATAATGATTTGGCATAGTTTCCTTAGTAAAGGTGCCTCAGAGGCTTATAGGTTTTTAGAGGATCAATCTAAGTATCAAAATAACTTGGGGGGTAATGACATCCCCTCCTCCGCTAATTCTTCTTCCACAGTTAAGGTTGCCAGTATGTTTGATGTTAAATATGATCCCGAACTTAGAACTCTAATCAAATCTCTCACAAAAAAGGTAGAAGCCATTTCTATTCAACATAAGCCTACTCCTGTCATGAACATATATTCTCTTCCATGTAATTTCTGTTATAGTCTTGAGCATACCGACTCCTATTGTCCTCTCCTCTATGAATAACCACCCACACAGTCGGATAATGTTTGCTCCATAAATAGTGAACCTAACCTACCTTGGAGACAACACCCCAACTTCGATTGGTAGAAAAATGAAAAGATCACTTTCCTTTACCTTTTATAGATCAGATGCTCGAACGTCTAGCTGGTCATGCTTATTATTGTTTTTTAGATGGCTACTCTGGCTATTTTCAGATCATTATTGATCCTGACGACCAAGACAAGACTACCTTCACATGTCCTTTAGGAACATATGCCTATAAACGGATGCCTTTTGGCCTCTGTAATGCTCCTGGTACTTTCTAGCGGTGTATGCTTCATTTATTTTGTGACATGGTGGAGCACTTTACAGAAGTTTTCATGGTTGATTTTTCTATCTATGGAGACTCTTTCAATAAATGGCTATCTAACCTTTCCCAAGTGTTGACATGGTATAAGAAAAAAAATCTGGTTTTAAATTGGGAAAAATGTCATTTTATAGTAAAATGAGGAATAGTGCTAGGTGATATTGTATCTATTGACGACATAGAAGTAGATAAGGCCAAATTAGATAAAATAGCTTCTCTACCTATACCATGGACTATCCGTGAAATTAGAGCACTTTCTAGGCCATGTTGGTTTTAATAGATGTTTTATCAAGGATTTTTCCAAATTAGCTAGGCCTTTAAGTAATCTCTTTTTAAAAGATGCTATATTTGATTTTAATTATCACTGCAAACAGGCTTTTGAAACTTTAAAAGTTGCTTTAACATCTGCACTGATTATACAGCCTCCCGATTGGTCTAAACCTTCCGAGCTTATGTGTGACGCTAGCGATTATGCTGTTGGTGCTGTGTTAGGCCAGAAACTAGATGATAAGTCCACCGTTAGTTATTATGCTAGTAAAACTTTAAACGATGCTCAAAGAAATTACACTACTACGGAAAATAAATTTTTAGCTGTGGTTTATACTTTAGATAAGTTCCGCCCTTATTTGGTTGGCTCAAAGACCTTTGTCTACACTTACCATGTAGCTCTTAGGTACCTTCTCGCCAAGAAGGATGCTAAATAGAGATTGATCCGTTGGATTCTTCTCCTGCAAGAGTTTACCCTAGAAATTAAGGATAAATGTGGGGTTGAAAATGTAGTTGCCGATCAGTTATCTAGACTAACTAATGACAGTGATAGTGATTATGAGTCCACACATGATTCTTTTCTTGATGAGCATCTTTATTCTATTTTTTATGCACCTTGGTATGTCGACATTGTGAATTATTTAGCTTCTGATATTATTCCTGATGTTTGGTCAAGAATTGAACGTAAAAGATTTTTTGCCAGAGTTAAACTATACTACTAGGATGAGCCCTACCTTTTTAAGTATTGTGCAGATCAAATTATTCGTCGTTGTATTCCCTAGTTGGAATATAATGAGGTTTTAACCTTCTGCCATGACAAAGAGTGTGGTGGCCATTTTAGTGTTATAAAAACGGCAGCTAAAGTTCTGCAATGTGGTTTTTATTGGCCTACCCTGTTTAAAGATGCCCAAGTTCACTGCAAGACGTGTGTTCGCTGCCAACAACTTGGGCGTATCACTAAACGTAATATGATGCCTTTAAATCCTATCATGGTAGTAGAAAGTTTTGATGTATGGGGCATTGATTTCATGGGTCATTTTCCTATTTCCCATGGTTTTATTTATATTCTTGTTGCCATGGACTACGTTTCCAAATTAATATAGGCTATGGCTTGCCGTACTAATGACCATAAGAAATTTGTCTTTTTTGTTAAGGAATACATTTTCTGTCATTTTGGAATCCCTAGAGCCATTATCAGTGATGTCGGAAAGCATTTTCGCAATATGCTTCTTTAGTTAAGATGTACGGAGTTACCCATAAGGTGGCTACTCCTTATCATCCATAGACTAGTGGCCAAGTAGAAGTCACTAATAGGGAAATTAAAAAAGTATTAGAAACAACAGTCAATTCTGATCGGAAAGATTGGTCTAAGCGTCTAACCATGGGCTTATCGGACAACTTTTAAAACTCCTATAGGAATGTCTCCCTTTAGACTTGTGTTTGAAAAACCTTGTCACTTGCTCGTTGAATTGGAGCACCGTCCTATATGGGCTATAAAGAGCCTTAACTTCAATATTGATGAGGCAAGTGTCAAGCACAAATTACAATTAAATGAGCTTGAAGAAATTCATAGCGATTCTTATGATCTCACAAAGGATTATAAAGCTAACATGAAACGTGTTCATGATAAACATATTTTGCGTAAAGAGTTGGTGGTTGGTCAAAAGGTTTTGCTTTACAACTCCCGTTTGTATATTTTCCTAGGAAAATTAAAAACACGTTGGTCTAGTCCTTTTCTAGTTACTGAAGTCACCCTTTATGGGACAATCACCTTGGTAAATCCCAAGGACAACAATACCTTTCAAGTTAATGGCTAATGATTAAAACATTTTCACGAGTTAATGTCCCCAGATGTGGAGGATGTCCTTTTATAGGACCCTGTCTATGAGGACTGACCTTTGATGTTTGGTGTACTTCCTTTCATTTCCATATATTGGTGAGTGCACCATTCAAGTAACCGGGCCCTCCTTTGGAGTATATGGGTATAAGTACCAGATCTTAAGTCCACATTTAACATAATTCACGCTTTCCACTCTTGCATGTTGTCTTAGTTTTTTAGTCATGTTTCTCTAAGGAGTGATTTATGTTTTTATTGTTTTATTGTTTTTCTTTATATTAAACTTATTCATAAAAAATAAAAAAAATATTAAAACCCTATAAACAGTAATCTAGCAAGTATCAGGAATCTAACTTTAAAAGACCCACGTTTTTAAAACAAATTTTCTAAATTATGTTTTCAAAAATTTGTTTGGGGGTGGGGTGTTTGGTCTTTCCTTTCTTGATCACTCAACTTTTTATTCTTATTGTTTATGCTGTTTAGTCGTATTTTGATTCGGGCTGACACTATCTATAAATTTAGATTTCTTGTGATCATATAACTTATGTCATTTACGTGTTCCAAGGCGTTTCCCATCTTTTTATATGTCAACCACATTTAGATTTGAGTTTTCTATAGATCATTGGATTGTACTTTCTCTGCTGATCGTTTTGATAGCTCATTCGTCAAAATCAGACCGTTAATAAATCGGGAATTTTAGTTTTAAATTTTACGAGGCATAGGACAGGATGTGCATTTTGGAATTTGTTTTGGGCTTGGGCCCAAATGGTTTACCCTATGTACTCACATGATTTCCAAAACAAAGATAGAGAGAAAAACCCTTCGCGAGTTCTTCTTCTTTTCCGCCTCCAAGAACACCAACCAAAGAAAAAAAAAAAAAAAAAAAAAAACCCGCGACCTAACCTCCACCCGAACTCACTCCAAGTTTCGATAGAGTTTTAATTCACTCTTCCCCACCTTACATTCACCCTAAATTCAAAATCCAAAACCCAATGGCTCCTCAACCACCAAAGATTCTTCCGGAACAAGTTTTACTCAAACACAATTTTTCCCCTTTTACGGTGCCGAAATGGTTATTAGGAAGTGGCAGGGATTATTGTATTCTCTGGAGGATTTTTATCACACTGATTTGGTGTATGATTTTTATAAAAAGAGGGAGATTGATGGTGGTTGGGTTTTTGTTAAGGTGAATGGTAGTCAGAGGGAATTGACTACAACATTATTATCTGAGATTACTAGCATTGACCAAAGACCTATCATAGTCACAATGCAGGAATCTCAGCTTGGTGGAATCAGCCCTTTGATGAACGAGATTGTCTTGGACGGAGTTTACAATCTGAACTCGCACTGTGTTCATCAGACGTCTTTGAGAAGAAACTAGCTGGCTGTTGCTCAGTGGGTTGGTAGGAATGTTATTGCCACCACGAAAGCCAGTGACATCAATTTGAGTTGTCTTGATTACGGACCCTTCGTAAGCGGGAGGTATGGGTTACGCATCCAACGCCTCGTATTTTTAAAATACATTTTTATCTATTTATTAATTATTTATTTATTTATTTTCAAAATTCGTCGGACCGGACTCGGGATATGTGGGCCTGGTTTTTGGGCCCGAGTCTATGTTGGGCTTGGGTTTCGAACCCAAGTATATAAACACATTTTTCTAGAAAATAGGGTTTCTGGAGAATAAAAATATTAAAAATGGAGGCGAGATGAAAATTTGGATTTACGGAGGGTGGGTTGACGGCTCGGACTCGGAGAAAAATTCGTAGGAGCTGTTCATACAGGTGAGTAGCTCTTTTGCTATTTCACCGGAATACAGAAACCGTGTTATTGTCCTATGTTTTCACTAATTTTACTGTTCATTACTCGGCGTCCGGTAGCATTGTTAAAACCTGTTGCATTGAACCGTGTCTTTGTATTATTTAACTTTGTTAAATTTCGTTTTGTAATTAAAATGATTGAACTGTTGAAAGCTTTGAATTTCTTTGTAATGGCGTCGTTTGAAAAACAGTACCGAAATCGTTTTTTCTTGTTGAACTTTCGGTACTTGTTGTTGGTGTTTGGTTGTGGGTGATGAGGGAAAGTGGGGGCGTGAAGCTTGGAGGCATTAATGGTCCGGTTGGGTGGGCTGTTTTGGTTTTGTTTTGGGTTGTATGGTGTTGGGGAGTTTAGGATGAATGTTGGGGTGATGGTATAGTGGTGGAGTGGTGTTGGACCTGTCGAGTGAGTGATTGGGAAGCTTGCAGACCGCCCATTAATGGCGGCCGACAGTAAATCGCCCAAACACTCCAGTAAAAGGTGTTGAACGGTTTTTCGGTTGTTTTGTGTGGTGAATGGGTGATTGGTTGAAGTGGGAGAGTGTAGTAGAGTGAGGGGGCGGCTGGAAGCTTGATAACAAGCTTTAATGGAGGTCGAATTTTAGATCTAGTTCTGGAGGAGATGGTGGAGTTAAGGGTTGGGATTTTTGCTTTGTTAATGTTGTTGGGTTTTCTGCAGGGATTAAAACCGCCTAGTCAAAATTGGTGGTTGTGTGGAGGTGGTGGTGGCGGATTTGGGCTGCTGTTGGGGAAGAGATGATGAACATTACCAAGCCGATTTGGGTTTGGGCTGGGGTCGTTTTCCTTGGGCCAAAACTCAAATTTGATGTGGGCGGTTCTATTTTTATATTGGGCCAGTTCATTTCTATTTGGTTTGGGCCCAATTCTATTATTTTGTTTGGGCCCGGTTTGTTTTAGTTGTTTGGGCCAACCTCTTATTTGTTTTGTTGGGCCGGTTTCAGTTAAATTTTCGGACCGAACTCAGTTGTATTTTGGGGCGAACCCATGTGTATCTTTGGACCAGTTTAATTAAGTTTAGTTTGGGCCCAGTTTAAGTAAGTTTTGGGACCAGTTCTAATATTAGTCTATGGGCCCGTTTCATTTGTATTTTGGGCCGAACCCATTTGTATTTTTGGATCAGTTTAATTAAGTTTTGTTTGGGCCTTCTCCAAATTATGTTTTGGGCCAGTTCAGTATAAGTTTTTGGGCCCGTTTCTAATATTGCTTGGGCGATCCATAGGAGTTAAAATAGATCAATTGGGTCGTAGAATAAATAAGTGGACTTTTAGGCGTTCGGTTTTAAGGTTTGGGCTTGGCGGTTGGGTCCGAACCATGACCGTGGTCATGAGCCCATGAGTCATGCACCTTTGACCTTAGCCATGAACCATGGCTATGATCATGAACCTGTCGAAAATGGAAACGACAGTTTGACTTTGGCGATAGCGGTTTGACTTTGACTTGGGGCGGTTTGACTTTGACTAAAGGCGGTTTGACTTTGACCATCGACGGTTGACTTTGACCTTTGACCATGGACGGTTGACTTTCACCTTTGACTTTGACGATGACAGTTTGACTTTGACCATGACATGTTGAGTTTGACCTTGACCATGAGGTGTTGACCTTTGACCGTTGACCGTTGACTTTGACTATTGACCGTTGACTTTGACCGTTGACTGTGAATGTTGACTTTTCCAGTTTTTCATATGTTTGTTTATATGGACAAATATAGTAATAATGTATTGTCGGATATTGTATAACTTGGTTGGTCATTATCTAATTTAGATTTGACGTGAGTAGTGTGTAAAGCATATACATATTGGGCTTTGATTTGTGGATGTGGTGGATTTTATTTGTCTTTACGTTTTATGTGTATATTATATAGACACATATAGTAATAAAATCTTTGTGGAAGCTTGTATATATTTGGTTGTCATTATCTAATAAAGATTTGACATTGATATTGTGTATTTTTGACCGCGATGGCGATATTGAGATATTAGGAGATATTATATTCTAATCGTTATAATGTATGTGATACGTTGAAGCATTGTGACCGCGATATAATATGCTAGGATAGTTGTATTAATGCAATATCTTGGAGAAATGTATATACACTCCATTATTTTATATGTGATATGCTAATATAGTATCGGTGAATATTTGCCCACCTGAGAGTGCGGTGTAGTGCAATAATATATTGGCGTGAAAGAGCGAAAGTGACTATGAGATATAATTGAGATGTTTCTAGATTTTATGGCTTAGTGCAATAAGGTAATTGACACCGATATGATATAGTAGAAATGTTTATGAGTCATTAATGTATGACACCGAATAAATTACATAACGAAAATCCTAGAACGACTACCACAACTCATGTGATTGGCCCTTCCGGCGTTTGGGTTAATCTGAATGGCCTTCGGCTGCCCCTTCCGGCGCTTTGATTAAAATTTGAATGGCCCTCCCGGCGTAGCGAATAGTGGCTTGATTATTCCGTTCGCAAAATAGAACGATGATGCATAATATTTTATGCCGAATAGTGGCGGTGCTTACATAGATTTGGCTTCCGTGTGAGGATTTACGGTGTCGCGGCATCCCGCCAGGTGGTTACGCACGGAGTGGCTCATTATGTAAGGGAGGCATGTGGATGTACATGTTCGGGCGTTGGGTTGCGATTGTGGTAGCCAGGGAAACTAGGTAAAGACATAGATACGACGTGATTTTAGGGACACACAAAGAAAGCCCTGAAATAATCTAATTATGGTAATATGTTAGTTAATGATGTATCTTTAGATAGATGATTGTATATACTTGGTGGTTATAGTTTAGTTAGAACCTAAAAAGCCTCGATGGAGGAACTACATGCCTTATTTATTATGAGTATAGGTTGTTGTGTGTGGTTAGTGGGAAGTTAAAAAGGCCTCGATTGGAGGAACTACGCCTTTAGTTATTGAACTTAAGGATGTTGTATTAGTCGTTGAAAGTTAAGGCGCCTCGATGGAGGAACTAACTGCCGTATGGATTGTGTATGTATATGTATAATTATATGTTGTATTTTAGGGCTACTCACACCAGCATTTTTATAATCTCAACCCGATTTGCATGTTTGTTTATCGGTGTGTTCATTCAGAACATAGTTGATAAGTTTTGACAGGTTTAGTGTTGAAGAAGATCGGTTGCTGCTTGTGGTTTGCGTTAGCGTTGCATTTCAAGATAGGCCTTGTTTTCCTTTGAGGTGATATAGATTTTCAGTTGAGATAAGGTTATTTGCATTTTCTTTTGTAAATTGTTTTTGTAATAAAGATGACTGTTGTTTAAGTTAAAATTTTTATTGGTTTTTAATTATCCGCATATTTTAAAACTGTTTATGGGTTTTTGGGTGTAGAGAGTGCGTCACACCTCGGAGATCGAAGAGTCGGGGACAAATAATGTTTTTTCAACTGCCGAAATTCGGGTGTGTAACTTGATTTGGTATCGGAGCCTTTGGTTAGCTTAGACTTAGGTGAGTCTAGGTGATTCTCGGATCGTGGTTTATGGGTAGTGTTTAAGGAGTTTTATTTTTCAAAACTATTTCCGCTAGTCGTTTTGTTTTTACAAAGAAAAGAAAGATACATAAATAAAGAGAGTCAATATTTTTTTCTTGATTTGTTTGTACGTGTAATGTGTATATTTGATATTAGTTACTCTTGTGGAGTGCATATGAGATGCTTTTATTTTTCCTTAGCATATAAGGAGTGGTTATATGTGTAATAGGTTAATTATTAATGGATTTGATCAAAATGATGTGTACTGCTATAATGTTGTTTTATTGTTAGTGATCATTTTCACATGGAGTATGGATTAAGTATGACAACCTGTCTGTAAACTTTGTATTTGGGTGTTATGTGATTGTTCAAGAAGTAAGGAGATATTTTATCTATATTGAATGAGTTGTATTATCTGGTGGCTTTGTGACGTACTGAGTAAGGAACTAATTGCCTCGATGTTGGAGGAACTATCTCGCCTCACTCGTACACGTTAATGGATGAATAGTATTTTAAAGTATAAGAGATTAATCTGTTAGAGGTGATTAGTTAGAAATAGATCGAATATAATAATAAAATATATGTGTATTCTTTTTGAGATGTGTATACCTGCGTATACACGTGTATTCTTTTTGAGACGTGTATACTTGCGTATACACGTGTATTCTTTTTGAGATGTGTATACTTGCGTATACACGTTTTTATATTATAGTATATAGGTGAACTATTACCGTGCGTATATGATTGATTAATATCGTTAAATTAGTTTCACATGATTTTTGCATATTCGAGTATTTACTCTTAATTGTTTTGTTTCAGTCTATATGATTTTGATAGAGGAATATGAAAAAAAAAAATTTTTATTTTTGGATACGTGTTATATTTGATCCAGTTGCAAGCATGAATTAGGATTCAAGGGTTGTTTTAAATTTAATGCTTCTGAGAGCATGACTAAAGTAAATATAAAGTTTTATTATAGTATCAATGACATGAGTGACATTTTGTTTTAAGTGTATCAGGACACTAATTTTCTTTTATGCATGATAATGAAAACTTCATAATGTTTTATACAGGGATGAACTTACCCTATATTATTGATTAGTTAAGTTGAATATTATTTTTCGTAGAGATTGCTACGTGTCAAGAAACTGCATGCTAAAAAGATATGATATATTTATCTTGCGTTTAAGTGACAGTAATAATTGTTTTAATATAGACAGCTAAACTGTAATAGGTTTTGTAATGGCATGAAGATATATATTCGGGTATTATTGAAAATAATTAATACCAATGTTATCTTGTTTAAGTTTAATCAACGTGCATTCTTGTATAGGTTCTAAGTTAACAACCAATGTTATTTGTTCGTATTTGTTCGTATAGCTTTACTTCCGAATCTCGGGACGAGATTCTTTTGAGATGTGTATAGCTGTAACGCCCGTATTTTTAAAATACATTTTTATCTATTTATTAATTATTTATTTATTTATTTTCAAAATTCGTCGGACCGGACTCGGGATATGTGGGCCTGGTTTTTGGGCCCGAGTCTATGTTGGGCTTGGGTTTCGAACCCAAGTATATAAACACATTTTTCTAGAAAATAGGGTTTCTGGAGAATAAAAATATTAAAATGGAGGAGAGATGAAATTTGATTTTTACGGAGGTGGGAGCCGAATTTCGGACTCGGAGAAAAATTCGTAGGAGCTGTTCATACAGGTGAGTAGCTCTTTTGCTATTTCACCGGAATACAGAAACCGTGTTATTGTCCTATGTTTTCACTAATTTTACTGTTCATTACTCGGCGTCCGGTAGCATTGTTAAAACCTGTTGCATTGAACTTCGTGTCTTTGTATTATTTAACTTTGTTAAATTTCGTTTTTGTAATTAAAATGATTGAACTGTTGAAAGCTTTGAATTACTGTAATGGCGTCGTTTCAAAACGATACCGAAATCGCTTTTTCTTGTTGAACTTTCGATTACTTGTTGTTGGTGTTTGGTTGTGGACTGATGAGGGTCGAGTGGGGGCAGCGAAGCTTGGAGGCATTAATGGCGCCGGCGGTTGGGTGGGCTGTTTTTGGTTTTGTTTTGGGTTGTATGGTGTTGGGGGGAGTTTAGGATGAATGTCAAGGTGATGGTATAGTGGTGGAGTGGTGTTGGACTGCCGAAAGTGAGGCGGATTGGGAAGCTTGCACCGCCCATTAATGGCGGCCGACAAGAATCGCCCAAACACTCCAAAAAAAAGGTGTTGAACGGTTTTTCGGTTGTTTTGTGTGGTGAATGGGTGATTGGTTGAAGTGGGGAGAGTGTAGTAGAGTGAGGGCGGCCGGAAGCTTGATAACAAGCTTTAATGGAGGTCTAATTTTAGATCTAGTTCGGAGGAGGAGATGGTGGAGTTAAGGGTTGGGATTTTTGCTTTGTTAATGTTGTTGGGTTTTAGCGGGGGATTAAAACCGCCTAGTCAAAATTGGTGGTTGTGTGGAGGTGGTGGTGGCCGGATTTGGGCTGCTGTTGGGGGAAGAGATGATGAACAGTACCAAGCCGATTTGGGCTTGGGCCTGGGTCGGTTTCCTTGGGCCAAAACTCAAATTTGATGTGGGCCGGTTCTATTTTTATGTTGGGCCAGTTCATTTCTATTTGGTTTGGGCCCAATTCTATTATTTTGTTTGGGCCCGGTTTGTTTTAGTTGTTTGGGCCAACCTCTTATTTGTTTTGTTGGGCCGGTTTCAGTTAAATTTTGGTATGAACTTCGGTTTTATTTTAGGCGAACCCATGTGTATCTTTGGACCAGTTTAATTAAGTTTAGTTTGGGCCCAGTTTAAGTAAGTTTTGGGACCAGTTCTAATATTAGTCTATGGGCCCGTTTCATTTGTATTTTGGGCCGAACCCATTTGTATTTTTGGATCAGTTTAATTAAGTTTTGTTTGGGCCTTCTCCAAATTATGTTTTGGGCCAGTTCAGTATAAGTTTTTGGGCCCGTTTCTAATATTGCTTGGGCCAGTCCATAGGAGTTAAAATAGATCCAATTGGGTCAGGTAGAATAAATAAGTGGACTTTTAGACGTTCGGGTTTTAAGGTTTGGGCTTGGCCAGTTGGGTCCGAACCATGACCGTGGTCATGAGCCCATGAGTCATGCACCTTTGACCTTAGCCATGAACCATGGCTATGATCATGAACCTGTCGAAAATGGAAACGACAGTTTGACTTTGACGATGACAGTTTGACTTTGACTTGGACAGTTTGACTTTGACTAGGGCAGTTTGACTTTGACCATCGACGGTTGACTTTGACCTTTGACCATGGACGGTTGACTTTCACCTTTGACTTTGACGATGACAGTTTGACTTTGACCATGACATGTTGAGTTTGACCTTGACCATGAGGTGTTGACCTTTGACCGATTGACCAGATTGACTTTGATTGTTGACCAGATTGACTTTGACCAGATTGATCGTGAATGTTGACTTTTCCAGTTTTTCATATGTTTGTTTATATGGACAAATATAGTAATAATGTATTGTCGGATATTGTATAACTTGGTTGGTCATTATCTAATTTAGATTTGACGTGAGTAGTGTGTAAAGCATATACATATTGGGCTTTGATTGTGGATGGGATTTTATTTGTCTACACGTTTTATGTGTATATTATATAGACACATATAGTAATAAAATGCTGTGGAAGCTTGTATATATTTGGTTGTCATTATCTAATAAAGATTTGACATTGATATTGTGTATTTTTGACACGTGACGATATTGAGATATTAGGAGATATTATATTCCTAATACGTTATAATGTATGTGATACGTTGAAGCATTGTGACACGATATAATATGCTAGGATAGTTGTATTAATGCAATATCTTGGAGAAATGTATATACACTCCATTATTTTATATGTGATATGCTAATATAGTATCGGTGAATATTTGCTCACCGAGTCCGGTGTAGTGCAATAATATATTGTAACGCGGAAAGAACGAAAGTGACTATGAGATATAATTGAGATGTTTCTAGATTTTATGGCTTAGTGCAATAAGGTAATTGACCATTGACGCGATATAGTAGAAATGTTTATGAGTCATTAATGTATGACACCGAATAAATTACATAACGAAAAATCCTAGAACGACTACCACAACTCATGTGATTGGCCCTTCCCGGCGTTTGGTTAATCCGAATGGCCTTCGGCTGCCCTTCCGGCGTTCGGTTAATTTGAATGGCCCTCCTGGCGAACCCGAATAGTGGCTTGATTATTCCGATTCAAAAAATAGAACGATGATGCGCAATATTTTATGCGAATAGTGGCGGTCTTACATAGATTTGGCTTCGTGTGAGGATTTACGGTGTCGCGGCATCCCGCTCATGGTGGTTACATACGGAGTGGCTCATTATGTAAGGGAGGCATGTGGATGTACATGTTCGGCGTTGGGTTCTGCGATTGTGGTAGCCGAGGGAAACTAGGTAAGACATAGATACGACGTGATTTTAGGGACACACAAAGAAAGCCCGAAATAATCTAATTATGGTAATATGTTAGTTAATGATGTATCTTTAGATAGATGATTGTATATACTTGGTCGGGTTATAGTTTAGTTAGAACCTAAAAGCCTCGATGGAGGAACTACATGCCTTATTTATTATGAGTATAGGTTGTTGTGTGGTTAGTGGGAAGTTAAAGGTACCTCGATGGAGGAACTACACCGCCTTAGTTATTGAACTTAAGGATGTTGTATTAGTCGTTGAAAGTTAAGGCCTCGATGGAGGAACTAACTGCCCGTATGGATTGTGTATGTATATGTATAATTATATGTTGTATTTTAGGGCTACTCACACCAAGCATTTTTATAATCTTTGACGATTTGCATGTTTGCTTATCGGGTGTGTTCATTCAATGAACATAGTTGATAAGTTTTGACGAGTTTAGTGTTGAAGAAGATCGGTTCTTTGCTTGTGGTTTTATAAGTTAGCGTTGCATTTCAAGATAGGCCTTGTTTTCCTTTGAGGTGATATAGATTTTCAGTTGAGATAAGGTTATTTGCATTTTCTTTTGTAAATTGTTTTTGTAATAAAGATGACTGTTGTTTAAGTTAAAATTTTTATTGGTTTTTAATTATCCGCATATTTTAAAACTGTTTATGGGTTTTTGGGTGTAGAGAGTGCGTCACACCTCGGAGATCGAAAAGAGTCAGGGGACAAATAATTTTTTTCACTCGCCGAAATTGAGGTGTGACAAAGATCCTTGAATTTTTGTTAAATGAGATTAAGGCAGTTGGTAAGTCGACCGTAACCTTCCCTACTTTGATTACAAAGGTTATGTTGTATCGGGGAGGTGTTCCGAAGACTGGTAAGATTAATTTGAAGTTGCATGAAAATGCACCTATCTATTGGGAATGTATTAAGAGGAATTAGAATTTGCCGGAAGCTAGACGTTTTGAGACGGCACTGGATGAGGACGATGAGGATGACACGACGTGTTTGATAGGGTTATATACTAAAAGCATTACTTTTGTATTAACTCTAATTCTTCATATTTTGAATGAAAATCATATGGGCAAATGTTATGCAAATTATATATGTTATTAGTTATATGCATGCATCTAATACTTTATGTTGTAGATGATATGGTGTGGTGACACACATAAGATCATATCATCAGTACCTTATAAAGTATAAGTAAACGTTCACAGCCTAGATGGATTTGGACAAACCATTGGTATGGTTGTATTATAATATGGTGTTAGTCTATCTTGACCACAGGATTACATTAGTACGCTTTGTGTGTATTGAACATGACCAAGTGAGGTTGTTTCTCTTTATACTGACTATATAAGAGAACAAACACCTCTGCTATTATGGATGCTTGTTCTCTTAATCCGGATATAATAACGGGCACTTACGTGCATTGTACATTGCTTTAAATCATCAATGAGTGAGATTCATTTGTGAATTAACAAACTCGATGGATTGGGTAATGATATTGTATGTAAGGTGTGCTGTTGATTATAGAAGGAATCTGTGACCCGCAAGAAGTTGGGTTGATGATGTCCCCTTGAAGAGCTTATAAGGATTGTCATGTAAACCCTGCAGGTGGATTTAATCTGACATGACAATGAGGTTGAGTGGTACTACTCAAGGACAGAAGAAGTTGATTAATGTAGTTGTCAGTAACTTGACTTAATCAACGGGCATTTTATATCTTAACATGGGGAGATCAACAAGCATATAATATGGAGCCCATAAACGTAATACACATAATTTGGGATTAGGGCAGTATTGCAACAATGGCCTTTACTGGAATAAACCATTTGTTGACGGACTTGGGCCGTGTGTTCTTGGCGAACATGGGAAGCCAAAGCCCATCAGGAGACCTAACCCTAATTTATCCTCATGGTCCCTGTTGTAGCCTATATAAGGAAACCCTTCTTTCCTGGCCAAAACACTGAGTTATTGCTTAAGCAAAATTAGTTCCTAAATTAAGTTCTAACCTTGTGACTGAGAGAGGCCAAGAAAGAAAGAAGGGGCTGGTAGATCGTTGCCCACACAACATCCATTCAAAGGATAAGAATACAACAGAAGATCAAGAGGTTGCTGATTCATAGAGCTTGGATTCTCAGAGATATCATAGCTGATCAAAAGGTATGATTCCTAATCAAAATCGTGAACACCCTTATTCCGCTGCGCATGGGTTTTCACGATTTGTAAATAATGACATGCAACCACCATAACGATTCCTACAGTGTTTTGATGTGGATGCTTTGGAAAGGGCTACTACGGATGTAGCCCGCATTTTGTTACTTCATCGTGGCCTGCGAACTCTCCATACTCAGTATGAGACGATTCATACAGGCCAACGTTCTCTGAATGACCTATGTGAGGCCATTCAGACTAGGCAGGGTACCATTCTCAGTAACCAAGCTAAGCTACAGCAGGATATTCAGTTACTCAGTGCTAGTCACTAGGACATCCAGGATAACATGGAGACTCTCGTCCAGAGCAATACAAAACATTGGGAAGCCATAGATGCTTTTATGGAGCAACATCACACGTTTCAAGTAGAAGTTCTACGACGATTACCACCTCATGAGGCTTCTTCTTCTGCTGACTCTGGCAGGCATGAGCGTCGTAGACGTAGGATGGATGGCTCTGGCCCATCCTCATCTCGTGGCTAGTTGTTGATTAGATTATTGTTGTTAGGAAATTTCCCTATTTTTAGTAGAATAATTTTTATTTGAGTTGTTAGTTAAGTAGTTAATATTGAATTCTGTATTTGGTTGTTATCTAAATTTTGAGTTAATTTAAATTTTGTCCGAGACTGCTTTCTATTTTTCATGAATCCCACCTTCCTGACTTGTTTGGGGGTGGTATTATTTGTTTAGCATTATAATTTTCCATATCCATTTGTTTTTAGAAGTTAATATTGCAAGGTTCTAAGAATATGGGTTATGTGAGCATGTTGCTAATGTGGTGTAGCTATAATGAGCTACTCTTGGGTTGTGCAACCTCAAGGATTAGGAATTGGATGATTGATATTTTTATTTCCAACCTAAAAGTTATTGGTTTGACTTTGGTGTCTACACTTTATCTGTTTCTATTTTGGATTTAGAAATTTTCTTTTTCCATTATCCTGCCTTAACAATTTGGGCAACTTGTGGAACTTAGATTAAAAAACTAGTCTTCCATAAATACATGGTCAACTCTAATCTTCTCATTTTCACATCTAAACTTCTCACTTTCACCTTGAAACTCCACACCAGCAACAACACTTTCGGAGCACGCTCGCACTCCTTTTTTGCCTATACACAGAGCGCGCCCGTGCCCTTCCAAAGGCTACTATGAACGTGCCCGCGCTCTTACCTTAACAAGACCTCCAATTTTTAATTTTTTCTAAGGTTTTCCGAGGTTACTTCAGGGAGTTCAAGAGTGTGTTTGGTTGCTATGAAATCTCCTCAAATCATGCCAGAGTAGTCCTTTGATGAATTGCTCGATAGTGATGCATATGGATACTGGTTCCGCAATAGGATTGTGTAGTCAGGATGGCATAATCTACTGGTAAGTGCTAATGACTCTTATTCTCCAGCGCTTACTTCTTATTTCTATGATCATTGTAAGTTCTTTTATTGACCGGATGGGGAGCAAGTGTTCTCTATCACCATTGATGATATAATAATGAATTTCAGCAAGTTTTTGGTAGCCTTTGCTGTTGGGATGCATATGCCTGCCCCCCGAAACTCATGGGGTTATATGTCTGATAATATATACCTATATAACTATGAGTATTTCCAAGAGACTTATGGGGCGGGGATTTTTCATGTAAAGGACCAAGGGAATCTTAATGTAGCCCTTGGTAGCCTGTCCCTTAACGTAGGCACTATCATTTTCTTTATTATGTTGAATATCTTAGGGGAATGGATGTTTTCTTCTACGAATAATGCCGCTGGTGATGTCTTCCTTGCTTTAGCTGAGGGACGTTTGCTATATGACATTCCCCATACCTTAGTGTTCAGTTTAGCACGAGCCCATAGTATGAAGCATAAGTACCTTCTTATGGCTGTCTTGGTTTGCCGCATAATGCAATGTTTCTTTCTTGAGTTCTGTACCCGTTTCACGGATTGGGTTAGGGTTGACATTATGAGACCCACCAATTGCATTATACGCTTATTCTATGCAATGACTTGGCCGGGGTGGAGGCTACAACCTAATTGGGTTGCCCCTTACACCTTATCCGACCAAGTGGCGCTTAACAGGTTAGCAAAGGTAGATGATAAATGGCGTAAGGCCTGGCAAATTGTTATGGCATGGCAGGATGCAAAGGAACCTCACTTCATAAAAGAGGAGGACAACGCTTAAATGAGGGATATGAGGTAAGTTTTACTTTTCGTTAGTGTCTGCTTATGTCCCAAACAATTTAATTTTTGTTATTCCCATAACGGGTGAAACTAATATAGAGTTGCGTCTGTTTTTATTTATCTATATTAGTATGTTCTGAATTTGTTTTGTAGGTGTTCTTAAATTTTCACGCGTTTCCATGATATTTCCTATTCTTTTTATTTCTATACTTTAAGGACAAAACATGTTTTTGTTTGGGGGTGGCATAGAAACACGCTTAATTTAAAGCACCTATTAGGATATATATATGTATAATATGCACTTGTTTTCTAATATATATATATATATATATATATAATAAGTATTTATAATACACACTTAGGAATATTGGTATTGTTTCTTTCTCCATGATGATATTAATCTAGAAGTTTCACGTTAGCTTTTAAATTAGAATAGTTTTTAGAAACTTAGGTTAATATGTAGGTAATAGTCATTGCATCTTTCCATAAATATATTGCATGAGCATCTATGTTTGTATTGGAAGTAAGTTTCTGAAATCTAGGCTAGAGTACTTGATAAGAGCCCAAAACTGTAGTTCTAACCCCTTAACAATAATACTTTTAGACCAATTATGCGAGAAATAAATAAGAGTTAATGCTGATTATGTGCTTTTATGTATTTCATGCATTGGAGTCGATTATGTGCAGAAATGTGTCACTTTAGCGAGATAAAAGAGTAAGGATTGGTTACTAGGAAGTTCTGTGATTAAGGCCAAGATTCAAGGAGAAAACACCTTTTTAAAGCCTGGTCAAAGCTGAAAAGTCAAAGTCAATGCGGGTAGAAACAGCGTATAAAAGTCAGCAGAACTTTCGAAGACCGTATCTTTGGACTCAGACCTCGTTATTGGGCCTACCTTATGTAAAACGACCATCTTGGAAATAGATTTCCAACGGTCTAAACCTTGACCCAATCAGAGGAGTAGAAGTGGACGAAAAGTCTGTTGAAGTCAAATCCAGCTGGAAAGGCCTCTATAGACTGAAGAATTTGGGTTTTGGGCTCGATTTTCCGGCCCAAAACATGGCTTCTCAGCCCATACACGAAAAAGTGGATCTTGTCTCCTCCATTTCAAGACACAGGACTTAACTCTTAAGCATCTAGTTTTTTTAGTTAGCTATTAGCCAATAATTTTAGTTCTAGTTTTTTTACATTCAATTAATTAGTTTTAGAACAAAGTAGATTATTATTTAGAATCTGATTTAGTCTTATAATAAAGTATTAGTTTTTCATTTTAATTTAGTTTATTGATTCAATTCTTATTTAGATTTAGTTGTCTTAAATTCATAATTAGTTTGTCTTCATTGATAATTAGTATTCATAATCTTAGTGTTAATTTAGTTTTAAATCTTGTTTTAATTCAATTGAAATCATTACTATTGTCATTCAAGTTAGATTTATAAGTTAATCATTTATATCAATAATGGTTTGTTCTATGAGTTCTTGTTATAGAAATGATAGTTTTATGAATCAAGGCTAAACCTCAATTAGAGGGGTTTGAGGAAGCCTTGATGAAAACTTGGTTGTGTAGTGTAAAAATAGTTGTAAGATTCTATTCAACTCTAGAAGGTAGTTGATTCGCCATAAGAATAGGTTGAACTTCCTCATATGCTAGTCATTATTTGGTAGAGATTGCCATGAATGATTAGGGATTAGAATGACCAATTCTTATCGTAAGAACGTAAGAATTGGATTACAACAATCTATGCTAGTTTATTAAGTTGAATTCAAGATGGAATCAAATTCCCATAATTCTTAATCTAGATTCGAATCTTAGTATAACAATTGCCATCGTAGTATTTAGAACATTTCGATTACGTCATTTCAATCGTTGTTAGCATAGTTACATAATCATTACTCTCACGACTTTGGTAGAACCGATAATCTTGGTTAGCATTGAATTCTGAAGAACTAGGAGTGGAACGAATTCTCTACTCCACTTAGTGCAATAGCATCGAGAGTGTAGAAAACTTTGATAACATTAAGCGTAAAATAGTTTTAGTTTTACTTACGTTTGAGTTTAATCTCTTATTCATAGGTAAAACTAGCGTTTTATATTTTATCAAATGGCGCCGCTGCCATCTTAGTTCCCTTTAGATTTGTTTTCGTTAGTATTGTTAGTCTTCCCAAAGTCCCATTAAACCCACCCACCCTTGTTTGTTTCTAACTTATGTTGTTTGCTTCGGAACTGATTTTTTTTCGCAAGAATACACTGAGCGCACCCCGCGCCAAAGTGCCTGGACCTCGAGTCAGACACGAGCGCACCCCGCGCCCATCCTAGACAAAATCAAGGCGCACCACGCGCTGAAGTGCCTGGACATCAGCTAAGGCACGAGCGTACCTTGCGCCCTCCCAAGGCTTAACCAGAGCGAACCACGCGCCCAAAGTGCCTGGACCTTGAGTTAGACACTAGCGCACCCTACGCCCATCCTAGGCTACTTCAGAGCGCACCCCGCGCCCTCTTCTGAACTGCCCGATTTCCATAGGTTAGTTCAAATTTCCATTACTTCAAGTTATTCAGAGTTTCTAACTTGTTACACACACTGAGCTCGCATAAACAAGATGCTATTCATAAGAGAAGCAAGGAGGCATTCAGTTACTTCTTCCTTCCACTCTTTGCATCTCCTGTTAGAGGTTTATACTAGTATATCAGGATTGTTTTGAGTATTGTCGTGTTTCATTAAGATTTGTCTTAACCTTGCATGATATTAAGGTCAGGTAGAAGAAAAACGCCTAACGTAATAAACCGGCAACGTCAATAAACACGCCTTTCTAGTATACCACTCACTACACCTCTAGCTAGCATACCACGACTACACCTGATATAATGGATGAAGAAAGAGAGTCACCTCTCTCAGACTTTTACAAAGCCTTGAGTGATAGCCCAAAATCTTGCATCGTTTTTGTAGACCCAGTGGGGGATTTCCGAATCCCCCCAAATATATTTAATTTTTTACCTGTTTCTCATGGGTTAGACCTTATCAACACATGCGTTGGATTGAACAAGTCCTTACCACATTCCACCATCCTACGGTTGGTGCAAAACAAATTAAACTAAGGGTGTTTCCTTTCACCTTAGCCGACAAGGCGACGTCTTGGTTAACTGCCCAAGCACCTAATTCTGTGGACACATGGGCCAAACTTGTTCAACTATTTATGGATTATTTATTCCCACCACTGAAGATAGATGAAATGCTTTCCAAGATTCATTTCTTTTGACAGAATCCTCATGAATCATTTTCAGAGGCTTGGAATCGTTTCACAGATCTTCTTATAGAGTGTCCACACCATAACCTCACGAAAGACACGTTAGTTCGTGCCTTTTTCAAAGTACTATTACACCACCACAAAGAGGTGCTTGACATAATGAATGGGGGTAGTTTCTTCAATAAAGGAGCCTCAGAGGCTTATAAATTTTTAGAAGATCAAACAAAGCGTAATAATAACTGGGGGGGGGGGGGGGGTAGTGACAATATCTCCCATTCCGCTAGTTCTTCTACAACAGTTAAGGCCGCCGGGATGTTTGAGATTAAACCTGATCCTGAACTAAAGACTTTAATCGAATCTCTCACTAAAAAGGTAGAGGCTATTTCTGTTCAACAAAAGCCTATCCCCATCATGAATGTCAACTCCAATCCATGTAATTTATGTTTGAGTCCTAAGTATCCCGACTCCTATTGTCCTTGATAACAGTGATTTTACGTATTCTAACTATCTATGCGTAAACACAAATAATCAATTTACGTAAATACGTGTTTATATCAATATTCCTACTCTCAAACATCTTCATGCAATACAACGAGTAAGGATTTCGTTCCACTCTTAAACCCTCAAGACTTAAATAGAATTTAATTATTCAAACACAAGGAACAGTGAGAGTGATGTGTTTGGTGTTTAAACTAAAACTAATTATAAATTTAAGACAACTAAATCTAAAGATTCTAACTTTATGAAATTTAACAAATAATAATTAAAATCTAACATCAATAACTACGAAATGACTAACAACCAAGAAATGAAATTAGATCTAAGCAATAGATAAATGACAAAATCGAATTTGATCAATAATAAACTACTTGATTTATCTAATGAAGCAATAACAATATTTTAATACTTTAAATTAAAACAAGGGAAATGAAAACTAATTAAAATGAAGATTTAATTCTAGATCTAACTTTTTCTAACCCTAAACTCCATTAACATTAGCTTCCTAACCTAACTGCCATTAACAAAGAGTCAAACTTTTGTTTTTATACTTCCAGATCCAAAAATCGTGCATGGGCTTGGAGCCATGTTTTGGGCCGGAAATCGGGCCCAAAACCTAATTTCTTTAGTCCAAAATGGGCTCTTCAGCTGCAGTTGGCTTCGACAGATGTTTCGTCCACTTCTGCTCCTCTGATTGGGTCAAGGCTTAGACCATTGGAAAGCTCTTTCCGAGCCGGTCGTTTTGACATAAGGTAGGCCCAATTCCGAGGTCTGAGTCTAAAGATATGGTTTTCGGAAGTTCGTTGACTTTGTGCGATTGCTTCACGCGTGGACTTTGACTTTTCATCTTTTGACCAGGCTTTACAAAGGCTTTGTCTTCTTGAATCTTGGCCTTTAATCACCGAACTCCTTAGTAACCAACCATTGCTCCTTTATCTCATCAAAGTGGCACATTCCTGCACATAATTGACTTTGAAGCCCGAAATACATTAAAAAAACGTATCAAGATTAACTCTTTAATTATTACTCACATAATTGGTCTAAAAGTATGATTGTTAAGGGGTTAAAACTACAGTTTTGGGCTCTTATCAAACCACCCCCAAACAACATTTTGCTTGTCCTCAAGCAAAGATGAGAAATTAGAATAAGTGACCAAAAATGGAGTTCTATCTACTCTCGTTTTTGAAGTGCGATTGCATTGACCATATGCAACAAGGCCTTAAACCACTAGGAATTCCCTAGTGGACGAAGTTATAGCCTCGTGAGAGTTTTCCGATGAAGGTACTCACAAACTTCATCTATACTACAACGACTAAGAAATAAAACTATTGTTTCCTCATTCATGTCTCAACTATCTATACATCTCACTAGCAATTGAATACTGAGAATAATCATGTCGAAAACCTAAGCTAATATATGCATAATAATCAATCATCTACTTAATAAACATATATACAATGAGTAATGCTATGAAATGCTTAGCAGTCCGTTTCTGAAAACTTCGGAATAGCGTCCCTAAGTAGGTCCTCACATAAAAGTCAAGACAAAATCACTCGATTTTTCCCTCGTTTTTTACTCCAATTGTAAAGTGGGCACACTTTACCTTACAATCTCAATGACACACAAGAAAGTCGAGTCGATCAAACACAACCGCCACTTACTATCACACTAACCTATTCCTAATTGAGCTAGAGGTCTTTATTAGGTGTTGCGGGGATTAGGAGATGGTTTAAGAAGGAAGGAAATGGATATACAAAAGGACAAGTCTGAGATAATAGAGTCTTCATATTATATAACTTAGAGAAAACCTTGTTATTTTCTTTTGCTTCTATACTTTGTTTCCATCCTTAGCCATATTTTTCTTTTTCTTTTCTTTGGCTTTTGACTCCCTTTTATTCTATTTTTTTTTCTTTTCCTTGGATGGAAACTTATTTTCTTTATTTTCTGAAGCACTAACTAATTTTTGTTTACACAGGTTTTTCTCTTCTTCTTTCTTCATCATTCTATTCTCAGACTTATTCTAAATTGGGTAGGTTGATTTTTTTATATTTTGTTTTGTTTTTGTAACAGGGTAAAGGAATTTTGGTTTATGAAAGGCTAAGGAAAGGCTCAAAGGGGCGACTAGAGGAAAATAATTCATAGGTTTGAATTTTTGGCTATATCGATCCAAAGAGGGCCTAAATTCCCGCTTAGGATATAGCATAGTGATCAAGCAAGTGGACGGTGGATTTTTCTATCCGATTTTACTTCTCCCTTGTGTCATTTCTCAAATATTTAAAGCTCATCATATAAGGCTTTAGGCTATATTCTCCACAGGATTTGTAGAATAAGTACTCTAGCCTAGATTTTAAACTTACTACTAACAATCATAGATACTCATGTAATATATTTATAGATAGATGCAAAAATTATTACCTACATATTAACCTAAGTTTCTAACAATTATTCCGATGCAAAAGCTACATGGAGACTTCTAGATTGTTAAGAGCATAGAGAAAGAAAACAACACCAATATTCCTAAGTGTATAGCATAAACTTATTTATTTATATTTTTGAAAATTTTAACTTGAAAACAAATGCATATTATACATATCTATATCCTAACAGATGCCTTAATTACACGATTTCTATGCCCCCCAAACAAGAAGAATGCTTTGTCCTCAAAGCATTTAAATAAAGAGGATAGAAAAATACCATGGAAATGGAAATTTTGGAACATCCGCAAAACAAGGTTAGAATATACTAATATAGGAATAAAAAAACCGACGAACTCTATAAGAGTTCCACCCATTATGGGGTTAAAGTAATTAAATTGCTTGGGACATAAGCGCACACTAACTGAAACTAAAAACTTACCTCCACTCCAAATTTTCGTCATCCTCCTCTTCTATAAAGAAGTGAGGTTCCTTCGATCCGCCATGCCATGATAATTTGCCATGCTTCATGCCATTTATCATCTATGATTGCTAACCTATTAAAGCCACTTGGTCGGATGGGGTGTAAGGTGCAACCCGATGAGGTTGTATCCTCCATCCTTACCAAGTCATTGCACCGGAAAGATCCGATAATATAATTGGTGGGTCTCACAAATGTAACCCCAACCCAATCCGTGAAACGGGCACAAAAATAGGGAAGAAACATAGTATAATACGACAAACTAATATAGGCATAAGAAGATACTTATGCCTCATGCTATGGGCTCGTGCTAAACTAGACATCAAAGTTCGGGAAGGTCATGGCACATACGTCCCCGTGGCTAAAGCAAAGGAAGACGCTGCAAGTGGCATCATTCACAGAAGAAAAATGTCATTCCCCTAAAATATTTAGCATGATCCAAAACATAACAGTTCCTATGTTCATGGGCGGGCTACCAAGCGACGTTATATTCCCCTTGGACCTCGATCACGAAGGAAAATGCCCCATATCGACTCATGCAAAACTCATAAGTGTAGACATACATATTATCTACCCAATAGCACCATGGGTCTTGTATTTCAAATGGGCATAGCAAGTCCAAGAACAAATGCTAGCAAGAACCATAAGCGGTCCCAGCCTACGTGTGTGATCACTTTTAAAAACCAAGCACCATAAGTAGTGCTTTGAAACAAATCTTTGAAAGATTGTTCCGGTATCAATGTAGGAGATGTCATCTCAAAATTACGCCCGAATAGCCGTGAATGATCTGGAAACTACCCGTAGAAAACTGGAATTTTTGGTCCACGGAAGTCAGTAGCGAGCGAAGGCCAACTAGGGCGCCGAAGTCGCTCTCGTGTATTTAGAATTCCGGTGTTTGAGCGAAGTCGCTTTTGGTATGAGGGCTGGTCGCGCTCTAGGTCCAAAATAGCGAGGGTGGTCGCGCCAAGATGAGGGCGGTCAGCTCGACAAAATTCTTCAAAAAAAGTAAAAGGCAGCGCAGCGACTCGACAAAGCCTTGGCAGCGAAAAAGTGAAACCGGAGTTTAGAGCAAAAAGAAGGTAAAACTTGGAGTGGAAATTTTTTTTTTTTTGACAAGGGAGCGAGGTGGGGGTAAGAATAGGAAGTTTAGTGATCAAGCATGGAAAAACCAAACACCCCCCAAACAAATTTTTGAAAACGGGTTTGTAAAATTTGTTTTAAAACGCTGGTCTTTTTAAAGTCGATTCCCTAGACTTAAAGTGATATATATGTATTTACATGCGGTTTCCCATATATCAATAATCTAAAAAGTTGTGGGTCTTTCCACAAATAATTAACATGGAATGCACCATCAAACGTAATTAAGCACCAAGATTCCCTATGGACGTAGCTTAGTGGAATGAGAGTAAAGCCTTATAGATCTAAAACCTAATCGAAAGCATACAGTTTCTTCTTTGTCCTCCTACGAAAGGGATGCCAAGAAAAAGTGAACGTGAGAAAATTGATGGTTGTGGAAGATACGGGATGTGGATAATTTTGAGAAGGAAAAATGGAAAAAATGAAAAAAGTGTCCGGTTTTGTCCTTGGGTGTTACTTCTTCACTAGTTGGTTTTAGATAGTTATGAAGCATAGGAGAAACACCAAGGTCAAGTACAAACTCAATGGTTCTTTGAAAAGGTAGAGGGCGAGGAACATTCGTGGATGGAAGGTGAATGAGTGACATGAGGATGTGAGGTGGGTGAATGGTGTTCAACTAGTGTTCTTAGGTCTATATCATCGAGGCCTTGAGATATGCAAGACATTCCTCAATAGGTGGGTAAGAAGAATCAACGGGATAAAGGGCAAAAAATTCTTCTTCCGCCATGGCGCCAAGAGATGAATGGATGTCAATAGGAGAGAACTTCATGAGGCTGCAAAGAAGGGTTGCAAAAGAGTCAAAGGAAATCCTCCTTGATGTTATCTACGCCTAGGGAGTAGAAATTGTGATCCTTGTCTTCTTCCATAAGAGGGGTATCTACTAGTGTGTGGACTAAAGTGTCACCGCGACTAATGTGAGGTACAAAACTCTCAATGGACTTCACTTCTCCTTCTATAGGCAAACCTAGTTGTCCCCTTTTTTTTGTCTAAACATGTTAACTTCTACGAAAGATTTCCAAAAGAAAGAGTCATTGAGCCATCCCGACAATTGATTTGGGCATTCAAGGTTGCCAAGAAAGGACGCCCTAAGATGATGGGAATGGAATCATGAGCAACTTCTCGTGTTAAGAATAACAAAGTAAATTTTGGATAGTAAAAATCCTGAACTTTAACGAGAATATTTTCAACTACACCCTTGGGATACTTAATAGAACGATCGGCTAACTGCAAAGTCATTTTGGTTGGTTGAAGTTTTGTTAGACCTAATTGTTTATATAAATAAAAAGGGAGTAAGTTAACACTAGCCCCCAGGTCTAATAAAGCAGTTGTTATGAAGGTATCACCTAAGGTGCATTGTACAAGATGGGGCGACTGGGGTCCTTGTACTTAACAATTCCGTTATGTTCAGATAAAGAGGGATATTGTTCAGTTAAGAATGCTTCGTGGGGTATGTTGGTTTTCCTCTTCTTGGTGCACAACTCTTTTAGAAACTTAGCGTGTCCAGGTAGACTTTTTATAGCTTCTAGAAAAGGTAGGTTTATAGTCAAATTTTTAAACACTTCCCTAATCTCATCAAAATTCTCGTCCTTTTTAAACACAACTAGTCTTTGGGGATATGGTGCTTTATCGCTATTTTTAGCAGAAGGGATAAAAGTTTTATTAGTCTTTGCTTTATCTCTAGCCGTTTTCCAACTAGGTGTCCATATTGGAACCTCTACAGGTGTAGGGTCTTCACTTTCTATTATTGGGTCTTGTAATGTTTTCCCTTTTGGTTGTGGTTTAACTGGTACTTCTACAGTTGTAGGGTCTTCAGTTTCTATTATAGTATTTGGTATGGTATCATTTTTAGTTTGCGGGTAATCTTTAGGCATAGTCACTTGGTTATCAACTACTCGCCCTGAACGAAGGGTAGTGACTGCCTGTAGGTCCCCTTGGTTTATATTACCATTACAAGAAATACTATTTTATTTCAAAGGCGGTGTTTGTTGACTTAGGATTAGGCAATCGCTTGACTTTGGAAACACGTTTGCTTTGGTTATTATTTTGGTTAGAAGACATGTCAATAACCTTTTGGCACAAAGACTGCATCATTTGCATCGTTTGTTTCATCATATTAGAGTTTTGATCATGCTGATCTTTCATCAAGTTGGAGTTTTGTTGCATAATTTGATTTTGTTTCTCCAACAAGGTCACTACTACTTTGTCTGTAGATGGTTGTATTGGAATTAAAGCTTGTTGAGCGTTCATGTCTTGATGTTGATAGTTCTGGGTTATGGGTACTAAACCTCTATTCTGGTCCTCTAAGTTCCCTTGTCCTTGATGTTGAGTTAACTGGTTGAAGTGTGGTGGTTGTGGTGGTGTTTGTGCATAGACAAGAGGACAATAGAAGTCGGAATGCTCAAGACTACAACAGACATTACAACGAGTAGAGTTAATGTTCATGACTGGAGTGGATTGTTGTTGAACAGAGATGGCATCTACCTTTTTAGTGAGGGCATCGATAAGAGTTTTAAGCTCGGGATCATGTTTAACCTCACGAGAAGAAGGAGAGGAGCGGGAGGAATCGTTACCTCCCCAATTGTTGTTCCTCTTAGATTGATCTTCTAAGAATGTATAAGCCTCCAAGGCTCCTTTACTAAGAAAACTACCCCGCATTATGATATCTAGAACCTCCTTATGATAATGTGAAAGCCCCTTTGAAGAAAGCACGAACAAAGCGTGTCTTTTCGAAGATTATGATCTTGGGCATTCAATGAGAAGATCGCTGAAACGATTCCGTGCCTCCTCCGAAAAGGATTCATGAGGATTATGGCTGAAGAAATGAATTTTGTGAAGCATTTCATCTGTCTTCAGTGGTGGGTAAAATTGTTCCATGAACAATTGAACAAGTTGAGCCCATGAGTCCACAGAGTTTGGCGTTTGGGCAGTTAACCAAGACGCCGCCTTGTCGGCTAGGGTGAAAGGAAACACCCTAAGTTTAACTTGATCGGACTTTACCTTAGGAGGATGGAATGTAGTGAGAACTTGTTTATTCTACGCATGTGCTGGTAAGGCTTCTCGTGGTCTAAACCATGAAAAACCGGTAACAAGTTAAATATATTAGGGGATTCAAAAATCCCCACTAGGTTTGCAAGAACGATGCACCCACTTAGGGCCATCGTTTAGGGCTTTATAAAAATCGAGAGAGGAGTCTCTTGTTCTTTAGCCATTGATGCAAGTGTAGTGTGTGAAATTCTAGATAGGCGTGTTGTATTTATTTCTATGAAAAACAAGCCCGATTATACTAGAATTAAAACTCCTCTCGATAGAAGAGGGCGAGGAGTGGAAGAAGGAGTACTGAATGCCTCCTTGCTACGCGTTTGAATAGCGTCTTGTATCGCAGCGATTTAAGTGTATTTAACAAGTTAGAAACACTTAATAACTTTAAGGAATAAAAATATGCATTTACCTATGAAAATTGGGCTGTTCGGATGAATTTTCCTTGTTGGGCGCGGGTAGGGCGCGGGTTGGGCGCGGGCGCGCTCAAGCAAGGTAAGTTGAAATTACAGTGAATAAGGGCGGGTCGCGCTCAACATGGGCGCGGGCGCGCTCCAGGGTTTTCAAGTTTTAGGCCTTTTATCGTACTCCAAAAATCTGAAATTTTACAGTAATTTGCTAAGACGTCTATCAAGTAGCCTGTAAAATTTCAGATCGATCGGAGCAGTGAAAGTCCCTCTACAGCCCTCCAAAGTTTGCGAAACCGTTTTCGGACACAATACAAACAACCGAATGGTTAACCCATCAAAACAAATCCAAAAATTTCCAAATTTTTACTGGAGACTCCTGACAGATTCTAGTTGTTCCTGTAAAATTTTTAGAGCAATTGGATGTCTACAACCTCTCCTTATTGGATGGTGTTCCAGATATTAAGTGTTTGCAACACTGCAGAAACACACTGGAAACACTCTACTATTTAGGAGGTCAAAACAAATAAAAAACTCATCAAATTTTTACTACAAACTCCTGGATTAGGATAGATACTCCTGTAAAAATTATAGAATTTTTAGAACTCCCTAAGTAACCTTATTCGTCTGTTTTTGAAGAACATACGGTGTGAAAACTGAAATGCAGCACTGTAAAGATCGTATTTTTTTCACAAGGTAAACCAACTTTGAAAAATCTGAAAATATTCTAGTAAATCAACAACACATTAAATATTATGTATGAATATTTTCAGAATTTTCGAAAATTTAGAAATACCTTCACCGCAGTGTTTTTCTATGTGAATCCAGCCCCTAAAGCTGAAACAATTGGAACGGTTCGAAAATTCAAGAAATAAGAATGAAAAATTAAAAGGGTGGGTGGGTAGAGAATGGGGGATTACCCCTTGGATTCAACCAATTGAATTCTTGTCTTGAACGAGATTAAGATGGCAGCGGCGCCATTTGATAACAGTGATTTTACGTATTCTAACTATCTATGCGTAAACACAAATAATCAATTTACGTAAATACGTGTTTATATCAATATTCCTACTCTCAAACATCTTCATGCAATACAACGAGTAAGGATTTCGTTCCACTCTTAAACCCTCAAGACTTAAATAGAATTTAATTATTCAAACACAAGGAACAGTGAGAGTGATGTGTTTGGTGTTTAAACTAAAACTAATTATAAATTTAAGACAACTAAATCTAAAGATTCTAACTTTATGAAATTTAACAAATAATAATTAAAATCTAACATCAATAACTACGAAATGACTAACAACCAAGAAATGAAATTAGATCTAAGCAATAGATAAATGACAAAATCGAATTTGATCAATAATAAACTACTTGATTTATCTAATGAAGCAATAACAATATTTTAATACTTTAAATTAAAACAAGGGAAATGAAAACTAATTAAAATGAAGATTTAATTCTAGATCTAACTTTTTCTAACCCTAAACTCCATTAACATTAGCTTCCTAACCTAACTGCCATTAACAAAGAGTCAAGCTTTTGTTTTTATACTTCCAGATCCAAAAATCGTGCATGGGCTTGGAGCCATGTTTTGGGCGGAATCGGGCCCAAAACCCAATTTCTTTAGTCCAAAATGGGCTCTTGCTGCAGTTGGCTTTTGACAGATGTTTCGTCCACTTCTACTCCTCTGATTGGGTCAAGGCTTGGACCATTGAAAGCGCTTTCCGAGCGGTCGTTTTGACATAAGGTAGGCCCAATTCGAGGTCCGAGTCTAAAGATATGGTTTTCGGAAGTTAAGTGACTTTTGTGACTTTGTTTACTGCACTTTGCGTGGACTTTGACTTTTCATCTTTTGACCAGGCTTTACAAAGGCTTTGTCTTCTTGAATCTTGGCCTTTAATCACCGAACTCCTTAGTAACCAACCATTGCTCCTTTATCTCATCAAAGTGGCACATTCCTGCACATAATTGACTTTGAAGCCTGAAATACATAAAAACACGTAATCAGTATTAACTCTTAATTATTACTCACATAATTGGTCTAAAAGTATGATTGTTAAGGGGTTAAAACTACAGTTTTGGGCTCTTATCAGTCCTCTCACTTATGAACAACAAACATCACAACAAGATAACGTTTGTTCCATTAATAGCGAACCTAACGTACCTTGGCGACAAAATCCCAACTACAGTTGGTGAAATAATCAACAAGTTACACCTCCAAGGTTTAATAACCAAAATATTAGGCAAGCAAACAACTATAATCAAGCTCCACCACGACAAGGACAAGGTCAAGAGAATTATAAAAATTATAACAATAATAATTATAATGCTAATAGAGGTATCGTTCTGGTAAATAATAACTATCACAACCCACCCATTAATAATCAACGTGACATAGTTCCTGTCACACAACCTATAGCTAACACTCCTCCACAACCGGATTGTTTTGACGCCTTTATGCAATCCTAACAACAGATTTTACAAGCCATCCAACTTTCCTTACAGCAGTTAGCATAAGAGAAAGTACAACCTAAAGATGTGTTGCCAAGACAAGCGATACCTAATCCTAAAACAACAAACAAAGCCTTTGAGGTAAACGGTAACACTAGTAAGGAAAATGCAAACGTAGGTGAGTTAAATGCCATCACCATTATCCGTTTTGGCAGAGTGGTTGATAACAACATAACTATGCCTATAGTTATCTCACCAATGGTCCCTACACCAGATATTGTACTAGATACCGACATAGAAACTGAAGATCCTACCCCTGTAGAGGTACTAGTTAAACCACAACTTAAGAAACATAAAGCCAAGGTTAGACATCCAGTTGATCCATACGCTAAATATAGAGAGAAACCACCGTTTTTCCAGAGATTAGCTATGTTGAACAAGGATACAAATTAGTATGAGATTAGGAAAGTTTTCAAAAATCTAACAATAAACCTTCCTTTTCTTAAAGCGATTAAAAAGTTATCTCACCACGCTAAGTTTCTTAAAGAGTTGTGCACTACTAGGTGTAAGATACATATTCCTAAAGACGCCTTTTTAACTGAATAGTTTCCAACTTTATCAGAACATAATGGAATCGTTAAGTACAAAGACCTTGGTCGTCCTACTGTACAATACACATTAGGATATTCCCACACGACCACCGCATTATTAGACCTAGGGGCGAGTGTTAACTTACTCCCATATTATCTATACAAACAAATAGGTCTACAAGAGATATAACCTACTAAAATGACGTTGCAATTAGCTGATCGGTCGATTAAGTATCCAAAGGGTGTGGTTGAAAACGTGCTTGTTAAGGGTCAAGATTTCTACTATCCTGCTGATTTCGTTATCCTCAATACAGAAGTTGCCAATGACTCTGTTCCGATCATTTTAGGGCATCCTTTCATGGCTACTGCTAACGTGCTCATAAACTGCCGCGATGGTTCGATGTCCTTGTCCTTTGGCCATCTTTCTGTTGAGGTAAATATTTTTAAAATGACAAAATAGTTTCCAGATACGACTTTGGATGGAGAGGTTAGCATGATCGAGAGCTTAGCTCAAGATTATTTCAAAACCACGTTTCTGGATGATCAGATGCACAAATTCCTTTCCTTTAGAAGTTCCAACTTCGACGAGAACTCCCTGGAGGTCGAGGAAGATTTGCTTTAACTCTTTTCCAACTCTTCCTTGCCACCTCGCAAGTCCCTCCTTGTCAACATCCATTCATCTCTTGACGCAATGACGAAAGATAAATTTTTCACCCTCTATCCCAGTGATTCGTTTTACCTATTGAGGAATGTCTTGCATATCTCAAGGCTTTTGATGATCTAGACCTGAGAGCTCTAGTTGACACTCATTCACTTTCCATCACCAATATTACCCACCTTCCACCTTTCCAAAGGAACATGGAGTTTGCACTTGACCCTCTTGCTTTTTCTGTGCTTAATGATTTTCTAAATCCTCCTAATACGGAAATAATTCCCAAGGAAAAGGCATATGAAACCTTGATAAGAGCCCAAAACTGTAGTTTTAAGCCCTTAACAATCATACTTTTAGACCAATTATGTGAGTAATAATTAAGAGTTAACACTGATTACGTGTTTTTATGCATTTCAGGCTTCAAAGTCTATTATGTGCAGAAATGTGCCACTTTAGCGAGATAAAGGAGCAAAGGTCGGTTGCTAAGGAGTTCTGTGAATAAAGGCCAAGATTCAAGGGGACAAAGCCTTTGTAGAGCCCGGTCAAAAGCTGAAAAGTCAACACGGGCAGAAATAGTGCACAAGTCAGCAGAACTTCCTAAGGCCGTATCTTTGGACTTAGACCTCGGACTTGGGAGAATCCTATGTCAAAACGACCAGCTTGGAAAGAGCTTTCCAATGGTCCAAGACTTGGCCCAATCAGAGGAGCAGAAGTGGACAAAACATCTATTGAAGCCAACTACAGCTGAAGAGCCCATTTTGGACTAAAGAAATTGGGTTTTGGGCCCGATTTTTCGGCCCAAAACATGGCTCCAAGCCCATGCACGATTTTTGGATTTGAAAGTATAAAAACAAGAGCTTGACTCTTTGTTAATGTTAGATAGTTAGGTTAGAAAATAAGTTAGGTTAGGAAGCTAATGTTAATGGAGTTTATGGTTAGAAAAAGATAGATCTAGATTAGTTTTTAGATCTAGATCTAGTTTTTTTACATTCATTCAATTAGTTAGTTTAGAATCATATTTTAGTTTTTAGAATAAAGTATTAGTTCTTCATTTCAATTTAGATTATTGCTTAAATTCTTATTTAGATTTAGTTGTCTTAAATTCATAATTAGTTATTCACAATCTTAGTTCTAAATTAGTTTTAATTTCAGTTTAATTTAATTATGTATTGTTCTTATTATTGTTCTTGTGTTGGGAATGGTAGTATAGATATTTCACATCAAATCATTACTCTCACCATTGTTCCTTTTGGGTTTGATTAGTTGAATTCGATTTAATTCTAGAGAGTTAAGAGTGGACGAATCCTTACTCATTATATTGAATGATTATATTTTGAGAGTAAGAAGAATTGATTTAAACGTAAGAATGGTAGGATTACATATTAGTGTTGTTAACATTAATATTTAGGATTCTATTATTTTTACGGTTATCAAATGGCGCCGCTGCCATCTTAATCTCGTTCTAGACAAGAATTCAATTGCTTGAATCCAAGGGGCAATCCCCCATTCTCTACCCACCCACCCTTTTAATTTTTCATTCTTATTTCTTGAATTTTTGGAACTGTTCACTGTTTTAGGCATAGGGTTTGGATTCACAGAGAAAACCACTGCGGTGAAGGTATTTCTATATTTTCGAAAATTCTGAAAATTTTCAGACATAATATCTAATGTGTTGTTGATTTACTGGAATATTTTCAGATTTTTCAAAGTTGGTTTACCTTGTGAAAAAAATACGATCTTTACAGTGCTGCATTTCAGTTTTCACACTGTATGTTCTTGAAACACAGACGAGTAAGGTTACTTATGGAGTTCTAAAAATTCTATAATTTTTACAGGAGTATCTATCCTAAGTCAGGAGTTTTTGATTTATTTTGACCTCCTAAATAGTAGAGTGTTTCCAGTGTGTTTCTGCAGTGTTGCAAACACTTAATATCTGGAACACTAGCCGATAAGGAGAGGTTGTAGAACTCCAATTGCTCTAAAATTTTTACAGGAACAAGTAGGATCTGTCAGGAGTCTTCAGTAAAAATTTGGCAATTTTTGGCTTTGTTTTGATGGGTTAACCATTCATTTGTTTGTATTGTGTTCGAAAACTATTTTGCAAACTTTGCAGGGCAGTAGAGGGACTTTCGTAGCTCTGATTGATCTGAAATACTACAGACTACTTGATAGACGTCTTAGAAAACTACTGTAAAAATTTCAAATTTTTTGGAGTATGATAAAAGGCCAAAAACTTGAAAACCCTGAGGCGCGACCAGCGCCCAAACTGAGCGCGACCCGCGCTAAAACACTGGACATCTGAAATTCTGAGCACCACCAGCCCATACCGAAGCGCGACGTGCTGCTAAAACACTGGACATTTGAAAACCTTGAGCGTGACCCGCGCCCTAAGCAAGCTCACCTGGGCTCAAAACACTAGAACTCGAATTTGCACTTAAGCACTGCGCCAAGTGAAGCGAGCACCAGCACCGTGATTTTTTGCCGGATTTCCACAGTTTTGATTCAAATTTTCAATTTTCAAGTTTTTCAGTGTTCTAACTTGTTATATACACTGAACACGCGTGAACAAGACGCTATTTATAAGCGAAGCAAGGACGCAAATCAGGTATTCCTTTCTTCCACACCTCGCATCTCCAGTTAGAGGTTTCTACTAGTATATCAGAATTGTTTGGAGTGTTGCATGTTTAGTTAAGTTTGACTTAGTCTTGCATGAGATTAAGGTCTGGTTGAAGAAAAACAACTAACGTAATTACACGACAATGTCGATAAACACGTCTATCTAGTATACCACCCATTACACCTCTAGCTACTATTCCACACACACCACCTGATATAATGGCTGAAGAAAGAGAGACTCCTCTCTCTGACTTCTACAAAACCTTGAGCGATAGCCCCAAATCTTGCATCGTTCTAGCAGACCGATTGGGGATTTCGAATCCCCAAATATTTTAATTTGTTACCCATTTTTCATGGTTTAGACCATGAAAAACCTTATCAGCACATGCGTAGGATTGAACAAGTCCTAACAACATTCCACCATCCCACGGTTGGTGCGGAACAAATTAAACTGAGGGTATTCCCTTTCACCTTAGCCGATAAGGCGGCGTCTTGGTTAACTGCCCAAACGCCAAACTCTGTGGACTCATGGGCTCAACTTGTTCAATTGTTTATGGAACAGTTTTACCCACCACTGAAGACAGATGAAATGCTTCAAAAGATTCATTTCTTCTGCCAAAATCCTCATGAATCCTTTTCAGAGGCCTGGAATCGTTTCACTGATCTTCTTATTGAATGCCCGCATCATAATCTTTAAGTAAAGACACGCTTTGTTCGTGCCTTCTTCAAGGGGCTTTTACATCGTCATAAGGAGGTTCTAGATATCATGAATGGGGGTAGTTTTCTTAGTAAAGGAGCCTTGGAGGCTTATAAATTCTTAGAAGATCAATCTAAGAAGAACAACAATTGGGGAGGTAACGATTCCTCCCGCTCCTCTCCTTCTTCTCTTGAGGTTAAACATGATCCCGAGGTTAAAACTCTTATCGATGCCCTCACTAAAAAGGTAGATGCCATCTCACGTTTCAACAACAACCCACTCCAGTCATGAACATTAACTCTACTTTCGTTGTAAATACATTTGTAGTCTTGAGCATTTCGACTTATATTGTCCTCTTGTTTATGCACAAACACCACCACAACCATCACACTTCAACCAGGTTAACTTAACATCAAGGACAAGGGAACTTAGGTGACGAGAATAGAGGTTTAGTACCCATAACCCTTAACTATCAACATCAAGACATGAACGCCAACCAAGCTTTAATTCCAATACAACCATCTACGATAAAGTAGTAGTGACCTTGTTGGAGAAACAAAATCAAATTATGCAACAAAAGTCCAACTTGATGAAAGATCAGCATGATCAAAAATCTAATATGATGAAACAAACGATGCAAATGATGCAGTCTTTGTGCCAAAAGATTATTGACATGTCTTCTAACCAAAATAATAACCAAACCGGCGTGTTTCCAAGTCAAGCGATTGCCTAATCCTAAGTCAACAAACACCCCTTTGAAATAAACAATATTTATTTGTAATGGTAATATAAACCAAGGGACTCCTACTGCAGTCACTACCCTTCGCTCAGTAGTAGTTAGTTGATAACCAAGTGACTATGCCTAAAGATTACCCGCAAACTAAAAATGATACCATACCAAATACTATAATAGAAACTCTAAGACCCTACAACTGTAGAAGTACCAGTTAAACCATAACCAAAAAGGGCAAACATTACAAGACCCAATAATAGAAAGTGAAGACTACACCTAGTAGAGGTTCCAATATGGATACCTAGATGGAAAACGGATAGAGATAAAGCAAAGACTAATAATACTTTTATCCCTTCTGTTAAAAATAGCGATAAAGCACCATATCCCCAAAGACTAGTTGTGTTTAAAAAGGACGAAAATTTTGATAAGATTAGGGAAGTGTTTAAAAATTTGACTATAAACCTACCTTTTCTAGAAGCTATAAAAAGTCTACCTGGACACGCTAAGTTTCTAAAAGAGTTGTGCACCAAGAAGAGGAAAACCAACATACCCCACGAAGCATTCTTAAGCGAACAATATCCTCTTTATCCGAACATAACGGAATTGTTAAGTACAAGGACCCCGGGTCGCCCTATCAGATAATGCACCTTAGGTGATACCTTCATAACAACCGCTTTATTAGACACGGGGGCGAAAGTGTTAACTTACTCCCTTTTATTTATATAAATAACTAGGTTTAACAAAACTTCAACCAACCAAAATGACTTTGCAGTTAGCCGATCGTTCTATTAAGTATCCCAAGGGTGTAGATGAAAATATTCTCGTTAAAGTTCAGGATTTTTACTATCCGGCCGACTTTGTTATTCTTGTGACGAGAAGTTGCTCATGATTCCATTCCCATCATCTTAGGGCGTCCTTTCTTGGCAACCGCCCAATTGCCCAAATCAATTGTCGGGATGGCTCAATGACTCTTTCTTTTGGAAATCTTTCTTTCTGTAGAAGTTAACATGTTTAGACAAAAATAGGGACAACTAGGTTTACTGTAGAAGGGAAGTGAAGTCCATTGAGAGTTTTGTACCTCACATTAGTCGCGGTGACACTTTAGTCCCCACACTATTAGATACCCCTCTTATGGAAGAAGACAAGGATCACAATTTCTACTCCCTAGGCGTAGATAACATCAAGGAGGATTTCCTCCGACTCTTTTTGCAATCCTTCTTTGTCGCCTCATGAAGTTCTCTCCTATTGACATCCATTCATCTCTTGACGCCATGACGGAAGAAGAATTTTTCGCCCTCTATCCGGTGATTCTTCTTACCCACCTATTGAGGAATGTCTTGCATATCTCAAGGCCTCGATGATATAGACCTAAGAACACTAGTTGAACACCATTCACCCACCTCACATCCTCATGTCACTCATTCACCTTCCATCATGAATGTTCTTCGCCCTCTACCTTTTCAAAGAACCATTGAGTTTGTACTTGACCTTGGCGTTTCTCCTATGCTTCATAACTATCTAAAACCAACTGGTGAAGAAGTAACACCCAAGGACAAGCCACCTGACACTTTTTCATTCTTTTCATTTTTTCCTTCTCAAAATTATCCACATCCTACGTATCTTCCACAACCATGAATTTTCTCACGTTCATTTACTTGGCATCCCCTTCGTAGGAGGACAAAAAAGAAACTGTATGCTCGATTAGGTTTTAGATCTATAAGGCTTTGCTCTCATTCCACTAAGCTACGTCATAGGAAATCTTGGTGCTTAATTCTGTTTGATGGTGAATTCCATGTTAATTATTTGTGGAAAGACCCACAACTTTTTCGATTGTTGATATATGGTAAACTGAATTTTAATAGATATATATTAGATAAAGTCTCAAGTATCTGACTATAAAAGACTCATTTTATTCTTCGGTGTACTCCATTCCAATCTTATGTTATGGGAGTGCACCATTAAGGCAACCGGACCCTTCTCTATGGAGTGAGTTTCATTTTTATTTCTTTATCGTAATTTTGTTTTGTTTTTCTAAAAATCAAACATATAAAAACTAAATAAAATAAAAACATAAACATATATTAGTAAGTCTAGGGAATCTGATTTTAATTGACCCAAGTTTTCGTACAATACCAACTTTCTGGAGTATAGGCCAAACAAAATTTTCAAACTTAAAAAGAGTTTTCCAATTTTGTTTGGGGGTGGCGTATTTTGGTATTCATTTCAAATCATGTTGCCACCTTAAGCCTGTCATGTTTACTCCAGAAGAGTTTGTGTTAGTTTGTACGTACCAGTTTAATTGTGCTTCATATTATCATATCATCTTTACAATATTTCTGTTACAGGTACTGCCAATTTTTGCCACGTTTCTATGGTAAATTCTTTTCTTATCTCTTTACACTTTGAGGACAAAGCGTTCGATTGTTTAGGGGTGGGATAGAAACATTTGCAAAAATTAGACACTTTTAGGATGTAAATTATGCACTTTTATTTATAAAATGTTAAAAATTATAAAAATTAGTTAGTTACATAATAGTGCTATTGAATTGTTTCATGAACCCCTTCTCCCAAATTGTTTGGGGGTGGTATAGAAACACGATGTAAATGTTAAGCACATATTAGGTTGTATATTACGTATTATTTGTCTTAAAAATAATAAAAATAAAAATAAAAAGTTTATGCTATACACTTAGGAATATTGGTATTGTTTCTTTCTCTATGCTTTTAATAATCTAGAAGTCTCACGTAGCTTTTACATTAGAATAGTTTTTAGAAACTTAGGTTAATATGTAGGTAATAATCTTTGTATCTATCTATAAATATATTACATGAGTATCTATGATTGTTTGGCAGTAAGTTTTTGAAATCTAGGCTAGAGTACTTATTCTACAAATCCTGTGAGAATATAGCCTAAAGCCTTATATGAGTGAAACATTTGAGAAATGACACAAGGGAGAAGTATATTCCGAATAGAGAAATCACACGTCCACTTGCTTGACCACTATACCATGTCCTTAGAGAGAATTTAGGCCCTTTTTGGATCGATATAGCTAGAAATTCTGACCTAAGTATATTTTTCCGCTAGTAAGCCCTAATCGAGCCTTTCATTAGCCCTTCCATAAACCACAAATCCTTTACCCTGTTACAAAACAAAACAAAAAAAAAAAAAAATTCAACCTACCCAATTTAGATAAGTCTGAGAATAGAATGAGGAAGAAAGAAGAAGAGAAAAACCTGTGTAAACAAAAGTTAGTTAATTGCTTCAGAAAATAAAGAAAAGAAGTTTCCATCCAAAGAAAAGAAAAAGAAAAATAAAATAAAAACTCCAAAAAAAAAGAATAAAAGGAGTCAAAAGCCAAAGAAAAAGAAAAAAAAAATATATGGCTAAGGATGGAAGCAAAGTGTAGAAGCAAAAGTAAATAACAAGGTTTTCTCTAGTTACATAATATGAAGACTCTATTATCTCAGACTTGTCCTTTTTGAATATCCATTTCCTTCCTTCTTAAGCCATCTCCTAATCCCCGCAACACCTAATAAAGACCTCTAGCTCAATTAGGAATAGGTTAGTGTGATAGTAAGTGGCAGATGTGTTTGGTCGACTCCGGCTTCCTTGTTGTCATTGAGATTGTAAGGTAAAGTGTGCCCACCGCATTAATCGGAGTAAATAAACTTGAGTGGAAAAATCAGAGTGTTGTATCTTGACTTTTATGTGAGAACCTACTTAAGGACGCTATTCCAAAGTTTCAGAAACGGACCTGTTACTGCATTTCATAGCATTACTCATTGTATATATGTTTATTCGTAGATGATTGATTATTATGCATATATTAGCTTAGGTTTTGACATGATTATTCTGTATTCATTGCTAGTGAGATGTATAGATAATTGAGACATAAATAAGAAAACAATAGTTTTATTTCTTAGTCGTTGTAGTATAGATGAAGTTTGTGAGTACCTTCACTGGAAAACTCTCACGAGGCTATAACTCGTCTACTAGGGAATTCCTAGTGGTTTAAGGCCTTGTTGCATATGGTCAATGCAATCGCACTCAGCGAAACGAGAGTAGATAGAACTTCATTTTTGGGCACTTATTCTAATTTCTCATATTTGCTTGAGGACAAGCAAAATGCTGTTTGGGGGTGGTTTGATAAGAGCCCAAAACTGTAGTTTTAAGCCCTTAACAATCATACTTTTAGACCAATTATTTGAGTAATAATTAAGAGTTAATACTGATTACGTGTTTTTATGCATTTCAGGTTTCAAAGTCTATTATGTGCAGAAATGTACCACTTTAGCGAGATAAAGGAGCAAAGGTCGGTTGCTAAGGAGTTCTGTGAATAAAAGCCAAGATTCAAGGAGACAAAGCCTTTGTAGAGCCCGGTCAAAAGCTGAAAAGTCAACACGGGCAGAAACAGTGAACAAGTCAGCAGAACTTCCGAAGGACGTATCTTTGGACTCGGACCTCGGAATTGGGAGAATCTTATGTAAAAACGACCGGCTTGGAAAGAGCTTTCCAATGGTCCAAGCCTTGGCCCAATCAGAGGAGAAAAGTAGACGAAACATCTGTTGAAGCCAACTGCAGCTGTAGAGCCCATTTTGGACTAAAGAAATTGGGTTTTGGGCCCGATTTTCCGGCCCAAAACATGGCTCCAAGCCCATGCACGATTTTTGGATCTGAAAGTATAATAACAAGAGCTTAACTCTTTGTTAATGTTAGATAGTTAGGTTAGAAAATAAGTTAGGTTAGGAAGCTAATGTTAATGGAGTTTAGGGTTAGAAAAAGATAGATCTAGATTAGTTTTTAGATCTAGATCTAGTTTTTTTTACATTCATTCAATTAGTTAGTTTAGAATCATATTTTAGTTTTTAGAATAAAGTATTAGTTCTTCATTTCAATTTAAATTATTGCTTAAATTCTTATTTAGATTTAGTTGTCTTAAATTCATAATTAGTTATTCACAATCTTAGTTCTAAATTAGTTTTAATTTCAGTTTTATTTAATTATGTATTGTTCTTATTATTGTTCTTGTGTTGGGAATGGTAGTATAGAAATTTCACATCAAATCATTACTCTCACCATTGTTCCTTTTGGGTTTGATTAGTTGAATTCGATTTAAGTCTAGAGAGTTAAGAGTGGACGAATCCTTACTCATTATATTGCATGATTATGTTTTGAGAGTAAGAAGAATTGATTTAAACGTAAGAACAGTAGGATTACGTATTAGTGTTGTTAACATTAATATTTAGGATTCTATTATTTTTACGGTTATCACACCTTCATTTTCAGAATTGAGACAATTCCTACCTACACCATGAATAAGTTTTGTGCTAACCCCACATTCTCAATTTTTCCATTCTTTCCTTTTAAAACTTATCCATATCCAACATATCTTCCACAAACATCTATTTTCTCACGATCATTCACTTGGACACCCTCTCTTTCAAAGATGAAGAAGAAGGTGCATGCTTGGTTACATTCAAGATCTATCAGACTTTGCTTTCATTTCACTAAGTTGCGTTGTAGAAAATCTTGGTGCTTAATTCTGTTTGGGAGTGCATTCCATATTATTTATTTATAGAGAGACCCACAACTCTTTCGATTGTTGATATATGGAAAACTGTAGGGTATATATATATATATATATATCCAGTTATTTGTTAAAGTCTTGAGTATCTGACTATAAACGACTCATTTTGTTGTTTGGTGTACTTCATTTCATTTCCATATATTGATAAGTGCACTATTCAGGTAACTGGGCCCTCCCTATGGAGTGTGTGGCTATAAGTACCAGATCCTAAGTCCACATTTAACATAATTCACGTTTTCCGCTCTTGCATATTTTCTCGGTTTTTGAGTCATGTTTCTCTATGGTGTGAATTATGTCTTTATTGCTTTTCATTTTTCTTATATTATATCTTATTCATCAAAAGTAAAAAAATTTAAAATCATAAAATAGTAATCTAGGAAGTCTCAGGAATCTGACTTTAAAAGACCCACGTTTAATACAAATTTTCTAAACTCTGTTGTCTAAAATTTGTTTGGGGGTGGGGTCTCGGGCTTTTCGTCTGTGATTGCTAAACTTTTCAATTGTGTTGTTTATGCCGTTTAATCATATTTTGATTCGGGTTGACATTATCTATGAATTTAGATTTTATTCGTTCGCATAACTTACATCACACACGTACTTCGAGGCATTTTCCATCTTCTTATATGTCACCCACAGTTTGAATAGAGTATTTTATGAATTATTGGATTGGAAATTCTCTCCTGATCATTTTCATATCTCATTCGCAAAAATCGGACAGGTAACGAATCGGAAATTTTAGTTTGAAGCTACGCGAAAAAAAATAGGAAAATTTCTGAAATCGAATTGGGCTTGGGCCCAAATCTCGCACGCACGCGCCCCACACGTACGTCTCCTTCCTCCAAACAAAACAAATCATGAGTTTTTGTTCTCACTTCCACTATTAATGACCAAACCCTAAGAAAAAAATAAAAAAGAAAAAACAAAGAAAAACCACCACTCAATTCAAACAAACCCACTCCAAATTCAATCCCCTTACACCAATTCACCTCCTCCACACCCATTAAAACGCCCAAACATAAACTTAAAAAAAATTTGTCTCCAAAATTCGCACCAACCAACCAATCAAACTAAATTCGAATCCCTTTTTCAAATACCTCTCCTCCAACTTTCCTTAACCCTCTTGCGAAATCAAAAACCGAAAAATGGCCCAAAAATGCAAAATTCTTCTAGAACAAGTTTTCAAGTCGGACCATTTTGCACCGTTTTATGATGTCGAGATGAAACATAGGGACTGACAATAGTTGTGGTATACGGAGGATGATTTTTACCAATGAGGATTTGGTTTTAAATTTTTATAAGAAGCGGGAAATTGAGGGGAGGCTGATTTTTGTGAAGTCGCATGGGGCGAGGAAAGAAGTGCGTGCTTCGGAGATGACTCATATTCTGGGCATTATGCCAAAAAGCCAGCTAGTAGCCACCGTACAGGAATCATAGTATGGCGGGGTATAGCCATTGATGAATGATACTATGTTGGAAGGGAAGTACAATGCAGCCTCGCATTGCGTCCGACAGCGGTCGTTGAGGACCAACCAGCTGGCTGTAGCTCAGTGGGTTGGTAAAAACATCATCGGGAAAGAGAAGTTCAGTGACATCGGTCTGAACTATCTGCACATTCTCTAGATATTGCATGGGAAGAGGTATAAATTTTGCATCCTCAATTTTATATTAGATATGATTAGAGGAGTTAGAAAAACTATTGTAGCTTTCCCTGTATTGATCACTAAGATCATGATGAATTTTATAGCTGTTTCGAAAACTGAGCATACTATGATTAAGTTGCATATGAATGTCATAGCGTATACAGACTGTATTCAGAAGGTTTGGAGGTTGCCTGAAGAGAGTGTAGTGGAAGAGACTGAGTTGGATGATGAGGAGGACACGACATGTTTTGATGCCGATGCCTTGGAGAGATGTACTTCTGATGCAGAACGCATGTTAGTGCTTCATCGTGACATGCGTTCTCTTAATATAATTTGTGAAGATCTCCTGACTCGGCAGACTGCCATACATCATAACTATGAGACTCGTACCCAGCGCGAGGATGAGCGTTGGGAAGAGATGAAGGCAGGGATGGAAGCACAACTAAAAGTTTCGAGAAGCAATGCTTGAACGCTTCCCACCCCACGGGGGTTCTTCTTCTGAGGAGGCGTCTGTGAGGCACGAGCGTCATCGCCGAAGGACAGATGGCTCGGGCCCATCGGGAGCTCAGGACCTATCTCTATCTCATGTTCCATCTTCAAACAGTAGCGGGTGGGTTAGGGAATTTATTGATTGATGTTGTTTTTATTTTTTTATTAGTTCGGATGTTAAGATTTTGAATTCAGTAGTTAAATTTGAATTATGTAGTTAATTGTATTTGAATTTCGATTTGAATTTAATTTGGTTCTTTTCAAATTATGCATTGATTTTTGTGTTAATCCCACCTTCCCGAATTGTTTGGGGGTGGTATTATTTCTTTTAGCATGGTTTTTATATGATCCATAATTTTAGAAGTAATTTTACGATGATTGTTGGGAATGTTGCCGATATTGGCATGCCTATGATTAGATTTTGTTGTAGGATGAAATTTCAAAAGTTAGAAAGTTACTATTCTCAATTCAATCTAAAAGATATTAGGTTTGTTTTAGAATAATAAATATGGGTTGTTTCCGTTTTAAGTTTTGGAAATATTGTATTTCCGACAATTGCCTTAAAGCTTTTTGGTAACTCGTCGATTTGTTTTACAAACTAAAACCCTATATAAACTTCCTTCTTTCTACACTCACAACCTACACTACAAACCTTGCACTCTCACCTTTCACTCCCTATTTTTATCTCTTTTATTCTTCACTTTAGCACTCAAGCTGCACGGAGCGCTCCTTGCGCCTCAGTGAGCGCACCCTGCGCTTGCACCACCTGTTATTCAACTTAGACCAGAGCGCACCCTGCGCCCATCCCAGGCAAAATGTGAGCATGCCCTGTGCCTAAGTGCCTGGAACTCAATCATAGCCAGAGCACACCCTGCGCCCATACAAGGAATAGTTTGAGCGCCCCCCGTGCTCTGACATTCATTAGCACGAAAAATTCCAAATTTTTGTGGGTTGTTCCAGGACCGTTTGCAGCTGTTCTAGAGAGTAGTTTTGTGATGATCTCCCCTCGTATCATATCGAAACAATCTTTTGAAGACTTGTTCCAAAGTGACACCTATGGTGCGTGGTTTCGCGAAGTAATCATACAAGTAGGATGGCAATCTTTAATGGTAAGTTCTGATGAACTTTACTCTCCTGCACTTACCTCGTATTTTTATGACCATTGAAAAATTCTTTTATCAGATGGACGTGTTCTCCATCAACATTGATGATGAAACAATGGAAATAACCAAGTTCTTGTTGGCTTTTGTTGTTGAGCTTCCTATGTCTGCTGAGATTCAAGACCCATGGGGCTACATAGTTGATAATTTCTCTGCCTACAACTATGAGCTTTTGCATGAGAATTATGGGGCTGGCATTTTTCGTGTAAAGGACCAAGGGACATATAATGTAGCTCTTGGTAGCTTGTCCCTTAATGTGGGCACGGTCATGTTCTTTATCATGCTAAACATATTTGGGGAGTGGCATTTTTCTTCTGCGAATGATGCCACTTGCGACGATTTCCTTGCTCTAGTTGAGGGACGCCTGCTATATGACCTTCCCAAGACATTAATGTCTAGTTTAGCACAAGCCCAGAGTATGAGGCATAAGTACTTTCTTATGCCTATTTTAGTTGGCCATATTATGTTATGTTTCTTCCCTATTTTTTGTGCCCGTTTCACGGATTAGGTTGGAGTCGATATTGTGAGACCCACAAATTGTATTATTTGATCTTTCCGTGCTATGACTTGGCTGAGATGGTGGGTGCAACCTCATTGGGTTGCCCCTACACCCCATCCGACCAAGTGGCGCTAAACAGGTTAGCGATTGTAGATGATAAATGGCGTGAAGCCTGGCAAATCATCATGGTTTGGCAGGATGCAAATGAACCTCATTTCTTTGAAGAGGATGAGGATGATGGTTAAACGGGGGAGATAAGGTAAGTTTTAAGTTTCAGTTAGTGTGTGCTTATGTCCCAAGCAATTTATTTCTTATTAACCCCATAACAGGTGGAACTCATATAGAGTTGCGTCTGTTTTTCTTTTTCTATATTAGTATGTTTAACCTTGTTTTGCAGATGTTCCATAATTTCACGTGTTTCCATAGTATTTTTCTACCCTTTTTATTTCAATACTTTGAGGACAAAGCATGGTTCTTGTTTGGGGGGTAGCATAGAAACACGTGTAATTAAGGCATCTGTTAGGATATAAATATGTATAATATGTACTTGTTTTCTAGTAAAAATTCAAAAATTTCAAAAATTCAAAATATAAATAAACTTTTTCTGCTATATACTTAGGAATATTGGTATTATTTTCTTTCTCGATGCTCTAAATAATCTAGAAGTCTCACGTAGCTTTTGCATTAGAATAGTTTTTTTAGAAACTTAATTAGGTTAATATGTAGATAATAATCTTTGCATCTTTCTATAAATATATTGCATGAGTATCTATGATTGTTTGGCAGTAAGTTTATGAAATCTAGGCTAGAGTACTTATTCTACAAATCTAGTGAGAATATAGCCTAAAGCCTTATATGAGTGAAACATTTGAGAAATGACATAAGGGAGAAGTAAAATCCGAATAGAGAAATCACACGTCCACTTGCTTGATCACTATATCATATCCTAAGGGAGAATTTAGGCCCTCTTTGGATCGATATAGCCAGAAATTCAAACCTATGAATTATTTTTCGCTAGTCGCCCCTCTAAGCCTTTATTTAGCCCTTCATAAACCACAATTCCTTTACCTTTTTATAAAAACAAAACAAAATAATAATAAAAAAGAAATCAACCTACCCAATTTAGAATGAGTCTGAGAATATGATGAATAAAGAAAAGAGAAGAGAAAAACCTGTGTAAACAAAAATTAGTTAGTTGCTTCAGAAAAGAAAAGAAGTTTCCATCCAAAAAAAAAAAGAAAAAAAAAAATAGAAACAAAATAAAAACTCCAAAAGAATAAAAGGAGTCAAAAAGCCAAAATAAAAAGGCTAAGGATGGAAACAAAGTGTAAAAGTAAAAGAACAAGGGTTTCTCTAGTTACATAATATGAAGACCCTATTAGCTCAGACTTGTCTTTTTTGAATATCAATTTCCTTCCTTCTTAAACCATCTCCTAATCCCCGCAACACCAAATAAAGACCTCTAGCTTAATTAAGAATAGGTTAGTGTGATAGTAAGTGGCAGATGTGTTTGATCGACTCCGGCTTCCTTGTGTGTCATTAAGATTGTAAGGTAAAGTGTGCCTACCGCATTAATCGGAGTAGCTTAAACTTGAGCGGAAAAATCAGAGTGGTTTTTGTCTTGACATTTATGTGAGGACCTATTTAAGGACACTATTCTGAGTTTTCAGAAACGGACCTGCTAGTGCATTTCATAGTATTACTCATTGTATATATGTTTATTCATAGATAATTGATTATTATGCATATATTAGCTTAGGTTTCGACTTGATTATTCTGTATTCATTGCTAGTGAGATGTATAGATAATTGGGAGCATAAATAAGGAAACAATAGTTTTATTTTTGAGTCATTGTAGTATAGATGAAGTTTGTGAGTACCTTCACTGGAAAACTCTCATGAGGCTATAACTCGTCTACTAGGGAATTCCTAGTGGTTTAAGACCTTCTTGCATATGGTCAATGCAATCACACTCGGCGATACGAGATTAATTAGAACTCCATTTTGGTCACTTATGCTAATTTCTCATATTTGCTTGAGGACAAGCAAAATGCTGTTTGGGGGTTGTTTGATAAGAGCCCAAAACTATAGTTTTAACCCCTTAACAATAATACTTTTAGACTAATTATACGAGTAATAAATAAGAGTTAATGCTGATTATGTGCTTTTATATATTTCAGGCATTGGAGTCGATTATGTACATAAATGTGTCACTTTAGCGAGATAAATGAGCAAGGGTTGGTTTCTAAGAAGTTCCGTGATTAAAGGCCACGATTCAAGGAGAAAAAGCCTTTTTAAAGCCTGATGAAAGCTGAAAAGTCAAAGTCAACGTGGGCAGAAACAACGCATAAAAGTCAGCAGAACTTCTGAAGACCGTATCTTTGGACTCAGACCTCGAAATTGGGCCTACCTTATGTCAAAACAACCGTCTTGGAAAAGTCTTTCCAATGGTCCAAACATTGATCCAATCAGAGGATCAAAAGTGGACAAAAAGTTTGTTGAAGTCAAGTCCAACTAAAAAGGTCTCTGTGGACTGAAGAATTTGGGTTTTGGGCTCGATTTTCCTCCCCAAAACATGGCTCCTCAGCCCATGCACGAAAAAGTGGATCTTGTCTCCTCCATTTCAAGATAAAGGACTTAACTCTTAAGCATCTAGTTTTTTTAGTTAGCCATTAGCCAATAATTTTAGTTCTAGTTTTTTTACATTCAATTAATTAGTTTTAGAACAAAGTAGATTATTATTTAGAATCAGATTTAGTCTTATAATAAAGTATTAGTTTTTCATTTTAATTTAGTTTATTGATTCAATTCTTATTTAGATTTAGTTGTCTTAAATTCATAATTAGTTTGTCTTCATTGATAATTAGTATTCATAATCTTAGTGTTAATTTAGTTTTAAATCTTGTTTTAATTCAATTGAAATCATTACTATTGTCGTTCAAGTTAGATTTATAAGTTAATCATTTATATCAATAATGGGTTGTTCTATGAGTTCTTGTTATAGAAATGGTAGTTTTATGAATCAAGGCTAAACCTCCATTAGAGGGGTTTGAGAAAGTTTTGATGAAAACTTGATTGTGTAGTGTAGAAATAGTTGTAAGATTCTATTCCACTCTAGAAAGTAGTTGATTCGTCATGAGAATAGGTTGAACTTCCTCTCATGCTAGTCATTATTTGGTAGAGATTGCCATGAATGATTAGGGATTAGAACGACCAATTCTTATTGTAAGAACGTAAGAATTGGATTACAACAATCTATGTTAGTTTATTAAGTTGAATTCAAGGTGGAATCAAATTCCCATAATTCTTAATCTAGATTCGAATCTTAGTATAATAATTGCCATCGTAGTATTTAGAACATTTCGATTACGTCATTTCAATCGTTGTTAGCATAGTTACATAATCATTACTCTTACTATTTTGGTAGAACCGATAATCTTAGTTAGCATTGAATTCTGAAGAACTAGGAGTGGAACGAATTCTCTACTCCACTTAGTGGAATAACATCGAGAGTGTAGAAAACTTTGATAACATTAAGCGTAATATAGTTTTAGTTTTACTTACGTTTGAGTTTAATTGCTTGTTCGTAGGTAAACCTAGCGTTTTACATTTTATCAGTACTTATTCTACAAATCCTGTAAGAATATAGCCTATAGCCTTATATGAGTGAAATATTTGAGTAATGGCACAAGGGAGAAGTAAATTCCAAATAGAGAAATCACACGTCCACTTGCTTGATCACTATTCCATATATTAAGTGACACGCGCTCCTTTTGTGTGTAGATGAGATGGTATATGGATGATGTAGATTGATGTTGGTTGTTGAACAAAATAGAAGCGTATCAAAACCTAATTATCCCTCAAAAAGTAAGGGATGAGTAGGGTATTGTTCCACTTTTAGGTGTATGTTATGTGAAGGACAGGACTGGAAAGGGGGTTTGAGGGATTAAAAACTATGATTATAGATATTTTAGATTCTAATGCTAAACTAAACTAAATTAACTAAACTACTGAGAATTTATAAGAGAGGGAATTCAAGAGATTAGAATCCACCAATACTTTTGATATATGACCTTCTGCTTCATGGTTGTTCTTACAAGTAGACTACAATTAGGCAATCGAGCGAGTGCCGATGCCTTCTTGGATGAAACATCATTAACAATTAACTCTACTTAAGGTTGTTCCTATGTTTATGCTATTAATATCTTCTTTTCTTTTATGTAAGCTCGGGCAGCCATTCAATGTATTACTGAGAACAACATCAAGGAGTACTTCCTAATAGGGCGACCATTAAATGAATCACCACTTAAGGCAAACACAAAGAATACTTCCCCTAGGCAGCCACTCCCTGAGCTACCCCTTTTAAGGCAACACAAAGAATACTTCCCTAACTCTAAAGAATTATACTACTAGAAGAAAAATAAAGAACACTAGCATGATATTAGTATTGCAAAACATAAACCCTATTCTATACTTCCATCCCCTGGTGTGGGCAATGGAACTAATAACTAAAAACATAAAGAACTAACATAATTGAAGAACACCATGAACCAGAAGAATCATTAAACCTTAAGCATCGGCTTTATCTCCTCCCTTGAAGGAGAAGATTAGCCTTCCATAAAGAGGGAAGAACACGAAGAAGAAAAGTCGAAGAACATAAGACTAGAAAGACTAACTTATTATGACTTAGCTAGTTAAAACCGAATATTTTATTATTAATCTCTCTCTGTCTTAAGTTCTGGAGACAAGAATATAAGTGAATTGGCAAATTACATGAGGCACTTAGGTCCTCTATTTATAGGGGTTACAATGAGTTCTAGAAGCATTCCAAACCGCCATTTGTTTCCTAATACAAATCAACTTCTTTCAGAGCCCAACTTCGTCTCCAAAACTGAGAAGGAAGTGGCTACAATGTCGTTTCATGCATTTGGATGCACGATCCTTGCGTCTCAGACGTGATTATTGCGTCTGGACGCATGATCCATGCGTCCCAGACGCGAAAGTCTATTTTTCCTCTTTTGCTCTATCCTTTTATCCTCTTTTGCGGGCTTTGGTCCAAGCAACGAATCCTTTGGGCTTGGGCTTCCAAATAGGCTTTAAAATAGGTCCAAGTCGCATCTTTAATAGCTTCAATTCCTTGGCCTTCTCCATGATTGTCCACGGGCTTCCCATGTGATCCTTAATGCTCCGAATTGCTCCTTTTACCCCTTTTTCTCTAATATTCTACAAAACTCTATTTTTCACCTGTAAAATCATAAAACATAACTTACAAACACTATTAGTCCACTAAGATGGCTAAACAAGAGGCATAATCAAGGGTTAAATTGTACTTTTTGAGCACTTATCATAACTCCCAACTAGCCTTTTACTAGTCTCTTAGCAAATAAGATAAAAAATAGATAAGTGATCAAAATCACATCCTAATAACAAAAATAAAATCTTAACTCACTTTCGTAGGCATCGCGATTGCATTTACTATATACAACAAGGCTTTAAACCTTTAAGTTCTCCAAAAGGGACGAGTTATAGTCTCGTGAGGGGTTTTCAGGTGATATACCCACAAAATCGATAGCATGTTCAAGAATGATAGTATTTTTAGAGAGAGAAATTCCTTACCTATTTAGTGCTTACTCCAACTGACGGTTTCCATTGCTAACTACATTGTTGCAAAGACTCATAGATTATGATGGGAGATAGTAAAAATTAATAAAATTCTCAATCAAGGCTTATGTGTGTACTTAGTAAATCTCCTATACTCTCCTATCCAAGAAACGGAATCCCTAGTTTATCTTTAGACAGATAATCTTGACTTTCAATTCTCACTGATCATACTCTCAGAAAAGAATCTCTTAGAAGATGGTCTACTATTTTACCTCATGTATAAGGGGAAAAAAATAATGAATACGAAAATCCCATATACTACCTTGAAAAACAGACTTCTAGATGACAATATTCTCATGGAAAGAATGTCAATCACATATGAAGTGTCGGGTCATTCACTTTAGCATCCTCTCACTTATTCTAGACTTCGTACCATACTATAGTGATAAGTCATGGGTTGTAACTTGGCTTGGGTATTGGTTTATGAAGGAAAGGTAAAAAGGATTCAAAGGTTATTTCTGAAACACTAAGGGTTTTGCTTCATTCTTTGGAAGATTTCTTCAAATTCTGTATTGCAGAGAAAAATTCTTCCTTTGTCATACCTTTTCCATCCATTCTGTTCAACTTCTTTGTTTTAAAAAAAAAAAAAGCTCAGTGGTATATCCTTGATTAGTACTGGATATGCTTGTTTTCCACTAGCTTCTTTCACTTTGAACAGAATGATGGTATTCATTGTATCTCTCTAATATTTCCGTGTAATCTTCCTTTTATGCTCTTTCTTCCTTCCTTTGCCCCTCGTATTCTCAGAAACATATAGGTATGGTTGATAAAGGTTTTGGCTATACTCCTTATCTGAAGTTGGGTAAAGGGTAAATGGTTTTATGAAAGAAAATGGCTTATTGTAAGGCTCAAAAGGGTTTAACATGATGGTCCTACTAGGTGGGATAAATGATGAATGGGTTCACTACTTGATTTATCAGTATGATACTTTGTTTCGAATAGACTACAAGACCTAATGGCTATCTCCCTAGTTGATGTCACTTCGTGATTAACAAAATTAACAAATAATGAGACTATATTACAACGACATAAAGAACTAAAAGATGTTGAGTCACTAAGACTCGGATTTTTCGTAAGAACTCTCCAAAGAATAGGTATAAAGCTCAAGTCTCACGGGCTAAGTCTAAAAAAATCTACTTCCAGTTTACTAGGGGTTAAATCTCCTTTCTAGCAAAAGTATACAAAACTGACCAAGTACTATGGTGGTGCCTTGATAAAGAATTCTATCAACAAGAACTATGTCCGAGCATAATAAATAGTCAAAGCGGCAATACAATTAATAATATCAACTATCTATAAAACTCAACACTAAGCATTATAGAATATATATCCCAAACTCATCATTAAAATTCATTATTCTCATGCTGCTGATATAGAAACAAAAATATTTTAGTTTTTGAAAACTAATTTTCGAAATTCATTTCTCAAGTACACCCTCCCCCTACTTATGCATGCATTGACCTCAATGTATAAAGAAGTAAATGAAATGGATGAGAAAAAGGTAGGATATTACCATTGATGCCGAATATCAGAATTAGTTCGAGAAACAAATTTTTACGTCTTTTTACGTCAGATCCCCAAGACGTAATGTGAATCTTTTAAAGTCAGATTATCAAGACTTCTGAGTCCTTTATAGTAAGATCCTCAAGACTAGTATTCCCGCCCACTAGGTTTCACTTTGTAGGAATTCTTATGATCTCTCTCAGCAGGTGATTGACAAAAGTATACCTTGTACCAACAATTTTCTCTTAATGGCTGTAACCCAGGACATGTTTCAGAATGGAAATTCTTACAGCAGCCTAGCTTATGCACTCTCCTCTTATGCACAAATGGACTTTTATCGAACCCTACACGATCCATAGAAATAATCTTCCTTTGAAGGTCAACAGGGAGTAAATCCCATAAAGTAACAGGTGGGGAACACTTAGGTTTCCATCTCAAAACTGATCTTTCGACAACATGCTTACTTCCTGTAGACATTTTCGTTCAATCTACTAGAATTCCTTCCTTTGAAACTTGGTGACCCAGCACTATCCCTTCCTTTACCATGAAGTGACACTTTTCCCAGTTCATAACTAAGTTGGTATCGCAACAACGTTTAAGGACTACGGAGAGATGGTGCAGACAATCCTCAAACGGACATGTGAATGTGGTCTTCTCTTGGTCCTCAGGGTGGATATGGATCTAAAAATATCCTGAGTAACCATCAAGAAAGTAGTAGTAAGCTTGTCCAAGTGATTTTTCTAATATCTAACCGATGAAAGGTAATGGAAAATGATCTTTCCTCGATGCGCTATTCAACTTCCTGTAATCGATGCAAACTCTCCATCTAGTCTGAATCCTGGTTAGAATCAACCCATTGTTCTCGTTCTCGATTACTGTGGTTCCGGACTTCTTCGGCACAACTTGAACTGGACTAACCCATTGACTATCAGAAATGGGTAGATAATGCCGGCATCAAGGAGTTTGACGACCTCTTCTAGGACTACTTCCTTTATCTTCGGATTAAGCCTCCTCTGTGGTTACTTAGAAGTCTTGGAATGCTCTTCCAAATTAATCCTATGTTGAACTATATAGAGCTGATCCCCTTGATATCATCAATTGTCCAACCTATAACTGACTTGTATTCCTTTAAAAGTGCTACTAACCTTGATTCTTACTCCTCAGTCAAATCTAATGCAATGATTACTCGGTAGGTTCCCAAATCTCTGAAGAAAACATACTTGAGTGCAGATGGCAAAGGTTTCAATTCTAGCTTAGGCGGCTCCTTCTTAAGCTCTTTAGATGGTTCATCAGGCATAGGCGATTCAAACTTTTCTTTGAACTTGTTGTCATCCATGACAGGTGATGAATCCAAAATCGCATTGATTGCCTCGACACTAAGTTCCTCACAATCTAAGTCTGTCAGAGCTTTCAACAACTCATCAACAAGATATGAATGAGTCAGATAATCCTGTGCTAACGCTTCAATCATGCATACCTCGTTCACATCACACACCTCCTATGGTTGCTGTAACATATGGAAAACATTGGTCTCGACTCTCATATTACCAAAGGATAACGTCATATTACCGTTTTGAAAGTTGATGAGTGCATTTGCTGTGGCCAAGAATGGTCTACCTAGAATGATTGGTATCTCGCCTACCAGGTGTGGGTTCTGTGTCGAGTACTATGAAATCAACCGGATAATAGAAATCTTCGATCTTGACTATGACGTCTTCAATGATTCCTTTTGGTATCTTTACTGATCTATCTACAAACTGTAAACTAACATCAGTCGGTTTAAGATCCTCAAGCCTAACTTCTCGTAGATGAAATATGGTAGAAGATTCACACTGGCACCCAAATCGAATAAAGCTTGCTCCTCCAATGAATCTCCAATTCTGCATGTAACAGTTGGACTTCCAGGATTTTTCAGTTTTACAACCGCTAGATTCTATAGCCATGATGAACATCTTTGAGCGATAAAAGCTTCTTCCGGAATGTTGGCCTTCTTCTTCACTAGATCTTTGATGAACTTGGCATACGAGGGAACTTGCTTGATGGCGGTCAGAAATAGGATATTAATATGAAAATTTTGAAATACATCGCAAATCTCCTTGTACTGGTCATCCTTTTTGGTATTCACTAGTTTCGAAGGAAACGGTGCTGACGGATTCTTCAATGTCGGTTCTCTTCTTTCGGCTTCGGTTGGCTTGGTAACAGGTAGTGGAGTGATAGGTGGAGTCACTCGTGATGGCTTCTTCTTACTTACTTCCACAGTAGTTCCTTCAACTTCTTTTGCAACAGCGGTTTCAAAGGGTGGCACAACACTAGATATATCTGGAATGTTAGAACTGGGTGGGATGATGGGGACATAAGTTACCTTAGGCTCCGCAGAATCTTTTCCTGGTTCATAGACAATCTTGTTATCAACTTTCTTGCCTGACCTCAGAGTGGTGACAGAATTAACTTGGTCATGAGTAATCTCTAGGTTATCCACCTACAAGACACCTCTTCCTTTCGGATTTGGCTACGACTGGCTTGGTAATGCTCCTTTCGATCTTTCCATCATGGCGGCAGCAATTTGCCCTATCTGGCCTTGAATGACACTAAAGTTATTCTCCGACTTCTGTGTTCTTTGATTTGTCTAGTTTCAGTTTATTGACAATGGTGGTGATAGCTTCTTCCAGATGTGGGATAACTACTTTGCTCGACTGAGGCATAGGGGCAATATAACCACTCATAAGATCTGGTACTAACTTTCTATTTGTGTTGGCTTGGTATTGCTGGTTCTAGTATGACTGTTGATTTCTGTATGGTTGCTGGCAGTCTTGGAAATGATACTGGTTATTCTGGAACTGATTTTGGAATCCTGGAGGAAAATTCCCCTGATTTGTATTTTGTGGCTTCCAATAATTCAATCCCTGATTGAACTAGGTATTTCTTCCTAAAGAGTTGATACTACATGCCTTTGCATTAGTATCCAGATAGTACGAACACTCTTCAGTGGTGTGGCCTTCATCAGAACATAGTTCACAAATGGCATAACAAGGCTTGGATGGCTGAGGTTTAGCTTGGAAATTGTTTGCTTTTGGAGGATTCATGGAGAACTGATCAAACTTCTTGTTCAGAGTTTCAAGTCCTGTTGATAGGCTTGCCATAATTGATAGCATTGCTTGATTTGGGTCTTCTTGAATTTGGTTGCCAAATTGCTTCGGCACCCCCTCCACTCTAGCTACGTCCTCGTTGCTAGTACTCCATTGTTGAGTGTTTTTAGCTAAATTCTCGAGAAAGTTGTAGGCTTCCTCTCCATCCAATGATGTAAACTTACCTTGATGCATTGACTGTATCATCTGCTTGTTCATAGTAGAAAGTCCCCGAAAGAAAAAATGAGCCAGTGTGCTCTTATCATAACCATGGTATGGACATGAGACTAGCAGATTATTGAATTTCTCCCAGCTTTGATGATATTCTTCAGTCACCTTCCCTTTGAAATTGTTGATGGCTTGCTGCATGGCATCTGTCTTCTGGGGTGGGTAGAACTTGTTCATAAACTTTGTTCTCAACTTCTCCCAGTTGTTGATTGAATTGATCGGCTATGCAGTTAACCATTCAGATACTTTACCTTCTAGTGAGAGTAGAAAAAGAATTAACTTGATACTTTCATCCTTGATATTCTGGTTCTTGAAACTTCTGAGGACTGATAGAAATTTGTTCATGTGAACATAAGGTTGAACATTGTCGGAACCATTGAACTTTGGAAGCATAGAGATTACTAATGCTCTAAGTTCAAACTGGTTAGATTCTGTCTCTGGAAAAACAATACTGCTTGGTGGGTCTCCAATGATTGGTGAATAGAAATCACTCAGCTTCTTCCTCTGTTGTGCTTCCATGGGTGGGATAACTTCAGGATTATTGGTGTCTAAAACACCTCAATCATTGCGTGCGGCCATTGTATCAATCTTGTCTAGTATTCTTGTGAGTCAGTTGTTAAACCTTGTCCACTGTTGTGTTCTTACCAGACCATGATATGGACGACGGGGCATACACTAGAAAATGCTATGCGAAAATGACGAAAAACTATCCTACAATGCTTGAATAATATGCAACTATTCTAAATTATACTAAAATGTAAAACTACTTTCCTTCAACTGGGTTGGGCTTTGCAGCTAGTATCTCACCCGTTGTCTAAAGCTGTCTCTTCTAGGGTTATGGTGAATCACTTGGATTGCTTAAGTACCACGGCCCACATACAATAGTCCGTTTGTCAAGATTCAGACAAGAAGCACTAGAGTTTGATGTTTTGCTGTGTTGGCTTACAACTTGAATTGTTGAAAAGGTCCTAAGTGCAATTATACTAGAAAGCAATAAAACTAAACTATGATGCAACTATACTAAGAATGAAATAAAAGGATTGAAGATTCGACTAACCTGGATGGTAGATCTTGTCTTCGAGATGTCCTTCAAGCTTCTCTCTTTCTCAAAAGGATGGATGATGCGGCTAAAATTACCTCAAGATCTAAACTTTTAATCTTGAAAGAAAATGTTAAACATAAACAACTTAAAATGGTAGCGACGCCATTTGACACACATTCCTTTTGTGTGTAGATGAGATGGTATATGGATGATGTAGATAGATGATGTAGATGGATGATGGTCGTTGAACAAAATAGAAACGTATCAAAACCTAATTATCCCTCAATAAGTAAAGGATGAGTAGGGTGTCGCTCCACTTTTAAGTGTATGTTATGTGAAGGGTAGGACTGGAAAGGGGTTTGAGGGATTAATTACAATGAGTTCTAGAAGCATTCCAAACCGCCATTTGTTTCCTAATAGAAATCAACTTTTTTCAGAGTCCAACTTCATCTCCAAAACTGAGAAGGAAGTGGCTACAATGTTGTTTCATGCGTCTAGACGCACAATCCTTGCATCTCAGACGCGATCATTGCATCTGGACGCACGATCCACGCGTCCCAGACGCAGAAGTCTATTTTCCCTCTTTTGCTCTATCTTTCTATTCTTTTTGCGGGCTTTGGTCCAAGGAACGAATCATTTGGCCTTGGGCTTCCAAATAAGCTTTAAAATAGGTCCAAGTCGCATCTTTAATAGCTTCAATTCCTTGGCCTTCTCCATGATTATCCACGGGCTTCCTATGTGATCCTTAATGCTCCTAATTGCTCCGTTTTACCCCTTTTTCTCTAATATTCTACAAAACTCTCTTTTTCACCTGTAGAATCATAAAATATAACTTACAAGCACTATTAGTCTACTAAGATGGCTAAACAAGAGGCATAATCGAGGGTTAAATTGCACTTTTTGAGCACTTATCACTAAGCGAGAATTTAGGCCCTTTTTGGATCGATATAGCCAGAAATTCAAACCTATATGAAATTATTTTTCTCTAGTCGCCCCTCTAAGCCTTTTCATAAACCACAAATCCTTTATGCTTTTATAAGAAACAAAACAAAATAAAAATCAGCCTACCTATTTTTGAATGAGTTTGAGAATAGAGATGAAATGAAGAAAAGAAAAGAGAAAGACCTGTGGAATACCAAGAATTTGTTAGTTGCTTCAAATAAGAAATGAAAATAAAGTTTCCATCCAAAGAAAAGAAAAAAAAGAAAAAAAGAAAAATAAAAGTTAGAACTCCAAAAACAGAATCAAAGGTGTCAAAAGCCAAAAGAAAAGGAAAAAAAAATGGCTAAGGATGGAAACAAAGTGTAGAAGCAAAGTAAGAACAAAGTTTTCTCTTGTTACATATTTTGAAGATCCTATTATCTCAAACTTGTCATTTTGAATATCCATTTTTTTCATTATTAAACCATCCCCTAGTCCCCACAACACCTAATAAAGACCTCTAACTCAATTAGGAATATGTTAGTGTGATAGTAAGTGGAAGATGTGTTTGATAGACTTCGACTTCCTTGTACGTCATTGAGATTGTAAGATAAAGTGTACCCACTGCACACTGGAGTGAGCGAAACTTGAGTAGAAAAATCACAGTGTTTTTTGTCTTGACATATATGTGAGGACCTACTTAAGGATGTTATTCCAATGTTTTAGAAATAGACCTATTATTGCATTTCATAGCGTAGTTCATTATATATATGTTTATCCGCAGATGATTGATTATTATGCACGGAAAAAATTATTGATTTGGGTACCGAACTATAGTGGATTTTACAAAATGGGTAATGTATTTTTTTTTTGCAAAATAGGGTACCGTATTTTTCAAATATTGCTAAAATGGGTACCGTCTATATATACTGTGACGTATGTATACGTATTTGATGATTTGGCGTACATAATGCGTACACATGGGCAACTCAGTCTCCACGTAAGCAGGCATGCACGAAGCTTGTGAGTCTCATTTAAAATTTCAAATCGTGAAATCAAACACCCACGCTCTCTCTCACACGCGTTATCTTTGGGCTTTCTCAAAGCCCATGTTCATCTCCCTCTAAAATCCCGACCCCAAAATCCCTAACTTCACAAATCCTTGTCTGAAGAAATTCAGCTGTTCTTGTGGAAATTTGATAAATGTAAAATGGTAGTTTTACTCACGAATAAATGATGAGACTCAAACGCAAGTAAATCTAAAACTATTTCGTGTCTAATTTATCAAAGTTTTCTACTCTCGATGCTATCGCAATAGAGTTGGAGTAGAGAATTCGTTCCACTCCTAGTTCTTTAGAATTAGCGTTTTCTAAGATTATCGGTCCTATCCAAAGTCAATGAGAGTATTGCGGAAATTATACTACGATGCAAATTATAATAACAAGATACGATAATTTAAACTACAGAAATACTAAGGTTTGAATCTAGATAAAGAATTAGGGGGGATTGATTCCACCTTAACTCAATTTAATCAACTAACAAAGAAATGTCGTAATCCAAATTGAAATGTTTTCGCATAAGAAATTAGTAATTATAATCCCTAACTATTCATGGCACTCTCTACCAAATAATAACTAGCATGTGAAGCAATCAAACCCATTCTCATGGTGAACTAATTACTTTCTAGAATTGAATAGATTATCACGACGATTTCTAAGCTAACAAAAATCAAATTTTCATCAAGGCTTCTTCAACCCCCTCTAATGGAGGTTTAGCCTAGAATCATTACACTATCATTTATATATGAATTTAAACAAGACATGATATAAAGATTCTAAATTTGCTTATTTCAATTCAAATGGAAATCTAATCATGCAAGATTTAATTGAAACTAATAATGATAAATAACTAAATCTATGAATTAAAATTACAATGATTTAATGAAAATGAAATTAGATTATGAAGAACTAATTAACTTTATTGATCTAATGAATAGCAATAACAATAATTCAATAACTGAATTTAAAACAAGACAAAAAACTAATTAATTAATTGAGTCTACATCTAGATCTAGAATTCTATATGCTAATGGCTACCTAAAAAACTAGAATCTTAAGAGTTAAGTCTTCCATGTTGAAATGGAGGAGACCAGATCCACATTTTCGTGCATGGGCTACGGAGCCATGTTTTGGGTCGGAAAATCGAGCCCAAAGCCCAATTTCTTCAGTCCACAGAGGCCTTTTAAGCTGGATTTGACTTCAATAGACTTTTCATCCACTTCTGCTCCTCTGCTTGGGTTAAGGCTTGAACCATTGGAAAGCTCTTTCCGAGTCGGTCGTTTTGCCAAAAGGTAGGCCCAATTCTGAGGTCTGAGTCCAAAGATACGGTCTTCAAAAGTTCTGCTGACTTTTGTGCGCTGTTTCTGCCCGCGTTGACTTTGACTTTTCAGCTTTGACCGGGCTTTAAAAAGGATTTTTCTCCTTGAATCTTGGCCTTTAATCAAAGAACTTCTTAGAAACCAACCCTTGCTCCTTTATCTCGCAAAAGTGACACATTTCTGCACATAATCGCCTCCAATGCCTGAAATACATAAAAGCATGTAATCAACATTAACTCTTATTTATTACTCGCACAATTGTTCTAAAAGTATAATTGTTAAGGGGTTAAAACTACTGTTTTGGGCTCTTATCAAACCACCCCCAAACAGCATTTTGCTTTTCCTCAAGAAAATATGAGAAATTAGAATAAGTGACCAAAAATGGAGTTCTAACTACTCTCGTTTCGCCGACTGCGATTGCATTGACCATATGCAACAAGGCCTTAAACCACTAGGAATTCCCTAGTGGACGAGTTATAGCCTCGTGAGAGTTTTCAGTGAAGTTACTCACAAACTTCATCTATACTACAACGACTAAGAAATAAAACTGTTGTTTCCTTATTTATGTCTCAATTATCTATACATCTCACTAGCAATGACTACAGAATAATCAAGTCGAAATCTAAACTAATATGTGCATAATAATCAATCATCTACGAATAAACATATAGAGAATGAGTAATACTATTAAATGCATTAGCAGGTCCTTTTATGAAAACTCGGAATAGCGTCCTTAAGTAGGTCCTCACATAAATGTCAAGACAAAAACCACTCTGATTTTTCCGCTCAAGTTTTGCTACTCCAGTGTGCAGTGGGCACACTTTACCTTACAATCTCAATGACACACAAGGAAGTCGGGTTCAATCAAACACATCTACCACTTACTATCACACTAACCTATTCCTAATTGAGCAAGAGGTCTTTATTAGGTGTTGCGGATATTAGGAGATAGTTTAAGAAAGAAGGAAATGGATATTCAAAAAGGACAAGTTTTTGATAATATGGTCTTCATATTACGTAACTAGAGAAACCCTTGTTCTTTTGCTTCTACACTTTGTTTCCGTCCTTAGCGTTTTTATTTTGGCTTTTTGACTCCTTTATTCTATTTTTTTGGAGTTTTATTTTGTTTCTATTTTTATTTTTATTTTCTTTTCTTTGGATGGAAACATCTTTTCTTTTTCTTTTCTGAAGCAACTAACTAATTTTTGTTTACACAGGTTTTTCTCTTCTCTTTTCTTCACTCATCTTATTCTCAGACTCATTTTATAATAGGTAGGTTGATTTTTATTTTGTTTTGTTTTTGTAAAAGGTTAAAGGATCTGCGGTTTATGAAAGGCTCAGAGGGGCGACTAGCGGAAAATAATTCATAGGGTTGAATTTCTGGCTATATCGATCCAAAGAGGGCCTAAATTCTCGCTTAGGATATGGTATAGTGATCAAGCAAGTGGACGTGTGATTTCTCTATCTGAATTTTACTTCTCCCTTGTGTAATTTCTCAAATGTTTAACTCATATAAAGCTTTAGGCTATATTCTCACAGGATTTGTAGAATAAGTACACTAGCCTAGATTTCAGAAACTTACTGCCAAACAATCATAGATACTCATGCAATATTTTTATAGAAAGATGCAAAGATTATTATCTACATATTAACCTAAGTTTCTAAAAAACTATTCTAATGCAACACTATGTGAGATTTCTAGATTATCAAGGGCATAGAGAAAGAAAACAATACCAATATTCCTAAGTGTATATCATAAACTTTTTATTTATATTTTTGAAATTTTTGAATTTTTACTAGAAAACAAATGCATACTGTACATATATATATCCTAACAGATGCCTTAATTACACGTGTTTCTATGCCCCCAAACAAGAACCATGCTTTGTCCTCAAAGTATATAAATAAAAAGGGTAGAGAAATACCATGAAAACGCGTGAATTTCTAGAACATCTGCAAAACAAGGTTAAAACATACTAATATAGAAAAAGAAAAACAGACGCAACTCTAAATGAGTTCCACCCATAATGGGGTTAACAAGAATCAAATTGCTTGGGACATAAGCAGACACTAATTGAAACTAAAAACTTACCTCCTTTCCCGTTTAATTGTCATCCTCCTCATCTTCAATAAATAAATGAGGTTCCTTCGCATCCTGCCATGCCATGGTGATTTGCGAGGCTTCACACCATTTATCATCTACAATCGCTAACTTGTTTAGCGCCACTTGGTCGGATGGGGTGTAGGGGGCAACCCAATGAGGTTGCACTTGCCATCCCGGCCAAGTCATAGCATGTAAAGATCGAATAATACAGTTGGTGGGTCTCACAATGTCGACCCTAACCCAATTCGTGAAACGGGCACAAAAGACAGGGAAGAAACATAGCGTAATACGACAAACTAAAATAGGCATAAGAATG